>NW_027131485.1:20053486-21422981 GCF_026122565.2 Emydura macquarii macquarii | reverse complement strand
GTCATGGTATTTCAGTGCAGGTCCATCTGTAATTTAAAATATATATATATACACTTGCAAGTAACTTATTTTGGCTACACTGTAGTAACAGCTGTGGAACTGAACAACACTTTGTAAACCACCTTCTGTTTAACAATGTGTATAAATAACAATGTGGTGAAGATGTCAGAAGAGAGATTTGGTGATTCATAGATGATAACAGAGCAAAATAACATGTAATCAATATGTATAGATGTGTAAGGGAAAACAATTCTTTTAAATAGGACCTCATGGAAGGGATCTTCATTCTATTTCTTAATATAGCTATCATTCACAAGACGTCCCATTGGATTGGACCCTTAGTCATGTTGAGTGAAGTCCTAAATCAATTGATGTCAAAGGAAGCAGGATTTCACCCCCAGAGTTATGTGGCTAATGGTATTGAATCTGCATATACGGGTTTAGAGAAAATTTTGATTGTAGCAAGATTCTTTCCAACACAAAACCAGCATTATCTGTTTGACATGAGGTACCAGCAGCACGTGACCTATATTATTCACATTATTTAAGTAACTGATATAATGTGTTATTTTGTTACGTGTGTTGTAGAAGATAGAAGAAACTGATTCAAGGGCTCCATCAGCCTGAGGAAAATTGCAGGCTCAAACCTGTTTCTGAAATTTGCCTAAAGCTACGCAAAGCTTACATATTTCTAATTTGACAACTGTGGACTTTAACATGAATGTCTTTATTAAATTAGCAAAAAGAGTTAGAGGAAAAAAAATCAAGTCTGTCAGAATATTCCTGAAAGTGAAATGTCTTATTTAAAGCATTATAAAACCCAGTTATCAGACATAGCTGCTTATTATATAATTATTTGATCTGTAAAAGTGTCCACTTTGAGGGCCTTGATACTAGTATGTAAAATCCTAAACTGGAAATTATTCATTATTAAATATGCACAAAATAATCTGGGATAAATTCTAACATTTTCACAAACTTTCAAGTCTTCATTTATCAGGCTCAGGATGCATATTGCTATTGCCTATTGATTTTTTCCAAGTCATTTTTTATATTAGTGCCTAAGTAAGGCCTTTGGTAATTATCATCTTGTTTGGTGACCTTACATATTTTCCTGGATATAGTATATGCTTTGTCACTTCTGGTTGTGGCAATCAAAATGCCTTGGTGAAAGAAGTAATTTTAGCTACAATGAGTTTATTACCAGAGACTCAAATCCTGATGAATAAATCCCTGCAGTCTCAAGTGAAAGAAATAGACTTTCCTCTTTGTTAACTTCCAGCTCCTCACTGCTTCTTTGTGCTGAGGTTATCTGATTGCCTCAGCCAGGTGTAACAGTGTCTGTTGTTCTGGTCTTGCACTAAAATAATCAGTTTGGGATAAGAACTGGGAGAAACTGAGTTTGTCCAGGAGTTGACTAGTGTTTTTAAAAGGTGCTGGATTAGACAGATCTGTGGACCAAAGTCCTCTATTTAGCCACAGAACAGGCAGCAATAGAGTAAGCTTCCCCATGGTGCAGTGCCAAAATGCTTCCACCTGGACCTACAGGCACCAACTCTGATTGACTGGGCAATCCAATATCCATGCCCTTGAGACTGTAACCTCTCTGCTGAGACTACAAAAAGGTGACATTTCATGCCATATATGGGGTGTCTATCTTTTTTCAGTGTGAAAGTTTGTCTAATAAGAACTGATCTGAGACTGCCTATTCAAGTCACATATACCAATGAATAGCCATCAGATGGGAACAACTTTCAATTACTGTCTGCCTGGGTCAGCTTCATACCACTGACCAAGAAATGAAAAGATTCATATTCATTACCACTCCCTTCAGTCATCCAGTCACCTATGACTAAAATGATTCTGTGAGCTAAGGTAGATCTGAAGAGGGGAATAAGAGTGGTGGAGATTATGTGCATCACATTTTTCTGTTAATTGGTGCTACAAAAAGAATTGTATCCAATTGTTTTAAATTAATAACATGTTTGTATTTGCCACTTAAAAATCAGTAGGAGCACAGCATTTCTGTAGCTCAAGAAAGTTAGAAACAATTGTTGGATTTGCTTCCTAGTCATTGACTGAATTTATCTCTCTCTGACTGGCACTGTAGTTTTGCCTATAGTTAATGGGGATTACACTGTAGATGATTTCAGAAACAGATATTTTAGCCAAAATACACACAGAAAACACAAAGTAAAGCCTGAAATAGTGTCAGACTTATGTTTCCTTATTTGCCGTCAGAAGTTTCTTTTACAGTTTAACATGACTGACAAGAACTATAACTTCCTTCAAGAATCTAAAGATTTTCTTACTTCATTTCACTTTTTCAAGTACATTTGATCTTTGCTGTTGGAGGGTCTCTTTTAGTTTCTCATGACCACCTTCATTAACATCATTACAGTAAACTTACCTTTTTAACACCATTTATAATGCATCTTACCGTGGTCATGACTACCTTTTCTGTCATCTGGCAGTTAACACAAATGTGATCACCTGAACTAGCAAACATTTTCATTACTTGCTGAAATAATATAGTTGCAGTGGGTTAACATGACCGGTGTCCAAAAGCTGCAAGCCAGTCCACTAGTATAGAATTAAAATCAGATTTTAAAATGACAGAAACAGGAAATTAGACCCTGATAAAACAGACAGGTTATGTTGTTTATTTAAATTCTTAACACTTTTTCCTTGAAATAAAGAAACACATTCAAATATCCTTCACAGTCCATTAATATTAGTTGAATGCAATTGCATATTAATCAAAACTAGTGAAGGAAATATTGTCCACAGCTGACTGCAGTACACAAAAGATAACTCATTGCCTTTTTTCAAGAAAGTGTGTTTTTCTAAGAGTCCATACAGTCATTAGAGATTTTGATTTCAAATTGAAGCTATTAGCAAGAACATAACTGAATGAGTATGGAACTAACATTTTTTCTGTTAACAATTCCTTTAAACCCTTTGGTTTTATTTACTGGAGCATCTTTGCTATGAAACCGAGACTTTGGAAAATTCTTTGTATTTGCAGCTTTTCTATTTCTTTTAAGACTCAATGTATAATCTAAGTTACATGTGGGAATTGGATGGGCTATATCAATCTGCTTTGAGGCCTTGCAATAGGGAAGTGTGTAAGAGTGTGTGTGTGTGTATGTATGGGCTCCCTTGAATCCCTACCAGACCCCAGTTCAAATTGTTTATAATGTCTTCTCCTGTTTGTAGCATAGAAGGCGTTCTTCAAACAAAAACAAAGGAAGGTCCTTTTAGAATCATAGAAGATTAGGGTTGGAAGGGACCTCAAGAGGACAGCTAGTCCAACCCCCTGCTCAAAGCCAGACCAACACCAACTAAATCATCCCAGCCAAGGCTTTTCTCTCTCTTTCCCTTGGGGGAGAGAGGAATGAGAGTAAAAGGAAAGAAAGGCAAAAATGTTTTTTCTCTTAGGCAATTTTTTGGGGTCAACTCTTTGGGACTTGGCTTATCAGTTGGCATAGTATCTTTAATTAGGATCTATCTGCAGCTGCTCCTCTTGGGGCACCCTGCCTTATAACTAGCCCAGGCAGTTTCAGAGGCAGTGAGGCCTACAACCGCCTCCCTGTTAGCAGAGCTGTGTTTGCTGTCACTGAGTTACAGCCATTCTTCTTCCTGTTCATCATCCCTTCCTGTGGCAGGTTTTCCCTTTTTAAGCTCCCCACCTCCAGGAACAGCAGGCCTTACAGGTGTGCTTAATTAGCATTGACCAAACCCAGAAAAGCTTGATAGTCTCCTCTCTACTAGAGTGAAGGTGTGTTCCTTCCCAGGAAGGAAAAAATAAATAAAAAAGGAAGCAAGCACCAGAAAATAAAGCTATTTGCTTGGACTGGCATTTGCAAATCATGATAGTAATAGACATTTGGATAGTATCCACTGTATATTAAAAGTGAAAGCTTTGGAAGCTACCCCAGGGTTAGCTAAATTAGAATAACTGCTGTGTCTAGGCTTTAGAAGTATAATGATAACAAGGCCTTTCACTGCTAAGCTTTAAGCATGTTTATTGGTGGCCAGAAATTAATACCAAGATTGCAACAGACACTAATTCCATTGCCCATTCATTTAGTAGTTTTTCTGTCTTCTGGAATTAAACTTTCAAAGCTGTGTATTATCAATCAGTTTCATAATTGTTTTGTTCTTTATGTTTGGCTAACAGTGGAAAATTTCCTTTGGGGTTTTGGATTTTTTTAAATGCAGTTCTAATTTGTAATAGTTCTGTGCATTTTATTCATATGTACAATACTTTCTTGCTGCTACAATTTAAAACAGAAACTGTCTATTCATCAAATCAAAAATATTTTTCCATGAAGCTTTGAGCAATATATTAGGCTTTGAAATGCTTATTTAGAGCAAATACTTTTGGACTACGTAAATAACTGGTTGTTAACAAGACTATTTTGGGACTAGACCTTAAAGAAGTCAAAATTTTAATTTTTGCAATATCGTATTCCACACAGTATTTATTTAGTTTAAACTTTCTTTCTTTTTTTGTGTAATTTTAACTTGGAACATATGTTCACTTGATGTTAAATTATGTCTCTTTTCTAGGAGATTTAACTGAATGCCTGAAGAAAGTTCTGGGCATTCAACTTCCTACTGCATACCTTTCAAGAAAAGATTTTCTATATGTTAATAACACTTTTCAATATCTAAAAATGAATTAGCCCATCATTTCCTGGACTATTGTCAGAATATTCAAGAATATTCATTACATCCTGGATTATTGTCAGAATATTCACTTGAATATAATGTAAAATGTAGTGGCAAAGGAAGTAAATGGATAATGGTAAATTGGCATTTTTTACCTGGGCAGCAGGGGAAGATGGGACAAAGCAGCAGAGGAAGCTAGAATAAAGGATGTAAGGTCCAGGATGGCTGGAAATGGTGTTAGAAGCTGTAACTGCAGTTCTGTAGGATGCAGAGAAGAGCTGCAGTTCCTACAACTGGCATGGGGGAGGAGATGCATGCTGAATGGTGGGGATAGTGAAAAGGCAGGCCTGTGGAAATAGAAGCTGCCTGGAGATAAGATGGTTTTGCCTGATGAAAGGATTGGTGCTTGTGCTGCAGTCCTTGGATCTAACAAGAGTTCTGGAATCAAAGTATAAAAATTAGAACATGACTAAAACGTGAACATGCATTGGCACACCGGAGATCAACGTTTGATTCCTACTTCCTAAAGTTCTCACTTCCCAGGCTGCAAGGGATAGGGAGTCCCTTACATTCTTCAGTTGTGACCCTTCAGATATATGGGAAAGATTAATGATCTTCAGTGAGTCCTATCCTGTCCCCTTTGAGTCAGAAGATGATGCGGGCCTCAAAGCACTCTGTGAAAGTTAGCTATATCAGAATAACATTGTGATCACTAAAATTCAGTCAGATATGTGGGGAATCCTCAAAGTGAGTGAGAGCCTGAGGAAGGGAAGAAGCAAAAAAAAGAAGGAAGAATTCTTTCCAAAATAACAAAATATAGGTGGTTCCTGTGGTTTGTAGGAAGGCAGACCAGTGAGATAGAGGCAATGCAAACTCCAGGCACTTGGATTGTTGTAGGAGGCTTTTGGAAATGATGGGACATTTTTCAAGAAGCATTCCTTCATGAATCCAGACTTCGCATCCCCAGGATAGGTGGTTGGTAATATTTACAAAGGCCACTTTAAGACAGCATAGGCTCAAAAATAGAATAAAATAATAATCTAGTTCTATATTTTTAACTATTGAAATTTATCCATACCCTTTTCTGGAATCTACAGTTTGCTGTCTGGAGAATCTTGTCATATTTCAGTGCTTTACATTTGTTTTTTATATGATAACATGCAGAGTGAAGAAATACATTTAGTGTTGGAGAAAAGTTACATTAGCTCTATGAGAGTCATTGCCTAGTGAGGGGTGCTGGATGATAGGAGTAATTAGATGCATTTCCATGTTAATCTAACTAAAATAATAAACGTGTCTGACAGCAGTTGTTTTTTGTACTGTTTCTTAAATCAACTCTGTCACAAAAGGAGAATTAGTCGATCAGCAGACTTAGAAGCTATTTGTTTTAAAAGGCAGCTAAGGTGTCGCACTACATTAAATCCTTGTTTTCCGAGTGACAGCATTGACAGCAAATAACAGAAACTCTTTTCTTCTTCACTTATACATGGCTTCACTTCTTTAGCATATAAACCTATTACTACATCTCATCCCCACCAGAAGCTTTAAGTACTAGGATTGGGTAAAAGGAAGGTACAACATGATCAATGAAGGCAAGAAATATGCACAAGACAACAAATGTTTAGTCATATGAATTATAATGAAGACCTTTAGTTTCTTATTATTGTATTGTTAATTTATAGTTTGGGGCAAGAAATTGCTTTTTGTCTGAATGGGGGCATAAAAATGGGAGGGCACATGGAACCCCTCCATACCTGCCTTGATTCGTTGAGTGAGGGCAAGGCACAATTGCAATCTTTGTGTAGCTCTGCTGTGCAGCTTCTTTCCCTGCTGGCTTGCCAAATTACTCTCCCCACCACTACCACCTGTACAAAGGGGGTAGAGGAGGGGAGAAGGTTGAGCTATGCATGCTGTTTGGGAACAGAAGTGCACACTGCACTTTTGAATTCAGTGAAAGTGAATTCAATTTCCAGGAGCTTCACAACATTGTGTGCCTGCTTGACATAGTCTCTCCTGAACTCCTATTGGAGAGTTGTGCTTCTGCATCACCTCCTCATCATGAGGACTGTGCACTTGGAGTATAGTCCAAAGTCCACTAAAGTGAAGTGAGTCTTTCTATTGCAGTGGGCATTGAATTCAGCCCTTGAAGCATAATTAAACCTCTACTCTTTAATACAACGTAAGTCTGAAAACAGAACAATTGCCTTGAAATAATTCTCGGTGAAACTCACACCACAGACACTCTGGTTATTAAAACAGTATGTGTGAGAGAAAGAGTGAGAATACATTTTCAAACTGATGAGTAATTGCTCCAATGACGAATATGTTAGTTTAATCAACTGCTGGGAAATCAACTCAGCCCTCGATCAATAAAAGATACCACGGAACAGCAAATATTATGTAAAAATCACATTAAGGATAAGCATGTTGAACCAAAAAATCCATATGTTTCTGCATTGCCTTAGGAGCCTTTTTTTAAACTATATTATATTAAATTTCTTTATCCATATGTTGTGCTTTTCAAGTGACAACAAGGGCTTAAAATGTAAAATGAAAGAGATTTTAACCACATGTTGCACATAAATTCATATTAATATTTCATTACATTAATATAACATTATAAAAAACCCTATGCATCCATAAGGTTAAGAAAGTTATGGCTGGTTGGTACTGAATTCTCTCATATTACACATACACCTGCCCATCCACTAACTCCTGCTTGGCAGCTTTTCCCCCCACCAGGTCTGCAATATCACGTGTTTGCTTACAGTTACCCCTTTTGTGTGTTGGCCAGAAATTGGCCCTACGTTTGTGATATCATCTGAAGTCTCAGTTCAATAAGAGAATGTCCTATTTCCCCTTTCATGGGCACAGAAGTCAAATTTTGAGCTTCTTTGGTCTTGTCTATTTAGAGTATAAGAAAATCTAAAATATTTTCAGTGAATTGGTCCTTTAATAGAAACCAGTATTTTTAATGGCTGAGGCAGGGGGAAGGTATTTGCCTGTGTGAGGTCTTATTTCTTGTTAAACTACATTTATTAAATCAAAACCTTTTAAAATTAAATGACCGAGGAAGTCTCCATGATATACAAATCCTTAACTTTGATGTGAGTTTTCCTTCCTAGATCCAAGAAAATAGCTTTATTGATTTTTTAAAGTTAAGTTATTCCCTAGTTGAGACCTTTCCTGCAAGAATCAGTCCACAGCAAATACAGCCAAACTTCACTGGACAGGTGCAGCTGTAATGAATGTGGCACATGAATAATCAGAAATCAGGAAACCAGGTGCGATTCATGAGAGGAAAATAGAGAAGGGCCTGAATCTCTTTTTCACTAAGCCCCCTTTACACCAGTATTGCACCACAGAGTGGTCTTAAAATGAGTGTAAATGACATTAGCAGCTACTCTGAGGCCCCTTAAAAAGTCTCTTTATAGTGCCAGTGTGGTGCAAAGCAATGGTTCTCAACCTTTCCAGACTACTGTACCTCTTTCAGGAGTCTGAGTTGTCTTGCATACCCCAAGTTTTACCTCACTTAAAAAACTACTTGCTTACAAAATCAGACATAAAAATACAAAAAAGTGTCACAGCACAATGTTACTTTCTTACTTTCTCATTTTTACCATAGAATTATAAAATAAATTGATTGGAATATGAATATTTTACTTACATTTCAGCATATAGTACATAGAGCAGTATAAAACAAGTCGTATCAAATTTTAGTTTGTACTGATTTCACTAGTGCTTTTTACGTAGCCTATTGTAAAACTAGGCAAATACCTAGATGAGTTGATGTACCCCCTGGAAGACCTCTGTATGCCCCTGGTTGAGAACCTCTGGTGTAAAGGACCTTTATGTAAATGAGAATCAGGCCTATATCTATCAGTCCTATATCTCTCACAAATCACCCCAATTTCCTGATCCTCCAGCCATTCACCATATGAGTTTTGTTATATCCTTACTGGTATTGTTTTGGCATTTTTTCCATTGATCCAAATAAGTAAGACATTTGATAAGTGTTCATTGAGAAAGATATTGGGACTCTAAAGGGATTTTTTTCCATCCATAAGCAGCCAATAAGTTCCACTCGTGATTTTACCTTTAACATCAGGGCTTGCTTCTGGTTTATCAGATGATTATTTCAATAAATGTCTATCAAGTGCCAAGTAGTGGAAACAAAAAAGTCAATAAGTATCTGAGATTCCCTACAAAATAGTATAAAAAGTTTCAGGTCCTCAGTGTCAAAATTTCAGATGTTTAAAAAAGCGTAGTGGAATTGAAAAATTCAGCTGTTGGTCAGCATATGATTCTCTTGGGTTTGCTTATTTAATGGAAACAAAGGTCAGAGTTAAACTTGATATTAGTGAAAATAAAATGAGAATAAAAATATGCAATTAGTGGGCCTGCTCTTGTTTTTGAACCTCATTCAGAAGGTTTTTCATCAATGACCGTTATTCAGTTTAGTAGGGGACTACACTCTCCCTGGTTCAGTTGCTTTTTTCCCAGAAAATCCTCTTTATGACAAGGAAGAGGAGGATTAGAGATTCTATAAAAAGAGTTATCTACTACAGTTTCTGTATCCCACAATGTAATTTCACAAGTAGACAAAACACTATTGTGGGTTATTCATAATTTGTTTTCAAATTCGGTAAAGCATTTTGAGCTTTCAGAAAACCTTAAATACTTGTACTGGGATAACAGATTCATTGTTCATCAAGGCCCTGATCCAGAGCCCACTGGAATTAGTGGAACGAAACCCACTGACTTCAGCGATCAGGCCCCATCCACATTTCTGGATATATGGATGGTTGAAATGGCAGTGGGCTTTAAAGATATTCTGTGAAACCTCTTAGAGACTTTGACCCATATGGTAAATTGTCATAGTAAAATCCTGGCGTTCACCTGGGAGAATTTCCATCAAATGTGCTCCTGAGAAGGAAGGCTGGACATGGAGAGGGGACAGGAAAGCCCAAGGTTCCTGGTGAAAGAAAATTCCATCTTTTCAATCCTGGGTCTTCTGTAGAGAAGGCCTGCCTCTTCACACTGCTCATTATATTCTCCTTATTACGAAGACCTTTGTTCACCTAAGCTAAACCTGCACCTTGCACCTGAAGGGTATAGACAACATAGAGTGGAAGTAAAAGCACTACTTCTGATGTTTTTCCTGGCACTTTCGTTGAGTTCAGAAGGTAGAATGGTGAATAAAGAAGCTACTCCTGTTACCCACTCACTTGGCTTGACTCACATATACCCTGAATGGTAGAGCCTAAACCATGGAGAGTTGCTGAGAAGTTACTCCTGCAGTCTCCCAGAAGGGCAGAGGTGCATGCTTGAGACATACCACTTCACACTTTTGCACCTTTCTTTTTTACTCCATTTTGCTCCCCTCTATGCCTACGGCACCTAGTGATCAGTAACAAACTTTGGTTGATGGTCCCTTCAACAAAAGTTTGATATGTCTGTGGAAAAGTAGGCTGCCCTTTAAGAAAAGACAATATAAACCTAGTGTGATATATTTGCTAGAAATGTTTCTCTCTCCTGTTTGAAGTTGCTGTAATTGTACATTTGGGGAACAGTTTGATGTTCACATTTTGAACTATATAGCTATTTGTACTTAGCAGAATATTTTGTATGTCTTTTTTGAGTAATATGTTATATTATAATATAAATAAAGTAAGGGCTATATAAACTGATACATAACTGATGTATATACACACACTGCAAGTCATGTCAGCTATGGAGTAAGAAACTAGATGGGGGAAGAAATAGATATATATATATATAGAGAGAGAGAGAGAGAGAGAGAGAGAGAGAAAGGCCCTGGAATCTCCTGCAAGAGAAGCCAGATGGCTCTCCTAATGCTTCCCACAAGGTAAAGGGAATGGCTACTTCTCATTACGTCTGATGGCCAAAGGGAGCTTCCTGACTAGCCTGACATCAGCTTTTGGAGAGAAAGGCTGACCAGCTGCCCCGACTGCCCCACCCCCCAATCAACAGACCAAATGTCTCTTGCTCAGTGAAGCTAGCTTCATGTATTCAAGTCCTTAGGACAATTTCTGCTCTCAGTCACACCAGCATAAATCTGGAATGATGCCACTATTTCACAGAAGTTATTCCAGATTTATATCAGTTTTATAGGGAGCAGAATCTAAACATATAAGAACTTAAGGGCATAAAACAAAATCCAAAACCTCATAATACAAATAGTAATGGGCTCCAGAGGCAATAGTATTAAAAGAAAAATTGTTGTTTCAAATGGGCACATTGCCCTCAGCCTTTAGCTATGATCAGTATCCTACAATCATATTTTGATGCTCTTTCAGCAGTTAATATTTATATATTTTATAAAGCTGAGCAAGTAGTTTATATAATGGCATCATCTTTTTATTTTTACAAAATGATCAATTTATGATTTTCTTGAATTTATTTGCTATTTGAAACTACTCAGTGAATAACTTCTGTAAATAATTCTTGGTCTGCAGATTGCTCATGATAGTACATTGCAGGGGTGGGATATTCAAAATGTAGAATTTGAACTGAGTTGGTTAGTTTTGATTGGAGAGATAGATCACATGATATTATTTCTGTTCCCCGATTGGAGGAACATAACTCTTAAAATCAGGTCTCTGATGTAAATAGTCTGAAATATACTTTTAATTTGCTATATCCATGAATATCACTGCTAGATTTCAGTGGGGCAACTGTATGAGTATGTACTATTCAAAAGGGGTTCAATCCTGCATGATCTTATGCTTATGAATATCTTTACTGAATTCAGTGGGAGGCTACTAATATATCTAAGTGCTTGCAGGAACAAACTCCATAATAAAGATTACCAGGATCCATCTGCAAGGATCTATGAGGCAAGTTTATCTATCAGCTCACTGATGCAACTTAAACTGACATCAGTAAGAGTTGTGTGCTTTTCTACAGGTGGTATGTCACCCTAAGTTATTAATATTTGGATATTATTTACTGGTATGTTTTTGGTCTTCAGTATCTTGATTGCTACAATTAGAGAAGGTTAATGATGTGTGTGTGAGTTTAAGTCTTTGAATACTTGCATGTTTATTTCTATCAGGCATTGGCTATGGGTTGGTTACTATATTTCATATAAATTATGTGTTTTTACTGTTATCTGTGGTAGTACCCACAGATGCTATCATTTAGAGGAGTATTTAGGATTCTTGATAGCTTCCTTCTCCCTCCCGCACCAAGTTTTATAGGTTGGGCTGGTAGTACTGCCTAGTACTACAATGTTTTGTTTGATTATTGGTTGGCTATTGTGCTGTGATGAATATTTGTAATACAGTATGAAAATATTGAAACCAAAAAAAGTTTTAGAAACTAATGAAACTGCCAGTACTGATGCCTGTGCTTGCATAAGCATTAGTCTCATTAGTAACATTACATTAATCTCAGACACAATACTGCATTCAGCATATATTTAATGGTCTACCTACCTTTTTTCTTTGTGCAAGTATATAATCAAATCAGTCTCTAATTTTGCACTTCACATTGAGCTTATAGCATTTTGAGCCCTACTGTGTATTCACTAAGATAAATGTATTGAAAAAATATTCTATATTACCAGGAAAATATACATTCATCATTCTTATATTACAACGGCATCATTTCCACTGCAATACTTCAGGATTTGTCAGAGCTTTTATTATAAACCCTTATTTTCAGAGGTTTATACATTGACTATACAAATTTCTGTAGGAGCAGAAACTTGGCACAAGATCCCCAATAATGAACACTGTACCTTTCCCCACATCCCTCCAAAATCAGTTCTTTACTGTTGCATTTTTGTGTTTAAACTAAATTATGTAGATTCTCTGTCTGTAATGTAGATTATGCACTGTTGATATTTAGATTACTTAGATTGTAAACTCTTTGGGGTAGAGACTGCCTTTTTCCTCTAGTTTTGTACAACATCTGGCATAATGGGGTCCTGGGTCCATGACTGTGGCTACTGTGTTCTATTGTAACACAGATAATAATCAAAAGAACATTCAGATTTGAAAACCTATTTGTAATAATTTAACTATGAACATTTACAGAATACATTTATGCTTAGTAATAATAATAATAATAAATAATACAGTATGTGGAGTAGATTCTGATCTCAGGTACACCAGTTTAAATCCAGAGTCCCTATTTTGACAGTAACTCCACTGGAGAAATATTCATATTTTGACAGTTTCTATATTGTAAAACTAAATGATATAATTCATTACTAGTCATCCATTCCTAGTAATATATTATTATTGCATAAATTTCTTGCACAGTTGCATTCATGTAGGAGTATTTCTCACAACCTGAAATGTACAGGCTGTTGTGTGTTGCAGGTTAGCCAAAATGGAGCAAAATTCTGGCCTTGAGTAGCCTTTCAAGAGACAGCTTTCCAGGATATGTTAAGTAAATTTAAATATAATGGTTTGAATTTTCAGCTGTACCTAATAAGTGATGAAAACAGTTGAGGTGGCAAGCTGTAAAGGCACAATTTGTCGCCAACTCTGGGACAATCCTATACTGTTCTCTCTGTCATAATGGACCCCAAGATGCTTTTAATGCTAACAAGGTCATTGGATGCCCTTTTATTAGTGGCATCCCCTATTAACTGGAGGTGGAGGCAGACAGGGGTTGCTGTAGACCTGGTAATGTCAGCCAAAGTTTCTCTTGTGCAGGAAGAATCTTCAGATATCCACTAAAAGCACCTTGTTGATCCCTTTGCACCACTGGAGTTGCATAAAGGGGCCAGAGTGGAGTCCAGAATCTGATCTTGTATTTCTTACGTCATAACTTATTAACTATTAAAAACTAGTGTATGCTTTTTAAAGCTATTTAAGCCTAACCATGGATAATTATGCAGTATTTGTTCATAGACACATATCAGGTGGCATTTATAATGTGAACATTTGCTAATGTCTATTTAGGTTAAAGAAATTATGTGAAGAGAGAAGGGTGCCATTTCAGAAAACAGGATAGATGAAATAGCTGTTGATTCAACAGCTGGAGAAATATATAGAAAAAGAAACAGGAATAGAAACTAATAATCCTGGCGTTAAAGGATCATGGAGCACTAAAACAATCCTCTTACTTGTAAATTGTACTTGTGAATATTGGGCCAGATCCTCAGCTTGTAGAAATTGGTAACTTTATTGACTTCACTTGAAAAGCTGATTGAAAAGCTGTGTTTTGATCAGCTGCCACTGAAGTCAACAGCAAAACTCTCTGACTTCAGTGAGGTCAGCAGAATTGGGTTAATTAGAAAAAATACAATTGCCTATAGAGACATGAAACACCTGCATTTTTTGCCCTTCGGTCGTGAGAGCTATATCTATTTTGCTTTTTCCAATAACCGATACAAATGACCACAACACTAATGCTTACTTTAATTTGTATGTTTCTTGATAGCTATATAGAATATTTCTTGTAGTTTGAGCTAACTAGCAATACATAGTTATCTCTTTACCTTAGAGTTACGGGGAGATGGTGGCCATAAGCTGCATTTGGATTTTGGGGTCAGATTTACATAGCTTCCCTTTAAAGGCTCTACTTTCAACTGCAACTTTCCTAAGGGATAATTTTGATGGGTAGACAGGACTGTATGACCCATTGGTATCAGGTGGGTAGTGGAATTTCCTTTCCTTATGCAGATATACAGATTTCTGCAGAAGAAATTTTTGAAACTCACTGGTTTCAATTCTTAGGGGAGTGTGAATCTTTTTCTTATCTTTTGAGTCCTATTGAGTCAGATTCAAATTACATGAAATTCATCTTGCGTACCATCAATCAGATAGTTGGTTTCAACACAGAACAATAAACTGGGCCAAGATCACATAGTAACATTTTCATGGAACATGGTCAAAAATCCCTGCTTGTAATGAAATTCATAATAGGGTTTGTTAGGAAAGTTTCACAGAGACTTTTATCCCTATATTAGTGGTTCCCAAACTTTTTTGGTCTGTGCCCCCCCTTACCTGGTCTGCTTCCCTCTGGGAGCCAAGGGCCAGAGCTGCGGCTGGGGCCGGAATCAGGATCACGGCCGGAGCCAGGGCTGGGAACCAGGGCCAGGAGTGGGGCTGGGAGTTGTGGACCAAGGCTGGGGCCAGAGCTGTGGCCAGGGGAGGGGCCAGAGTGGAGCTGGAGGCAGAGTGGAGCTGGGTAATGCTGCCTCCCCACCCTATGTGAGGCTGGCCCAGGCACCACCATCCCCCTCCCAAATTTTCCTCGTGCCCCCATGCAGCGGTGTGCTCCACAGTTTGGGAATTACTGTACTATATTTTTCAGATCCAGAGCAGCCCACTCCTTTTACAAAATAGATAGGAATGATCAGAAAATAGCAGAAAAATATAAAGCCTATTACAATTCCTTAGTAATAGTTTAAATTATTTCTAAAATTTAGCTTTCTTACATCATAGTCAAATAGGAGATAAGGAGTAGAAATGGGGCCAGGAGAAAATATGAACACACACCCACTCCTGTCCAGACAGCGATTGGGGAGGAGGAACAGTGAGGAAGGAAGAGTCAAGCACCCCTGCTGCTGTTTCATTACAGTGTAGTAAAATGCTTAAAACATTCCTCAGGCAGTTCAGCAGTAGTCTAGTCCCCTGCTAAGATTAGGACCAGGATATTACCACCTGTCCTTCTGACAGCAACCCTGGGTAGGCACTTGTGTGAAGTAGTTATCCTGTATGTGATAGGTCACATGCATAATTTTATCCTTTCACCCTGATCCTGAACTTATCATATCAGGTTTACATTGTTTCTCGTTCGCAGTATACCTACTGCACTTTCTATTTTAATGGATTGTATTGTATCTTCCTTACAATCATTATCTTATAGTACCTTTATACAGAAAGGTAACTATCACCTTTCACTTTTTGTAATTATAAAAGAATCAATATGTCTGAAACAATGGACACACAATAAAAGGAAATAAACATTTTCCCCCATATAATATCAGAGAGATTTTGGTAAAATCAAATTAGAAAGTTAGTTATTAATTCAGAGGTATTATTCAGAGGTATTCTGAATCTGTGTCCTGAAGTTTTAACCCTGCTGTATTATATATAACCTCCAATAAACACAGTAAAAATCTGGTTGACATGTCAGGAATTACACATCCCGTTAGATATAGTTATAAATGTAACCTACCATAGTAAACTTCAAGAAAGATTTACATATGCTTCATGCTACTGTAGAAGATAGACATAAATCTCACAAACAGCATTACAAGCAGAATTCTGCAATCCGAAAGATAAAATGGGACAGGAGATGGGAAGGCAAAGGAGCTGCAAAATAGCCTCAGAACTTTTTCAGCTTCTTTATTGTTTCCAAAATATGGAGAACATAAGAACAACCGTAGTGGATGAGACTAAGGGGCCATCTTGCCCAATAGCCTGTCTCTCATACTGGCCAGTGCCAGTTGCTTCTGGCAGTTGGAGGTTTAGGAACACCCAGAACATGGTATTGTTTCCCTGAAACTCTTAGCTAATAGTCATTGATGGACCTATCCTGTTTGAACAATTGAATGCTTAGTCTATACAAATATGATCTGACTGAACTCTTAGAAATATGGATGCTTATTTGAAGCCCTGGAGGTTTCCTTATTACAACTGTGCAAAATTGTTTTCATTTTGCAACTAGTCACATAAAAAAACCTGAGTTTTTACCAAAAAAGTTGGTATTTACAACTCTTGCTAACCCTACCAACAAACACACCTTCTCACAACAATAATGAAAAATTCTAGCCTTGGAACAAAATTGTAAATTTTAATACATTTGTTCCAAACAGAAAGCACTTTTGCAATAAAATTTTGCCATAGCAAAAGACAAGATGGTGATTTTGTGGATATAGTAACAGCTATTGAGTTTGGTCAATCATTACCTTTCACTAGTTTTGTTGCCTGAAAGAATATTTTTGTATCTTTCATCCAGTTCAGAAAGATCCTTTTAATTTTTCTTCACTCTCGAATCACATTTTTTGTCCCACCAACAAGCTCCCTAATCTTACAACTTCTGCTCCAATTATGTGCCTGAATTAGGGGCGTACCAGAATACACTGTCCCCTTCTCTCCTTTTACCCATCATATCAGCCTAGAGAAGTCCCAGCCTTTTCAAAGTCTGAAGATAGTAGTTGGCCTAAAAGAAGTGGCCTGAGCTGAGATAATTTTCAGCAAAAGAGGGAGGAGTCTTGCTGAGGAACAGTGGTAAGTGGAATCACCTATCTAAACATTTTTTACACCTAAAGATAGGTTTGGTATTGGTTCTTATTATAATAGTTCTTATATTTTTCAGAGCTGGTATTTCTAATATTTAGTAAAGAACTATTTGCTATAAAATTCTAGATAGCTTTATCATTTATCTTCCGGGAATAGTTGTTTTACATGGATAATATAGGGAGAGATAATATTGGCCAAAATTTTCAAGATACCTAGTGATTTGGCGTGCACCAATTTTTGGGTTCTCAACTTGAAAAACTTATTTGCAGAGGGTCATCACTTGGCACTTGCTGGTATATCAAGTTAGATACCTAAAAATTGAGGCATCCAAATTCACTAGGTCCTTTCAAAAATCTTGATGATAATTTAGATGTTTTAAAAAAACCCAGTAAAATATCAGATATATTCAGGGTGTTCTTGCAAGAGTATGATTGCAAGGCAGAGAGCAGCAGATTGTTTAAACAATTTATCAGTTAATATTACTGTAGATGCTAGCTTAGATTAATTCCCAGATGCATGCCAACTACCTGCATAGTACCTGCATAGTACCAAATGCAGCACACTAGCAGTGGAGAATCTACCTACAGGGGAGAGAGGTGCAGCACAAAGCATCTGTGTCCTCCATTTTATGTCTGTGGGACTACTTGAATGATTTAAGCTGAGCAGGATTTTACTTAAGTGGTTGTAACATTTCAGGGGCTGCTTGTAATACATTTCACTCTGTTATAGACTGTACAGTGATGAGGCTCATAACTTTCCTGTTTTCAGAGTTTCCCCCTCAAACCTTGACCAAACCTTGAAA
This sequence comes from Emydura macquarii macquarii, assembly GCF_026122565.2. NCBI lineage: Eukaryota > Metazoa > Chordata > Testudines > Chelidae > Emydura > Emydura macquarii. The sequence goes on along the minus strand of NW_027131485.1, from coordinate 21,405,272 downwards.
GGCGAATGATTTAGAAATCACAATGATTTCTTTGAGATTTCTAAATGTAAGTCAAACTTTGAAATTATAATTTTTTAGATTTTAAATCATTTAGTTTGACTGGAATATGGCTGTTGTGGAGTCTCATGTATTTTATAAGCAGTTTTGATTAGCCTAGCACAGTTATTTATATATTTGTTTTGTTCTCCGAGTCTTGTTTTGTTTCCTTTAATGTGCAATTTATGGTTTCCTTGTGAGTGAAGTTAACAAAATCATTTTCAGGGCAAAATTGTACTTAAAAAAAAATTCCAACTCACAGACACTCTCTGTTGTTTTTCCCCTTAAATACTCTAAGTCTTTCAGTACTTAAACTTTTCATAGGTTTACAATCCCTTATTACTGTTCATTGTTTATATTGTGCCAGAGACTATACACAAAGTCAGAAAAGAACAAGATAAATTGTATCTTTTCATCTTTGGATTCTGTTACTGGCCATTCTCTCACTTCTGACAGACCTCAGAGACTCTGACCAGAATCCATGCCTCACGTTTCCAGTGGCCCCTGGCTACACAGATGGAAAGGTTGGTGTAAAAAGGTAGGGTTCCCGAGTAAGCCTGGCTCTACAATGTAATCAGAGCAGGCAGTCACCTAAGGTTTCAAAACTGTACAGGCAGCAAAATGTTCAGTAATTTGTCCGTGTGGATGACTCTGGGTTGGTAGAGAAGGACGTGTCAGTTTGCATATAGCAATCGCTATTCCTGATTCAGGCCAATCAAGAGTTATATAGGAGACGCCTATAAAAAAGGCTCGCTGGTGGGCAGAAAAACTGATGTTAGCAATGAACAGAGGCTTTGGAGGAGGCAGATTTCCACATCAGATATAAGGTATTGTGGGTTTTAAGAAGCCAAAGCTGGGCTTTAGTTTTCTGTTTGGGAAAAACTTCTCTGTGGAGTTTTTGTTGGGTTGTTAAAATCTGTTTAACTGAAACACCTGACAATAAGCACCTGGGAGCAAAGCTGTCTCTTTGAAAGTCTTTTGCTGTGTGACTGCATTGGCCAACCCTGCCAGTTCAGAAGGTTACTTAAACAAATAATTAAAGTTTGCTATCCATATTGCAAACTGAGGTGCAACACATGAAAACTTTCTCTTCCCTCAAGGATATATTAAAAGCAAAATGAACAAAACATTTCCACTCACCTTTCCCTGTATCAGTGTGTTAGGCAACTGAATCATTATGTATCTGATCTTCCCACTTACATCTTACAGTTTCTTGTGCAAGTTAAGTCAGTCGCTAGCTGGGACCCCATTTCATGGGGCCAGATTCATTATTGTCCTGCACTTTGTGTAGTAATTTACATCAGTGGGAAGTGAGTGTAAAACACTATGAAACCACAATGAGAGCTTTTTACATCCAAAGCTCTTGGGGGCAGGGACCATCTTTCTCTTATGTGTGTACAGTACCTAACGCAGTGGGGTCCCAATTCCTGAATGGGCCTTTTAGGCGTAACCACCATGCAAAATAATAAATAAGAACTCTGCACTCAGTGTAAATGACTACACAAGATGTATGGCAATCATGAGTAGAGCCATGGTTTCTCTTACTGTTATTTATTATTTGTATACAGGTAGCAGCACCTAGGAGCCCCAGTCATGCACCAGGGTCCTGCCATGCTAGATGCTATACAAACAGAGAACAAAAAGTCAGTCCCTGGAAAGATTAGTTTGTTGTCAATTTGAAGTTCATCAACCTTAGAAGAAAGTTATTCTGAAAGGATTTTTCAGTTGGAAACTGGTGAGATCCTTTGACTTCAGAAAAACCAAGATGATTAACGTATATGTTTTATTAAAGTTGATCAAAATTTTTCACATGAAATGTTTTTTACATAGAAAAACAGCCTTTAAAAAACCTCTGTGTGAAAAATCATCATCATAATATTCTTGTTTTGTGTGTGAAATTTTCCATAATATTTCTTGACAAAATATTAATCAAAATACTTTAAAAAATTTTCCATTTATTGAAAAATGCATTTTCTTACTAAGAAAGATTTTCAGTAAATTAAATATTATGAAAATGATTTCAGTAAAAATCTTTGTTAAAAATTGTGAACATTTTGCAAGAAATGGAAAATAGGTCCATTTTAGAATCACAGAATCATAGAAATGTAGGTCTGGAAGGAACCTTGAGAAGTCCTCACGTTCAGCCCCCTGCCCGGAGGTAAGACCAAGTAAACTAGACCATCTCAGACAGATGTTTGTCTAACCTGTTCTTAAAAACCTCCAGTGATGGGGATTCAATAACCTCTCTTGGAAACCTACTGCAGAACTTAAAACAGGGTTACTTACCAGTAAATGTTGTTCTTCGAGATGTGTTGCTCATGTCCATTCCAATATAGGTGAGTGCATGCCACCATGCACGGGTTCCTGGAACTTTTTTCCGCTTAACAGACCCCATAGGGTTGGTTCTGGTGCCCCCTGGACTGCTGCACGCATGCCGTGGTATATGAGGCACTGCCGACCCTACGGCCCCTCAGTCTCTTCTTTCTGCCAACTCCGACAGCGGGGACAGAGGGTGGGTGTGGAATGGACATGAGCAACACATCTCTAAGAACATCATTTACTGGAAAGTAACCCTGTTTTCTACTTCGAGTGATTGCTCATGTCCATTCCAATATAGGTGATTAAAAAGCAATACTTTGGAGGAAGGTAGGAGTTACCAGTGAGCTGCCCTCAGCATGGCTCTGCTGAATCCCGCGTCCTCTCTCTCACCTGCTGGATGATCACGTAGTGGGACGTGAAGGTGTGCACCGACGACCAGGTGGCGGCTTTGCAGATATCCTGTGGGGGCACGCTCTCCAGGAAGGCTGCAGAGGAGGCCTGAACTCTGCTTGAGAGCGCTGTGATGACACCCTGAAGCGGCACATTCGCTTGCACTTGATGCAGGAGGTGATCCGTGCAGGATGGAGACAAGTGATCCTTTCCTCCGGTCTGCCACTGCAATGAAGAGCTGCGTCAATTTCCGGAACAGCTTTGTCCTGTCAACGTAGTAGGCCAGGGCTCATCTCACGTCCAGTGAGTGCCATCTCCTCTCCTCCGAACCATGTGGTTTGGGAAAGAACATGGGGAGGAAAATATCTTGGTTATAATGAAATTGGGAGACCAGCTTGGGTAGGAAGGCTGGGTGAGGTCTCAACTGCATCTTATCCTTATAGAATGCAGTATAGGGGGGCTCCGAGGTCAAAGCTCTAGTCTCGGAGACCCTCCTAGCCGAGGTAATGGCCACCAGGAAGGTTACCTTCCATGAAAGGATGAGCAGAGGGCATGAAACCATGGGCTCAAAAGGGGGGCCCATAAGTCTAGAGAGGACCAGACTGAGATCCCAGGGAGGCACCAGGTCATGGACCTGCGGATAGGGCCTCTACACCCCCTTGAGGAACCTGACCAACATGGGGTTTTAGCTGGAGCAGGTACTCCAGGACCACTTGGATAGGAGAGAGGCTTGGCGGAATACCCTGGGACTCGGCTCAGCAGGTAAACCGCTTCCACTTAATCCGATACACAACCTGTGTGGAAGGTTTTCTGCTGCCCAGCAGAATTTGTTGGACCTGTGCCAAGCAGGCGCTCTCTCCCTCCATCAGCCACAGAACCTCCAGGCCATGAGGTACAGGGAGTCCAGGTTCAAGTGGAGCAGGCGACCACGGTCCTGGGAAAGCAGGTCGTGCCATCTCGGGAGCTCCAAGGGTGGGGCGATCGATCAGGTCCATCAACATACTGAACCAATGCTGTCTCGGCCAAGCTGGGGCGATGAGCATCACATCCGCTCTGTCGCTCTTGATTTTCAAGAGAACCTTGTGCAGGAGCAGAATGGGGGGGAATGCGTACATGAGGTCCCCATCCATTTGATGAGGAACATGTCGGTTATTGAGCCAGGCTTGCGACCCCAGAGCGAGCAAAGTCTCGGGCACTTCTTGTTCCAGGACGATGCAAACAAGTCCAGTTGGGGAACACCCCACTTGTGGAAGATGGAAGTCACTACCTCCGGGTGCAACGACCAGTCGTGGCGGGGTAGAAACAACCTGCTGAGGTGATCCGCCTCGTCGTTCCTTACCCCCGGGAGGTGAGAGGCAGACAAGTGAAAGTCATGCCTCACTGCAAAGTCCCACAGGCGAATGGCTTCCTGGCAGAGGGCCGAGGAGCGCGCATCCCCCTGCCTGTTGATATAAAACATGGCTGCGGTATTCTCCATCAGCACCTGCACCACCCTGCCCTTCAGGAACCTGAGGAACATCTTGCACGCTAGTCTGATGGCCCTGAGCTCTTTTACATTGATGTGCAGGCACCTCTCCTCCCCCGTCCAGAACCCCTGAGTGCCCAGGTTGGCGCTGATGTGGGCTCCCCACCCCACATCCGAGGCATCGGAAATCAGGATGACTGATGGGGCCAGATCCCTGAAAGGGACACCCCTCAACACTGCCCTGGGGATCCTCCACCAGTTCAGGGAAGCTAGGACGGACAGGGGGACCGTGACCACCCTGTTCAAGAGGTATCTGCTCAGCACGTATGCCGAGGCCAACCATGCCCGGAGCGGTCTGAGCTTGAGGCGAGCTAGCCGCACTACATACGTGCAGGCTGCCATATGTCCTAATAGCTGTAGGCAGTGCCTGGCTGTTGTCATGGGACACCGGTGCAGCTGGGCAATAATCACAACCATAGCCTCGAACCAAGGTTGCGGGAGGAAGCGTCCAGGGTGCCCCAATGAATTCGATAAGCTGCACTGGGGTTAGAGTCAATTTCTGCTTGTTTCTGAGCAGACCCAGCCTGCTGCATGTGGCACAGGTGAGGGTCACGCTGTCTTGTACGTGGGACCTGGACCTGCCCTTGATTAACCAGTCATCCAGGTAGGGGAAAATCTGCACACCTCTGCACCTCAGATGGGCAGCCACTACCACCATTGCACTTGGTGAATACTCTGGGGTCCGACGAGAGGCCAAAGGGTAGGGCTGCAAATTGGTAATGAGAACCAGCCACCATAAATCAAAAGAAGAACCTGTGGCTGGGAAAGATAGATACATGGAAGTATTCATCTTTCAGGTCGAGGGCGGCATACTAATCTTCTGGATCCAAAGCAGGGATAATAGAAGCTAGGGAGACCATATGAAACCTGAGTCGCCTGATGTATTTATTTAGATGGCGCAGTCTAATATGGGTCTCAGCCTCCCCCCCCCCTCGCCTTGGGGATGAGGAAATACCTGGAATAGAATCCTCTCCCTTTTCGTTTTTGGGGACCCTTTCCACTGCCCCCATGTTGAGGAGGGTGACTACCTTCTGCAAGAGGAGTTGCTCGTAAGAGGGGTCCCTGAAGAGGGATGGAGGGGAGGGTTGTTGGGGGGGAAGATGTGAATTGCAGGGCATATCCCCAGAGAACTATCCCGAGGACCCAACGGTCCGATGTAATGCTTGCCCATTTGGTGTAGAAGAGCCTTAATCTGTTCAGGAAAGGCTGGGGTGGATCCAGGGAGATGGTAGGGGTGCCACCCTCGGACGCACCATCAAAAGTGCCCTCTCTTATTGCCCGAGCCCTTGGGGGGCCTCTGCTGGGAGGCTGGGGACGAGCTAGGGGGCCGATTATGTCTTCCGAACCCCCTGTTTCTGTCCCTGCCCCCTTGGGCTGAAAGGGCCTAGGTGGTGGCCTAGATTGCTGTTGTACCTGGGGTCATGACTGCCGCTTAGAAGCATGGGGTGTATACAGACCCAAGGAGCGACGCGTGGCCTTGGAGTCTTTAAGGCCATGCAGTTTCATGTCAGTTTTATCGGAAAACAGGCCTGACCCATCAAAGGGGAGGTCCTGAATTGACTGCTGCACCTCCTGGGAGAGCTCCGAGAACTGCAGCCACGAGCAACGCCTCATGGCGATGGCGGAGGCCATAGCCCTGCTCGCCGAGTCTGGTGATTTGAAGCAGTTTGAAGCGCCGCCCTAGCCACTGTGATCCCCTCATCGAGGGCCATGGCGAAGTCTGCATCCTGGTCTTGGGGCAATGCCTCAGCAAACCGCCTGAGGGAGTCCCTGAGATTAAAACTGTACCTGCCCAGCAGGGCCTGGTGATTAAGGATTCAAACTGCATTGCCGCAGTCGAATAAACCTTTCTCCCAAACAAGTCCAGTTTTTTGTTGTTCTTGTTTTTGGGAGTGGACTCTTGATACCCGTGTCTGTCCTGCTGATTGGCCACATCCACCACTAGGGTTCTCAGGGCTGGATGGGTGAAGAGGAACTCAAACCCCTCAGCCAGGACATAGTATTTTTTCTCGGCCCCCTTGAATGTAGGAGCGACCGAAGCAGGGGTTTGCCATATAGCCTTGGCAAGTTTAAGGATCCTGTCATGAACTGGTAGGGCCATCCTTGATGGGCCCTCTGCCCCCAGTACATTGAAGAAAGTATCCTCTTCCTCTACTAGCTCCTTGACCTCAAGGTTTAAGTTAGAGGCCACCCTCTTGAGCAGCTCCTGGTGCGCCCTGAAGTCCCTCAGTGACGCCATGTGGTCCCTGGAGGCTACTTCATCCAGGAAGGAGGAGGACTGCGGCCACTCGTCCCCCTGGCGATGGGGTGCTCCCATGGAGGGTCCCTCCCCTGGGTCCAATTCCTCATCCAAGGAATGGCCTTTATGGGATTTGTCCAATGTGGGGGGCACCAACTGGACACCTGATGATAGGACAGACACTGTTACCTGCCCCATTTGAACTACCCATGGACCCCAATAAGGCCATTGCCAACCGGGGGCTGGCATCGGCACCAGCTGAGGAGCCTCATGGTGGCATTAGCTAGTCTCCCGAGCGTCCCTGCTTTTTCGGGTTCCTGAATCACTGGAGCGGTGGCGCTGAGCTTGCCTCTGGCCCTTGGTGCTGCTCCGTGCCGGGGTCCATCCTCTTGATGACTCTGAGGTGCCAGACGAGGATCGCCTCTGCCTCCTTGAGTGGTGCCGACGAGGGGAGGCGCGCTCTGAGGAGCTTGATGTGGATGCCCGTCGCCTCGGTACCGATGACTTCCGGTACCGTTTGCCTCTAGGGGACCGGGAGCGGTGCCGCTGGGAGCCTCGCGGTGCCAAACCCGACTCCAACGACCAAGATCTGCGTCGCGCTGGAGTGGGTGAGCCCTTCGGTGCCGGGCTCCCCGCTGATGACCGGGTCCAGTGCCACCTGGTCACGGACGAATGGCTCGGTACCGGGGACTGGGAACACGAACTGTCCCTATGCCGCGAGGCAGCCCTCGAGCGGCGCCGTCTTGTTTGCATTGCCTCCGGCATCGGGGACTGACTTTGGTGCCGAGGGGAGGATTGTCTCAACGAGTTGGACTCGGAGCTGAGAGGGAAGCTTCCACGCTCTACCCTCGGTGGCCATCTGACAGAAGTCTTTTCTACTCCTGCTGGGGATCTCAACTAGCCTTTGGGGGGACCCAGCGCAGGCTTGCCCTGGGACACCAGCCCTCTCTCCCTCGGCGGGGGGGGGGGGAAGGCGTGGGCAAGGCCATCAAGGCTCTGCCCGCGTGGCAATCCTCTGGCGTCGATGGCACCTGCAAGGGCACTCCCCCACTCCCAGGAGTCGGGGGAGGCTCCCTGCTTGGAGATACAGGCACCAGAGCAAGTTCTACGGGTCGTGGCTGGTGCACTTCCGCACTCGACCCCGCCTGCACCAGTGGCGCAGGAGAATGTGTGCGCTCCATGCGCTGCCTGTTTCTCTTCTTTGGCACTGGAGGTGCCTCTCCGCTGAGTAGACTCCAGTGCAGGTGGTGCACTCTGCACCGAGCAGATGCTTGGCGCCGAGGTGGATCGAGGCGGCTCGGAGGCTGGGCGGAGTGCCGCTTCCATTAGGATGGCTTTTAGCCTAATGTCCCAGTCTTTCTGGGTCCTTGGCTTGAAAGCCTTACAAATCTTGCACTTTTCCCTCCTGTGCTGCTCTCCCAGGCACTTGAGACAGCGATCGTGAGGGTCACTAAGCGGAAAAGCCTTCTCGGAGGAGGCGCAAGGCTTAAAGCCAGGTGACCTGGGCATGGCTTAGCCACCCTGAGCCCTTGAGGGCATCCAATTCTATTACTAAAATACTCTACTTCACAGTACTTAACACTTAACTATGCAACAACAAAGTTCAACAAGGAGAATGGTACTTGCAAGAAGCGAGACATTCCAACAACCGTCCTGGGCAGAAAGAAGGAACTGAGGGGCCATAGGGTTGGCGGTGCCTCATATAGCACGGCATGCGCGTGGCACTCCTGGGGGCACCAGAACCAACCCTAAGGGGAAAAAAGTTCCGGGAACCTGTGCACGGTGGCGTGCACTGACCTATATTGGAATGGACATGAGCAAGCACTCGAAGGAGAATTAAAAAGTGTTCTTAATATCTAAACTCAACCTCCCTTATTGCACATTAAGCCTATTATTTCTTGTCCTACCTTCAGTGGACATGGAGAACGTTTGATCACAATGCTCATTATAACAGCCCTTAATATACTGGAACACTGTTACCAGGTCTCCCCTCAGTCTTCTTTTCTCAAGACTAAACATGCCCAGATTTTTTTAGACTTTCTGCATAGATCAGGTTTTCTAAACTTTTTATCATTTTGGTTGCTCTCCTATGCACTCTATCCAATTTGTCCACCTGTTTCCTAAAGTGTGGTGCCCAGAATTGGACACAGTATTCCAGATGAGGCCACACCAGTGCAGTGTACTTTCGGACAATTACTTCCTGAGTCTTACATACTGTTAATAGATCCCTGAATGATATTAGCCTTTTTTGCAACCACATCATATTGTTGACTCATATTCAATTTGTGATCCAGTATAATCCCCAGATGCTTTTCAGCAGTACTACCACCTAGCAAGCTATTCCCCATTTTGTAATTGTGCATTTGATTTTTCCTTCCAAAGTGAAATTCTTTGCGCTTATATTTATTGGAAAAAAAAACCCAAAACCCACGGTTACTTACCAGTAACTGTTGTTCTTCGAGATGTGTTGCTCATATCCATTCCAATATAGGTGTGTGCACGCCACCGTGCACTGGTTCCCGGAACATATTTCCCCTTAGCATACCCCGTAGGGTTGGCTTAGGCGTCCCCTGGAGTACCGTGCTCATGCAGACCCTCGGTCCCTTCTTTCTGCCGACTCCGACAGTGGGGATGGAGGGTGGGTGTGGAATGGATATGAGCAACACATCTCGAAGAACAAAAGTTACTGGTTAGTAACCCTGTTTTCTACTCCGAGTGATTGCTCATATCCATTCCAATATAGGTGATTAAATAGCCATACCTTGGAGGTGGGTAGGAGTCATCGGTAAGCTACTCTCATCAGCACGGCATTGCTGAACCCCGCGTCCTCTCTCGCCTGTTGCACGATGGCATAGTGGGACGTAAAGGTGTGAACCGATGACCAGGTAGCTGCTTTGCAGATGTCCTGCAGGTGCCCTTGTTCCAGGAAGGCTGCCGACGAGGCCTGGGTTCTGGTTGAGTGTGCTGAAACAGCTCCTGGAAGTGGCACCTTCGCCTGTTCGTAGCAGCACCTGATGCAGGCGGTGATCCAGGTGGAGATGCGCTGGGTGGAGACAGGTGAGCCCTTCATCCGGTCCGTCACTGCCACGAACAGCTGTGTCGACTTCCGGAACGGCTGCGTCCCCTCGATGTAGTAGGCCAGGGCTCGTTTCACGTCCAGTGAGTGCCATCTCCGCTCCTCCTCTGACCCATGCGGTTTTGGAAAGAACATGGGGAGGAAGATATCCTGGTTATAGTGGAACTGGGAGACCACCTTAGGGAGGAAGGCTGGATGGGGTCTCAACCGCACCTTGTCTTTATAAAAGACGGTGTGGGGGGGTTCCGAGGTCAAAGCTCTTATCTTGGGGACCCTCCTAGCCGATGTAATGGCCACCAGGAAGGCTACCTTCCCTGAAAGGATGAGCAGAGGGCATGAAACTATGGGCTCAAAAGGGGGGTCCTGTTAGTCTGGCAAGGACCAGGTTCAAATCCCAGGGAGGCACCGGGTCACGGACCTGCAGGTACAGCCTCTCCACCCCTTTGAGGAACCTGACTGACATAGGGTGGGAAAATAATGACCTCCCTTCCATCGGCTGGTGGAAGGCTGAGATGGCTGCCAGGTGCACCTTCAGGGAGGCCAGCGCTAGACCCTGGAGCTTCAGGTGGAGCAGATACTCCAGGATCGCCTGTATAGGCGAGCAGCTCGGTGGGTTGCCCCGGGACTCCACCCAACAGGTAAACCGCTTACACTTGGCCCGGTACATGACCTGAGTGGAAGGTTTTCTGCTGCCCTGCCCTGTAGGACCTGCGCCAAGCAGGCTCTCTCCCTCCGTCAGCCACAGAGTCTCCATGCCGTCAGGTGGAAGGAGTCCAGGTCTGGGTAGAGCAGGTGACACTGGTCCTGGGAGAGCAGATTGTAATGCCTTGGGAGCAGCACTGGCGGGGTGATGGACAGGTACAGCAACATGCTGAACCAGTGTTGCCTCGGCCAGGCTGGGGCGATCAGTAGGACGTCCACTTTGTCCCTCTTGATTTTCAAGAGGACCTTGGGAAGTAGCGGAATGGGGGGGAACGCATACATGAGGGTCCCTGTCCAGTTTATGAGGAACGCGTCGGAGATGGAGTCCAGCTCGCGACCCCGGAGCAAACAGAACTTCGGGCAATTCCTGTTCTAGGACGACGTGAACAGGTCCAGTTCGGGAACACCCCACTTGCGGAAGATAAAAGTTATCACCTCCAGATGTAACGACTAGTTATGTTGGGGTCGAAATGACTTGTTGAGGTGGTCCGCCTCATTGTTCCTGACCCCAGGGAGGTGAAAGGCAGATATATGGAAGTTGTGCCTCACTACAAAGTCCCAAAGTCGAATGGCCTCCTGGCAAAGGGCCGAGGAGCATGCTCCCCCCTGCCTGTTCATATAGAACATGGCTGCTGTATTGTCCATGAAGACCTGCACCATCCTGCCCCTCAGGAATCTGAGGAACACCTTGCAGGCCAGCTGGACTGCCCTGCGCTCCCGGACGTTGACATGGAGGTTCTTCTCCTCCTCCGACCAGAGCCCCTGGGTGCTCAGGTCAGTGCTGATGTGGGCCTCCTACCCCACGTCCAAAGTGTCCGTAATGACAGATGGGGCCAGATCCCGGAACGGAACCCCTCTCAGCACTTCTCTGGGAGTCCTCCACCAGTTCAGGGAGGTCAGGATCTGTGGAGGAACCTTGACCATCCTGTTCAAGGAGTGCCTGGCTGGTGCATATACCGAGGTGAACCATGACTGGAGAGGCCTGAGTTTGAGGCGAGCCAGCCTCATCACACATGTACAGGCCGCCATGTGTCCCAACAGCTGCAGGCAGTGCCTGGCTGTCGTCGTGGGGGACCTGTGTAGCTGGTCGAATATGGCAGCCATCGCCTTGAAGTGAGGCTGTGGGAGAAAGGCTCTGGCCTGGGTGGCGTCCAGGGTGGCCCCAATGAAATCTATGCGCTGCACCGGGGTGTGAGTGGATTTCTGCTCGTTTATGAGCAGCCCCAGTCTGGTGCATGTCGCGCATGTGAGAGCTAGGCTGTTCCGCACGTGAGCCCTGGACCTGCCCCTGATCAGCCAGTCGTCCAGGTAGGGGAAGATCTGCACTCCTGTGCGGCGCAGGTGAGCCGCCACCACCGCCATGCACTTCGTAAAGACCCTGGGGGCAGATGAGAGGCCAAAGGGCAGGGCCAAGAATTGGTAATAGCAGCCAGCTACCATAAACCTGAGGAAGCGTCTGTGCCTGGGAAGGATGGAAATGTGGAAGTACGCATACTTTAGATCGAGGGCGGCATACCAATCTCCTGGATCCAGAGCAGGGATAATGGATGCTAGGGAAACCATGTGAAACCTGAGATGCCTGATAAACTTGTTCAGTCGGCAGAGATCTAATATGGGTTTCAGGCCCCCTTTTGCCTTGGGGATGAGGAAATACCTGGAGTAAAATCCCCTCCCTATTTCCTGTGGAGAGACTACTTCCACAGCCCTGAGGAGGAGGAGTGAATTTACCTCCTGCAAAAGGAGTTGCTCGTGAGAGGGATCCCTGAAGAGGGACGGGGTGGGGAGGATTATCCGGGGGGAAGGCTGTAACTGGAGGGTGTATCCCCTGAGAACTATGCCGAGGACCCAGTGGTCCGACGTAATATTCAGCCACTCGGCATAGTAGGGTCTGAGTCTTTCCGCAAACGGAAGGAGAAGGGTATTGGTGCCACCCTTGGGCTCATCATCAAAACTGTGTTTTAGTGTTGGGCCCTTTAGAGGGTCCCTGCTGTGAGACCGTGGATGACCCTGAGTGGTTGTAGCACCCAAAGTCCCTATTTCTATCATGGTCCCTCCTGGGTTGAGAGGACCTGGGCGATAGCCTAAGGGGTGGTTGGGCCTGGTGCTGAGGCTGTGGCCGAGACTGGCGTCTCGAGGCCTGAGGGGTGTACAGACCCAACGACCGGAGCGTGGCCCTAGAGTCTTTTAGGGCGTGCAGCTTCTCATCCATTTTGTTGGAGAAAAGGCCTGCCCCATCAAAGGGCAGGTCCTGGATGGACTGCTGCACCTCCTGGGACAGCTCCGAAGACTGCAGCCACGAACACCGCCGCATGGCAATTGCAGAGGCCATGGCTCTGCTGGAGGTGTCCGCAGTGTCGCTGGCAGTCTGCAAAGCCACCCCTGGCACCATGGCACCCCCCTCTAGGACCGTTGCAAAGTCCACTGCCTGGTCCTGGGGCAACCCTTCTGCGAACGTGCACATTGAGTTCCAAAGATTCAGGTTATACCAACCTAGGAGCATTTGGTGGTTCGCGATCCGCAACTGAAGGGCCCCGGTGAAATATACCTTGCGGCCAAACAGGTTGAGTTTCTTATTGTCTTTGTTTTTAGGCGTGGTGCCCTGGCCACCTTACCTATCTCGTTGGTTGGCCGCATCAACCACCAGGATCCCAGGAGCTGGGTGAGTATATAGGAATTCAAACCCCTTGGATGGTACATAGTATTTCTTCTTGGCGCCCTTTGAAGTGGGGGCAACCGAGGCAGGGGTTTGCCAGAGAGCCTTGGCCAACTTGAGGACTCTCTCTCTAGATGGCCCCGCCGACCCAGCTACCTCAAAGAGGGGGTCCTCCTCCTCAGAGAGCTCCTTCAGCTCAATACTTAAGTTGCTGGCCACCCTCTTAAGGAGCTCTTGATGGGCCCAGAAGTCAGAGAAGGGTGCCATACGGTCCCTGGCGGCCGCCTCATCAGGGGAAGAGGAGGAGGATTGTGGAAGGGGCCCCGTGGAGGGTCCCTCCTCAGGGTCTGATTTCTCCTCTGAGGAATGGCTCTTAACCGGTTGGCTTGGTGGTGGGGGGTACCGGGTGTGCTATTGAAGATGGGACAGATACAGTGCCCTGTCCCATCTGCGCCCCCTATAGGCCCCAATATGGCCACTGCCATGGTCCTTGCGGTCACCGCGGTGCCAGTATCGGTGCCGGCAGCAGTGCATCGGAGCGGGACTGAGCCTCTAGAGCGGTGCCAGCGGTGCCTGAGGCTCCTGCTCGTCTTTGCCAGGGACCTGCTCCGCAACGACCCTGACGAAGTGGAGGAGCATCGGCGCCGTCGAGAATGGTGCCGATGGATAGGTGTGTGGCTCGAAGAGCTGGAGGAAGACGATCTCCTTCTCGGTGCCGAGGGCTTCCGGCATTGCTTCCCCTTTGGGGAGCAGGGCCGCCCATGCTGCCTCGGTGCCGAGCCCGACTCCGAGGATCGTGATTGGCAATGGGTTGTGATGGTCTGTGCCGTCGGTGCAGGATCCTTCGGCACCGGGATCCACGCTGAACTCCGCTCCGGGGATCGGGACCGGTGCCATGGAGGTGAAGGACTCAGTGCCGGGGTGTGGGAGCGGGAGCTGTGCACATTGCGTGAGGCAGATCTGGATTGGCACCGCCTCGAGCGCGAAGCCTCTGGTGCTGTGGACCTTCCTCAGTGCCGTGGTGAGAAGGAGCTTGACGACTCATAGTCGGAGCTATGAGGGGAGCCAGCATGCTCTACCCTCTTTGGCCGTCTGGGGGGAGACCTGGTCGGTGACTGTGGTCCTGACCACCCACCTGAGGCACCTAGCGCGGGTTTACCTCCGGACACCGGGCCCTGCACCCTCGGCTGGGGGAGGGGGACACGACGGAGGCGTGGGCCTGGCCATCAGGGCGCATGCCCTGTGGAACACCTCCGGCTTCGATGGTCCTTGCAGGGGCGCTCCCCCACCCCCAGGAGTTGGGGGAGGCTCTCTGAGTGGAGATGCAGGAGCCAGAGCAGACTCAACGGGCTGTGCTCGGTGCATCTCCCAACTCGACCCCAGCCGTGCAGGCGGTGCAGGGGAGTCCGTGCGCTCCTTGCCCTGGCGCTTCCTTTTCTTCAGCACCGGGGACTGGCGGCGGGTCAACTCCGGTGCCGGTGGAGCGCTCCACACCGAGGAGATGCTTGGTGCTGCAGGGGAACACGCCGGTTCAGAGTCCGGGCAGAGCACTGCCTCCATTAAGATGGCCTTCAGCCAGATGTCTCTCTCCTTCTGAGTCTGCGGCTTGAAGGCCTTCCATATTTTACATTTGTCCCAACAATGCTGCTCCCCCAAGCATTTGAGGCAGCGATTGTGGGGGTTGCTCACAGGCAAGGGTTTGCCACAAGCAGCACAGGCTTTAAAACCTGGAGAGCCAGGCATGGCCCGACTCCAAGCTCCTAAGGGCGCTTATCTATTCTAAGTCTAAACTATCTACTCTTAACAACTATTTAATACTAATTACTCAACTACTAACAACAAGAACAGTTCAAAAGGGGAATGCTGCTTGCTAGAAGGCAAGAGGCAAGATGTTCCAGTAACCGTCACGGGCGGAAAGAAGGAACTGAGGGCCCGCAGGGTCGGCGGTGCATCATATACTGCAGCATGCGTGCAGCACTCCAGGGGGCACCAGAGCTGACCCTACAGGGTCTGCTAAGGGGAAAAAAGTTCCTGGAACCCGTGCACGGTGGTGTTCACTCACCTATATTGGAATGGATATGAGCAATCACTCAAAGTAGAACAGCAAGAGTCCAGTAGCACCTTAATGACTAACAAATTTCTGCAGGCATAAGCTTATGCCTGCAGAAATTTGTTAGTCTTTAAAGTGCTACAGGACTCTCATTGTTTTTGCTGTATACAGACTAACACGGATCCCCCCCGGAACTATATTTATTGAATTTCATTTTGTTGAATTCAGACCAATTCTCCAATTTGTCAAGATTGTTTTGAATTCTAATCCTATCCTCCAAAATGCTTATAACTCCACCCTGTTTGGTGTCATCTGCGAACTTTATAAATGTATTCTCTACTCCATTATCCAAATAGTTAATGAAAATATTGAGTAGTACCAGATCCAAGACAGACTCTATGGGACCTAACTAGATATGCTCTCCAAGTTTTACAGCGAACCATTGATAACTACTTTTTGAGTATGATCTTTCAACCAGATGTGCAACCACTTTATAATAATTTAATCTAGACTGCATTTCCCTAGTTTGCTTATGAGAATGTCATGGGGTACTGTATCAAAAGTCTTACTAAAATCAAGATACATCACTTCTATTGCTTCCTCCCAACCACTAGACCAGTAACATTATCAAAGAAAAGTTAGGTTGGCTTGACGTGATTTTTTCTGAACAAATCTGTGCTGGCTATACCTTATAACTCTATTATCCTCTAGGATACAATTTGATTGTTTAATAATCTGTCTCAGAATCTTTTGAGGTATCTATCCAGGTCTGTAATCCCTGGGTCCTTTTTGTTCCCCCATTGTAAAGATAGATACTACGTTTGGCCTTCTCCAGTCCTCTGGGATCTCACCTGTCCTCCATGAGTTCTCGAAGATAACTGCCAACAATTCCAAGATTGCTTTAGTTCCTTCAGTACCCGAGGAAGGATTTCATCAGGTCCTGCCAATTTGAATACACCTAATTTATCTAAATCATCTTTAACCTGTTATTTCCCTATTTTGGCTTGCATTCCTTTCTCCTTGGAGTTAATAATAATTGTATTGTGCATCCGGTCAACATTAACCTTTTTAGTTAAGACTGAAGTAAAATAAGCATTAAACACCTCATCCATCTTGATGTCAACAGTTATTAGCTCTCTTTCCCCACTAAGCAGAGGACCTACACTTTCCTGTGTCTTTTTTTTGCTCCTAGTTTATTTATAGAACCTCTAGCTCTGTGTTATGGTCACCTTTTTTTATGCTTATCTGTGGGCATTTGTTACCTGCCCCCTTTGAACCTAGTTTTTAAACCATTTTGACTCAAAGAATAGCTTTCCTCTGCTTTCCCTTGCTCCATGGGGGAAAGTAAGATGTGCCAGCCCTTTGTCTGCTACAACTTATTTCCCCTTCTGTGCCAGCTCAGCTGTGCTGTCTTATGTACTATGTGCTGGTTAATAGCAGGAGAAGTTTCTATGTTTTGAAAACTAAACAGACTCTTCATTAAGAGAACTTTTTTACAGAGATGCATTCCAACCATATGCATATACTATGACTTCCTGGTCAGGACAATTCTCCCTTCCTGCAACATATGCTCCACCCTCCAAGTATCATGCATGTTCCTACAATTGGCACAAAGAGGGGGGAGAATGGAGAAAAGGCTCCACCTACTCCTTGCCCCCCCCGGGCAGGAGAGTTGTGGCCCACCAGTAATTGCTCCGTCCTTTGCAATACAGGTAGCAAGCACAGCAGTAAGGGGATCCTTACACTCCTTTACTCCCCTGTATAAGTGAGCAGAAAGGCCATCGTATGACTAAGAGAGTTTTCCATATCCTGAACATTCCCTACCTTCCCTCATATGCACATTACAGATTTATCTGCATAGCTAACAGCACCTACTCTCCTGATATTTAAAGATCTTACTCCCATTACAAAAGACATTGGGGTGGGAAGTCTATGCCTGTAGCTTTAAAAACATTTTTTGCTTACATACAATTATTTTTGCGTTGCTTTTAACTACCAAGCCTGGAAGCATTTATTTATTTATTTGACAGAACATTTGGAGAAGGCAGGAGGTGTTTTGTGGGAAGTAGTAATGAAAGATTCATGAAGAATTAAAAATAGTTGGGAGGGGAAGGGGGGGTTGGGTTTAATTCAAATTCTCTTCATATTTCCCATTCATTTCCTTCCCTATTTACACTGACTATAAACATAGGACTACTAAAAAAAAAAAAGCTGGATGAATGAAAAGTGTGCGGGAGTGAAATAAGCAATAAGACCAATGTTTTCCATTCAAAGTCACCAGGAATTGTGGCTGCTCAGTGACCAGAAAACCAGGCTACTTCTTTAGGTA
This sequence comes from Emydura macquarii macquarii, assembly GCF_026122565.2. Taxonomy (NCBI): domain Eukaryota; kingdom Metazoa; phylum Chordata; order Testudines; family Chelidae; genus Emydura; species Emydura macquarii. The sequence goes on along the minus strand of NW_027131485.1, from coordinate 21,387,953 downwards.
CCTAATTTCAGCCACTTAGGTTTGAAAATTTTGGCCAAAGACATTAAAGTCAGATTTGTACTTTAGCCAGGACTGAAATCTTTCTGTTTTACACTTCAATGATTGATCATAGTATCTAAACAGGGCAAGTGGAGGTTAGAGTCAGGAGTGGAGGGGAACTAGAACTGGGGCTTGGGGTGGGGTTTGTCCTGAAGCAATGTTACTTGAAGGGCTCCTCCAGCACTGCTGTTTTGGTTCCCTGGCACACCAGGCAACAACACAGAGGGGAACCCTACAAGTGTCATTGCCTCAGTGCACAGCATGCCCCCCAACCTTACTTCCCAGCCACAACCCTTCCATTTCAATACCCCACTAAACATCTCCACTGACCCCCATGTCCCACTACATTTCCAGATGGATGGCTAACACGTCCCTGTTTTCTCCCCCTACTGCCATATGATAGAGACCCTTGGGGAGGTTCATTAGAAGGAAGACACACTCTGATGAAACACAGATGGCTCAGCAGGGCAGAGAACCTCTCTGCTCTGTTTGCCAGCCCAGAACATTGCAACTCAAGCCCTGTTTCTCCTCATCAGCTCACAGTAGTCCTCTGTGCACCAGGTAGCAGATAACTACCATAGCTCCCCTGTGTCTCCCTTCCAGTCCTGTTGTCCTCTGCTCTAACACACTCCCATTCTTCTCCATGCCCTCCCTAACACATGCCTGCTCCCCAACATTGATATGTATATGCACAAATCAAACAGATATTGTAATGGATTCAAAACATAGGGCCAGATCCTCCTCTCAACCCTTTGATGGAGAAGGCATGTCAGGGGCACTGTCGGAGTGCTGCTACACTCTAGCAATCCCCTAATGGCGTAACAGCCACTAAGGGGGCATTACCAGTCAACATAAATTAGTTAGTTATCCTGAAGCTGCGCTAATTTATTCCACTGGATGGACAGACATTAGGAAGTCTCAGGGAAGTGCAAAATTGGCATTATCCCTGGCCCCGCCCCACCCCACTCCCACTATACATACACACACTTGGGTCCTGTGCCAAGCTCCAGGATCAGGTATAATAGCAAACTGTACAGCAGCAGTTCTCAACCATTTTTCCCCGAGTACCACTCAGGTCAGGTACAGTCAGGTCAAGTACCACTTGACCTGACTGTACCTGACCCGAGTACCACGCGGGGAAAAAAAAGGGGGGGACGGGGACTTTTGGCGGTGGCGGGGTTTTGCGGCGGCGGGGGGGACTTTCGGCGGCGGCGGGTTACATGGGGGGAACAATGCCCTCCCCCGAAACCCTAATGCCGTTTGCCCCTTTTCGGCGGCAGGGTTTCGCGGAGGTGGGTGGGTGGGCACTTCCGGTGGTGGATTCGGCGGCGCGGTACAGCTCGCGTACCACCCAACCTTCTTCCAAGTATCACCAGTTGAGAACCGCTGCTGTAGAGTATTTCTCTAGCATTTTCTATTACAATCAGAGCTATCCAAATTAAAGCCATTTAACTAGGCAAATTCACCTGTATTTATTATTTCATGTAAAGTTGAAAAAGTGAGAGGTAAAAGCAGAAAATTATTTCTTCCTTCAATTACTGTTTCTATGGTGCCAAAAAAGTGTGCAAAGCACTTTATAAGACAGTTATGAAGATGAGAACCTTGATCTAGGTTACCCTTCACCTCTACTTTTCAGGGTTCTGGTGATTTTTTTTTTCCTTTCTTTTATTATAAATAAGATCAATAGAAAGATGTTGCCATAGTGAGATATTATAATGTACTTAAAAGCATTTATTACCGTTATGTACCATAGAACCATCTCCATTTATGTGAGTTCTAAGGCTGTAGAAATAACAGCACAGCCAAAAAGTAGATAATTTATTAATTTAATTACAAAGGTTTGGAGTATTTATTTAGTGCACCGTATACATCAGTCAAACATCCAAGCTACTGCCTTCATTTTCTCTGAACTTTATATAGCAAACAGCTGAATGGAGCCAAATTTGTTTACCAAAATCAATGTACTTCAAATCTGAGGCTCAGGTATATTTACTAACTTGCTGTTTCTTGGCCAGCTTTGGATGGCATCTTTATCTGAAGTCCAGCTTTTCAGAAAAGGTAAATAGGATAGTACCAAGAAAAACCTTAGTCACTAAAATCTGATTTATCCACATCTAAGCTGAATGTTTGAAATGTTTGAACGAAGAACTGTGTGAAATTTCATGGTTTTACTTTTCTCTCTCTTCTCTCCCATCCCATGCAAAACTAGAGGTTTTCACAAATATTTGCAGTTCTGGCTTATTGGGTCAGAGGGGAATTATTTGCTAGCACCGCAGTTTCAGTCCCAAAGAGAATAACATAAATAATAAGAAGGTAGCAGCCAGCATGGGACCTTGATTCTTGATTTTTGAAGTTTGAATAAAGTCCATGTACCTTCTTTTTTGATTCCCACTTAAAAATGGTCCAACTTTTTTCTGCTCTGATAACTCCAAAATGTCTTTTTTAAAAAACAAAACAAAAAAAACTTCAGAATTGAAGCATTTGTAGCTGCGAATGAGCTGTAATCACTTAGCCTTGTTTGAAAATATTTCATTAGGAAGCACAAAATTCCAAACCTTTGCAGTTCTTCTACTCTGCTTAACATAGTTTCTGATCTGATCCACATAAGTACTGCTCCCTCTCCTTTTCTCTTATCCATATCCCTTTTTTCATCTCTTCGTTTGTATTTGGCTCCCCCCCGCCGACCCTCCCTTTTGGGGCTCTGACGCTCTGGGAGACTTGTGCAGTGTGCAGCAACATTCTCCTAGCTGCCAGCGTGCCTGGGATGGAGCTGAACTACAGCCACCAGTACTGCTGTTAGTTTTAGTTAACTAACAAATATTTAAAGAAGACATTTAGTGTGGCTGTCAGCAGCCCCCGTGGCTGCCGGGAATGGGAGATATATTTCAAATCCACCCTGAGCCAGTCAGCAAGAAGAAAACTTCAGACCAACCAGCTAAGTCCACTGGGGAGTTGGGCACCAAGAATCACAGTAGGACACCTCTACAGAGGAGATTATGGCTCAGTTGTGAACCCCCTAACTCTCTTGCATCATGGCTACCTGATCATGGGTAACAATGAGTGTATATACAGGCATTGAGCAGCCACCAGCTACACTCCCTCCTTGACACATGGACTAAGCCTCAGCTCGACCTCCCCGTAGGATGCCAGCCAACACAACTGATTCAAAGTACCATGGAAAGTAATCTGTACTAGGTATTGGGACTCTATAGCCAGGTACAGGGATTCCATTGGCTACAATGGAGCTATGATAATTTACACTATATGTAAGTAAAATGATAAGATCAATGTAACCAGGGTCAGAGGAGCCGGAGAGAAAACCCCACTCCATGAGCAAAGCTGATTGGTGGGTGGGATGGTCTAATCTAGCTCCTGGAACTTTAGTGTGGGGGTCAGTCAGTTAGAAAAAGAATAACAGTTTGGTTCAGTTGAGGTTGAGATTGAAAGAATAGCTGTAGCCTAGTAAGAGAAGCTGAGGATCTAGAGTTGCAACAAAGTGATGAAAGTCTGAATTGGAAGGAAAATAATAGAAAGGTAAAGCACAGATGCAGAGAAGAGCTACTAGGATGACCTGGAGAATATACAGCCTATCTTACCAGAGATAACTAAAAGAGATTGGCTTGTATAATTTAGCAAAACAAAGATAGAAAGGCCATATGATTGCACGTTATAAATACATTGGGGAGTACACATGAGGAGGGAGAAGATCTACTTAAGCTAAAAGACAATATTGGAACAAGAACAAATGGGTATAATCTGTCCATGAATACATTTAGGCTGAAAATCAAAAACGTTTTTAAGCCATCAGAGGAGTGAGGTTCTGGAACAGCCTTCCAATACAAGTAGTGTGGGCGAATGGCCTCCTAGTTTTAAAAAGATATTTGCCAAATTTACAAATGGGCTTATTTGATGAGGTTGCCTGCGATAGCAGGGGACTAAACTTGGTCAGGTTCCTTCCAGTCTTATATCCCTAGACAGAGTTAGTATACCATAACTGTTAACTGAAAACAGAGATTAGAGGCCAGATCTTACTTTCATGAATCAATGGTAGTCTTTCAATTGACTTCAGTGGGAGGTGGATCAAGCCCTAGATTTCAGAAATAGTTAAGAGAAAATTAAAATACATTGGGGGAAGGCAATTACATATGCAAACACTATGTTAATAATATTGATGCTATTTATTTTAGTAATATAAATTAAGGGAGGGAGCACCACCAGTATGTTGGTATTGGAAAGGAGCTTTTTTGATACCATATGTTCTACAAGATGGCAATTCTCAGCTGGCTAGGGACAAATCTTTTAAATTATTTTTGCTCTGGGAATGGTGGGATTTTTGAGATTGTACCTGCATAAAGGCTAAGACCTATTTTGAATACATAGCTGGACAAAGGATCTGGTTTTCAGAATTAGGCATTTACTGCATACATTTATGTCTGCCTAATCCATGCAGAATGTATGCTTTCAAATTAACTATTTGCACATGGCCAGCTGGGTATTGTCACAGGGTGGCAATGGTCCTTTAAGAGGGAAGAGATCAGTGCACCTGTGACTGGTGAGCTGATCCCCATTTGGGCTATAAGAGAAGGCATCTGGGCCCTAGAAAGGGAGGAAACAGGGTGAGTAAGGTCTGAAACCTCACTGAAGAAAGGGGCAAAAACAGCAGACATAGGAAAATGGAACATGATCGCTGGGGAAAAAGGAGACAGGCCAGAAGCCAGGAGGAGTAACAGGGGGTAACAGGATTTCCCTGGGAGAGGCTGCCAGCATTCCCTAGGAGGGGAGAATGCAGGAATATGCTAGGAGGAAAACAGTCTGCAAGGAGAGAGTCCTGGGAAGCAATGCTCAGTTAACAGAGCACAGGAGAATCCTTTATTAGGCCCTGAAGCAAGAAAAATTGAGGGAGGCAAAGGGAAAATTCCCTTGGGGCTATGGCACAAGGTGGGCTGAGTAACTGTTCTTATTTGTTTGCCTATGTTTGGAATATAATCCTGTGCCTGGAAAAGAGACTCAGGGTGTGGCAGAGGGTCCTTCATGGGCTGGGGACAAATGTGCCCTCTACTTATCTTTAGTGTCCTCTGTTCAAGGTACTATTTATAACATGCAGAGTTCTTTATAAAGTGCTGCATATGTAATTTCTTCCTGTTACTTTGTATGGCATGATCTTTCTTCTTCCTACACTCTGTTCTACAAGAGTAGCACTCATGAAGGGCTCTAAAGACATGAATAGCCTAGTGGAATTTACACTAATAAAATGCAAATGTGTGTCTTTGCATTGCAAAATGAAAATCAAATTTTTTCCTACTTTGCATGCTCTAACCTCTCTCTCTCTCTCTCTCTCTCTACACACACACACACACACACATATACATATACACACACACGTTTTATATATATATAAAACAATATCAAAAATATATAACCACATAAGATAGTGGAAAGTGTGTGCATGCACACGCATGCATGCATACTTACTTACACCCCCCCCCCCCCACCAAACATGCTGCATATAGAAAAACAAATATCTGTTGATGAGAAATGCAACTATCACATCTGTTGTGTCATTTCTCATTCAGTCCGTAGAACACAAACTCAAATATATGGATGTATTTACCTACTGCGGCAAGAGCAGCTTATTCAGCCCCATGGGTCTGCACTTCCTACAGCTACGCTGGTGGTGTGGCTGGGTGGGAGCAGGGGGAGGGGGTAGTCCCACCCTCTACCACAGGCCCCAACCCAAAGACCCTGCAAGGAGTAGCCTGAAACAGTTTAGTTCATGGGCTACTACCTTCCCTGAGTCGCTTGTCTGTGGCCCCCCTGCTTGCGGTCCACTTCCTGGAATCCAGTAGGTAGGTTTCCCCCTTCCCCACTTAAGTCTCTCCATTCAGTTGTTTGAGCAGCACTAGTCCTCCTTTGGGGCCTCCATCCTCCGACTCTGGACAGGCTTCTCCTAACTCCTGTGGCTTGGTGCTGTGGTAGCAACAATACTAGCTCCAAAACTTGCTGTAGCAGTAGCTCCTTCACCCAACTCCCTCTCAGCTGCCCCTACATGCCTGAAACAGAGGCTTTTACCTGCTGTGTCAACTTCCTTAATTGGCTTCAGGTGACCCAACTGACCTGGAATAACCCTGGCTGTGTTATGCAGGGAACAGGGATTTGTTAAGCCTGGGGCTGATATATATGCCTTGCTCCCTTTTGCACATATTTTGCTAGTGATTTTTTTGTATCCTATTAAACTTGATTTGTCATCTGGAGTAAAATAAATCTGATTCCTAAAAATATGTAGGTATACTATGGTAACATTATAATATGCAACAGCCTTAACAGCAGCATGGTAACTTTGTTGCTATTTTTCAGCACTGCAGTTAGCTGTCCAAGTACATTTACATAGCTAATGGTATTGTAATACAACCGTTGCATCAGGTTGCAGGTGTGCACAGCAATGTCATCTTTAAAATTTTTGATTGAAAACGGCTCTAGCTGTAGTCATTTTCTACAAATAAGGCTACAGCCTTGCAGCAGACTAGATAATGGAAAATAAAAAACCTGACTTTAAAAAAAAAAAAAAACACCCTCCTATAGCCGTCAGGGCTGGCCACATCACAATACATACATAGATATATATTCAGATATATAGTCATCTAGTTCGTATATTGTTTGAGCATGATACTGTTGTGTCTTTCTATAGTGCTATCTTCCCCCCACCATATTAACAATTTTCAAGTACTTTTTTTTTAACGTGGAAAAAAATTGCAGGATTTTTCTTCTTGTTTCATCCAGTGTTGCAGTTAGTTTCCATAGATACAGTATGTGTTGGTTTCCTAGGAAGCAGTTGTAGGATGAAATTTGATTGGCTGTGTTGTCAGATTGATTGTCAGAATTGTGGGCAGAGTTTTGAGTGGTAGATGTGTGCAGGTGATGCACACAATAATCTAATGCCTGATCATATAAGTGTTTTACAGTATTTCTAATATACAAAAGCTTAATTGAAAATTAGGTGGGTTCTTCTTTTGAAATGAGTTATATCCCAGTGGTTTAATTTACCCTGAGTGACAAAAGAGCTCTATTTGCTCTGAGGAAATATGAAGAGGTGATTGAATGGAAGTGCTGTAATGATTTTATTTTGTACCAAAGTTGGGTTTTTGTGCTAAAATCATTTCCCATTTCTGCAGTATTAACTGAAGATGAGGGCTACAGTGGAATACCCTTGCCCTATGGGTGATAAGGCAGAATTGTGTTAATCAACAAAGACTTAGTGAAAGGCATCAGAACTTCAGAACACTTTAGAGTCTGGGTTGCATCAGACCTCAGGGCACTTTTTTGTTTTTAAACAGACTGTACTGGCAGTCTCCTATACTCATTCATGGAACACCATCTCTGCATTTATCTGTAATTCAGTTTCTCTCTCCTCCTTGATGCTTACAATAAATATGCCACCCAGTGATGATTTGGCAGGGACAGCTGATTTTATTTATTTATTAAATATTTAGTACCTTCAAAAACCTTCAAGTTATGCAATAGCTGTCTCTGCATGTTAGTTTTTTTCTATTCACTTCATACTCCCTCTCCCCATCCCTCCTTTTGTTTATCACTCCCATATGTTGCATCTTTTCTCAGATTAGACTGTAAAGTCATTGGGAAGTCACTGTCCCTCACTATGGGTTTTACAGAACCTAGTATAATAGGGTTCTAATATTGACTGTGGCCCCTGGATGCTACTACAATATTTCTATTACTAATACTAATAACAAAGAACAACAGAATGCTCAAAGCTCTGGTTTCTAAAGCTCAGAAAAAAAGTGGAGCATCCACTGCAAAGACAGAAGTGGGTTCTAAAATGTTTTGACCAGCAGGCATGTTTCTCAATTGTTCCTTCTTATAATAAAATATTTTATTCACTTCTTGCACCAACTAAGCCCATTGCACCCTGGGGAGAATCCATAAGCAATGTTACCACCCTTCTTAACAGCTCCTGCTGGGGTGAAATGGAGAGAAAATTTAACTCTTGCCAGGAGCTACAAAGAAACTTGGTTCCTGCAGCCACCCGTACATAGCTGCTCTCCAGCAAATGTCATTCAACGTATTGTGCTCCTCTACTTCACCTGTACTCTGCATGACACACATTATGGCCACTTTCTACCACTGCAATCTCCTCCACTGGTAGAATTTCTTCTGGAATCTTCTGCCAACATCCCATTATTATTACTGGGAGTATAAATTAAATGTTAGATGCTTTCCCAACACCTAAAAAGGAGGGTTTCTGCTCCAAGAACCTCTTAATTTAAGGATAGATGAAAGTTAGGGGGAGGGGAACCAACAATAGGCGATTTATTGTGGCAGACAGCCAGCTTCAACCTAATTGGTCTCACGCTCTTGCACCTTAAGCCTGCACTCAAACTGACCTTGCACCAAAATTTCTTTGGTGTTTGAAAAAATTTGATGACATTTTTAATTTTTCAGTTCCCTCCCATACACTTCTTCAGTTGTAAGGTGTGAGGTGGGTATGCTGAAATACTTATTTCTGCCACAACCAGAAGCAATAAGTACTGGAAATCAATTGGACAATACAGCTCTGCACACCCAAAAGGTTTAGTTAATCATCCACATATGTGGATGCTTATTCAAACCGAACCTCCTGAGATTCTCCAGTTCTAATACCATGGTCAGTATAAAGAGATTATAATTTATGATGTCCTCAGAACCTTAAACTTTGTTCTTAACCTTCAAATATATCTAACACTGGAATCATGTTTCAAATTAAATTTTATATAAAATATCCCTCCAACCTCTAATGTGCTTATATTTTGCATGTAAGTAGCACATAAATAGAAAAAATGGACAAAAGCTTCCTACATATTTATTATTTTAGCTTGCATCCAGAACAATTATGGTATATCTCACTCACTTAATAGTAGGAGCACTGAGACATTAGAGGCTATGTCTTCACTGCAAAAAAAAGTGAGGTCTTTGTCTTTGTAAGATAATGCATAATTAGTTATCTTACTATAAAATCGTAATGCAGACATGCCACTGGTAGTTCTCGCCAAAAGATAGCAAGGCAAGGTCAGCATTATACACCCAGCCTCTGTTTGACCACCCTAGTTTACCTCAAAGTAAGACTACAGTGCTTGTCTCCCCTAGGATTTTACAGTGGGATAGCTACCATGCTTTAGTTATCCCATGGTAAAAACACACCTCTTTTTAGCAGTGAAGAGAAAACCAGAGGTAGGTCATCCAAAACAAAAAACAAAAAACGTTGTCCTCATTTGTACGCCCAATAATCAGTCAGGTGGATATTTGGGCACATAACTGGCAAGCTGTGTGTCTAACTTGGCCTTTAAATGTGCAATCATAACTAGATATGTAGTAAACATTTTGAAAATGAAGATGTATTTTTAAAGTCAAGCTCCAAGAAGAGTTAGTGGGTTTATTGTTTGTTTTATTTCCAGTGGTGTTTTGTTTTATTTACACCTTATGAAGTTCAGATTTCATTGCTATAACTACATGGCAGCGACAAATAGATCTCTTCGTACCTCGTAACTACTTCACAGTTACAGTGCTGTGAAATATGACCTTTTCTTGGGGAGCGTGTGTCAGGATTTTTGTATTAAAAATATATGCATATAAGGGTCTTTGTGTAACCTAAATAACATTTTCAAGGTCAGTATTATTACAGAAATATATACAGAAACAAGAAGAAAAACCCAGTTTCTTTCAGAGTCTCAAAATATATTTCCTGCTAACAGCCCCTGTTTCAGCATTGGTTGGTTTTACCCAAAATGGGTAAACATGAATGCTATGTTAGTATACTCGCTATGAATGATCATATCACTTATGATCTGCATGAGATAAGGTGCACATACTACTTCTGATGTATCTATCGAAATACATTGGAACAAGACCTTCCTACCCTAGGCATCTCCTGAAATGGTCTTGTCTCAAGTTTGGGGCCAGATCCAAAACCCATTGAAGTCAATGGGATTTATTCCATTTATTCCATTGACTTCAATTGGCTTTGTATTAGTCCCTTGAAGAGGAACCACAAATAGGGCAGAAAATTTCCATGCTCTCTCTCTTTCACTGCTTTCACATGTGCACGAGAACTAACCATAAGACCCACATATAATGTCTAAGTAGTAAAATAATTTTCCAGTGATGCTCAGAACATATCTTTTAAAATAAAAGTGAATAACTAAAACCAGAAAAGTTGTCAGGCTGAAAGTACAACTAAGGAAGGAAACATCTAGTATGATTATCTGTCATGACTTGTCCTTGAGAGAATATTCCATAGAATCTGACAGTTGGTAACACTCAGTTTTGATGGACAAGGAAAGGAAATTCAAAAAGGTATAATGCACATCTTTAAAAGCACTAAATATAAATGTCACCCACACTGACATTTATGGTATTTAAATATACTGAAATTGCTTATTTTTATAAAGGTTTCAGCACGTAAGATGTTCATATCAATGAAATAATATAAACATGTTTCACCATTATACCAAATAATATGGAACACAAATGCAAACACACTGATCTTGCTAAATAAATGTTTGACCCATTTCAACTAAACCTCATGCTTAAAAAAATTATTTTTTAAAATCAAATGTTCACTTATTTTTTCTTTTACCTGTCCAACTCACATCTGCCAGGCAAAGCCACTGTTCACATAGAAATGTTCATGAAAATATTCCATTTCCCAATAGCCTGCTTGCCCAGCATAATGAAAGTCAATACGAAACAACTACATGCTTTAAAAAATGTACGTTATTCACCACTTCTGATCTTTTAGTCTTGGTTGAAATACTGACAAATAAAGTAAACCAACACTTTCTTCAGCAGGGCATTTTGCCCCATTTTGTTCTCAACATTAATATCTATAAGCATCTTCAAATTCTATATACTGAAACCTTAAAATGTAGGGCACTCTATTAAAATTGTGCCAATTGCTGTATTTTTTTTAATGGATATTGTCTGAGTACTATCATATGTAACGGGTACTTGTTGATGGATTTAACCCATATGTACATTCAGCTATCATTTCATAAATTGAACCTTGTCAGCCCATTAAAGGAAAATAAAGCAGAGATTCTTTGGGTTTTCTTTCTATTTTATAATTTTGTTTACAATTAATTTAAGTTCATTATAAACATTGCAGACTTTATAAGCACTGAAGAGCTTGGATTTGTTACAGTAAGACTGGAAGTCAAGGAGAGAGTCAAATAGAATGGCAAAGTGGTCAGAGTGTGGAGGAAAGAAAGATAATGTTATTAATCTAAATCTTTTTAAAGAAAAAACTAAAAAGGCTCAAGTCAAATGATTTACAGGGTATAATTAATAGCACTCAACTTAATTCACTACAAAAATAACTTTAGAGGAACAATTTTTTATGCCAATCATATTATACTATAAACAATACAGTTCTTGAACAAGACCCACTGTCTCCCATCAACGTTTATTCTAGATGACAATTATTAGGTTGATTTACTTAACATTAATGAAGTCAACATCAGAAATATTTTACTTAGGGCCAAATCCAACTTCTGCAAGCAAAATGCAAAGAAAATATCCTTGGCTCTATCCTCTCCCAATTTTGCAGCACATAATTGGGGCATGGAAAACCTGTATAAATAAATGGTAGCTGTTGATGGTCTCGTGTGGAGTATTTCTGGATTGTGCATAAATGCACAGGCTAAGCTACTGCTGCATGTCTGACATTCCCTCTTCTCATCCCCTGTAACTCTATGCAGACTGCTACTCTGGAATTCTGCTGCTAGGTACAAAGGGCTGTGTATTTACCTATGAACAAGGAATATTGTTTATATTGAAGGTGAGATCCTCACCTCTGCTCCAGCATCTTATGCCTGATAAAAGGGGCGGAGTGGCATAAAGAATCCCTAAAAGCCCCAGTTCTGGCTAGGGCAGGATTCCTCCTGGGCAGGTAGCATGGAGATGGCCTTAAGAAAACCTTTAAAGGACTCCCTTGTAAACATGTCAGGGATGAAGCTGTGGAATGCTGTTGAGATTCTGGGCAGTGTTGTGGTCCATAGTGCCTGTGAGACTGCCACAATTTAGACAAGAAAACATGGGTAATAATTTTTAGCATGCATGTGTAACCCTCAGTTGTCCCCAGCACAGGCAAAAGCCAGTTTTGTAATAGCAGCACCTTGTATTTTTATCTTCTTCAATGGTGTGCTGGATTAAAAGTGCTGATGACTCTGCTCTGTGGCTCCCCTCCTGATTTATTGCAGTGGGGTTCTACCTCCATAGAATTCTAAAATATGAGCTCTGCAACAGATACATCTGCTAATTGACACATGGAGGAAAACTGGGAATGAATGTGCCCTTCTGTGAAATTGAGGATTTTTCTGGTTCACAAGGAGATCTTCAAATGTTTGAGCATTGTAGCAGCTGGGAGTGTTTACTAGGTTTACCAGATAGCAAATGTGAGAAATTGGGATGGGGATAGGGAGTAATAGATACCTATGTAAGAAAAAGCTCCAAATATCAGGACTGTTCCTATAAAATTAGGACATGTGGTCACCCTAGCGTTTACAGTGTTTGGGTTCCATGGCATACTCCACCTCAATAAATGCCTGAAATGCCATAATGGGCCCAAACATTCCATTTCACCACATCCTAAAAACTCCTAACTTCCACATTTTCCCAAACATACCCAACTGCCACAGGTAGGCAACCTTCCATCCTACAGCTCCTGAAACACTATTTGTTCCTTTAGAGCCCCTCAGAGGTGTTATCTTCTTTGTCCTTTTTCCTCTTTCAGGTCTTTCCCTTATTTTCCCATCTTTCCTTCTCACTGTGGCTGAAAAGAAGGGCTGGGGAAAGAATATGACTAACTCCACTAGATAGTTCTTTAACTCTGAACTGCTGAACATGTAGCCTTGTTCCTATGATTGAATCTATATGCATATTTTAGATCTTCTGAACTTGTTTTGACATAAACCCCTAGAATAATGGTGATGGGGAAATATAAGTAGTTCCAGTTCCTTCAGCAGCCAGTGCATACAACTCCCTACAACCTTTCTAGCTCATGCTGCAGTTGCAGGACAGAAGATGAGTAACTAAAATAAGCACAATCAAACTCACTTCTCCTTAAAAAACAAAAACAAAGAAACAACTTTTTGTTGACAAAGAAAAACCAAAGATCAATGGATGGCTCTCAAGACCAGGGAAAAGGAAGACACAATTATAAAACATCTGATTAAGTGGGTTACAGCCCACGAAAGCTTATGCCTGCAGAAATTAAATTTGTTAGTCTTTAAAGTGCCACAGAATTCTCATTGTTTTTCATTATAAAACAACTAAAACATTTCAAGAGGAAAAACTATTAGCTCTATCTGAAAGCTTCAGAAGTTTCTTCTTAGAATTATCTAGCTAGATTATAACATTCAGGTACCAGGGTGATGGGAGCATTAGTATCTAAACAGATAATTCAGAATAGATGGAAAATTGACAGAGGCTGCCTGGACTACACCTTTCTTGAGATGCGGCCACATCATACTGCTGATGTAACACCATTTAGAATCAGGGCAGATATGAGAGGCAACCCAGGCCTCACAGCTCCTAGAAAGATCGATAGAACAGCAGCCAACATTCAGATTAGTCAAAAGCTGGCAAAGCAGCAGTTGCTTATCTTTGGATATCTATTCTGATTACTCTTTGAGCATGTGGTAGGCTCCGTGAGGAACAGCGAAGTGAGGGAATGGATCTGAAGACTAAGAGCTAACCCTTTAGGGCAATTAGAATAAATGTAATTTGATTACTGAGAAAGGAAACTTTTTGCATGTAGGAAAACAGGGAGAAAGAAGTTAAATTAAAAATCACAATGGACAAAAAGTGCCAAATTCTGCAGTGTTTACTTAATCTTAACTCAGCTAAATCTCCAATGAAACCAATGGAGGTTTTGCCCAAGGAAAGACTAAGGCCCCCGTTCTTCAGTGAGCTCTGTGTGGGTGGATTCCTGTGTGCTCACATATACCTTATTGACTTTATTTATAATTTTTCTCACAGTGGTATGGGGTTTTCTTTGTCTGTATTTTACAAAAGTCAGTACCAATCCTATAATCGACAAGAGATTAGAATTTAATTCGCCAAGAAATAATGGTGTCCATAACACTTGTATAGCTTAGAGGCAAATTGGTGCTAAATACTCATCCTTACAACATTTCCAATTTTTCTGTTAAACATTATACAAATTACAAAATCTGCATTAAATTATTTTAATAGATCTTGTTTACAGATGACTAGACAAAAATCAGTGAAAATTAATTCAATTTGACTGCTTTGTTTGCAGCACTGACAAAAATACAATTAGTATCTTTTTACTATGGTCTGAAAAGTAAGGAAAAAAAACCGTAATTGAATATAATCACAATGTGCTAGCAGCACATGTTATTTTTCCATTATTACAATATGATATTTTTAAGTTTGGAGAAAGGAATTCCTTATACAGGAAAGATTTGTTGTTCCCTTTATTGTGAAAAACAATAGTATAGTATCTTTAATCTATTTTAGTTTAGTTTAGAAGATTTGTGTTTTAGACACCCTTATCATTCCTATGCTGTTGATATCTGGAAGATGTACCATACAAGTTCATCTGTTATAATCATTCACTAATGGCTAGTAATCAAAATACTGAAATATTATAATATGCAGTTTGGCCCAACATCTTTGCAAAACATTGCCAGTCTTCTGGGCCCCACAAACCCTTCAAGAAGAAGACTACAATCTTGTGGTTCCAATTCAGCAGAGAGGCAAAAATGCCATTGAAACCTATCAGAAACAAAATGCATGGTCACAAGTTGTAGAGACACTTAGGAGGAAGAGAATTCCATATTTCCCATTCTCTACACCCCAATTCATACTTCCATCCTTGATCATGCTACAAGAGGAAAGACACAGAATTCCACTTTTTTGGTGAATACAGTAGTAGGCATGAAATGAAACTGATTACAAGTTGTACGTTTAGAATTTAAATTTTGTTTTGAGATCCTCCCATGTAAAATTCATACTGTCTGCATAATAGAATTGAAATATTATACTTTTAGGGCCTCATCCAATGCCTGCTGATTTCAACAGAAAGACTCCCATTGACTTCAGTGCACTTTGGATTGTGCCTGTAGTCTTTATGAGTGTGGAGGGGGACGTTCACCACCGACACTGCCCAGTGGTTGGGAAGGGGTCTGGCAAGTTGTTTTCCTCCCAAGCATCCCTATTTCTTACTGATGCTCTGCTCTGCAGTGGTACATCCTTCCAATGACTCAGCCTCCTGACCAGGGCATATATTCAAGACTGTCCCTTTCAGGGTATGTATAAAGAGTCCAGTAATGGGGGAACCTCAGGGTTCACCCAGACCATTTTTTAACATTCAGGGTCTGCTTCCCCCCACCCTCAAACTATGTTCCCTGTACCAGGGATAGACCTCTGTAGTTGTCCCTCATTAGGGATTGATAGGGGAGTCCAGGTCAATCAACCCTCTCCACCAAGGTCCAATCCAGGACCCAATAGTAGGCTGCTAAATCCTGGCCCTCTATGCAACTGCCTCCCTGAATCATTTCCTGCCTCCTTGAATCATTTCCTACCAGTCCCCTCCCTTCCCACTGAGTAAAAAGTAAAGATAAAGGGTAGATCTACACTTAAAACTCTACAGTGTGCTGCTGTAGCACTTCAGTGTAGACTCTACCTATGGAAATGGGAGGCCATAGCTAGGTCAATGGAAGAATTCTACTGTTGACCTAGTGCTGTCTACTGCAGGGGTAAGGTTGTTTACCTATGTCTCTCAGGGATGTGGATTTTTGGCACACCTGAGAGACATAGCTATACCAATGTAAATTCCTAGTGTAGACCAGGTCAAAGTCTCTGACCTTCAAAGACACAAGTCCTTTCTTTGTAGATTTGGCCAGGTCCCTATAGTCAGGACTCAGGCAGTCAGAGCTCCTGTAGTTCTCCTTCTCAGGAGCTCAGAGTATATATCAGTTTATTCCACTGTCTGCCTGCCACTGGCTACTCTACCCACACACCACACTTTTGTAGCTCCTCCTCCAGCCTGTGCAAGCTTTGAAGGTGTGGTGGGGCAGGGCCACCTGGTCCCAGAACAGCTCTTTAACCTGTCCTTTTCAATGTGAGGTTTATACACCCCATCTAAATGGGAATAAAGCATTAGTTTATATTATCATTATAAACTACAAAGATGATCTTATTTTCAACTTGAAAGTTATAACACTTCATCCTTGGAACACAATGTAGCTACCTAATGTCATACATGACACAAGTATATGAATTAATATACAAACAACAAGAAAAATTAAGTTTCAGTCTCAAATCAATAGTTATCCAGACCTTCTAATGAGTATATTCAGAACATGTGGAGAACAAAGCAAGAAAAAACAAATTGCTTTGGAGTTCTATTCATCACAAGGTCTTTCTTGATGTACAAACTGATAACCTACCAAAAAATCCTAGAGAAAAAAACTGGGACTGAACCATGTTCCATAGAACAGAAGGTTGAGGACCTTTCATTCACTTTTCCATTCAAATAAAGCAGAGAAAGAAAAAAAGAACATCTAGTTAAAGTAATGTATGCTTGGAGTCACTGAGAATAAATGCTGATGAATTTTTGAAAAATATCCAGTCATACAGAGAATTTAAAGCATGTTGGCTGCAATCCAGCAAAGCACTTGATCAAACGCTTAACTTTAAGCATGTGAATCATCCCATTGGGACTACTAATCCTAACCCTATATGAGATGACATTAAAAATTAAGCATGTGATCACAAGCTTGGCTGAATTAGGGCTACTATTTCATGCATTCGGAGAGTCCAATTCAATGCCTAGTGAAGTCAGTGGAAATCTTTCCACTGACTCCAAAGGGTCTAGGATCGGGGCTGGAATGCCTCACTATAATTCCTCCAGGATGGGGCTGAGGGTGGGGAAGTGAGCTAGATTATGCAGAAACTATTAAATGGAAGCTCCTGCTTAATCAGTTTTAGACTTTTGTTTAAAGTTCCTTTCACAGGACAATAGGGAGCATCATCAAAATCTTCAAGAAACACTGAATCTGGAGATACCACGCATGTCAGTAAAAATGAACATAAGTCATCAGCTGCACCCACTGAACCTCTGCCAAAAGTGTTTTCTATCCAAGGAATACTTCAGTGGATTAACTCTAAACAAATCTCTGTGCTACCATCTCCCTTGTGGAAAATAAAAGTGCCAGAAATCACTGTTTAATTTACTAAGAGAAGCTGGATGGAAAGCTAATGATGAAAAAGTGCAGGCTTTGGCTGAAAACCCCACATCTCAATGACAACAGGAGCAAATTACAAAACTTATCATGGGCAGTGTGACTAGAGAACATTGACTGAAATAATAAAAATCAAATACTATACAGAAATTAGAGGCTATGTCTACATCTGGACATTTCAGATCCATAATTCTGAGCAGCCTGCCACTGCCATCCACTGCAACCTCCCCAGTGGCAGTATAAACAAGCCTCAGAGTTGGGTAGGTGGCATGATAGCAAACTCACCCTCTGAAACTCACCTGAACTAGTCTAATCCCTGTCTACACTACAGTTTCCACTGTTGTTATTACAATCTTAAATGTATCCACTGGGTACTACAAGTCTAAGAAATCCTAGCATTCACAAAACCTAAAAGTGGTAGATATCCCTCCAGGGGAAGGGTAAATCAGAGCTCCTTTCTTGCATGGAAAATCTTCTGCCAAAAGTTCTAAATCCTGATGTAAAGAAGTTCTTATCTACTTGGAAAATAACTAACTGCCTCCCTAAGAAGAAAGCCCATAAAAACTCCCAAGAGGAGAGCACTGTTATAACATCCCTATCTGATTAGAGAGGGACAGAGAATGCTGCTCCTGCACAAGCTAAAAAATAAATTAGAATTTAAAGGGCCAAACTTCTTAGTTCCCCAGCTCTGTCTGCAGTCATGTAAGCTAAACAGAAGAGTCTGTGCTATTTTGAAAAACAAAAATTGGACAGAAGAACCGAAGCTCTATTTTCTATCTGGCAAAAAAACGGAGTCACAATTGATGGGAAATCATGTATGTATTCTGGGACATCAGCATTCAGAATCCTTGACAATATGAAAGACTGCTCAAAACAAAAACTGTGGCACAACAGGAACAGGATTTGAAGCAAGAATCATAATGTATGATATTTAACTTCTCCCCTTTCTTTCTTCCCTAGTACGACAATGTTCTATGTACTTGGCAACACAGTGTTCTTGCATGCAGTGTTTGCATGCAGTATATCCTTGGTATCAGTGCTGTCTATTGTGTCAGTTAGAAGCTATTAAGTTAGTGTAGTAGGAAATTAGAACACTATCTTTTGCAGGAGCATCTGTTTAATCATTGCTTGGGTATTTTCCCTCTCCCTGCCATCACCAAAAAACAGAATCCTGATATATAATTAGTTTCTTGCATGATGGTCCTGATAACTAAAAAGGTCCTGATTAATTTTAATGATAAGCTATAAACCTTTACAAGAATACATTTTTCTTTACTTCTTGGATTATACCAGCTTTGTTTGACTTTCTTATAAAAAGAGAGAGAATGAAAAAGCATTGGATATTACTAATAACCAAGATCTCTAATTTTAGTGTGTGCAGTCTACATAATGCTGACTGTATTTCTGAATGCCTGCTTAATCTGTGCACATGGCTTTTTCAAGATTTATTTACCCAATAAAAATAATTTTCAAACGATAAAAATCCTTCTGTCCTGAAGGGGGTTCCTTGCATTGTGGGTTGAATTTGATGGATTGGCTCTTGGTTCTTATATGAATCTGCAGAAACTCAGCAAGAGGTGAAAAGGAGTTTGCCAAAGCTTGAGAGGGTATGTATGGGAGTGATGATATGCAGGGCAGTAAGATACAGCTAGGTACCACTGTAGCCCCACAAGGGTTGGAGGATGTATGGCATAGATGGGGAGGAACCAGGGCTGCAACGCCATACAGAAATGTAGTGCTGGAAGGAACCTCAAGAGGTCATCTAGTCCATCTCTTGCACTGAGGCAGGATTAAGTATATCTAGACCTACATATAGTAGTCC
The DNA here is from genome assembly GCF_026122565.2 of Emydura macquarii macquarii. NCBI lineage: Eukaryota > Metazoa > Chordata > Testudines > Chelidae > Emydura > Emydura macquarii. The sequence goes on along the minus strand of NW_027131485.1, from coordinate 21,368,831 downwards.
TGCCTTTCTCTTTCTCTGACACAGGAAAAACTGGTAAGGAAAATGCATATATAGCTAAAAATAAATAACTAATTCTGTAAAGAAGAAAAGATCTTTTCTGTTTGCCAGAAGCTGGGAATGGACGACAGGGGATAGATCAATTGATGATTACCTGTTTTATTCCCTTTGAAGCATCTGGCATTGGCCACTATTGGAAGACAGGATGCTGGGCTAGATGGACCATTGGTCTGACCCCAATATGGCTGTTCTTATAGTCTTATGATCTTCATAGAGGCTTGTTAAAATGAATTTTAAGGACTGCCTAATTTAATGTCTCAACACTGACAGAAACTCATTTTGAAGAATAACCTATCTGTGTCTTAGAACCCTGCCAGTGTTTTAAGCAGATCAAATTATTTTATTTCCATCTGAAAACTTCCAAAAACATACTATACATGCTACCTCTCCCTTTTCATTTCTAAAAATACAGTGCATGGTAGTAAATTGTAATATATGCATCATGGGGGACACTGAGAATTACTTCCACTATAAACATTCTGAAGACCTGGTCTATATTCATGTCACTCAGGATGTGACAGTGCAAGTTCCAAACTGGCACAGCCAGACCAGGACGACTTAACACACGAGCCAATACAGATCTTTGAGATCTGGCCCAGGGCTTTAACCACAGACCTTCTTTCCTCATGGCTGATAAAACACCAGCCTTCTAGCTGAGGAGGACAGTTTGGCATTCTGTTTAGAGTCAATGAGTAATTCTTCTTAGCAGGGTAAAGGAGTCACTGTGAAGGAACATGAGGCATTTACTTCCCCATGGGATTTACTCACAGAAGAGACAATCCCCTCATATGGCAGCAAAGAACACTGCTCTTGGGACAACTCAAGGATCTTTCTTTAGGCTCTTTCCTCAATATCTGTTTATATCCGCATGATTTATTCCATTGTTCTTTTTTATTCAGGCATTTCGTATAGACACCACTTGTTGGTAGATTTATTAAAATAATGTGTTTTTCCAAAGAACAGGATTTTAAGTATTATGATCTTTAGAACCATGAAGTATAACATTTTTGCACATAAATATCTGATCAGATATGTCATATTAAAAACTCGTGTGTTTTGGAGAAATAGTATATGTACTTATCTGCATTTACTACAAAACTGTAAAATGTCTGAGAACAGTGCGGTGAACAGCACAGCACTTACATAATGTTATGCCACAGGGCTAGAAGCATGTCTATTTACACCAGTGTGTGTTACATAGCACATTATATACATCTCTGCAGAAGGTGCTCTCTGCAGATCCCTGATTTTGTGGTTTTGCAGATCCATACCCTCTGTCTCCTCCATGAACCCCTAAACCTGTCTCCTTATAGGGCAGCATGTATAGCAAGCTTCAGGAGATTCATCTCATGCAGTTGCCTTGATGGTCTGTCCCCTTCCTATAGGATTTTCTATGAAAGGATATGACATAACTCTTAGAAAAGTAATAGAGTATTAATTTTAATGGGAAAGGGATACATTTCATTCATCTAAAAAAAAATTGAGGAGCAGATTCTCAGCTAATGTAAATCAGCACATCTTCATTGAGTTCAATGGAGCTGCATCAAATTACACCATCTGAGAAGAGAATCAGATCCTTAATTATTCTGTGTGCGTATCTGTGTGTGTGTAATATGCTCTCCTGACCTTCTGCCTTAAGACTATGGCCACTAGACAGTTGTTAAATCTGTTTTCCATAAGCAAAAATGGTGTTTTGTCACAGTATTATTAAATGTAAATTAAAATGTATATTGGGATTCTCAATGTAAAGTTTAAAGTAGTAATGCAACTCATTCCCTGTCTATATATTTTAAGAGATGTTCTTTTCAATCTTATTATTTCTAACTGAAATCAAAAGTTACATGATTCCAGTGCACAGGGATCTAAAATATTAATTTGCAAAATATGGTGTTTTTGCCTTAATTTAAATTAATTTGTTATGACCCTATTGGCCTTTTAGAACCTCAAAGCATCTTTTATTCCTTAGAAAAGATAGTCAAATTTTCCCAGTGGAAAGTCCTTAGCCAGCAATGGACAAGCAGGAAACAACTTGCTCCCAAAAGGATTATATTCTAGATGCATAGTTCAAGACCTTAAAACTGTAATGAGACCAGACCCATCGCCCATTAATCATCATTGCCACTTCAGTTTTCATTAAGTCCTATATTTCAAAGTGGCCTCAAGTGTTCCATTGCCTCCTTCTAGATGGGGCTGGGAGCATCAGAGAAGTGATGCAGTCACAGCCTTTATATAAGTCAGAGGTGGTGGTGAAGTGATGATGTGCTCACTAGCACTATTACCCTTTTCACTCTATAGTAGTTGGGAATATGAATTGGGCATTTTATTCATAGAAGGTAATTCCTTCCCTCCCAGCAGCATTTGTCATGCAGATAGCTGGTTTTGTGAGGTAAGCTATGTCTGTACTTCGAGCTGGGTTGATTCCTCATTGAGCTAGCATGCTTAAAATAGTAGTGTAGCCGGGATGGCATGTGGGCAGTGGCAGCACGTGCTAGCTGGGCCAAGTGCTGAGCCCCATGGGTACATACATAGCACAACTAGCTCATTTTGCCATTCATCACTGCCAGTGCTATCCCAGCTACACTGCTGTTTTTAGCATGTTTGCTCAATGAGAGTCAGTATGTGAGCTGGGAATCACATCTCTTTTATGTAGGGAGAATGCAGGGGTGGATGAAAGCTAACTCGGATGGACTTCTACCCTGAGGTGAAGGCAGAATGAAGTAGGGAAGAACCGATACAGAGCGGCCTGGAACCACAAAGACTTTTCTTCCTCTTATGCTGTACTTTTGGTAAAATAAAGTTTTGTTGAAAAATAATTGGATAAAAAAAGCACTTCTCAAAACTGATGAAAAAACTTTCAAGGTCTATGTGGGTCAGCTTTATTACCATGTGCTGGTGATGACAGCATGGATGGGAATTCATCCAGCATTCTAGAGAAGATCTTGTTTTAAGTGTCATACTATATATTAGAAATGTAAGTAGTCCAGATTCATGTATAAAGTCATGGGGGTGGGGGAGCAGAAATGTGAAATGCCTCTTGTTTAAAAGCTTTGTCACTTGTATGAGCACACCTTGGACAAATACAAGGTTATTGGACTCCAAACCTAAACTTTAATAACTATGGCTTCTTGTCAAGACAAATTAAGTAAATGCAAAGATCTATTAGGTTTTGCACCAGTTTGTGTACCTCTTTGTCATTGCTGTTATACTTAATAAAAGCTGAAATAGAACACTATTAAAGGGACAGTGTCACGTAGTTTATGCCCAAAATTTAAATCAACCTTGAAGTTTGTACAAAATGTCCTCCAGATTTGAAATACATGTATTTTAAATCCATTGCTTTCTTGCTCAGGGAGAAAAACAAATGTCAGTAGTCACTGCCTGTATCTTTTACTCTGGTGCTGCAGAGCTTAACTGATAAAACTTTCCTGACATCATCAACACAAACAGGAAAGCAAAGCGACATTACATGTGTTTCCAAATAGCATCCACCATTAAACAGTATTCTCCATGCAGGAGGCAAACTTTACCACTTATAAGTTCAAATCAGTGAAATTGTGCTTCTGGAACCACATACATTTCAGGAATAGAAATATATGGCCCAGATTGCTACCTGGAGACCTACAAATGGAAAAAAAGCCTTCCATATGTGGATTTTGCTTACCTACTTTGGAATGAAGAGTCTTCCTGGAACACTGCTGATTGCTCCTTGTAGGGCTAGCATCCACACAAGGGGGAAGTGATGCATCTAGGTGACCCATGGTTAAAGCCAAAGGGACAAATCATTCGTATTTTAGTACTGTGGAGATTTCTCAGGAAAAGTAATACTATCGTACTACCTTTTTCACACCTCCTCCATGTGGAGTAAATCCCTTTAAAGGGGTTTCTCTGGGCAGCTATGGTCAGGGAAGATCCTGATACATGGCTCTAGTGAAGCTGTATCACCAGGAAATAGAAGAAACATCCCGGGGTCCCTCTGACAATCTGTTTATAATGGCCCTGATCATTCTCAGATCTGTGCACATCCCAAGGATTTAGAGAAAGCAGCACTAGTCTCTCCTTCTTTCTTCTAAGCTGTAGGAGAGAGAGCAGAGAGTTATGTGTGCATATGTGTGTGTGAATGAGAGAAAGAGAGCTCTGTGTGTGTGTGAGAGAGAGACGGAGAGAGTCATGTGTGTGAGAAAGAGAGAGAGCCAAATTAAAGTGGTGAGTTTTACATCTAGTTCTTAATGGAGAGGGCCGTGTGGTCCCTTAGAATTCTTGGGGTGGACCACGGGGTTGAATATATATTATATTAACTATTGTTTAGTACTGCACTTATGAAACTTCTGTTTGGCTTTAATTATATTACTGTGTTGGGTATCCCTTTCTTTTGTATTTGTCTTTCCATTTCTATTTTCTTTGGGAAGGAGAGTTGTCTAGTGGGGGGACTATGAACCACAAAAAGTGGATTCTAGTACCAGCTTTACCATGGGTTCCATATTTGACATAGACTTTATGGACTTGATTCTCATTCACACCAAAGCTACTGTTCTGGCTCTGTGAAGGATTCTCAATATGAACATATATATAATTTACACCCACTTCATGTGTAAATGAGAATCAGGTCCTATGTCTCAGACTATTTCAGCTTATCCATCTTTATAATAATAAATACTTAATTACCTCCTGGGTTGTTGTGGGGCCTAATTAATAATGTGTGTAAAATGCTCTGAGATTCCCTGGATGAAAGACATCGCAGGAGTACAAAGTACTTAAAGTATTTTATAAACCAAAATAAGGCAAAGAACAAGGATAGTAAATTGATGGCATTTCTCACTCATTAATTCCATTTTCTCCCCTCCCCCGCATGCACTCCAGTTGCTTAGCTATATTGCAGCAATCAGATGGTTGCTTCTGTGATGCTAGGACATTATAGTCTTGAAGAAGAATAAAAAAAGACCATTGAAGACTGGAAATATTGCGTATAGAAATTAGTATTTCTAGACACTGGGGCACCTGCCTATGGAATGGGAGGATATTTGCTTTTGTACTCTGCTCATCATTACAAGACTAAAAATCCCAGTTCAAATGTTTGATACTTGAATTGACACTTCTGTTGAGCTGAAAAGAGGAGGATTTTCATTCTCTTCAGTGGAATTTAGGCTGAGAGAAAGTGCCCATCCTGACCTTTATGAAGGGCAATGCACTTGAATAACAATGAAAGAAACTTCTGTTCCCAGGTTAATGTTTTATCTTGTTCCCTTGGTGCTGTTACAGTTTTCTTACAACCTTGATAGATGGCTATTTGTATGACCTTTCTTTCTTATATGTAGCATCCTTACAAAGTGTTTAGCACATTCTTAAATGCTAAATGTGACTAAAGAAATCAAGAAACAAACATAAAATAACCACAGTAAGATATTAATGTAGACATAAAAAATACAGTTCACTAAAAGTCAGGGTAAAAAATATTATATTCAGTGATTTTTTAATAAAATTATAAAAATGTAGTGCTGGAAGGGAGCTCAAGAAGTCATTTAGTCCAGAGGCAGGATCAAGGGGGCTAGGCTGTTCTCGGTGGTGGCAGATGACAGAACAAGGAGCAACGGTCTCAAGTTGCAGGGAGGGAGGTCTAGGTTGGACATTAGGAAAAAGTTTTTTACTAGGAGGGTGGTGAAGCACTGGAATGGGTTACCTAGGGAGGTGGTGGAATCTCCATCCTTAGAGGTTTTTAAGCTGCGGCTTGACAAAGCCCTGGTTGGGATGATATAGCAGAGGTTAGTCCTGCTTTGAGCAGGGGGTTGGACTAGATGACCTCCTGAGGTCCCTTCCAACTCTAATATTCTATGATTCTATGATTCTAAGTATACCTAGACCATCCCTGACAAGGGTTTGTATAACCTATTCTTACTAATGTACCCATCATACTGTCTTTGGGCTCAGACACAGAAAAAAACATGTTATAAATGATCAATATTAGCTAATATTACAAAGAAACATCACTGAGATTCTGTTAAAAAGAAACAAACACACTTTGCCAGGCAAAAGCCTAAATAAACAGAGAGGCTTTACACCATGCCTTGAAAGTCAACATTCCTGGGTTTTGTTGTACCAACAGTTAGGGCATGTGTGCACAGAGACACTCAGGAAAGTTAAGCCTACGTAACTGAAGGTATGAATTTAAAGCACGTTAGTTAAAGCGCATTAAACCCACATGAGAAATGTCTATCAGTTTAGTATCCTTGTTCTTTGCCTTATTTTGGTTTATAAATGTATGAAATTGTTTAAAATCAAACCCACAAAGTTCAATAGTCATTGAACATGACTCTCTTTCTCTCTCTCTCTGTCTCCTCTTAGGTATGTCTACAGTACAGAGACTGCTGGCACAACTATGTCAGTATAGCTACACCGGCAAAAACCCATTTTTCTGTCAGTATAGGAATCATGTCCCCAAATGAGTTAGCTATGGCAATGGAAGCCCCTTTCCATCAACATAGCTGCGTCAGTGCTGGAGGTTGTGTCAGCATAACTGTGTCTGTCAGTGGTGTGGTTTTTTCACATCTTTGATAGACATAGCTATGCTAATATAACTTCCAAAGGGTAAGCCAAGCCTTAGTATAGGATAGAACATGTGTAGGAATACTAGCCAGGCTATAGTTCCAGGCTGTTACAGAAGTGTTGGTAAGCCCTGTGTGGATGGTCTCATTCTGAAGTAAAGTGGCCTTAGCTTACTTTTTCTTAATTCACTTCTCTCTGACAAACTAAAGCCACTTTACTTCTGAATGAGTAATGAGAAGGGAATGTAGCAGATACGAGCTCTGCTACATTTGTTCCTCTGCTGGTGTAAGGAACTTTATATCTGCAGTGCCAGCAGCATAAGTTAGAGGAGGACCCTCTTCTGCTTTAACTTGTGCCAGGACCACGTAGCTCCAGATCAAGGAGTTGCAATTGGCTCCCTGCAACCATCCCTTTCCACAGTGTCCAAATGTAGGTCAGTCATAGTTAAAAATCCCAGCTCAACCACTAGAGCCTTGTGTGGCCTTGAGCTGCATTTCATTTTTCCATTCTCTGAAATGGGCAGAATGCTATGTACTTGTCTATGTCACAGGAGTCTTCAGAGAATTAGTTAATGGTGGACAGTAGTTTGAAAAGCAAGTGCACTCCTAGTTGCTGTTATTGTACTCTAACACAGTGGTTTTCAATCTGCAGGTCAGCAGAATGTCTAAGGGATCCACGAAAGGTTGTTGTTACCATATAACAGTGATTTTCAACCTGTTGTCCATAGACCTCTAGGGGTCCACAGACTATGTCTAAGATTTCCAAAGGGGTCCGCACCTCCACTTGAAATTTTTTAGGGGTCCGCAAATGAAAAAAAAGTTAAAAACCACTGCTTTAACGTGTAAAACAATTAAAAAACTCAGTAGTAAACATCTAGTAGGAGGCAGAAAAGTTTGTGAGAGCCTCCCACGAACCAGTGCTTCTAAGAATGAGAATGGAAAACAAAGACAGGGATTCTCCCTGATGTACCTCTGTGCAATTCAGACAGCACAGAGAATACTTCTTGTAGTTATGTTGCAGCACAGCTTTCACAAGAATGTATTTCACAATTCAGGAAATTTACAAGAGACTTTGTAAAGAACTGAGCTTTACTCACCACAAGTAAAAGTGAAACTTCACAGGACATATGGACTTGAGACCCTAGCAAAAGATTAGGAAAGTATCTCTCGCTTTTCACTTCTTTCTCTAGGGGCCTGATCTAAAGTATAGTGAAGTTAATGGAAAGATTCCCATTGACTTCTGTGGGCATTGTATTAGGCCCTTTATTCAAAAAATTCATTCAAATGAATAAAATCTTTCCTTCTTCATGAAATGTTCAAAATAAATGGAAACTCTGGGACTGGTTCTGCTCTCATTTACATTGGGTTAAATCAGGAGTAACTGCAATGAATATAGTGGAGCTACTTAAATGTACAATGTAAAAATGTGAGTTGAGAATCAATTGTCCTCTTTTTATTTTACTACAGCAGAAGTCTTGAAGGTACTAGATCTGAGTACTGGGTGTTTGAGTCTAAACTTCTTATGCAATATGCTGGCCAGGTGCGCCAGAAAAAAGCAGGGGGAGTTGAAAAAAAGGGTGATCCCTTGGGGAAGCTGAAGTCATTATTTAGGATCAATGCCCATCTGGACCACTCACAAATGCTTAAATACTCATATGTAATTCATTTGCGTGGATTAAAAGACACTCTAAAATCAATATATGAACATTTTGTTAAGTGCTTAAATGGATGTCAGGAGTGTGCATGCTGTGCTGGAGAATTTAAGGTAGTAAACGGACACAAATTTGCTTCACTAATATCACCAGGTGGGCGTGAACATTATTTATATATAGATCTATTTTAATTATTCACTGAAACAGATTAAACCTGTAAAAGCTTGGGGGGGCAAAGGGCACAAATCTCCATCAGCTGCCACCATGGATTCTTAAATTATTGATGATAAAGTGTTGAAGTACTATTGAATTGAACTGCAAGGAAGCCATGCTGCTTCCACTTTGTGAAAACTCTGAAGACAGAGGAAAATCTGTTATATGTATTTATTTACCTTTATGCTATTTCTGTCACTTAGTACAACTGTAGCAACATGAGTTTTGTTTTTCATCAGTAAAAGAAAGAGAGGATTCGCAACATAGTGATTTCTGGCAAGCAGAACTAAATACAAGAAAAGCTTTTCTTGTCACATTTCCAGGTCTTTTCATAATGTTATCTGTATAGTGGATGATAACAGCATGTGCCACATACAGCTGCATCATACAAATAAAAATACATGTAAGTAGCAATTGTATGCTGTGCATTTTCAATGGAAAGCCTTTCCTATCCAGTTAAGCTGTGACAAAGAAGGCCTTTCCATTTTCAACACTATCGAGGTATAGCCACAATATTTACAGACTCTAGAATTTAATTCAGAGTGTGGATCATTATTTGTAATGTACTAGCCAGGTACCATTGATTCTTGCTCTAGCAAGCCTCTAAGCTCTTTGTTATGTTCTAAATGAGTGAGAGAGAAAAAGATTGAAATAAAACCACCCTAGATTATTTTCTCTGTTTTACAACTGGAATAGGGAATACATAGGCCATCCTCTGCATCATAAATGTATACAGCCTGATTCTCCTTCAGTTACACTGGTGTTAATCCAGAAAAAATGCCTTTGAATTAAATGGATTTTTTTTCTAGGTTTACATCAATATAACAAACACAGACAGCATCAGTTATGCCTTATACTGTGGTTAAACTGCAAAAATAAAATATAGAAACCAATTTGAAATAATACCCAATTGATAAGATATTGATAAAAATTGTATGTGTGTAAACATAAATGTATTTTTAAATCACATGATTAGTTAAATATCAATTGATCTAATAGATAAAATATATTTTATAACAGTACAGTGAAACTGTTTTAAGAAACCATCCAACAAACCAGCCCAAACTAGGGCCACAGTTCTACTTATGAGTACCTTTATGCATACGAATAATTTCAGAGTTCAGTGTTAGAATTTTGAGATCAATGGGATTACTCATGTGCATAAAATTACTCATGTGCAAGCATTAGCAGAGTTGAGGGTTTACTAATCTCCAAGTGGATCTTAACTAAAAATCAAACAAAATTGCATCTGTACACTTGTGATTATGTTAAAGCAGTCACTTATGACAGTATGGTATCGTGATTGCAGGTTTCACTATGTATTATATATGCTGTTGGTAAGGCTGCACATACTTGTTTGTGCATTTTTGGTCCAAAATTCAAATACAAAAGTGAAAATATGTCACTTTGACCAAGGACAGTCTTTCTTTGTTATATCTGGTGTGGCCATATGGATTCAATTTCCTTGGAGATATTGTTGCTTCACAGTAATACAGCTGCAAACATATTTTTGGTTTACTAAAAATATCCTTAAATACAGAGGGGTTGATTTGATTTTATTGTAAATACCTTCCAAATATTATAAATTTAGTAGTTACTACCTGTCACTCTATTACATGTGAAGTGTTAAAGCTGTGGACTGTAGTAAGGATGAAGTATATCCCAATGCCAGGACTTTCTGGCCTACCTCAGTTAAAATCTACTTTTATACCACATTATTTTCTTTTAATCTATGGAAGCCTTATTTAAACAAATTGTGAAAGATCACAGTGTGTGATCCCAAAAATGGTGAACCATTTAATCTTCAGATGAAAAAGATTTATTTTTATTTAAAATTAACTAGATTTTTTGTTCAAGGGTAGTTTTCAAACACTCTCAATATGTTTAATACATTCTAAACATTAAAATAATGCAATTAACTTCTGCTGAAACTGTTATACTATATAAATTAATCTTCCAAAGAAAGGGAAAAAACAATACCCTCACCATCCAAAACAAAAACAAAAGACCTGCCTGTGGTTATTAATCTCTTTCTTCCTAGAAGAATCAAATGATCCCACTCTGAAAAAGAAAGTTGACAAAAAGACATGGTATTTGCCATGTAAAAAGGAAATTAAGATGACCTAATCCTAAATGCAGGTCTGCATATGGATAATTCAGTAGGCTTATTGATTATAGTAAAAAAATTGCATGAATGTAAACTGCTGAACTAATACAACAAATTCAATGCTTCTCTCATGCAAGATTCTCAAGGGCATAGCATGGCTTGTCAGGAGTGGAGTATAGATCATGAACACATTCACAAAAGTTTATCATAGTCCTTATTCTTTTTCTAACTTATCTAGACCATTGTTGATGTTCCATTGGGGTGTCAAGTACAGCTCCACTCCACAATTAGCAAATAATATACACTAAAGTTAATTTTCCTAATGAATTAGTGCTCAGATGCCTAAAAAAAGAAAATGTGCATTACTCTAGTTCAAATTCTCTACACACAGACAGTTTTTTCAGTCTGTAATTAATTATGGCAGTCCTTATTATTTATCATTACTAAATGCATTCATCTTTATTTTTTAAGGAAGGGTGGACTGAAATTTAATAATAGTAGTGGTGCATGGTGTGAGCTGAGAGATTTATTTTTCTTTGTTATGAATGATTTATGAGACTCTTCTTATATGAAGAGAAAACGACTGCAACTGAGGCTGAGGGTGAATTATAGCGCAGTTTGACTACGTAATATCTTAAGTATCTGTAAAAACATGACAGGTTTAAGTTTCTGACAGAAAGACAGTCAGGGAAAGATAATCCACATAGAGATGGGTAGATCAACTGGAAATAAATAAGCACTAGTTTAAATCTCAGCCTAGACCTCAAACCAAAGCCAAACTTTTTCACAGGTTTAAATTAGTTGAAATAAAAATACTGCCTCTTCCCTCTTGCAGCAGTCCTCTGTTTTGTCTTTAGAAACCATCCACACACATCCAGATTCCTGACTAAGATTTTTGAATAATAATCCCCAAATAATCTTAGATTTTAAACTGGACCCTGATCATGCTGCTGGGGCAGGACTTTGGCAGTGGAAGAATGTGGGTGTGTGAAGTTTGCTCCTGGGCCCATATACATATAAATAAATGGTGGGGAGAGAAGCACAAAAATATATAATGGTTAAAGCCAAAGACAGTTGTGCTACAGCATACCCTCAAGAAAGCCACTAAGAAGGAAACTCCTATGGAGCAATGGTGTGGCCAGGTAGTGCCATGTAAAGAGTGATACAATAAGGGTGAAACATTAAGAAGCAGCAGCCAAGATAAGAGAAACACCTGCTATGACCTGCAAGGGATCTAACTGCAGTGACAGAGAATAAAAGACTTTATTATCAGGGAGCCAAACTGACAGAGAACTTTCAAATAGCCAGAGCCAGTCACACACCCTGACTTGGTATGCAGCAGGAGAGGTCTATGGCTGTGCCAGGCAGACATCGCCGGAACAAGGGATAAATCCAGTGAGTTAAGCAGTGAGGGTTATTACCTCTATTTTCTATCATCTATTGATAGGACTTTGTGTTGCTTGCTGGCACACTGGAAAAGAAGTAACTTGTGATTCTCTTAGCATTAGTATTTCCATGCTTTTGTGTGGGAGAGAATATAGCATGAATGCCTGCCATTTTTACCCTTCGCACCTGCAACTTACAATAACAGAACATGTTTTTCTAACCAGTGCATGACAGTCAGAGATGCCGTGTACTGCTGAATGTCTAATGGATGGCACATGTACTCAGGGGATGACACCACATAGGTTTTGCCTTCTCGAGTGGGGTTTTTATAATCTTTGTTTTGTTGTAATTTTGTACTTTCCTGCTAGCTATATGCTGTGTAAAGGAGGGCATAGTCTATGGATCTTTGCCTCTGGTGTTTCTTTAAAGAGGGATTTTTAATTGCTAAACAACTCAAGGAATACAGGTAGATGAAGGGAGCTCATGTTAATGCCATTATTGTTCAATGACTTGGAAAGGGCAGCAGAGGGAGTTTGATCATCCTTAAAATGTATTCATGCTGTCTTTATTCTTCTCCCTGGTGTATTCTTTAGATTAGCTTGCTCTAAGGGGAAAGGAGTTTTTGAAGAGAATAAAAATTACGACAAGTATGTGCTAGAATAATGGCATTGAAGAAAAAAATACGTAAAACATTGCACAAAAGAGCTACTGAAATGTATGTGAAGCCTGCAAGTCAAGAGCACAGATTGTGTTTTGAATAATGCATTTTGTATAGAAAGGGCTTTGAACAACTCAGTAGAAAGAAATAGTGTGTGTATGACAATTAAAAGGAATTTAGTGCATTAAGTATGATCTACCACAAACTGACATGCATTATTTACTACTGAGATCCAATATTGTTAATATTCATGGTATCATACATTTGAAGAGAGAGGGAAGATGATTCTTTTATTGGGGAAGACAAAATGTAATTTCCTTGGGTACAGAAGTTGATCAGCCCCAGGAATCAAACTTCTGAGAAAAAAAATTATAGTCAGTGGGGAGAAATTTAGATCAACCTTTTCAAACCTAGGGTACTAAAGTTATGCTCCTAAATCATATTCAAGTAACTGAGTATAAGTGGTTCAATTTTCAGAAGTATTGAGCACTCACAAATCCCACTGAAAACAAACAGGAACTGCACCTTTGAAAATTGGACCACTTGTATTTAGAATACATAGAGACCTGTCTAAAGTAGAAAGGAGACTTCAATAGTTGGATTTTGAGTAAGCTTCAACAGTTCAATCAGATACCAGCTGGCCTGTGGTAATAGTTTGGAAAGACACCATTTCCTTCCTCCCTACAATATAAACCTCTTTTATGACTGTAAAGTTGTGATGTGGAGGTTAAAGATGTTTCAGGAAAACCACTTTTATTGCTAATTCTCTCTCAAACACATAAACGGACAACGTTTCAGATGAATTTATAAAGTTAAGTGAAAGCCAAAATGCACATCTTCCCAGTTTCTTCCAACAGACTAGCTGAAATACAGCTAGGAACAAGACAAGACAAAAACACTTAATATTTAAAAGAAAGCCAATGCATGGCCCGAGGCAATGCATAAAGGCGTTAAGGATAGTGGGCAATACTGGTCCTTCTGAAAGAAGCTCAGCAGAGGAAATTCGTCTATTTTGAGAGATGAATGAATAGTGATTCCACAAATAGTACAGAGGGAAATGTTATCAAGAACACACAAGGGATGTCTGAGGGTCTCAGTAATATGAAGTTAAGGACAGAGAAGAGTATGTTTGGATGAGTCTGATGTGCCAGAGTGCTGAACTTATTTCAGAAAATATAAATCTGCATAAGTCATGGTGACTACTTATTTTTATAAGATGTCAGGCAGTGGCAGGGTGCCTCATGAAGGCAATTTCTACAGGAAGGAAAAGAGAACCTGATAGTTGAAAACTATCTTCAAGTCCTCTGAAATGGCTGCTGTAGAATTATTCTTGAACAACTGTTATAATTCATCTGAGTTTAACTAACTGGAAAACACAGACCCAGAACCTATCATCTCAGTATAAGGGGGATTCTGTGGTGATGTAGTGCTGGTGTAGTGACTTTTACACCACCGTCCTCTTACTGTGGTTGCCAGGAGAATGGCTGGGGGAAAGAAAGTGTGGCCAAAGCATTCCTGTGCCCCAGTGAACCTTAGCTACTGTATGTGGCCTGATGGGCTGTGGGCAGCTGGTCCGAGTTAGAGCAACCATCAGGTTGGTAAAATTTGATTGAACTTTAATGGATCCAGAATTAAACCCACTGGGTATATTTGTATTATTAACATGCCCTCCACTGGAATGGAGAAAATCAGCAGCTATCTCTTCCCTCTGCTTTCCAGATTATTATTTTTTTAATAGTAGAAACTTGCCTGATAAATTTTAGGAGGAAGAATTATGATAGGAAAATCCACAGTATGATTTTTATAAATGTACTATTTTGTATGGGTTTATCTTTATGAAATTTGCTGTTATGTCACTTTATGAAGGAGCTGCATGTTTTCAGTACTGGAAGACTCCTGGGCATGGGGGACTCATTAAAATACTAAGAACTTATTCCATTGGAGGTATTTACTGAAACACTCCTGAAGACAGGGTGTAAATCCCTTTAGCTGGCTCACACCTTCGTTGACTTCATAGGTATCCTCTGAAGTTTAGGAAAGACCTTTGAAGTGCTTACATATATAAAAAGGAAATTAGAGTGTCTAGCACAAGATACCAACCTTCATGAAGTGTTTTTGTAAACTGGAAAATACAATGGTGACATGTTAATGAGGACTTTGGACATCTCCACTTCAGAAGCAGTATGAAGAAAGGCTACACAAGACTGACTGACTGATCCATTAGAGAGACAAGTTATCTTTTACTGGACCAACTTCTGTGGTGAGAGAGACAAGCTTTTGAGAGTCATAGAGCTCTTCTTCAGGTCTGACTGACCCATTGTTAGGAGATACAAGGCTGGAAAGAACACTCTCCTCTGAGAAGCATCTAGACACACACTTTGAGCTATGGATTGTATGTAGGGAAATGGTCTGTTACGTTTTTCCAGACCTAAAGAAGAGCTCTGTGTAAGCTTAAAAGCATGTCTCTCTCACCAACAGAAGTTGGTCCAATAAATGATATTACCTCATCATCTTGTCTCTCTGATATCCTGGAACCAACACAGCTATAACAACACTGCAAACAACTTGTACTATTGAGGCTTTTCGTAGGCCCAAGAGAAGTCAACCAGAGTATATTTAACCCTTGAAATGCTTTATTTTTTTAATTTCTTTATGCCTTTTTTCTCTGTATCTTAAATAAACAGGATTGTGTTTAAATGCTTCTGTAATTTAGATTTAAACTGATGAAGCTAGTGAAGAGGTGCTGACTGAATGTCTGGGAGATGACAATCTCTACTTTTGGAGGGAAGGAGGGAAAGCAGACGGGGTTAACTACTTAAGAGGTACTAAAGGTCATAAGAAGGCAGTTGGAAGGGGTTACAATACCCATGTAAAAAGGTGCTATAGAAGCAGGCAAGGTAAAAGTGAGCATTCAGTCCTTCAGCGCACTGCCAGATGGCCCTTACATTAAACACTCTGTGGAAATAGTTCTAGGGCAAGCCCTAAAAATTAAACATATAGTAAATGGCATGTTGCTAGCAAAGGACACCAAGTGATTCAAGATAAGAATACCACAGAGAACCATAGAAGATTAGGGTTGGAAGGAACCTCAGGAGGTCATCTAGTCCAACCCCCTGCTCAAAGGAAGGCCAACCCAACTAAATCATCCCAGCCAGGGCTTTGTCAAGCTGAGCCTTAAAAATGTCTAAGGATGGAGATTTCACCAGCTCCCTAGGTAACCCATTCCTGTGCTTCACTCTAATTAGTCACTGGTGAGGCCACATCTGGAATATTGTGTCCAGTTTTGAGCCCCCCAATACAGAAAGGATGTGGACAAATTGGAGAGAGTCCAGTGGAGGGCAACAAAAATGATTAGGTGGCTGTGGCACATGACTTGTGAGGAGAGGCTGAAGGAACTGGGCTTATTTAGTCTGCAGAAAAAAGAAATGAGGGCGGATTTGATGACAGCCTTCAACTACCTGAAGGGGGTTCCAAAGAGAATGGAGATAGGCTATTATCAGTGGTGGCAGATGACAGAAGAAGGAGGGGAGGTCTAAGGGGGACCTCCTAGAGGTGGGAGGTCTAGGCTGATATTAGGAAAAACTTTTTCACTAGGAGGGTCATGATTCTCTACCAGCACACATACAGTCAGGTAACTTATATGGTTTAAAGAAAGATTGTGAAAAACAGAATGTCTGAAAATACAGTTTATTTTGATAGTAACGCTCTATGACCTTGGTAGCTGGTGAATATGTTTATTTTGACTTGGGAAGTTCTTTCTCCTAACCTAGCTTCTCCTTCTGTGCGATCCAAGCAATGAAGTTATGTGTTCATGCCATTATGGTCTGCTGTCAAGAAAGGATTACCATATCACAGCTTCAACAGCCTAACTTCACTATCATATAAAGTAGAAAAGGGTTACTGAGGACTACAACCCTTTTTAAACAAAACTGCATTTGATGATGATCAAGAGTGGAGAGGATATATATATATGAGAATTTATTTATTATTATTATATATTTGCACTGTGGTAATGCCTAGCTTATCATGGACCAGGGCCTCATTATGTTAGATGCTGTATAAACAAAAAATTACTATCCAGAAGAGCTTACAATCTAAGTACAAGACAAGAGACACAAGGTGGAAGCAGTAAACAAACGTGGAGTACAGGGCAATAATGAGACAATACTGGTCAATATGAAAAGCAGAGGTCACAGTACACCAGCTGGCTAACTACTGATAGGAGTTTTATTTTTGTAGACAACATTGTGAGGCAATTTTTAAGGAGGAATTTGAGGGAGGACAATGAGGTGGCTTTGTGGATGTTCATGGGGAGGTCCTCCCATGCATGAGGGGTGAGACATGAGAGAAAGCATGCAGCTACTTGTTTAAAAATGTAAAAAATGGGTGATGAAGCTGGTATCATTGGCAGAGTGTAAGTGTGGTGTGGCATCTTGATAGCATATGAGAGATGACAGGGAGATCAGAGATAGGACATAAAGGGTCTAAAGCAAAGATGAGTGTTTGATGTGAAGAAGAGTGAGTAAGTGGAGGATGCAAAAAGAGCTGAAGCCAGGAGCTAGGAAAATGATTCTCAAGCAGCATTTTGAATAGATATGAGTGGAGCAAGATTTCATTTGTCAAGACTGGAGAGGTGGAGGTTGCAAGTAATTAAGATGTGAGATGACAAAAGCCTGGACAAGAGATTTAGCTGTGTGGAGGGAGAGAAAAGGCCAGATCTTAGGGATGTTATACAGAGAGTGGCAGCAAGATTTAGACTCAACTTTGATGTGACGATCTAGAGAAAGGACTAAGTCAAAGATAATGCCTATTTTATGGGATTGAGTTACAGGGAGGATGGTGATGTTGTCCTCAATGACTGAGAAAGGAGAAGTGGCAGGAGTTTGGAAGGAAAAACTAAGGGCAGTGCTTTTGTTGAGCATAAGCTGATGGTGAGATATCCACATCTAGATGTCAGAAAGGAAGGCCATGGTTTCAGTTTGTACAGGAGACGGGTCAGGAGTGAAGAGCTAAACACATATACAGGATAATTAGATGAATGCTTCAGTGCAGTACTTTAAAGTTCCTCATGTGGGCAAATCCCAAAATCAGAACCAAATAAATAAAAAATATCATAAATCTGATATGGAAGGATGTATAGTGAGAGTTGGCCCTACAAATTTATCTGAATTGTGAACTCAATTGTTAAAAGTATGTAAAAGTTCATAAGATGTTACAATATCTTATAGTAACAAATGTTAATGAGAAAAGGTACGAAAGGGTTCAGAATAACCAAATTTAGTCAAACAAAAAAGGATATTTTGATATAATTCAAGGACTGTGTTGAAATTATACTTGTTAAAAATAGGAGATGTGGAGCTGGAAATTAATAAGCCAAAATCTGTATGTCAGA
The DNA here is from genome assembly GCF_026122565.2 of Emydura macquarii macquarii. Classification (NCBI taxonomy): domain Eukaryota; kingdom Metazoa; phylum Chordata; order Testudines; family Chelidae; genus Emydura; species Emydura macquarii. Next base: position 21,350,830 of record NW_027131485.1, on the reverse strand, counting down.
TATTAGGCCTAATTGGTAGACCAAATAATGAGAGGATGGGCTATTCTACCCATCACTCCCTCTTTAGGTCCTTAAAAGAAAGATTTTGTGGCAAAAGAACAAAACAAATGAAAGACGAAGATACAGAGAGAACAGACGCTACTAGACGGAGCTTCACCATCATAGCTGCAATCCCCACTGTTCCTTGGGAATCCGGGGCTTCCTCATCCTCATCCTCACAGGTGCCCTGACCAGAACAGGTCAGAGAGAAAGGGACCCACATGACATCACCAGCCCTGCCAACTCCAGCTGAATCTCAAACACCACATGGAATGACACTTATCACCGTCTTTGATACCATCTAAAAGACTGTCAAACAAGGGGGCTTTTTCTTCTAAGAGTAGGCTTTAACAACAATAGCAGCAATGATATTTCCAGCCCATCTCAAATAATTTCTTCTCTTTCCCTCAAAAGGACAGTTATTAGCAACTTTGATTCCATCTAAGAGACTGTCAAACAAGGGGACTTTTCCTTCTAAAACTCTCTCCAGCTAAAGGGAAAGGGAACAAAAGACTGTTGTTAAAATGAAAGCCTTATTTAATACTTTATATTTCACATGTTTTAACTGCTTTTCCTTCTTTTCTGTATCTTTAATAAAAGGTTAAAAGGATTTTTAAATGTATGTTTGGCATGTTGCAAAACAAGCTGAGGTCTCTGTTTTCCAAGCTCCAGACCTTGTTTCACATTGTTTAATGTTGGACTATGATGTACCTTTAGTCCATTTATTTAATCTAAATTAATACAACAGAGGGTAATAAGTCTGACCCTCAAGGATCAGTTAATGCTCTAGCACAGAAATGGGGGCAGTGTCTCAATTAAAATAAGAACTGATATGAACCTTTGGCCAAAATACAAAGCGAACTGTTCTGAGGTTTGAAAATACTCATTCAACTTTTTTTTTTCCATGCAATGCTTTCACACTTTCTGATTATGGCAGGGATTGGGAGTAGAAGTGCTTGTGATGCTAGGTCTGAAAAAGCTAAGCAACTTTGCAAGTTGCATGGCCCAACTCTGACCTTTCAAGATATATTATAGGAAAATACAATGGTAGTGAGGGTCATTCCTTATAAGTAGACTAGAGCTTCGATATGCAAGTGTATTGTTGGCGGTTATTTGATGTTATATACGTATCTCTTGTTAGAGGTTAGCAATGTAGATAAACTGCTTTCCTGTCTGTCACTGTGCTATTGATTAAGAGTTCAAAAGGAACATAGGAACATTTAGATGGAATTTTGAATGTAACAATACTATTGTTTATATTTCTCTTTGAAATTTACGTAAATGGCTAATTACCTTGTGCTAATGTAACTAGTTACCAGTGTGCTCAGGACATAGGAGATGGTACTTCAGAGTTCCAAGTAATCGTCTATTAATTGTTCAAGGAGATACCTGCTGTCAAGAAAATGTCGGTCAGCCTGCATGGGATCTATAAAAGACTCTAGGACTATTTCTACATTGACTTCTCTGGATCAGTGAAGACCCGCTCAGTCGATCCAGAAATCGATGTATTAAGACCACCTTCTCAAGTGGCACAGTGCAGTAAAGATGGTGTGCAGAACAGAAGCAGAGAAGTCGACGGGAGTTATGCAAGTTTTTTGCGTAGCTTGCGTAACTCTGGTCGACTGCCGTCGAATCTCCGAGGTAAGTGTAGACAAGCCCTAGTGGACTGATTCTTTTCATCTCAAATCTGTCCAAGCTTGTCAGGGAAAGTTTGGATCGCAAGACTGAGATCCCAGGACCAGCCTAGAATACCCCTGCTGATTCTCATGGGAGAATTTGAACAAACTGTGCGCATCGACTATTTAGTCTTCATTCCTCTGGACCAATTCATCTACAACTGAAGCTGTGAATCAAAGGACTGAGACCCATCCAGGTACTGGATGTACACCAGAGGAACTATACAAGCCTGCAAATGCCACAGTTCTAGTGGATACCTGATACATATGGACTTTCCAATAATTTGTATATATCTGATTGCTTTAATCATTTAACATTTCTCTTATACTTCATTTCTTTCCTTTTATAATAAACCTTTAGTTTTACTTACTAAAGGATTGGCTGGCAGCATGGTATTTTGGGTAAGATCCAAACTTATATTGATCTGGTAATGTGGCTGACCCTTTGGGGTCAGGAAAACCTTTTTGGTAAAGAGCATAGAGTTTTAAAAAACTTATCTCTTTACTGAACCTAGTGGCTGATTAGGCCAGAGACTGAAATGCAGTAAAGGGGGCTGTGTATATTTTTGTGTTAGCTTCTTGATAACCAGTGTGGGGAATCAGAAGCATTGTTTGTGGCTGGTTGGGAAGTCTGACTTCAGTGTCACCCACCAGTGCTGGGAGAAATCTGCTCTCCTTTTGCAGCCTGCCCTGACCGTGGCATTTTCAGGTGGTCTACCCCAGGCACAGACAGGTCACAGTGCTGAAACAGAACAAAAAAGCCTATTCTTGTGGCATTTGCAGCCCAGACAGAAGCAGGAAGTACTTGAAAGCTTATACAACAAACACAACGCCAAGACATTTCCAAACCAATTTTGCAGACACAAATAGTTCAAATAAATATACATTAAGTGTGTATTTGAACCAAACCTTTGAAGGTTCAGCAGTCAGTATTCAGAAGCCAAACAAAGATAAAGGTTATGTGTTATAAATGGTCATAAAATAAGATAATGGAGACCCTTGTCATCAAAGAGAAATCTTCATCCAAAATCAGAATTCAGTTCATACTTGTTAAAAATGAAAAGAAAGAAACCATTAAAGCATTAATCCATTACATTATAGAACTACACATGCTCTGTAGACCAATTATTTATCACATAGATCTTTATCATGGTCCATACACAGTAACTTAGACTGATTAAAGATTAGAAGTTAATTAAAGAAGATAATAGAAGTAATATGGGTTGTACCAGACAGCTTCTCGTGTTTCAGGTTGTATTGAATAATACATATTTAATTTTGGATGACATATTGGTATGGATACTTGTTATAGAAAGTACTCTGATAGCCAAGCAAAGGATCGAGAGTTTTGGATATGAATTCAGTTATGTATGATATTTAAATTAAGAGTTCCAAGGCTAGATCAAGGATATTTATATTTCTCTTTTTGTCAGATTCCCTATAATAAGACTATGCCTTGTTATTTTATTACTTTTTTAAGAAGTCACCTGGTGCTCGGGAGTATCCACTTTCCAAATCTGACTGAAACTCCTGTAGCTGAAATTTGAAAATAGTTTTACAGAATCTGATATGGGGAAGGTGAAAATGTCGTGTGTAGTGATTGGTTGGCTGCCTAAAAAGTAGCCATTGTCTGCTAGCATCTACTCCACAAAATTGGAATTTTTGCGGCAAGATTAGAGGCCTTTTGCTTATCTCCATTTTTGCTGTTACTGTTGCAAATTTTCATTTCCTCTCACTGATATGTTGACTAGATTCTGAATAATTTTCTTATCTCAGTTTCTATTGTTTGGTTGTACAGTACTTTGTAAGTATGGTCTAATCCTATTCCTATTGAACACAACAGGAGAGGTTTGATTTGACTTCAATAAATACAGTATCAGTATAATATTTCTGGTCAAGCCATGTGTATCTTTTGTATATGCACATACAGTCCTTAATAGTGTAAACCATATTGCATTACCCTGCCCAGAACAAAGATAAAAATCCCTGAGATCTCTCTCTTTTTTTAAACTTTCAAACAGCCTAGATCTACTTTCTGACTTTCTAGGTTTGCTGAATCATTGGAATGTATGAGTCATACTTAGTATTATTATATTGTATTGTGTCAGATGTGTGAAAAGAAAAATAATACAATTTAACATAAACAAAAGTTTAAAAATTTATCATAGGCAAAGGAAAGCTGAGCCAGCCCTCTGTCACATGATCTGCAATTAAGGAAGGGGAATTGGAGCTGGCTGAGTACGCCTACATTAGTAGGCCAATAGGGAGAAGCTGCTGGCCTTGTTAGCCAGAGTCTACAAAAGGCTCACAAGAAGGAAGTGCAGGGGAAAGACAGAAAGGGAGAAGCCACAGAGTGAGGCGGAGGCCGAGCACTTCTCAGTTGGTGTCTGAAACTGCGAGGCCCTTGAGGCTGTTAAGCTGAACTGTCTGTAAATAAAATATGGTGGGAAAGCAAACCTCACTGGTGGGAGCACAAAGCCAAGGTCTCTGACTGATTTGTGGGTACAGAGGACCTGAGCAACAAGAGAGCCCTGCACGAACTTGCTATAATACACAAATAATGATTATGCGTTCTCAATAACACTGTTGTATAGCATAAACTTTCATAAAATTGTTTTACTGATGATGATTAAAAAAAAGTTGACACTAATTCAAACTCTGGTAGAAGAGTTGACCTGTCGTTCATCTTTCCAGTGTGCAATACCTGAAAACTTGAGATCCCCTCTACACTACATTAAGATTCCATGGCATTTTGTGTGAAAGTAAGATTCTGACCTGTTGTTGGCCAAAATTCTTCCTCCTTACATGCTGCTATGTATGGTGAATATTGCCCTCCATCCTAGTCATAGATTAAGGGATTTCTGCACAAATCCCCACAATTAGTTTGTAATCTTTTGGGATAAAAAGAGTACTATACATCATGGTCACAGTTTAAACCTTGCCATTTGGTTTAGATAATGCATCGGATAACTAACATATTCCCTACAGTGAGTATAGCACACTTTAGATAATCTTATCATACCTATAGTTACAATTAACTAACACTTTCCATAATATCCTGTTTTCAGTTGCTTACACTTTTGCGAAACATTAAACTATTCACACTGAAATTTTCCATTAGATATTAGTTTTAGCAAAAACTGTGCATCCATTTCAGAGAATGAGGTTAGGGAAAAATACATGGGTTTGTCCATGTGAAAAAATTCATACAGCTGTCTCATTGAGAAGCTTTCAAGTCTCCATACTTTGGAGTAGGGACTTGATATTTGACTGGGACATTGCCCTACTGTCAGATGTGCTTTTTGCCATCTCCATGAAAATCCACACAAATTTGGTCAAATTATAAGACTCTCTGAAAATCTCAGTTCACACATGCTCAGTAGAGGTTTGTTAAGATGTTAAAAATATTATTTTCGGAAGATTCTGTCTGCACTGAGCATGCTGTATCTCCACACAGCTACTACATGCCCACTGGACTGCGCACATACTTTTCCCCTCCAAGCAACTGAGCATGGCTGTATGGTATTCAGGGTCTGAGTAGCACTCTTCTTGCAATTACTCCTCCTAGCCCAGGGGGAGTGCTGTGGTGCCAGGCACAGAACTGAAAGCAGGAATCCTGTCTCTCCTGTGCTCTTAAGTTGATGATTCCCCCTGCTGATACCCAGACAGCATGGAGAAGAAGGAAGTCTTACTTGCTTGAATGCACAGGTGTGAAAAGAGAGGAGGAGGGCAAGGCATGCTGGGATGGACAGAGGCAGGCTGGAGAGAGGGGGGTGGAATTCAAGCAGAACTGGAAGGACAGGAACAGAAGGGGGCAGGCTAGGAGAAAAAGGGCAGCTTGATCTGTAACAAGCACAGCAGACTCCCCTCCAGAACCTGGAACAGAACTCAGAGTTCTTGAGTTCAAAAATTTCTCTGCTGTCAACAAATAGATATGAAACCCACTGGCAAAATGTGTGTTTCATTCCACTGTATAAGATAACAACCTACTACTGCTAATCATTCCCTGTTAATTTAAGTGGTACAAGTTTGTGCTGTGGATCTAAAAGTTCCAACCCTGCTGATGACCCATATGGGATCAATAGGATTCACATGATGGAATTTATATTTTTTCAGTTTGCTTTTTTAAACATGTAGAAAATTATGGTGTAAACTCCCCCCCCCCCCCCCATTAAAAGAACATTAAGATTGAAAAGTCAAGCATTCAGAAGTTAGGCATGCCAGAATCAAGGCTTCCTGTGTAACCTTAATTTGGGCCCCTTGTGTCTGTGCATGATAGTCTTTAATTTCATGATCACATAATGTTTTTTTCCAAAAGACCCTTAGTCTTATTCAGTGCTCAGGATGGGCAGTGGTCAGGGTATGAATTAGGTATGTCGGAAAGGAGGCTGCTGTCTGTAGGATCCTGTCTCATTTGATGCAGAATCTGAAAAGTGTGTAGTGAATGGGACAGGGGACTGCAGGAGAAGAAAGGATGGTCTCATGGTTTACGTCACCCTGAAGAACTGGATTCTATCACTGTTTCTGCTCCAGAGTCCATATGTGATATAGAATTCATTTGTGGTGACATACACCAAATTTTTCACAGGTGGCCACTGTGTGTTCCTCATTTTCTCAGTGCCCATCTTGAGATACCTGAGGCCTGATTTGCAAACATACTGATTCCTCACAACTATACCTGAATTCAATGGGATCTGTGCTTAAATATATATAGTGCTATAGAAAAATTAAGTACTTAGAAAAATCAAGCTCTAGGTACCTCAAGTTGAAATTGGATTTTCAAATTGGACACCCAAAATTAGCACACACTTGAAAATTCTGGCCTTAATCTGTCAAAGGGATAATAATACCATTTTAACCTCACAAGAGTGTTGTAGAGATAAATACATTAATATTTGTGAACCAGTCAGATCCTTTGGTGATGTACAAAAGCCCATGAAGAAATTAATACTGAATTTAGTGCAGGGTTCAAATCATATGCAGTAAATAAGACATGTGGTTGCACATTGAATAATGAAGTTAAAAATAAATATTTAATAGCTATCCATTTGGTAAGCACCATACCTCCCGTGCATTAAATAAAGCAAGGCTCTTATGAAAAATTGTATCCTAATGCATATGCACAAGAGGACAGAATTAACATTGCCTGTTGCAAAGACAACCTTAATTCCAACATTTCCTAACTTTCAAATTCTTGATTTTGCAACCTTAACATTCTAACATCTTTTTGTTTGTTTGTTTTTGTATTTAATCACTATCTAAAGCAAAAATGTAAAGTTTTAAGGATGACAATGATCATTTATAACATAAAACTAACATATACTGAATTTGTAGATCATAGTTAACAGATCTTTACTGTAGGATTGCATAGGACAGTACTAACAAGTTTCATATTTATTGTACATTTATCTTATTCTTTTCTTTTAACTTATAAGGTTGTTTCTTAGAAGGAAAAAACTGGTACGCCTTGCACACCTAAAAAGCATTTTCAAGAAATGCATTTAGTCATACCAGTGTGGTGTGACCCAAAGTAACAACTGTGGGAGAAATATTAGCATGAGCAAGCTTCTCTGACTTTGACTAATGGTGGCACTGCTGACTGCTCGGTTTGTGCAACTGAGTGAGAGAGATACATACATACAAGGAATTGTGTATATATTTGAAACTGAAAAAAAAGATTTAGTAAAAGATATGCTCAGAAATAGTTAAAAGTAAACCACCACATACTTTTGGGGCTAAATTCAAAGTCTAAATTGAGTCCTGGTCTCACACTTGCAAAAGTGAAAACAGGAATCCATTTTGCATATGGAAACAGGTGTCTGTGCCCAGCAGCCCACTTTGCATGTGTGATCTGCATTTGTGAGTTCAACCACAAGGAAAAAGTGGGCATGTAAAAGTGAAGGCTGGCTTGAGGTCAACTGATGAGGTGGCCTTTTATATACAGTATTATTACAACATGTGAAAAAGTCTGTAAACTCTGTATATATGATAATTGTAACTGAAATGTTTTTCAGGGTGTATGTGTTGTCACAGGGCCAGACTGGATGGCTATGGAAGGGTGCTGGAAGGCATGTATATTAGCCCTATTCCCTGGGTAATCTAGCTGGGGCTATTTCAAGGCAATTGGGCCAATTAGGCCACCTGGGGCTATCAAAGAAACTGCCCCAGCACTTAAAAGCCTCCATTTCAGGCAAGCTGGGGCAGCTGAAAGGGAGTTGCCAGCCAGAGCCAAGGGAGCGGAGCTGCCCTGCCCTGCCCTGCCCTGCCCTGCCCTGCACAGCTGCAGAGCTTGGGACTATCATCCATTGCTGCTACCATACCAGAGACAGAGAGGTTCCAGCCGGGGAAGGCAGAACAACCCTTCATACCGCTACCAGGGAGTAGGCCACAAGCAGTGGGGCCACGGACAGGCGACCCAGGGAAGGTAGTCGGTCTCAGGGACTAAGCAGTGTGAGACCACTCCTCACAGGGTCCCTGGGTCGGGGCCTGGGATAGAGGGGGGGACCAGGCCCCCCCTGCTCCCCTCTCAGCCACACCACTGGCGTGGCCGGAAAAGTGCAGGATTCACAGGGCGGAATAGGCCCACTCCACCATAGTGTGTAATATATATATATATATATATATATATATATATATATATATATAGAGAGAGAGAGAGAGAGAGCGAGCGAGAGTGTATGTACACAATGTGTTTATATAGCACACACACACATCCCAAGAACATATTCATAAACATGTATTTTATAATACTTGATTTTTGGGGACAAACGTCATAAGCAGAATCCCTTTTCAAATCATAGTGATCTATTGTACAACATGAAAAGAAGATTATGAAATATAAGAACATATTTTCTATATAAAATATTATGCAAAACCAGCTTAATAAATAGGTTAATAAACATGCACATGAAACATAACAGAACAGCTGAACTTTTTACAAATATTTATTCATGAGAAAAATTATGAAAGGGTTAATACATGAAAAAATGATAATGGAGAATAAGAAACAGGACAATACAACAAAAAATCCATCTGGGATTTAGACCTGGAAAAGGGGAATTATGAGATAAGCAGAAAGTAGAGTACCTAAACAGTTAAAAATAAAGTTAAAGACTGTTAAAAATGAAAAGGCTGCAAACCAAATCCTACAAGATTTTTCAAGACTGAGCAGAAAAAAGGCATGAACATTGACAAGGCCCTAGCAGACATTTTTACAAGTTTTTTCTCTGCAGTTTAGGAGAACTCTTTGAGGAGTGGTAAGTGGCTATCGTACGGTTATGATTTAATACAGTGTCATGTCAGCTGTTGTGTGGTATATTTTATAAAGTAATCCATCAACGGTCATCAAATGGTGGAGTATGTGACCAGAATCAGCACAAACTAGGTAAGAATAATTGGTATGGACATATGAAAGAAAGATGATAATTCTACAAGTTGCTTCATTTTTTTTGAAGATAAAAAATTATAATTAAAGGGGGATAAAGAGACTGTCACAAACTTAGTTTTTTTCAGAAACCATTTGAGGTACCAACATACTGCATTGCAGATTAAGTGTACACTTTCAGTGCAGTGTGTAAAGGTAAGCTTTGCTACTTCTTTTTAATAGAAATTGTACACTTAATTCTTCTCTTGCCACACAAGAAATTTATCTCAATATCTAATCAGGTTTGGAGGATAGCAGGAAGGCAAACAACAGTATTCTCACTGCTTAAAGATTGGCTCCATGTGTGGAACAGTCCTTAGATTAAATAATGAATAACCACTGATGTTTTTCAAATAAAGGAAAAGCTTAACAATACTAATATCACTGCAAGGAATCTGTTTTCTGTCATTAGCCGTGGACTGTAACTCTGGTAGCTCAAGTACAGCTTTTCATGATTAATCATTATGAGACCTACATATTGTGCTCCAGCTTCTCTGGAGCAGCTTGGTCAAGATGGAGACTGACATACTAGAGCCAGTAGTTTCCATGGGTTGCACAGCCAACACAGAGATAAAGATGATTGCAGTCCACTCTGTTTTATTTTATTTAAATTAGATTGGGTCATCAGACTCCATGTGGGCTCCATGGTCATCTCGGAATAAATATTAGGTTTGGATGACCGATTTAACAGAGTTGGAGGAATATGGGAGAAAAAATTCCTTAAGGAACAAACTCACTGATAGTCACGAATCTAAATAACCTACAGCAAACTCAGTTAGTACTATAGGGCACAAACCAATTAACCATGTAAAAATGATATACTATTACTGGGCTCAAAAAAACTGAAAAGTTCCAAATATGACAGGGTTATTTATGTCAGACATGAACATTCATCCCTCAAGCCATGTCCTTGGCTTTACCCCCTCTGTTCCTTTCTCAGCCTTTCAGACATTTTATGAAAAAGACAAAGAAATTAAATTCATGAATAAATTTAGGCTGCAAATTAGTAGAATATTTCTAACCATCAGAGGGGTGAAACTCTGGAACAGCCTCTCAGTAGGAGCAATGGAGACAAACAACCTAACTAATTTTCAGATGGAGCTTAATAAGTTTTATGAATGGGATTGTACGTTGGGGTTGCCTGTGATAGCAGGGTACTGGACATGATCCAAGAGCTTCCTTCTAGTCTCATAGGTCCTATGTTCCTATGAAAATGTATAAGTGGTGTTTTGGGTCTGAAAATTCATCTCACTCTCATTGCCCCCAGCATATATTTCTTTTCAATAAGGCAAATTAAAAATGCTATTTTAGTGTTTCAGCTATCCCCTCTGCTTGGCTCTATTTCCTTCTTCCCTCTACCACATTTTGAAAACAACAAATACAATAAAGGGATGTTTAGATGCAGTCTACAATACATGCCTCTGATACAGCCACAAAACTGCAAAGTCCATATTACTACACAGCAGAAAAATATATTGTGCTATTATATAAGCACATTTTATCGAAGGATTTTAAAGTGCTTTACGAACATTAATTAAACTTGGTAACACTCGTGTCTTTATAAACAGGTAAATTGTGCCAGAGGGAGGTTATGTGTAGAGCTAATTGGGAATTTTCCAACATATTTTTCATCAAAAAATGTCGATTTCTCAAAACCAAAGCTCTTTGCAGAAAAGAGTTATGTAGCTGAATCTCCTGATTTGGTTTAAAATTGTAAAAACATAAAGTAGTTTTCCAGTTATTTCTGTTTTGAAATTTTCATTAGTTTACAGTAAAATAAAGTTAAACCGATTTTAAAAGGCCAAAATTGAAATTAAACATTTTGAAGTTATCGAAACATTGAGTGACCCAATCCATTTTTTTTTTAAATTATCATTTTGTGAAATGTTTCAAGATTTTGCAATTTTGCTCCAATTCATCCAGGAAAAGTTTTGAAATCTTGAAAATTCTCACAGAATGGGAAAAACAGTTTTCTGTTCAACTCTAGTTAAGTAGCCCACGTTCACAGTGTAATTTTGACACATTGAGCTTGTTTTGAATACAACTTCTTTCTCAAGCTCTAGCATTTGGAAAATTCTGATTTCTTTAATATAACCACAACTAGCAGGTCTTGCCGTTTTCTACATGCCCACATCAGCCTTTTCATCAACTTTTGGGGAGGAGTCTTGCAGTCTATCTACTTTGGTTGGCTGCTCAGGTTATTATTTTTACTTTCCTGAATGTCTTCCACTTTCCTGAATGTCAGATCTGAGTTTCTTTCCCTAATGAGTATCTGAAAGTATTTATCTCCAAATAAATATTTTCTGCCAACTCCAGTTATCCTGAATACAGAAAAGTAGACTTGGCCTGGGATTGAAAATGAAAAAAATAATCACAGATAATAAAATAAAGCTGAGGATAAACATCAGTAGACTAAAACACTGTGAGCACTAAAGTTGATCAAAATTTTTCAACAATTTTTTATTGAAAAATGCAGTTTCATGAAAAGATTTCAATTTTTTTTATTTTTGAATGAAGAATTTTGTAAAAATGAACATTTTGTTTAATTGTGAAACAAAACTTCAATTCAAAATTAAAACACAAATATTTTGTATTCAAATTGACATTTTTATTTCATTTGGGTTTTTGAACACCCAAATGAAACAAAAATATCACTTCAAAATGAAACACATTTTTGTTTTGAAATATTTCATCAAAAATTAATATTTTCCAGAAAACATTTTGAATGAATTTGCTTCATGTGAATTTTTTAGCAGAAATATAATTGGTTTTTCCAATAAGCATCGCCTAATATGGGCTGGCCTTTGAGGACCAATTGTACATATTAAGGTTGTCCTTTCTCCATCACCCCAAAAGCATTGTATTAGCATCTTCCTTTGTCACAGGCAATATTCCAGAAAGGTGTCCCTCCACAGGGCTAGATATGTGGACCCTTTATTCATGTTGGATGAATGTTCCTTGAATGAGCAACTGCCCAGTACAAGTAAGGAGTAAGAGGTTCACAATCTGGTTCATAGCTAACATCTCTTTGTGTAACTGAAGATCTTCAATTTATACATCTCTGATGGATTTATCAGACTAGGATTTGTCTTCATTAGCATGTTGTTTATTGTGGATCATCTCATCTGCCAGTTCAAACAGACAACATTTTTCAATTATATTACTAGGACACAATGTATTTGATCAAATACATTAACCCTTTTCAATTTCCTCCTAATTTGCAAAAATGCATTTCAGTGTTCTCCTATTTCAAACAACCTCTTTAAATTTATGTAAGGAGGTTAGCCTTTTAAGCTGAATACATGAATCGAGTGCATATAAACCAATTATCACTACAGTACCTTTCAAAAGGAATCTGCTTCCTCTGTGGCTGAAAGTAGGATCTTTGAAGGCCTTGTCTACACTGGAGATTTTTGACACCTTCTTATCTACACTGATGAAGCTAAATCCCTGCAAACCCCTAATGAAGACGTTGCACTGGGGTAAACAGTGCTTTGGATGATGGTTTGACACCAAGATAAACTGCACTCATGGAAGTCACTTTTTATATGGATGCAGCAAATCTTCACTGGAGGTTTGCACTGGTGTAGTTATATCACCTATCTACTGAAGTGCAAAAAATTCCATTGTAAGGTTTTAGATTTTTCCTCATATGGAGTGAGTTCACAGCAGATAGAGAGCCTTCTGGTTCTTGTCTGACAGAGTTCACAATCAAGGTGAGAAGTTCACTATGGCTATAGTTAAAAGACAAATATCTTGCCATTAGTGTGCCCGATTCATTTCACTTTCCAACAGATAATAACTTAAATGAGGAGAATGATTGAATGTTCAGACAATGGCTGCTGAAGATTCAATTAACAAGATTAATGTGTGACATGCACCACTTTCACACAACACTTCATCTACATCAAATCCCCCACATTCCTTACAGCAAGAATAGTGTCTCGGGTACATTTTCTACTTTATCGCTTCTTTCTGATCATATGCCATCTTTGTGATGTCCATGATTCCCAGGTCTAGTCTGTAAAGCCTCTACCCTCTCTTATTTCCAATCTTTCTTCAAGACTTTATTCTGTAATCTCTAAGAAATTAGCCAAATTATGATATATAGGCTGAGATGCAGCTGGGGATAGCTGACATTTATTTATACTGAACCACGCACACAATCTTGTAAGTGGTTCAGAACCAATCACCTCTGTGCAGTTATTCATTTAATTTTATTTAGATTTAAAATAATTGAAAAGTAGCTTATACCTGAGGGTGATCCTGCTTGGGCACCCCTGCTGATCACAGCTGCAGCAGTATACCAAGAGGAGAGAGGTGATCCTTCACAGAGGCTGGTCTCAAGCCCTTTTAGGTGATCATAGGTCATAACCAACATTTGAAACTCCAGCTGGAAACCAATGGTCAGCCAGTGCAGCTCCCAGAGCACTGTTATCATGTGCTTCCAGAAAAGTACCTCACTTAGTGAGTGAGCCTCTGCATTCTGCACCAGCTTCAGTCTCTGAATGGCTTTAAGATGTAGACCCAGGCAGAGCACATTGCAATAGCCTAGTTTAGAGGTAACAAATGCATGGCTGACAGTGGCAAGGTCTACATCCAAAAGAAAAGGTTGTAGCCTACTAGTCATATGCAAATGGTGAAAAATGTACTGGATTACTGCTGCAGTATGATTGTCAAACTGCAGTTGGGTATCTAAAATCACTGTTAAGTTGCAAACCCTAATAATTAATGGCAGACATAACATTTTAATCAGTGGACCTTCTCCAGCTGCTTCCTCCAACCTACCATCATGACCTCAGTTTTGTCTTGGTTGTGCTTTAGCCATCTTGTTCTCATCTATGCCCCAATCTTAACTAGACACTGTTTGAGGCACAGAATAGCATAATGAGTGTTGGACAAGACAGAGATATACAGTTGGGTATCAACTGCATATGGAAAACACCCCCTCCCCGCTTCCTTACTAACCCTCCTCATGGCCCCTTATACACATTGACCAAGAGAGCTGACAGAATGGCACTCTACAGTACCCCATACTTGAGAGCTCTTTGTGAAGAAGGGCAATAACCCACAACCACCTGTTGAGATCTCTGCAAGAGGAATGAAATTAGGCTATGTAACTCCATGAATTTACTACTGTTGCCTTCTCCTCTCTTTCCTTCTCCACAATTGTTTGTCATACTCATTTTTTATATTTGGTCTTAAATTAGACTGTCTTGTAAGTTCTTCAGGGCAGGGACTATGTCTTCATAGATGGTTGTCCAATACCTACCACCTTGATCCTAGTCGGGGCCTTTTGGAACTTCCTCAATATGGATAATATATACTAAGAGTGCTCCTGATCCTGGGTGAGTTTGAGCAGCTCAGGAGGGATTGGGGGTGAGGCAAAGGTGGCTTTATGCTACCTTTATACATACATATGAACGCATACATCCTGGTCTGAAGTCAGTCGGGGACTGGACTGATCATGAGAATGAGACATAACCTCAGAGCTGCTCTAATTTATGGCACCAAGGTTTATGGCACCAAGGGGTCGGGGATTTCAAGGCATAGACACATCCTGGCTATTCCCTGTTTCTCCCTGATAAACCTGTATATTTGTGTTTCTAAATGATAAAATGATGCTAAATTAAGATGCCTAGCACATAATGAACAATGCAACCAAATACAAAATAACTTAGGACTCACACAAAGATATTTAGTCTGTGCATATGGAATGAATCTTGGAGCAAAGAACTAAAAAGGGGATTTCTGCTTAATATAAAAGAGCTGATGTTGACTATTTAGGAAATGTGAGAAATTTTGCAGAAAATCCCTAAAGCCTAATATAAAATATTCAGGTGCAGATCCAGTAAAAAAGACAAATAGTGTGGTTAGTTGAACAGAAAAAGGATTATTGTATAAAGCAATGGATAGCATTTTCATTATTAGAAATGGAGCCTGCAGAAAAATAATCTGTCTAGTAAGTTCCTCCCAAACATCAGCTTTACCCATTCAGGTCCATTTGGAACTTGGGAGAAGTCCATGGTTTGGCATCAGATGCAGAAATGCCACACACAGGATGATACTGTCCTGGAACAACATCACTACGTCAGCCAATCAGGATTGGCTGGTGCTTTCATAACATTCTCTGTTAAACTATGTTGAGGAAATCTGGGTTTTTAGAACAATGAAACAATGAAAAATTATTTTTCAAGTTCATAGACAGTCTGGGTTCCAGACAACAACCATTTCTAGGTAAGAAGGATGAGCTAGTGGCTACGGGGCTGATTAAGACTCTGGAGATCTATGTTCGATTCTTGGTTTAGCCACAAACTTCCTGTATAGTACATTTCCTGTGGGCAACTCATTTAATCTACTCTGAGTCTCAGTACCCCATCAGCAAAATGGGGAATAATACTTCCATACAACACAGGTATGACACTAATGATGAAGGCCATAAAAGTACCTAGTTTCATAGATTCTTATTGACATCTTAGCAATCCTGTCTTTGAAAGTATAGAAACTTTGCAAAATCCTATGTAGTACAGGAGATGAATCTCTCAGCTGCTGGTGTGATGATGTGAGTGTGTCCAATACCTAACTTGCATAACCATCCAGTGTTTGTTAGAGGCACTGCTGACTAAAAGTAGATTGTAACTTGGCTTGGTATTACAATGGAATACCATGTTATGGAGAAAGATTTTTCACAAGGGACATGGCAATTTACAGCAAGAATTAGATGAAAGACCCATGGCCCACATTCAGACTTGCCTTGATTTGTGCCCTGGGCAAGTGATACTTCCTGGCCTCAGCTGTACAGGAGTAAGGAGGGTGTGTGTGTGTGCGCACACACACATAAAACAGCAATTTATCTGATATGCTTAGTATATTTGAGCCATGAAGAAAGAAAGAAAGGAGAAAATTAAACTTCTTTCTGTTATGATAGGGCTTCATAGTTCACTAAGCAATAATTTATTAGAGAAAGTTTTAAAAAAATTAATACTGATCTCAAGGAACAACTCCATAATTGTAAAAATCTTCAGATTAAAAAAACAAAGTGAACACAGAAGCAAGGACTGACTGCTACACTCGGAGCAAAAATGGAGAACTTTAGGTAAACTGAGTGTGTTACACAATTAAGAAAAGGGAACAATGAATTAAGTCTGAAAGAGGGAGCAGACGTTTTAATGAGGGAATGGATAAAGTGATACTGTTCATGCAGAGGGATGGAAGTGAGGGGAATGAAGAAACACTATTGATGGAACCAGTGACCTTTGTTGTTCCAATGATTACAGTTATTATGTTCTTAAATTATGCAATTTTCTCACACTTATGGCTTGCAATTCTATGAATAGGGCCCTTAATGTTATTCTAAAGTAAATCAGGCCTGTGCTATTTTGAGTTCTATACTATTAAAACAATTAAACAAACAGACCAAACCCCACCTCCCCCCAAAATCTACCCACAGCCCATTTTCCTCATGTTCAAATTATAGAATAAAATGCAAAATGCCAAACATAAAGACATTCAGGGTTAAAGCTGCTATTTTGTCCTGAACTCTCCTGGTGTGACTGTGCATTTCAGCAGCAGCATATACTTTTTAGTCCATGCATTGTTCTTGGAAGATGTCATGTGCCAACATCAAGTGCTCAAAAATCATGAGTCAGACCTGGCTTACAAAATAATAAGTTTTTTTTAAATGAAAGTATGGTTCTTTTTATTTGCTTTCTGAGCGTTTAAGATAGCACTTGGGTCACATTTTCCATCTTTTCTTCAAAACCACAAGGGCTAGAAATGTTCTAGTTGTTTTGAAATGAAAGCTGAGAATCTCATGTAATCACATGAAATCAGGAGCTGCAGCTTTAAGAAAACCACCAAATATAGTGAGACTTGTGTTAAGACCACACGAGTTGGCAACGCTGCAGATATACAAAAGGTAGATGGAGTGATAATATTTAACACTTGACCTGCAAAAACAGAAGAAGATACGAATGGTTATACCTAAGAGTTAAGGAAAGAATGTCAGTTATTACGTGTACTAAGTTAGATCCTTCTGTTTTAAATGCAAGTGTTCTTTTTGTAACTGAGCATGATCTGTAATTGTATTTAGGAGCCTAAAGATGCAGATGGGCACCTAGTGAGATTTTCAAACGTGCCTAGGGGAGTTTGGCACCTAGGCACTTCTGAAAATTCCACCAGATACCTATCTGCATATTTAGGAGCCTAAATAACTTTAAAAGTCTGTCCCTAAGTGTCTATTTATCTTCCGATGGAATGTCGCTGTTATCACATAAAGGTGATTTAACTAGGGAAGGACAGATCAGGTCAAATAAAATAAGTATTGCCATGAAAATATGAACAGAACCTGAACTAACACTTGGTTAATTTAATGGAAAGGACAAAATACCAGGAGAATAAACTGTTTTCATGTTATTTCTAGCCCAGTCAGAAACAGGAAGAAAGTGCATGAGAAGGCTGCTGTCAAGAGATCATCAGCCTAGATTTCTAGACTCAAAGGTTTCTTATATTTTGGAAAAGGAATACTTTTGGAGAGCAGAATACACTCCACTGGCCTGATGTGGAAAAAGGCCAGACCACCAGATAAAGGCGGGTGGGGTTGGAGGAAGAGAAATAATCTCATCCCAACAAAGGGGTGGGAGGGAAGGAAATAGGAGAGAGGCAAAATTATGAGATTTTTCAGTAAGGAGAGACAAAGGGGGTGTGACTCCTTTGTACAGCAATAATCTTGCTGCCCTCCTGCCCCATGAATAATTATGGGTGCAAAGGGGAGCAGTGTTTTAAATTTGAGCAAACCATTTCAATTTAATATTTTTTTAATTGGTTAATGTGTTTGAGCTAGGACTCCAGAATTTTAAATGATGTAATATTACATTTAAACACTTATTAAAAATTAATTACTTATTTAAAATTAATTAAAGGTTCCTGTTCACCACAGAAGAATTGCAGTTTCTGTTCCATATCAACCATTGAAGGGGAAGTAAACATTGTTTTCCCATTTGGCCTTCCGAACCACAAATGTATAGCGAGTTGCCTAACTAAAGACCTGACTTTAATGGGAGCAGGCGCAATCCCCAAATGAGCTGTTGTCTGAACCAGTTATGAAATATGGGCTCTTCTGAGTCATGTGTAACACACAAACAACTCTCTTTTTCTTTAGTAGACACTGCCTTTCTAATATTGTTGCATATTCTTCTTGCTACATAAAATGCCATTGAAATCAATGGTGCAGTACCCTATTCATTTCAACGGGATTAAGTAAAATAACATGTAGAGACACCTGTCCAAATGTCCAAACTGCTGAAAGAAGATTATCCCATAAGATGCACCAGCAACTCAATTATTCTTTCAGTCCAATATCTTTTTATGCAGTTTTTTGTCATAACGGTATTCTCACAAGGTGAATTCCTGGGAATGGCAAAACCTCAGTTTTTTGTATTTATATTTGCACACGAAGCTTGAAATCTTTACCAAAATTTAAAATTCTGATCTCTGACAAAATGTCTTTCTCCATTCCCATCAGCAAATGAAACATGAATGCATAGAACATTTTGTCTGTGCAAACCAGACGGACTAGAGAATATACAGTCCTAGGACTATTCCATATTGGCTGTCCCATCCAAGTCCATGAGGCTCTGCATGAACACAAGAGGCCTATCCACATAGATTTGGTTGCAGAACTGGGGCTGCATGTGCAGCTGTGAGTCAGGAGATGGCAACAGGATGGAAGGGACAGATGGGTTGTTTTCTGTTATCTTGATCTAGAATTATTATTATTTCCAGGCCCTTTATCACCCCTACAATGGATGCTTTTTTTCTGTAGCAGCATGACTAGCACACTAGCACTCTGTATTATTATGTACTGTTATGTAAAATTCCATTGAAATCAAACATTCCAGTGATTTCAATAAAACATTGCTACTCATTACTGACCACTGTGGAAGTAAGTATGCCAAGGTTTATTACACAGAAAGCACAATCTTACATAGTCATTATATAAAATGACTAATTTTATGTAATTATATAAAAATATTACAGATATAGCCAGTTTCATCAAATGAATAAATAGATTCTCTTAGATGATAGCAGCATCAAGATGTTCCATGATGCAATCTGAAATATCCAGGATATGCTACCATGAAAAACAAGAAGTAAGTACCTCACACATCAAGGTTCACAATGCACTTACAGGGTTTCTACTGTGAGTGTTTTCAAATCTGAATGTTTGGATGATTTCCAAACACCAAAGCTATGACTACATTTCCTAATTCAGCTGATTGCAACATGTCATCTGACATTGTAACTGTTTTTAATCTAGGAGGCAGGAAAGCACCAGTAACTGAGAATTTTATATTTTAAAATCAAGCACAGGCTCAAAAGTGGTGGGACTTTGTTTTGTAAAAGATAAACGTAAACTCCATCTCTGCTGACAATCTGTGTAGCAATTTCAATGCAATATGATTCAAAACAGATAGAATATTAATATCCTTCTAATGCTACAGGAAAAGTCTGTATGGAATAGAGTGCTGACTGTCCCTTAAGTAAAGTAGCTCTAGTGCTTGACTTTCTAACAGAAAGGGCTTGTAAACTTTACCCCATGGCATTTTCAAACAGACAGAGGTGATGATTTAAGAGAACCATTACATGTCTTGCAGCTGGTTGCAGCAATTTAAGCAGTGAGGTATTAACTTCAAGAGCTCATTTACCTGAATAAGACTCAACTTTAACTTCTATTTTGGCTAAAAAAATTACTTGAGATACATCTCTGCTAAGTAAAGATCCAGATATTCCACGCAGCTCAGCTCCCATTTAGGCACTTAATAAAATGGCCAGATTTTGAGATGGCATTGAGGACAAATGAAAGCTGCAGGGGGGCTTAACACTTTTGAAAACCTTACCAGTTTATTTAGGTGTCTAAACAGGGAGTATTGGCAGTTGAACTCTTTGGAAAATCTGGTCATAACTATAGGGGGACACACTGGGTGTGTCCATTGTTATTATGCAAGCACAACTTATTCTTTTTCTGGGTCTGCTGTAATATTCATGAATATTTATATAATATCATATCTCTGCATGATGCTTTAACATAGATAAAAAGTAAAAAGACATTGTCCCTGCCCCACAAAGTCTTCATCAGACAAAGACAGACAATAAGGTTAGGAGTAGAGCTGGCAGGGAATATTTTTTGATAAAACAAACTTTTCATGGAAATGTAACAGTTTAAACAAAATTTTCATCTAGAAGGTTTCTTGGGTCTCAGGTGGCATTTCAGGTGGTGATAGTAATAGTAAAGTAAAAATTTTTTAAAAAAAAAAAAAAAAAAAAGAGAGAGAGGGGGAATAACAAGAGCTTCCCACGCCAGTATAGTATGTGAAAGACCCCAGTTCAATCCCTGTTCTGCCTGAGTTAGAGTTTCTTAAATATTTATTGGACTTGAACCTGGGCCTCCCTCGTGTCAGGTGAGTGTCCATCTAGTGGCTATTCTGGAGGGAGAGGGCTTCTCTAATATTTTGTTGTTGTTGGTTTGTTGTTTGTTGTTTGGTTTGTTTTTGTTCCAGCAAGGAAACAATTATTGACCCCTCACAATTTTTTTCCAAACAGGAGTTCTCGTTTTCTAGTCAGCCCTAGCCTAGGAGACAAGGAAAGTGGGTAGGGTAAAGAGGAACAAACATTAAAACAGAGATAATAGTTCTGCTGCTCCTCTAAGTGGGAATAACAAGCACTCGTCATGTGAAACTGTTCACATAGTATAGAACTTCTCCATCTTTTCAAGGAACTAACAGATCACCAGAATGTATAAGCTTTTTGACCCATCTCTTAGCTCAGTGGTCAGATCTTCATTGTTGCCTACCTTCCATTCAATTAAGCAGGCTCTTACCCACACAGGAATTTGGGGAGCTGCTAATCCTAAAATTGCCAAGTTGCATGAGACTGAGCTTTGGATCAGCTAAAACTCCACTCTAGTGATCATGCACACATATGAATGGAGAGAAAGGGAGCAGGCTGCCCATTCACAACTAAGGTACAGATAAAGTTTACAGTGGGAATAGCCTTTATAGGGTGACCAGATGTCCCAATTTTATAGGGACAGTCCCAATAATCAAGGCTTTGTCTTATATGGATGCCTATTACCCCTACCCCTGTCCTGATTTTTCAGGCTTGCTACCTGGTTACCCTAGGCCAAAAGGCACTAGTGGTAAACACTTGAAGTACCAATACTGGTGCATGATCAATCATGGGAAATCACTGACATAAAGGATTGATTGTTACTAGCCCCTTACCGTAACAACAGTGTACATTTATCACTACCATGTTCAATCCATAGGATTTATATAGATTTTAATATTTCACCACTTATAAATAAGTTTGCTGCCAGTACTAGTTCTATTTTAAAGTACTGCTGTGTTTTGTGAATTTTAATAATGTCCAGCAGCTTGCAATTTACATAATTTATCTATGCTGTTGAATTCACTGAAGAATCACAGGTGAAAACAATAATTGTTCTTTGTTATACATTGAGATAGTAACACCTAGATTTTGGTAGAAACAGGCTGGATACTTCTAAATGCATCTGGCCAACTGACAAGTCATGTATATCCATGGAACTTCCAAACTAGTGTTTACTGCCATCATGAATGATAGGTCCTACCCAAAAGAGAAGTGTTCTCTGGAAAGAGATAGGAATGCTACTATGCAGTGATGAAGAGCTAAACTGATGGCTTTTCCCCTTCAAAAAGTGGAATTCTAGTGTTTGGCCAATCCAAGGGCAAATTAGTTATTGGCAAAATATCTCTGAAGAACCACAGCAGATCAGAAATCTCAGTCCTGGCTGTTCCTAGTAAGTGAATACATTCTGTTCCTAGTAAGTGAATACATTTTAAAATAAGAAGCCAAATCAGATGATGTCTCAAAACTGTATTTGTCAAAATCTGAATGAATGACAGCACTTAAATACTTAATGATGTGGAAGCAATGAACTTAATGAAAGATGAAAAAGAATTTGCTGGCTACAGAATTAGAGAATTAGAAAATAATTAGCTACCTACAGCCCTTTTCTCTGGAAGAAGAAGAAAAAAAGTATTGCTGGTAACAGTACACTCAAATAATAATTGAAGACGTATGAAAAAAATATAAAGCTTCTTTTGTATTTTTCAAAATAAGATTTTTTTAACCTTCATTTGTAGAAAAAGATTTTTTATGTTCAGATTCTCTGGATGACACATTGAATCAGGCACACAGGAAGTCACATTATGGAACATTATCTGATACAATACAACATGATATGACTAATGTGGCCAACGCATCCCATTCACTGCAATATTGTGACTAACGCAGTCAGAATTGTTTTCAGAGTTCTGGGCTAAAATATAACAAAATAGTTTTAGGAGGCAGGATTAGTGGGAGTCTGTGTTGGGTGTCTGTAAAAGCAAAACACTAGTATAAACTACAATCAAAATGTTTCCGATCAGTTGCTAACTTTACAATGAGTGTTACATAAAAAAGGAGGTAAAATATTGATATACAAATATAAAAATTACTTACAAGTGAAGGTCTGAAATTGTTTTACAAAGACAAGCATTATTATCCTCATTTTACAAATGAGGAAGTAGAAATTGAAGCTCCAGTACAGGAGAGAATTGCATGTGCTTAAATCCCATTGATTTCAAAGTTTAGCATATGTTAAAGTGATGTCCTGACTTGAGATCAGTTGGGGTGAAGTGACATGGCCAATGTCACACAGTGAGCCAATGACTCTGTATTGTAGAATAGAAATCCAGAATGACTTCAAAATTCATCCCTATATGTTAATAAAAATTCCAGGTTTCAGTTTCAATTAACATTACCAATAAAAGTAATGATACACTTGTTTTTTAAATTGCTCTTAAAAATGTGCTTTTCATACCACCTGCCAGCTTCACACCATTCTTCATCAACTGTATCTAGGATGGAAGGGGAGAGCAGCACAGGGCTAACAGCATTCTTACAGAGATCCCAATTCAGCAACCACTTAAGCATGTGTTTAAGTCCCATTGAAGTCAAAAGGACTTAAGCATCTGTCTAAAGTTAAGCATGTGCTTAAGTGCTTTGCAGAATAGGGACGGACTGCTGAAGTGGGATCACAGGCAAGGAGCAGTGTGAGGTGACTATGAAAATCTTCCTTTATGGCATCCAATTAGGAAACTGAAAACTAATTACCAGTTCATGAAATAATTATTACATTTTATCCTGTGGTATTATACTAGGGAGAGGCATGGGGGATATAACGAGGGCTCCATCAAATCATGGACAGTTCACCAATTACAAAATATTTTTATTAATTCTTGAGGATTTGTTTGTATTAAAAAGACATTTCTTTGTTGAGTTTCATCACAAACAGGGCAACATGGCACTTGAAACAAAAACACTTCATAAAGACATTGAATACGGGTATGGAGATGTAATAGTCCCAGTAAAACTGTCCACCAAATCCAAAATCCTTAATATTTCATTACTGATTCACACAGAAAACTGAAGCACAGAAGCAATATGTACTTCATGTTGCTAATTGCTAATGGCCCTCTGGGTTACATTACACCATCTTTACCATACCAGCACACACGTCAGTTACACTTACTTAATTTCTAAAGTGGGTTCTAGCAAAGCATTCTTATTTGAACAACGGTGTGACAATTTTGTGTTATTAAAGGCTTAGTGCTCCTGCAGCTCTCTGGCTAGCTAAGATAGGATCCTAAGAAGAGGCAGGTTGGAGTATATTGCCAAAGGAATATTACAAACATTAACTTGCTTTGATAGAGTATTCAGTGCTATTCAAATGAGATTATATTGTGCATAGTGTTAGATCCAGATTCGGCAAAGAATTTAGGCCTTGTCTACACCTAAAAATTAGATCTATGTAGCCCAAGACTGTGAAAAATATTGCACTCTGTGCGATGTAGTTAGGCCGATCTAGCCCTCCCTGGAGATGCTGTTAGTTTGATGGAAGAATTCTTCTGTCAACCTAGCTACCAACTTTCAGGATTAACTAAATCAAGGGAAAAACCCCTTTCATTAATGCAGGAAGCATACCACAGTTGCAGCTTTGTAGTTGTGCTGCTGTAGCTGCTTGACGTAACCTAAATCATGTGCTTGCACCCATCCCTATCCAGGACAGTATTTAAGCATGTATTTAAGCCCAGTTGAAGCCAAATGCTTAAGTGCTGTCTTAAACAGGGATGCTTTCTTGAAGCTGGGCCTTGGTCTATGACAGGCCAAGTTTGTAAAACTTCAGGGCATACTGCAAGGTCCATCTTTTCTCTGTGAGCTGGAGGGAGTAGGAACAAATCTCAATCAATCAATCATCTAGCCATTTACAGTGCTTATGAGCAGAGAAAAGCCTAACAGTTTTCTACTTCATCTTTTTGGCTGGCTGCCAGTTTACATAGCTTTCTTAATTGATACCCTGACCCAAGCCTTCCTTGTTTATTTTTGCAATGTTTTTATAAAGTTGTAGTACATTTTTTTTGCTTCACATACAGTTCAGAGCTGACCAAATTCAGATGTTTTGACTCAGCCCCATGTCTAATAGCAAGGACCCTGTTTTCAAATAGTTTGCTCCCTTGAGTTTTCACAAGAAACTCAGACAGCATGACCTTTCTATGTAATTTACAGAAAAGGAACCTCATACACATGGATTACTGGCACAGACAAAGGTATTCTAGCAGAGTCCACATGGTGTGTGTGTATGAGAGAGAGAGAGAATTGGATGCAGGGCAACTTTAAATGGGCTCAGAAGAAGGGAAATAAAGGAGTATCAAAGCCAGAAGAAAAACAAAACACCAAATCCCAAGGTCTGATAACTGCACCACTTCAGTCGTATTGGGGACAAGCCGTGGCCAACATTTACTGTGTGTATCAGATAATCCATTCAAACACTGACCTTTCTAGAATTATAAGCATTATCTTTGGGTAAGGATCAACTGTTCTTGAAAAATTTCTCACAGAGGCTTCCCATACATATTATCTTGTTTCATTTTTTCTTTTTAATCACTGTCAGTCCAAGACAAAGTTCTATTGTTATCCTAAATGTTAAATGGAAATTCCAGTGACTCTTCTTATTCAATGCACCTGAATTTTATTAGAAAACTGCTGGTTTCATTCTGCTCTCTTACATCCATTAAATGGCATTTCAGTTAATGTGGTGATGAAATATTATGTAATCTGAAATTATTTTGCAGTGTCTACAGAAATACACTTGACACTCTGTGGTTGTAATTGACAGTAGTATTATCACAGGGAGGTGCTTCCAGTTTCAAAAAGTGACAGAATATGTTGAGAGAGAAAGGTCCATCTGTTTGTTGATTGTTGGTGTCTTGATGTTTTATGATAATTAGGGGTTAATTCAGACATGAGATGGTTTGTACATAGGCAGAAAAGTGGGCAAACATTTCTGATAGCCCTTCATTAACAGTACTTAAAGGGATAATGCAGGTGTTAATTCTTTAAAGTTTTGCCTCCACCAAACCAAGATTAGCTATCTGGCTAGTGACTCCAGGAGGGAGGGTTATGAGGAGGGAAACTGAAACAAAGAAGTTTGGACTGGATAAAAGCCTGTGTCCCTGAAGCACAAGCGAGAAAGAGAAAGAAATTGCTGGGAGCAGGTTGAATCCAAGTTCCCGGAGGTTCCTAAACTTTAGGTAAAGCAGTTATGTGTATAGATAGTTTGTTATGTTAAAACACTTTTTTCTTGTTATGCTTTATTCCGATTGTTTCAATACATGTTTTGAGTTTCTGTATTCACACTGCTCACAGCTCATGAAGGGAAGACTTGCAGGCAGCTGGATCCAGTCAGGACTGCTGAGCAATACCAATTGGTAAATACGATGCTGTAGCCTGGGAACTCAATCTGAGAGTGGAAGAACTGCTAAATCACCCCAAGGAAGCAAAGGCCTGAGGCCTAAAACCTGGGTGAGATGCACTCAGAGAGAGCACACTAAAAAGGTCAGATGTGCAGTTAGCCCTGAACTGTGACACTCAGCTGTTGTGAATTAACATAGTAACAAAGCTATGCAGATTCATGCCAGCTGAGGATCTGGCCTGATATGTACAGCATTCAACAACTGGAGCAGTTGATTTAGGAGGATGTTTGACTTCTGTATATTCAGACTACATGAATTTGAGGTGGCATGTGGACATGTTAAGCTAATTCAAAGTGAAGACATGTAAAGGAAGTTGTCAGCTGTATGAATATCATGAAACAAATAAACCTTGGCTACAAAAAATATCATAACTTATCAATTCTGCTTCTTAGATGAGAAAGGGAAGAAGGAAACCTTCTCAGCCCCATTCCAGTTGTGGGTTTCTTTCATATGACACTGAAAGGATTAGCATTTTATTGGAGACTGCAGGCCAGATCTTTGGATGGTATAAATCAGTGTAGCTCCATTGATTCCACTACACTATTCACACCACCTGAGAACCTGGTCCATTGTCTTTGGCATAAGTACAAGCACAAGTTACTCCATTGCTCCAGAAAAGCATCACAAAAATGTTGGTCCCAAATCTCCTTTCACTTACACTGGTTTCACACCAGTGTAACTCAGTTTACTTCAGTGGAGCTGCTCATAATTTACACTGGTATAAATGAGGGGAGTATCAGAAAGTGGGTCCCAGAAAGTACCAATTTATTTTAAAAGTTACTGCAGCACAACCAAATGGCTGGCACCCACTTAATAAAGCTAGAAAATTATTGTGTTATAATTTATAAACTCTTAGGAGAGCTAAATCTAGCCTACAACTTTAGCCAACTCTTTCTTTTTCCCTTTACAAATAATGAATTGTTGGTAACACAAGCAGATCCAAATAATTATTCATGTGCCAGGTCACTTTTTACCACAGCGAAGGAGCACAGGATTATATTCTATGTCTTTTTTGTATCACTTCCTTGAAAGGCTTCACAGTAGCATAACTCAGAGTACAGGTGAGACAACTTCTGACCAGTAGTTTGAATTTTTCAGACCCTGAGATCTTTTGCATACGAAGACCTACAGTTTAACCTTTTCCCTTCCTTTATTACTCCATGATGTACATCAGCTATTAAGCATCTTCAAAGCACTGTACAAATTAACATACTACTCATCCCAACATACCTAATAAGGCAGAGATTTTGGGTGAAATCATGGCAAAATTCCCATTGATTTCAATGGAGTCAGGATTCTACCCTGAATGATGTACCCAAGTTGGTGAGTATCAGAACTAGAACAAGAACTTAAAAGTCCAACTCCCATTTCCCCACTCTAACTACTAGCCATCAGACCTTCCTGTACTTCAGATGTTCTTCTTATAAAGAATAGCAGACATCCAAGAATGTTTGGAAACTTTCTGGATTACTTTGGATCAAAACTTGTACATGTCACTACACATAGCAGCTTGACAATCTACTTTCATGGCATGGATACAGAAGCAGGAAAGTGATTTCCCCCTTTTTTGCCAAAGAAAATGCAAATGATTCATTGGCAGAAAGAAAATCAATAGCTTTCTTCACTCAGCAAAATTTACTGTCAAGTTAATTGTTATGTATGCTATGCTCAATTTTAGAGCCATCTCTGTAAGTTTTTAAAATACTCTTATCTCTCTGACATTATTATGGCTCTAAGTTCAGAGTCCTGAGTGAAAACCCAAAACTTAAAAACATTCTGAAAACAATACACTCCCCTAAACAATGCATTCTCCTCCACAAAAGATTTGTTTTTTAAAAAAATAGCCAAATCATAACAGGGAGGTAGTCAATTACCCGAGAATGAAACAATAACAGGCATAGAACTAGTATAGAACATGAAACTGAGAAAATTGTCCCTGTAATATAGATGAGTGAAAATCATATTAAGTGCATTTTTGGTATTATGTACATAAAATTTTCATGAACAAATCCAAAGTAAGGTACTTACAATTTGTTTTAGGTCTTTTCAGTCTCTTTTGTACAATTCCTAAACTGAAGTTCAATTTTACATGAAAAATAAGTGATCACTCTGAATTTCATTTTCAATCGGCTTGAAAAAAGATTTTAGCTCAAGAGAAGACATTTGCTGAATATAGCTTAGGGAAGTTAAAAACTACCAGAATCTTTGGTTGCCAGAAGCTGGAACTGGAAGACAAGGGATGGATCACTCGATAAATTGCCCTATTCTGTTCATTCCCCATGAAGCATCTGGTGCTGGCTGCTGTCAGAAGACAGGATACTACTGGGTTAGCTGGAGCATTGGTCTGACCCAGCATGCCTATTCTTAAGTTCTTATTATGTTAGACGCAGCACATTGGAAAACGAAGATAGTAAATGTATGTTTCTAAACTAAAACTTTCTACTGCTAGCAACACAGCATTTAATGGATATTATGCAACTACTGTACATCACCATCTCTGGAAAGAAAATGAATTTTAAAAGTGTTTAAAACTGGAAGGTAATAAATTAATTATAGAAATGTGATACATTTTTGTGCTTATTTCATAGTGCAGCAGGAATTGCCATGGCAGCTGCCTCTTACATGCTGATGTCTCTATCAGGAATGGATTAATTAATAAAGTGTAAATTCAGAGTAAGGTTAAAACCCTTTCCAAATGCAAGTGGATGTTCATTTCAAAACATTTCTATGCCTTGCTCTCCTTGTCAGTTTCCATCCAGACTCAACATATTTTTAAAAATATCCTTGAGGACCCACCTTTGATATTGTTTTAAAAAAAAGTAAATTGGGAGTAAGGACACTCATGAGGGGCCCTCACTTCACTCGAAAAGTTACTGGCTTTATTAAAAACTCATCCATGTGAGGAGTTGCCTCTCTGAGGTTTCCAGTAATTACTGAACTCCATTTTATTAGAGATTACAAACTGCTTAGGAAGAGGTTTTTCAAACTTCATTATTCTCTTGTTCCCAACCTTGGCATAGTGCAGAAGTGTTAAGGGGCTGGCAGTCCGTTAAGGGAATAGTTGAACTCCCAGACTGTGGGTAGGTCAGGGGATAAGGTACTTCTTATTTCTACTGTTTTCCATATTTTGTAACATGCTGAAACAAATAAAAAAGCCAGCAGTTTGGGGTGTTACATGTAATTTTAATCTTTAATTACATTCGTCACAATAAATGGATGGTGCTGCTATCTGGCAGGCATGAAAACGGAAAGGAGAGAAAACTCAGTACAGGGGCCAGACCCCCAATTGTCACCAAGTTCAAGAGGATTCACCTGGCTGGGCTGTCTCTCTGGCCTGCACTGCCTGCTTCTGTAGCAAATACAATGCTTGCAGAAGCTCTGGATAGCACAGATGGAACACAATCACTGAAGAGAGCAGAAGGGGCAAAGGAAGTACCAGCCTCTTCCATCCTTAATGGAGAGGCTAGTACCAGCACTAAATTCAATTAACACTTACATATTGTGCTTCCCCATTGCACTGGTGATGGTGGTGATCTTTTCTCTGTCCTCCTCCCTACCCCACTTTCCCCAGTTCAGGGTCAGCTATCATATGGTTCTGGTGTTCTCCTGAATGCAAGGGTTACCTACAATTAGTCCTCATGCTCAACTTTCCAGAGCATGTGGGGAAGAGGGCCAGGCAATCAAAATCTTTCTAATAAACTTTGCAAATCCATGTTATGTAGGAGACCAACAGCATAACTAGGAACAAGACACAGAATTTCAGTCTCCCAATCCTATGCATTATTCCAAAAGTAAATCCTCTCTCCTCCTCCTTTCGCATAACATAGAGGGCCAAATCCCAGGTGTAACTGACTCCATTGACAATAAGTGAATTACATCAGGGGATAAATTTGGCCTATACAGTATAATCAGAGGCAGCTCTCTTGCACACTCACTATCCCCTTGGTAGAAGAATGGTTTTCTTTGGACTAGCATTTAACATGTTCCTTGTGCTTGTGGGCACAATAAAGCTACAATTTTCCTCATGGAGGTTTGCCAGTAACTATAGCAGAATGTTAAGCTGTATCACTGTGTTCAGTGAGCTTGAGTCCATCCTCCCCTCTCTTTGTTACAGCAGCTATGAATCTTTCTGTGTGTAGTCTGAAGAAAATATATTTTGTGGGACTTGAATGGTAGGAAGCTAGTCAAGCATATAATGATGCCCAGAGTATGTGGTCATTGTCACAGCAGTTGTGCTACAGGAAATACAAGGCTATTTGAGCCAGGGGAAGTGAAACAAATAAGTAGCTTGAAACATTGCATGAAATAACAAAGTGTTAGAAATGTAGCTTACAGTGGAGGATAATTTAATCACTACATGGAAGATAACTTATGCATTAAATCACAACTATAGAATATGAGGTGTAGACCCTGATGGTTAGAATTAGCCCCTTTTTAGCCATTCATAAAATCTTTAGTTTAATCCTTTTAGCAAATACAGAGTCCTCATTGTTCTCCCAGCCCCATAATTACCTTTTTCCCACTTTTGTAGTCCTCACCAATATTCAGTCAACCCCAACTGGTGGTTTTTTGGACATCTGCTCCTCTCTAATATTTCTATGGCTTGTCCTCCCTAATGGCTCTCTTCACTGCTCCTTTTGGCAGTAGCTGACCTGCTCTGATGCTGCCCCCCTGCCCTTTCTGATGCCATCTTGTCCTTCATTAGCATCTCCAGTGCTCCTGCAGACATTTTGGTCAGTATGAAATTTTCCTCTAGCCCTTAACAATGAACCCCTGACCTTTGCGACCCTTCTTCAATGACTGTCCAGTTCTCTTGGACCTTCTCTGATGCTTCATGGCACCTATGCAGCCTTTTCTAACATTACAGAGATTGATCAGTACAGAGGAGGACACTACAACCCCCAGGCATGCCAGCATTGGGTCTGGAACTTTGCTAATTATATATTTGTATTTTACTCTTTCCTACAGAACTCATCATTGTAATGTTTCAGCATTGCACAGTTAAATAACATCTACATAGTGACCTTGGCTTCCTGTAGTCTTTTGTTCTTCTATCCATCTATCTCAGAGTTTTGAAATGGCACCATCACCATAGTAACTGAGTGTTATCTCCTCTCCCTAGTTATAGTGAACTTTGCTTGGGGTATTATATAATTCCTATTATGTTGGGAAAGCTTTATCGATGAGAAAGGTCCTTTAGTGTGCTTTAAAGGTGGACAGACTCTGGAAGCTCATTCTGTAGCTAAACCCCATCTCCGGATCTCATGCATTTCTCCTTTGCGTTGTGTCAACTACATTGCCCCACAGGAGCACTGCTGTGTTGGCAAGGTCATGCATGAAGATGTGATTGCTGATTTAGCTGGGTCCTGAGATGGTTTTGAAGATCAAAGTCTTGAACTAGCAAAGGAAGCAGACTGAGAGCTGTGGACGGATCAGAGCACAGGTGGTATGATCATGGCAACCCATCTCATTGAAGTCAGGTTTCCACATTCTGCATGAGCTGGATCTTCTGCATTGCTGACACCTTCAGCACCAACTAGAGTGCAAGTTGCAGTAATCCAGTCAGAAGGTCTTGAATATATGGAACAGTGGTCAAATCCTCTTCTGGGAGGAAGTGGAAGTTTCCTAGCAAGAAACCTTCCTAATGGAGGTAGAAAGTGACATCTTTCACCACTGATTTTACCTGATTGTCTAGCCGTCCTGATGACTGGCAGGACCCCAACAATTAACACTTCCTTGATGAACATGAGGCAGCAGTTTTGCTAATTCTCTGTAGCTGGCAGCAGAGATCCTTTCCCACTGTCCACGTAGTGTCCTGTTGATAGGGGATAGGATAGATTTCTGTGGGACTTTCAGGAAAGTGCTTTTGGGTAAGAGGAGCAGATGCCCAGCACTATTCGATGGGTTTTATTTAGAAGGAATAATTTGAGCCATTGTAATGCTGCATCATCTACTTCAGTTATCTCAAGCAAGCAGATCTGCAGCTACTTACTGCAGCTCCTATATAAAAAAATGTAGAGGGGCTCACTAGAATGCACTGATATATGGACTCTATCCATTGCGATGAGGAGGGCTGTCTCCATGCTATAGCTTCAGTTTAGCGACATACTTAAGCACATGCTTAACTTTAAAAACACAAATAGTCCCACTGATTTCAAGTAACTTGCTGAATGGGAAGAGTCTCCAGCTTTGCAGCCTTACTTGGGTACAGTACTTATTCAGCATGAGCTGTAGTCACACAATAGGACTATACTCAAAGGAGTAAGAGTTGCATAATCAGGTCCTACGTGAGTAAAGCACTTAGCATATATGGACAGGCAGTCACATACTTAATCACAGGAGCTTGATACTGTGCATACATGCTCCATTCCTGCAGATTGCCAGGTGCTAAAGGAGTGCAGTGTAACTGTTCATACTTTGCAGTTTAAAGCAGCCAATAATCTGGAGAGTATTAATAAAACAATTTGAAGTGGCTTTAAAAATGCTCATAAAATTAATGGAAGTGATTCAATGTGTACTGTGAGAAACACAAGTCAGGCTTATTTTTGAATCTCAGGAGGTAAAATGTCAGAGTTGACTGAGCTATGGGGAAGGGGGAAATGTGAGGCACACAGCGCCCTAGGAAAGGAGTAATGGGGGAAAAGGGTTGCATACAGAGCTCCTGGCATGAAGGGGGGAGACTGAGGGACCCTGGTATAAGGAGGAGGGAAAAATGGAGAGCACACAGAAACCCTGATGTTGAGGGCAGACTGGAAGAAAAGGGCACACACACAGAGCCCCTGCCATGAAGGAGAGAGCTGCTATAGGAGGACACAGAATCCCTACCACAGAGCAGAAGTGGGGAATGGAGAGTATGGGGACAAAAGAGGGAATGAGAGCTGTTGCCATAGGGAGAGAGTGGGGGGAGTCACAGGGAGTTCCTGAAATAGAAGGGTATGGGAGGGTGACACACAGGGAGTTCATGGGGGTGGAATACAGGAATGCAAAGAGCCCTGGTATGTCTAATAAATTAAACCTATAGAAGATAAAAAGTGAGCGACCCTCTCGTGTAAACACTCCACAAGGAGCATGGGAATAGAGAATCAGGCCTGTAATCTAAATATCATAAATTTGATGTAGAAGTTACTGAAAGGCAATAAATATAGAGCCCCTACAGAGTTACTTTTACAGTCACCTTTCCAACTGCAACTCATTTGTAGAACATTTTCAATCTATCTATTCATCTGGTGTGAACTTAAAACAACAGGGACACTATCCAGTGAGGCTAGAAAGAAGGATTATTGTCCCAGACACAGGGGCTTATAACTGGTATTTCAATTAGTGCCATAGCTGAGTAATTGTTTTAAGGTTTAAGGTAATTACACACATAATTATTGCTCAGTTTTAATGCTATTTTCTTTTGTGTGCGTGCGTGCACTCACATGTACTTAAATCTTGGTTACATATTTTATATAAAGTGAACAATAACATCAACACCATCATCACTACAAAATCCTGATCTCTCCTCTGTGGACATAAAGGACCCTCTTGCAGTGGAATCAGGGTACAACAGGCATGGGGCATGATCTGAGGGGCTATGCACCAACATGCAGCAGGGAATGTAGCTCTGCAGAAGATCCCTGAGCATCTTTACACATGGATGATTTGGGGGCAGGAAAAGGGACTAGCCTGGAGAGAATCAAGGCTAAAGAAGGCTAGAGAATCTGTTCTAAAGATTCTCAATTTCTTCATCTCTATGTACATGGGGATGGTGCCTGGATCACCTCTCCCATTAGGCTGGAGTGGAAGCCAAGAACAGCTCCACTTTTGCTGTATTCCTCCCTTCT
Organism: Emydura macquarii macquarii; assembly: GCF_026122565.2. NCBI lineage: Eukaryota > Metazoa > Chordata > Testudines > Chelidae > Emydura > Emydura macquarii. The sequence continues at coordinate 21,316,971 of NW_027131485.1, read as the reverse complement.
TTTTGCCAATATTTTGCCATATTTTCCCCAGCATTCAGCCAAGTTACTGGGGCCAAGTATCTCCTGTGAATTAATTTGTTTTCAACAACGCAGATAATTTTCCAATATTGAAATGAAGATGCTCAGTCATTTTGCACATTATACACAACAGAGGAGACCACAGCCCAAGGCAAAGTTGCACAGTCCAAAACAAAAATAAAACTAGAGTCAGTTTATTGCTCTAAAAAGAAAAAAAGGCATTGGCATAGATGGAAGCATCTTTCTCATTTAGTATCATGATTCTAATGCACATATTGACCATCCAACTTAGAGAGCCTCTTCATTATTGTCATAATGCCATTTTACCTACACTCATTGTTCAGCCTAGTTGCATGAAAAATAGGAAAATATAAATATCTATTCCATGCAGTTTAACAGCCTCCTCATTTGCCTGCCTAATGGGATGGGTTGATTCTTCTTTTGTTGCTGATGAAGAGCAGGAGGAGCAGTAAACAACTCCGGATTGTTCAGCAGCAGTAAATTTGGCACTTTATGTTAGAACCAGAGAGGTAATGGGGGGTATTAACAAGTAAGTCCCTGTGAGCCTAGAAATTATTTTTCAGCAGATTTCCTTGAATTACAATTTTCTCATTTACCCAGACATTTGCCACATTTTTATCATTGCCATTGGGGCACTCGTTGAATTTAAGTGCAGGCCCATAAACACCTAAGAAAGCATTCTGTTCCTTGAGCGTACCAGTGTAACTTGCTCTGAAAAATGTGATTCAACAAGTAGAGGACAAAATTATAATCACTCAAGGCCAATTTCAGTGTTCCTTGAACTATGCAAAAAAAAAATTACCAGTCTGTTAGCCTCCAAACCCTCCAGAAACAATCAAAACTCATGTACTGGTGAATCAAGGCTTAACAGGATTTCTAGAGAGAGATCTGTGAACCAAGGAGGTTAAGTGAAATTAGATATTAGTCACAGTCACCCAAGGATAAACAGGGTTCAGACTTTGTTCTCCTTTTATCTTATTCATCATACCATGATTTCCATTGTGAGAGAAACTACAGTTAGATCCCTTTGAAAGGAAAAAAAATTAAATCTGGAAAGGGAATGAAATTTTTATTTTGGGGCAAATATAGAAAGAAAATAGAAAATCAACACAGCAAAATAAAAATGTGATAGCATAATAGGCCCAATCCTGCAAACTCTTTGCATACAGACCTCCCATTGATTTCAATGCAGAGAGCCTCTGCAGGATGAAGACCAGTATCTGTTTGTGCTGGAAAATAATAAAGCGAATAACAAGATGACAGAAGAAAAGGCAGACGGCAAGACTGGAGTTGATTATTCTGTCCTTATGGACTTCCCTCTGACTGCAGGAATACCATGTTCTGTTTCCCCAAGTACCTAAGGAAGACTCCATTGTCAGCATGTCATATGTAATCTTATTTTTCCTTTATATACTGTGCACAGTGGTGTCACTCCAGTCAGGGTTGAGATACAGTTTCTACTATGAGCTCAAAATTTCTCCTGGGATTATTATAACATATCCATTGTTCACTCCAGGCTAAAAAAATCAAGTGGTATCTAGGAGCGGTGTTTTGAACACTTCGGAAAACAAAAACATGTTCCAATGTGTATTTAATTAACTGTGTGCAGCCAGACACAGACTGTTAAACATTTAAAAAAACCCACCAAAATACATATTTGTCCTGTAAATCAGAGTAACTGTTAGGTGGAGATATATTTACTCTGCTCTGCTCATAATAAATTGGGGTGTGTTTTTGGCCCAGATTTGCTTTAATCTAAAGTGTAATTAGGTACCCCACCCAACACATGCTGGAGTGGAACAAAAGTGAAGAAGTTCATTGTGCATCTAAACTCTGAATACTTAGGGTGTGAACATGCATTTAAGTTCCGAGTAATTACACTGGAAACATTAAAAAGAGAATGTCTCTTTAGCTTCAATATGACATACAAATATTTGAGTCCTGTGTGACTGTTGTACTGTACTGTATTAAATTCTACAGTTTTGTATGAACTAAAAGCACATGACAGGCCAAACTCTGCCCACTGATACTGGTATGCAAATCTCATTGACTGGCAATGTGAGTTGCGAGAATATATATTTATAAATTCATTATTATGCTCTGAGGGCAGAATTTGGCCCTACATATTTTACTAAGGTAACAGATAATAAAGATGAGGAGAAAAAGAGGTATGAACCTGCTGCCATGCACCAATCAAAATATCTTAAAAATCAACCAGAAGAAAACCAGTAATTTGCAGTAGCTGCTGCCGTCCTGTTAATCTTATCACACAACTTTTGCTGTTCAGGATAAATAAACAGGAAGAACTAGTGCTAAGAACCTAGATGTGAAAATAGATCAAGAAATGTGTAACAAAACTATCATTCCTTTTACATCAGTTAATCCAACTGAGCTATTTATTCATTTAGGACTCATTTATTTCCCTCCAAAACAAAACACATTCAATACCAAACCTCTCCCATTTAGGACAGCTATAACTTGGTCAAGAAGAAGGGACTTGTTTTTCTGTAGCTAATGTGGACCTGAATTATTTTCTTTCAAAGGTTCTATGAAGGTAAGATGAAAAAACTTTTCTGAATAAGGCTGAAGACTAACAGAGATACCACATGCTTTATAGCATCTGGGTTGTAAAGCAACATTGGCAACTTTGATGGGGTGAATAGATTACAGAATGTAACTTTGATAATGGCATAAAGTAAAACCACAATCATGTAGAAATTAGTAGAGCCTTTCCTTTCAGCACAAGACTAGATCATGGGTTTAACTGATGCAGTTCATCAGAAAACTTTATCTTCGATGTGGAACCAAGACTAAATTCTAAAATATTTGCCAATCTTTTCTGGATTATGCAACTAAATATGAGATGTGAGATTTCATCTTGATGACATGTCTTTTACCACGTTTTATGATCAGGAGGCAATGTTTGGGAATGAATAATCTTTGGCTAGCAGTCTATGCATATTCTGTATCAATGTTATATTTGTAAGGCATATGGATTCTGATATCTTAACCTCCCTGCAGCTCTTATTGGACAAATATCCTCATCACATAAACACTCTTGTTGGCAGCCTCAAAGAAATTAAAGATAGCATGGAGCTCTGGAGACTGAAACTCCTTCTCACTCCCATACAATGGGTAATATCTCCCAGACACATTTGAGGCATATGGGTAGAGAGACTGTAAAGATTGCATAGTCACTGCTAATGCTGTACTTATTCTATGCATAGAGATGGTTGGCCTCTCAGTCTGGCAATCAGGCACCTTTTAAATAATAAAATCACTAAAACAAACCCAAAGTGGACCAGATCCATAATTGGTGGAAATCGGGGTAGCTTCACTGAAGTCAATAGCTCTATGCTAGTTTAGATCAGCAAAGGACAAGGTCTGTTGAACAAGTGTGTGTCATTTTAAATGTCACAAATGTATGTTTTAAATTGTTAATTGGCTCAGTTCTAGAAAGTGGTGCTTATGCTCCTCTGCTAGACTTTACTCCTATAATTAACCAACTAAATATAGAGAATAATTGATTGTACAGATTTCTGGAGTGCCTGTGCGCTACTCCTCACAAGAAACCCAGGCCAGTGAATGCAATTTATGCTCTAGAATTAATGCACTGTGATGTGTCTGTTGATGCAACCTCAGAATTGACCTCAGGGTTCTTTCCTGGCAATCAGCAATCTGTCAAGAAACAAAGAGCCAAGAAAAGAGCACTTCACTACAGGCGTAACTACCACAGCTTCTGTCACCAGGGAGATTGTTATTCTATTAAGTGAAATTTTACTAATCTAATTTTGGTAACTAAGTTTTCTAATTGTATAATTAGCTACTAGAGTTGTGCCAGAGGAGTTTTGTTAAAAAATGTTGGTTATTATTTCACAATAGAGTAACTATAGGTTTACTATGTTAGTTATTTTTTTCCTCCCCTTTAGAGATGGGTGTTCCTAGGAAAACCCATTATATGACCAAACTGATTTAAAAACGCCAATGTTCCAATGCCATGCAAGTCTTAGCTGAGGCTAATTAAAGTTAGTGGAGGAAAAAGATTAAGGCAGCTCTCTCTTCAGCAGAGTCTGCTCTGTCAGACTCTAAGGAAACCAACCGGCAGGTGGAATGCTCTGCAGATGGTCATAGTAGGCATATCTCCAGTGGTGCATAACGGTATGTACCATCAACCTTTGGCTCTGGCCATGTTGCCTAGCAAGATTTATGGTTGATTATCCACAATTATCGCAGGAAATGAGAGAGAACATCTCAGCAGCGCTAACTAACCATCTCCTTCCACAAGCAATAACTTGGACCAAGCTTGAGCTGCTATCCTTGTCCCTAAACATTGGCTTGCTTCTGGGTTTTTAATTACTTTTTTTTCTCTCCATTGCTGACTCTGGACCAAATTAACCCAGGGTTTGTGCTGGCTTCTGGCACAGGGTTGCTGGTAGCCAAAAGTCTGCCCATGCAGCAGGGGGACTGTGGTAATGCAAGGCATTCACAACCTCCTTTCTTCTCCAGAGAGTCAGCAACCACGGCTGTAGCCACAGAAATGGGCAGTGATCCTCATGGAAAGAGTGGTTAGCAAGGCTGGGGGAGTCAGTGCCTCTCTAGACAGGCTCCATTAGTGCAGTTGCTATAGAACTGCTGGTGGAAATTGTGTTTCTTTAAGGAAAAACCAAGACAGGGAGGACAGGCAGCAGTACCATAAATTGTTTTGCCTTCGGTGAGTCCCCTCTAGTGCGCAGCAGGGTAGGCTGGTTCAGGGAAGTACCATTTGCTCCTCCTTGCACTAGGGGACTAAATTTGGCCCTTTGACTTGGTTGGATTGGAACAGCACACGCACATGCAGTGCCATTATTGTAAGTCATTCAGTGCATTTTGATTATAAACAATCATCACTCCTAGGGCTTGTTCGTGCAACCAATACCCATTCAATGGAACTCCTTTGATGAATAAGAAAGACTTTGCAGGATTAGACACTTGCTGTTTTTGTTGGAGAAAGAGGCAGTGGACCTACTGTATTGATGTAACATTTTTCAGCCTAGTGCCCACATATACTTTGTATCAAACCTTTTCACTCCAGCCTGTTTAATGTCACAGGACCCACACAGCCTATGAACCACTCGGTGGTTCATGTGAATATGAGCCTTAAGATGAGAATTACTCTCAGAAATGTATCCTTTTTTTAAAAAGAAAAATTATGTCATCCTTGAGACTCTTGAGATTTGTCCCAGTTTTGCCCCTTCTTCCCTCTTTCTCTGCCAAGTCTCAGGCATCACAAAACAAAATACAACTATGAGGAAAAGAAGATTTATTGAAGTTTTTTGCACTTCCTGACTGATTGCATCAAGCCAAACAAAAACTTCAAGATAAAAAACAGTAGGTCAGTATTTTTAAAACATACTTTAAAGTTTTCTTGTGGAATCTCTCTGGTCCCATTCTTTCAGCTTCTTTTCAGGGTTTTGAAAGAAATCTATAAATGACAGAGAGGCTGTTTTGATTCTTAATTAAAGACTGATCATGCAAACAAGCACTTATATATGTGAGGAATCTTAGTCACTGGGGGAGTCTTCTTAACTACCCTTTGGCACAATAACGTAACTAAAGAGGTGACTCACACATGCAAGTGTTCTCAGAAGCAGGGATTTGGTGATGGAGAAAGACAAAAAGTTTGGGGGAGGGAGGCAAGACATTTCCATCACAGTTATATGTGTGTTTAGAAAGATGCTGTGCAGCTAGCTTCTAGATTTGCCTAGGACCATTACACTGTGAAGTGATTATCTGGGATACAACAGTGATAGGCAGCTTATACATGTCATAGACAAACAGTGTGATACTGCTATCTATCCTCTGTACAGTGGGAGGGTACAGCAGGTTGTCAAGCACAAGGATCCACATTACCCACTGTAAATTCTACTAGACCTAACATTTAATATTGTTTTCAATCCCAGGTTTGGGTCTGATCTGTGATAATCTTGGATGGAAGTTGTTCCAAAAGAAAAGTTTTCAATAATATACAAAGCATTTTTCATTTTGAAAATGTATTGTACCTTTCAAGTAATTGCATATTATCGTGGTGTCTCACTGCAATTATATTATGTACCTACTCTGAAAAAAAATCTGCTAGTTGCCCCACTACTGAGCAACAGCTGATGTGGTCATTTGCTATGAGATAAGCCTTGGACTCTAGTCACTGAGGATTTGGTTTAAGAGATGACAGGATAGTGACAACAGAACAGGCTGCTAAGAAACATCTTTTAAATAATAGGTGTAACATTCTGCCTTTCCACTCTTCTCTAACCAACGTGAGAGGTGATCTTACAAATTGCAGACAGTAATTCAAACATGTGACTGTGATGGACATTCAGCAAAAACAACCACTCACCAATAGCCCTCAGTTTAACATCCCATAGCTGGCTCTGCCTGCTCCATTTGCCCGGTAAAGAAATGGGGGGGAACCTATTTTATAACTGGAAATATGTTACAGTAGCTAAGACCCACTTTTAAGTCAGGTGTTCTTTCTTCAGCAATGTCATGCCACATAATGGTGTGTGTAAAATTAAAGTCACATACCGTAAGACAACCTGATCTAACTCAAGACAATTCAAGAAGCAAAGTATACTAGAACTGAAAGAAATAACAATTCAAGAACCAATTTAAATAACAAATGCAACTAATCATATAAAAAGTGGGCATTTTACTCCAAAGAGCATACAAAGGAGATATTCCCAGGACAGGCCTCATGGCCCCTGGAAAGAAGCCTCTGTGTTTGGTGCTGAATTAGAAGTGGAACTCATATGTGTAAGTGTGCTTTGGGCAAACCTTTCTACCACAAAACTCCACTATTTATTTCTATCTCCTTAAATATGAATCAGTTTCTGACTGTTGGCACTGCTGAGTTGCCTACATTTTTTAAAACCCAGAGATATGGCACAGTTCTGTGCCTTTGGTTTTCTTTGTGTTCATCTTTCTGATGTTCATAACATTTCTTACAAACTGTAAGACAACGACAACTTTTCTTTAAAATGAAGTGAAATCCCATAAACCTCATTGCTGGCCCTACTCCTTCTGCTTGGAGGGATTAAATATCCCCCAAGGACAGTACTAGATACTGTGTTAGTAATGCACATCTATTCATTAAGTAGCATATTTCCCAGTAATGCACCCCCAACTCCACCACAATTTATCTTCTTTTTGCCTGTACTACCACAGCAACTTTTTATGGGTGGCAAAGTAGGTGAGGAGTAGATTGTAGTTCCATTAATAGTGAGCCAGGACTGGTCAAATGCTCCTTTATTCAGCAGCTACACATTGCTTTAAAAATTGGAATAGCTTCACTGTTTTAGATTAACCAGCAGTCTGGACCCTATAGCAACAATATGAGTGACAGATATGGTGGGGGTTCACACCTCTGGAGGAGGCTATAGCTCTGATCCTGCAATGATCTCTGAGCAAGTGCAGGATTTTGCCTGCATGGAGCTCATTGCCAGGTCAGGCCCATTCTGTATGTGGAATAAACACACAGACTTATGGGGTGTGCTTATCTCTTCTTTTTGGAAGTGCAGAATACACTCACCATTGGCTCCAGTCTGCCAGGTGGGAATCCTCAGTGTTTAAACAGTAATAATAAGATAAATATTTTCACATCTATAGAACCCTCCTTTCAAGGTTCATAAAGCAGTTGAAAAATGTAACTGAGGCTACGTTTACACTGACGGCAGCAAAATCGCCGCCATCAGATCGATCTTTCAGGATTGACTGAGTGGTCAGTGAGACGACGGGAACAGGCTCAGCGCAGTGTGACCAGCGCGCAGAAGGGAAGCTGAGCAGTCGACGTCAGTTACGCAAACTACTCTGCGTAGTTTGCGTAACTCCCGTCAACTGCTGCTGAATCGCGCGGTCAGTGTGAACCAGCCCTGGATTTAAGAGATTGACTTTTCTCTAAAGATGTTTTTGATGGATACATTATCATTACAGCAACAGAGACTAAAAACTATGTATGCTTACAGCCATCAAACAAATTATTATTATTTAAGATCAGACATTGCGTTAGACTTTCTAGAAGACAAAAAAAAAAAAAAGATGACAGTGCCTGCCACAAAGAGCATATTATTGTAAATATATCACTTTTCATCACTAGACACTAGCAAAAGGGTTTGACAGAAAGTAAATGCAGAGGAAAACCTTTGAAATCTGTATTCCTCCATTTCAGGATGCTATTGTGAGCAAACCAGATGAATGAAAGCAGCTTGTTTTCAGTTATAAAGGAAACCCCACAAACTGGAACTCAGGGAAGAAAGAAAAGAAAGGATCTCTGTAGAACTTTATAATCTTTCTGTTCCAAAATCGTGCCAGCATCAAGAAAAAATTGTTGATTCATATTAATGTTTGATGTGGCCTAACGACATTCCCTTAGAAATTTTCCTTCTATATTATATTTTTCTTCTATATTATTTTCCTTCTGTATTATAATCAGTGTGAAAATAAAATACATTCCTCCATTTCACATCTACCATTTCACTGCAAGAGCAGAGGTTTAAAAAAAAAGTTTGCATTTGAAGCTTAGTAATTTGTTAGAAAAGTTGAATCAAGTTTGAAGCTGGAGGCTCTTTTCTTTTACAGAGTGACCACACCGCACCTTTAAGTGGTGGGGAGGGGGAATTTGTCTGGCTGGCCAAATGAAGTGAACAGTGCTTTATGTCTGTGGGGAAGGTGCGGAGAAGAGAGGTCAAACTGCTGCAAAAGGGGACAAGGAGCCAGCGTGGCGACACTGACTCATTCCCTGGGAACTGGATGGGTGGAAGGGTTTAAAAAGGGCAGCCTGTGTGTGAAGCCCCCTTTTACACGGAGCAGGCTCAGGCAACACCCACCCTCCCTCCCCTTTAGGTGGTGAAATACCAGGTTTGGTCAAGACCTGTTGTGTGCATTGCACTAGCCACCTGTTTTTTAGGGGGCCTGGGAAGGAATTTTTCCCTTACCACCAGGTTGGCGTAGGTGGAGTTTGGCTTAGATGTGGGGAGTTTTCGTCTTCCCCACAGCAGGTTTAGGAAGGGCTTTGTTCATGTGTGGTGTGAAGGGTAGTAAGATATATGTCACAACTCATTATATAAGTGTTGGGTAGATGTCTAGTGCAGGTACTCCATAGGAAAGGTATACAGTGACCGGATAAAAGGCTTGGAAAAGGACTTAAAAAGGAGGTGTTCGATAAAGGAACGGAACGGAGTGGGGAGTCTTGGGGCTCCTATGAATGGTACGGCAGGAAGGTTGATGGTAAGGTCCCAGCAATGGATTGACTGAGGGAGCTGAATGAAAAAGTGTGGGAGTTGGTGGAAGCCCCCCAGGTAATTATTAAATGAACATGGGATTATTTGCACTATACACTTTTATCTGCTGGGTAGTCCCAGACATCTAATAATAAAGTTGTGGCCTGATTAAAACGATATCATATGTCTCCTAAATATCTGGACAATGCTATTTAAATCATCTCCCCTCATACATTCCAGTTTATTGCTGAAGAATAAGTTATAGGGCAGGGGGATAAAGAAGACAAGGACAGGTTTGTTAATGGCCAGATATGATAGGTCTGTTGCCTGCCTCTTCTAAGATAGTATGTGCTGGAGGTTCTAAGGAATCTTAAGACTTACTTCACTTTGCTGAATAACATCAAACATTGCCTTAAAATGAGCAGTTATAGGGTAAAGTGTCAATGTTTTTAAATGTATCATTCCCCACAACAATCGTCTTAATCTGTACCCTGAGATAGCGGTCCTAGCTACTTCGATACATGCAAGCTTCCATGGAATGCATCTCTGAATTGTGTCAATTTATATGCTGATGTGAAGTCAATTGTAGTTCAGCATTTCCCTTCACGGGAGGAAAAACTTCATTTTTATGATACTTTTCTCAGCTTGCAGCTCCATCCAACTGTATATATGATGTTGCAGCTTCCAGATTGTGTGGGGTTTTTGTGTGCACTAGAGGAAAATTATAACACAATGTGATACATTTCTAGTCAAATGCAGCACTAGGTTATGCTAAAAGAATTTCTCTCCCCTACTATGGAATATGGATTAGCCATTTAAAAATATGTAACTAAATATAAAGTGCCTTCATTTTGTTATTCTGTTTGGAGCAGCATCAGCTAAGCGGCTCCAGGCAACAGCAAAAATTAACATCTTTTCCTAATAAGAAGTGTACTCTGTAACAGGATTGCAGGATCTGTGACCTTCCACAGGAATGCAGGGCTCTTCTGTTGAACTGCCATATGAGGATGATTTACAGCCCTGCATAAAGCTGCCCAGTTAGTTCTGACCACTGATTGTGGCATTGTGGTTTGTTACCAACACCAGGATACAAGAGGTGGATGTAACCCTTTGATCAGAGGGAACTAGAGACGCAGACAGGGAGATCCTGAAGAAGACCTTAAGAACAGCCATGGTTAGGGAGAAAATTTAGTCTGAGGCTTATGTTCTGTTGTTATTACATCAGTTACTAATAAAGCCAAATCTCAGGAAAGGGTAAGTATTACTTTATACAGTATGTACATACTTTTTGGGAGCAGGGTGGGAGTGCCACCTGGTCACAGACTCCTACCCTGGGATTCACATCATGACAATCTCTGATCTTAATCTGAGTAATGCTAGAAATGTACTATAGTTTAGCTCTGAATAAATGAGATTTATCAACAAAATTAGTGTCTCAGCTAGTAGCATAATATAAGCATGGGAGCCTTCCCAATGCAAAGAATTATTAGACTCTTTCTTCATATGCTCATCTGGCCAGAAAGACGTCTCTATTTGGCATGTCTTTCTGGCCACTTTGCACTGGCTCTGTAGCATCAATTACAGACAGATACACCACCTCTTCCCCATAAGCGCTCCAGTTCAGGAAGGCATCCCTATACAGGAAACACTCTGAGCAAATGCTTAAGTGCTTTTCTGAATTGGAGCCCCAATAAATATAGGGTATCTAAGGAACTGTGGGAGTGGCTATGGAGTTATATGTAGAGGAGAGCAACATGGTCCAGAGTGAAGATGTGAGTGTAAGCTCAAAGTACCTTCCCATATGCCTCCCAAAATTCATTAGGCTATTGCCCTAATGTGATGATAGACCTATCAGCATTTACCCTTGACAGATTTGGGCATGAAGAGTCCATGCATCAATGCTCAAGGCTTTCAAACTGCACATGTAAACAGAACAGAATCTGATTATTTTTAAACTATATTTTACCAAGGTTTGCTCTCTCACTCTGCTGTAAATTTGGAGTAACTCTATGGAAGTCAGTGGGGTTACCAGTGGATTTATGCAGGTGTAACTAAGAGAGGAATTTCGTCCATTATATTCATAATCAATAGCAATAGTGGCAGATGCTCAGTCATCTACCTCATCATGGGTTTCTACTTGCCTACTGACACGGCAAAATGAAGAGAAGAGGAATTGATTTATGAAGAAAATGACAACAGTACAGGATCTACAGATGGGGATGCATTAGTCTTCTCTTGGCCTTTCATACCTTATCAGAATGCTTCTTTCCTTCTATCCCCTCTCAGCCACGCTCACTGGATTTACTCAGGTGCAGGCAAAGAAAATCTATTAGCTTCTTTTTCTAAGGTTTCAGCAAGAGGAACCAGATGCCAAAGATATAAAAATGGAAAGAATCCCTTCCATGCCACTTCCTGCTGCAAATGAAATGACATAAAGTACAAAGTTATACAACTTTTTCCTGAAGACAGGAGCCTTACTGTACATTGAAGGGAACAGTGCCATCTGCAGAGCCAGCCTCTTGGAGCTACTGCAAGTTATAAGGGAATCAAACAATATTTACTCAGGATTAAAGTAAGTTAAGAACTTTCAATTCCATGTGCCTACTTTCATTAAAAACCAAGATGGACTCTAACAAGGTTGGCCTTTTAATCCTTTTAATTTCTGCAAATTAGATGTTCTATGCGGGTCAATTTTCAAACTGGCATGAGAGAGTTGTGCTCACAAATCCCAAATATTTGCTAATCAGATGCATCATTTCTGAGCACCGCTTTGAAAATGTACCCCACAATATCTGAAAAGTGTTATCCTGTCTCTAAGGATGAGATAATCTCCCTGAATCTAGAAACAGGTTGCTGGAAAGAATCAAGTGTTTTCATGCATCCTGATAGAAAGTCTAAGTCACATAGAACTATTACAAAGTAGCATCTGATTTAGGGCATGATATTATTATAATGGTATGAGCTGATAACTTTTATAGACTCATATATAAGTGTCACAAGAAAAAAACTATATGGGGCTGAAAAGTGGCAAAAGTAGATGTGCTATCACTTTTTTGTTGTGTTTTCAAAATAGAATAGGCAATTCAGCAGTTGAATCATTGGTTCGGCAATGATCAGAAATACAATAAGGAGGACAAGGTCAGGGTAAGAAAACAAAAAAAAAAAACAGAAGGAGAAATGAGATGTGAAAAATTTAGTGACAAAGAATTCACTGACTCATGAGAAGTAAAATCATTGCACTGAAATGCACACTAAACTTATAGGAGTTTCAGTCTGGGAAATACCTAAATGAGATCTCAGAAAAGATAACAAAAGGAAACCAGAAAGAGAATCAAACAAAAACAAAATCATATTGTTAAGCAATCTTACAGTAATGATTACTTTGCTTATTGGTTAAATAGACTTACATAGTAAATGTAGTTTTATAAATACAATAAATTGAAACACTTTGGCTTGATAGTATCATTAGATGAATATAACAACATCTGAATGCTGAATTGGCTGCTGTGCATTTCAGCTGAAACTGGTGCCTCTGTTGACATGCTATTGTCTTTAAAAGAATTTGTCCATTAAAGGTAGTTACCAAAGGCAAAGTGATAGTCATAATAGTTAATATCAGTGATGTAATTATTTTATGAGTTGTGCTGATCTTAGTAAGCACTAAATGTAACTAAGAGCAAAAGTTTGGAAGTAGACTGTCTTTGCGACAAATTGATGCTATAATAAGCTTAAATAAGACAGTGCTTTGTCATTAGGAATTGTGCTGTTAAGTATTATTAAGTTATTATATTATATATGGCTACAACAAATTCTTCATGTTCTTTATTCAGTGTTATGCAAAATGACTGCAATGTTTTTGAATAAGGAGTCCACCCTGTAGTCCTTAGATTAAATTCCCATTAAGGCCAGGGTGAGGTCAGCCTGAATGAGGTTTGCAGGAGTGTGCATTGATTTTTTCAGAGGTGGACATTTTGAGGAGGTGAGGACATTTGTCTTCTCTTAACCATCTGCTTTCTGGCTCTAATATTCCCTGCCTAGGAACCACCTTATGAGACCACAGAGGTTCAAGTGCCAGGAACATGAAGATAAGATTCAGTTCTATGCTTCTTTTACATCTCAAGCAAATAGCACCATCACTCAAGTCTCTCAGTGCTCAGACAAAGCTAAACCCAAAATAGGATCATTAATTTAGCCCTCATACAAGTTAGCACTCTGCACCCCCTATTACTACAATATCTGTGATTCACTGAAATATCCACAGGTGTGAAAAAAAATACTCTTCCACATCTCCTGGCTATGAGATTGCACCCATTCCTATTGGACTCAGACTGGGCACAGTTATCCATGCATTTGTGACCTTCTGCTTTATTTGCAATGCACACCTAGGAATCAAACCTCTGACTTTAAAAAAGCTTAAATTTGTTCACATTTGGTTGTTTATTCTGTAACAAACTGCCAAGAACACATTACCCAATGTTTCACTGCCTGCAATATCTCCCCAATGAATAGAGAGTCAAATTCAACGTTTTGGTCTTTAACTTTAAAGCTCTCCCAGGGATTAACCCACGCCACCTGACGGACTGCCTCAGTGTTGATGCCTTGATCATGGCTTCCCATGACAGCTGTGTTCCACTGGTACATTGAGTGTGAAGGAGACAAAGCTTTCTAGACAACTGGCCCAAAACAGTGGAACTCACTCCAAGAAGATATGAGAACCACCAAAAATCTCATTACCTTTGCAATGCATTTCTTTGACCTAGTCTTTCCACAGAAGAAAAACAAACCAAAATAAATTTTAAAAATGCACCAAATAAGAAAAAGATTTTTTGTTGTGTTTGAATTTCTAGGTGATAAGTGCAGTATAAATGCCTATATTAGATTTAAAAAGTATTTGTCCTTTCCTGTTCTCCATATTTTTCAATACTTTGCATTAATCATTCATTAATTATAATGCAACATGCAATTTGCCTCAGTTAGCATTTTTCAAAGACATCCAGTGCTTTTATTCCCTCTTCCCCTCCTCAACATTGTACTATTTAAGAGTTAAACTTCTTGAAGGAATTATTTGAGAAATTGTAGCTATTGTATAGTATTAAATGTCAATTACTGGGATAAGCTGCTTCCTACTGCATATTTATTAAGATTAATTTACAAGGTGTATCGAAGGAGCTATTGAGATTTTTAAAATGTTAATGGACACAGTTACGAATAAATCATTCTGACAACAAAAAAATCCTCATACGCTTTCACAAGACCATTCTGAAGCTCATTAAATCTTTAAAATGAAGCTATGAATGTTCTTAGGCACACTGTTAGCATTTTTCAGCTATTACACTAATATGGAATGCCTCAGCCAGTCTGAGCACACTAATGATGTACAGTGCCACTGTGGTAGTTTCCAGTATCCATGTCATACCACTGTCCCTCCATCCTGACTAGCTACCATCAATTCCCTAATCTCCAACTTCCTGTTGCCTTCAGAACTCATCATTTACATCCTTGTAACAAATGGGGACAGCCACCTAGAGCCAGTGATCTCTGAAAGTGAGTTGGCAGAACTGACATGTAAATGTGCCACTCAAAGTCAGTTTGCAGCAGCAAGCTAAGATCGCACCAGATATGAGTCAAAACAGAGTCAGTGAAACCTTCCCTTCCTGCCCTGCCGCTTCCCTCAACTTCTCATTTCCTCCAGCTGCCAACTTCTGTTGTTCCAGACTTTTATCTGTCTTTCAAAGTTAAGAAAATAACACCCCTAACACTCAAAAGTGTTTAGATATTTTATTAGATATTAGATATTTCAGCATAATAGAACACAGTTAATAATAAATAACCACTTTGGCTGGGAGTTTAGTTAATTTGTTGTATAGTTATCACCATTAAACCAAAAAGCAGATTCTCAGATTTTATTCATACTGTGGACGATGTCAAGTCTTGACACTGAGTGACCAAACCCTCCTCTTTTTCATTGTTATGCAGACAACCTCCCATTTTCATCTGCAACTGAAAAATGCCCCCTGATGCCTACAGTGATTGCTTATCTAGGCAATATAAGAAAACTGGGTATTTTTAGTTGTTGCATCCTAAAATGTTATAAGTATTTTGCCATTTAAAAAAAGAATCACACCGACTCTAGTTTTGTTCTTGATGACTTCTCCCTCCACACCTGTTCTGTTCCTCTCTTCTTCCCACTCCTCTACAAATACTTCTCTGTCGCCTCCTCCTCTTCTCCTCCTCCTCCTCTGCAATTTCCTTCCTATGGCCAGGGCCCATTTCCTCTAGGACAGTGTTTCTCAAATAGTGTTCCGTGGAACCCGGCTGAGTTGAAGGGTTCCGTGAAAAAGCGGAACCGCGCCGCCGAAATCAACACAAATCGCGCGCTGCTGAACAGCTGGCAGCGCACTGCTGAACAGCTGATGGCACCGCCGAAAAGCCATGAGCACGCCGCCGAACAGCTGATTGTGCCGCCGAAAACTGCTTACAGAACACGCCGCCGAAACCAGCCTACACCGTGCCACCGAAAAGGGGAAGATTTCCTGGACTTGTCGGCGGAGTGTATCGCATGGCCGCGCAAGAGTGCTGCAGCGAAATATAATTGAGAAACACTGGTCTAGGACATGTTTCCCTACCACATGGTTCACTACTGCCCTGGCCCCCTGGAAATGCTGGCCACTTGGCAGTCAGCTACTCATTTTTTTCCCCTAATCCCTTGGACATAATGCTTGGCTGCCTATTTTCTTCTGCCCTGGATATTTCTGCATTGCTGGCATCTGGCAGCTACAGTTATTCCACTAGGGCAACTCTTGTTTCCACCCATTTCCATCTCCTCCTTGTTTCCAGCTGCTTTCACAGGCTTTGAGTCTCTTTGTTCCAAACAAGGAAGAGTGAGCATCATGAGAGCACTCAGGTCTCTGCAAAACACTAATGATCCCTGGAAAACAGTTTGGAAACCCCTGACATAATTTATTAGCTGGAGCCTGTTCCTGCATTCTTTGGGCACCCATATCTCCCACTGAATAAGCCAGTGGCTTGGATGCATAAGGAATGCAGGACTGTGCTTATGGTGTAACTACTAAATCAGTTTATGCCCTTTTCTTTTTATAGCAAACTGAGTAAAAACCATCTCAGTAACCATATTGTATTTTTAAGGGACTGTCAAAGACAGTTGAGGGAATTGTATTTCATGCATATACACGACAATACATTGATGCACTACCAATATTTTAACAGGGAACTAACACAAAATTTCCATGTTTAGACTGTGATAAATTTAATGTAGCAAGTACATGCACCCTGGCAGAGTAGAGGGGGAGAGGGACTAGACAGCTGATGCATTTGTTTATTCATGCAATCTGAAACACCTTCTCATGACCATAACCAAGGAAAGAGATGGCACCACTTGGTTCACAAACTCACATATTTAGCTGCCCTATATATACCTGGGTCTCAATTTTTTTTCTGAGTACAGCATATGGTTCTGCTTAGTACGGATGAGGAAGTTGTAAGTGCATCCTTCCAAAGGATCTGTTTTGAAAACACCTATCATTTAGCTATCTGGTCCACTCCAAAGGTGAAAAATGTGGGCTTCACAAGTATTCTCATGAGCCTTAGTGATAACTCCTCTCTGGCAGAGAGAAAAGTACCCAGAAAAGTTTGGCCAAGGAAATTCTTCTAATTTTCTATTCAGTTGGATGGCAGAATTTTAACCAGAAATGTTTGGGAATCAAATCCAGCTCCTCCTTGTTCAAAATCTCTCTTTGGTAAATAATTTACATGACAATCTACACGGTCTAAGACACAAATGCTCTGAGGATTTGGGAATGTCAACAACAACCAGAGTGTTTTCAAATTTTTGAACAGCTTGTTTTTATTACTGTTATCCTTTTTGGCCCAAGCAGTTAGCCAATATTTAGGGCCTTGTGGGTTGTTTCCTTTAGGAGGAGAAATCATTGATAGAGGTCAGATACCTCTTGGTGAAATCCTGTTATACACAAAATCTTGTTTCACTGAACACAGTAGGAACAAAACAGGCAGTCGTTTTCTTGCTCACAATTTCCAAGCCTTTTCCAGCCAGCACTGTGCCCCAAAGAAGCTCTTTCTCTTGGCTTCGTCCTAAAAGTTTTTCTTTGGCTGTCTCCTGGGATTTCTGTTGTTTTCTGCCTGCTCCTCATGGTTTCTGACATACAGGTATATACACAACTGCAACCAAATCAAATCCAACTCCAGTATATGCATTCAATCTAATCTTTCAGTAGCGACTTCCATTGTTTCAGCTATCACTAAACAAAGGGGCATTTAATTGTTCCCTTATATAGTCTGAACGGAAGATAGTTCCAGAGGGATAGCCATGTTAGTCTGTATACAGTAAAAACAACAAGAGTCCTGTAGCACTTTAAAGACTAACATCTACCCTCCACATTGTTCTTCCTTACCCTTAGATGTACATATATATCCCCATCTGATTTCTATTTCTTATTTGTTAGTCTTTAAAGTGCTACAGGACTGTTTGTTTTTACTGAATGGAAGATAGTTAGCATGCCCATCAATTTCAGTGATGTTTGTGATAGACCATAGATCAAAAACACACTTGTTAGGAACCACCTTTCTTCCAGCATAACATTACCTACATTTACAATCATTTGAAAGCTTGGGGAGTTCTGGAATTTGAAGGTGAATCCATTAGATGAAAGGCCAATGATGATAAACTAGTTCAGGATTAATACACTTTAAATGTAGATGCAATTAGTGAATAAGCAGAGGATCAGCACATTATGTAAATATAGAAAACACCACCATCCAAGGTGGCATGAGTACTGTAGGTAACAGATTACTTTTCCATTCTTTTCATCAGTCAAGTCAGAGTAGCAAGGAAGTTAACATATTTTACCATAACATTAAGACACTTTAGCATTAAAAAAACATTAAATAAAGAAATATTTCTCAGGGGCATTAATTAGGGAAACTTTGGTTTATGCTCATAAACCCTTTGCCTTCTCCTGCATAAGGAGGTCATTTGCATAAGTAATTCTAAATGTTTGCAATTCTGATTGAAAGGAACTGCAGCTAAAGAACTTACTGAGAATGACAATAGAATAAAACAGTATTTAGGGCCAGATCCTGCTTTGTCCTTATGCAAGTGCACAGTATGTGTGGAGAAATAGAGTCTTCTCTCTGTTTTTGCTCCTCTCCCACCCCCAAACAACCTTATGAAGGTAGTAAATATATTCAGGGAAGCACAGGAGATGCTCCCTCACTACTCCCCATACTACCCCAAACTGGTTAGAGAGAAGAAGGAGACATGACTCCTTTCACTCCTCACACACTAGACCAGGCCAGCTGCGTGGGGCAGGTGGGTGAGGGGGGATTAGAGGAAAAAATATAGTATGCCAAGGGTTTATCAGCATCTATGTTCCCCTTCTTTACTAGGGAGCTCCTGTGCTTTCCACGACACAGCTCCTCAATGCAGGGGCCTTTCCTCTTTCCTTCGACTCGCTCCTGGTCTTTTGGTTAGTTTTTAAAAGGGAGGAGTGGGGCAGAAATCAGAAAAATATAGAATCACATCAACACAACAGGCTTTCTTAGTATGTTGCTATTATCCGACCCCACTAAAAATAACTCTTACACTCATGTTCTTGCATACACTACTAGTGAAAGAAATAGAGTAATCATCCAGTTTAATAGCAAGAGAGCATATCTACACTGCCGCAGTGGCAGCCATCGATGCAATGGCATCAATTGAGTGGATCTATGTAGACCCGCTCAGTCAATGGGAGAGCGCTCTCCCGTTGACTCAGTTAGTCCACCTCCCTGAACAGCAGAAGGCAGCATCAATGGGAGACACTTTCCCGTTGAAGTAGCGCTGTGAAGATGCTGTGCTGTGCAGACTATGTATTTTGATGTGAGATACGCTATTTACATGTAACTTGCGTATCTCATGTCGATCCAGCACGGCAGTGTAAACCAGGCTAGAGAAAGAGAAGAGGCAGAGGAGAAGAGAGGGAGTGAAAGGTAGCAGCTCAATCCCCACTCAGATACTCATTGTATCACATGGGGGATTTGCTTCAGCACACTGAAGTCACCATTATGGTGCATTGGCTCTGCTGAAAGCTCTGCAGCAGCTTCATTCAGAAAACCCTAAAAGAATATAAGTCCTCATTCACATTTCCTCCATTTCTGTGCTTGAGGCAGGAAGCAAGAAGTGGCTTTAAGCTTCCTTTGTAACCCCTGTACCCTGGGGCAACCACGGGCCTGCCAGGCCCACAGTGTATCCACCGAACCTGGGAAGTGGAGCGTAGCTGTAGTGCAATATACTCCCAGCAACATCCCTCCCTGCCCCAGCCAGGCCCGCCGACGGGGGCAATTGCCCAGGGGCCTGGCAATTTAAAATGGCCTGAGCAGATTGGAGGATAGATATATATCCTCCTCTACTCCACACACACCCCTTCCCCTGAAGCTCCCACCGCTTGTGCTCTCCACCCCTCCCCTGAGCCAAGCTTATTTATTATGTGCCATGCAGGTTACCAAGTGGCTGAGGAGGTGGTATCTGCTGGAAGATACTTAGCTTCCCAGGTTCATCAGCAATCTCCCTGGGGAGTCCAAGGGACCCGGGAAAGTGAGTAGCAGATACCACCTCCTCAGCCGCCCAGGAACTTGCATGGCATATAATAAATAAGTAAAAACTTCTGGCAGAAACCCACTCAGACCTCAGCCATCCCTTTTTAGGGGTCCATTGATTATTCTGCCCTTGCGACATGGAATTGCTGTCCGTGGGCCTGGCCCCAACCTACCCCTCTGGCCCAGTCCTGATCCCTGGCCTCTGCCTTCTACCCAGGGACTGAGATCAGGTTCAACATCGAGCTCTTATACCAGCTCTCCATCTGGAGAGGTCCCTTGCTGCCACAGTGGCATAATGGGGCCTTAAAATAACTGAGATTTGGATCAATAATCTTGTATGGTGAAAGTCACGAGTGTTCAGAGGGTCAATATAAGGCCTATATATCATTTACGACCTTCTGAAGATTTCATTATAGGGCTTAATAGGCTTTAACTGCCACACAGGCCTTGTGTTCCTTCTTTCACAAGAGTGAATCTTGCCTGGGGTTCAAAATCTTTGGTATGCTATTTTATACCACGTAACAGAAGGAGAAGGGAGAGACTGACCTTTTAATGAACTAGATATGAAGTGGAAATATTTTGAACTGCTCAGTAATGCTTTTTCTCTGTCATATAGTTATCTCCAGCTTAATAACACATTTCATAATAATTTATTGCATGATTCGTTAGTCTAATGGTAAATATCCTCTGTTTCCATTATTGTTTGTTCCCAAATAAAAAGTGCGGCATTAGCCTCTAAAGAAGTAATGAAGTTTAAAGATGCAATAATGTCTTTTATTTTAATGAGATATAAAATGGTTTTCATACTGTGTGGACAGTACATTTTCTTCATTCTGTTCTCATTATTTAAAAAGGAACAATAGTCAAAATAAAAAAATAGATTAAAACAATGATAGTTTCTAGTCTTCACTATTTTCTTTTTTTCCCTATTGATTATGTTCATTATTTGTTTTTCTAGTGTGTGCCTGAAATGCCCTGGGTGCCCCAGAGCTGCTATGCAATAAGGGTTTATTTGTGCCATTTGCCTTTTTTCCTACCACGCTTTTATTTCTGTTCTTAGCTTGGCAGAGGTCAGGCTCAATAGAAGGTTCAGATTAGGAAGTCTGCCTTTGCCATCTTTCATTCCCTCTCTGTTCTCCTCCACATCTTCTCTTTCTCTCATTATTATTATTTAACTGGCCTGTGCTTCTGGCTGACTATGCATCAGGAGCTGAGTTTGGCTGAAAAAGAACTTCAGAATGGAACTGTCCATATACTGCAAAAAGAATGGGGCTGTGCTAGTTACTGTGCAGAGATGGACCTTATAGCTATCTAGTGATCTTCCTTTAGAAAGAACCCTAGTCCTTAAAGCTGGAAGCCTGGATTAGCTTTAATGAAAATGGGGGTGGAGCTATCTATGCCTCTTGCTTCCCATAGGCATAGAGGTCAAAGGTATTATTATCACTGTATATACATATGCATGTGTGTATAAACACAACTGAAGGAGTTTACCTTTCTGCCTCTTTGATAATCAGGATTTCAGTTCTTCTGTTGTCTTGTTGAAGCCTCATCCCCTTCTGAATGCTCATGTAGCAGAAATGGCCAAGATTTCTCTTTTATCATCCTCACTTCTCTAAAAGGTCAAGAACTTTTTTTGTTTTTTCAGATGGTTGTTCACCTAAGTTTTTTTGGGGGAGTGGGCATGGGATTGAGGGAGAGGAGGGAAATTGTATGAACTGATGGGGTGGAAGGAGAGTTTTAATTTTGACGGCTATTTGGAGGTGCCTTAAGTTTTGAACACAGGTTCCAGTTACTGCTGTGTAGTTTTTATAAAATTTGTTCACATGATTTTTGACACAAATGAATACAATATTGCTTTATATCTGATATCCTATGGAACTGTGTAATACTTTAAATGGATAGAAGACACCTGCTATATTTAATGTTGGGAAACAGCTATCATTATGCCTCCCATATCCAGTTTTCCCTAATAGTGAACAGTTTAGAAAGTTGAAGAAAAATTTCCTCAGACTTTTTTTAACTGGAGGAATATTTAAAAAAAACTATTTTCCTATTTAAAAATAACCAACCAACCAATACAGACACTTTTTTTGGATAGTGTTACAGCAAACGTGTTTGAACTTTGAAACTAGACATGGGCACAGTAATCTTCATTGAAGACTGGTAGCTTTGCTTGGTTTGAAAAAAAATATTTTGATTTAACAAAGTTGATCTGGGCATGTAATGGCATCCTCTTGTAGGGGAAGGACTTATATGCCTCTGTCTTGGGCGTGTGGGAACTAATGGGCTTCTGAGCCCTTCCAGCCAGTCTATCAGCTTGGCCAATGTCTCCCCCATCCAAACTCGTGAGCGAGATAAAGATGAAGGGGGGAACCCTTTAAAGTGGCCCCAGGCCTTTTCTCCTGGTGATCCAGCCAAAAATTCCTCACCTTGAGGCTGTGGGGATGCATTTGAAAATTGCATGGTGAATACATGCTGTAGAGAATGTCCTAGATGCACTGATCAAGTGTGCACAGTTGCTTGGATGCACTTTAAAAAAAAAAAAAACGTCTCATGATCTTTAAGTAAACCTCATACTTTTTGAATGTTTGGGGCTGGCAATTAACTGGGATGCTAAACTCAACAGAAT
Organism: Emydura macquarii macquarii; assembly: GCF_026122565.2. Lineage (NCBI taxonomy): Eukaryota > Metazoa > Chordata > Testudines > Chelidae > Emydura > Emydura macquarii. The sequence continues at coordinate 21,294,441 of NW_027131485.1, read as the reverse complement.
CATCACACAATCTGAGAGGAAATACAGGAGGAGTTTGACACTTCTGTGTACTATGGAGAACTGCTCTGCAGAAGCAAGACTATAGGAGGAGGTCAGGCTGAGGCAAGAGTAGGACAAGGTAGAGGATGTGACCAATGGGTCCATAGCTATGCATATCTACGGCCAAAACCCCAGCTAACGGAGGGATACAAGGTGTGGCTGAAGTAATGGCAGAAAAGGAGGCATTAATGGCAGATAGATGTTAGGAAGTTATAGTGGGGAGCTCAGGGTGTTTAGTCCTTTGTGACTGCTGCAGAGAAGCCCCATTCAAAGCCTGGTCACTTGGCTTTTGTACAGGTTGAGAATTCAGCCTGAAATATGGTATTGATCCTAAACACACTGATACCAATAGAAACACTCTCATTGACTCCTATTGGTGTAGGATCAAACCCTATGTCTGTAAAACAAACACCACATGCAAAAAGGACCCTCCCCCACTCTTGAACATTAAAACAGAACAGCATTCAGATCTGATCTGTCTGCTTGTGATTAATAAATTAGAAAAAAAATTTCAAGAACTTTTCATTCTTACATAAAGGCTAAACTTGTAAAAGTCAGTGGTATGTTGAATTATTTACCATTTAAGCTCTGGCTGCCCAAGGAAGCTTCACCAGTGCAGCTAACTTCTGCAGAAGGCTTTGAAATTCTGCTTATAGGAATTTGTAAAGCCTGCTTATTTCTCAGAAATTTTCCCCTTCCTTCCCCACTTCTGAGTCATTTTAGAGGCAGAAACTCCTGCACAATCTGGCTATGTATCTCTGTGCACAGTGGCTGCATGCTGCACACTGCACTTTCTTTAGCAATTATGCCAGGGATTTTTGGCCTAAAAGAATTAGGGGTAGAGTTGTGCAGAGAAAGGCAATTCCATTTCATGGAGGATTTTGATATTTATGAAAGGGAAAGCACAGGGGTCCATAACTTCGAGGCAGTCTATGTTGAGCAGGGGTCCCCAAACTTTCAGATACCAAGGCCATATCCCTCCCTCTTACAATGGGCCCACATCACGTGTAAGAGAGGTAGGGCTGGGAGGGCAAGTGGCCACCATGCAGGGTCAGGAGCAGCACGCTGGGCCCACGTGGGAGAGGGGCGAGGGGAAGGGGTGGGGCTGGACGGGGAGGGGGGAGCAGCTGCCATGTGCCACTGCTTGGGGCTGGGAGTGGCATGGCTCTGGCCAGGGCGCTGCTGGGCCCATGTGGGAGCGGGGCTGGGCTAGGAGGGGGAGTGGGCCAGTCAAAATCTGTCAGTGGACCACATGTGGCCCATGGGCTGTAGTTTGGGGACCCCTGATGTAGAGGATTGCTCCATAGCTGTGGACCCTGGAAGCCCTGGAAGGCTCCTTGATGATCCTGGAAGCTTGGAAGCCAGTGGTCCCAGGCTCCCTGTCAGACCATCAGGTGGACCTCAAAGTTGCAGGAAGCATGAAAGTTCTGGGAGCCCCACTCCATGACAGCCCACTGGGCAATCTGTGGAGGAGCCCAGGAGCCTGGGAAATTAGGAGCTGGGGCTCCCAGGGCTTCCAAGACTCTCAGCTCCCCACCAGCCCACCAGGTGAGCTACCATGGAGCTGGATGAGAGAGCTGACCAAAAAAGAAAAAAAAAAAAGACAGGTCTCCAACAGAAACCTGCCTGCTTTTCATCGGACATGTATTGAAATCAACAATCCCTGCAGTATATTTCAATTTTGATGAATTGGCATCTGAAACTAAGAAGTGTTCCATCACAGAATTTCTGACCAACTCTAGTTAGATGCCCAGATCCCATGGAAATTCAATGAGAGCTGGATGCCTAACTCCCTTACACTTCTTTGAAAATCTAATCCTTAAATGATGATTAAATTGTTAGGCCCAATTCTGTTCCCATTGACTTCAATAGGAGCAAGATGAGATCCCCATAGTTTTAATAGTTAGAAGGGCCAAATGAAAAACAAATGTAACCTTTGTGATTCTATCAAATATTCTGTTTTCAATGACAGGATAACAAGTGAGACTATACTTACAAATTAATTTGGATATATTTATTTCTCATTTTGTCCTTTTCAGAATTGAAAAGAAAAAAAGCCCTAATGAATTATGGCATTTAAGATATCAACGATCCCATGAATAGTAGGTTGCCTCATAGATGTCACTAGTGACAGCAGAAATGAAGGGAATTGTGCACAGAATTTTTCCCCTACAGATTTTATTATTGTTATATAAGAAAATGAGTATTAGGCTGAAGCTGAAATAACTTAAAATGGGATGAAATTTAGACTCAATATTTTAAAAAGTATGGAAATGCGAGGTTCATGTTTAGTTGATATTTAATAGGATATTTTAATTATACTTTGTTTTAAAATCAGGCTATTTTCACTTGAAATCAATTAAAGACAGGCTTAATGTTTTCTTCACTGGATTTAGCACATTGCTCATGTTGTTCTGAAGGACAAAAATATGTACAGGATTAGCTAGTCTTAAAATATATTCCTCTGTTCTCTCTCATTATATTATATTAGATATTATTAGCTTTGATTACCCTCTTTCCCATTCATCTTAGCCTTTGTGGCATTTGCCAATGAGGCTTATTCAAAATCTGTCACTCAAATCATGATTCAATTGGACTGTCTTGGCAGGGTGCTTAGCCTGCCAAACAATCCTTAGATGGGCAGTGAATCTTTCCAGGTTATAATTCTACAGTAATATCTCTATATATTCTTCCCAGAATAGTTACTGCGACAAGTATGGTATTTATAGTTTTATAGTTCTTTCAACCAAAATGCGAACCTTAAGGATGTTCCCATGCCTGACCCTAGCAGGGTAACATTGTGGGATACTAGATAAGCTACTAGGTCCAGCCAGCTTTGGTTATACATACTTTACACCTTACTATGAGTCAAAGCCTGCTTTTCTTACTCAGACAAGCTTCCCATGGACTTTCCCTTAAGTTATCAAAGTTATTAAAGTTATCAAAGCAGGCTTTGGTCCATAGTCCACCCATTGCTTACCAAGCACATTACAAAGTATCATTTTCCCCATTTTACAATTGAGGATAACAGCACAGAGGTGAAACAACACATGTTCAGGGTAGCACAGGGTAAATCTACACTGCAAACAAACAAACCACCCAAAAGCCCCGCAGTAGCAAGTTTCAGAGCTCGAGTCTTCATATTTGGGCTCACAGGGCTTGTGCTACAACACAAAAAATAGCAGTGTAGACATACCCCCTTGGGCTCTGAAACCTCTTGGGTGCTCGGGCTCTGAAATCCAGGGATGAGGATGGATCTTGGAGCCCGAGCACCAGCCTGAGCAGGAACTCTACACTGCTATTTTTAGCATGAGTCTGTAGACCCAGGCTCCAGGGTTTGGGTTTTTTTTTGCCATGTAGACATATTCACAGTGACTCAGTGGCAGAATCAGGAAACAAACTCAGGGCTCTGGCCTCATCCTCTATACTTCCAACTTTAATTGTTGTAATATAAAAATCTGTTATATCCAAAATATAGATTTTGTGAGCCAAAGTAACAAGCACATATATAGTAGTTAGTGACACATTTCAACACTTTTAAAACAAAATATAGTTGTGGGTTTACCTTTATATTACACAGATACAAGTTTAGAAGTATGTGGTTGTATGGTTCTCATCTAACTGCTGCTAATATACTATAACTGCAGAAACTTTAGAAGTTTTATCACACCTCTCTTTATGCTGTTTGGGAACAACAACAAAGCATGAAAATCACTGGAGATTAAAAACATGTACTGTTACTTGTGGCTTTGCACTAGTATGGCACTAATCAGGTGTTGATATTGGTTCAAGTATTGCCTTAATTGAATTTTTCCTAGCCTGGGTAGAACGTTGATTAAAAGTAGAATAGATGTGAGTATATTATGATAATTGGTGTCTTATTTTCCAAAGGTTGGGTATTGCACTGTATATTTCAACCCATGTGAAGTATAAAGGGCCCAACCTTGAAAATGCTTACACTTGTGGATAGCACTGCTGGGATTATGGGCTTGATCCAACTTCGATTGCAGATAATAGACAGCCTCCATTGACCTCAGTAGTCTTTGCATAAGGATCCTGTGGCCCCTATCCAGCAAAGCACTTAAGCATCTGAGTAGTACCATTGACTCTAATGATGCTTAAGGTTAAATACATTTGTGCTTAAGTGCTTTGCTGGATTGGGGCCTACATGGAGAAGTAAGAACTAAGGGAATGTCTACACTGCAATTAGACACCGGTGGCTTGCCCATGTCAGCTATCATGAGCTTGCGGGGTTATCAAACTGCAGTGTAGATGGCTTGGCTTGGGTTGGATATTGTGGGGTCCCAGAGATGGGGCTCCAGCCCAAGCCTGGACGTATAGCCCTCACAGCCTGCAAGCCCCACAAACCCGAGTTAGCTGACACAGGCCAGCCACGGGTATTTAACTGCAGTGTAGACATACCCTAAGAGAGAAATCCTGGCCCCACTGACTTCAGCGACAAAATTCCCATTGACCTCATTAGGGCCAGGATTTCACACTAAGTGTAATTGAAATGGCTTGTAGGATTGGGCCCAAATGTAAAATGCTGATTTGCTGAAAAAGCTGTTTATCTTCTTCAGTGTGTGGTGTTCTTTGGATAGCAACAAATGTCAAGTATTACGGCTCCAGACATCCACTAGCAAACTAATATAAATAGAAGAGCCACAAGAATGACTAAAGGATTAGAACACATGCCTTATAGTGATAAACTAAACAGATTGAGCACTTTGAGTCTAACAAAGAGACAGTTAAATCTATAAAGTCTATAAAGGATCTACTTGGGGAACAAATATTTAATAATGTGCTCTTCAGTCTAGCAGAGAAAAGCATAACACAATCCAATGGATGGAAGTTGAAGCTAGACAAATTCAGACTAGAAACAAGGTGTAAATCATTTCTCCATCACTTACAATTCCTAAATCAAGACTGAACATTATTCTAAAAGACTGCTCTAAGAATTATTTTTGGGAAGTTCTCTGGCCTGTGTTATCCAGGAAGTCAGACTAGAGGATCACAATGGTCCCTTCTGGCCTTGGAATCTGTGAAGAGTGTGAGACCGTGCTACCAGAAGTATAGCTCACTCGCACACACCTCCTGCACCACAGCATCATCATCATCTTCTCCTCAGACCTCATTTCAAATTCAACTGATAATATTTGAGGGATTTAAGGGATTTATGAAACTTAGCATTGTGAATTTACTTCCAAAAAGTTCAGGAAACAGATACGTATTTGAGTCTCCCTTGCTCACTTCTACTGTTTTAGGCACATAATCTTGCTATCCTTGCTGAGGTTAAAACTCATGATCATGTGTGTTCGATGCATAGTTGAAGTCCATGGCAGCTTCATCTTAATAAGGAATGCCAGATCAGGACCTCGTACTGTAACAATGCGAATGAGGAATCCTATACCAGAAGAGTGGCGATGCTTAATATTTCAAATAGATGTGTGTTTAGGACTCCAAGCCAAGCTGGCTATAACAATAATTTTGTACATCTCTTATGTTTCCCCTTTATCATAATAAAAGTTCAAATCCTTTCACCAATTGCTAGTCAAGCAAACAGATGCATGTGTAATAATTACAAAAATGCCCATTGTGCCTGTTTTGTTGCAAAGAGAAATGGCTAAGCAAAGGGCATTCATCCACTCATGAAAAGAACAAATAATGCAAAACATATGCAGAAAAATCTTTACTTCCCTCTAATTGAATTAGCAAGAGGTGGAAAGACCTATTAGATCACTGAGTACTGCCAAGGCCAGATTGTTTTCTAACTGGCAATTAGGTTCAGATTTATCTGCTTTCTGGGTCTTTCTCCCATTTGACAAGTGAAAGATATTGCAATTTATTTTGATAAATACATTAACTCTGTTGGAGGTATGCAGGGAATAGGATGCAGTCTGACTGTATTTATGCATAAGAAAGATGTCTCAGGTGGAGCTGTGGAAGTTTTCTGTATGGTAACCTGAAACTAGGCAAGACTCATCTGGTTTTGCTACTATCCAGATGTTTACTGGCCTCTGCAGGAGTCTGGAGAAAACCTCAGCTGATTTACAATTTCCAGTGCACAAAATGTAGCATTTTTAAATGAGTTTCATTCTGAGTTTTAATTAGAATTCAAAACTCATAAAGGAGTGAACCCAAATGAATTAAAACTGGTGAAAAGGTTCCCACAAACCCATGAGAATGGACACTGCCATATTTTCATGGCTGTAGTTACAGGAACCCACATGATGCCCATTCACACCAACTTTAATCAGTCCTACAAGTAGATCAGACATAGTTCTTACTATTTTCTGCAAGACTTAGCATTAGAATTTTTTTTTTTGCTTCACAGTTTCACTTTTATTTCAAAAGCACACAATCAGAGCCCCATTCCCCCAGGCCACAAAGCCCCCCTCAATGGGACTGGGCCCCGCTGTCCTTAAGGAAAACCAGGAGATGGGTGGGGTTGGGGTGGGGTGAATCTGTCCATTGCCCTCTTCTCTACCTGTCCTGGCCACCCTCCAGGATCCTCCAGCAGTGGGAGACACCCTCATTCCGCCATCACAGCTTCCTGTAAGTCCCCACGGTGAGGTTGAAGAGCTGGGAATTGTAGATCTGGCCCTGCTTGTCCAGCAGGAAATAGAAGGGTCGTCCCTTGACCTTTAGAGGAATGGCAGAAACCTCAGAACGATGGGCCATGCAGGAGACCTGGTGCAGGAGCACTGTGAAAGACGAGCTCAGCCCAAAGAGGTAGTAGGTGCTGAGGGTCACATCCTGTCTCCCCTGGCGCAGCACAACCTGCCACACAGAGTAGCGTGAGAATATGAAGCCGACAACCATGATCAGCAAACTGAAGATCAGGCAGGATACGCTTAATCTGTCATGCCACTTGTTGGAGGCCAGGTTGAGCGAGGCCCCTCCGATGAGGGCTTGGTAGCCCTATCATAAACCACACCACTCTTCAGGAGAAATGCTGTTTTGATTTCTATCCTTGCTTCAATGAATACGCTTTCTTTACCTTTTGCATGCAGTGACTCACTCAAAACAACAAGAGCAACTTGTATTTAACGAAGGCAAACTCCATTCATAAGTGCAAAATGTGTTTTTCCTGGCATGCAGTTAGCTAAGTACTAGAGAACATAACAAATAATTAAAGGCTCTCTGTAGCTGCAAGTGACTCTGCCACATACTGAATTTAATCTAAAAGATCATGCTGCTGCTACAAAATGAGGGGGGGTTCTTTACTGATTTTTTTTCACAGTAAGTAGCCATACTCTGATATAGGCATCCAACTTGCTGGCTGTAAAGCAACATTCAGAGTGGATGGTACAGTATGTAATATGGATAAATACTGCATATACTGTACTGACAAAAAGAAATCATAGTGATTGGTAGCCATTATTGCTGCATTCCTCTCTTTTACTGTTTTGTTTAAATTGGTTTTCCTCTCCACTTATTTTATTTGACAAAATGACAGCATATGTTTATATAGTATATTTCATCCTAATGGAACCAAAACATTTTTAGCATTAACTTGTAATAGTAGTACCAGAGGCCCCAACCAGTATCAGAGTCCCATTGTGTCAGGCACTTTACAAACACATATTAAGAGATCGTGTCTTCCCCAAAGAAGTTACAATCGAAACCATAGAAGACAGACAAAAAGGCAGTATTATTAAATCAACTTGCAGATAGAGAACTAAGGAGGAGAGAGATTAAGGGTGCAATTTTCAAAAGCATCTAAAAGATTTAGGAGCACAGTTCCCATTAAAAACATCCTCTGAAGTGTCTAGTCCAAGTGTCTAGTCCACAAGAAGTCTGTGGCACAACCAGGAATTGAATCCAAATCTCTCAAGTCCTAGTTTAATGTCTTAACCACCAATCCATTCTCTCTCTCTCTTTGAAGGAGGGGGGAAGAAAAAAAGAAGCAGAAGCAGCTAACTTACAAATTAAATTTAAACAAAGTGATCACTTTGCCTCTCATACAAATAATCAGCCTGTTCCAGGTTGAAATACGGAAGCTGTTTAATAGCTCAAAGAAACCTTTCACAAAAATTTAGTACAGGATTTGAAGAAACCAGAGAGGGAATTCACATGTAGAAGAATGAATGTAATGTAAAGTCAAATCCTGTAGAATTAAACTATTGCAACTTTACTATTTGTTATTAAACTATTGCAACTTTATCCTGTTGCACTCATGCAATCTTTAATTATACTGAAAAGGGACTGTTAGCTATCATGTTGGTAGGTATAAATATATAAGCTGAGGTGATATTTTTTAAACGTACCATTAATTAAAGTTGAACGTAAAATACATTAAAGAGAAAGAGAAGCACATTTACAGAGTATGGAGTTTCTATGAGAAGTTACAGTAGAAGTCCATAATCATAAACAGAGGTTATTTAAAGTAACAAATGTGAGAAACAACAGAGTTTTGAAAGAATTAATTCAAGGACATGGCCTTTGGTTACAAAGCTAGTTTATATGCGTCCAAATATCAAAGTTTCTAGAAGGTTCTCCTTTGGGGCAGGGATTCTGTTTTTTCTCTGGGACTTTTCTCTATTTGGAAAGTGCCTACCACACTGTGGATGCTACCAGCAATAAAATAAAATAAAATAAAATAAAGTTGCAAGTTAAATTTTTCATAACTAAGTCTACGTGTCACTAAAAAGGTCCATTGCCTCAGTCAACTGTGCAGGGAGTTCTATTTTCAGGACCAATACACTCCAGGCAGCTAACAGCCACTGAAGTCCTCAAGTGAAATTGTGACTCCACTGAAGTCAGTGGCAAAACTCTCATTAACTTCAATGGGCTCAGGGTGTCACCTCTTGAAGGTGCTGAACATTTACGTTCCCATAAACAAAAGTTAATGGGAGCTGAGGGCATTCAGCATGTTGTAGGATTAGGCATTAAGGCACAATGGAATTTTTCCATTGACATCAGTGCATTTTGGGCTGTAACAGAAGAAAGTATAAGAGAGCCATTGCCAAAATCCTTTCCTTACCAGGAAGAAGAAAAAGGACAGCATGCAAATCACATGCATGTGTGCATCTGGTAAGGCTCCAAAAAGCAGTGTTCTTGGAAGGAATTCTGAGAAAGTAAGAGAGATTCTGCATTTCATTAAAAACACTGTATGCAAAGTGATAATGTAATGTTATAACCAGAAACAATTGAGAAATGAAGTGCCAATGCTGATATTTTACTTTAGCATGTTGACTATGGATGCGGCACAATTTTATACAATTGTTCACATGCATAAAGAACATGAACTCATAGTGTTAAACTGCATCTAGGGAGAAAGTCATCGCAACACAGAGCTTATTCATCTATTCATCACTTATGTCCCTCATAATGGCATAAGTGACTTAAATGGTGCATAGGTCTTGTATTAGCCCTCTGCACAGGGGGTGGATTTCACCCTAAATGAGCAACCTGGAAAGAAGTAGTAACCACCTAGGAAGGGGGACAGCAATAACCACGGAGAGTATATGAAGTGTGGGGCATGAATGGAATTTTATCACTCCCTCCCTCCGCCAATCCAGTTTACTTTTCAGAGGTGATGTAGGGTTGGCTCTCCCATCTTGTTGTGGGCCCAAAAAGCAATGGCTGCCATCCTATGGAGATGTAAGCATGAAGTGGAAGCTTGGAGATCAGAACACAGCAGTGCAACATCATTGTTAATCAGTATCAAGCGCTAAGTAGAGTGTCATAGTTCTCCATTTATCATTTGTACCAGATCTTTGTGGCCACAAAATAATGAGCATTCAATCTAGTTAAAATGTTACAAAATGCTGAAATGGAAGCATTTTTATTGAGCAGCCATTTATCAAGAGGGCAAAGGTTCAATTTTGAAAGCTTTTTAGATTTAGTGAACTAATTGATCTTATCCTGCAGACTAGCAAAGAACTGAGAGACGAGGATCTCTTATTTGGACTGTAATTCTCTAAAGGAAATAAGGCACAATGGAGGTGCACATGCCCAGATTCTACCTGAGACACTCTGTTTTACAGACAGACTACCTCCCAAAGGTTGCTGGTGCACTGCAAGGAGCAGTTTTTAAGGTCTTTTAAGGTCTGCAGCAGCATATATCCCCCAAATGACCAGTGCATGATGGGAAGCTGCAGCTTTTCCCAAGGAAGCATCTTATAAGTAGTCCTGCAGTCTCATGAGCTAGGCACAATAATTCTGGGTGGCTGTTACTCCTCTTCCCTGTCCCCACAAAAGAGCCATGTAAAGTTCATGCAGAAATTAGCTCTTGAAGTTAGAATTTTAAAATTAAATTCCCCTTGAAAGACAATGCTTTAAAATATGGGAATAATGTTTCATGGAATTAAAATAAAAAACAGGGTTACTTACCAGTAACTGTTGTTCTTCGAGATGTGTTGCTTATATCCATTCCAATATAGGTGAGTGCGCAACCCATGCACTGGTTCCCGGAACTTTTTTCCCCTTAGCAAGCCCCATAGGGCCGGCTCAGGTGCCCCCTGGAGTGCCGCGCTCACGCTGCAGTATATGAGGCACCGCTGGCACCGCAGGCCCTCAGTCCCTTCTTTCTGCCGATTCCGACAGCGGGGACGAAGGGTGGGTGTGGAATGGATATAAGCAACACATCTTGAAGAACAACAGTTACTGGTAAGTAACCCTGTTTTCTACTTCGAGTGATTGCTCATATCCATTCCAGTATAGGTGATTAAATAGCCATACCTTGGAGGTGAGTAGGAGTCAGTGTCGAGCTACTCTCATGAGCACGGCCCTGCCAAAGGCCGCATCCTCTCTCGCCTGCTGCACGATGGCGTATTGGGACGTGAAGGTGTGGACCGATGACCAGGTCGCTGCCTTGCAGATGTCCTGCAGGGGCACTCTCTCCAGGAAGGCCGCCGACGAGGCCTGGGCTCTGGTTGAGTGCGCTGATGCAGCTCCTGGAAGTGGCACCTTCGCCCGCTCATAGCAGGTCCTGATGCAGGCGGTGATCCAGGCGGAGATGTGCTGGGTGGAGACAGGTGAGCCCTTCATCCGGTCCGCCACTGCCACGAACAGCTGCGTTGATTTCCGGAATGGCCTCGTCCGGTCAGTGTAGTAGGGCAGGGCACATCTGATGTCCAGCGAGTGCCATCTCCACTCTTCCTCCGACCCGTGCGGTTTGGGAAAGAACATGGGGAGGAAGATATCCTGGTTATAATGAAACTGGGACACCACCTTAGGCAGGAAGGCTGGGTGGGGTCTCAGTTGCACCTTGTCTTTATAAAAGACAGTGTAGGGGGCTCCGAGGTCAAAGCCCTTATCTCAGAGACCCTCCTAGCCGATGTAATGGCCACCAGGAAGGCTACCTTCCAAGAGAGGACGAGCAGCAGGCATGTAGCCATGGGCTCGAAGGGGGGATCCTGTCAGAGCAGCAAGGACCAGGTTCAAATCCCAGGGAGGCACCTGGTCACGGACCTGCGGATACAGCCTCTCCATCCCTTTAAGGAATCTGACTGACATGGTGTGCGAGAATAGTGACCTCCCTTCCATCAGCTGGTGGAAGGCCGAGATGGCCACCAGGTGCACCTTCAGGGAGACCTGAGCTAGACCCTGCAGCTTCAGGTGGAGCAGGTATTCCAAAATCGCCTGTATGGGCGAACAGCTTGGTGGGATACCCTGGGATTCCACCCAACAGGTAAAGCACTTCCACTTGGCCCAGTACACCACCTAAGTGGAAGGTTTTCTGCTACCCAGCAGAACCTGTTGGACCTGCACCGAGCAGACTCTCCCTCTGTCAGCCAAAGAGTCTCCATGCTGTCAGGTGGAGGGAGTCCAGGTCCGGGTGCAGCAGGCAACCCTGGTCCTGGGAGAGCAGGTCGTAATGCCTCAGGAGCGGCATCGGCGTGGCGATGGACAGGTCCAGCAACATGCTGAACCAGTGCTGTCTTGGCCAGGCTGGGGCAATCAGAATGATGTCCGCTTTGTCCCTCTTGATCTTCAAGAGGACTTTGGACAGCAGCGGAATGGGGGGAAATGCATACATGAGGGTCCCCATCCAATCTATAAGGAATGCGTCGAAGATGGAGCCCGGCTCGCGACCCTGGAGCGAGCAGAACCTCGGGCATTTCCTGTTCCAGGACGACGCAAACAAGTCCAGTTGGGGAACACTCCACTTGCGGAAAATGGAAGTCACCACCTCCGGGTGCAGTGACCAGTCGTGGAGGGGTAGAAACGACCTGCTGAGGCAGTCCATCTCGTCATTCCTGACCCCCGGGAGGTGAGAGGCAGATATGTGGAAGTCATGCCTCACCGCAAAATCCCAAAGTCAAATGGCCTCCTGGGAAAGGGCCGAAGAGCGCGCCCCCCCGCCTGTTCATGTAAAACATGGCCACTGTGTTGTCCGTGAGGACCTGCACCATCCTGTCCCTCAGGAATCTGAGGAATACCTTGCAGGCCAGGCAGACTGCCCTGAGCTCCTGGACATTGATGTGGAGATACCTCTCCTGTGCCGACCAGAGCCCCTGGGTGCTGAGGTCGCTGCTGATGTGGGCCCCCCAGCCCACATCCGAGGCATCCGTGATAAGAGTTATTGATGGTGCCAAGTCTCTGAAGGGAACACCCCTCAGTACCTCCCCTGGATCCCTCCACCAATCCAGGGAGGTCGGTACCTGAGTGGGAATGGTGACCACTCTGTTCAGCGAGTGCCTGGCTGGCGCATACACCGAGGCCAGCCATGCCTGGAGAGGCCTGAGTTTGAGGCGAGCCAGCCTCACCACATATGTACAGGCCGCCATGTGTCCCAACAGCTGCAAGCAGTGCCTGGCTGTCGTCGTGGGGGACCTGTGGAGATTGTCGATTATGGCAGCCATCGCCTCGAAGCGAGGCTGTGGAAGGAAGTCTCTGGCCTGGGTGGCATCCAGGGTGGCCCCGATAAATTCTATACCCTGCACCGTGGTGAGGGTGGACTTCTGCTCGTTTATGAGGAGCCCCAGTCTGGTGCATGTCGCGCAGGTGAGTGCCAGGCTGTTCCTCACGTGGGCCCAGCACCTGTCCCGGATCAGCCAATCGTCCAGGTAGGGGAAGATCTGAACCCCTCTGCGGTGCAGGTGGGCCGCCACCATCAACATGCATTTTGTGAACACCCTGGGCGCGGACGAGAGGCCAAAGGGCAGGGCCGAGAACTGGTAGTGGGAGCCAGCTACCACAAACTGGAAGAACTGTCTGTGACGGGGAAGGACAGTAATATGAAAATAAGCGTCTTTTAAGTCGAGGACAGCGTACCAGTCCCCTGGATCTAGAGCAGGAATGATGGAGGCTAGGGAAACCATACAGAACGTGAGGCATCTGATTAATTTGTTCAGACGGCGGAGATCTAATATGGGCCTCAGGTCCCCCTTTGCCTTGGGAATGAGGAAATATCGTGAGAAGAACCCCTTTCCCCTTTCCTGTGGAGGAACCTCTTCCACAGCTCCGAGGAGGAGGACAGAGTTCACCTCCTGTATGAGGAGTTGCTCGTGAGAGGGGTCCTTGAAGAGGGATGGGGTAGGAGGAGAGTCCGGGGGGAAGGCTGTGAGTTGCAGGGTGTAGCCCCTGCGGACTACACCGAGGACCCAGTGGTCTGAGGTGATGTTCTGCCACTCAGTGTAGTATGGCCTGAGTCTGTGGGTGAACGGTAGGGTCAGATCCAGAGGGACGGTGAAAGTGCCACCCTCGGGCGCACCATCAAAATTGGCGCTTGTTGTTATGCCCCTTGGCTGGGCCTTGTTGGGGGCCTGCTGAGGACCCCTGGCGGTTACGCCAGTTAGGCGGTCTATATCTGTCCCGACCCCTCCTGGGTAGAGCGGGTCTGGGAGGCGGCCTAGGGGCAGCCTGGTACTGGCATTGGGCTTGCGGCCGAGACTGACGCCTCGAGGCCTGAGAGGTGTAGAGCCCTAATGATCTTAATGTAGCCCTGGAATCCTTTAAGGCATGCAGTTTGTCATCTGTCTTTTCAGAGAAGAGGCCAGTGCTGTCGAAAGGCAGGTCCTGGATGGACTGCTGGACCTCTTGAGACAGCCCCAATGACTGCAGCCAGGAACACTGCCACATCACAATGCCCGAAGCCAAGGCTCTGCTAGTGGCATCTGCTGCATCACTGGCTGTTTGTAAGGCCGCCCCTGCCACTGCAGCGCCTTCCTCCATGACAGTGGCAAAGTCCACTGCTTGGTCCTGTGGCAATCCCTGCACGAACCTCTGTAAGGAGGACCAGAGGTTCAGGTTGTAATGGCCGAGGAACGCCTGGTTGTTGGCGATCCTCAGCTGCAGGGCCCCCCGTAGAATAGACCTTGCGGCCGAAAAGGTCTAGCTTTTTATTATCCTTATTCTTGGGGGTATTGTCCAGGGCCCCCTGCCTGTCTCGTTGGTTGGCGGCATCAACCACGAGAGTCCCTGGAGCAGGGTGGTTATAGAGAAATTCAAACCCCTCCGCGGGGACATCATATTTCTTTTCGGCGCCCTTGGACTTAGGGGCAACCGAGGCGGGGGTTTGCCAGAGGGCCTTGGCCAGCTTCAAGACCCTCTTGTGCACTGGCAGGGTGACTCTGGATGGCCCTGCTGACCCTGACACATCAAAGAGGGGGTCCTCCTCCTGAGAGAGCTCTTTGATCTCCAGGTTCAAGTTGCTGGCCACCCTCTTAAGCAGTTCTTGGTGTGCCTTAAAGTCAGGCAGGGATGCCCCATGGTCCCTGGCGGCCACATCGTCAGGGGAAGATGAGGAGGATTGTGGGAGGGGCCCCGTGGAGGGACCCTCCTGAGGGTCTGATTCCTCCTCTGAGGAATGGCCCTTGTCTGGCTGGCTTGGTGGGGGTGGTGCCGGTTGGGCCACTGAGGACTGGACCAAGACCAGTAGGGCCACTGCCAGGGCCCTTGTGGCCATGCCGGTGCCCACAACAGTGCTGACTGGGAAGCCTCCTGATGGGCACGGGACCCCGAGCCGCTGGAGTGGTGTCTACAACATTTGCGGTCCCGGCTGGCCCTTGTCGACGACCTGCTCCGAGATGACGAGGAGGACCATCGGTGCCGACGCCTGTGGTGCCGGTGAGGAGGTGAGCGGCTGGAGGTCTTGCAAAGGCACTTGCCCCTAGGAGACTGGGAGTGGTGCCGGCTGTGACCTCTCTGCCCCGGCTCCGACTCTGAGGATCTTGACCAGTGGCGCGGTGCCAGAGGCGCCGTCGGTGCCGAGTCTTTCGGTACCGGGATCCTTGCCGGGCTACGGCCCAGGGATCGGGACTGGTACTGTTGAGTCTCTGCCAGTGCCAGGAGTTGTGCCGGGGATCTAGACCGGCGTTGCTTGTCCGTGTCGTCGGGCACCAGGATCCATGCTGGGGATCGGGAATGGTGCCGAGTGTGTCGAGTCTGGTCAGGCGCCGGGATCCGCGCTGGGCTGCGTGCCGGGGATCGAGACCGGTGCCGCACTGGAGTCGGTGCTGGGGTCTGAGATCCCGAACTGCGATCTCCACGAGAGGCAGAACTGTAGCGGCGTCGCCTCGCGCATGAGCCTCTAGACTGCCCTCGGTGCCGAGGAGCTCGACAACTCAGAGTCGGAGCTAGGAGGGGAGCCCGCACTCTCTACCCTCCGCGACCGTCTGGGGGGAGACCTGGACGCCTGTCTCGACCACCCACCGGGGCCACCCAGCACGGGTTTACCCCGAGACACCGGTCCCTGTGCCCTCGGCCGAGAGGGGGATGGAGGTGTGGGCATGCCCATGAGGGCGCGTGCCGCAGCGAACACCTCCAGCATTGACAGCCCTTGCCGGGGCCGGGGGAGTCTCCCTGCGAGGAGATGCCAGTACCGGAGTACTCTCCACGGCACGTAGCTGGGGCATCTCCTGACTGGCCCACGGCCTGACTGGCAGCGCAGGGGAGTCCTTGTGGGCGACTTCCTGCCGCTTCTTCTTTCTCGGCACTGAAGGTTGCTGATGGGACGACTCCGGTGCCAGTGGGGCACTCCGCACCAAGGAGACGCTCGGTGCCGTAGGGGATCGCGCTGGTTTGGAATGCGGCCGGAGCGTGGACTCCATCAAGATGGCCTTCAAGCGCGCGTCTCTCTCCTTCTGGGTCCGTGGCTTGAAGGCCTTGCAAATTTTGCACTTGTCCTTGCGGTGCTGCTCCCCAAGGCAACGGAGGCAGTGGTCGTGAGGGTCGCTCACTGGGAAAGCCTTGCCGCAAGTGGCACAGGACTTGAAACCGGTTGAGCCAGGCATGGACCAACCTTAAGCCCCTAAGGGCTATCTATCTATTGTTCTAACTATACTACTTAACTATTCAAACTAAACTGCTATACTTAACAACTATTTAACAATGAAACAACAGGGAAGCTACTTGCTGTCAGCAAGAGGCAGATGTTCCAGTAACCGTCAATGGGCAGAAAGAAGGAATTGAGGGCTCGTGGGGCCGGCAGCGCTCATATACCGCGGCATGAGCGCGGCACTCCAGGGGGTGCCTGAGCCGGCCCTACGGGGCTTGCTAAGGGGAAAAAAGTTCCGGGAACCAGTGCACGGGGCACGAACTCACCTATATTGGAATGGATATGAGCAATCACTCGAAGTAGAATCCTAAATTCAGAATTTGAGAATGTCCTAGAGGTTTTTGTAAAACCCAAATGCCTGCTGGGTTTTCCTAGACTATTGATGAGAGTGGAGTACAAACAGGAGTTTCCCTCTCTTAAATAATGCTCACTTACCTATTGCAGTTTACCCTGTTTTAAATGAGGCAAAATTTCATCCTAGATGGACTGTATATAACCTAGAGGCTTAACATTTTTAGTGTAGGATTGCTATCCCCACTTCCTTTTCCAATTAGTCATACATATCTTAGATTAACAGTTAGCGTTTTATCATTCTAAATTAAACTTAACTAGTTTATCATTCCCAATGTCTATTTTGCAAGGAGCTTCTCAAGAATTTATAAGGTGTATGTGTAATTTATTGTTCAACATGTGCTACATACCCCCTCCTCTGGCTCATCTACAGAGGATGAAAGTCTGTTATGGCTGTGAGACAGAGAGACTGGCTCTTGAGCTCAACTTGAGAGACTCATGCTTTTAGCTCTTGAGATCTCCAATTCAAATAGCTGATGTCAGTGAAGATGGTGGCTGAAAAGCAAGGGTGTTATTTTCCAGAGTGCTCAGCATTTGCCGAATTCTGCTCCCACTGGCAAAACACCTTGACTTCATTGAGAGCAAAGCTAAGTCTACATAGAGCACTTTTGAAAATCCCAGTTTAAACGTTTTAATAAGATTTTTTTCCACACTTGCTCAATGGGATCATACTTTTATGTTGATTTTTACCTTACAAATCACTCAACACCCTGAGCATACACTATAACATGCGTTAGAAGAGGAAGCAAATATGCACCATAAAAGGAGTGTATGACTAAGAACTGAGAGGATTTGTGAATTAAATTGCCTGCTGGAAACCTTTGGAAATTCCGTGCGAAGATAAGCAATCCCTGGCTCCTAGCACAGCTCCTCAGACAATGTTACATGCAAATACCTACCTGACTACATATTTGGTCACTTGAATTGACATCATCAAATGGATGGATTTTTTTCAACAGTCCATGCCAGCTGCATACCTTGAAAGGTATTTTTGGCTAAAGGTAAGTAGGCTAAATGACTTGCCTATGATCTCTTCATTATCCAATCCAGTGTGCTTTACTTTCATATGAATAAAATCTTCAGTTTTATTCTGGATTCCCAGTGACCTTTAATTAACCTACTGTAGTTGTTTTGTCAGTTTTAGTCACTCTCTGTAAAGCCTATCCTTAGTGAACATTCGCTTTTTTGGTAAAGAGCTTGTAAGAAAATGTATACTCTCAATCTCCATTCAAGTGGCTGAGACATTTAAAAAACCATCGAAACTTGCATCTTTAAAGCAGTACATTTTTTTTCTCTCTCATTTATTGAAACATATGTTCATGGTTGTCCTTTTACCAGCTAAGCTGTCCATCCAAGAAAGGCCTTTGCAGCATCCAAAATAGAACTGGGTCAGCTATATGCTAGACATCAATGTATGTGCACGGATCTTATTGATCACAGAAAAATCCACAGAAAGAGGGTCTTAAAATAACGTGGGGGTTGAGACACAAGCTATCACAGTTGCCTTTTAAACCTCAAAGCTGAAAAAAATGGGGACGTGATTGAAATGGTAAAATTCCTCACACATGCCTAGCAGAGGTTTAGCAAAAGGGAAAATAATGTTCTAGGGGATACGGAGCTGTCCAGGTACCAATTAAGAGCAGGCCTTCATCCCTGCCACCACCATCTCTATTTTGTACCTTCCTACTTATAGAATGTTATATGCATGATTAGAAGAGAAGGTCAAATAATGTTTGACTTGAGAATCATCTTAAAATGCTAATATAAAATAGCACCTGTCAATAAGACTTTTTTTGTTTTTAAAAATAGTGAATAATTCGATGAAATTTCTGCAAAATTTTGTCTTCCTCAACCAATTACAGAATTGGTTAAATTTGTAACAATTTTAAAAATTGAAATAAATTCAAAATTTCAAAAAACAAAAAAAAAGGGAAATATTTTTCAAAAAAAGAAAAAAACAACTTGAAAATATTCTCCCCCCCTTTTAAAAAAATGTCCAGCTTCTGTACTTGGGGGCCACACAAAAGGCAAACAAGATGCTGTACCTGTGACTGAAAATGTAATCAACAGATACTCTAAGCACTGTTGGTGCCTAAGGATAACTTATGAACGAAATGTATCTAGTTTTCAACTATTGGCCACATATCTGTGTTATATTTACGTCTATCCTGTATATTTGGTTTGCTTTGCCTGCCTCTTGTTACCTCAAGTACCTTCAAAAGCCCAAAGCAAATAAAGAGGCCAAAAATAGGAGGAAAAGAAAATGTTCTTCCACTGGCAATTTTCATTTTTAAAATTCACCTATCTTCCTCCTTCCCTCACTGTTCTGATCGTTTCCTGCAATTTCCATGCATACACTCAGATAAAACAACATTATCTATATAGGAAATAGCCTGAATAAAGAAACTCTTCAAATTAGTGGTTCAAATAATAATTAACCAGTTAAATGCTCAATAATTGCTTTATGTAAAAGGGCCACATTAAACTGTTATGGTTCACATAGAAGCAATACATATTTATGTTAAGTTTGGGATTGATCACTGAAAAGGAGCAGGAAGCAGAGGACTCTAATATAATTCAGTTTTAAAGGTTATTTTCTTAAAAGATAATTTACTTAGTTAAAGAATCAAAATGTCAGGTTGGCCCTTTTAAAAAGGCATACAAAAACATGAAATTATTTGGTAAGATGCATCACCCAACCTTCCGGAACCTGTACCTAAAGGGCAACAAATTGTGGCTACTTCTTTCAAGGTTGAGTAATGATTCTCCACTGTTTTTAAGAATCCTCTCCGAGTTTTTTTATGTGTAGTAGGAGAGAATATGTCCATATCTGAACATTAAAGCATCACATTAGAACACAAGCATAACTTCCACTGACATGAACTGAGTTATATCAAGGAAGTATGTGTTTCAGGCAGCTCCATTACCAATGCCCAGATGTAAGTGAAGACAGAATATGTTCCTTACAGTATATTCCACTTAAGTAGGATGTGCTTAAATTTGGGCAGATGTTTTAGTAAGACACTTCACAATTAGACTATTTAGCTTGATGATAGTGAATGATAATGACTGCTGCTTAATCAGGGTAGTAATTGGCATTCATTCTGCTTAATTGGGATGCATTTGGCCCATGTCAAGAAGTTAAGTGATGCTGAATTGGATGAGAAATTTTAAACTCTGGTGTAAGATGCAGTGAGTATCATTTTTATTCTTGCATTTTTTATTCCATATAGCATGTTATTTCATTTAAAATCTCTCAAATGGCCTCAACTTAATCAGGCTAGCTGCCTAACTGAGAAGAGAGGCTGGCAATTGAGGAGTCCCAAGTAAAATATTTTCATGTATTCAAACTGTAACAAAAACTCCTCTGCATTAGTTGGTGGCCCATAATCACCATTGAAAAATGAAAAAAATAAAACAATTCCCCCCCCACACACACACTCTCCAAATTCAAACACTTAGAAAAATGCCAAAGATTAGAGTGAGATCCACCACATTGCCGTTCTAAAGCAGAAGTTATAGTAATATTGGCAGGAAAACTGTTGTAGTAAGACAAAATACAGAGGATAATGAAGCATGGAACTAGGTGGCATATTCAATCATGCTGAAATATATCTAGGAGTGGACAAAATTGTTTGATTGAAAGAACAGCTGATACTTCATCGGAAAGCCTATAGAATATTCTGCGTAGCAACAATTCTGTTTATAAGTCAAATTTGCTGAATTTCTCTTTCTTTAATTTGCATAGCTAGGGATACTTGCAATGCTAAAAGTGTGTATAGCTGCTGGAGGAAAAGGAAGATGAAGAAAGACAAAAATGTGGGTGGGAGTAAGGGCATAGCATCACCCACCATCCCCATTCCAATTCAAGCACTGGAGCTTGGTATGAAAGCAGAGTTTTTGTTTCTGAAGACTTCATCTGCTTAGTGCCCTCTTAAAAAGTTTAATCCTCTGTTTGCGAAGTCACAATAGAGTGCGCGGGAGAAGATTACAATGTCACGAATCTGATCAGAGGATTACAAGTACTTCAGGTGGAGAATAAATAAGAGGAGGAGGAGGCTAAATCTTCAGTGACAAAGATCCTGTTTTCATGCAAATAAATGTCCTTCATAAAAGGGAACCTGATGTCATGTGATAAGAAGTCCATATGAAAAGTTATCTGGAAAACCAAGTCCAAAATAAAGTGTATTTACATACAACAGAGCAGAGAAAATAAATAAAAAGCAAGTTCAATGATATAATACAGTGCACAGGGAGTAGGAAATAAGCAAGTATGCAGAAGACACAGGCTCCCAAGACATTGATTCTGTCCCACTTGCACACCTCCCTGAATGGCAGCAAACCAGCCAATTGATATCACAGAACTCAACTCCTACACATTTGGAGCCTACCCAGAGACTAAGAGCCCATCATAAAAACCACTGAGGACCCCAATTCCTAAGTCAATGAGTGCTGACCACAGGATCAGTCCCCAGTTCATTGGAAAAGGGAAAGAGAGCTGTATCCACCAGTACTCTAGTTTAATCAACATACACAGATACAATTATATATATCAGTTTTGTCTTTTTTCCCATGGGGACCCTGTCACAACAGTTTAGGTCTCACATGTAAGAGAATTATATACACTTTAAAAAAATCCTTTCTTATAGATTTAAATGGGGTACCTTAGTTGTATGCTCAGTGAGAAAACTGTACAATATTACAGGAACATTCTCTACTCTCCCCTCATTGAGTTCAGGTGGATATGGAGGCCCATGCTTCTTTTGAGTGGCAAAAGCAGACTGAACAAATGGACCATTGGTCTGTTCCCGCATGTCAAATTCTATGTTTCCATTCAGAACAGTGGGCACCATTAGAAAGTAGATTGCAACTTGCCACTTCTGCCACTGGAGTTCTATTTGTTCCTATCTGAGGAAATGTGCTTGGTGACAGGTACCTTAGTCTGGCACTTCAGTCAAATGGGAGCCCTCTTCTGCAAGAAAAAGTGGCACCGTAACTCTTCTGTGAGCCTGTGTCATTCCATCAGTGTGGACCAACATGACTAAACAGGTGAGTTCTTTGCATTAACTGCGTTTGTGACAGGACACAGATCCAGAAATGAGAAACTGGCCTATAGTGAGCTGTCCCCACACAGCTATCCCATTTGGAGAAAAAGACAGCTTCTGCTCAGTGCGAAGCTCTGGTTTAAAAAAAAAAGGAGCACACGGAGCATATGGAATTGGATGGAGAATTACATGGATGATATTATAATGTTGTTATACAGATTAATGGTGCAGCTTCTTCTGGAGTAGTGTGTGCAGTGCTGGTCACTCCATCTCAAAAAAGATACTGCAGAAGTAAAGGGGTTTCAGAAAAAGGTGACCAAAATGATCAGAATCATGGAAAAACTTTCATATGAAGAGATATGGAAAATATTGGGATTGTTTAGCTTAGAAAGGAGACAAATAAGAGAGAAAATGAAAAAAAGTATATAAAATAATGCATGGTATACAGTAGGTAGATTGGGAGCTTCTGCTCTTTCTGTCTCATAACACAAAAGCAATGAAATAGAAAGCCACACAGTTCAAAACTGATAAAAGGAAATACTATTTCTCTAAACAATTACACCGTGGAACACATTGCTACAGGATTTTGAGGCCAACAACTTGGTAAAATTCAAAATCGTATTGAATGATTATATGAATTACAAGAACATCCAGAATTGTAACAGTTAATGCAAACACAGAAAGAGGGTTTTTTTAAAAAGATTTTAAAAACCCACACGTCAGGTTTTAACTAATCTAGAACTATTAGGGGTTAGTAGGAGGCCAATACATGGGGCAGATTATCCCACAACTGCATACTGTGGGATTTTTGCAACTTCCTTTGATTTAATTGGCACTGGTCAATGTCAGAGACAAAGTACTGAACTAAATGGACTGTGTGTTTGACCCAGTATGGCAAATTCCTGTGTTAAGCAACTAGATAACCTACAACCTAAAAGATTGCCAGGTGTGCATCCTGGCTTTGGGGCCTCTCCTGCCACAGTCAGACACTTATGATCTTGACAGAGGATACTGCAGCTCTAGAGTGAAACATGAGGAGCCTGAGAATCCACTTCTGAACTGGAATGTCCTTTACAAATAGGCCATCTAGTGTACAGGTGGTGGAGAATGGAAGATGGCATCTAAGGGCACCTGAGTAAAAAGCAACTAACAATGCAACATGATATCTTCAAGACGAGAGGAAAAGCAAATAAGATCTAGCCATAAGAGAGGATGCACAAAAAGAAAAAAACAAAAAGGGTCAGTTCAGCTAAAATGGGGGCCACCTGTAAATCCATAAGATTAGGTACTGAGGCTGTAAGGTTTCTGATTGAGTGGTCCCTCACCATAAACCACTTTACAATGCCAGCTTGGGTGGGGAGGTGTTAGTCCCACAGATGAGCTGAGGGCAACAGATAATGTGTGCAGAGGCGGGTGGGTGGGAGTGTGTGTGTAAGGAATTAATACATAAAATGTTCCTTGCAGTATACCCTAAGCAGCATGGAAATAAGAGAGAGAATTTTCAGGAAGCTCATGGTTATATAACCATGGAGCTCAAAGTCAGCCTCGAAGCAGCTCCTCAGTACGGCATCAAATATTGCACTAGCAGTTCAACCCATCCTTGGTGGGGTGGAGTGTCATGACCCCATGGCTTGCAGGTTTGGCAGTCATGGCTGAACAGGCCCTGCAAATAAGGCAGAAGAAACTGTATACTACAGAAAAGGAGAAAGGAGAAAGAGACGAATGTATGTGCACACACACGTGTGTGTGCGTGTATATCGAGGGGTTATCTGCAAACACTCTTTAATCACTCAGACTTGTTCTGCGTTTAGAGCTGTTATTTTCCATTTTAGCTGCTTTGGGGTCTATCTTTCTCTTCTGAGTATCTGAAATGCTCAACTATTCTTATATTTTGCTCTGAATTTGTTCATTTGTTCTTTTCCCCCCGACTTCCCAGTCTCCTTTCGTATGTCCTGTCCTCGTTTCTTTTTTGTGTGTGCCTGCAGGTGGTTTTCATAGCAAAATCTTGCTCTGCTTTTCTGCCCCCCGCCTCCCCATTTTGTTTTATCATCATGTTGCCTGTCTCATTTGTTCTTTTTCTCATGTCTGTAACAGCTCATTTACTAATAAATTCTATTTTGTTCCTATGTATTTTTTTATTTTCCTTGTCTCCAATCACCGAATAATTGCCTTTTCTGCTACAGAAAGAAGTGAATCCTCAGGCCACTCGATAGAATAGCTTTCACTCTCTGAGGGTTGAAGAGAAGGAAAATTTTAATAATGACCTATTCCTGAGCTTTAGGAAGATTCAAGGCAGACCACGTGTTGAACAAACTTATTGCTATCAGGGTATTGACATCTCTCTCCCTCTTCTTAACCCCAAAGTCAGGACAGCTTAACATCAATAAATAAACAGCGTTAGCTGCACAGTACATTTCCTGAATAGGTGTTGATGTGAGGGGAATTTTTCAGCCCCTGATGCATTGAATATCTATTTTGTGTTTAATCATTGCTTGATATGCCCATCACTGTGGTATCTTAGCAAAAGGCATAAATTAGACTTGACACTACCGTAACTGAAAGGAGTGCAGTTTATATTGTAATAAACTATAGTCACTTAGGTACTTCTACTGTTGTCCATATGCTATGTGGAAATTCCCAGCAGGAGCAGGCATAGAAAACAGATGCTCCAGCTCCAAAAGCTCCACTTGCAAAACCTCCATTAGCTGTTACTGTATAATGTCTATGACACACAACAGTCTGATTTTATCCATTAGAAAGTTGTGGTGTACAATCACTGTACCCAGTTCATTTAACTATTCAAAAAACCCTCTTCACCTACTGGGGTTGTGATGAGATGTTGACAAGTTAGCTTCTAAGGCTCTTTGCTCTCCCACTTCCACTGCTGAGAGGGAGTCAGAATGTACTTGTACTTCTCTCTCCAGATCTCCTTCAAGCTATCACGTGGCTCAAGTGCTACTTCCCTTCTGTTCAGCTCTTATCTGGATCTCCTCCACAGACGTAGGTTGCTGTGGAGCATTGCTCTTCCTCCTTCTGGCTACTCCCTGTCTGGTGCTTTTAAGGAAGGTAGCAGGCAGAGCAAGCTTCTGCATCTGAAGAACCTTTTGTCAGCTGCCTCATTTTCTGCCCCAGGAGGTGTCTAGCTTGTGTGGTGGTGACTGACGCACATTCCTCTCCTGTTCTTCCTTCTTGTGTTGGCAATAGGGAGACAGAGGGCTAGCCAAACACACGATATCCTTACCTGCCCTTGTGGACCCAATAGTCTAGGGGTTGCGGAGCCAACTCAGATCAGCTGGCAGCATATCAATTATTGTAGCTTCAGTAGCCAATGAGACTCAAGGGTAGGGAGTATCCCAGTTCTTACAATATGACCAGCAACCACTGCATACATGCTGGAGGTTTTGGTCATGGTGCAAATACTTTGACTCTGTAGTGCTCTTATTTTTGGCTTTTTAAAATAAATAAATAAATAAATAAATATTGGCGGTTACACAGTGCCAGCAATTACATGGAATATCATGCTGGGTAACATAGCAGTGCTGGAATGCCAAATGTAATGTATCAACACAGTCAGAGCCTTGAGCTTGAAATTGTCGCTCTTTGGTAAGTCAGCTATTTCCAAATATCAATCAGAAAATACATGGCTGATGGATGGTCAGGATTCAACATGCCATTAGAGTCATGGGTAGAGCTGGTTGGAATTTTCAACAAAATCATCAAAACATCCTGTTGAATACTTTTGAAATGGAAAGTTTTAGTTTTCAATTCTAAATAAACTTCTTGTTTTACAATTTTAAAATTTAATTTTTACCAAAAAAAAGATTAAATTAAAAAAAATGTCAAAATCAAAATGAAACAGTTTGATTGACCCAGCTAGAAAATTATTATGGAATATCAATTCACAAAATTTGTTGAAATTTTGACTTTTCATCCCATTTCAAAATGGGATTTTAAAAAAATCTCAAAAAGTCACAGGACAAAAAAATTGTTTCCTGCTCCATTTTAGTCAGGGGATTAGAGTTAGATTTCTATGTCTCCTGGGTGTATTCCTGCCACAGAAGCCTCATCTAGACTTGGAAAATAGGTTTTCATTTTAAAATGTGTAGCTAACACATTTTAACTAACACAATTTTAAACAGGACTTTGCACTGAAAGTAGGCAGGGCAAGTCATGTTGAAGAACATTACCTGGTTGTGGCTAAACCTGGACTCCAGTGGCTAGATTTAGACTAAGTCAAATCACCAGTATGATAGTTCACATTATACCTATCAATTTAATTATAAGATTTTTCTGAATATAATCCAAATATTGGTGTAGTCATCCATCCCTGTTAAATTACCTATGTTTGGTGGGGAAAAGATAAATTGGCTCCACAGTGGTACTTGTTTACCAAATTCACTCAAAGAAAACATAGGTAAGGATTGCACTGAATTAGAAATCAGTTTAATGACTCAAATTCTTAACAATGCAAATGGCATATTTACCACTGATGGTAGTTTTGAGACTAACAAATGGTAGGATGCAGAACAAAGAGCATGAATGTAGAGAGCTCAGATTTCCCTTTCAGTCTTGGAAATCCAGTCTAATGGGGAGGCTTCTATACACATGCATCTTTTCCTCACGTATGCAATGTACTGTGTCTCAGTTTGGCCTTTTGCTTAATTAGTTTTGTGTTAATGGCCAACTGAATGTGGAACTTGAATAATGTTTTCCATCTAATGATCTGGCCTTTTCTCAGTACTTCGGTGTGAACAAGGGCTACTGTAGCAGTCAGTGCACAGCAGTGAAAGAGGTTTTGTCATTAATCGACTTGAAAATCACCATTTAGAATACTTCATGGCTTTAAACAAAAGCTGGCAAAGTAGAAATCTGATTCCAGAGAAACACAAAAAATAACTAATATTTAATTATTAAATCTTCATAAATTGTTGAAGAGTTTAAAAGCAGCAACTTTAACTCTAATAATAGCTTAGTATTAAAGTGGGATTTCAACATTTGGGTGCATGTAAAAGAAAGAGCATCTTTATATTTAAATCTATTTTCTTTGTCAGTGTTTTTCCATATTTCCCTTGTAACTGTTAAAGATGTGTTTGAATATGAATGACAGGCCTGACAGAGAGGTGGAAGCTAGACAAAGTACTGTGGCCACCTATACGTTACCTACAATAGACAATTTTTGGAAATCTTCCACCACTGCAGGTCCACCAGTGAGAGCAACAATAGAACTGCTAGTGTAGACAGGCTGCCAGTATTTTTACCACTGCATCATCTACACCCAACACTGAACAAGACTAAAGGACATGTTGGTAAAAATGCTGATGCCCTGTTAACACAAATGTTCCCACCAGTGGAGCTACAGCACTGTTAGTGCAATGGCAGGAGACTTCCGAAAAAGTCTAGTGAAGACTCAACCATAAAGGCACAAGCCAAATACCCAGGAGATACAGCTAGTTTGCAAAAAGTGCCCAGCTACTTTCAAAGTCCTTTAGTACAAGCCATGAGAATAAAAGGCTTTCCTCAACTGGGTTCTAGACTCAGTAGAAAGGGAACGGTTATTCTTTAGCTCTAGCTCCTGTTCGGAATTTTCCAATCAATCTCTTTTTTTGTTGGAAAACGATGATCTGTCAAAACTAAAACTTTTGCAGGAAAGGGTCAGTTTCAATGAATTTACAATTGAAAATTTTTGAAGAAACATTTAAAAGTTGTTCAGGATGCCCCATTTCAACATTTTCAAAATAAAAAAGTTCCATTTTTTGGTTTAAACCACTTTTCATTTTGAAATATAAGTTAATTTATAGTAAAAATGTAAAAAAAAAAAAAGATTGCAATGGAAACAAAATGCTTTGAGATTATTGGAATTAAATATTTGAATTGACCCAATCCAATTTTTTTTTCCAAATTTTTGATTCACAATTTTTTTTTAAGATGCCTTTTTGTCCCAATTTGGGACAGAAAAAATGTTCAAAAATCTGAAAAATTCTTACAGAATAGGAATTCATCCATCTGCAGGCAGTATCCACAGTTACATTTCTGCTATCACCCCTTATTATATTCAGTGATAGCAAAAAGGAACATTCAGCTATTAGACCACAGACTTGCCCTGCCCCATCTTCATTCACCCTCCCTGGTGTCCTCTCTCAACTGGTTTATACAAATGTTGGAGGAGGGACTTGATTGCATTTCTCCATGGATCTCCTGATGATCCACTCAGCTTCAATAGAGAACTGTAGACAGCCAGGTGGCTCTATTCCCTTACAATCCTGGCAGCTCTGACAGAGGTATCTTGCTTCTGCCACATCCTGTGTGGGAGGGTCTATTCACTCCATCACCATAAGCTTTTTTTCCCCTTGCAACAAGCCTTCCCTTCTACTTTGTCATAATCTATGTCTGATGCTATGAGAGTTACTGTATTGTCACAAATTCAGCATTATGGTTTCACTGCAGAAGTAAGGTAACAAAAATGGGCAGTTCTGTGAATATTAGAGCTCTGAAATTCTATATACTTGACAAGAGCATTGTTGTTTGACTGGCACACAGTTCAAAATACTGTAAAGCACACAACTTGGTAGCAGATTCACCAAAAGGGAATGCTGACCATGTAGAAATCTAGCTCATAGGGAGCAACACAGGTCTGATTCACCTTGTTAGCCAGAAGCTAAAATAATGATGGAAAAGCTCATTGTACAAGCAAGTGGTAACATACAATACATTTTGGGAGGAAGGTGGGAGTAGTAATGCTGTATTTACTTATCTAAAGGGACAAACTAGCCTGAGAACAGATATACAATTTGTACTGATACAACAGTCCAGATGCATGCACTAGCTTCTGTTTCTAGACTCGAGGCAGCTGCTACAGTAAATGTTATCTTGTTCTGCAGCTATGACACCTATAATCATGAGTGGGGAGGGGAGAAAGAAAAATACAAAGGGCCTCTGGCCTTTAGAGAAATATCTACTTTTAGAATGACTTCACTATTGGTCATCATCATCAAATGTTAATGATGGACCTGAACCAAAATCCCATATTCAAATACACCTACACTTTAGGGTTCAGGTTGGAATATAGAACTAGATGCAAATTTTGACCCATATAATATGTATTACTACAAAACCATGCAGTAGTGCTGCAATGAACTCAGCCTTAGCGTATTAATATTCAGTGGCTTTGAAATAATATTTACTAGTTCAAGTCTTTGTTCTGATCATATAGCCATACCAGAACTTGTAAATATATTTACTGGGGCAGGTTAGATTGGCTGTATTCTAACACTAATGTGTTTTCTGGTAAACGCTAGATTTTACATTAAACACTACGATACATTCACTGTCTAGTTTGTAATTCAAAATGATGATCAAACCTAAAGACAGATTTTTTTAAATGATTCTAACTTTTTTTATTTTCTTTAATACAGATGGTGCACAGATGAATAACGTGGTACCAACTTCTCCTCTCCTCCCTCAGATGGCACAACCACATTCATATCCCAGCATCGGACAGATCACAAATCCCTATGAACAGCAGCCCCTGGGCAAAGAGCTTAACAAGTATGCCTCTCTAAAGGCAGTCGGTAAGCAAGAAAAATAATGCATGGCTCCTCATTTAATTCACTATGTTACATATTCTGGGGCCAGCTAACAATCAGTTTCTAAATTAAAAAGAAAGCCTAACTGTTCTGGATCGCTTAATTATAGAATCTGAGCCATTCTAATACTATTTCAGTTAGAAAGTACTCCATAAATTAACACTGAGGTTACTTTACAATAAAGCATAAGGAAATTACAACTAAGAATTTTGCACATGTATCAACACAAACACTATTTTCAGTTTGTAGTACCTTTACTATGTTCACAAATACTGCATTTGCACATACAGATCAAGTAACTGTGCACTGAACTGGTACTTAAGTATGTAGTTACCCAGCCTATGCACTCAGATGAGGGATAATGCAACAACAACAGATGAATGTGCAAATTTAGAGAATAGAATTTAGGCTCCTGGTTTCTGTTTCTATACAACCATCAATCAGAATGGCCTTTATCTGTAGCAATGAGTCACTCAAGGTATGCATTAGCAGGCTATTGGTGTATCATCTAGGTGTGCTGTGAGGCCCCATACTTTAATCACTTAAGAAGAAGTGTACTAATACAAACACTGTTTCACTGATGTCAGAGTATGGCTCATTAATTATATATATATATATATATATATATATATATATATATATAATATTTACCATATTTATTTGTTTTTAAAGCTCTTGAAAAAGCAGTTTTTATGGGTAAGGGCAGCAGTGGACAAATTGGGTTGCAATGTACCCTTCCTTTATGGAAATTAATTTTCTAATACATTTTTAGAGATGTAACAAACCCCTAGTACAACACTTACGGATATGAAACGTTTTTTACCTTATCACTTCTGTCTCCTTCTAGACAATAAGAAAGCAAAAATTAGGGATTCTGATCATTCTTAGCTTCCCACCAATCCTTTCCCAGTTTATACATATGGAAGTTAACACCATTGCCCTCTATATTTAGAACAGTACATACCTTCTGTTATCAGATATGGCTATTTGGCTCAGACAAATGTTGTACAACTGAGAACACTCTTTCTTTGAATACATCAGTCATCACAGCAGAACAATTCTTCATTGCAAGTTGAAATCAGAACTCAGTGGCAAATGATTTTCCATCCTTTGAGAATTTGAGATTTCAAAATTTTTACCCATCCAAAATTGGGATGAAGTTTGGAAATCTCAATATTTTTGCAAACCAATGAACTGAAATAACCTCCCAGTTCTGATAATTTCAAAATGCTTCATTTTGATAGGGACCTTTTTCTTTTAAAAAAAATTATATACAATTATTAAAATACCAAAACAAAGAGTCATTGATAAAAAAATTATTTTTTTCATTCCGAAAATGCCAAAATAGAACATTTTGACAAATTCAAAAGACTTTTTTCCCTCCAGTTTGGGTTTCAATAAATTGTTATTTTTCAGACAGAAAAACAATCCGTTGGAAAATTTCCAAACAGCTCTATGAAATACCCTATTTGCCATGACCATGCAGTCCACCAAAGGCATCTGCCCGATTGTCAAATTAGTGTGAAGCTTTGAAGTATTACTAGACTCTTGAGCTAAAGCTTCACCAAGAATTTTTGCTCTGTAGATGGATGAGAGAGGCTGTATCTTAGAGATGTTATTCAGAACGAATGAGCAAGATTTATGCATTGCCTGGAGGTGAGGACCTTGAAAGAGGTCCAAGTCAAAGATGATGCCTGAGTGAGGGCCTGAGTGACAAGCAAGATAGTGGTGTTATCCACAGTGATCCAAGCCTAATGAGTTGTAGCATACAGAATGTACAAAAATTCTCCTACTGGGAATTTCTTTGATATCATCTACAATATGGTACACAATCACAGCAGGAAGTTGGAATCTAAATAGAAGTCTTGCCCTTCCTAAACAGCAGGGAAGGAAGGAAAGAGAAAAACCCTATTCTTACTTTTTTCATCTATTTGATTGCAAATTTCTGACTTAAAATCTTGATTTAAATCAATAGATCTCAGAGGTACAGGGTACAGTACAAAGCTCAGAGAAGTTTTAAGACACTGGCATTTAAGTTTAAGGTTGTAGCTATTGAATTAAACTCAGTCTTGAAAGATTCTGAGGCTTGGTTTGGATATGATTCCAAAAACGTGAATGCCTATCTGACCCTTAAACTAAACTTCCAAGGCTATGAATATCCACTCCCATTAGGTTTGAACAATGCTCACTTGCTTTTCCCTCTCAGTTGGAAGCTCCCTTCCCTTTCCCATGAGATCTACTAGTCTGAGACCACATTAATCAAGTTTTACATTCAGGTGGGTTTTTATTAGTGATACAAAAACCTGCCTGTTTCAGCTGTTACCCAAAGTTGTCCCTTGAGCAGAGATGCCACTGGCAAACAACAAAAACTTTGATGCTGTTATAAATTTACACCAATTTAGGCCTTTCATCTCACTGTGTACACCCACATTTAAATCGTAAAGTTCACTGAGATTATAATCAATCACTTTAGTTTTCCCTTTGCATTTGATGACAAGTGATTTAAGCACTGATCCAATTGTCTACAGTAGAAATGTAATAATAAGTGTGGTTCTCATCTCTTTTTGGTACATGGAAACAAACCACAGACATTTCAATGCAGCTCTCGTTATATGATCTTTGTGTTAGGAATTAGTTCACTATGCTTAATTCCCTTTTCTTGGGAAAAACATTATGATCAACTATTAGCAACCAGTATTACAGTATGAAAATATCACCTATCATAACATGGTCTTAAATTCCAATTGGTAAGACGTTTAGGCAACTGACAAAGTGATGCATTACCAGATGCAATATTTAAGTTAACAGAGGTAAGTCAGCTGATTCCTCCTGTACTATAAGATATCCTAATAATTTGGTTGCTTATTTCTAACAGACAACCACGCAGCCTGCAGAGAACTTAATGTAAGATACTGTTAGAGCCCTATTTTAAAAACCTAGTGGCCCATAACAATTCAGGGCACATGGTGGAGCACCTGCATAAAGTTTAGCACTCCAGACAAACTTAGGACTCCTGAGCAGAAGAACTGCTAAATTGGAACAGTGCCATTGTTATTAATTAGTGAGGTGTAAAAAGCACCTCATTCAGCACAAAGAGGGGGAGGAAACAGAGTTGAAATGGCCATCATTGACATATATTTTATTCAAACAGGAAAGGATTTTACATGAGGAAATTCAAACAGCAGATTCAAAGGTGTCCTATCTAAATTCCTCCTACAAGTTCCATGGAAGAGGGGATTTTTCTTCACTTTCTGCTGTTTTTAGCTTTTTAGCTGTTTTGTAGGGTTGCTGTTTGATGCAACCTCCTGTGTTGGGATTCCTGCTGAGTGCTGGCCAAGAACTAAGGGTTAAATGTTCCTTTGCCCCCCCACTTTGTGTAGTTATTTACATCTATGTAAAATAGAACTATACTGATGTGATAACATTTTACACCCACTTTGCACTTCTGTAAAGGAGTGCTAAAGGTGCAGGATAATGGCAAATTGAGCCCAATAGCTGTTTTTCCCTTCCCCCAGCAGAATTTTACTCTCTCTTGCTCTCTCCCCCTTCCTCAGAAACACCAGCTTTCCCCACTAGAAGCTCATTGGGCTTTTCTGGAACAGAAAAACACAACTTGCACTTCCCTGCAATAGTGGGAGCAGATCCAACTTCATGAATCACTAAGTGTTTATTGCCATCTGCTGCCCCATTTCCATGCTCCATCTTTATCTAGCCAGAGTTTTTTTCCTAACAGCATTAAATTCCTGCCTCTGCCCATGATGGATATCAGGGATGACATCTGATAGAATACATTCCCCTGCTGCCTGTTCCCAAGGATTTGAGAGCAATAGTTCTCACCCTATTCCATGTCACTTGACTTGTTTTTAACTAGTTAGAATTATTCCCAAAGATTAACACATGCTACTATTATTATTTGTATTACCTTGGGTATCTACGAGCCCTAGTCGTGGACCAGGACCTCATTGTGCTAGGTAATGTACAAATACAATATACTAATGAAAGGTTCTATCAGCTTTTCCCCAAAACCATATCCTTCAAAAAATTTAATTAAATGCTGGGTGGCATAGACCTTTTTAGTGTTCAGTCATTTTAATTTCTTGATCACCTGCAATGGCAAGATCTTGGTTTCATTAGGTACTTTTCCAACATTTTATTATTTATGTGGAAAAGTGCAGAAAGTGGTTGTCTGCATAAATTATTCTTATTTACAATTCATCAACCTTGTTTGTACTCCATGCTTAAATGCTCATTGTTCATTTATGCACTGCTGCCATGGAAAGCTCTTGAAAAGGATGGAGGTAGTGTACCTGAACACATTCACTAAATTGGAGTGCTGGGATTTAATAAACACAGAGTCACTTCATCATAAAACTTTGCGATCCCTTTTTGAGCCTTTGGACATTCAGAAAGCATGACTAGTCCAACCTAAACTTGAACGTCTCTTCCTAAAGCTGTAAGAGTTGAATGCCATTCTGTAACTGAATGCTAACTTTTCCTCAGTCAGAGATTCATGGTGTTAGTTATCTTCATGCATTAATATATAGGCAAACAGTTATTAGCATTTTTAGGACCCAGTTCTGCATTTCTGACTCACACAAGTAGTTCATTTCCTTCCAGGATCTTCAAAGAGTGGCAAGTGCCCACAGCACCTGTCCTCAGAGGAACTACTTGCATAAATAAACCAAGACTACCTGTGTGAGTAAATAGTGCAGGATTAGGAAAAAGACAAGCAGGCCAGTACACAGCTGGGGAGGTGAAAATCCTGAATTCCAAATAATTCTCTTTCACACCTCTCCCTCACCCCTCCACCCACCCACCCACCCACACCCACCCACTCTTTCTCTCTCATTTCTTGGAGGTGCTGATTGGACATGATTACAAGCAGTAACTAGGTTAATTTGAAGTCTGGCTAAAACACATACAATGGATGGAATCCCCTTTTAGGGCTAAGAATTGCAGTGCCTCCGCTGACACTGGGAGTTTTCGTCTAGAGTGACCAGGTAGCAAGTGTGAAAAATTGGGATGGGGGGTAATAGGTGCCTTTTTAAAAAAAAGCCACAAATATCGGGACTGTCCCTATAAAATTGGGACATTTGGTCACTGTATTTTAGTCTCTTATGGAATGAGGTCAAATCAAAGTGACAATGTAACAAAGCTAGAAGGAAATGTCTGCAAGAAGAAGAAGAAGCAGTAGCAGCACCACTACCTGAAAGTTCACAGCTTCCAGCATCACTTGAGGCATAGCAGTTCTTTGATTCCAAAGTTAAACAGCATTCTAATTTTACTCATGGCCACAGATCCCCAAAATGAGGAACTACAAATATGATGCTCAAAGAAAATACAATTTCCCCTATTTTGTCACTTCTGCCTACGAGGGTGTTATTTTGTTTTTTGTTTGGTTTGCTATATATGACACATTATGGCTTCTAGCTGCAGGCCAGAAATCTCATTGGC
Source organism: Emydura macquarii macquarii (assembly GCF_026122565.2). NCBI lineage: Eukaryota > Metazoa > Chordata > Testudines > Chelidae > Emydura > Emydura macquarii. The sequence continues at coordinate 21,259,741 of NW_027131485.1, read as the reverse complement.
AGGGTTGAAAAGTACGTGAGGGAAGCCATCTCTCCAATTCTGGCTATCTTGGAAATCCATGAACACGTGGGCAGAGATCAAGGGAGAACGAGATTATTGTGAAGTTCTCCTCAAGGATTTCAACTTGAAAAAGCCCTTCTAGTGGGAAGGATTTAGTGGGGTGGAGCTATACCCCCTCCTAGCCTGCAGATTTTGGGATTTGTAGAGAAGGGATCCCCATTCTGTGCTGAGACAGGGCCTGTCTTGCAGGAATGACTGTTGCTCCACTGATTCCTCTTCCCCAAGCAGCACAGCCTCTGAAGAAGCTGGGACCCAAAGGAAAATACTGTAATATAATCCTGAATTGTATTACTTCCCACCCAGATTACGTTAGAGAGCAGGGATTTCTGCATGGCAGACAGAGGCACTTCCTTATGCTACCCAATAGATTCCATGGAGGTTCAGCTAAGGGACATCTACACAAAGCAAGGGGTAAACTGGGGAGAAATATGTAGAAAAACAATGCTATGAAAGCAGTATCTCATCCTTATACATAACACAGAAGAATTGTTCATGGCTTCATGGGGGATGATGCAGACTATCATTTAGAAAAATTAGAATTAAAATTATTAGGCATAATGCATTTATAGTATGCTGTCGACTGCCACCTTCCACACTGTTAGACTGAGAAGAGCCACATTTCTTTGCAAAGACACAAAAAGGGATTGCAAAATAAATACTACACTGGTACTTTTTCATTTCCAACAGCAAAGAAATCTTCAGCTACTGCTTCCATAAGTGGTGGCACAAAAATGCATTAAAAGAATCTTAGACACAGGAATAGCTTACAGAGTTTAATGTTTAGGGAAACAGACAGGGAAGTACAGATTAATGCATCATTTGTCAACCAGAGGGGGATTCAGTTAATAATTTCATATGTTTAGAGGTATGTTCAGTGTCATGTAATGCTAGATGAGGCAATTTGCCTGGTTCAACTTTGTGGCCATGGATCTATCTCAACCCAGTGTAACAAAAAAGCCTGGTTTGTGTATGTACATGTATGTATGTATGTATTTAATCCGGTGTGGCTGGAGGATTTGGAGCTTTGTGGTATTTATTTGCTCAGGAAGGTAATCCCTACTTTTCCTTCAGATGCAGGAGATGTGGTTCTAAGTGTCTAGGCATTAGTGGGCGAAGCATGAAATCAGAAATACCTGGGACCACAGTTTTGAAGCTCAGCACTGTCCAAGCAGCCCTTCCCTTTTCTCATATAGAGGAATTGTATCCTATTTGGCTACTCTGTGTGTGGGTCTTTCTGCTGAAAACTTGAAAATGAGTTCCTGTCTGTTCTATGCAGTCTTTCAGGGCCCAACAGACTTTCAGCGCCCATTCCTGCTTCCAGTGAAATCATATAGACGTTTTCTATTGACTTCAGTGGCAGACAGATTGGCCCCTGCAGTTGTCATAGAAAAAAACCCTACTCTGATGTCCTTAGTCAAAATTTCCCCTCTCCTGTCATGCAGACTACTAATCGTCACTTTCTACCTCAAAGATGGGTGCATTTCATTAAGCTGAGCATTCTGGTTGTGAAATGCCTTTGTATCCCAAATAATATCAGTTGTTTGGCTGATGTCTTACTGCAGCGTTTAAGAAATAACATTTTACTGTCGACTCTTCTGCTCCCTGGTGATTTTCTCTTTCTGGGCCTGGGGAATTCGAGGATTAGTAATCAGCTATCACAAAAGGCAATGTTCATGTTACAGACAGGTCCATCCCTTAGCAACTGAATGGAACTGTGAAAAGGGAGCTCTTTAGGGATAATGTTGGTCTTAGTAGAAGTGACACCTAGGCTATGGGGGTGGGAGGGACTGCAAACAGTGCTATTTCTAGTAGAGGCAGCTTTAACACCAAAGTAGGACATATTTAAACACTTTCATTTGTGTTATCTCACCTTTACTTGTCAAGTAGCATATCCAACTTTGAAGAATTTTGCAGTTTCCCACATACCTGTTTTTAATAGTGTACAATGTGTAGACGAGTAACAGCAGTAGCATAAATCCAACTGGCCTAATGAAGTGCATACATTACTTGATTAGATTGGTTGCTAATGGTCCCCAAACCTTTTACATTATGTCCTCCCTTAACCCTGTCCCTCCCCCCCTTCCCCAGCTGGGAATAGGGGTGGGGGCCAGAAGCGGGAGCTGGGGGCTGTGGCTGAGCACCAGGGGCGAAACCGTGGCCGAGCACCAAGACCACGGCCAAGCCTGGGGCGCAACTGGGGGGCTGGGAGCCAAAGACACAGCTGGACTAGGGGCCTGTGGCTGGGAGCCACAGCCGAGGCCAGGAGCCAGGCTGGGGGCTGAGGCTGGAGAGTGGGACAGTCTGGAGCAGAGCTTGGGGCAGAGCAGGGCTGGGTGATGCTCCCTCCCTGCCCCCCCATGGGGGCTAGCCCAGGTCCTGCCACGCCCCCACAAAGGTTCCTCCACGTCCCTCTAGGGGGGCACACACTACAGTTTGGAGACCACTGCTGTATGCTTTGGTGGCAACTGGCTAACAATCAAACAGGTTTATTTCCATCCATTTAGCAGATCAGTGATGGAGATGGGTAAAAAGCTAGTAAATCTAAATCCATAGTGCTTAGTTTAGACAAACCTATTTTAATGAAAACTTAATGGATTACACACAGTATTTTACGGTAAGTGATATAACAGGAAACGTGTCTATGCTATGGACTAAAACTGGTTGCAGCTGAACTAGTTCTGAACACAATTCAGCTGTAAGAGTACACGAGCACAGAGGGTGTTCCACACTAGGTCAGCTGCAACCGTTGTTAATCATCCTTATCAACACTGGTTCTGTTTTCAAGTGTAGGCAGGATCTTAATGAAAAGATTCTTCTACTGCTGCATTGGTTTACTTCTCTACTGATTATTTAAGAGCAGATTCTGATTATAAAGAATATATAAAAAATACTAGAATTATATACAAATGGTATTGTTGTAAAATCTTAGTTAAAGCCTACCTCTGTACAGAAGAGTGATTGGGTATGTGCACATATGTAGGGAGGCACCCCTACTGATTGTCCCAGTGCCTTTTGTAAACGCTCTATTTAGAAATAAAAAGATGTCTTCCTCCCTCCCACTTCAATTGCCAGCCCTACAGGATTTCACAGGGTCTGGTCAAGACATTTATACCAATATTTCAAAAAGAATCCATTCATTTTGCATGCCCCACATGTGACATTTAGGAATTTATTTTTATATCTGCAGAGCACCCACAGCTCTCACTAAATTCAGTGATACATTGTGGATGTTCAGCACCTCTGAAAATTAGGCCACAGCTATATAAAGTTGGGCCCTCAAATTAGTGGAGAGAAATCTTAGTCTCTCAGTCCATCCATTTTTTAAATGGGTGTAATACCTACTCACAGGGTTTTGTGAGACTTGTCAGACTGTTTATAAAGTGTTTTGAGATCTTCAGATGAAAATTGCTAAGTAAGTGCTGAAGTATTTTGAAACAATCCACCTTGGATGAATAGGGAAAGACGCATAAGAGAACTTTACCCAATAGATGAGTAGTTTCTCTTGAGTAGGGGCTCTCAGTACACTACTTTTATACACTTTATTTCATTTTGACACTCTGTTTGTGTAGAAGCTATGATAATTATATGATTTGTGCTAAACTTTGATCTAAAGTTATGCTTTCTTTTTAAGTCCCAAAAGGAGAAAATTTAAACAACCTTTTAAAGAAGGCTGCTTATTTAAATTTTGGACAGTTCTAGGATTAAAAGAATGAGGAACAATGAAAGGCAAGATAGCGAGAGAGGGATTCTGATATCCCATTAGCATCTAAAATCAGGTGTGTACTGAGAGAAGTTCAATGGGGGAGTTCTGGCTTAGGGAGGCAAACTCATTAATGGACAGATTCCAATTCCCATACTCACCTTGTTTACTGAGTGGCTCCATTGACTTCAAAGGGGCTATTTGTGGATTAAGCTATCATTGAATGTGAATAAGCGTATGAAAATCTGCTCCTAAGAAGAGCGTAATAGTGTCTATCCTTAAATTACATGGATTCAGTGTACTGTGCTTATAATGTTTGTGATATGAAACAGAACAAACATACTAGCAAGTCTTGATTATTTTTAGGAAGTTTTGATGGTGACTTTCCTGTTATGACACTTAAGTCAAAAGGTACTGTAGGATCTTTTGCTTTTTTATTCTAAGAAAAAACAAAACCCAAATGCAGATATGCGTTAGCAGTCTTCACCTTTGTATAATGATGCACATTGACATCAGCAGTGTGGTTTTTTTCCCAACAATGCCAGAATAGAGGATTAGGCAAATGATGGGAATGAACCCTTTATTGTAAATATAATATAAATAGCAGCTGTTAAAACAGTGTGCCATTTCAGTATTGCAAAGACTGTTCTAACTAAAGCAAATGAGTATAAGAAATTTCACAGGTAAGAAATCAGAAATTATTGCTTTATACCTGCACTTCTATACCGGAATAAGAAAAGGCTTGGGGGAAAAAAGTGCAGTAACATGATTTGCAATGCACGCAATGAATTTTCCCAATTTTTCTCAAATATTAGATGTGTTACTACAGCAGCTAAAATCTCCACTTCAATATCTGTAGTGTAAATCAGAGAGTTACATCACATCATCATGCTAGCACTTTAGATAAGATTTCTGGCCTCTATGGTTGAGAAAGTTTATATGTCCCAGAAAGCCAGGTAAGCCACTATTGTGAAAAAAGTGTGTTTCCTCTTGCAAGCCACAGGGAGTTACTGCCCTACATCATGGAAGGTTGACTGGTTTGAGATGTTGTGGCCTATTTCAAAACACAATCCTATATCATGGGCTTTCCTATGGCATGACTGGTGAGAGTAGAAGAATGACCTAATGGTTATGATTACTACCCTTACTAGGCAGCCGGGGGAGGAGTTGAGCTCTTATGAAGGAGACTCTCTTACATGATAAGGGCAGTTAGTTGGGAACTTTATATTCCATTTCACAGGAAATTCTACAATATATGTTTTCCATTCTGAAATGGAATGAAAACAAAATATTTCAAAATTTCCCATGTGATGAAATTTAAAAAAAATAATAATTTCAGGTCAAAACATTTATTTTGATAAAAATCAAAACTTTTTTTTTCTGATTTTGATTTTGTTAATGTTTTTAAAATGTTTTTATAGAAAAACAATGAATTTTGTTTCAAAACATATTTCACTATGAAAAGTCAAAATGTTTAATTCTGAAAATGTTGAAATTGGATATTTGGACATTATAAAATTGCTTTTTTTTTTTTTTTTTTTTTTCATTTTTCCCCCCAGAAACAATATTTAGTTGAAAGTGACACATTTTGACAAACACAGCAATTTTGACAAAATGAATTTCAACAGTTTCAACTAAAAATTCCCCAGCAGCTCTAACAACAATCTTGAGATTAAATGGAGCTTCAGCCAAGGAGGCTAAATGTTCAGCCAAAGTGGCTCCTTTTCAGTTTCTGCCCTACTGTCTCTCTTTGTCTATGTTAAAGCTAGTGAAAGGATTCAGTTCACAGGGATTGAAGAGTTTTGCTTTGCTTTTGGAGTTGGAACAAGTCCCAAAACAAAATGAAAATTCAGATGAAGCCTCCACGTTTACCTGATTTGGGGTGAAAAAAATCTATACAGTTGATAACCACAGAATTCAACATGGTTTACTTCCAAAACTGTAAATCAACCAAGATTCAGTGGAAACTCACCTTGGGTTTTGCTTAATACACATCCCTGCTTTGCTAAAAGGTTCAGGAACGTTGGAGAAATCTGTTCAGGTATAGAGTTTCGTAATGAAAATATCATACTGCTCTAATGCACAACTGGCAGAAAGGAAGAAATTGTGTGGGGTGCAGCTAAGGCTTTACATTTATATTTTCTTTGCTATTGCTTAACCATCTCTCTTTTTTTAAGTAACAACTATCTATTGAACTAATTTTGAAACAGTTAAGATTTAAAAAGCCAACTGATTTCAGTTCACAGTGACTAAAAGGTTCTTTGAAATTATAGCTGTTAATAAACAGATCAAAGGGAAACTATTCTTGCAAAAACAACTATAATAGTATTGCTGTGAGTTTTGCTCTCATTTTAATCAATACCATTGAGACTAAGAGCCTGAGGGTCAAATTCTTCTCTCAGAAGCAATGGTGTAAATCTGGATTGACTCCACCGATGGAACAGAGCAAATCAACCCTATTTCAGCATTAAAAAACTGTCTGAATTATGTAAACTGTGCTGAAAGATCTGAACTGGGGCTTCTATGTCCTTGTGCAGCTCCCCACAGCAGGACAATCAATAACATTTGTAACTGACTAGGCCACTGTTTCCCAAACAGTGGGTCCTAATATACCAGTGAGTTGAGGGAAGGTTCTAGATGTGTCACCACATCCAGGGCCAGATTAACCCATCTCTGGGCCCTAGGCAAATATATACTTCTGACCTGGTGTGGATTGGAAGCCTTGTAGGTGAGGTGAGGTGGAGAGTAAGCCCTCTCCCCACTCACCCTGCAGCAGTTCCAACTCCTGTCCCATGGGGCTGGGCCCAGCTCCCGCTTCAGGCCAAATCTAAATGGCACTTTGACTGCATGCACCAGGTTGCAACACCCAGAGTGATGAGCCAGGCCCAGCCCTATGGGACAGGAGCCACCACTGCGAGGTGAACTCTGCACTGGGCTGGGATTAGGGTTGTGGTGCGGGAGTGGAAGACATATATATGTAATGGTAGGTCACAAAATAACATGTAGTTGGTGGGTCACTTTAGTATAATCAGATCTAGATTATTGAAGGAGGGAAGGAACAAGCACTTTTTAATAGAAACCTGGAAATCTCTCTTATATTAACCTTTTTGATTTTGAAGAGTAATTTTACAAACCAAACAAACCCTCACTGTAATAAACTTATTCTGCAATCCCTTTAATCCCCATTGAAGTCAGAGGGAGTTTATTTCAGGCAGGACAGCAGGATTGGATTGTTAGCTTATATTTCAAATGATGGGGAAGGTTGTCTGAAAATGCCAAGAAAAATATGTTTAAAAAGTCTATTAATTTATGACAAATATTTTGTAATTGACATTGACGTTTTTCAGTGAAATGCATCCCATGATTTGGCAGGTAATTTACTTGTCAATTGTAGATGCCATGCAAGGGTAAGTGCTAATATTCATTGTGAAAGGATGGGCGGGCAAGGGAGAGAGAGAAAGAGATCATGGTGAAACAGATTTCAAATTACAGTATACCCCTTGGCTGGAATTTTCAAAGGAGCCTAAAACAACAGGATGCCTAATTCTCTCATGCACCTTGGAAAACCTCACCCATTGCCATGTGCTTAGAGCAGGGAAGTGGAAATCTTTTTATTTTTTGTATGTATGCTATGTAGCCAGTATACTTTGGCTGATCAATAAGCATGACACCACTGCACTACTTTGCAAAATAAAATTGTTAATACTGTAATTTAAAATTATGTAAACCTATGTGGCCTTTTATAAAAGCACCTTTTGAAAAGAAGTTGTTTTACATGTCCACAAAGAGAAACCTACTTAATTTTAAAAGGTGTTTGGAAAAGAATAAAGAAAAAGTAATTAGCCCATTTGGTGTTTATAGCTCTTTGGCACATGCTCAGGGGCACTTCTGCTTCTGGGCATGTAGATAGTCTCTAGCTCCAGTGATTTGTTATCTACCAAGCAAGGTGCCATGGAAAAATCACATGCATTATGTCTGGTGCCTGAGGAGTTAATCAAATTCTGTATCAGAATTACCAGCCAAGCAGCAGACTCACTGTTTGCAGTGGACGAAGAGAACATTGCCGAGACTGCAGGCTCTAGTTACCAAGTATAATTACATTCATATTCTAAAACATTCCTAATGTATTTCAAAACCAAACATTCTCTGGCCTCTTGAGCATTTCAAAAGCTGTCATAAAAGTAATCAATAGAACAGGAGAGGAGCTTGGACCTACATATTTATGTTTAATCATTTCTCATCACATGAAAGTAGCACTTTATTTTATTGGAAAACAGAATGCAGTTTTGTGTCTGGAGGTGGACAAGCTCCTTTCAAAGATTGTTTGTGGAGGAGAAGAATGACTTGATATGTCTTTTTATGCTTGGCCTCTCTCCAGATCAGTATGAGAAATGAGTAAACTGATAAAGTGATACAGTATGTTAGAAGAGGAATAACAGAGCACACAAGTAAGATTACCAGCCCTGTGAGACTCATTTACATCCAGTTCTGAGCATTATATATATTTTAGTTGCTTACCAAACATCCCTATCACTAATAAGGATCACTGAAAATATTCTGCTGCCATAATATGCTATCTTTCTTTGAAGATTGTTGCAAATAAACCGGAGGGAAAGAGAAGGGAGAGGAAAAATTGCTGGTAAAAAAATAGGAATAAATCAATCTTTTGCAGTCCATAGATTGAATTCTCTGTTCTAATCAAGGTGTGCTCAGTATAAGAAAGGAAATGAAGGGAGGCAAAGATGACTTTAAGCCACCTTTTTTACTTCCCCTATTCTCAGTCTGGCTCATGACTACTCAAACTTATGCTCAACTGCAATAAAGCCAGCAAGAAACCATTCCACAGATGAGAACAGCTAGTGAGCAGTGGGGTGCCACAGCCATATCTTCTCCCTTTGGCAACGCTGCAGTGTAAAGATGTCTCCTATCTCCTTTCCTCCAACAACTATTGTTTGAAAGGAGCTTGTCTACCTCCAGACATATGACTACATTCTGGTTTCCGGGTCCCCTATGCCAGACAATTACAAAGGTGAACCAACCCAAAGCTATTATACTGGCTGTATGCTGTCTGGGGAAACCCTGCATGCCAAGCATTGTTCTCTGTGTATTAGTTCCACCTGACTGAATGTAAAAAAGAACTGAGCCCTATTTTTTTAAATGATTTTTAAAGTTCATCCCACTGACCTCAGTGAAGCTGAACCAAACAGTAATTTGGTCCAAATTCTGCATTAGTTTTCACATGAACTCTGGTAAAAGCCCTTAAAAAGAATAAGGCTCAAGTGGTTTGGAAGCTTCTAAACACATTGTCTTAGACTTCAGCTCAGAAAAGTAAACAAAGGCAATCAAAACATTTAACACTAGATCAAGTGGACTTTGTAATTGTAACTCACAGTGACATATACAGGCCAAGGCAAAATTCCAATATTTCCTTAGGCTCATTACCATGCAGTCTTCCCTTGAGCCATCTTATGGAGACTTTCCAACTTCTTTACTTGGAGAGGAACATAAGCTTTCCCATCTTGAGGCTTGATAGCTGTGAATAACTATACTATAGCTCAAATAAAAAAACACAGGTAGAAGGAAGTAAGCCCCAAAATACTGTTTTACCAGTGTACATAGGCTAAGATATACTAAAAGGCAGGTGCACTGTGACTGCTACTCACTATACGAAATGGAATCACTTCCTGTCCTCCCTCCCATTTGCTGTTTTCTCCCCACTTGTTATCTCTAGTCATAATTTCAAAGTGCAAGTTCTTGAGAGCTGGAACTGTCTTCTTCTTCCATGCTTTATACAATGGGGCCTCAAAGCCCTGTCAGATAAACCCCCAAATTTGCTTCAGAGTTATTCACAACCTCATTTTTTACTTTCCACCATGCAATGTTTGCAACTGCAGCATTTGTACAGGCAAATGTTACTAAGAAGTAGGTGTGCAGAAAGAAAAAAAAAATCACACATATCAATGGAAATGTATTCACATAAATATTTGTGCCAGAAACTTTTGAATAGTCAACTTGAAGACAATTTAAGGAACAGAAAGAATACTACTTAGCTTAGGTGGCCAGTCACACAGCATTGATATAAACAAGATGAACTCCTGTCCCTGCTTCAGTCAATGACAAAACTCCCATTGACTTTAAGGGTCTAGGATTTCACCTATACTATTTAGCTCATAAGCAATATATTGGCTAAAATACATTAATCACATAATTTTGGATTAAGAACACATATGCAAAAATTGAAGTTTGTTCGTGGGCAATTCACAAACAGAAAAAGAGGATAAATTTGGTAAATAGCTTGCCCAGCCCTACTCCCCTTCATAGGCAGATAAACTCTTCTCCTTCCTTAACAAAGAGATAAACTATCTTTAAAAAGAACAGTGGTAACCAAAAGTGGACACTTCAGTTAATTTTGAAAAATGTTTCTCGTTAAAGCCCCTAGTTCTCAGGCAAATTTCTGAAAACAACTCCCTCCGCCCCCAGCTTTTTAGTGGAAATTGTCCATGTTTCAAAACATATTTTCCTTAGACCAAAAACTATAATAAGCTGTCATTAAGTGCATCAGTACATTAAGAGATGAAGAATGCTGAAGTGGCTAGGGCACTAGTTTAGTACTCAGGAGACAGAGGTTCAATTCCCTGCTCTACCACAGGCTCCCTGTGTAACCTTGAGCAAAGCTACAGAATGGGGACCGATGAGTTAGGCAGCAGTTCTGCAGAAAAGGACCTGGGGGTAACAGTGGATAAGAAGCTGGATATGAGTCAGTAGTGTGCCCTGGTTGACAAAAAGGCCAATAGCATATTGGGCTGCATTAGTAGGAGCATTACCAGCAGATCATGGGAAGTGATAATTCCCCTCAATTCGGCATTGGTGAGGCCATATTTGGAGTATTGTGTCCAGTTTTGGGCCCCCCACTACAACAAGGATGTTGAGAAGTTAGAGAGAGTCCAGCGGAGGTCAACAAAATGATTAGGGGGCTGGAGCACAAGACTTATGAGGAGAGGCTGAGGGAACTAGGCTTGTTCAGTCTACAGAAGAGAAGAATGAGGGGGGATTTGATAGCAGCCTTTAAACTACCTGAAAGGGGGTTCCAGGGAGGATGGAGCTAGGCTGTTCTCAGTGATGGCAGATGATAAAACAAGGAGCAACGGTCTCAAGTTGCAGGGGGGGAGGTCTAGGTTGGACATTAGGAAAAAGTTTTTCACTAGGAGGGTGGTGAAGCACTGGAATGGGTTACCTAGGGAGGTGGTGGAATCCCCATCTTTAGAGGTTTTTAAGCTGCGGCTTGACAAAACCCTCGCTGGGATTATTTAGCTGAGGTTAGTCCTGCTCTGAGCAGGGGGTTGGACTAGATGACCTCCTGAGGTCCCTTCCAACTCTATGATTCTATGATTCTAAATAACATGGCCTCTCTGTGCCTTAGTTCCCCCTCTGTAATGGAGATAATAGCATTTCCCTACCCCACAGGGGTGTTGTGAGGATAAAGGCTATGAGACATTTAAATATTACAGTAATGGAGGCCTTAAACTACCTTAAGTTAAAGGGTAAAAACCTTACAAAAATGTTGTATTGTTAAAATTCATCTAATTAACCATTAATACTGGAGAGACGAAAAGCAAAGGGGTGACTCAGAATTAAAGCTCTTATCATACTTTGTCATTAGACAGTTCTGAGATTTTCTTGCTCTCTCTCTCTCCCCCCTAATATGACAGTGATATTTTTAAATCCTATTTTACTTACGTGCTTACAAAATATAATCAATATATATGGACTTCTACAGGGCCTTTCATCTGAGAGTTCAATGCTATAAATAGCAATTAATCTTCATAATGCCTCTGAGGAGGTAGTTAAGGTTTAACAGCCCATTTTATAGCTGAGGAAACTGAGGAATGCAAAAGTTAAGTGATTTACCCAAGATCATGTAGCAAGTCAGTGGTAAAATCAGGAGTAAATCCCAGATCTTCTGGAATCCTACTGTGTGCACAAGGTAACAGTGGTAGGTTAAAAATAAAAAAGAACTCACACAGGGTGTTCTCAACAGGCAGTTTTCAAATATGATTGCACAAGCATCCATATACTGTGTACATACTTTATTTTGCTGCTTGATGTGAAATCACCTCTCCCCTCCTGCCCACCAATAAGAAAGGGGAGGGCTAGAAAACTCTGAATAGTGAATATGTTTCTGCAATTGATTTGCATCAGGTGTAGGTAGGTGAAGGGGTAGCATGGTTGGTGTTACAGTTATAAAATATTTGAGAAATATTCAGTGGCTCTTAGCCTATGCTTCTACCCTGGTGAGGTGAACATTTTGAAGTGGAGAGAACTATAATGTACAGGAATATTGGCCTCTTCAAGAGTTGTCAAAATATTTTTACACTATATATCATTTTGTGCGTGCTTAAGTACAAGGCTAAAATCCCTCACTAAACAGAGAATATTCGCACACTGGAATCATTTATATTGACAACCACTTTTAATAAAATTGGCTACAAAGTTCAGATAAACTGTTACTGTATGTATGAGGTGGCTGCATAGGTACCTTGATAAGTTTCCATACAAAAAAACCCCTTAGACATAATTTAATAAATATCAGTTTTGGTATTTTTGCTTTTTCATAATGAAGTTGACATGCAGTATGTTTGTTAAGAGTAAGTTTTATCAAATGATAATTAAGTAATGAAAATGTGATCCACTTGGCACACAGTGGAAATAAATATGAAGGATTTTTAATAAAAAATACAATCCCAATATGATTTGAACGCAATACCTTTTGAAATTTATAAAGGTAGACATTGTATGTATTAGGCTAGAGAGTCTATAATTAAACACCTCTGGGAATGTATAGCTGTTAAATTAGCTTTTAAGAAATAATGTTGTTCCACAAATGTTATAGAAACACAATATTTAGCATTAGCCACAGAGTTAAGAAGAAAATGTGTTTCCCTAACTTATTTCAAGATTTTGCCTGACCTTGGGTGTGTTACATAATCCTTCCATGCCTCCATTCTCCCACTTGTAAAATGGGTTCAGTAATTCCTACATTAGACGGGTAAAGAGAATTCCAGTTTTCACTGTACTAGAGCTGGTGAAAAGTTGGTTTCCATCACACAGGGAATTCTGTAATTTCAAAAAATGGTTTCACTCTGGATTGGAACAGATAGTTGAAATCTTGGAATATTTCTCAAAATGAAATATTCTAAAAATATTTCATTTCAACTTTATTGAAACATCTAATTTTGATACGGTCAAAATGTTCTCTCTCAACTTTATTGTTTTTACTTTGTACATTTTATTATAATAAAAGTCTAAACAAAATTACTGAAAAAAATGTTTTGATTATGCTGAATCAGCATTTTCTGATAGTACTTTTTTGTAAGTCAATTTGCAAGCTGTACTACTTTAATTCTAATTGCTTCAACTTTCTCAAATAAATTCCTTTGAGGATGAAATTTTGTGTGTTCGGTTTCAGCCTGAAGGTGAATATTCTTTGGAAAGTTTGAGCAAAAGTTATTCAGCTGTTTTTGAGTTATTCAAGTGTGAATTGGAGGAACGGGGCACAATACACTTTTTCCCTATATATGCAGGCATTCTCATCCAGCATTTCTTCACTATCAAGTGACGCTATCAACACTGATCATATTGATAGTGGTAGGATAAACTAGAAGAGTCTATATAGATGGAAATTTAATAGTAGTGAAGAATGAAAGTACAGTCATATATCCTCCAAAGATATTCTAGAAAGCTTTCAAAATGGGTTAAATAAATGATAGCATGGACTGAGAAATGAGAAAGAATTTAAGCTTTCAAAGTAATACAGTAAACGAATGGTAGCTGTAGCATAAACGAGAAGAGTCACAGCTTTGCATAAAGAACATCTATGAAAGCTTTAAAATTTGTCAAAAGCTGAACCAACAGTAATTTTCAGGTACCTCTGAATCTTTCACACTGAATAGCAGAAGCTATCTTCAGATGCATGCACTATGGGCCATGGTGAAAGAAAACCAAGGCAGAAGTGAGAGTTCTGGGCAGCTTCCTAAGGCTTCTTTACAAAATGAAAGTGTTAGGCACATATGGGAATCTCTCAGTAGACAGTCATGGGTGGTTTATTTGATTAGTACAGGTTCAAATGCTGATTTTCTCATGTTATCACAGCAGTTCAAAGCAAATAAAATGCAGTCATTCCCCAGTGCTGCCAATTTCCCCCATTTACTTCTCACACTAATTTTGCAAATTGAAGCTTTGCTGTTATCTTGAATCTCAGATTTCCAGCCATAAGTTCTGTAAAACTCTAGAAAGTTTCTCTGGATTTAGTTAGCTGAAATATTTAATAACATGGAACTGTGTTTGCAGAACCTATTTATTTATTTATTTGGCCTGCAAGTTCAACACATATAATAGCTGCAAATTTTACACAGAATACACTATAATTTTATGAGAGGAAAATAAACCTCCCAGACACCTCAGATTCACAGCACTTTCTAGGCTTTGCTCTCCCCACCTCTAGCTTTCACAGTGGAAGCCTGTTTTATATTAAATAACTGAACTATTAGGGTTCAAATGGTAACACAATTTACTGTTGTGTGAGGACATTTATGTTAATATATCTAGAGATCTGGGTAATACATCTCGTATCTGACTGAAGTTTGAATGCAGGCACTGCTGCAGCATGAAAGAATATGGCTAACAAAAAGAGTATGAAGAAAAAGAAAACAAGGGATTAAGGTTGGCTTTTTGGTCCATTGCTTACTTAGCCAAAGGAAGACCTGGAAGTAGGTGGTATTAGCCTTGGAACACTCCACTAGAATTATATCTAAAACTGGAGCTGAGAACATACTTATTCAGGGCGAGATTTCTAACCATGGCTCCAGTTTAGAAGCCATTTACTTCACAAGTCCTACTATTGACTTAAGTGAAAGTACTAGTGAAATTAAGGTACTATTCATTGTGAATAAATTTATCTCAGCTAGCCCTCAATGACTTTAACCCCCTTTTCCTGTTCATTCATTATTTACAAATAGATATAGATTTTATTAATTTGATTATTATTTAGTGAATGGTGTTTGCAAACATTTTCAGCCAACAGATTGCTCATAAACTATATGTCATGATTATTACTTAGATCATTTGCTATTCATAATTCATTACTTATGTTGTGATTGATCACCTAAGGCATTGCCTATATGAGAGAAGTTGTCCCAATTTAACCTAATAGATCTTAGCTAAATGGATCCAAACCCACATGTAAATCAGTTTATCTTAATCTGGTAATTTTCCAATGAAAATTAAATCAATTTAAAAACATGGAATAAACTGATGATGTGTGTCTACATTGAGAGTTTGAACCCGTTTAATTAGATTGATTTAAAATTGTTTAAATTGGTGTGACTTTTCTCATACAGACAAGGTCTAAGTGATTGTAGTAGTAGCAGTAGTGATTCCTGCTCCCTTACTGGCTGATTCAAATCTACCAGTATGGCCACACAAATGTATCTGGTGTGTATACTCATGCAAATAAATATGTGCAAATACATTTTTGCTTGTACAAGTATTCATGAGAAGCTAGTAAGAGGGGCTATATATCCCATCAGTGTGAAACTGCAGTTTTTATTCAAACAAATACCGATGAACACTGTTTTCAAATAAATTAGGACTATCCATATTTAGACTAGCAAAAGTCATTCAAAAACGAAGTAGATGCAAGTTTCTGGTTGTTTAGATCACAGATTTGTAAAAGAAAGAAAATTCTGGCAAGTCCTCTCTGTAATATATTACAGCTTTATCAGTAATTGCATTCGCACATCTTGTATTGAAATTAGAAAAGGCTATTATCTACATTCTGTGTGTTAATTAAAAGGGAAGACAAATTCTTTACTGCACCTGTACATTATAGAAAGCATTCAATTGCCAATTAAGCGAGAGACAGATGGAGATAGGTAAGGCATGTAAAGCCTAATTTTATAGCATACTCTCTCCTTCATAAGCAATTTCAGTTCATCTAAGGGAAAATACTTCTTCAATGATGAAATCTATGATCTAAAAAAAAAGCCCACTTGTACAACCATTATACAGATAATGTGTTGAGATGATGAGCAGCAACCACAGTGGGTAAAATCCACCCGCCACAGAGGGCCAGCACAAGCACAATGCACTATTTAAGTCCTATTTTGAGGATGGATGTGGTGCACTGCCTTCATGCTGACCTTCTTCATAGGGGGAAATTTCACCCTCTGAGTTGAAGTTCCATACTGTTTAGGCTAAATTCAGAATTAGTGAGGTGTAGGAGGAGACCACAACAGAATCCGCACCAATAGCAGAGGTGCAAAAAAATGGTATGGTAGCTGGGGAAGCATGCAACATGGTGGAAACACGTGTCGGTTGGTGTGTTAGGGACTTGCAGAGGCCCAGTAGTTTGTAGTTTCAAAGAAAGGGGTATAATCAATTAAGGCACGCCAAGAACTGATGCAAAGGATGGTGTAACAAAGTCAAATATGCTCTCTTTAGGAGAACATGAGCTGCAAAGTACCCATTCATGGCAGCAAGCATATTCTGCACAGTCCAAAATAAAAAAGATGGTACCCATTAGACTGCAACATCCATGCTACTCACTGCTGTAACCGCATCTTTGCCATAATCCCTTTGCTTAGGTTGTCATCCGCATAATTCCTAAATATTGGTATTTTGCTGATATTCCTCTATAACTAAATGTTATGCCATATACAGTTTTTAGGAATGATGCCAAGAGAATTTAACAGGATTTAAGTTTAGTGCTCATGAGAGCGAGGGACCCAAAGCATTGTGTTCTATTGCTTCCCAGCACAGATGAACCAAATGCATTGCATCCCTGTCTGCAGCAGCCTCTCCTGAGTAGAATGCACGGGTTGAGTTGAGAATGTTGAGTTGTAACAAATGGTTTTGTATTTTTGTGATTCGCACAAACAACGAACAGTTCAGCTAACTCTCCAGAGTCATTCCACTCCTGATCTAAGTCACAATTTCAAAATCAATGGGCAGAGTATTATCTACAAATGGGGCGGTGCGAGGTGGGGTGCGCGGACTGGTAAATCTGGTAGGTGGGGGAGGGGGAGAGCAGAAGGGAAATACCATGCCTACCACACTATGTTTCTGCCCCTGGGATCCCATAAAAGATTATTTTCTATAGGTCTCAGGGGATGTGCTTCCATGGTACTTTGAGGGCAGGGCTGAAGTAGAGCCAGGGCCCCACCACTACTATAGACAGCATCATCCATTGCTGACTCCTTATCCAAGTGAGACTTCATGCAGTTTGAATCAGCATAGATTCCTGCTAAATCCCCACTGTGAGTACTACTGCATGGGTTCTCTGCGAGAGCTCTGCAACCTAAGCAACAGTATAGCGAACAGTTCCTCCTCTGCAAAATCACTGGGATTCATGGGATTGGAAGACTGCCCCGTCTGCCAGTTCTGCAATTCCCTTCGTTTGTGGGGATGATTTGGTAAAGTCTGCAAGAGAGTTTTTGGGAGGTCACTCTGGACCAAAATTGCCCATCCCATAGAGTCTCAAGATGTGGAAGGACAACAACAGCATTTATTTTTTTTAAAAGGGGATACCAAATAACATACACAATGAGAATGCTGCCTGGATGATACTTGTGGAGCTAGGCATATTTAGAGCTTGATCCAGAGCCCACTGAAGTCAATGGAAAGATTCCCATTGAGTTCTATGGACTTTGGCACAGGCACTTATTGAGAATTAAAAATTGGGGTCTTCTGGTTTTGCAGATCTGTGGCATAGGTGGAAATTTGCATGGCCAGTTTAAATCTGTTGAAGCATTAGATTGAAACCACTAACACCTGGCTGCTGAGATCCACAAAGATCTAAAAAGAAGATCATTGAATTGTCCTACTAAAATCATTTTAAGAAGGAATTTGTATTCTCATCTGGAAAGATTTGTTTTTCTAGCTGATCTAGATGTAATCATACATGATGGACTATAAACTCTGTATTGATGTTTAACATTTTCCTGTGCTCAACTTATTTCTTATTTATTTTTTTCTCCCCTTTATGAAATCGAACAGCTGACAAGGTCAACGATGACTTCTATTCCAAACGCCGACACCTTGCAGAACTGGCTGCTAAGGGGAGCCTACCACTGCACCCAGTACGCAGAGAGGAAGACAGAACATACACGCCTGATAATGACACGACTAGACAGAATGGGCAGAAATCCAAAGTCTCAAAGATGCACACACACCCCTTACCTTACAACTCCAACTTCAAAACCTGGGACCCCAGCGTCCAGTCCCTCCGACGACAGACGTATGCAAACAAGGGGAAGCATGTCACAGGAGAACCAGCAGTAAGTGACCCACTGACAACTCGGAACCAGCACTATCTGCCCCCACAGCCGTATTTCATAACTAACAGCAAAACAGAAGTGACTGTTTGAGATTGCTTTTTTTTTTTTAAAAAAAAGATCCCTTAAAAAACAACAAACACACATACAACACAAATAACTGAAAAAGGAAGAAAAAAAAAGATAGTAAGAAGGAATGAAACTTCCACTTGGACATTCCTGCTATGAAGCCAATCATAAGACAAAGAGTGGGTAAATACCATTCAGCAATACACTGAAGGTTTAATTAGAAACATCATTTGTACTTCACACTGGAAAACAAACCCTTGTGACTAACTTTTTTTTTTACTTGAAACTGAAATCCATGATGAGAAGTAGCACAATCTAGAGAAACTTTACATCTGCTTAAACCATTTACGTTATGTTCCTGCCTTGAGACAGAGAGCCAGTGAGAAAGAACAATATACTGTAATACATTGTTTTGGTCACGAATGTTGTATAAATTCTAATAATAATAACAACAATAATAATCACTAGACCTGTGAAAACCCAAGTGCAAATAACTTGGTACCAATCCTAACATTATTGTACTTTCATACCATCACTATAGGAAGCGCAAAAAGCAAATAAAATAGAAGACAAAAGACTTATGTGAATCCTATGAAGACTGTTACAATTAAAAGCATATGGGAACTTTCTGACAGGCAGAGAGTCCAAAAGGACAACAAACACAAGAAGCTTTTATTTTATTTTAGTTTCAGTTTAGTTTTAAAGATTTAGGAACCTCCAAAATAAGAAGAGACGTATCATGTGACACACTGGGCGGGGGTTGGGAGAGAAAGCTGGGCGGGGGTGGGGAGCAAGAAAACAGGATCAAACCACTCCTGCTCAGTCCTGTTTTCCGGGCAGAAGGTAACAACTCTCACTTTGTGGACTGTCAAGACTTTTTCTTCACCTAAATGTTTTGCCTATATTCAACTGCTTCAGACTGAAAATAAATAAGTGTGGGTGGTGCCTTTACTGTATTGCTATTGTTCAATGACAGTCTTGTTTCTCAAAGTGAAACCCGTGTTCTTTTAAGCTTATTTCCTCATGTTTTATTAAAGTATTAGAAGGGTTCCACCCCCACCAGCCTCCCTGCCCTTTTTTGTTGTCGAGAATGAAAATTCATGTTTCACTTCTGTGTAGTGGTTGCAAGGTCAGGAATATTTAGTTATCCCATCACCCTCTGTAGTAAACTATACTTTTCCTACCTAAAATCCCCTAGTCTTTCTTTCTGTATTTGCTTTTAGGCACAGTAGTTCTCCTTCAAAGTTCAATTAAATGTTACATGATATATTGTCTTTTTCTTGTTTGCTTTTTGTTAGTGGTGTCCCCCCCTCTTGGTGGGCTTGATATAGGGGGCTACTACACTAGCCTCAGACATCACAAGGGTCTGGGATTAAAAAGCAGACTCATGGTCTCGCCTTACCGTGGTTCTGATGACTTGGATACATTTTTCATATCAATAAAACCACTACAGAATTTGGCACGGTTGGCAGCCTGGCAGTCCTGGAATGGTAAAATACATGCACATCAGCAATGAAGTGAATAATTGTGAGACTAAGACTGTGTGACAACTGCCTGACACACCAGGCAGTGCAATTTGCATTTCACTTTCATCATGCACTAAAAATCCCTGCCGTGCCAAAAAAGAAGTCATTTGGAGAAGTCATAAACTAACCATCCCAATACAATTTACATTTGCACTAGCTGTCAATTCTCCTTAAGATTAGTTTCATAATGTATAAGGACATGATTGGCTCCATGAATCAGAGAACTGTATGCTGTAAAATGAATCAAAAGTGGGATTTCTGAACTGTGCTCAACTGATTCAGGCAGTATTTCTCCTTAGATTGTCGGAAGGATGCAAGAGCAGGGAAGTTTAAAAGAGGCTAACATGAGAAATCATTTATCCAGCAATCTCAAGATTGTTTTGCATCCTGACTATACAGGCATCACTCCATAAGCGTGCTACTAAATTGTATGATCATATATTTTAAGCCTATGAAACATAGACAAAACCTGTAGATTAATACTTTGCACACACTCCAAATTTTCTAGTATATCTCACTTGATTCCTTTAACCTTTATTGCCTTCACAATTGGCTAATTTAATTTGACCCTTTATGGAATGTTGCTGTTAATCCATATGCTTTAGACCCACACTTCAGCTGCACTCTGATCCACACAGATTTTTGTGTAACTCGAGCATATTTTATGTGGAAATATTTTAGTAACTGTATGTTCTGTAAGTAAACCCGTATTAATACTTGTTAACAACTACAGAGTTTATGATACCAATAATACTTCCTATGATAAAATGTTTGTTTTTTAAGAATGTTTATTTGTAAACATATGTATTCACTATATTAATATGAATTTCTTACCTGGCAATAAAACTGATTCTATGTGAATCCCATTTGCTGGCTCATTCATAAACTTCTATCATTGGGCCAACTCCTGAGTTCCTCATTCAGCTTTTACAAAGTCTTTACAAACTCCCACTGAAGACAATGGGTCTTGTCTGAGCAGAACGAATGAGTTGAAACTTTATTATTTGTAATCATGCCAAGAGAAAGTTCTCTTGAGAACGCAGGCTGTATGTTCTCTGTGGTAAGTATGCACCTTGCTAGCATTTGAACTCTGCACACCTGATTAGTTATTTTAAAGTTTTGGAAGAAAAAAAATTAAAGAAACACAGGGCTAAATCCTGGTCTCTTTGAAGCACATGGGAGTTTTGCCATGGACCTCAATGGGACTGCAGGATCTTGATCCATACAGTGTGCACTGGGATGACTGTAGATGTAACAGTACATGCAATTCTTATGCAATTATTAGTTGCAGAAGAAACAAAAACCTCAGCTAGGGAAAAACAAAGTATTTTGGTAGCTTCCAAGATAGTCTTCAGCATCCTGCAGTGATGTGGCCTGGTAGTTAGCATGACGTACTAGGAATCCTGAGTTCAAGTCCAGATTATGCCACTGACTTGCTTTGTGATATTGGGTGAGTCAATTAAACTCAATTATGGTTCCTAAGAGGCTGTGACATGTTGGATAGGGAAGAAAATCCATCATTTTAACAGTGATGTATGGAGGAGTTATCGCTTTAAAAGGCAAAATGGGTGACATCTTCATTTGGGCTCTTTTATACCACATAAAATAAAATGGGCCCTAAGAACTCCATAACTGACCAGAGGAGGATTCCCACAGACCAGGCACAGTGGAAACAGTCATAAGGCTTCCCCCTGAGGAACCCTTCACAAGGTCTGGTATAGGAGTCTAGAGGGACATGCTATGGGCAGGGCCACAGGACAAAGCATTGAGGAGATTCTGGGCACTGCTATGGCCCACAGACCAGCCCAGGGAGGCTGCTGTTACCTAGACAGTGGATCTGGGAATTATAGAATCATAGAAGTGTGCAACTAGAAGGGACCTAGATAGTCCTGCCTCAGTGCAGGGGACTGGATTAGATGACCTAAGTATTAACTAGACCATCCTTGGCAGATGTTTTGTTAATCTGTTCTTAAAAACCTCCAATGACAGAGATTCCCCTACCGCCCTAGGTAATTTGTTTTGGTGTTTAACTACCCTGACAGTTAGGAAATTTTTCCTAACATCTAACCTAAATCTCCCTTCCTGCAATTTAAGCCCACTACTTCTTGTCATGTCCTCAGTGGTTAAGAAGAACGATTTATCACCCTTCTCTTTATAATAACTTTTTATGTACTTGAAGACATATCATGTTCCCCCTCAATCTTCTCTTCTCCAGACTAAACATACCCAATTTTTTCAGTCTTTCCTTGGAGGTAATTTTTTCTAGACTTTTAGTAACTTTTGTTGCTCTCCTCTGGACTTTCTCCAGTTACATCTGGGCCCTCTTAAGCCCCGAGAATAGTCTAGGAGCAGGAGGGCACAAAGGTGACTTACACCCACCTTTGTTCCCACCTCCTCCTGGGCTCTGAATTCTGTGCTGCACTCATTCACTTCTGCCATGCTGATTGACTGTTTCCATTTAACCTCGTAGGATATCTGTACACAGTAAATGAAGGTGTGATTATAGTGTGGATAGGCATCTTGCTTTAATCTACCTAGAGTAGATAATAATAGTAGTGAAAACATGGTGGCATGGGCTTAAATGCAAGCTAGTTGCCCCAGTACAAGTCCATCAGGGACTCTAGCTGTGTACTCAGGTTACTAGCCCACACTGAAGTCCATTCCAGCACGTCTTCACTACTACTGTTACCTGTGATAGCTATTAAAGCTAGTCTGGGTATGCCTACCTGCACTACAATCACACATTCATTTTCTGTGTACTCACTTAGCTGAGCTGGAGCAGCTCAGCTAGTAAAAATGAATAGAGGCTTATTTTTGTCACTGAAGTCGACAGATCTTGCTCTGATTACACTGAATGAGCCCATTTATTGAATTTGAGGATGTCATTATTCATTTTCACTCTCTAGCAACAGCTACCATGCAAGAAAAAGCATCAAAACCATGCATACTCATACTTCTTTTCAGCTCTCTTGGCCTTATTTTATAATTTACATAAAACTACTTAAATAGACCTCTTCCTGAAAATTACCATGGACATGAATTCTACCCTGAGGCAGAATAAGAACTGACTCTGAATCAATGCATCTGGACACATGCAGCTGTTATTCAAGGAAGTGGGTGAAAACCATTAAAAATGAACTTTTAAGAAATCCTCATATATATTTTTGCCTGTTTAAACTCTTGTAGTTATGTGTTAATTGTTAAATAAACTGACATAAATTAGAGAAAAAATCAATTTTTGTTTGAAGGATTTTATATATTAACTCACAGGCATGACTGAATATTGATGTATATTGTACACCAGTAAATTGTTTATTCATCAGAAAAAACACCATGTGATAGAGTAAGTGTTTTGTCTGGAAAGTTACCAGTCTCAAAGCAGAATGTTTTCCCTCTTTCTTTCTTCTGACCCACCCTCTTTACTCATTTTGCTTCTTTCCTTTTTCTTCTAAGAAAAAGAGCAAACTTAGGATTCTCCTTCCCCCCACCTGTTAACTGAGTCCCAGCGTGCCCCCACATTTCCAACCTACCTTCTCAAAATCCCCCTTCAGAGTCTTTGATCCATTCTGCTTCTTGAACCTTCCTCCGTTCAGTCCTTGAGCTATTGTGATCCCCAGCTCCTCCCTAGCCTCTGAAGCATCTACGTACCTATTCACCTGCATGTTTCACCTTTGTGCATTTGCACTTCTGTTGCTTAATGTTGTATTAGTGTTAAATGTAATTTTAAAAATTTTCACCCAATAACTGTTCTTGTAGATTGTTATTTGATAAACAACATTTGAAATGGACCTGCTACTAACATTTCATGTAAAATGCAGTTCAAATAATTTCTGCTGAACAATTCTTTCTTACAGGCCCAGTTAGTAATTCAATTCACATTTGAACTTCCCATTATTTCTGGTTCATTTTTTTAAAGTTGGGTTGTTGCTGAAGCTGTGTGTTTGGCACGCTCTCTCCCCGTCCACCCTTGGAATAATATGCTTTTCAATGCCAGCTGTAAATGCCAGCTATGTTTTTCTCTCCACCACATTCTTAAAGCCAAACAGGCAGGATCTGGTTAAAAGAATAGCCTTCAAATCCAAGATTTTTAGAAATGTCATTCTCTTTACTGTCAGATTTTAAAATCCCAACCTGGACTACTCTGAGACATTCAACCAGATGGTGTTACATGTAAAAAAAAACAAAAAACAAAAAAAACCACCAACAACAAAACCACCCAGAGTAATAATTGTGACAAGTAATTTTGTCATTTATCATCTCCCTGCTCCCCCTTAAATTTCCTCCTGGATTGTAGAACTCAGATGTATTTAACAATAACATGCTAAAAACTGTTTTGTGATAAGGGATAAAGTCCTTCCCTTTTCCTCTTTAGAGACATATAAATATATAGAATCACAGTTCTGTATTTAGGAGATAATGCAGCATTTGCTCTGGTTAATTTCTGCTGAATTGTTATAAATGCAGTGGCTGAGCACTGTTTCAATAGTGGGACCCTGAGGAATGCTAAGCACAGAGGTTCCCAGCCACAGCTATGTACCTTTCTCCTTACCCTAATTATGATCTTCTATTGCACCCCTGTTCACCACCATTTGCCTACCATACACAACCAGAACAGTTCAAGCTTCCTTGCAGGGTAGAGCACACATAGCTGAAGGAGTGGTATCAAGCACTACCTGGCACAGCTGAAAGCTTACGAGTTAATTAACAGACCCAGGGACACAACTATATAGTTGGGAAGAGGGTGTGCTGCCTGAACTGCAGTGGCTGGAAGACATGTGCCTGAAAGAGGCAGGACTAGGAATAATGCCTCTAGGTGCACTGGGCAATCACACTCACCTTTAGGACAGTTGTAACTGGCAGTTCCTCCCAGCAATTGTTAGGGGATGTGTTGGAAAGGGCCAAAGACATGCCTCAGAACCGCAGACATAACCCCTTTCTGCGTGTTCAGCTCCACTGCCATTCTTAGCAGCTCCCTCACTGTGCCTGCAGCACACACCATTTTGGCTGCCTTCTACAGATGAATGTTGCTGGCAAGAGGTTCATGTGATCTTTTCCTCCCACTGAAGTTGTCTGTGCCTTTGAGATCCTGTCAGAGGGTTAAGGCCTGAACTCAGAAGTATCACATAGTGTTGGTACCTGGGCAATGTTGCCCATTGGCCAGAGTCTGTGGCCGGAAGTAGGGGAACCTGGACCTTCCCTCTCCAGTGGGTTCAAACCCAAGGCCCTGCAAATAATAGTTCAAATATGTGGCTCAGGGGTGGGCGCCTATACACATGTTCCCTGGGCCACTTCCTACTCTGGTTCTGGTTCCTCTGTCCACTCCACTGATCAGTTTTTGGATCCCGCCCTTGAGTTCCCTCTGATCATGCTCCAGAAGGTCTTCCTCTATCAGCCATGGTTTTTCATTCCCTGCCTCTGGGGAGTGAAGGGCATGTGGCGGCTTAGCAGTAGGGCCTGCTCTCGGCTGCATAGAACCCTGGTGGATTCTCTAGAGGAGCAGTTGTGTTCTACAAGCTCCTGCACTCTGTCCACCCAGACTGAGCTGAGCTTCTTCCTTTTGCTCTCTGCCTCCAATGTGAATATGTCCAGCAGGTGCATGGATGGGGCCCTCTGGGCCCAGAGATGCTCTTTGACCCTCAGTTCACCAGTGTTGGGCTCGTACAACCCATCACCAACCCAGTGCTGGCCCATATAGGAAGTGCAACTGGTTGGATCCTGGTGTGATGCAAGCAGAGATGATCTCTGAGTAGGCTGCTGTAAAGATCTGTTTGTTGTGTTGTGTCTCTTTATCTAATACCAGACCAGGATCCTCAGGTCAATCCCTGGACCTCCAAGACTAGAACAAGCATAATTCAGCCCTTAGCTGGAAAACAGTAGCAATGGCTTTCCTTTCCCTATTTATCACAGCCATGTAAGAATTGGAGAGGAGCCTGAAATGTAAAATTCATGTAAAGATTTCAGCACACAAATTTTAGGGACTGTTTGGATCTGGTGTTTTTAATTGATCCACTATATAGATAGGCTATAAAAGTAAAGGCAAAGAGTTAAGATCCAGGTTTTGATTCAGGCTAATTTCTAATCAATGTAAACCTGGAATAAATGGCCTAATTATAAGGGGTAAAAATCAGAGGGGGGGGGGAGAGATAATTCAGACACCTCAGTCAGCTTTTCACAACAACTAACGGTTGACTATTTCTCATTCTAACAAAATGTGTTAAGCTGAAAACTATGTTGTATTTCTGCATAGCTGATGATTTAACTATATACCTCCAAACCAGAGGTCTGCAGAGAATCACTGATTAAAAGAAATGTCCAAAATACTCATAGCCATGTAAAACGTTCCATGCTCAAAGGTAAACCCTCTCCTAAATTATACAGACTCTGATCCTGCAGGGGTTCAGAAACTCCTGGGATATATGGATTAACCTCCACTGTCACTGAATTCAGTTGGAGCAGTATCACTTCAAGAAGGTGTTCAACCAAGGCTTACCAACTGAGGAAGCAGAATGGCAGCAGATGAGCAGAGAACCCAGCCTTCCAGGACACAGTAGAACAGTAAAAGGCAGTTAGACACAACAAGCTGAGAAGTGCTCCTTATTTTTGCTCCCAAAAGGAATAGTTTATTTTCTCCTTTCTTCCCAACCTCTCCACCTACTGTTGATCACAGCATGTTTGCAAGGAAACTAGAGGGCCTAATTACCTAATCATACCCATTTGGGGCCATAGTGCATAGTCAGACCTATTTCCTGGGAATCAAGAGAACACTATGGTGGGATTGTCTCTTGCTCTTCTCCTTCACTGGTGTGTGGGGCACAGCCTTGTTTCTGAGACTTGTTTCTCTCTTTCCCCAGCACAACTCAGGGAGGATTTTGCTCCAAAAGATTGATATCATTTACCTCAATGTTGAAATTTATCTAGCAAAGTTAAATCATTTTATGATTTTAACAATATACTCAGTCTATTGTGTACATGGTTTCTGCTCCATTTGCACCTTGTCTCTTTAGTCATCACTAGCTTTCTTTGCTTAGCAACATCACTCGCACTTAAATTCTAAGAGTGCGTCACTTCATGTTAACAGGGGTTGACATTTCACTGGAAGATCTCATTTTCCGAACTTACACACAATATGCTGTGCACATCCTTAGCAATAAATAAGGCTGGGAGCACAATAGGGCATCAACAGCTGATGATTTCAAATCAAGAGAGCATGAGAGCATGTGAGAAATAGCTGCTGAGGTTCAGCTAAGTTTCCAGAACTGAACCAGGAAATAATCATATGCCCGTTGAGTGGTCATTGGCATGATTACTTCATTACAAAAACAAAACCTATCAAAAAGCAGATGTGCAAAATGGTATCAGTAATATTCTACTGTGCAGAAACATATTCTTCTTTGTACCATATTCAGCTACCAATCTCAGTTTCTCTCTCAGGTTTGTGCTAACATTTTAATCATAGTGATTATTACAACTTGAGAGACCTTTACAAATGTTAGTAGATAGAATTCTCAAAGGCTATTGCTCCCCAACGGGATGGACAATTTACCTGCTACATTTTCGTTAAGCAATAGGAGTGTTTTGTTTTTAATTATCATTTTGTTCTTTTACAAGCCTGGGACTGGAAATTAGGATCCAGATTTTGTCTGGCTCAGAGCATGTTCTTATAGGGGAAGGGATAGGACTAAATGATTCTTCCCAATATTTTACACCCCTGCTCAAGAACTGTGCTATAAATATTGCCACATATGCTACAGGATATCATGCAGTGGCAGACTTCCTGTTGATTCTTCCACACACTGCCACAGAAACCAGTTGCTGCCTCAGAAATCAATGAAATATTAGAGCCTTGTACTTGTGCCAACAGTGGTGATAACCTCACCACCGAAGGAGATGGTAAGGCAGAATGTAAGGACACAGTCCTTTCCCACTACCCCAGATGAGCCCAAGGAGCAAGCACTACATAGTGGAATTTGTGTTGTGCACTGTAAAATGCTATTGTGGAGCTACTCTGGTCCACTTGCATGAAGAGCCTCAGAAGGACTGGAAGGGATTTCCAAAAGCACCTACAAAGATCCCATTATTTTAATCCGGGATTGTACAATACTAGGCATCTTTTACACCCCTGTCTCCAGGATTCATGTGATTACATGAGAATCTCAGCAAAACACCCCCAAATTATTAGTTTTTAATCTCATGATTTTTAGAACAACCTCATGATTTTCTGGGTGGGACTCATGATTTTTGGCAATACTCCCAAAGGCAAACAATACTCCCAAAGGGTAACATTTTCAAAAAGTGGTTTAGGAGTTAAGTCCCATTTTCAAAACTAACTTAGGCCCAGATTTGTAACAGTATTTAGACACCGAAAGATGCAGATAAATGCCTTGTGGGATTTTCAAAAGCACTCAGCCACCTAACTCCAAATGGACACATTTGTAAATCCCATTAGGCCCCTATCTGTATCTTTAGGTGCCTAAATATCTTTGTAAATTTGGCCCTAAGTCACTTTTGAAAATGGGACTTAAGTGCTTTTGAAAAAATTTACCCTAATATATTAGGAGCATGAGTCTTTTTGACTTTCAAGAGCACAGTCTAGCTGTAACAATGGTCAGTGTTCTTTAAGACCATAATATAGTTCCACATTACTGCTATGGGGATAATAATATAAATAATGATGGAGAGCAACCTGACAGAGTCCATTAAGGCAGACATAACTTAGGTTGCTGCTTATGCACAAATCTCTGTACACCTCTGCTCCTACTGATAATCTCTTTGGAGTGAATTTGTTCTTGTTTTCACCGATACTGATTTATGGAGATGTTTTGTTTTTAAAAGTGCATATGAAATGTGTATGGTTATGAGCAGTAGAAACCAAAGTGTGCTGCCAATGCATGTCCATTCTGTGGATGAATAGAGGCAACACAAGTTTCCTCATACTGCCCCTCCAATATGTCTCTGCCCTGATTTGGAGGGACAGCTCCAAATGTAAGGAAGTAGTTCAAACCTTGCACCCATCTGCTGAGACTGACCATGAAATGCCAACTCTGATTGTGGATGTAGATGTTATGATGTGGATATCTGCCCACTAGCAATTGCACCGAGACAGAAAACCAACTCATTTCACATAGGCGCAACACCCAGCAACTCAGTATTTTGGGTTACTGCTGCCTTTGGCCAGGTTTGAAGAGGTGACTAAAGGTGGAAAGTTCCATCCCAGCTTGTTATTCTAATCCCCTAAACCAGCCAGTCCCCACTTTTGTTGTTATAATGCAATAGTTGGTGAAGGAAGTTGTTTGCCTTTTAAAGCTTTATTTCATTTAAAACTGACTGAAAACCTTTATATTCAGTTGATTTTGCTTTTATTTGTATTTGTTTTGTCCCTTATACATATTTCTCTATTTTGTCCTTTGAGTTTCCTTCTCTCACTCTGCAACCCCCTTCAGAAGACATAGCTTACAGCATATGTCCTTCTATATTGTCTTGCTAATAGAGACTAAGGAACAATTTCCCCAGTTTCCCAGGGAATTAGTAGAAGACTTATTGATTCTGACCTGCCCTTTCATAGATGAGCAGAGAGCAAAGTGCTGTGTTGCCTCATACACCCCTTCCAGTTCCTTGTTAGTGCAGAGTGGAGCGTATACTACAATAATTTAAGATTAGCTAACATAGCACACTCAAGGGTACAATGCAGAGAACTGCCTACTTGGCAGGGAGATGCATAAGATTGATGTGCCAGGACCATAACAATTGTCAAAAAGCCACAGAAACTAGAGTTGCAACAGTACAGTTAGTTCCAGCTCCAAAATATAAGACTCTCTGGGTATGTCTATGCTGCAATTAAAAATCCATGGCTGGTCCATGCCAGCTGACTCAGCCTCAGGCAGCAGCCTGAGCTCTGGGACCCTCCCACCTTACAGAGTCATAGAGCCCAGGCTCCAGCCCGAGCCTGAACATTTACACCACAGCTAAACAGTCCTTTAGCCTGAGCCCCACAAGCCTGAATCAGCTGAATCATAATGAATAAGGAAGAATCTCTGGTGCTGACAAACATTCACAGGTGACTTGCTTGGCACTGATGTATGTATTCATAGCTCTTTGTGAAAAAGCTGTTACTGTGCACATTAGGACATTGGTGTCTGCATAATGTCACTGCACTTCCCATATGAACTCCCAACTCTGCAAAGAATCCCTTCTACATATGCTGTGAAAATGTTTCTGGTTCAGGCTTGTTTTTAGGTGCCAAAATCCAAGTGAATTTCCATAAAATTTCACTTAACCCCCTTAGGCTCCTTTGAAAATCCTTAATCCTTAGTTTCTCTGGATTTTTGGTTCATGTTTGGCTGCTAATCTAGCACTAGACTATACTTACTTGTAATGTACATTTTAATAGTACAATTCCATAATCTGATACGATTACATACAAACTACACTATCAAACAAAATAGATGGTCACCTACATATAGTATGTAAATGTGTGAAAATTAAAGTTAAATATAACAGATATGCATTTAGTATGAATAAAGATTATAAAAATCTGACATCACAGCTCATAATAATATATCCAGTTTCCCATGTGGTTGTACATCCCATGCGGAAGATTGGTAATGCAATAATTTGCCATGCAAAACACTACATGATTAGCTACAAAACACATTCTACTCCTTTTTAGGAAGGTTGCATCTTTTCATAACAGGAAAAAAAACCTCACATACATAAGTGAAGAAATACCCCCTGCCACCACCCCCACTACAAAAAAAAAAAAAAAAAAAAAAAAAAAAAAAAAAAAGGCTAAACAAAGGTAGACCATGGACAAGGAAAAATGTTATGAGGTCTTTATCTGGCCAGTATCCCATTTGCTGCCTGCTTAATATTACAGCTCCAAGTACACCACCACACAAAACTATGTAACAATGTATCACTAAGACTGCAACATAAGTAGATTCATTTAAGCAACTGTAGTGAAAGATAGAATGTCGGGTTCCAATGCTGATAGCAGAGGATGCGGGACGGATAAAGCACAACAACCAATATGATTGCAAGCAGAATCGTTTATTCCATCTTGTTCTCCAGCTTATATACCTTTTTATCATCTCTGCATACAATGTTCACACAATTGCTGATTGGCTATTATATAATTTCACACACTTAGCACGGGAACAGCTTACATGTTATTGGTAGCTTCTTAGCTTACATAGCTTTCTTGTTTACGACCTTGGATACTTTCTACTATCTAGTGGATGGCGGCCAAGTCCGCGGAACTCGCCGCCAGTGAGGCGCCTGAGTGAAAGTGGCTACCTTCCAGCTTCCCTGTATGCAGCCTCACTTGACCCGGTGTCCACCACCAGGCCTGCTGTAAATTTCCACTTAAGTAGCCATCAGGTCAGTGTATAGATGATACACTCCCACAATAGAAAAGTTAGTTTATAGCCACATCCAATGTAGATCGGTCACAACTTCAGAAATACCTGTGCTGAATAACTGCCTGCTGATTCCCTGTAAAATATCATAGTACTCAATGGCCTTCAAAGCTGATCATTTCTTACCTGGCTTTCAGTGATCAGTGAAAAATGAGAGGAGGATCTGTGCATCATGCCCCTACTCCCCACACAAAAGCAGAGAGAAGTTGTTGGCAGCTTCCAGGAGCTTAGCCACAAGCAAAGATACCAATAGTAATAATAGTAAGGTTTGCTGAAAGGGCAAATGAAGGAACATAGTTACAAGAGCTTACTGAGGAAAAGCTAACTTTATTTCTTTCTCTGATCAGATTTTTTTTTTGCTGATACCAGAAGATAACATAATTCCACCAAATGGATTGTCCAATAACCCAGAAAAGAATAGATCTTTTTTAAAAAATGTAAAAGACAAAATGAAGATGATGCAGGTAAAACTAGACTAGGAAAATAATTACAGAAGTGATGGTGTTGCTGTTAATAACTACTGAAGTTTTATAACCTCTGTTAATTATCACTTTTTCATTTGTATAAAAGAACCATGAATGCTGCTGTAATACACAGTGATTCTCTCCTTTGCAAGGATCATATGTCTCCAGAATTATGACATATATGTTCACTTATACTCCCACTGTTAATATATACAAGTGAGAAGAAAACCAATATTTTTAACAAATGTGAAATAGCATCTGAGACAGACAACACAACCTCCGCAGTGGGACATATCCATATGTTACACAATGATGCAAGCCAGAAAAACAATACAGAGTAAGGGTTTCTCTTGGGTAAATCTTGTTTTTTAAAAACTTCAGATTTAGACCAGATGAAAAAGCATTGCCCAGGGACAGAAAATGTATGGCAAACACTGACAGTGGAAAAAACTAGAAAAATGTTTTGAGCACATGAACTACATATTAAACCCTAACCTACCTCTATAATCCTTCTAGGGCATGCTGTACTCACTGTCAAAGGTGGCATCACAGTCCTGCCATGCATGTTTCTTATCTTTTAACTGGTGGCAGCTGCAGGGTGAGTGTATCTGAATTTGCTACCTGCTCCTCTCATGGCAGCAGAAGTGGAAAGCGGGAACCCTCATCTCTTGGCAAACCAGCAATATAGTATGTTTTCTAGTATTTTCCCTAATCTAGTGTATAATATCCCCACAGCTAGCTAGGTAGGTTGTGTAAGTAGACCTGTTTTGTTTTGTGGAACATTGTTCCCCTTCTACTGAGATAGAGGCCATCCAAACTGTCTAGTCTCCTTTCCCTAGAAAAGGCCGACCAATCATCTAGGGGACAGGCTGGCCAGGCTAGTCAGGAGGGCATTAAACAAACAACATTAGGGGTGAAAAGCAGGGACAAAAGGGCAATCACTTAGCACAAAATTGAGATGCTGAGAACAAAATTAATCAAGATGCCAAAGGATATGAAGAGAAGAAATCCTTAAATTGCTTATACACCAATGTTAGGAGTCTGAGTAATAAACACAAGGAACTGTAATTGTTCATTTATGAGCGTACATTCAATGATAAAAATCAGCATTACTGAAACCTGGTGTTATGCTGTCTGCAGTGGTGCAAAACTGTGAGTACCAATCTCAGGACAGAGTGTCAAGAGGTAGGGCAGAGACCGCAAACCCATTGTGTGTCTTATAATTAGATTTCACTAACCCAGTAACAAGTGTGAGATTCTAAAACACTGTAACATTACCAGGGAGTCACAGTCCCGCTGTGCATTCCAGTCTATCTTGCCACTCAGGCAAGCTGGACTTAGTGATAGTTGGTTGCTATACACCAAAGATCACAAAATATTCAGGCTGCTCCCAGTCCCAAGAGACCAGTCACTTACCCCAGGTCAATTTGTACCTCAGATCTCACACCAAAGACAAAGCTTGTAGCTAATCCTATAGTAAACTAACTAAGGATTTATTAACTAAGAGAAGAAAGGAGAGGAGTTATTACAAGGTTAAAGCAAGCAAACATATGCATAAATGAGTTACTGTCTATGGTTTTAAAAGGTAACAGAGTTGTACTAATCTGTCAGCTCTGAATGTCTTTTAGGGCTAACCCAGGTTGACTATGGGGATCTCTGCTTCTGTTTCATACCTCTGGCCCTGTCAGAGTGCAAACAGCAAAAGAGAGATGAACATTTTTCTTGTCAACTATTCTTATTTCCTTCTTTCAGAATTCAAGCTGATGGCACAGGCCCTTTTCCATATAGCCTCTTCATTGGTGTGAAGGGGTAATTAACAAAGTCTTCATATTGTGACGTCCCCCAAAGGCCCATTTAGTTTTGATAGCCTTCTTGATGAGCAGGCAATGATTCCACCTGGCAGGTTCACAATTTCAGAGCAAACATTTTTTAGTTATAAAATAAAAACTTAAATATTATCTCATAGCATGTGATAAAGGTATTAAGAGTGAAATTATTGCACGCAGCAATTTACAAGCATTTTATAAGGTCTAAACACTAAAAACATTGTTGTAAATTCAATACTCATTTTATCCATACTAACACACAGGTGAAGAGACTGATTTCCAGCAATGAATTTGTCAGTGTTCAGCTGAGGCCTAAAGCCTTGGCAGCCTGGCACTTGGTCTGCTAGCAGCCAAGAGAAGTCATGTGACTGGAAGGTAAATCACTGGTTATAACCTATTAAGGGTGGATCAAGTGGACAAAAGGGGAGGGGAAATAGCTCTGTCAAAAATGGCATCTGTTTCAAGTTACTGAGCATTCAGAAGCAAGTGATCTTGAATGCTTAAGAATCAATGGTCTAACAGATAAAGCACAAGATGAGGTCCTAGTTGGTTTCTGCCAAAGAGCATTAAAATTGCACTAAAGATCAGGATGCCCAGCTCCTTAAACACTTTTCCATAAGGTGCAGCGAAAAAAGCTGGATGATCATGGGGAACTTCAAACTCAGTGACATATACTGGAGGTCTCATGTTGCCAGTATTAAAACATCCCCAGAATTCTTAAATATTATAGATGACAATTTCCCAACTCAGAAAGCGCTGCATCCAATATGGGGAGATTCTATATTATACCTCATCTTGACAGATAAAGAGGAATTGATCACAGAACTAAAAATAAGGGATAGTTTAGGTTCAAGTGATCATGGTTTGACAATATTTGTTATGTGTAAACAGGATAAAGTCCCAACTAGTAATATATACTTAGTGATTTTAAAAGGCCAGTTTCACAACCCTGAAAACAACTATGAGCCAAATCAGTTGGGATAAAAAAATTGAACTGAAAAATATTTGTAGCTTTTGGACAGTTGGTAAAATAAGAATATTTTACTAGCTGTCCAAAAAGCTACAATCTCACAAACAAGAAAGAAGGCCATGCTGGTTCAAACCCAGCTGATTTAGATGGGAAGTATTTATTAATTATATATTTTAAAATATGTAATGAATGGCAGAAATGGGAAGTTGATTGTAATGAATATAAGTTAGAAACTAGTATTTGTAGAAAACTGATAAGAGAAGCAAAAGGACACAAGGAGAACTCATCTTGTCTAATAAGCTGAAACAGGTTTGATAGCTCTTGCCCTCCACTTGATTTCCATTTGGCCATTATCATGTTTCACAAAATCTTAGTGGAGAAAGTAATTCGGCTGTGGATCAAATGGTTTGAAAACTGACCTGAAAGCCGTAAGCAATAAGTGTCATGGTAAATGGCCAGGTATGAGGTTTGGAGAGGAGGTGGCCAACAGGATGCTTCATATATTTGTATTAGGTTTAATCTTATTTATTAGTGATCTGGGAGAAGAATATAAATTACTCTCCTGTTCCCAAAGAAGATATGAAATGCAATATCCCATCCTTAAAATAGCAGAACTACAGTGCTCTACTGTATAAAGCTTCTGATAATAACATGTGAAGTTTAAAATACAATACTCAAAGCCTCCTCTAATCTCCAGTTATTAGGCAACATTGGTGTAGATTCATTTAGATCAAAAGTCTTCTTTGAGCTATCTTTTATTTGCTTTTATTTCATCCCTCTGCATACACAGATAAACTTCTTTACAATATTGATTAAAGGGGTATAAAATGTTCATTCTAAGCAATTTACTGAGTGACTAGACATTGTGAATCCTACATAATAGACTTGAAGACTAAGGCTATGTCACTACACTACAAAGTTAAGTCAACATAAGTTACATTGACAGTCACTGCTGTAACTAAAACACTGTTGCATGTTGCATACGTGTTGAATGTCGGCAGAGTGCATCCACAGTAGCAGCTTTTGCATCAACACAGAGAGAGCAGTACACTATGGGTAACCATCCCATTGTGCAACTGGCCACAAGGTGTTTTGGGAAGGATTTGCAATGCCTCATGGGGACAGATTCAGCATCACATGATGAAGATTCCTCAATCCCATCATTCCATGGACAGCTTACTAGGTTACCAGCTGCTTTTCAACTGCCTGGTAACCTGCGAATCAGCCATATCTGTCAGAAAGAGAACGTTACTCACCTCGTGCAGTAACTGAGGTTCTTCGAGATGTGTGTCACTGTGGGTGCTCCACTTCAGGTGTTGGTGCGTCCCAGCACCATCAATCAGAGATTTGTGCAGCAGTGCCTATATGGGCTGCGCGTGTGTGAATGGTGTCTTGCGGCACTATTGGCACCCTAACTGCTGCTCACACGGCCCAATCCCCTCAGTTCCTTTTCTACCATGGAGAGTTATATGTACTCTGAAGTAGAGGGGAGGAGAGAGGTAATGGAGCACGCACAGGGACACACATTTTGAAGAACCTCGGTTACTGCACAGGTGAGTAACTTTCTCTTCTTCTTCGAGTGTTGTCCCTGTGGGTGCTCCACTTCAGGTGACTGAAGAGCAGTGCCCCACTATTGGTAGGGGGGACTTTGGAGCATGGTTGGTAACCAATGATAGAACTGCGGATCCTAACTGAGTGCCCCTACCACCAATATTCATTAAAGCATAATGTTTTACGAAGGTGTGCTCAGAAGTCCATGTTGCGCCCTGCATATTTTGGATATAGGGATGTTGTTCAGAAAGGCAACAGAGGTAGCCATTGCTCTGGTAGAGTGAGTTTTAACACCTGGTGGAGGTTTCAATTGTGAGTGTTCGTAATACAGGTGAATACAACCTGATATCCATCTAGATAGTCTTCGAGAGGATATTGTGTTGTCTTTAGAGCATTCTGTTGTGGAAAGGAACAGTCTTGTTGATTTACAGAAGTGTTTGGTTCTGTTTAGGTAGAATAATAGTGTTCTGCGCACGTCCAATATGTGCCAGATAGCCTCTGATTGATTTTTGCGTGGCTTGGGGTAAAATGCTGGCAGATATATGGCTTAGTTAATATGGAAAAATGATGATATCTTTGGTAGAAATTTTGGATGCGGCCTCATAGTTACACTGTTCTTGTGGAAGATAGTATAGGGGGATGCACCATAAGTGCCCCTAACTCACCAACTCTTCTTGCAGATGTAATTGCAACTAGGAACACCACTTTCATTGATAGGTGGAGGAGTGAGCAGGTGGTGAGAAGTTCAAAAGAGGGACGCGTGAGTCTCCCTAATACCATGGTTAGGTCCCATGCAGGTGTAGGCTCGTGTATTTCTGGGTACAAATTTTGGAGCCCAGTCAAGAAGCGTCTCATGATCAATAGAAATAGGCGAGGCTTGTGCACTTTGATGAAATGTGCTAATGGCAGCTAGGTGAACCTCGGTAGAACTTAGTGACAGTCTCGCCATCTTTAATTCTTGTAGATAGTGACACCCCTACCACTGATCCTTGACTATCACTATTGTGTTTTAGAATGGCACCATATCATAAATCTTTTCCATTTTTGCAGGTACGTCCTGCGAGTGGATGGTTTCCTGCTGTTAAGTAGCACATTATGAACTTGGGTCTAGTAGCTTCTCTCTATTGGATGGAACCAAGGAGCCTCTAGGCTGTCAGATGGAGCATTTCCAGATTGGCATGAGTCATCTGACAATCATTTTGTGATAAGAGATATGTCTCTGTTGGAGGTCTCATCAGGGGGCGGATGGACATTTTTGTTAGGTATGGGTACCACAGTTGTCTGGGCCATTCTGGGGCTATGAGAATGACTGAGGAGCAGTCCCATCATATCATGATTATTACCCATGGTAACAAAGGGATTGGTGGGAATGCGTATAGTAGTGCATCTTTCCACTCAATTAAGAAGGTGTCTCCTAGAGATTGGTAGCCATGACCTGCCCTGGAGCAGAATTGATTGCACTTGCGATTCTTCCTTGTTGCAAATAGATCTATTGATGGTGTGCCCCATTGATGAAAGATGTCATGTAGGACTGTGTTGCAGATCTCTCATTGGTGCTCCAGTCCGAATTTCCTACTCAACATGTCTGCTGTTGTGTTCATGTGTCCTGGGACGTATGAAGCGGCTATGTCTATATCCTGATTTATGCAACAATTCCAAAGCTTTATGACCTCGGTGCAAAGAGAGCGAGAGTGAGTGCCCCCTTGCCTGTTTATGTAAAACATGCGTGCCTTGTTGTCTGTTGTGATTTGGACTCATTTTTGTTTTATTTGTGGCAGGAAGTGGGCACATGCTTTACGTATCGCTCTTAGTTTGAGAAGGTTGCTGTGTAATTGTGCCTCTGACTGAGTCCATTGACCTTGGACATTGAAGCCTTGCATATATGCGCCCAATCCTATCAATGAGGCATCTGTAGTAATTATGACTGATGGTATCCGCTTTTGGAATGGTATGCCTCTGCATAGGTTGTCTGGGTTCACGCACCAGTCCAGGGAATCTTTGATTCTTGGAGGAACTATTAGTTTTTTGTTCATTCTGTGCCTGCTTGGAGTGAAGACTGAGCGTAGCCAACCTTGGAGACCTCTCATGTACAGTCTGGCATGTTGAACCACGGAGGTGGGGGTTGCCATATTGCCCAAGAGTTGGAGGCCCATGTGAGCTGTAATATAAGGGATGGTTTTATCTTCTTGATAAGATTCACTATTGTGTGGAATCTTTGAGTTAGGAGAATTGCTGTTGCCGTGATTGAATTGAGCTGTACTCCTATAAATTCTAGGGTTTGCGTTGGTACTGTAACTGGTTTTTGGAAGTATATTTGAAGGCCTAGTTCTTGGAGAATATGTATGATTGTCTGTGTATTGTATTCTGCCTCCGCATACGTTGGGCTTCGGAGAAGGCAATTGTCCAGGTAAGAAAATATTATGATGCCTAAGCGTCGTAGATATGCCGCGACCACAGACAATACTTTGGAAAAGACTCATGGTGCAGTGGATAGGCCAAAGAGTAACACCGTATATTGGTAATGTTCCATACTGACTGTAAACCGAAGGAATTGTCGATGAGATGGGTATATAGTAATGTTAAAGTAAGCGTCTTTTAGGTCAAGGGCTGAGAATCAATCCCCTCATTCTAATGCAGAGATGATCGTAGCTAGGGTGACCATTTTGAACTTTTGAACACGAATGTACTTGTTGAGCAATCTGAGATCTAGAATTGGTCTCCATCCACCCCTCCGTTTTTCTTCTGTGTGAGGAAATATTGGGAATAGAATTCCTTGCCCCTCTATTGAATCGGAACCCTCTCTATTGCTCCCAGCTGTAGTAAATGCAGGACTTCCTCCTGCAGCAATTGCTCATGGGAGGGGTCCCTGAAGAGGGACGGGGAGGGTGGGTGGGTAGGTGGAGTGGATGTGAAGGGGATGGAATAGCCCATGTGGATGATTTCTAGGGTCCATCTGATCATAGTGATTGCTGCCCACCTTGTGTGAAAGGGGCATAATCGGTGTCCTAACATGGTCGGTGTTCCTGCCTGTGAGGTGTGTCTTGGACCCTCGACCAAATCTTCAAAATAACTGTTTGGGCTGGGTTGGTTGAGAAGAGGGAGAATGGTTAGACGTTTGCCTTCTCCTCTGGGGTCGCTGTTTCTGCCTGTAGCTGTCATAGGGCCTTGATTGGTGATTGCAGGAGAAGTCTCTTCATTGGTAGGACTGATATCTCCTACGGTGGAAGGATGGTATATATATGCCCAAGGTTCTGTGGGTTGTTCTGGAGTTCTTCATAGAATGTAGTGTTTCGTCCGTCTTTTTTTAAAATAATTTGTCATTATTGAAGGGTAAGTCTTCGGCTTTTGTTTGCAGGTCCTTTGGGATGCCGGCTGATTGGAGCTAGGAAGCGTGGCACAGAGCGATGGCTGTGGCTGTTGTGCGAGCTGCCATATCAGCTACGTCTAGAGATTCCTGCAGAGCTGTCCAAGCAATCAGTTGTCCTTTGTCTACTAGGGATTTTAACTGTGCATGCTTTTCTTCAGATAAGTATTGCATTAACTCATACATTTTCTCATAATCATCATGATTGTATTTGGCCAACAAGGCATTATAATTGGCCACTCTAAATTGCAAGGTTGCTGAAGAATATACCTTGTGCCCAAATAGGTCCAAGCATTTGCTGTCTTTGTCACCTGGAGTTGATTTAGGCTGGGCTTGTTTGTTCCAGAGCGTTGGGGGGAGGGTGGGTGAATAAAAGTTCCATACCACTTGATGGTATGTAGTATTTCCTGTCAACCCTTTTGCAAGTTGGAGGGACTGACACTGGTGTTTGCCAGATTGTATCGGCAGGTTGCATTATGGCATCATTAATTGGCAAAGCTATTTTGCTATTGGCAGTAGTGTGTAGTATCTGGAGTAACTTAAGTTAAGGCTCCTCAACTTGTTGTAAGGATATGTCTTGTGATAATGCTTCCCGTTTGAATAAGTCTTGAAACTGTTTGAAGTCGTCTGCTGTGGTCAGAGGAGGAGGCATTACTGCTTCGTCCAGTGACGAGGATGAATTGTGGGCAGGGGAAGTCTCCTCCTGCATGCCGTCATCTGATGTTTCAAGGACTTCGTCATGGGCAGGTGACTGTGAAACAGGCTTGTCAGATGTTATGGCTGATGTTGATGGCATGTGTTGCTGAAAGCTGTGGGATGTGCCATGATCTCTTGTGGAATGTGAGTGGGAAGATCTCAGAGAGAATCTTCATCTGTTCAATCCATTCCCTCATGGTTTTCTCAATTTGGGACAGTGATTTAAGTGAAGCTATAGATTCTCTTCTGTCTGGAGAGGATTGATATAGAGAGAAGACTCCCTCATGTGAGCCTTCCTCGTTGTCACTTGATAATGGAGGTATGAATGGGTGAAATAGAAGATTGTGATGCTTGCATACAAGGCGATCTATCAGTACCGTAGAATGGAGAGTGAGAAGTGCCTTCCTGTGTATGGTGCCAAGAGTGTATTGGTGGTGCCGCTGGCGCCAAGGCTGTGTTCTCTCTGCATGATTGTCGGGACCATGGTTCTAGGTTTCTCTTTTTTTGGTGCCGATGGTGGTGACGGCATGCCAATGCTGGTTTCAGCACCAATTTTGCTGGTGTAGATGGTGCCGTAGCCAGTGCTGGTTTTTGGCTCAGTGCCGATGAGGTCTTGGTTCTGGCAGTGCCAGCAGAGATAGGTGCCATAGTTGAACTTTCCCTTGAGGTGGACAGTACAGGAGGTAAAGACCTGGCTGGAGACCGCTTCACTTTTGGTGCGTCTCTAACAGGCAAAGTTGTGTATCTCTTCCATTTTGAGTTGGAAGTTTGAGCTGGAGTGGTGCCTCTGTCTCTGGTCTTGGACTTGGAGGTAGGCTGTAGGGACTTCTCCATTAAAATAAGTTTGAGGCGGAGAACCCTGTCCTGTCGAGTACATGCCTTAAGCTTGGAACAATGTGTACATTTAGCCAGGATATGGCCCTCTCCTAGGCACCTTACACAGACAGCATGTTCATCTGAAATCGGGATAGCTTTTCTGCAGGACTCATGCCTCTTGAATCCTGGTGATCCTGGCATTTTGAACTTTGTGGGAAGATGGGCCTTCCTCACTAAGTATAGCAGTGCGAGGGAAGAATTAAATTAATTTTTTTTAACTATAAACAATATCTATCTTAACTAAAGGTTACTATGACTAAAACTATGACTAAAGTTGCTAATTTTTTTGTTTTACGTTAAGGAGAAAGGAGTGCTGCGGTGCTCCATCTCAGGCCGGGGATGGTTGAGAAGGAACTGAGGGGGTCAGGCCACACGAGCGGCAGTTAGGGCACCAACAGCTCCATAAGACACCATCCACACCTGTACAAATCTCTGATCAACAGCACCAGGATGCACTGACACCTGAAGTGGAGCATCCACAGGGACAACACTCGAAGAAGTATGGATCCTGTACTACTCTTCATTATTGTGTTATGGGTTATGAACATGAGGCTATTAGAGGAGCTGAATGTAGGAGCTATTCGTAAAGCCCTGCACGGATCCAAAAATGTGAATCCACATCCAATCTGCATCCACCAGAATCAACTTGTATCTGACCCATGATCTGCACTCTATCTTTTAAGTGTATCCACATTGCACCTGGGGGGCCCCCTGAAAAGCTGAACCACAGCCAGCACTGCCCCCCTGCACACCATGGAACAGCTGATTGGTGGCCAGCCCTGCTGGAGCAGTGGCCAGGTTGGGTCAGCCCCTTGGGCTGGTGCTTCAGTAGGCTGATCCCTGGTCAGCTATTGGGCAGCCCCAAGGCCAATCAGCTCTTTGGAGGCCACTGCTCCATGGTCCTGGGAGTGGGTGCCGATCAGTTGTTCGCCGGCATCCCCAGGGTTGACAGCTGCTCCAGCCCTGCCCCAAAAGTCAGAGGTTCCAGAAAGTCATGGAATCTGTGATATCGAATTGTATCCTTAGCTAGGAGCTGCACACAGATGATTCCCCACCTTTGAGATCCGCATCCGATCCAGATCCACAACAAATGGTCCGTGAATATAAAGCGGATATCCACGGATTTGCAGGGCTCTAGCTGTTCAGCTGAGGGAAGCCTTGAAAGAGCATTTTAACAATGAGCCACAGAAAGTGTGTTGCTGTAGTGCGCTAAGCCTGGCATTGTTTGTTTGCACCGTGCTATGAACCTTGTAATGATTACTGTGTGTGTCCAACTATAACAATACAGATGCA
The DNA here is from genome assembly GCF_026122565.2 of Emydura macquarii macquarii. Classification (NCBI taxonomy): domain Eukaryota; kingdom Metazoa; phylum Chordata; order Testudines; family Chelidae; genus Emydura; species Emydura macquarii. The sequence goes on along the minus strand of NW_027131485.1, from coordinate 21,217,602 downwards.
CCTGTTGCTATTATGGATGTATGTTAGCAGCAGCCACCATAGGATGGAGAATATAAAGAGAAATTCAGTTTCCATAAGTATATTTTTTTCCACACCCATGCAAACAAATCTATTAATGCTGATGTAAACTTCATACATACAGGGGAAAGTATCTTTAAAGGGGAGAGAATAGGGAATTCACAAGCACATACACTAAAAAGGTTTTCACAGCTGGGTGTATGCACGTCTGTCATTGTATTTAATCTCCCATAGGGGGGAGTGCCTTGGGTACTGTTGCGGCCCCAGAAGATACATGGAATAAGGGAGACAGTGTAGGGAGGTCCAGGAATGCTGTTTTTTCCTAATTAAACTGCTCAATCGATCTGGAAGTCGACGCATTAAAACCACCCCCTCAAGTGGCGTAGCGCTGTGTCGATGGGAACGCATTTCCCATCAGCACAGCGAAGACACCACATAGAAGAGGCGTTATGAAGTTGAAGGGTGTTATGCAAGCTACTCTGCGTCGCTTGCGTGACTCCCATCGACTGCTGCCGAATTTCCAGGTAAGTGTAGACTGGGCCTATGTCACCCTCTCATTGAGGTAGTTTTATTATGCCAGTGTAGCAGGAGACTTAAACCAGTGGAAGAAGCATTGCAGTGTGTATACCTACATGGTTAGGTTGACGTAATCTTACATCAACTTAATTTTGTAGTAGACAAACCCTAAAACTACAGATTGCAGAAGATTATTAAAACACCTTTGGTGCCTATTGGCATTCAGAATATATTCCCTGATTCTCAGCTCTCTGGGATACTATTATTCTGTTTTAAGGCATGTGACCAAATGTTCTGTTCCAATTTTCAAAAAGTGACTTAGAAGCACAAATCCCTTTTACTTTCAATGGGACTCATGCTGCTAAGGCACTTAGGAAAATCCCAAACAAAAAGAAGCGCAATGAGGGAACAAACAGGATTGTTGAGTTCATCTGCATGGTTCAGAGGGAGATGTTTAAAGCACTTAGTAACCCCTGAGGTAAAAGAATAGCTATACATAAGATTATTAAAGCATCTTTGCTGTCCACAACAATTCAAAATTTTGCATGCTATGGTATATAGCTCCTGTTTTCAACTTGCATGGAGTATCTAGTTTAAAGTGAGAGACTTTGTAAAAGCCTAGACTTTTACATTTTGTACATGTGTGATTATAATATTTTTCACTGCACCTCTCATAGCTTGATAGTCCGGAAGACTGAAGTTCTTGATGTAGCTTCAGAACAGGTGTCAAATGGGCATGAACAGTGCAAATTTTACCACAGTGACTTGTCAAAGTGCCTCAACACTGCCTTGGATGGACCACATGTAGGGTAGTTCATCTCTAAAACCATTTAATCTTTGGCCTCTCCGCTTAGATTACTGACAAACATGTTAACTAGTGCTAAATGAGATATATGCATGTTAATGTGCACACCGGCCCACTACGAACTTGACTGCTAAACTTATTTCATAGAGGTCACCACGCAGCCATTAGAAGGTAAATAAATTGTTATAATTAATAATTTTCATTAGAATGCCACTCAGAGCCCATTGTGCCAGACACTGTACAAAGATGTAAGTAACAGTCCCTTCCCCAAATCTTAATGCTGTCATGTCTATTTGGAGTGTATTTCCATTTTACAGATTTGGAACTAAGGCATACAGAGTAAGTGATGTGTCCAGATTTACTCTGTGGCGGAGTTAGGAGTTGACACAGACCTCCTGAATCCTACCCAGTGCCCTTGCCACAAGGCCATCCTTCCTCTCCTTTTTATGGAATCACAATGCTCTCAAATAGCTGACTCCTTCTCCAGTACTCCCTACAGGTTTGGTTTTTTGTTTTTAATCTTTGATATTCATAGATTCTAATATTTTCCTGATGGGAAGAGGCAGAAGCCGAAATGTCACCATAAAAATTTGAGTACTTGGATTACTATACATGTAGAAATGTTATGATCATAAGAGCTGAGGAGGAACAATCAGAGCATCTGTGACAAAAATCAAATGCACAGATATATAGAGGGGTTTCATTTTTCTACTTTAGGCTCTAATTTTCAGTTTGTAGCATGTAATAAATAAGTGAAGGCATGAATATCTTCCCACAGTTTGTCAGAGTCCCAAAAAGTGCACTTAAAACTCCTCTACTACTGACAGTGAATGGATTTTTGTATCTGACTTACATTGAAACATAGCATTTTATTCCCTTTGCAAGTCAAATGATTAGAAAGTTTTAAGGGCTCTCAAAGAAAATCTCTTAAACTTGACATTCATTCAATTGGTTTAGTTTTTCAGAATGGGGGAAAAATGATATGAGCCATAAGATTGTAATTTGTGTAATATGCATATACATACGCATCGACAGAGTGGTTCTAAGAGCATTTTTATGTCAGCTGTTCAGTGAGAACCTGTTTATTTCTCTTTAACGCCCATTATGAAGATGGAACAAATGAGATGCCACTGGGAAGTTAATTTAAATACTATGTTTCTCTGAAGATTGAGAGCATCTTCTCAAATATTTCTTATGATCTGAACTGAGAGCTATAATTCGAACCACAAATGTCTCTGATAGTTCCTCAAAGTTTATAGTTTGCTCCAGTTCTTATGTTGCTAATTTGTGCCTAGTGTTCTTCAGCACCTGAAAAGTTAACTCTGTTCTGATGTAATTTTATGCATTAAATAGTCCCTGTAGAGTGTCTGGAAACAAAGAAGTCAAAAGCACAAAGAATATTTTAGCAGTACCATTGGTGTTATATTATTCTATTCCATACATTGAACTGTCACTCTTCCATTTTGATTTTCTCACCTGTGGGTTGGTCAGAACTCTTAAGGGCCAAATGCTGCCCTCAGATATATTTGTGCAATGCCCAATGACTTCTGTGGATGATATGCACTGAAAGGTGAGGCCAGAACTCATCTTATAGGTTAGCTCATAGCTATTATCCAGGAAGCTCACCCACACCTCTGAATTCAGAGAAAGTATTTGACAGGGTGGAATAGGAAAATGTTAGCTATACTAGAGAATGGAGAAAGGATGCTCTTGTGGTTAAAATTCTAAGCTGAAACTCAGAAAACCTCATTCAGTTCCTGGTTCCATCACAAACATCCTGTGAGAGACAAGGTGGATGAGGATCATGATACCTTTTATTGTACCAACTTCTGCTGATGAGAGAGACAAACTTTTGAGCTTACACAGAGCTATTCTTCAGGTCTGGGAAACTTACTCTGAGTGTCACAGCTAAATACAAAATGGAACAGATTATTTGAGTAAAAGGCATTTTAAGCATTCCCTGGGATCTCTTGCAGTCCCTCTGCACTGGGATGAAATCATAATGCATTACTATTAAAGATAAAAAGAATTTGACATATAAGATCTCAAAAAAGTCAAGCATCCTGAAAAGAAAAGGTTCCCTTACATATTCATCCTCCAAACTCAAGAAAAATCAAGAGATGAAGAGACATTTCTTAAAGATAATTTTCTCATTATTAGCAGCTGTTCAGAGATCACTGATTGACTCATTGGTTAAATCAGAAGTGTACATTACATTACAGTGAGAGAACCATGGAACCATGGAAAGCCAGCAAACAAACAATAAAGAAACAAAAAATCAGAAGGTGCATTCCAAGCATAAGAAAAAGAAATAAAGTGTTAGAGTCTCTGCCCCGACTCAGTCAGTTTGCCTCTGCCTTGGCAGCACAAAGGAGATGGTGGGCTCACCTAAAAGGATAGTTAAGGATTCCGCTGAGAAGGAGCTTTGGAGGCAAGGAAGGGCAGGGTAGGGCAGGACATCCTGTGGGATTGTTGAAGACAGCATATTTTTAAACAATCTAAATTTAAATTACACTAGGGACCAGACTAGGATCAGGGAAACAGAAGGATGGCTTACAGCTCCTTCCCCCTGTTCTCAATTGCTGTGACCTAAGAATATATGTGAAGTTTCTTAGTGCTTGAAACAGACTAACTACAGAATAAATTCTAATATCCTTTGGAGCAACACTCTGCAAATACAAACTACAATGGTAACAAGCACTCTAACACAGATGTATATTGGAGCCTATACTGGTAATATAAATGTAACAATTCATGGCAAGAATTCATGTTCATATTGTATGTTTTTATATTTGTAATCGGAGTAGAACAATTTAAGAAATATCTGGTTGCAATCATTTCACGTTTACAGTAAAAGTAAAAAAGCATGTTAAACCCCTGGAAGGGATCATAAGCACAGACATGGTGACCTCTTAACTGGGAAAGGAGGACCAAATGAATGGTAGCTGTGACTGTTTTCATTTGATCATTTTAGTCCTTTTCTAATGTGTATTTTTTATATATAAACCTTTATTATGCTGAGCTGTTCTCTTCCTAACTTGGTCTCTTTTACATCTGAAGTATTTTGAATCAGCTAAATCATTCCTTAGGTATGACAGAAAATATGTAGTAGACAAATGTAAGAAACTGCTATTCACTGTAACTGTGGTTCTACAAGATGTGATGCAGACACGTATTCCACTTAGGTGTGTGCACGCGCAGTGTAACAGGGCCAGAAAATATTTCCTAGCAGTACCCTTGGGCACTAGTGTTGGAACTAGGGGTGCTGCCACACCCCCTAACTTGAAGTAGTAATAACAAACACCAAATACATTATTTCTATCAGCATCCCCACTATAAAAATTGTTCTGGCATCCCTGCCACTGTGGGAAGTGTTACTCGCAACTCTTGGCCACAGCCTCTCCTCTGTCTATGTGAAGTGGTACCACCAATACACCCCTCAGTTCCATTGCACCGAAAGCCCAGAGCCTACACTCCAGTGCAGAGGGGATGGAGGGTGAGTTGTGGAATACACATCTGCATCACATCTCGAAGAACCATAGTTAGAGAAAGTAACTATTTCTTCTACTTTGAGTAGACACAGCCGTGTATTCCGCTTAGATGACTCACAAGCAGTACCCGCAGGAGATGGGCCTCAGAATCCATTTAACCAAGGACTGCAGGACCATCTTCTGAAAGCTTGCATCTGCTCTGGATGCCACAGTAATGGCATAATGGTTTGTAAACATACATATCGACGACCATGTGGCAGCCCTGCAAATGTCCAATATTGAGATGTTGTTTTAAAATGCCATTGACCTAGCTTGCACTCTCACAGAATAGGCTCAGACCCCTTGAGCAGAAATAGCTGAAGCTGTTTTGTATGCAGTCTTGATACAGGAAATTATCCACTTAGAAAGAGTTTGGGAGGAGACTTCCTGTCTCTTCACACAGTCTGCATACAACACAAACAGATGAGGTGAGGCCCGAAAGGGTTTAGTCCTGTCCAGGTAGAAGGCCAGGAATAGCTGATGTTTAAAGCGTGAAGGCACTGCTCCTTCAAGGGTGAATGCAGCTTGGGAAATGTAGGCCTGACTTGACATAAGTAACTTGCCTCATTTCTTAGTGAGTATAATTGGGGAAGGGAATGGAAAGTTATGCTGTAAACAGGGGCTTGACAAACAGAATGCTGGAATCAGAATGTCTGTGCTTGCTAAGAAAAGCAGTAACACCTTAATGCTAGGGACTATGGACAAGATAAAACTGGATTGTAAAGATCAGGTTCCAAATGAACAGCACATGAACAGAGCATGCTCTGGTCCCTACAAAACAACCAAGCCAATCAAAAATGTGTGGTGTAATGTATAGCAAATGCAATGTGATGTGTAAATGTATATCAAGGAAGAGGTTGTCTGTGTAACTTTGGAAGTGCGGTACGCTCTATACCCTTCCCCTACGCTTGAGTCTAATCAACTCAGCATAGCTTTGCTGTATGACAAATAAAGGAACATGAGTGATAAAATCCAGAGTTGAACTGAATGTTTTGGATCCCAGAGAACTGGAAGAAGTGTTCTCTCAGAACTGGACAAGGTGTTCTGGATAAGCTGAATGGGAAAGGTCTCAGAGGAAATCCCAACAGGAAAAAAACAGACAAATATACCATCTGGTTTAAATGAAACAAAGACCACTTTAGACACAAATTTTGGGTGTGGTCGCAATATCACTTTGTCTTTGGAGAATTTAATGTAAGGAGGCTTTGCCATCACAGCCTGCAGATCGCAATGAGGAACACAGGTTTTTTTTACATGAGAGAGGAAAGGGACAGGATGCCAGAGGCTTGAATGGAGGTTCCATCAGAGCTACCAAGATGGAGTTAAGGTCCCACAAAGGAACCAGTTCCCACACTGGCAGATGGAGATGAAGAATTCCTTTAAGAATCTCACTACCATGGCATTGGAAAATACCAATCTTCCATTAATGGGCAGATGAAAGATAGATTTTGCTGCTAGGCGTACCCTCAACGAGCTAAACTTAAGGCCCAACAACTGAAGATGCACCAAATACTCCAAGATGTCTTGGATATAAGCCAGTGTCAGCTGAACTCTGTGGACCAATGACCAAATCTAAAGCCATTTTACCAAATAGAGCATTCTGGTATAGGGTTTTCTACTATTGAGTAGGACCTGTCAAACAGCTGCCAAATATTGTTCTTCCTCCTCATTCAATTATGGAGCAGCAACTCAGATTTGGGGAGCTGAGCACAGGATGCAAAGTGTGAGCATGATTCTGTGTGAGTAGGTCGGGATGTAGAGGAAGGTGTATGGGAGGCTGAATCAACAATGCAAGAAGGTCAGAAAACCAACACTGCTTCAACCTTACTGGGGCAATGAAGATGAGCTTGGCCCAATCCACTTTCAGCTTGAAGATGATCTGTAAAATGATCAGGATTGGAGAAAAAGCATATAGGGGAGTCGATTGATAACTGATGTGGAAGACATCAGTGAGAGAGCCCAAACTAAGGGCCCTTGAGAGCAGAATGGATGACATTTCCTGTTGTCTCTTATAGAGAATGTCCAAAGCCACAAAGATGACTCTCAGAACACTGGGCTTCAGGGACCACTTGTGACTCAGGGAAAAATTCCTGCAGAGCTGGTCCATGAGATGACTCTGGACCCTGGTCAAGTGATCAGCTATTGGAGTAATACTCTTTGTACAGAACTGCCACAGCCAGTTTGCCTCTTGGCAGAGAACCTGGGAGTATGCTCGCCTTGCTTGTTTACATAATACATCGAAGCAGTATTGTTGGGTAAGTATATGAACCACTGAATCCTTGATGCAGTCTAAAAAAAGGGACAGCCATTGTAGATGGCCTGAAGCTACAGCACGTTGATATGTAGTGAAGCTTCCTGCTCCGACCACAGACCGTGAACCTTCAGTGACCCCAGGTGTGCTCCGCAACCAACCAGGGAGCTGTCAGTGACAACAGTCCTACTTGATAGGGGTCTGACAAAGGGATCACCTCAGTCAGACATTTCCCTGAACCTCCACCAGTGTAAGAAGTCCAGGATCAACAGAGGAAGGCAGACCAACCAGTCCACAGGGTGAAGAGTTGGACAATAAACTGAATTGCATTTGAAGAGGGCGAAGGTGCAACTGGCAAGTTGAACCACCTGTGTGCATAAAGACATATGGTCCAAGAGCCTCAAGCACATCAGAACTGTCATGGAAGACTGAGGCTGCAGACTAAGACAAAAGTAATGAATCGTCTGAAAATGGTCGGTTGGCAAAAATGCTCACAAATTGTAGACTCTATTAGGGCCCCAATTAACTTGATTGTCTGAGTGGAAACCAATGTTGACTTCCTGGTATTTAGGATAAAACCCAGACAGTCAAGTAAGTGCAGTATAACATGTACATGAAGAGATGTTCTTCTATGGATCCACCCATTGGTAGCCAGCTGTCCAGACACAGGAAGACATGGATTCCCTTTTTCCTGAGGCATGCTGTCACCTACATTTGGTAAAATTCTGGTAGGCAGAAGACAGACCCATTTGCGTACCAAGGGAGGAGGTGGGTAGGCCAGGCTCCTGGGTGTTGGCCTGTGGAGGGGTGCCAGGGGTGAGGCCATCCAGTTTGAGCCGGCACTGGACTGTAAGGACTGGATCAGCCGGTAAGTGTGGGACGCCAGGCCGGCCCTTCATGATGGATGGGGGGTGCAGGAGGCTGAGGGACGGCTGTTCCCACTCCTGTGCCCCTCTCTGTGCATCATGAAGGGTTGGCCTGCTGCCCCCCGAGGCCAGGGGATGAGGCCACCCCCATCTGAGCTGGTGTGGGGCTGGAGCAGGAGAGGCAGGTGCCGCACAGCAGTTAAGTGCGGGGATGGAGGGCGGTAGAGCCAAGCCTGCATTCACGTCCCCCTTCAGGCCTCACACCCCTCCTGCAGGTACAGACCCCCCCCTTCCGGGGCAGCTGGGGGACAGTGCCAGGACCCCTCCTGCCCTATGTGGGGGTGGCATGTGAGGCAGGGGGGCACAAATGTAAGCTTGGCCTCTGGGCACTGGATCCCCACAGTATGCCACTGGACAGACCATAAGGAAGGACTATGTACTGATAACGATGGTTCGCCACAACGAACTAGAGAAACCTTCTGTGGCTTTGGAGAATTGCCTGCAGGTCGAAAGAGAGCAAATCAGTCATTCTGAGTCAATGAGGGGAGGACTGTTGATAGGGTGACCTCTTGGAACCTCATGTATCTGATATATTTGTTGAGGTTGAGAATAGGTCTTACCCCTTCTTTGGATTTGGGAAACAAAGTATGAGGAATAAAAGCCTTCACACCAGTGCTCCAGAGGAACCTCCTTCACCATTCCTAAAGCCAGTACAGTACATACCTGCTTGAGGAGCAGTATCTTGTGAGATGGGTCCCTGAAGATGGAGAGAGAGGGAGGGTGGGGATGAAGTGGGTAGAGGAACTTGATAGCATAGCCTGATCTGATGGTGCTTTGGACCCATTTGTTAGTGGTAATTGAGCCCCAAACACTGAGAAAGTGAGCTAACCTGTCCCCCAAAAGGATAATGGAAAACAGAACTGGACTGCTGGTTTGGACAAACAAGTCAAAACAAGTACTTGGAGAGTGCTAGGAGATGACTTGTTGACTGGCCGAACTCACAACCCAAATGTCTCCACCTCTGGGACCTATGCCCCTTTCTGGGGTAGTTCCACTATCACAGAGGAGGGAAAGATTTCCTTAAGGGACATTGAGAGTGGTACTACTGCTACTGACCGCCATACTGGCATCTTTGCACTGCCAGTGTATATACCTACATGGAATGCAGGTTGCCCCTAGAATACTTGTTGGAGTGCAAAGTTTTATCAGTTTTGTCCGAAAAGAGGACCCAACCAACCATCGAAAGGCAAGTCCTCTATAGCCTGCTGCACATCTGGATCAATGTCCAAGATGCCCTTCTCATGGTCATTGAGGCCATCGCTCTGACTGAAGTTTCGGCCATGGCTAGCGTGGACTGTAGGGATGATTTGGCCACCAAGCAATCTTCAGCAACAAATGCCCAAAATTCCTTCCTGGAGGTTTCAGGCAGTTGGTCTGTAAGTTTACATATAGTCATCCAATTTATTGTATTTAGACAACAGTGCCTGATGTTTTGCAATCTGCATTTGTAAGGAAGAACAGGTGTAGATCTTCCTACCCATTAAGTCCATTGTTTTAGAGTCCTTTTCCTTAGGAATGGACTTAGATCTTCCCTGTTGAGCTCTACCATTCATTACAGTTACAATAAATGAATTAGGATCCAGGTGGCAGTAAAACCCTTCAAATTCCTGCATTAGGACAAGCAACATTTCTCCAAATACTTTGCCGTAGGCAGCACCAAAGCCAGCATTCTCCAAAGAACCTTTGCAGGCTCCAGGAGCGCATTGTTGATGAGGAGATTCACTCTACCACAGGCAGATGGCTGCCGGATGTTCAACAATTTATGAGTATTCTTCTGCAGAAACTCCAACTGGATACTCTGGGAAGCAGCCACACACAGCAAAAGGTCCTAGTAGGCCCTGAAGTTCTCAGGCACTGAAGGAGGGGAAGAGCCTAGAACAGCCAAAGTTCCCGGGGACAATGAAAAGGCAGTTAACTGTTCCAATGATGAGCCCCACTCCTCAACAGGCAGACATGGATAGGACAATTTCAGAGGCTCTGCAAGGGGGAGGACAACTGGTGCCTCAACTTGCAGTGGGTCAACAGCCCCAGCCACTGACATGCCTGGCAATCTTGCCTTGGAGCAAGATAAGGAATACAACCTCCATGACTGAGGAGCATCCCATAAGTCCGGGGGGGCCACTGGGCATAAGGGTCAGGCATTGGTGGCCAGTAGGCACCAGGCCAGGGGCCTTTATACCGATTGTGGGACGAATATCAATCTCGGTACCCATGCTACTCCATGAACAGTCCCCGATGTGGGCCAGGTGATGGAGAGCGGAAGGATGATCCCAACCTGGATGCTGAGAAGTCTTAGGATCTTGGGGATAAAGATGGAGCCAGCCCCGAGAATGCAAGCAACCAGCCTGACTCATCTGTTGTCCAAAGCGAGGAAGGTACTGGTGCCAACTGTGGAAATGGCACAGCCAGCACCAAGAACCTCTCAATCGTCTCCAGTGCCAGAAGTGGTTTCAATACCAAAGTCAGCGGTGTACTGAAGCCACAGACTGTGCTGCAGTGGAAGGTGGAGAGTGCTGCTACGGTAACAATGGCTGCACAGAGTGCAGTGGTACCAAGGAGTTGCCCAGTGCCAAGAAGATTCCTTGTGCCAAGCCTGGCACTGGGCTCACTTCCAATGTTCCTTTCCCACAGACTGTGGAACGCGATGATGATGGACCCGAAGGTTCAATGGCCCCTGACCCATGTGCATGTCATAAACCCTAGCGAAGTCCTGGACCAAAGGAGAGATTGGGATGGGAAGGCAGAGGAGGTTCCCATGCCTCCTTATATGCCACCGACATGGACATAGTCAGTGCTGACATTGCCCTCATCAGTACTGGACTCAACGGACATCCCAGAGTCAGAGCCAAAGGTACAGGACCTCTCACTTCTGCTACTACGTATGCAGTACAGGGGAGAGATTGGAAAGATCTACTCCATCCTGTGTGCCAGCAACAGCCATACTCTTCCTGGAGGAGGAGGAGGAGGAAAAGGTCAAACCGCCGATCCAATGCAGGCCTCAGTAGAGAAACAGGCCTGATGCCCTGTTCCAGCAAGTGCTGCTTCTGGTCTCTAGCCACCTGCATCCGTTTTGTGAATGTTTTACAAATTAAACACTGCTCTCTGATGTGAGCCTCACGTAAGCAGAGCAGGCACCTAGTGTGAGGGTCATTGTTGAGGATAGCCCCCCACACACAATGAACTATTTTGAACCCTGGCGAGGGCATCGCCAAGGAAAAACACATAACTAAGCTAAATAACACTAAGGGTACTAACTAACTATATACAACTAAAACACCATAATCAAAGGATTATTAAGGAATTGTGAAGTTAAGAACCACACAGAACTCTGACTCCAGCCACGGGTGACAAGAAGAAACTTAGGTGGGTTGGGGTGGTGCTCCTTCATATAGCAAGGGGGATGTTATGGCCGCAAAGTGTGAGTGCCACCCCACTACGGGTATAACTAGGCAAAATTCTCCGGCTCTGACGCACTGGGCGTGCACACACCTACGTGGAATACACAGCTGCAACAACTCAAAGAAGAATTATTAGCTAGTCTACACAAGTGTTTCAGAATTTCACATACATTTTTGACCATTAATATTCTATCTGCTGCTGCTGTTTCTCTGTTGTTGTTTTACTTTGCATTTGTTGTTTCCTCACTTTGGTAAAACATCATCTTTGTCCCTCTCAGTAAAGCTTTGTGAGGTGCTCTGCTGAAAGATGGTACATCAAAATAAATAGAACAGTTCCTCTCATTTGTGATGGTAGGAATCTCCCTGTATTTCTACATATGCCACAGAAATGCCCCTCCCCCACCACACACACACACACACACACACACACACACACACACACACTTATTAGAGCTGGTTAAATGACAAAAAAATTTGCAGAATAGTTTCCTTGACTGCTATTTGCCAAATAATTAGCAAATAAATAGCATTAAATAAAATTATCTTAAATAAATAGCATTATCCAGGTACAGAACTGGTCAATTTTTTTTTTATAAATACCAAAACAGTAATTCAAATTAGTATTTGACAGAAAAATGGCAATATTTGCTGAACAATGGATATCGCTAAATATTATTCAACCAGCTTCACAGACACACACAATCACATGATTATTTGTTATATTTATTTTAACCCCTAGATATAGCTAAGTCATATAAAATTAAATAAGGCCCTGATCCTGCACCACTGAAGTCTGTAGGAGTGTTGTGGTAGTGTTTATTTGAATGAGTAGAATCAGACCCTGAACTAAACCTAATATAATGAAGTTTTTCCCTTGACTCAAATACACATTAGATCATGTCCTAAGGTTCCTATCCAGCAATGTACTTAAGCACAAGCCTAATTTAAGTAAGAGATTAGTTCCATTGAAGTCAATAGCTCATTGAATGATTAAAATTAGACATGTGCATACATTGCTGGATTGGGGCCTAATGAGGACCATATCTCCTTGAAACCTATGGAGTTATTTAAAAGAAAGGATAGTGTCTGAATTTGCTGAATTATTTAAACTAACACACCAGTCTTCAACATATAGTTAGGCTGGAAGCCAAGTTGAATTTCTGTAGAATTATATTTGCACTGCTTTTTGTAGCAGCTGTGCTGGTAGCGCAGTAATATTTGTAACTTTACCAAAATCTCGTAGAATCCTTTATTCATTGGTATGCCACAATCTGAAGCTAATTCTATTTATTATTTACACTAAAAATAAAGTTCACTTTAGGATAATTCCAGATTGTGAATTAGATTTCCATTTTCTTTCCTGCATTCTATTATGTCCATTTCCCAGACTCGGTCTATTCCCACTGGTTTATGGGATCTCTAAATAGTTTTTGTTACCACAGAGTTTAAAGACAATTATAGATCCATTGATTTCACTAAATTTCTTTCTTTTTTAAAGATGCTAGCCAATACATTTCTAAAAAGGAACAAAAGCAGGGATAAGGGAGAACCAGAGTGTGACTCAATGAGAAAAGTAGAAAAGGGGCAAAAGCTAGAACGTGAATATAAGTTGTACATTTCAGTAGCTAACCCTCATTTCTGTAGTAGCCATAGCCACAGAATCACTGAAAACTAGGAGCCCCGAATATTCGATCTGAAAGTATCTATGAGTAATGGTCTCTTCTGCCATAATCAAATTATTTCTGAGTGTCTTTTAGAGTTCACACAATTGGATTCTTGCTGCTGTTCCCTACAGGATACACACAACCCAAGTCCAGCCACAGAATAGGAATGCTGCTAATTTAAGTTTCTGTTTCATTGTTTGGCCACCAGCAATAACTATGATTCTCTGAGCACATCTGTACAAATGTGGCTTCAACTTCTATGAGTTATTTGAGAAACAGTAAAATCAAGAAATAAGAAAGCACAGGAAGTTCAGATGTCCTGCATTAGGATGCAAACCCTTCCCCTGCCCTTCAGGTATGAGGACAGCCTTCTTGTGGTGGAATTGTTGGATTGCCACTATTTGAAAGGGAAGGCAGTATATGATGAAAACTCTCAGGCTGTACACAGAACTCAGCTCTACAAGGTTTCTTTGAATACTGGCACAGAGAGGAGGGGTAGTACAGAAGCTAGTTAAAGAAAAAGTGGAAGCATGATACCCACCGAAGCTGTGAGTTTGACACACAGCTTGAGCCAAGAAGGGTCAGGAGCCATTGTGGAGGCAATGTCTGGGAAGATGGTCCTAGTCTCTGTAGCTCTTGGGAGAGTATGAGGGCCAAACTTCCTGTTATTCTTGTAGACTGGTAAGCCCACAATCACAGTGGAAAAGTGCTTTGAAACCCTGAGTGCAAAGTTGCAGGTTTCCCATCCCTTGTAAAGGGGTAGTTTAACAAAATTATAACACAGACCTCAGTGAGTAAACATGCATTTGCTACATCAACCACTTTCATAAAATCTCAGGCTGTATCACCTAAATATGGATGTGGACCCTCTCCTATAATGAAAGGAACAAGTCCTTTTGGTATTCAAAAGATGGTAACAGGAGGAAACTGCTTCTGAACTGTTCCAATATGGCCAGAAGAAAGAAATATGAAAGGAGTTTTTAGCCTAAGCATGATTTTGCTTTAATACAAAACTTACAAGGATTTTTCATATGTTATTGAAAATGCTCCACTTCAGAAGCAGTATTTTATTTGCATAATGCCATCTTGAAAAATATCAAAGCTATTTACAAATATGATTACAAGTGAAGCTTAAAAATATTTAACAAACTTAAAACAATGAGTTTGAACTGATTTTCTATAGCAAGCCCTGTGATTTCAAAACCTGCAAGGGAACTGGAAGGGAAAACACAATTGTTGTAAGGCAGCTGAGTGTCCAGACTTGGTTTTCAAACACTGAGAGTCAAATTAATTGTATTCATTCAAATGTTAAATTTTGGACAAACACGATTATAGAGATTAAATGAAATCAGGTGTAGAAACATTGAAACATCTGTATCATCTACACAGCAGCAATGTTTGACTCCCTAACTCTAGAATAATATCTATTAGTGAAGCACTACAGAGAGCAAATACTCAACCAAGCAGATAATCCTGAAGCAGCCCATTAGAAAGATAGGGCCAAGTGAGATAGGGATAAATTACAAAATCTTGCAAGTTATCATGATGACTATATATAGTAGAACCTCAAAGACATGAACACCTCAGAATGGAGACTGTTCATAACTTCGAAATGTTCGTAACTCTAAACAAATCATTATGGTACAGTACCCTGCAGTCATTGTCTTCCAGCTGGCTGAGGCATGGGAGAGATCTCTGCAAAAGGTTTCATCTGGTAGCACTGCTTGATTTGCAAGCAACTCCTTGCCCTATTCCTGTTTCTTGCCTTTGGGCTGAACTGGAGAGGCCTGCCCTGCACCCTTGGCATTACAAGCCCCAGCCCTCAGCCGCCTCTCCCCAGGACTCGCCTTGCTCAGTGCATTGCTTGCTATGCTCCAGAGGCAGCACGTGTCAGGTGGTTGGTGCCAGACCGCTGCCAGAGCCACTCTCTCCCCTGCCCCTTGCACTCCCAGGGGTGCTGGCAGGATCCAGGAGTGCAGCCACAGGCAAAGCTTGGGCTGCATCGGAGCACAGGCTGTGGTCCTTTAAAATTCCTCCAAAGCACAGCAAGCAGATAGCAGTTCGGACTCTGATTCCCACTCCAGCTCCAGACCAGGCTCTGTGTGTGTGCGCGAGTGAGAGAGAGAGAACAGATTCCCCCTCCCGGTGCGGTGGGGTGGGAGGGGGTGAAAGAGCGCTCTTGCCTTACAGGAAACTGCAGACCCGAGCTGTTTCTGCTCTGCATGCTGACCTTTAAGATGCAATACAGGCACAGTATAGTATTTACTTTCTTTCTTTTTTTTCCCCCCACTGCTACTACCTGATTGCTTACCTCTGGTTCACGTGGTGTTCAGTTGACTGGTCAATTCGCAACTCTGGTGTTTGTATCTTTGAGGTTCTACTGTATAGTAATTATGTAACAGTGTAGTATACCTCATATAACGTGTGTGATACACGTATAAGTATAGGAATAAATGCATAGGCCAAACCATACAATATATCAAGTAAAGATGGCTGTGTATCAATACAAAGGTTAAAAAAAAAAAAATCAAACAATAATGTCCATAAATGTTTGAGCATCTTAAAAGATCAGTTTGATCCAAGCTGGAATGAAATTGGTGAAAGCATTTCCCCCCAAATATTTTTCATGAAATTACACACCAAAATGTTTCATGTGGTTTTGCAGACTTTTTTTTTTTTTTAAATGATGAGTGAAAACATTTTTGCAGATCAGTTTGAGACATACCCTTCTAGTTTAAAATAGCATACAATTTTTTGCTTATAGAGAGAAGTTAAGGAGGAATAAAACTACACATAGCTAGGAACCCATACATCAGGTGGGGATGAGACACCAACACTGGAACCAGGGAACCATGGCCCCCCACGTTTTAATAAAAGAAACATAAGCACAGAATTCATGTCCCCTGCAGAATAATAGATTCTGTAGGGAGACAATGCAATTACACCATTCACCCATCAGGAGCTGCTGTGGTGCCAGAACAGAGGGCAGCTGGCTCATCGCTGGAGAGGCCAGCTACAGAGAGGTAGGGGGCACTTTGGCCTTGGCCCACTTACTTCTACAAAGTTTCTGGGGCCCTTGGGATGAGAGCGGCCAAGGTGTACTCTATCTGGTTTTATCCCCCGAGGTGGTTTCAGACATGTTTTAGGACCTGCTCCATGAAGATCTCACATCCCATAGATCAATCAGGGTGGAGGACCAAGTTAAGGCACTGAGGTGTGGTGCTCAGGTATCAGCAGATGTAGTGGGCCAGAGGAGAGCAATCTCCCATCAATGTCATGCTACTCTTTCACATCATGACTGGGTGCTGGAGGACTGTGAACCATAGTTACTCAGAAGGACACAGAGGCCATTCCACCAATGAAGCCAGAAACCATCATCTTGCACCTAGTGATCCATATGGCTGGGGTACCCTTTATAAAAGAGGCAGATAAAGTCAGTAATCTCCTATGATCCTGCCACTGTGAAGTCCTCTTCACACCTACACTCTAAGAATGTGGTCATCTCCCAAAATGGGAACTGTTTGAGGAATTATGTGACTTTAAACCAGAAAACTGGGCAAAGAGAGTAAAGGAAGTGAATTTGAGGCTGAGGGTTTAATTGTTAGCTTTGGATATCTTGTTCAGCAGTATTCACAAACAGAGCAAAACAATTTTCAGCAGAGTGTATTTTCCAAATGGCCACTGGCATCAAAGACAAGAAAATGAAAAGGTCCAAGAGAATGGAACAAAAGTTAATTTACCTCTAAAGATCTTCAAGATTTTAGGCTTTAAACTATGAAGATAAATCTTACCCCTTTTGGTTTTGGGTTTTTTTTTAAACTTTAAATTCCTTGTTTCTAAGCTTCTCAGAGAGGAATGGAAGTTTGGCAGTAGTTCTGTAACTAGCAGCCAAGTCATCAGGCAAGGAATGTTGCTTTAATAATGGTTAAATGACAACAGATTTAAAGTCAGCAGGTATATAACCTAGGGACATAGAAGTATTAATTAAATCAGTAAGGGGAGGCAGAAGCTCAGGATGAAAATTTGAACAAGAATTTGGTGAGCACAGATAAAGCTAGAGTTTTTCTTCACAGCTCAAGGAATTAAACCCCTGAGATACAACTAAAGCTATGAAACAAGCCATCAAAACACCTATATTCAACCACCGGACAAGATGTACCACAGTCAAAAGGTGCTTCTAGAGCCTGTGGGAAAATAATAGAATGAATATATGATGTAGGATTATCATTAGTCAGTGACTAAGCAATGAAGTCTTGATGCACTGCCTCAAGGAGGCAATAATAATAATGGAGAAATTAAAGATTATAATTCTGAACCCATTTTCCATTTCAAAGACTTCCTTTTTTTCAAACTTACTTCTCGTTTCCCATTTTACAGTACAAATCTGATGTATGCTGAACTGGTTTTAGGGCCCTGCAGGGAGGAGCAGGGCTATTCTGAAAGCTGGTAATGGAAGCCAGACCAGTTAAGGCTCAAAGAAGCACCAATTCAGGGTATAATGGGGCTTGTCTCTCACTCTGAGGAAGAAGTGGGACAGAGATAGGACAGAGATAGGAACTCCCAGGAACAAGCCAAGCTCACGAGAAATCGGTGTGTATGCCAGTTATCTGTTATGTTCATAACATACACAGAGAGAAGTTAAAGTACTTTATGTTTTTATCTTTCTGGAAGATTGCAATGTAACACTACTTTGTTTCTTAGAAGCTAGCACCCTAACCAAGGAAAGAGAGACACCACTCCGGTTGCTCCCTAAGGCAGAGTCACAAGTCAGCTTGCCTTGTTCTAGACTGACTCTTTGTAAATTGACTGCACAAGACCCAGATAACATGGTTCTCTACAGAGCCGCCTAGCCTACAAGCAGGAGCTGGAAACACCTTATAAACTTAAAAGTGATAGCTTGTAATTATAAAACAATTTTCAATACACTGGTTGATTTGTTTGTTTTGTTTATTAAGTTAATAGTACCGACAAACCCCATGAAAGGGGTTAGTTTAGACACTAACCCAGTCCATATGCACTGTGTGTTGGGTCTCTGCCTATTCACAGATGGAGTCAAACTTATTTAGCATCCTGACTTAATAGCACCAGAAAGAATGACTTGTAAGAGGTCATTCATTTCTCAACAAATCCAGCTATGGTTTAAACAATGTGTGTTATCAATTCAATTTGCAAGCAAATTAAAGTTACCAATATTCATCCTCTGTATATAAATCTGACACCTTGCTATTACTTGAAGAAACATTCTGCAACTGGTTAATCTATGTGGGAGAGTAATGCTGTCAGCTCCCTCGATGAGGTGAATATTAATTAAGGTGACTGTTAAATTGCAGATACATATCCTTTCACATTCAGATGTGCTCTTTAGAGCAAATGATATCAATTTGAAGCAGGAGTTTATTGTGTTTGCATCTATTTATTTATTTTTATTAAATTGAATTTAATACTGTTAAAGAGCTGGGTTTAGAGCAGTAGGAATTGGGACTATCTGTCTATATACAGAGCAAGTAAACCACAGGCAAACTTGCTCTCACTTTCAACAGTGAGCTGGAGGGAACATTGTTGGTTAGGGAGTCGTTCAGTTTCGCTGCACACTATAGGTAGGAGACATATTTGCAACAAAAGCAAAGGTACTTGAGATTTTACAAGGTCAGAACATGATGAGATGCCATGATTATTATAATTCCCCATTCAACCCATTGCCTCCTTTATTCTTATTTTATACATAAAGTGATAAGATGCCTCTGTAAAGTTATGTAATAGTAAATGGCACATTCTGAGATTCGGAGTTGAAGAAGGAATTAATATGATTTTGAAAATTATATTCCTGATACTTATGTCCCTGATTTTTTAAAAATCCAAACAGTATATGAAATTCATTTCACTAAAATTTGTGTGACTATAAATGATAACCCAAAAGCAACTATAAATAACTTGGATCCCAGTGGGAAATTAAACTTTCAGGTTCACTGAGGAATGGGAACTCTATGGGCCAAATTCTACTTTGAATGAAACTCCAAGGCTTCAATATAACTCAGAGCAGCATTTGGCCATAATGATCTAGTTGTTCCTATTCCTCAAGTGAAAACTTTGAAAAAACTAAGTATAGTCAGGTAGAGAAAAAAAGAACTAAGGAACCTGTATGTTACTATGAAGGCCGATCTGTTTTCCTAGGCTTCTGAGGAAGAGGTGAAGGAGAGACACAGCTATACACCCAAACCCATGGAGTATTGATGATGTTGGTGGATACAATGATAGATTAAAGCAAAATTTACAAAACAAAATTCAAGTTTGTGAGCCATGTACCTTACAGGTGTAATGCCAATGAGTTCAATGAAGTTACACCATCAAGGAATTTATTATTGTATATATGCTGAGAGGTTACATAATATTGTATATATACTGAGAGGTTAGATAATAAAGTACAAGTAAGAAAAGTTTGATAATAACAGTGGTAATATTCTTGATGACACACTACAACTACTATTACAAAGTACACTGAGCCCTAAATCTGAGGTTTTCCGCCCCTAAACTACTTAAGTTTTCCCATGTATAACAGAAATATTTGTTAAAGAATACTAAAAGTTCCATTCTTCCCTGCTGCAAGTTTGCTTTACCAAATTATCACTTTCAATAAAAACATACATATTTTCTACATATACAGTGCAGGAGCTGAAAAATTTGCCAATAATGCTTACAATAAATATATATAGTTATCTCACCATCTACAGTGATCCCTTGAATTGAAGTGCTTCCCTACTTCTAGTGATAATAAATAACTTGAATATTTAGGTTAGCTGGTGAAATCCTGGTCTCATTGATGTCAATGGAATTTTTGTTGCTGAGTTCAATGGACCTAGGATTTCACTTTTGTGAGTTATTTTAATACCACCAAAGTAAAAAGAATGATAGCCATGTATCAATGAACAATGGAAACATGACCTTCCATATCCCAGTTAGTTATGGGACAGATTGTTTGAGGTAGATAATTGACTAAGATGCAGCTGTGGGGATCTTGAATTAAGAAATAGAGAGCAGATATGTAGCAATCTGTGAGTCAACATGCAATAGAGTATCATCAAAAACAACCTACAAATCAAGATAGACTGAAGAGAAAATACTCACTACCCTTAAACAGTTGCAGGTTCATTCTTGGGTAGTCAATTAGCGACTCATCTAATATATAATATTATGTCTGTAGAGAGAAGGGTCAGGTATTTGGCAAGTTACCATAAATAACTGGCTGGGCTTGGGTCTTGCATAGTTGCTGGGGTTGAGTCTTGCATAGTTTCATGGGCATTCAGTAACATCTCGAGTAAATTACCAACAAAAGGTAGCTGCTTCTTCTTTGATTCCTGTCTGTCAGATTAGCAGTGACAATGGGGCCAAATGAAGTCTTTCCATGACTTTCTGTCTTGTACCAGGCTTCACAGCTTTGTTCATCTTTAAAGCTTTTGGTTTTATGTCATTCTTCACCGTGTATATCCGACGGATCCTCTGTCTTCCTCTGTAATTCCTTGCATCCTGCTATGTATTGCTATGCATGGTAGCCTTCGCAGGTCCATTTGTGACACGCATCAAAACCACTGCAGTTGTCCTTCTTGAATCTTCCACAACAGCGTTATTTCTTGCCCTAGCCATTTTCTGATTACTTCATTTTTTATTTTCTGCAGTATTGAAACTCTCAGTATTCCCCTCAGCTAGTTCATTTCTGCAGTCAATATCTTTCATTCATTTGCTTTCCTCATACTTCTGTGTCTGACCCATACAGCAATATCAGCACAATAGTTCTCTTACATACACTGATTTTAGTTTTTATTTGAAATATCTTTAGCCTTCCAGATCTTGCAGAGTTTTCTGAATGCAGTAGTGGCTAGTCCAATTCTTCTTATGTCCTATTCACTGTAAAACAGTTTCTCCACCTGAAACATAGGGGGAAATTGAACCTGTGTCTCTCACATCTCACTGGGCTAATGGTTAGAAGGAGCACCAGTACCTCCCCCTGTCCTCTATTTTGTGAAATTTAGCTCTTTAATTCCTTTGTTCTGATTTTAAAAGTGGCCAGAAATTGAAACAAAATATTTTATTCAACCTGAAATGAAATTTTTGTTGACGCTCTATTTGCTTTTTTTTGTTTTTGTTTTTTTAAATTTTTGGTTCAGATCAAATAGATTTTTTTTAACTGTCAGTGAACTGAAAAATCAGTTATTTTCTGACCTCTGCTCATGAGATCTGGGTCCTTTAATCTTCCAGATGTGCCATAGTCTCAATGTTTCACTTTAGACAAGTCACAATCACTCTGTGCCTCAGTTCTCCATCTATAAAATTGGGATACTACTTCCCAACAAGGGTGATGTTAGGCTAACATCACTTGTGAGGTACACAGATATAAGGGTTATGGAGACTGCCTGTGTGACAATCTGATGATCAGCTCGCCTAGCACTCAGGCACCAGCCTTACCATTTCTGCCAGCCTAGCTCTCCCAGAGGGGCCTCTGACCAAGTTCTATGTGGTGGGCATCAATGCCTCCTGAGTACTCCTAAGACTCCCCTTGGAGTTCCACTGCTACAGAGAAGCATGGTATCACCAGGCCCACCCACTCCACTGGGTCCCAACCAGGGCTCTAGAGTTTTGTCAAAGTGTCCAGATCAGTTACTGACTTACCCTAAATTACACTTTTCCTTGGTGACTTCCTATCAGACTGGCGCTCTTAGTTTGGGGCATGGTCACTGAGTGAGTAGAAGTTAATACGATTTTTTCTAGACTTTTGGCAGTCATTTAGGCTTTTTTGTTGCTGTTAAAAACAAGAGTGCAAGTTTTAGGCTTTTTTGTAAAATTCTCTTTTAAAATCTTATACTGTAAATGAATTAATGAAATATGAAGAAAGCAAAACATGAATTTGCCCTCTGTCCATCCTCAGGAAAAACTACAATTAAACATTCACAAAACACTAGAATTAAATAGTTTCATTTACTCACACTATAAAAAAGTGATATTTGGAAAAGCTGTTTAAAAACAGTGGTACAGTACCAAAAAAAAAAAAAAGCGCTGAATCAAGACAAATTTGGTCTAAGTTTGGCTTTGATCTAGAGAGTCCAAAACTCAATGTTAGGTTTTCTCATCTATAGAAGACTGCTGCTAATTAGGCTTCTGACTAGGGTAAGCAAGATTAAAACATTTTGGAATGCTAATTATGTTCATATGAAAGTATTCCCACCTTTATAAGTGTAGATAATGAAGAGACAGGCTTTAAAATAAATTCCTTATCCAGAAGTAAACTGTATATGTGCATTCAAAGGGATTGTTGAAGGGCAAGTAAAGAGGAGTTTACTTTTGATTCCCTAGAAGTAAACAACTTTAGAGTGCAGTTAAAATAGATGAAGGGACACTGGTAATAGAGTATTTGCATCAATGAAAAAGATAAGTTGTACGTGGATACTTCAAAGTTCTCTTTAGAGTTAAAGCCATGGAGAGTGGTAAATGGCCTAGTGGAAGACAGATACATGAGGGACCTGAAAATATGTTTGGGAAAAATGAAAAGCTTCAGCAGCCCTATAGCAGCCCAATTAGATGGCAAGCCTAAAGGAAATCCCAAAGCCACTAACAAACAACTAAACAAGACAATTAATTGCTGGAATTGCTGGATAATAGCCATTTATAGTACGGCATCTATTGTCATTCTTGTCATGTCAATTATGCCGCATGATTGTCACAACTGATTTAACCCGTATCTTCCCTATCCCATCCTTCTCTGAAGACACTGAAGAAGTAGTCAAAAAAAGAAAGAAAGAAAGAAAGAAAAGGGAACGGAAAAGAGAATAGAATAATTAGTTTAAAAAGCAGTGTGTGGTAGATTGAGATATTACTAATCCAGGCCTTTCGCATAATAAAACATTACTTCCACTGAGATTCAACTTTGGTGTGTTTGGAGTGTTATGTGAATGGCTGTACTACTGTATTCAGTGCCTTTAACTTTTTTTTTTTTTTTTTTTTTTTTTTTTTGGCATGCAATTCCTTGAATACTCAGATAGTTACCCTGTTCTAAGGCAAGTACTTTGACAAATGGAGATAACATTTTATGGGCAAATTGTAATCCAGTAACATTTGCGTGGAGGCTGTCATAGCCTAATTAATTAGGTGCTGGGATTAGCAGGCTTTATTTGAAAAGCTCTGAGAATAGCTCTAGCGGTCTGACAGTTAAGACAAGCCACTTTCTTTGCAACAAATAATGTTCCCTACAATTCCCATCTGAAAACAAAGTCCATCCTCACAGGATGATGTGTTGGATGCTGCCCATAAATCCAATGCTCAGCCCTTTCAGCAAATATAAGCAATTCAGAGATTAATGCAAAAATATAAATACAGAAATCAATGTCAAAATATAATATAAGGACTGATGTTGGAGCTACATTATGGTTAAGCTATAGCATACGTAGTATGTGTGGACAGCAGAAGGCTTTTGCTGAAGCAGGTACTGGAAGCATTGTGGCTGACTCAGCTAGAACTCCTTTAGGAATGAAGAAGGATGCACCTAGTGGCCAACAAAACACCTTTAACAGTGTTCACACTGTGCCAAACTACCTCATCCCCATTGGTCAGTGCAGGAAGAAAGAGACAACATAGTAGCCATGCCTTTTGCCTCTCCCTGTCCCCTTTGGGGTGTTCACTGTCAACACTGCACTTCGACCTTTTTGCTCACAGAATGCAAAGATGGGGTTTGTAGGTGGTTCATGTATAGGGGCAAAGGGGGAGAAGGGAGAAGGAAAAGCTCTATTTCTCCTTTCCATATGCAGGGCCAGTCAAAAGTGGCCGTTAGTGTCTAATTTAAAAAAAAAAGTCAGTGGAACTACTTGCATTTAAAGTTAAGGCTACCATTCTACCCTGATCTTCCTCCCACTAACACCAACAAAAAGCAGTGCAATTCTATTGGTTTGTGAGTTACTGGCAGTTTATACTGGGATGAGTAAAGTCAAGCCATACAGTCTGTTCTTGACTCATTCTGATGTGCCCAAATATTGCAGTAGTCTCAGAAATGAATCACAGTGAGAAGCCAAACACTGCAAAGGGATTCCACGTTAGCCCTATGCAATTAGATATACCCTGAGTTGCATGGAACAGAGCTGTAGGAAAGAACTCAAATGCAGTCCTGCCCTTGAAGAACATTCACGGAAGATTGTGTTGTTGCCTTTCATTTTCTGAGACATTGAGGGTCCAATAAGTGGTTTGAGGATTCTCTTTTCCTTCCTCAGCAAAACAGTTTCTCTTCAATAATGTTCTTTCTGATGACAGTCTGTACTCTTAACCTCCCTCAGTTATATGCTGCTGTTAAATAGAAAGATCTCTGGCACAGAGATAAGTTACATACATTAAGGTAGTGCTGTTGAAAAGATGACAATGGGACACCTGGAAAAAGTTTATGAGGAATATTGGCAAGAGCAGAAGTTAGGTGTTCAAATAACCCCATTTTCAAGACCCCTTTTCTAAAGGACTTACAAACCCATCATTATTTTCCCCTTGGTTCAATGGGTGCTTGGGGATTGGTTCATTCCTAAATGTCACTCTGGAATATGGAAGGCAATTATGTATAGTGTGATAGCTCTTCCAGGACCCAAGCAGGGATCAGAGCCCCATTGTGTTAAGTGCTATTCAAACAAATATTAAAGAGAAAGTTCTCACTCTACTATTTGCATCAACACCTAGCTCCACAGATTCTTCAGGGAGAGGAAAGGTTTAAACTTGGTTGGAACTCCATAAGAACTTCTCCAGCAGATGCTGCCCTGACTATACCCTTTCCCTGGCCAGTGGCACCTACTTACAGAGATTCACTAACCATACGCAGGGTCTTTGCAGTTGCATCACTGCAACCCATTTACAAATAGACCAACCACTAGATGGACTGTGCCATAATTTACACCAGTGGAATCCAGCCTACACCAAGATTGAACCAAGCCCTGTATCTCTAATCATAAAAATACACTGACCCATCCATTTCAAAAGGGTTGGTTTCCATTTTCTTTGCACATCTCTTTTCATATTAGTGCTTAGGCATTTTAGTCAGTAAGATGGTTACTAAACAGGCTGGATTTGCACAACAGAACCCAGTGTTTAATGCCCAAGGGAAAATTGCTCACCTTGAGGATAATTCGCCTGTCTCTCTCTCTTTGCCTCACAGCCTTGAACAAGTACAACTAGTGATGCCTGGGAGAGAAGTGGAGCCTTGAAATATATATACTCTAGATTTTAAGGCTCCTTCTCACCCAGGCCTCATTAGTTGTACAGGGTCATTACACTGTATGACCCATAATATTACACAGTGGGAGACTTACCTTCCTCAAACAGAATTTCAGTCTGACACTGTAAAATCCTTACTTTCTTCCACAAGGTGCTTTTATACCTTTTAGAGAGGAATGTGTTTCTCCATATATTCAAAACAATCTTTCCTGCAGCAAACAAAAACTCCTCAGTATACTGTATATCCAGTCTAAGTGAAGAAGATCAGTTAAAGGTATGAGGTAAGTAATGGAAAGGAAATAGACAGAGGAAGCAAAGGCACTGCACCAGTGGTGCAAATTAAAAAGGAAAATAAAACAATGCTAGTGTTTCAGGGACTGATTGGATTCCACAGTTGAACCTAATTAATTGGCATCCTAGTGTCCGGGTGAATTGCCAGAGACCCAATTCAGTGTAGTACATTTCCATGAGCCTAATCAACAGGTAAATTGTACACCTTGTCTATATCAAAACACAAATACTTAGTGATGTGTCTTTGAGCCTAGTGCAGGAATTAAGAGGTATGAATAGGTATTTACCCATGTAAATTCTCTTTCCTCTTCAGTTCTTTGTTCTTTCATCCTGTTTCCTATTATGTTCAAATTAAGTATGTTAACCTTACCACAGCACTTCAAAAATGAATTGAACCCTCAGTTCAGCAAGATTCTTAAGCACGTGAGAACTCCCAGTGAAGTCACTGGGACTACATGTGCTTAAAGTTAGGCCCTTGCTTAAATGCCTTGCTGAAGCAGGACTTTAATTGTTTTAAAAATTAGCGCTGAATAATGAATTAAAGAAATAAAAGCAAGAATACATCAGCAAAATGTATCTCCGGGACTCTGCTCATTGAAATAAATTATGTAATTGACAGTAATTTATCAATTAATTAAACAATAATAAGTCACCAGGACCAGATGGTATCCACCCAAGAGTTCAGAAGGAACTCAAATGTGAATTTGGAGAACTATTTCTGTACCAGATGACTGGAGGATAGCTAGTGTTGTGCCAATTTTTTTTTAAAAGGCTCCAGAGGTGATCCCAGCACTTACAGGCAGGTAACCCTAACTTCAGTACCAGGCAAATTGTTTGAAACTATAGTAAAGAACAGAGTTATCCAGTACATAATAAGTGGTCATGGGATAAGACAGATGGGTCATCCTGTCCTGGAACAGTAATTGGTTAAAAGATAGGAAGCAAAGTGTTAGAATAAATGGCCAGTTTTCAGAATGGAGAGAGGAGAATAGTGGTCACCCCCAAGGGTCTATACTGGGGCCAGTACTATTCAATGTATTCATAAATAATCTGGAAAAAGGGGTAAACAGTGAGGAGGCAAAATGTGCAGATGATACAAAACTATTCAAGATAGTTAAGTCCAAAACAGACTGCAAAGAGTTACAAGGGGATCTCAACAAAATGGCAGATGAAATTCATTGTTGATTAGTGCAAAATAATGCACATGGGAAACATAATCCCAACTATACACATAAAATAATGGGGTCTATATTAGCTGTTACCACTCAAGAAAGAGACCTTGGTGTCATTGGGGATAGTTTTCTGAAACATCCAGTCAATGTGCAGTGGCAGTCAAAAAAGCTAACAGAATGCTGGGAATCATTAGGAAAGGCATAGAGAATAAGATAGAAAATATTGTATTGCCTCTTTATAAATCCATGGTATATCCATATCTTGAGTACTGTATGCAGATCTGGTCACCCCAGCTGAAAAAAGATATATTGAAATTGGGAAAGGTATAGAAAAGGGCAACTAAAATGATTAGGGGTATGGAAACGCTTCCATATGATGAGAGATTAATAAGACCAGGACTTTTCAGCTTGGAAAAAGAGATGACTAAGGAGGGACATGACAGAGGTCTATAAAATCATGACTGATGTGGAGAAAGTAAATAAGGAAGTGTTATTTACTCCTTCTAGGGGTCACCAAATGAAATTAATAGACAGCAGGTTTAAAACGAACAAAAGGAAGTATTTCTTCACACAATGCACAATCAACCTGTGAAACTTGTTGCCACAGGATGTTGTGAAGGTCGAGACCATAACGGGATTCAAAAGAGAACTAGATAAGTTCATGGAGGATAGGTCCATCAATGACTATTAGCCAGGATTGCTGTTTGCCAGAGGCTGGAAATCGCCAAAGGGATGGATCACTTGATGATTACCTGTTCTATTCATTCCCTTTGAAACACCTGGCATTGGCCACTGTCGGAAGACAGGATACTTCATACTAGACGGACCATTGGTCTGACCCAGTATGGCCAGTCTCATGTTCTTACATATACGGTTTCTGTTTCTAATGAGCATATATCAAATCACTAACAGTCCCAGACTAGGAAGAGGCATCTCGTATGGGCTAGTTATGCCATAATTGTTCACTATGGCACTTCATGATCCTTAGCACTATCAGAGTGGACTACTGGTCCTTTCTGCCATGGCAGTTCCTATGCACTTATTTAAGAGGTTTCTGCAATATTTTTAGACAAGCATGTAGTTCTATGTCCTTTCATAACAGGCCTAATTATTATCCAAATCTCAGATAAGACTGACAGATCTGGTTCCAGATGGTATAAAATGGCTTTAAAAAGAATAGTAAAAGGAGTATACATCTTTTTAAAGGTCATCTGACACAGATGTCTCATCTGAGTGTCTTGGAGAGAGAATCCTTCTATATGTCCTATTGCTAATACTCACTCTATTGATTTAGTATACACCACCAGTGTGGGAAACTCATATAGTAACAAGACTAGTTGAATCTTTTTCTTCTATACTGGTGCCAAAGCTCATAGTCTAGGCTTCACAGGAAAGCACAGAAAGTTACTTGGTTCCTATCATAGCTCTGTAGCATTCAAGACATGGAGCCCCCATACTTGAAATCAACATTTTTGAACTAGTAGCTCTTTGGGGTTAGCTCCTAGTTTGAGCTAGCTGTAGCAATTCCTTTCCTGAAGTGAATGCCAGAAAGCGACTGTCAGACAAAATAGTAATTCTGCAATTTGGTTGTCTAGACTTTTGCCAATCATATTCAAAAAAGGGAGCAAGGAGACTGCCTAACGGTCTGTTCTGTCTAGGTGTAATACACACTTGTACAGAGACCCAACACAAGGCCTATGCACCACTTCAGCTCTAAGGCATACTATTGTATCATATTGTTGGAAGCCCAGTAAAATTTGAGTTGCTTGACCACTATCCTACAGGCCTAGCATAGCTTCAGTTGCTTGCTTAGCTATTCTGACCCCTGTAGCATGACATCTTCCAGTTGGCAAAGATTGAACAGATGTCTCAGTTTCTGCATAGATATCTCATTTTCTGCATAGCACGGCACATAATAAGACAAAATATAAATACTGTATGCTTGCAGCTGCACACAGATAACGGTGATGGGAACAACAAGTTATCCTTGAAAGTTTGGGGGTACACTGTTTTATTGGCAAGGGGCATACTTTTACTCCGCCCCCTCCTATCACCAGATGTTATTTTGACGACCCCAATATTATGGTGAGAATGGAATGTAGTTAAGGGTGGAAACCCAATGTTGGTAATTACCATATATAATAATGAGAGAGAGAGATAATTAGGTGAAGGTTGTTTATGGAAGGGTATAAGTAGTCACCACTTAGACAAAGGGGGGAGCTCCATCAACACCTGATTCTGCGGGAGGTGCTGCTGGTTGGACCAGAGGATCCACCGACTCCCTGGCGCGGCCCCTGAAGAAAGCCGTTCCTGTATACAGCCTTCTGAGTAACAGCTTAGCTCTCCAGGCTTAGTGAGTAAGATATATTGTAGTTAATTTTAGGCTTTGTATCTAACTAGTATATTTATAGAAAACCTTGAACATTAAACCTTATTGATCTGCAAATCGGGCGTACCATGTCTCACTGGTATCTACACTGGTCACAAAGTGTCCAGAATCAACAATATCACTCTTATCTAAAACTTCAGGAAGTACAGAACTAAATGACCAATTAAAATGCACCATAATTTACAGTGTACTGCACCTCCCGAAAGTAGTAAACTGTAAGCATATTTTAAATACTAGATTAGCATATACAATTATTGGAATCAAAACTGAACAAACAAAAATAAAATATAAAACCTATAGTTAAAGAATACGGAGAGTAAATTAATATGATATACCATATACTGTACTACAACCAAGGATGCAAAACAGTGAATCTAGTTCTTTCTTTCAAGGCATTGAATGCAAAAAATAAATATCAATATTCTGTTAGGTGAAAAAATATTGGTAACCATCAGCCATACGCTCTCAACCTGAAAGTTGTTGAAGGTTTTAAGTGTACTCAGATTTTCTTTACTACTTGGCTGCTATAGAGAAGAAAATTATTCCTTCAACATATTGAAAAAAGAGCAGTCAGTAAGCAATAAAGTGGTATTGATTATTATTGATCCTGATGAACATGTTAGAGTGATGCTATAATGGAGTTTCTTACCCTCCAGGCAGAAGTCAGAGAGGCATTTCCCTCTTCCCTCCCTCCACCCTTCAAAAAAGTATTCTTTGACTTGATTTTCATTTCAACATAGAGAATATATTCTAAAAAATATCCATGTTATTGATTACATTTTAGACATCTAAAAAATCAATCAAAAGTGCCATTTACTAGGTTTTCCATCACTGATATGGATGTTCAATAACATGTACTTTTGGTAACTAGAATCATCAACTACAGACAGTTCAAATTATGAATACTTTGAGTTTGAGAAGAGATTTATTCTTAATGCCTGGTTTTCACAAAAAGTTCTAAACTTAAAATGGCCTATTTATACTCAGTGCATAAGGCTGCCTTTCCTCTCTGCAGCCACTTCCCTATAAGGAGGGGCAAAGGCTCCTGTGCAAACATACAAGAGGAGAGGAGAAAGTTCCCTGCATCCTCCCAAGCTACTATCTATTTCACTCTTGTTTCTCTGTTGATTGCTTTATTTTTAACTAAAACAACACACACAAAATCAGTGTTTCCTATCACAAATGGCATCCCTGCAGCGCAACAAAATGCAATCCTTGCATCACGTTACTGCTGCTGCTGCTGAGCACAAAGAGCAGATTATGTATATTCGCCAACCAGAACAGATGCTACGTACATAAGATATCATGGATGGTTGGATAGTCTCTCCCAAGAATCAACAGGAAATAAAAAGCACAAAAAGGAAGGGAAATGAAACACAGCAGCAAATTTTACTATTATGGTCAACCCATTCTTCATTTGCCACGGTCAAATGGAATCATCCATTATAATTTTTGAAAGCCACTTACATTACAGGGATAACACAACATTTTACTCAATGTAGTACAAAGATGGTATCTTTTTTTAATTCATTGGGGAAGACTGAATAATCCCACATGCTACAGAAATTATTCTTTTCTGCTTCTTGCAACATAGTACAAAGCAGGTGTTTCTTCTTTACTGACTTGTTCCCAGTAGATTTTCTAGTGAAATCATTTTACATAATCAGATTCACAATGATTTTAATATAAGATACAGTTGGTTTAAATTACATGAGTCAACATTTAAAACTACTTTTCTATTAAAATATGTGCATGAGTCTCAAAAGAGAGGTGATTTAAGACCTGATTCTGCAAGCTGCTCTCCACGGGTAGCATCTCCACCCTCAACACTTTTACAGAACATTATTGGCTCCAAAGCTCAGAAGGAAGGGAAACAATATAACAAGGGACACAGATTTATGGAACAGGTGCCTCACTGAGATTGCACCTGAAGACCTGGGTTAAAATCTGTTTTACATTACAAACAAAATGTATTAGGCGGTCTCAGCCTAGGATTTAATGTCTATGGCATAAATTCTGCCAACCATTCCATGCGGATGGACTCCTAATTGGCTTCAATGAAGTTTCAGAGGGGAGCAGGGATTCACCCATGTGGAGCAGCTTGCAAGATGAATGCCATAACTGTAGGCTGAGACCAACAGACTCATCTCACTTGTGGTCTAAATCAGACTTTAACACAGGTCTCCAGGAATTAATGGTTAATGCACTGTCTCACTGAAGCACCTAATCCATATCAGATGATCCCTGTTAGGTTATTTTGCTTCTTTTTAGTAATAAACATCCAGTTTTGTGCCTTCTGCCAAGTAACATCTTATTTCTGTGCATATTAAATACAGTCTAGGAAAGCAATTAAATTCAAAGACATTTTTCCTAGTTAAGGAACTAGTGTCCCCACTGTGCTAGATCCAAAAAACCCACCTAATACAAACTTCAAAGTAACATTCAGTACAGAATATTAGCACTAAGGCCCTCTTAATATTTATGTTAATAGGGTAACTTAAGAAAGAGTTAACATTAAAAATTAAAATTAAAAAAATATGCTGTCTACTGAACTAATATATGTGGATAAGGTAACATCTGCTACCTTGTTTATGACAAAATGTGTCAAACATTAGATATGCCAGCATTCATGCACATGTTCTGATGGAAGTTGGAGAATTTGATATTATTCTACATGCAGAAAATAAGAATATTTTTAACTGTGCTGTGGCAAAAGAATCTCAGAGCTGGGAATGCTGCAGAAAGGGAAAAGGTTTCTTTTTAATGAAAAATGTTCTACCCTTCTCATAGCTGATTCTAATAAGTTGCTACAGAACTCTTCTTTTAACGGAGGTTTTTGGGAGACACAGGAGGGATGAAATAGTTTGGCAGAAGCTATGGGCTAGACTGTGCCTTTAGGCACTGCCCTGAACAAAGAGTGGTGTGTAAACTGCATCACCCTAGAATTAGCCCTTGATACACACAAGTCACAGGTTTTGATGCTGGGCTTCCTCCTTGCTCCAAGTAGGTGTGGGAAGGGTAATAATTTGTTGCTGAAGTAGACTAGCAGAAAATCCTGACACTCTCCTACGCAGTTCAGCTGTGCTGGTCCATGTGGAAGGGGCAGAGTCAAGGCTCCACCTATTCTCTGCCTCTCCCCAACCTCTTGCTCTGCAGAGGGTGTATGCAGACACGTATGTCCCAATGCCTCAGTCCCAATGGCCAGAAGTCTGCCAAGGGATCTAAGAGAAGTTCTCAATCCCTAATATAGGTTTTGATTTGGACTACATGGCCTAACAGTCCCAGCCTACAAGGTGTTGAACACCCTGTATTCTCATTGATTTCACCGAGTGCATTTGAACCCTTTAGAACATAAAAATGCTCCTAGTCAATAGTCATGTCCTTAATGCATTTAGTTATCCTGTCCTGACAACCCAGTTCCAGTATCAGTTTGCCTTATGTTTAAGGAGCACTATTATTCACACATTTAAGTTATATTAGAGATAGGGAAAGCTACCTTTGGGTATAAGTGAGGAACACACCTTTGGTCTCAAGACAAACATGCATACAATCCAAAGAAGATTGTATGCATGTTGTGGAGAATGAGGGAAATATCTGTATTATTTTGTGTGAATATTCTGTATGTGGCCATTTACCTGCCTGATATCATTTTGTGTGATCATAGAATTAAATCAAAAGAGGCTGTGACAGAAAACCAAGTAGGAAACAGTACAATTAAAGAGATACTTTTAGGGAAAGTATCCAGGGGATTTAAGGGAAAACAGGGGAGCTATTAATTGGGAAATACTCATCAGCATGGCCAAAGCCAGGCTGTCAGGTTTATTTTTCCCAGGCTCAAACTTAAGATCAGGAAAATGAAACCATTAAAAACCATTGCCTAGAAAGGAAGGGTGGGGGTGAGTGGGCAGCAGTTGCTGGGTGAGGAAGACACTGCAGGAGAATCAGAGAGAGAGAAAGGCAGAGAATGCTGTAGGGACTGTCTCTCCTCCTCCAGAAGTATGGATGTCTGACCTGAGCAGAACTTACTTCAACTTTATCCTTTGGCTGCAAATTTTGGTAAGACATGCTCTGTAGGCCTTTTGTTGTTCTAACTTACTTCTTGGAATGCTATGTACCTGGAGAGGGAAGAGGGTCTAAATCACAGCTCATCCTGTAACCATGACACACGTACCGTAGAATACTCAGACAAACATTCATTGGAGTAGATTGTACAGCCAAGTCTGGAAACCTTGCCAAGTCCAGATCAAACATTTGATGAGAGCTTGGACCAAACTCTGCGTTTGTCCATTCATTTGTGTCAGTAATTCAGTAGTTTGGTTTGACTGAATTTCACTTTTAATTCACAATAATGAATTTACAAAACCCTGAAAGGCAATAAAAAGATCATTTACTTCCTGGTTGTTTATTTGTATCTTTTAAGATAATCATTAAAAGTAGTCTTCAGGACTGCCAATGCAGATCATTGTTTTGATTTTAGTTGTCTTAGAGTTACTATCTCAACTC
The DNA here is from genome assembly GCF_026122565.2 of Emydura macquarii macquarii. Lineage (NCBI taxonomy): Eukaryota > Metazoa > Chordata > Testudines > Chelidae > Emydura > Emydura macquarii. Next base: position 21,183,911 of record NW_027131485.1, on the reverse strand, counting down.
TGATTTAGCTTATGAACCAATTTAAAAAAAATAAATATGACTCATGAGACTCTCTCACTTTATACAGGCAGGAAAAAAGATATTGAAGACAGTTCACTAAAATACTTTCCCATATAAATTACATTTACCGATAGCTATGGGACTCTCCCATGAGGATTGAAAGTGGATATAATCTTTAATGCCTCCAGGACAAAATCCAAAACCCATCACTTTGCTTTCCAATAATGGTAAACAATAAAAATTTTATTTAAAAATAATCCCTCTTCTGGAGCAGGGAAAGGGAACATGTTAAATACACCCTATGTTTAGCTGAGCTGCTGGAATCATCAACTTCTGAAAGATACTCAGATACTAAAGAGAGGAGCATAATATAAATGAAATGGACAAATATGGATGTGGCAAAGTGCAAATTTGTTTACAAGATCCATGTGCAAAAATAACTATTTTTGAAGTTTTTGAACTATTTTTAAGACACCTTGTCATAGGGCATGCCTGCCCTGCAGAGTTAATGTGGCACTGCATGTCCTCTCTGCTTCAATTTCCCTTCTCAGGAAGCCAGTAATTTCATTTCAGACATACTTGACTCAATAATACCCTCCTTATGGCTTGTTTATTACAAAACCTCATTCAATAGAGGCCATAACAATAAGTCCCAAATATACACAAGGTGCTTCTGGCTTTCAGGGTTCCTCCAAAGCTTACCCTCTAGGCTCTGTTCCCAGCCCCCTCAGGAGTCTCTCTCAGACTTTCTCTCTCTCTCTCTCTCTTTATGGCAGGAGTCCCAACTCTCCTCTTGTTGCTTCGTAGTTCAAACAAATGTTGTCCCTCCATTTACCAGAAGTGCCCAGCTCTCTTCCTGGAGCTGGGTTGCAATTTAACTCCCTCAGCTGACCCCACTTAGTTCTCAGACTCAGAGGGCTTTGTGGCCTTCTCCTGCTGCTGTCTGCTCCCTGCTAAGTCAGGGCCCTGCAGGAGCCTTCTTGCTCCATGAACTGTCTACAGGTATCTGCCCTCCTATGAGGAGGAGGCAGCATTCATATTGCTGATCCTTCTCTCAGCTCTATCTCTATCTGGGTGAAAAGGGAGCCCTGCCCCCACCCTCTCTGCAAGGCTCCAAGTTTCAGGCCCTTAAAGATACAGTAACAAGATTCCAGCTAAGTGCTACTTCTTCCCAGGATACTTTTCCTCTCTCCCCATATCTCCTCAGGATTTGTGTATGAGACCACCCCAAACTCTAAAAGGGCCATGCCATGTGATGGGGAAGACTGAACAGTATGCAGTACTGCCTTCATGGGATAAACTACCCCATCATACACTTTAACTGTACATAGTGTTGTACACTGGGTGAGTTAGATTAAAACAATAATAAAGTCTCTACCTCTTCAAGTTTACCATCTGAGGTTACTAGTACAGTAGAGTACAAACATAAATAGCAGTATTACCTTCTTGCTATCCAACTGGATCAATAACTATCATTTCCACTTCATTGCCCATTTTTTTTGCAGTATGTGGAAGGAACATCTTTCTTTTCCAGTGATGCTAAATAGCAAAAGAAAATACTGTACACAGTGCCGGGCCAACCCAGAGCCATTTGCTCTCTAATCTTTCAAAAACATCTAAAGTTTTTCTTTTATGATGCAGTAGCAGATTGGACCTTGTAAAAAGTGATTGCTTTCTGACATGAAGGAATATTTTGCAGAAACCTCAATCCTTCAGAGAGCTCCGCATGGGCAGACTCTGCATTCACATGGAACTTCACTGATGTCAACTCACACTTTCATTTTATTTGTACAGTGGTTACAACAAGGAGGACCTGATCCATGATTGAGGTCCACAAACATTACTGCAATTCAAATAAACAACTCATTGCAGGCTGTAGGTTAATTACTCCCTGTACTTCATGATGTCTTCTTGAACCAGCTCTGAACAAGACCTAGAGTCATTGGCTGCCATCCCTCAACCACACTTCAATATCTTGGCAGCCTCACATTCCCCATTTCTGTCACTCTTGTCACATTAGTGTACTAACAAAAACAAAATCTCCACAAGTCACCAATCACTATTCTGATGCAATATTTCAGGTCAATTTCTTCAATTGACTTAATAGTCAATGACATTTTAAATAACATTGACCCCCAGTGAAATAAAACCCTTTTGGACAAGAGTAAACATGTAAAGCAATTACCTTAATTACCTCAAAAATGCAATGTTGCAAGATTACATTCTTCCCTCTACCTTGTAAGCTTTTTCTAACCTGCACATATACCTCCAGATATGGAAACTGCTTTAATTTGAAAACATTTGGTGCCTTTTAGACTGACATTTAAATAAATACTGGTAATTGCTAGGGCTCTGATATGAAATGTGTAAGTGCTAAGAATGCAAATTTAGAAGCAAAGCAGTATTTTCTTTTATGTATTGTGGGCCCAATTCTGCAACTCCTTGTGCATCCAAACATACTCCTTTTTGAAGTGGACCTTACACGGTGATCAAAAAACTAATCAACTTAGCTTTGCTGATGCAAAAAGAAAGAACTCGCCCCTTTGTAGTGCATTGAGAACTCGTGCACAGATTCGCTGAACAAATGGGGATGGCAAACAGTGAGGCTGCTCAACTACTATCCCAGAGAAATACAGAAGAAAATTTGGAGGAATCCTAGCACGTTCCTATGACTTAGGAGATCAGTTGTGGAGAAGGAATTGCCAGGCTGTTCTTGAGACCCCAACACACTGCCATTTTCAATGGACAGTCTGTCCACAACAGATAGGCCTTACCTACAACAGTGGTTCTCAAGCAGGGGTATCCATATCCCTGGGGGTATGCAGAGGTCTTCCAGGGGGTACATCAATTCATCTAGATATTTGCCTCATTTTACAAAATACACAAAAATAAAAAGCATGTATAAAAAGCACTAGTGAATTCAGTACAAACTAAAATTTCATACAGACAATACTTTTTATATTGTTCTATATCAATGTTTCTCAACCCGGGGGTTCTTGGAACAGGTTGGAGGTGTGGGCGGTCACAAGTGTACGGCCAGCATTAGGGGGTGGCAAGAGGGCAATTGCCTGGGGTCCCACACCACAGAGGGCCTCACAAAGCTAAGTTACATGCCCCAGGTGGCATGGCTTGGACTGAGGCCCAAGCCCAAGCCCTGCCACCCAGGGCTGAAATCAGACTCCTGAAAAGGATGCAATAGTCTGGAAAGGTTGAGAAGCACTGACCTAGAGGACATAAATCCTGCATTCTCTGATAATGTAGATCCAACTACGAGTGAGGTGTCCATGACTTACTATAGTGGGCAGATGGACATGGAAACCTGTGTGGATGACAGACTGCCTGGATTCCTAGGAGTGGTTATTCAAATTATTTAACTTTCAGAAGGAAAGTTGTAATGATTAGTGTAGACAGAATCTCCTCTAGCAAATGGGGCTATATCCTTATCTTAGTGTTTGTATGTTATTATGTTGATCTGACCCGGTGGGTTAGCAAGAAGTTCAGTCCTCCATGTGTATATGCTGGAGTTGGTACCTTCAGTGTCCCAATGAATCTCTGTGATTCTATAAGCGAGATTACAATACATATTTCTAGCTAAAATGAACTCTGCTATACATTGTGGGTGAAATCTTGGCCATATTGAAGTGAATGCCAAAGATCTCATTGACTTCTTTTTTTGCAGGATTGGGCTTGTACAGACTATATATACACAAGTTCTCCCAATGCTGGTTATTAGCATCCAATCTCTCTTATAGTCCATATAATGCTGCATGTAGGCAACATTCCATTTGTTTCTAAACATCTAAAAAGAACAGGCTATGCAACATGCAAGTAACAGAAATGGGACAAGCAAGTCATGAGTTGAATGCTGAGAAGTAAAGAATGAAGCAAGCTGATTGTGATATGAAATTATGTCTCATATCTCCATGCCATTTAATTAATAGTTTATCTTGCTGCCCAAATCCACTATGTTCAACGTTAGATTGAATCAAAATAAACCATTCAGGAAAGATCATTGAAAGATAAAAGGTGAGTGGCATTGCTTCCCCTTGGACAGAAAATAGAGCCAAACCAACTAACAAAACCCTCATTGGTTCAGTTCCTCTCATGTTAATACAACACAAGCCAGGGGAAGAAAGGCAACACAACTACATGTGGAGTTACCTCTGTCTCCACTGTGCTGCCACAGACAAAAAGAACCCAGAACATTCATGCTCTAGTTGCTGAAGTAAATTGGAACCGCTTGGCACAGTCTTTGACTCCCACCTTCTGAGATCAGGGTAATACAGACAAAAAAATGATGTTGAATTTACTAAACAGAGTCATTTGATGAGCTTTCTGAAATGCAGGTAGAATTGGTGCCCAGTTGTCACCTTTCCCTCACTACTGCACAACAAAATATAAACTCATTTTTAAACTCTTTCAGGGGTATGCATCACAGATCACATATAGGAGCAGCAAGGAAAATGGCTCACAATCTCATTTCAAATGATAAACACTTGTTCTATTTATGATGTCCTCTGCCATTGTCCTGCATGGATTCACTGCCTTAGCGCTGTTTTAAAGTTATCAGTGAACAGTTTTAAAGTTAAGAAAATTGTGCTCTTGCTGATCAACTGTAAGCTATGTTTTTTAATGGCTACAAGATGAAAATTAATAAATGAAAAGGTTCATTCAATACAGTAAAGCTTGAGATAAGAAGCTAAGCAGAAGTGATTATACTTTATGGTTTTAGAAATAATCAGAAGACGTCTTAAAAAAATAAACGGCAAAATTTTAGGAAGGACAGAGGATGCCTTCCAAGGAATAATGCCAGCAGGACATAACAAAGATGCTAGTAGGACACCTCAGAACACCCATACTTTCATACACCCACTGTTAAGCAGTCAACTTTTTTAGACCCTGATTCAGGAAAGCACATAAGTCCATTCATATTCAGAAAATCACCCAAGCACATGTTTATATGTTTAACTAAACAGGGAGGCTTTCTGAAGCGGGACCTTACACTATAATATGTACCAGCAGTATCATTTTCATGTGAAGATCTAAGAATGATGTAAAATATTTGAGGATCCTATATCTGATTTATAGATGTTTTCATACTTTTCCATACCAGGAAAACAGTTTAAATTAAATTGTCTTGCTATAGCAACAGAAATTTCTGTCTTTTATGTCAAGGCTACTGTGGTAAAGCAGCTTAAAAGAGGTGTATTAGAGGTAGATCTGATCATTCAAAGGTTTAATTTCTGTGGTGGGTGCCTGGCTTATGTTTACTATATTATTTCATTATATTGTATTAATTTCAAGTCCAGGCACTCTTGGAAACAGATTGAAACACAGCTTTTGGGAGACCAGAAAACAGGAGATTTATGTTATTCAATACAGAATGTACTGCAATAAGAAACATATTTGTGTGTCAAGATCTTCCTAGCAGATAGCAGATCATAATTTGGCAGTCTTACATGTCTGAAAAAATGTTCAGTTACTGAAATCCACCTCATTGTATCCACAACATCTATGAGATTTTGGGCCAAAGCACCAGAAATCAGCCTGAAATATGGATGGAAGTACATCACTGACTCATGCTGACAGTCTCATACGTTTGGCTTCTATTCAGAGAAGTTAGGTGGTCATAAAGAGAAAGCAATGCAGTGAGAAATGTTCTGAAAATCAAATCCATTAACAGGAAAATGGCTCCTACATTAGAATTTTTTTCTAGAATTGTCTTCAGGAAATGGTCAGTGGTGCATCCAAATATTAAAATTTCAAGTTTCTAGCTTATTCAAAACAGCTCGATTATATTCAACTAGATCTAATGTATAAAACTCTAAACTTTGCCCCATGGGCAGGAGTTTGCCCACATGAAGTGCCAGTTTTAGGATTTGAGACTAAGGGTAAATTTTCAGAAGTGTTTAAGTTCCATTTTGAAAAGTGACGTAAGTGCCTAAGCCCTGGTCTACACTTACCTGGAGATTTGGCAGCAGTCGATAGGAGTTACACAAGCTACGCAGAGTAGCTTGTGTAACTCCCGTTGACTGCCGTGCTTCCCTTCTGCGTGCCGTTTTCACTGCACTGTGCCGATGGGAACCGTGTTCCCGTCGACGCAGCGCTACACCACTTGAAGGGGTGGTTTACTAGTGTCGACTTCCTGATCGATTGAGCGGGTCTACACTGACCGTTCAATCAATCCAGAAAGATCGATCTGATGGTGGTGACTTTGCCGCCATCAGTATAGACATACCCTAAGAACCTAAATCTCAATAGTCACATGTGAAAATGGGACTTAGGTATCTTAGTCAGTGAAACCCAGATTTTTAAAGGAAGTTAGATACCTAATAAATCTTAAAAAATCTGACCCTTAGGCACTTGTGAAAATTTTATTTTAAGTCTTTAAAAGCACACAGTAATAAAAGCAGTGTGCAAATGGCAATATTTTATATTGCAGGAGCTTCAAGTTACTTTGCAATCATGAAATCTGTTTTTTTTTTTTTTTGTCTTTAATGAGGTTCAATTTTCTTTTTTATTTAAAAACATCTTAAGACATTTTCTACCAAGGATCAATCTTTTGAGGTTAGTAACTATGATATTTCTTTAAAAAATCTTGCTTACTGGATTTTTAAGTAGAACAAAACTTGGGTATTGAATTTATTAGAGATTTAAAAATTGTTCTTGATAGTTGGAACATTGATTGTACTGTAATTATGCAACAGATTTCATCTGCAGTATCATATCTGATTTATTTTTTCTCTCACCCAGATATTGTAAAATTCATTCACTTGTTTCAGTTGTTCTATGTATATTCCTTTGTATTTTTGGTGGTATTATTTTTTTTTTTTATAAAAGGATAATTTTTTTTTAAATGAGTGAATGATTGAGTCCACGTTTTTACCAGGCTTCTCAAATTACATATACACAAACTCCCTTTGGGAAAATTGTATTGCAGCAAAACTACACAGTTGGGACCTCACATTAGAAACCATGAGTTCAGTGGCGATCTACAAAGGGGTACCCTTGTGTGCACGCACACCCACTCCAGTGAAATCACTGCAGGATTTTGGCTTCACACCTCAATTTGCAGGATTGCGTTTCCCTTGCATAGTCTGGGGAAGTTAAAATTCTGCATCCTTAATAGTTTACTTAAAAAAAAAAAATCCAAAATTGGAACATAATCTACAATTCTCCTTCAATAACCTCTCTTGTTGCTCTACAGTTTGCTTTTTAAGCCAAGCAGTGCCATTGGCAATCATTAATTACAAAGAGGAAAGAAAATATTATAATGCACTTGGATCATCTTCATCATTGTGGCTTTCTGAAAGGTGTGTTTGCTCACAGAAAAGCATTACAGACAGGAATAGCAATAGCCAACATATGAAACCATTACTTCTGGGCACCACTTAAATTACAGTGGGAAATCTTATCTGAACTGGTGTGAATGTGATGTGTGTAAGAAGTAGAAAGGAAACAGTAATCTAACTTATTTTCCTCCATCTTGCTAGCCAGCAAAACTTCTTTTGTTCCTTCTTTGCAAGTGGGCACTGACTCAAACCCTCCCCTCTCTTAAGCAGAAGCTTTTGAACAACAGTGCTTTACTGAAGGACTCAACAACTATCCAGTGTTGCCACCAAAAGAAACAGCAGAACTGGAAACAACACTGCATAAAATGATCTATTTCCTATCAGTTCCAGGGGCTCTCTAAAGTAAGGAAGCCAGAAGCAAAGATGCCTAAAAATGGTTAACAATAGATGTGTATTGATTGATGGTTGTAGGAAGTAGGGGGACTAATTTAAAATAGGTGTGTAGTTGGCAAAAGTGTGTGTCTCATTGAGAGACAGACATTGTGTTATGATTCCAGGCTAAGTTATGACAGGTGAGCTCTCAAACCATATTGATTTCCTTTCTGATAAGAGAAGAATGAGAGTCAGCAGGTGATGTGACAACCTCAGTAAGTCAAAGAGTATGAGGTAGGACAGAGCACTGGGTTTATATTAGTTTTTGCTGTTTGATTATTTCATTAAGTAGTTCACTTCTAAAGAAGAGAAAGCCTGGTTAAGAGATTACAACATGGCACTGGTGATCAGGAGCCTTATGTTCCTTTCCTAACACTGCCAGTGCCTTTCTGTGACGACTTGTGAAAGTCACACTGTGCCTCAGTTTCTCTAGCTGTAAAGTGGGAATGTAACCTTTCTGTCAGGTGTTAAACACTGTAAAAATGGCTAGGTTCTATATGAGATTTGATATAAAAATACAATTAAATAGAAATCCTAAAGTGTACCTGAGGTCTGGCAGTCTCCACTGTCTCTTCTATTAATCATTAGCTGGCCTTCTCGGGACCCAAAACTCTCCTGCAAAGCAAATCCCCCATCTACTCTTTACTTAAGCATTGTGAACACTAATGGTTATAAAATGTTCCAAGATGCTTGCATGACAGGTGGTATATATATATATAAGGCCAGTCTGACTACCTCTAAATTAACTGATGTTTCTCTGTGGACTTCACTGAGAACTAGATCAGGGTCTGTGTGCAAAGTATTGTTCAAGTACTATGAACTGTGCCATTCACACAGTTTCTGAGTTCTAAAGTTCAGCCACATGATCTTCTAACAAACAAACAGCAAGCTGATCACATTGAAAAGCTTAACAGCAAAATGTTCCCTAATCCTTCACCAGCACATGTACAGATATACTCTCAGAACCCTATAGGACAAAGCCTTGGCTTAATTTTGTTTTTTAACCAATAAGCAGTGTACAGTATGTTTGCTGCCACTTTGATGGACTAAAGGGCCCAAAAAATCTGGGAACAAGGGCAGTGCATTTCACAGAGGCTGAAAGTGTATCACCTCCTTCTGACATGAGCAGCCCAAACCTCTAAGGGAGCTGCATGCTCCTCTCACAATAAGAATGGGGAGCTCCCTTCTTTTTCTTGCAATGTACAGAGGAAGTGAGGTTTGCTGGTTTCCCAGCCCTGTGAACATGATGTGTTGGGTAAATGTGTCATAAGCATGGGCTGATGTTCACAAACACATAAAATTCAAATCCATGTTTCAGTCTGAACGGGTCTGAGATTCAGTGCAAATATTTCAAGCAGTACTATCATGAAATCCCACTCATGTTCTGGTTCCCATGCTGCTGTGTAAAAATTTGCCATGGTTAAAGCATTAAATAATTATTTGTTTTTTTGAATCTCTTAAAATAACACTTGTGAAACAACCTGAACATTTTGACAATACTTTATCATGTTTCTTACTTGAACCCTTTTCTCCTGATATTTTCTAATAAAGAGGGACATTGTAATGATATTGGCCAGATCTTAGCAAAGTTCCCTCAAGCAGAAACATGAGCAAGAAAATCAGCTTAATGCATGGACAAGATCCTGAAGAGTCCCTATGGAAGTTTCCATCGTAGGCCGAATTCCAACTTTTTTTTTTAATTCACCTTGCTAAATAAATGTCCTACAAATGTTAGAATCGTCTCCGAAATAAAAGGGCCACTGTGACAATAATACGGAGCCAATTAGTCTCCAACTTCTGTTTAAAATAGTTTGAGGAGAAAGAGGTCGAGGAAGACAGACTTTAAAGGTAGTAATTACAAATTTACCACATTAAATAAAGACAGAAAAGATGTCTGTTTGACAGAAATAAAGCACCATATCAAAAAGGGAGATCCATATTGTGGCACAAGCTTACAATAAATGTTTTATCATATTAGCCCTTCAAATTTCTACAAACCTGCAGTGATCTGCATGTCTTAATACTACATTTAACTCACAGACATTGACATTGTCACTGTCCACTAATTAAGGGGTGAATATAATAAATACAGGAACCATTTTTCTTCTTTTGCACATTTTGATCTTTTTTAACTGCTTCCTGAAATATTGTTTAAAATACTCAGCTTTGGTAACAGCATTTAATGGATCCATTGAATGATTATACTGGTCATGTTTATTAGCACACTACATTTGAAATGGAAGCAAAGGATTGCAAATACTCCCTTTCTGCAGATGAATAAATCCCTTTGCAGTCCTCTGAGAAGAAAGTTCATTCAAACTTTATTTGATTTGAACTGGGGTTCAATAAGGTACCACAGAATATGTAGACTTAGCAAGAGGAGTCTTAAAAAGGAATTAGGAAGCGGAATTACATTTGCTCTATCTAAAACTTAGTTTGATGTACCTGACAGCTGGGCATTCTCAGCTAAAGGACTGTGCCCCCAAGGGAACTCCTGGCTCCTACTTGTCATCAAAGCCTGAGTTTGGCAAGTTGCAAAATATACACCAGAGTTTAGTTGACCATTAGTTTGGTATTCTATTATGTTAGTCTTATTTGGTTTGATGTTTTAACATGGGTTAGTTTTTATGAAAGGTGGCAGTTTTTTTGAGATCCCTTTGCTTTTAATTATTGTACAGCACCCACTGTAAATACTTCTCTTATTGGCACAATATAAGACAATAAACAAGAAAGTAAGTAAGTATTTATATAATGTTCTCAGAGGCATGCAACTCCGGATACGGTACGTGTTCTCTCTCATTTCATGTAGTTAATGTTTTCACTTCAAAAACTTTGTAGATAAGCCATGTTATGGCCCCTGACTGTACAGCACAGTGCATGACTAAACCCAGGGCAACCTAGGAGGTCACAATTATCACTATGCTATACATCCCAGCCATTCAGAACTGCATGGGGGCAGTGAAGAAAGAACTGATATCTTGCTGCTCCAAAAGCACAGGACCACAACACCTGAGCTAAAGGAGAATCACCCTCGGCTATTCTTAGCATTATAGGGCCAATAACACTTAAGTAATTCTAAATTCATCCAATGGAGCGTAGTGTTACATACATATGAGCCAGTTTATCATTATACTGTACAATTGGTGAAGGAACTTTCAAAGTTATATTACAAACTACTCTTCTTTGAACTGAGATTATTGGGCCTGGTGTATGCAGAGGCAACTCCACTGAAATCAGATATAATTCTGGTCTATGGCTTTTCATGAATACAACATACAAAAGTCATTATGCTTGTCAGGTTACATATTATCTAGATTGGTTTTTAAAAGAGTTGGATCAAATATGCTTCACGTTGATGTTTTACTGAATGGTAAAAAAAAAAAAAAAGTGTGCATACAATAGTAACTTCTTTGAAAGGCTCTCACACATACAGGCTCTCAGACAGCAATTCCAGGCCCCAGAGCAGAACAGTCAAGAAAGAGATAGCTGAGGTCTGAGTGGGCTTCTGCCGGAAGTTTTTACTTATTTATTATGTGCCATGCAGGTTCCCAGGCAGCTGATTAGGCAGTATCTGCTACCCAGCTTCCTGGGTTCCTTGGACTCCCCAAGAAGATTAGTGATGTACCCGGGAAGCTGAGTAGCAGATACTGCTTCCTCAGCCACCCAGGAATCTGCATGGTGCATAATAAATAAGCTTGGCTCAGGGGAGGGGCAGAGAGTGCAAGTGGAGGGGGTCTCAGGGGAAGAGGTGTGTATGGAGGAGAAGAGGACACCTATCTATTCCATCTGCCCAGGTCTTTTTAAATCATCAGGCCCCTGGGCAATTTACCCGTTTGCCCTCCTCCACTCCCTTACCCGCAACCATCAGCTGGCCTGCACACACAGTATATTTTAGTCTGCAGAAGGATTCTACAACTTGTCTCAGTGTATATTTATGTTTAAAACTTGACTTGCAGTGGTGAGAGGATTACAGTTAACTAAACTCTTAGGAAGGCTAATATTCTGTTGTAATGCAGGATGGATCTCATGCATGAGTGTATGCGTACACATACACACACACACACACACACACACAAAATGAACCAGAGCTGGAAATAATAGCTTAACTGAAGCTTGTAACTTCTTATTGGGAAAACTACAGTATTTAGCAGTGACCGACTGGGACTAAAAATCAGCCCTGGCATTTAAAGCACACCAACCAGGGTGCCGCTGGGCCCACGTGATGGGAGTGGGGTGGGGGGAAGAGATGGGACCGGGAGTGGGAGCGGAGCGGGTGCTGCGCTCTGGCCAGGGCACCGCTTCTGAACCATGCAGTGGGACTTGGGAGAAGGGTGGGGCCGGGAAAGGGAGCAGCCACTGTGCTCTGGCCAGGGAGCCAGTGGGTTCATGTGGTGGGAGAGAGGCAGGGGGAAGGGGCAAGGCCGAGAGGAGGGACCTGCTGCTGCGCTCAGCCAGGCACAGCTGACGGGCTTGATAAAAGGCTTCCATGGTGGGCCAACCGGCCCGCCAGACCTTGAGTGCACCAGCCCCTCTGGCATTTGCCAGAACTGCCAGATAGCCAGTCTGCCCGTGGTATTTAGCTTTACCTGGTTTTGAACAAATATGAAGGCCTGCAGTTCAATTCTGCAGTCCTTACATAGGACAAACTCCTAAAGACTTTGAAGGGCTCAAGTGTGTACCACTGAGCCTTATTCTGCTCTCATTTACACTGGTATGAATCATAACTGATTCCACTGCAGGCAGCAGGGTTACACACTCATGTCAAACTTGTGAGAGATCTGAATCAGAACCATCATTTTTAGTTCAAAACTTTTAAAAGAAAGTCACTGCCACTTCTGTACTTAAAGCCATATGTGGCTTCTTTCTGACTGATTCTGCAGTTTAACCGTCACACAGACAACATGGCAGCAAACTAGAAGCTGCTAGTCTTATTGGAGCACTGTAAGTTGTTACAATTAAATCAGTGTTAGAGATAAGAATTGCAATTATAAGTGCATATGCAGGAAATATGCCATCCCAGTCATAATAAAGATGATCCATCCCATTTGTGACTTCCCAGCACCTGGGAATGAGCCATGTGTGTGTTCTTCAGATGATCAGCAAATGTGATGTTATCTAAATAGTTTCATTAATAAAAAGTCACTTTTTTCAGGATTGCTGTTCAGTGCCCAAATTCTTTCATTTGCAGCTCTCACAACAAATTGGTTATTAAATTACCCACCAACCCTCCTTGTGCTTCACTGGGGATGAATTTCTGTCGAACTATTTAACATGCCCTTACATGAGAAGATTTATTCTTCAGCAAAGACTAGGAGAGAGAGAATGTGTAACAGTCTGGCACTGAGTATACAGCAAAACCAATAAGCTTGCTTTAATTGCAGTTTGGATACAGAACACATCTGGTGAACCAGGCCCAGATGTAATATCTTTTTTATCTATACTTTTGTTTTTTGCTTTCTTAGGCATTTTTGACAGTATGTGCAACCCCTCACCCCTCCTCCCGATGTTTTTCTTAAAATAGCAGGGTTTCCTTTTCATTGGAAGTGTTATTTAATACTGAAAAATAAGTATTTCTATGCTAAATTATTTGAAAGTGACATTGAAAACAGGCACAGCATATAAATAATAGATCGGGAGATAACATCAGCCATGTGCAAAATTAGTGCTTTGTGCACCTAAAAGTGTGGGAAAGGATGAACACTAAGACCTGGTCTACACTTACCTGGAGATTTGGCGGCAGTCGACAGAAGTTACGCAAACTACGCAGAGTAGCTTGCGTAACTCACATTGACTGCTGTGCTTCCCTTCTGCGCGCTGTCTACACTGTGCTGTGCCGATGGGAACAGCGTTCCTGTCGACGCAGCGCTATGCTACTTGAGGGGGTGGTTTACCAGCATCAATTTCCTGATCGATTGAGCGGCTCTGCACTGACCGCTCAATCGATCCAGAAAGATCGATCTGGCGGCGGCGAATTTGCCACCGTCAGTATAGACATGGCCTGAGGAGCTGTTTATGATTCCTCTATTTTGGGGGCACTTTTCTGCCAGTCCCATCATTGACATAGGGCTCTCTACACACTGCTAGAGAGCAAAGTTGCTCCAGATACAATAGTGTAGATGATAGAAAGTGAATGAATCAGGGAGGGAAAGGGGACAGGGTCTGAGAGCAGTGGTGGAAGAGAGCATCTTGGATCATTCCACAATGGGGAAATCCTCCAGCAGAAAATTCTGTTGGCTTTAAGTCTAATTTGCACTGGAAGACTGGGACATTATAGGTTTCCAAATGAATTGGGCCCTATAACTTCAGATATTCAGGGAGAGTGAATTAACCTAGGCTACTTCAAGGAATGGTACTAACAACTGAGGCGATCACAGCCTGCCTTCTAAGGTCCTAATCCTACAAAGGGATATGGATAGGTAGAAACTTAAGTTGCACACAGTCCCCTTGATGTTAATGAGACTTTAAGAGACACAAGGGGTTACCCACACAGATCCTTTTGTGGAATCATAGAGAATCCATGGCATTTTTGCAAAAATACATTCCAATTGTGACAAATTATAAAATGGGTGCACAATTGGCAGAAAGACCATATTCAAAGAATAGTTTTCAATGGTTCACTATCAAACTGGGAGGGGTCTCACAAGGCTCTGTCCTGGGTCTGGTACTATTCAATATTTTCATCAATGACATGGAAAATGGAGTGCAGAGCATGCTTAAAAATTTGGAGATGACACCAAACTGGGAGGGATTGCAAACACTTTGAAGGACAGGATTAGAATTCAAAACGACCTTGACAAATTGGAAAACTGGACTGAAATCAAGAAGATGAAATTCAATAAACACTAGTACAAAGTACCACATTTAAGAAAGGAAAATTTAAATGCACAACTAAAAAATTGGGAATAAGAGGCTAGATGGTAGCACTGCTGAGAAGAATTTGGGGTTATAGTGGATCACAAGCTGCATATCATTCAGCAATATAATGCAGCTAAGAAAAATACTACTATCATTCTAGGGTATTAGCAGGCATGATGTATGTAAGATGTGGGAGATAATTGTCCTTATCTAGTCAGCACTGGTGAGGCCTCAGGTGGAGTACTGCATCCAGTTCTGAGTGATACATTTTAGGAACTACGTGGACAAATTGGAGAAAGTCCAGAGGAGAGCAACAAAAAATGATGGACTGTTTAGATAACCAGACCTGTAAGGAAAGGTTTAAAAATACTGGGCACGATTAGTTTTGAGAAAAGACTGAGTGGGGACCTGATAACAGACATCAAATATGTTAGGGGATGTTATAAGAGGATTGTGAAAAATTGTTCTCCATGTCCACTGAAGATAGGACAATCTGCAGTAAGGGAGATTTAGGTTAAATATTAGGAAAATCTTTCTAACTATAAAAAGGTAGTTAAGCTCTGGACTAGGCTTCCAAAGTAGGTAGTGGAATTCCCATCATTTAAGCTTTTTAAGAACCGGTTGGACAAACACCTGTTAGGGATGGTCTAGGTTTACATGGTGCTGCCTCAACTTAGGACACTAGACTTGATGACTTCTCAAGCTGTCTTCCAGCCCTACATTTCAATGATTCTATGATTACATTCTGCCCTCTTAAATTCAGATCTTCTTTTTCATCATAACTGGGCTGGATCTTAATTTCAGTTACATAGAAGTAACAGTTAAAATCAATGGTGCTGGAAGTCACTGGAATTACTCTGCATTTGCTAGGGTAACTGTGATCAGGGTTTGGAAACTTATCCTTAGTTATTGGATTACGTTCCTGTATCCAGTTATTCTTGTTCATTGTAGAGATGGCTGTATTTCAATAATGGGTTACATGAGTCTCAAACTATTTTGAGATAAACAGTGATCTGTATATAGTTAATATGTTATTATTAAACCAACTATGGTTCACGAATAGCTAACATTTCTCTTTCCAAATGATTAATATAAATTATGTAGCATAGGAAACAAATAGTGTTCCTGAGGTTTCTCATTCACCCATTGTTGCACAGGGACTGTCCATAATTTACATAAATCATTAGGGGGTGAGTGGGTCCTGTGTTATGTTCATATAGCCCCAGATTTAAACCAAGTTTCATTGATGATCATTTCCTAATTGGAAATCTGAACATTTTTATGACAGAATAATAGCAATTTCTCAGAAACTACACTACAATAAAAGATAATTTAATTTGAAGAGTGAGTCAGTTCAACTGTATTTTGAAATCCATTTTATGTATTTTCAAATGAGATCATTTGGAAGCAATTCATGTGCCAATTCCTCCTGTTTCCCCCTCATTTTTCTGTCACCCACCACAGTTAAATCATTAAAGGATCAAGATTTCATTGCATGGAAATTAAGGTCATTTTAAAAGGCATACAAAAGAGGCCACTCCTTCATGCAGATACAGAGGCTTTTTTTTTTCCTTAGGTTACTTTGCCATTTGAAGAAGCTTATCACTTACTAACAGAAAAAGTCATAATTTGCATGAAAGAGGGATCTCAGCAGGCAGTGTTGATAGCCAGGCTCCAAAGCTGATCAGTGCTGTGAAGCCTGCCTTTGGAAACCAGGACACAATTTTATTTCAGTTCAAAGCTGGCTATCTGCAGACCTGCACACCAGCATATTTTCTAAGGCCATGAAATTTATTGGCTGAATAAAATACGTGTCAGTGCTTAAACAACAGGGCCAGATTCTGCTACCCTCATTGAGCAGTACCTTACTCTTCAAGTGCAGTGGGTCTACTTGAGGAGCAAGATACTATTCACTTGGGGTAAGGATGACAGAATCTGGTACAGTAAGTTCTCTCTACAGAAGAGGTTCCCTGTGTGGTTATAAAATGCTTGAGGTTGCTGCTTCCATTTCACTGTTGTCCTGCACCCTGTGTAGTCACGTACACCAATGCAAAGTGGGTATAAAATGTTACCAAGCCAGAATGGAACATTTCCTTCACACTGTGCAAATGGCTACATAAGGTGCAGGGCAAAGGTCCATGGGTGTTATAAAGAATGTCTCCTGTTATTCTGTAAAAAGATTCAAGTACATAAAAGCTCAGTTAAGGAGGACATTCAGGATCATTACTAGAGGTGGGCTTAAACAGCAAAGATCTTGTTGCACACTTTCGAAGTTATGGGGTAATTAGCGTCAGGTTTTTGGTTTGGCCCTTCCAAAGATCTAAAGAAGATACTGGAAAATGAACACATGGGGTCAAATTTGATGCTATATGGGACAGACCTGCTCAAGATGTTTTACCAGATGAATTCTAAATGGACAATGTCCTGTTTTTCCTGATCTGAAGAACAAGCAACTTTTTGAAGATCTGACATTTTATTAGTATAACAGTGCTAAGCCACCACCACCTAGGAGTCAGCTTTTCCCACAACACATCCAGGCTCTCTGTCATGCTTACCCATGTGTGTGGAAAACCTGCCCCAAATAAATCTTATCTGCCTTCAGATTCCTCCTTACCGCTCACCACGGCCAGGATGCTTACAAGACACAGTCACCTGACAATGGTTAGGCAGTTGATGAGCTGTAGCCACTGTATTAAGATTATGCTTATTCTGCTGTTACCTGCTCCTCTACTTCTCCTTCCCAAATTTGTTTAGTTTGTCCACCTGTTGTGTTCACGTACCTACATTGTAAGCAATTTTGGGACAGGGACTGACCTTTTAATAGGCTTGTGTGCAGTACATAATACAGTATTATACTATCAGACTGGAGTCTATAGGCACTACCATGATACAAATATTTAATTATAATGATAAACCATGAGGCAAAAAACTCAAGCTTTTTACAACTGCAACGTTCACTGAGTACAATGATTCATGTGTTATGAGACCTAAATTCACACTGTTCAGGTTGCACACTTGAATGTCCACCCTGTCTTTTGTTTGTAGAAAAGCATCCTGGTGTGTGAGTTAGCCACTCCTGGAGGTCTTTAATTGACCAAAGTTTCCATTGACTTCTGTGGGAATTTTGCTCACTTTAGGGACTGCAGAATTAAGCATGTAGGGCTTGTTTATAAAATTGCAAATATGGGCAGATCATGTTATTCTTTAGAGAGGAAAGAGAATCCTTCTGTTTGTTTATAAGTTCTTACTAGTGTGTTGATGTCTCCTGACATGTGATTGAAATATATAGTGGATTTGTTATAAGTGCTGGTCAAGAAACATTTTTGTTCCCACAAAAGTTTGATGAAATAAAAGTTTTCATCTTCACTGAAAACTTTTGAAGAAAATTTTATGTCTTCATTTAAAAAAATCTGAAAATTTTTTGGTGTTTGGCAACTAAAATATTTAACCTGACAACCTACATCTTTTGGTTTTCTTGTTTATTTTTCTGGAAAAAGAGTTGGGTTTTTTTGAGTTGTTTGGTTTTTTTTTTTTTTTTTTTTGGCAAAATAGGTCATTTTTCACAGAAGTTTCCATTTTGATAAAAATGCCATTTTTTGAAAAAGAGTTTCAAACAAAATTTTTTAACTAACTCTCTTTGTTACCCACACTATCATTCAGAAGTTTTTATTAGGCTAGGCAATATTGGTTTGGTGAATGAAGAAATGGTTAAATGGTTTCCACTAAGGATCAACAATAGACTTATGCAATCAAATAAATAAAGAGATGATAGGACCATTGGAGAGTAGAAATTGTGAATTTCTCTTCCCACCCTAAGAACCAATCTGAAGTGGACATGTTGGCCTCTCCAGCTACAGAACAGTATAGTGAAATAAAGCAGTTTTTGTTTCCATTAGTCCACGCAAAGTATTTTAGTTTGTAGTCTGGTGTTTCACTTGGAGTGAAAAGTTCAAACCAAAATTCAATCAATCCTTACAATTCAGATGATTTGGGGCTGAAAATAGAAAAACTGAATTTTGTATTGTTTCCACCCAAATTAATTTATCAGCCAGAGTCATACATCAAGGTGCCTTGAAAATATTGGTGGTTTACTATACGAGATCCAAATGCCAAAAACTATATATTCCACGACAAACCTGAAAAGGCCAGGTCCTTTCCCTTTGCAGAAATCAGTATAGCAGAGTTCAGGATGCTTGCCAATATAGGCCATCATGAAACTGGCAGAAAAGTGACAGATTCTGACATTTTAAATGAGTTAAGAACAGAGGATGAGAATAATGAAGAGGAGGAATGTGGGCATTGACAATGTACCCACACCACATATGCTAAGCAAACAGAAGAATTCTTAATAACCTTGTGCCTGAGTCCTAAGAATAGGAAAGGAAGATTTTCATATAGCCAGCTGGTATATGTACCACCATTGTTTTGCTGATTCTTTTTCATGTGGAGAAAAAGAATTAGAGATTATTGATTGAGAAATCTGAAAAAAATTTAAGGTGGCTGGAATGGACTTGGCTGTGTGGAAAGGGGACTGCGGAGGTGGTGTTAGTTAATTTTATATTCTTTTCAAAATACCTAGGTTTGAGAGGATTCAATTTTTATTGGTAAATATCAGTAAGTGTTGATTTCATCTACACACACAAACCAACAAATAATATTTTCATCGATGATAATTGAAATTTACTGATGGAGAAAGTAAGAAAATGCTGTTTGAGAATTTTTTAGAGTTTGATTTTGGGATATTTACTTTGTGAACTTGACAATTTGTGTTTTAACAATTATAAAGCTTTAACTTTTTGAATCTCAACAACTACTGTCATTAAATAATTATCTGACCACTCATTGTCTGACCCCCCACAATAGTGAAAATTTAAATCAATAGAAATAAAAAAAGCTTAACCCCCCATAATTTTGTGCAATTGTGAACATTTAAATAGATAAAAATTGAAAAACTGATTAAAAACAAACATTGATATTATCCACTGGAATTATAAAAAAAAAACCAAAAAAAAAAAAAAACGAATTCTGCCAAGAACACAAATACCTCTACAGAAAAATGTGTAATATCGGATACTAGCTTGTGCCTCCTGCAGTTTGAAATTTTACACAAGAAATAGTAAAATAGAATCTGAGTAAATGAAGTGCATGTTACAAGAGCTCTGGTGTGGACTCCATTATTTATCTCTCCCCAGCCTTTGAGAGCGGACATTACTAGGCACATACATTTTCACTCATTTTGTGGTGAAACAGCAAATGAGGTGGAAGAGTATTAAAAGTACAATATGACCAATTATCTTTAAACTCAAGGAAGCAAAGTCTCTCAGAACTCCCAGCAATTCTAGGGCATGTGCTATGCATGAGGTCAGACTAAGTGATCATAATAATCCCCTTTGGCCTTAAAAATCTATGAATCCACAGAATGCAGGAAGAGTGAGATCCCTCCACCACTACATGGGACACGTCCTTTGTAATGGCCATAATGTGTGTGTGCAGTAGGGGTGGGAATGGCAAAACATGACCCTGCCACCTGCCCCAAGCCCAGGGACCTCTCTCAAGGAGCACACCAAGTGCTTAGGAACTCAGTAGTACCTAGCTTTTGAGAGGGGAATGGGTGGGCTTAGGGAAAAGGCCATTTATACCTCCCCTTGCTCACCCATGAAAGGGCCAGGCATAACCCGCCCCAGTGTATTGATCTTCAAAACTGCATGGAGAAATATGTATATTAAAAAAATCAGTCTCATTGTTCCATTGAGTGCCTCACAACTATATGTTGCATCTATCTTTTGTTGTCTGTCATTGTATATACAAAATACATCTACACTGGAGCTGGAAGATGTAACGTCCCTGATTTTTAATCCTCTGGTCAAGCTAGGACACTAAAAAATAAAAGCATAGCCAACACAGAAGAAGCAGCAAGATGTGCTATTTGCTTCAAGTACAATCCCATCTAAAACCTTAGCTTCTCCCACCTCTGTTGCTACTACTTCAAGTGTGCTAGCTCAATCAGAGCTAGAATGGGTATGTTTAGTTGAGCTGGACAGTTCCAGCTCCAGTGTAGACATACCATTAGATTATAAATTCTCCTTTGGAGCAGAAACTGTCTTTTGTTATGTGGGTGAACAGTACCTGACACAAGATCCCTGTTCCAGGCCTCTAGGCTCTACCGCAGTACATGCAATCTTTGTATTAAGATGCCAGGAACGTCACAGTGTGTGTCACTTTGAAGTCTAGAATATCTATAGAGTCAGTGTGAAGCAATGGAAACAGCTGCAAGCATGGCTGAGGGCAATTTTTGTTTAGAATAGCACCAGGTTCAATCACTGAGCCCTCTGATAATCAGATGGAATGTTGGCATTCATGTGGCAGTTGGAATGTGACAGTTGAGCAGAGAAGATGGGAGTAATAGCTCTGCGGGATAACAAAAATCTGGTTGTGCCCCTTGCTAAGGGGCAGCTCTGCCTACAAACTTTGTACACATTCCCCAAACAGCAACATTGCTCACTACAATGCAGCACATGGACACAAGAGCCCCAAACTTACTACCTACTATGTGGTTTTACTGCCTCTCTCAATGATTTCCTGTTCACTAACACATGCTGCTTTATGCTGTGTTACCATGTTTACCGCTGCTGTGTTTTGTGAGCATGTTTCCTGTTACAGTGTTCAGTCGAACAGCACATAGCATACTGGTGTGAAGGCTTGATACAAATACTGAAATAGTCCAATTCCAAGACGTACTGAATTGAGCACAAAGCAAAAACAATTCCCATACGTACTGATATATGTTGGCACCATTACCAGTACCACTCTGTGTTTTGACCACACACAGTGCCAAGAAAGAAAGCTACTGTCACTGGACACCAAGAGCCTAAAAGGAGGAGAATGCTATGGAAAAAGGAATCCAACAGAGAGCACAGATGGTGGATTACTTGGCCCAAATGTAAAACCCATGCAGTAGCTAGTAAGTAATAATACAATTTGGAATCATTCATTCTCTGATCACAGATTTTTTTATCAGCTGTCATGTTGGTTCTCTGTTCCCCTTTGCACTTTGTGAGTGAACGCATGAGAAATGGAAAGAAGGAGCAGATGAAAAGGACTTTTTGAGCCAGGTTTTTCTCAGTACACCTGTTCTAGATGAGCAACTTTAACTAAGCTCTTAGCATTTTGTGCATTCTCCAGGTGAGAATGTCAGTTACTGGATGATCTGCACCTCTGAGCCCTCCTGGTTTCCACTTGAGGTCTCAGTTGTTGGGCCCTCAAGTCTCTCTCTTGCGATCCAATCATGTGATTCCCTCACTCTCAGACTGGGTGCTGGGTAGCAATCCCTGGTGTATCAATCATGATCACCTCTGCAGGACTGATATACATCCAGACCCTGCAATTGTGTACCCTCTAAGAACAATGAGAGTGGTAATTAGTGACCAAACAGTCTCCTAAAAGCAAAATATTACTTATTTAGAACAAAACCATTTACAGAAAAAATCATCTCTATAATCAACAAAGCATATGGTACACATATCTAGTTCTTCCTTAAGGCTCACCATTCCCTTGACCCTGGAAGGCCCAATTCCTTCAGGTTTCTCCACATATTGTCTGTGTCAGTCTGTCCCACTAGGCAGCTTCTAGCAAGCGAACTCCTTTGTCTCCCTCAGAACAGTTTTTTAAACTCCATAGTCTCTTTTTATCTCCAGGTTCCTATCTCTGGCAAAACAAGTTTCCAGTCTGTTGGACACAGAATTCGTGAAGCCCAGACCTTGCTCCCTGTGCACCTAGATGTTCTTCTTTGGGAAGCCACTGTGTTGCTTCACTGTTTGTTCATCCAACAGCCCCTATACAAGTTGGATCAAATGCATTCACCCAGGAAAGTCATATAACCCAATACAGAATAGCTTCCCCTCAATGACCTGATCCCATAGTGTTCAGAAAATTATTACATAGCAGCTTTGCTTCTGTCACAAGGAATATTTATGCAGTTCCTTTTGATCAGCTCCACTTCTACACAGCAACCTAAATATCTCCCACAACAATACACAAAATTCGTATGCATTCATTCATCTAGATAATCCTAACTGCACCTTCAATGCAGAGGTCTTCATGTGCAAATTATTATTTATGATGTGCCAAGTAAATGATATTACAGCTATAAAAAGAGTACTCAGTGCAGCCATGAGACCTTTATTATATTTTAAGAAACTGGTATCTTTTTAATTAGGAATGCTAAAGCTTGACATTTCATCATTGAGAAAATTGATTTACTACTTGTCCATCTCATTTTGTGAGGAGACACTTGTAAACTTTGGGGATAAGTTAGTTCAGATGTTAGGAAGCACCTGATTTACAATCTATAAAGATAAGTGTACAATTTCCAACTAGAATTCAGTATAGTTTTGATTCAGTAATCATCTTAGATACATCTATAAAATAAAACTCTGCTGGATACTCAAGGGTTAAGTATAGTAGCTCAACATGGCCATATGGGAGACCTGACTTCCATTCCTATTTCTGATTCCAAACTGGCAGAGGGTCAAAGCATTGTGGGAGCAGTCATTCAGCAATTAAAAGGAAGCTAATGCTCTCTCAATTTCACCACTCAATAGATTCAGAGAATATTTTCAATTGGCCATTGTTATCAGGTAACAGTTGCAGGTTTTGTTAAAGTATGATTTTTGTCAGCCCTGACTGACATGTATGTTTCTTTAAAAAAATAATTCAAAGGAAACAGTTGTCAGAATAATTAAAAAATCCCTCTGTGGTGTTTGAAGAGGAGACAGGATAGGCCATTGGACTGGGACATAGGATACCTGGGTGCAATTCCCAGTTGTGTCACTGGCCTGCTGAGTGATGTTGGGCAAGTCACTTCAGTTTCCTCATCGTTAAGATGGAAATGATATGCTTTGATCTACTGATGAAACACACTATATAAAAGAGCTAGATTTATTTTATTTGTATTATTCAACCCAAACCTTATGACACTGGAAAGTGAAACTGAATAGGAATTAATTGCAGAAAAGGAGAACTGACTGCATCTTTCACTAATTCAGGCTGAGATATGCCAAGAGTAAAAAAATACTGTCTATAGTGAAAAGTAAATGTATAAGCTCTCTGGGAGAGGGGCTCTCTTTTTTTCTTATTATATGTGTATATTGTCTAACACGATGGGTTCATGATTGGGGCCTCCAGGTGCTACCACAGTATAAAATCATTCTGGATGTTGCATTTTGCAGAGCTTTGGTAACTGCCAGTAAATTCATTAGAACTACAAAGGCAGATGCATGTGATGCAGGACCTTGAATGAAGTTTAACAGGTATGGAGGGAGGAGGAGATGGTGGGATGCAGATAATCCACCCACAACAAAACAAGCACTGTGGTGAGGGCTGGGAAATGGCTTGGCAGTGCCCGACTGTATCCGGAGATTTTCAGCCCTTGGTGCATTTGGTAACGATGCCTTAAGTCTCTGAGTCAAATGTGAGCTGGCTCGTTCACTTGACGTGTCATGGTTTATATTGAACTTCTCATTATTTCTCAACAGTAAAGAGGCTGCTCCAATGATTCCATTAGCATTGGTTTCATTATATGTCACTTTCTACCTATCACACAGCATCTATCACTAGGGCAGCTATCAACTTGTTACCGAAGCAGTTCATCTGGGAAATTATTCAGGAGAACCCTATGAAATGTGACTCTGTGATAGTCTGTGATAGTCTCCTTAGCAGCCACTAATAAAAAAATATACTTCTAAAAAGATGTTGGAATCAACCTGAGTGGAAAAACAACTAAGAGAAGCTAAAAAGTTGCTTTTTTTTCAGTTCGTGCTCCAACATGTTGTTTGGAAAGGGCTTATCCTGCAGCCTGTAGATACATACCAGACACACTGAGTCACAAATGTTACCTTTAACTGGTTAGTCAGTAGTCACCCACTGTTTAACAATCATGTTGAAGGGATGAAGTGCAAACAAGAGCTGCATGTGCATTTTCTATCTACAGTGCTGTATATAGCAGTAATGTAGTTGCAAAATATGGGGATGCATGAAGAAGGGCTGCCTGGATGGATTTTTGTGTGAGTCATGTAAGAAGCAGGAGTCCGAGGTATTCACTTACCTGACAGCTGCCTTCTGGGCTGACCCACTGGGAACTGAACTGATGATCTCCAGAGTAAAAATCATAAACTACTACACACTGAACTAAAGAACTAAGGTTCCATAGGTGGGGGCTGTAACAACTTCTCTGTGAATCAGCACGGGGGAGGAAGGGGGGGATCTATAATACACACTCACCAGTGGGTTACATTTGCTGTATATATTAATAATCCATTAGTGATCTCAGTTACAGTTCAAATCAATAAATAGGCTAAAGCCTCAGCTGATGTAAACTGGCATAGTTCCACTGAAGTCAATGGAGTAACAGAGATTTACAATAGCTGTGGATATGTTTGGGCTGAGAGTAGAGGCTTGTGTTCATTTACATAAGGACATAAGAATGGCCCTACTAGGTCAGACCAATGATCCATCTATCCCAGTATCCTGTCTTCCGACAGTGGCAAATGCAAAGTGCTTCAGAGGGAATGAATAGAACAGGTAATCTTCAAGTGATCCTTCTCATCGGCCATTCCCAGCCTCTGGCAAACAGCAATTCCTGCCTATCCTGGCTAAAAGACATTGATTGACCTATCTAGTTCTTTTTGGAACCCCATTATAGTCTTGGCCTTCACAACATCCTCTGGCATTGAGTTCCACAGGTCGACTGTGCGTTGTGTAAAGAAATACTTCCT
The DNA here is from genome assembly GCF_026122565.2 of Emydura macquarii macquarii. Taxonomy (NCBI): domain Eukaryota; kingdom Metazoa; phylum Chordata; order Testudines; family Chelidae; genus Emydura; species Emydura macquarii. Next base: position 21,158,560 of record NW_027131485.1, on the reverse strand, counting down.
TTTGTTCATTTTAAATCTGCTGCCTATTAATTTCATTTGGTGACTCCTAGTTTTTGTGTTATGAGAATGGTTAATAACACTTCTTTATTGACTTTCTCCACACCAGTAATGATTTTAGAGACCTCTATCAGATCCCCCCATTTCAAGCTGAAAAGTCCAAATCTTATTAATCTCTCCTCATATGGAAGCTTTTCCATACCCCTAATAATTTTAGTTGCCCTTTTCTGTACTTTTTCCAATACCAATATATCTTATTTGAGATAGAGTGACCAGATCTGCACGCAGCATTCAAGATGTGGGCATACCATGGATTTATAAAGAGGCAATAATTTTCTGTCTTATTATCTATCCCTTTCCTAATGATTCCCAGCATTCTGTTAGCTTTTTTGACTGCCACTGCACATTGAGTGGATGTTTTCAGATAACTATCCACAAGGACTCCAAGATTCTTTCTTGAGGGGTAACAGCTAATTTTGACCCCATCGTTTTGTACACATAGATGGGATTATGTTTTCCCATGTGCATTACTTTGCATTTATCAACATTGAATTTAATCTGCCATTTTGTTGCCCAGTCACACAGTTTTGTGACATCCCTTTGTAACTCTTCACAGTTTGCTTTGGACTTAACTATCTTGAGTAGTTTTGTGTCATCTGCAAATCTTGCTACCTCACTTTTTACCCCTTTTTCCAGATTTAGGAATATGTTGAATAGTATTGGTCCCAGCACAGACCCTGGGGGTGACCATTTAGCTCTCTCCATTCTGAAAACTGGCCATTTATTCCTGCCCTTTGTTTCCTATATTTTAACCAGTTACTGATCCAGAAGAGGACCTTCCCTCATCTCCCATGACCACTTACTTTGTTTAAGAGCCTTTGGTGAGGGATCGTGTCAATGGCTGTCTGAAATTCTAAGTACACTACATCCACTGGATCACCCTTTTCCACATGCTTGTTGACCCCCTCAAAGAATTCTAGTAGATGGGCATGATTTCCCTTTACAAAAACCATACTGTCTCTTCCCCCAACAAATCATATTCATCTATTGGTCTGATAATTCTGTTCTTTACTATAGTTTCAACAAATCTGCCCAGCACTGAGGTTAGGCTTACCGGCTTGTAATTGCCAGTATCATCTCTGGAGCCTTTTTTTAGAATTGGCTTCACATTAGCTATCCTCCAGTCATATGGTACAGAAGCAGATTTAAATGATAGGTTACATACCACAGTTAGTAGCTCTGCAATTTCACATTTGAGTTCCTTCAGAACTCTTCGGTGGATACCGTTTGGTCCTGGTGACTTATTACTATTTAATTTATCAATTTGTTCCAAAACCTCCTTTAATGACACCTCAATCCGGGACAGTTCCTCAGATTTGTCACTTAAAAAGAATGGCTCAGGTTTGGGAATCTCCCTCAAATCTTCAGTCATGAACACCGATGCAAACAATTCATTTAGTTTCTCCGCAATAGCCTTATCTTCCTTGAATGCACCTGTAGCATCTCACTAATTCAGTGGCCCCACTGGTTGTTTAGCAGGCTTCCTGCTTCATATGTACTGTGACGTGGCCAGCCCTGATGGCTATAGGAGGGTGCTATTTGAGTACAGGCCGGGTGGGTGGGCTTTAAAGGCCCCTCCCGCAGCCTAAGGGGAGGAACCACTGGATCCAGGACTCAACTGAATATGGGGGACAACAAATGAGAAAACAGGAAAGGGTGTGATGGTCAAAGGGTTAAACGGAGGGAACCAGAAGGGCACACTGAGCAAAGAGCCCCGGACAGCGCCCACTGCTCCCAGAAGGTGTCAATGGAGCCTGCGGACACCGTCCAGAGGAACTCTGTCCGGATGCGGGAGTGCACAAGGGAACGGAAGTAGGCCCCACAGTCGCCGAGCGCCCTCCCCCCCCCCCCCGCCAACCTCCTCTCCCTGGTGTTATAGATGGCCATTTTCACCAGGGCCAGGAGGAGGTTGACGAGGAGGTCCCGTGACTTCATGGGGCCACAGATGGGGTGCGCGTAAATAAACAGGTGTGGGGAAAAGTGCAGCCAGAACCTCAGCAGGAGGTTCTGGAGGAGCCAGAATAGGGGCTGCAGCCTGGCGCACTCCAGGTAAGCGTGCGCCAGGGTTTCACTCACGCCGCAAAAGGGGCAGGTGTCGGGGCGTGCGGTGAACCGCGCCAGGTACACGCCTGTGCTCATGGCTCCATGGAGGAGCCGCCAACTGATGTCCCCGGCGGGCCGCAGGGTCAAGGTGGAATACAGACTGGCCCACCAGGGGTCTTCGCCCTCCATAGGTGGCATCAGGTCCCGCCACTTGGTATCAGGGCGGGACATGAGGGCGAGGAAATGAAGGGTATAGAGCATGAGCGTGTAAAGATGGGCCTTTGGCGCAGTTCAAAAGGGGACCGGTTGCAAGTTGTGCAGCCGGCTCGGTGCATGGGGAGGGGGTGGCCGGGTGGGCTCACGGTGCCAGGGCCTGATGAAAAGTGCCAGAGGGCCAGGGCTGAGGGGTGGGAGGGGAGGACCTGCTCGAGGTAAGCCTGAGCAGTGGGGGGCAAGGCTGCCCTCACCTCCTGGAGTACATGCTGGGGGGTTTGAAGGGTAGAGAGCCCCATACGCCAAGCCAGCACCTGGGGTCCACCCAGTTACCCCAGTCGTAGTCCAGGAGGTCTCCAATCTTGGGGACTCCCGCCAGGACCAGCATCCGTCGCACTGAGGGGGTCTCTGCCACCTGCACACTGAGTTGGGGGTTGTGTAGCAGGGGCTCCGTGAGGAGATCCTCCCCCTCGGGGACCAAAGGGGACCTGGAGGCCGAGACCAGCCTCCAGGTCCAGAGGAGGTCCTGGTAGAAGACCGGCAGCTCGGAGAGGTCTCGCGGAAGACCCCTCAGATGGAGATAAGAGAGCTGCCGGTCGTATCGGAGCCCTCGGAGGCAACGGAGGAAGGCGTGCACCAAGTGGCTCCATGCCGGACTACCTGCACCGTAAAGGAGTCTCTGCAGGGCCTGGAGGTGGAAGGCGTGGACCTGGCTGCGGATGCAGCACAGGACGTGCCCACCCTCCTCCAGGGGGAGACTCAGAATCCCTGCTGAGACCCAGTGCAGTCCTGGCCAAAATAACTCCAGAACCGTCTTCTGGAGGTAGGCCAGGAAGCTTGGGGTCGGGACCAGGGTGTTGAGCCAGTGCCAGAGCATGGACAGGACCAGCTGGTTGAGCACCAACACCCTCCCCCGAAGGGAGAGGCACCAGAGCAGTCCTGTCCATTTTCGCAGCCACCCAAACACCCTGTCCTCCAAATCCTGCCAGTTCTCTCCCTGCCCCGAGGTCCTCCCTGGCGGGAGCCAAGGAAACAACAACCTCGGCACCTGCGGGGAGGTGCAGAGGGCAAGGGGGCTGTCGACCGGGGACCCCTTGAGGAGGGACTCCAGGAGGGAGATGGCGTGTCCCACGTCTGCTGCCACGGCTTCCTCGGCCAGTGCCACCCACTGAGCTCCTGCAGGGGGCACGGCGGAAGGCTCAGCGCCAGCAGCCCCCTTCCTGGATTTACAAGGCTGCTCACCCCCCTCGGTGACAACAGGGAGGGGGCGCTGGGCTCCAGGCTTGCGCTTGCCGCGCACAAGCACCCAGTCCTTCGAAGTGGAGGGCTGGGCAGCGGGGGTAGGACCAGGGAGCAAGAGCACGGTGGATGGGGCATGCGAAAGCGGGTGCGGGGTACCGGGGGAAAGGAAGGCCTCCCCCCAGGATAAACCCCCTCCAATGCCCGGCGGTGGCGGCCCTGACGCCCTCTCCTCTGCAGGCCCCGCCAGACTGCTCTGGGCCTCAGCAGGGCCCACCCGCTCGTCCGGGTGCGCCTGGGGGGAGGTGGCAGATGATGATGGAGGAGGGGTGGCCACAGGGACTGAACAGCTGAGGGGGGCACCGCCACTGGCCTGGCTGGCACCCCCCTGGTCGCAGGGGTCCTGGGCTCCCCGCCTTGCTGGGCCAAGAGGCAGTCCCTCCGGACGTGCCCCGTCTCCCGGCAGAGGAAGCAGCGGGCCTCCCCCGCCAAGTAGTGGACCTGGTACCGGGCCCCATGATGGGGCATCAGAAATGACCCCTCAAATGCCTACCCATCACACGCCGGCGGCGGCAGTTGCAGCTGCACCTGCCGGTGGAAGGAGAGGACGTGTTGGAGGGCGGAGTCCTTGCAGCCGAGGGGAAGTGGGCTGATGACAGAGAGGGGCTTCCCCAGGCAGAGAGGAAATGCAGAAGAGCGGCATTAAGGAGGAAGGGCTGGATGGAGGTGAGGACCACCTGTAAGCCCAGGTCCTCCAGGGGCTCCACGGAGACGTGGACGCCCCCCACCGCCAGGCCCTTCTCCACCGCCTCCTGGGCGGCGGCCTTGGATGCCAGGAAGAACACTGCCTTCCCATACATCTTTGAGGCCACCACCACGGCCATGGGCCCCACCACCCGCGCTAGCATGTAGGTGTCCACGTGGGGCGAGATGGGAACCAGGAAGCACTGGACCCCGTGCTTCCTATTGAGGGTGGGAAAGGAGCCCCGGCCCCCAGGGATGGTGCTGGAGGCGGCGGTTGGGGCAGGTGATGAGGCGGCGAATGGGGTGCCCGCGGCCACCTAAGCATATGCCCTGGGAGCGGCACTGCCCCCAGAGCTGGTGGAAGGGACAGCGGGGGAGGGGAGAGTAGGGGAAGGAGGGGGCCCCGCCACGGGCGGCGTTGCTGCCATCCGGGCAGAGCTCTTGCTCTTTTTCTTCCCCCCCGGCCCTTCTTCCAGGCTGAGGATGTGCCCCCTGGAAGAGGGGGGGCAGTAGCTGTGGCGGTGACAGAGTCTCTGGAGTCCCCCCTCGAGGTGGCCACTGCCGGGGCCGCGGGACCAACACCTGTTGGCCCACTAGGGGCAGGGAGGCCGGTCACCATGGATGGGGACGGAGGGTCGGGATGACGGGGAGGGGCGGGAGCATCCAGGGAGGGGGTCCCAGCCCTAGGCACACCCACCATCTTGGGAGGGGGTAGGGACAGGTCCGTTGGGGGGGGGGGGGGGGGAAGAGGAAGGGGGCAGTGGAGAGGGAAGGGAGGGGGGAGACTGGTTGGGGGAAGGTAGAGGGAGGGGGAGAGGGAGAGGGAAGGGACGGCAACTGCTCCTCCCTGCTAGGCTGAGAGCAGGGGAGGAGGGCACCAGCACAAAGGAGAATGGGGGACCTAAGCCAGGCCAGCCAAAATCAGGGGCAGGGTAGGGACAGAGCAACTCAGGGGCTGGGCTGGGGCAAACAAACAAACTAGAAGGGGACCAAAGTAAGGAAGGCGGGGCAAACAAACAGTCAAACAAAGCAGGTAACAAACAATGGGGGGAGAGGGTGGTGAAAGGAAAGAGGGGCAGGGGCAGCCGCAGGGAAGGGGGGGCAAAGAGGGGGACAGGGGTGCCCCCAAGTGCAGGGGTTAGAAGGGTAGGAGGGCAGCAGGGAGGGGGTGCTCGCAGCAGCAGCAGCAGCAGCAGCAGGAGGAAACAGCAAGCCAGGAGAAGGTGCCCTGCTGCATCTGGAGGGAGTGGTGGTAGGGAGGCCCCTCATGCACTCACTTCCCTCTGGCTGGCCAGAGGAGGCAGGAAGGCTAATGGGGCCCTCAAAAGCAAATGGGGCGGCGGCGGCAGTAGCAGGAGGAGGGGCTCCCCAAGGTAGCAGTCTCCCCAGCAGCAGTAGGAGGGTGAAAGTCCCTGTTCCCTGGGTAACACAGCCAGGGTTACTCCAGGTTAATTGGGGCACCTGAAGCCAATTAGGGAGCTGGCCACAGCAGGTAAAAGCCTCTGTTTCAGACAGGCAAGGGCAGTTAAGAGAGAATTGAGTGGAGGAGTAATGTAGAGCTGCTACATGATGTGGAGCTAGTGTGGGTATTGCGAGAGCACCCAGCCATGGGAGTTAAGAAGGAGCCTGTCCAGGCAAGACCAGGGGATGCTGGCCCCAAAAAGCCTGAAGCAGGACCACAAGTGGGGCTGCAGACAAGTAACCTAGGGAAGGTAGTGGCCCCTGGACTAAGGTGTTTGAGGCTATTCCTTGCAGGGTCCCTGGGCCTGGGGTAGAGGGTGGGACTGGCTCCTTCCTCCCACCAGCTCCCTCCTCCCACTGGCTCCCACCCAGCCACACCACTGGCATAGTCAAAGGGGATGCAGACCCACGGGGCCAAACAAGCTCACCTCGCCACAGTACTTAAACATTTTTGCTGTTACTTTTTGTAATAGTGAGCCTTTGGCTATCTGCTTTTCAAATTCTTTTTTGGCCTCCCTAATTATGTTTTTATACTTCCTTTGCCAAAGTTTATGCTCCTTTCTATTTTCCTCAATAGGATTTAACTTTCACTTTTAAAAAGATGCCTTTTTGCCTTTCACTGCTTCTTTTTCTTTGTTTAGCCAGGGTGGCATTTTTTTATTTTGGGTCCTCTTTCTATGTGTTCATTTGGGGTATACATTTAAATTGAGCCTCTTTTAGAATGTCTTTAAAAAGTTTCCATGAAACTTGCAGGGATTTCACTTTTGGGACTGTACCTTTCAATTTCTGTTTAACTAACTTCCTCATTTTTGTGTAGTTCCCCTTTCTGAAATTAAATGCTACCATGGTGGGCTGCTTTAGTGTTCCCAGTCAATTTGTGTACCCAGTCAATACGAGGATAGCTGTAAAATGCTCAGGGAGATTAGAGAGGCTATAAAAATAAACTCCATAAAAATGGGGAATTTCAATCACCATGCTGGTCAGGTGGTCAGTAGTATTTCCCTATTACCATATTCTTATTATTCAAGCATGGAATTACTATGCCTAGAGATTCTATGGCACAGTTTGGTTAATTTAAGATTAAATCATTTGACTGTATGCTTCCTTTCACGTATAGTGCCACTGCCCCACCAGTACGACCTATTCTGTCCTTCCGATATATTTTGTACCCTGGTATTAGTGTCCCATGGATTATCCTCATTCCACCAAGTTTCTGTGATGCCTATTATATCAATATCCTCATTTAACATGAGGCATTCAAGTTCACCCATCTTAGTATTTAGACTTCTAGCATTGGCATATAAGCACTTTAAAATATGATCCCTTTTTAGCTGTCTGCATTATGTGATGTAACTAAATGGGACTCTTTCATTTGACTGTTTCTCATCATATCCTACACCTATTTTTTATCCTCTTTCTGCCTCTCCTCCTTACTAGGATATAGAGAATCTCCATTAATAGATCCTCCCCTAAGGGATGTCTCTGTCCAAACCATGTGCTCCTCTGCACCTGTCAGCTTTCCCCCAGCCCTTAATTTAAAACTGCTATATGACCTTTTTAATTTTACATGCCAGCAATCTGGTTCCATTTTGGTTTAGGTAGAGCCCATTCTTCCTGTTTAGGCTCCCTCTTTCCCAAAAGGTTCTCCAGTTCCTAATACCTAGCAGCCTAAATTTGGCCTCCAGCATTTTTCTCCTATCTTTTCCTATGTCATTAGTACCCACATGTCCCATGACCACTGGCTCCTCCCCAGCACTGCACATATCTCTATCTAAATGTCTCAAGAGATCCACAACCTTTGCACCCGGCAGGCAAGTCACCATGCGGTTCTCCTGGTCATCACAAACCCAGTTATGTTTCTAATGATCGAGTCTTCCATTTCTATTACCTGTCTTTTCCAAATAACTGGAGTTCCCTCCACCAGAGAGGTATCCTCAGTGTAAGAGGATACCATAACATCATCTGGAAGGAGAGTCCCAACTATGGGATCATTTCCCTCCATTCCTGTTTGATGTTCTCCTTCCCTGAGACTTTCATCTTCCTCAACAATAGCGAGGCTATTATACTGACAATGGGACCATTCTACTGTGTTCCAAAAAGTCTCATCTATGTACCTCTCTGTCTCCCTTAGCTCCTCCAGTTCAGCCACCTGGTCTCCAAAGCCTGTATGTGGTCTCTGAGGGCCAGGAGCTCCTTGCATCGAATGCATACATTACACCATCCACCCATAGGGCAGGTAATCATACATGTTGCATTCAGTTCAACAAACTGGATAGCCCCCACGCTGTTGCTGGACTTCTGACTCTAGTCTTTTTTTACTCCTGCAGTTTTTGTTTGTTTGTTTGTTTTAATCAGGGGTGGGGGTGGTTAGGGAGGTGGTTATGGTCTTTAGTTTACAGAATGTTAATGAAGTGTATCTCTTCCCCCCCCCCCCCTCACCTACTCCCCCTCTAAACTTCCTCGCAAAACTCCTGTTAGCTGTCCCTGGTCATTAGCTCTTCTGGTCACTTAGGAGTGGGCTCTTTAAACCCTGGTTCTCCTAAGAAGTCCTGCCCCCTGGTTAAGGGTTGATGGGTGCTAAAGGGGTTAGGGATCAAAGCCTCATTAAGAAGCTGTCAGGCTTCCCCAGCAGGCCACTAGGATCAGTGCATGGTCCCCCCAAACAAACAGACCAAACGACATGCTTTAGTCAAGCGGCAAGCACACTGCAAACACACACACACACACACACACACACACACACACACACACTACAGACAACAAACTCACCCCAAGGGTCATGTAATTACTTCTTCACCTGAAGAACTCCCTCGCAAAACTCTCCTGTTAGCTGCTCCTGTACACTAACTGCTCTGGTCACTTAGGAGCTAGCAAACATGGGCAGCTATTGGGAGTTAACGTTGATATACAAATAAAGAAGAATTAAAGCTACCTACCTGAGAGACCTCTTGTCTAACAGCAAAAAATATGAAAGTCCCAGTGCCCGATTGTGTCTTTCTGGCCTGTAAGATCTATCTTTCCTGGGGAAATTGGCAGGGAGCGGGGCAGAATGTTCAGGTCTTATTGGATGGCTCTGCTAAACTCCCTAGATAGAATCTCACAGGTTCTTTATATGAAAAAAAATGAAATTGCCACATGTGTCAGTGTCTTCTCATTTCCCCATCACCCTGTCCTTACTTTGCTTGTGTATATTTCCATACTTCCTAGTCTCTGGGCAGCCCTGGTGACTATCCAAGAAGCAATTATTTGTTATTGGTAATTCTTAACAGCCACTGGTCACTCCAACTGCAAAGAGTAACCAAACTTTCAACTTGTCCATAGGAACTCTTAGCTAGTTTCCCCGGCCATTATAATTGATTCAGAAATTACTGTGCATATGTACAGGCACGTTTACTTGTACCTTCCAATGTTCGATTCCATATTCTGTCAGATTACAGGCTTGCCCGCTTCATAAGGTCTTTCTGGTGTTCCTTACTATTTTCCCTACCACTGACAACTCTAAACAATACTTTGTCTTCAGCAATGCTATTGATGAAGCTTATATAAGTACTTTAAAGAATCAATCATTCACTCCTAGTTAATGGTTTATATCCCTTATCAGAGGACTTCACATTTTACCTCATGGTGAACAGCTTCTTGTGCTGAACCATATCAAAAGCCTTTTAAAAGTCCCAATAAGTCAGATCCATGTGTACTTTATCGACTCTTTTGTTTGATTTCTTTAAAAAAAGTTTAGGTAATGGGTTTCAAAGTCATAATTTACCTTTACAGAAGCTGGAGCCCAATCCAAAACCCATTGCACTTAATATAACAATATTCCAGATGAGTTAGTTGTCCCCTTCATGTTATACTCAGGATTTCTTTAAATGATGTTCTTACCTAATTAATGTGAAATCTCACAGATATAATTCCCAGCATCACTTATATCACCTTTTAAAAAGATTGATACAACATTGGTCACATCAGCTGTTCATAATGCTAAATTATATATTTGTGAGCAGCTCAGTTACTTGTGTTTAGTTCCATCAGAACACTCAGATAAATGCTGTACTATCCACTTCTCATGATTCATTGCACTTGAATATCTCAAGTTGTTCAATCATCTTTTTTATATTCCTTTCTCTCTAAATAATGCCTTGCCTTCATTACTTATAAAGAATAACCTTGGTATAGGTTTATTTCCATCATCTATGGTGAAAACTGATAGTAAAGATCTCATTTAGTTTCTCTGGGTCTCCCACAGGGTACTCTGGTATATTTAAAGAAATTCTAATTATTTGTTTTATTTGGGGCCTTTTTTCTTTTTCAAATTTCCTCTTAGCTCTTTTAATATATAGCTCTGGCAGGGGTGGCCAACCCGCGGCTCACGAGTCGCATGCGGCTCTTTGCTCAGACAAATGCGGCGCTCAGGAGAAGAGGGGGAGTGAAATTGACGCGCTGCCCGAGGGCAAGGTAACTGCGGCTCTTTGTCTCTCATTGGTTGGCCACCCCTGCTCTATGGTATATGCTTCAAAATATGGCCCATGTTCATGATATATTCACTAAACATAGAAATGCAGGCAAAATGAGTGCAAAAATACTACAAAACCAGAATCAGTTTGCACCCATAATTTGGCCATTGATAGCCTTATGCACAGCCCTCTTTATGCAAATTATTTTTGCCCTGTGCACAAGAAATGTGTGCACACTGAAAGCTGCTAAGCTGCGTGTGTTCCTCAGAAAACATGAGAACCTCACTCTGAAAAAGAATCAGAATAGAATGACTGAAAGTTTGTCTTTTGCCAACCCTGCTAGGTCCAGGTTTTCTAGAGGCAGTCTATGCACCCATTCAGAATCTCACCCTACAATATCAAACACTTAGGTCTTCATGGCTCCAGCAATCAAAATTCTCCACAACAGTTTCTCTGGTTTGCATGGAAAAATTTAGTTTCATCTGATGAAATTTGACTGTTTAAAAATAGGACTAAGGAAAAAGTTTGCTTAAACAACACATTTCAGTTACTATTTTTGTTAAAGATCAACAGACTTGTTGACACTACAACTTATTTTCTTCTGCAAGTACTGACAGATGACAGATATATACAAATTCCCTTTTCTTTTATGAAAACTATTTCTCTTCACCCTAGATAGCCCATCTTTCTTCAAATAGTTCAGTTGTTAATCTAACACAAGCCTTGTGTTTCCTTTCTCTAGCTCTTTGATTCTGGTTAATTAAATTTGCCACAATAGTGAGAAAAATATATTTAACTACAACAGAAGGCCAGGATTTTTATACATTCTTTCAGGTAAGACAGGGAAGTAGGATGGTGCATTCATTGAAGCTTTGGGCTGTGACTCAGGAGATCTGGATGGAGGTTAACTCCATTGATTTCAATCCAGATTTACCAGCCTAACTGAATTAGAATTTAGCTCTATTTGTACAATATAAACTATTTGTCTATTAAATTATTTTAATTCTAATTGATGAGTATCATTTTCAGCTAACATCAGATAAAGCAACATTTTGCCATGAACTACTGAAAATTCTTAATGCTGAGGTATTCTTGGTTTCATCTAGCCACTTCAGCTTTTATAAAACAATGTAGGCATTACTTAACTATGCAGTTATGTCCAGTCATGTTTTTTCTAACCTGACTTGTCTAAAGAATTTCAGATCAAATATTTTAGATAGCAAAATGACAAAGAAGAAAATCCTGCATGAATAAGTTATGACAACATTTTATTGCATGATACTAGGACCTATACTGCTACTTCCCTTACTCAGACTTGAAATGACAGGGATTAGAATTTAAATGAAGCCTGAAAGAACAAACTCTTGCAGAACCTTAATATATTTTGTTGCTTCCAATATATTTTCTGGAAAAGTCTCTGTCATTGAATATTTTAATTTTAACCCCTCCTTTAAAATGCAGTTGTGGCTGATCACAGTGGTTAAGGGGATTCTCCACAACATATAGGATATGATTATAGGATTCTGTCTCATGGGGCCAATCCAGTTCTGATTAAATCAATGTGAGTCTATCTATTGAATTTAACTGGAGTTAGATCAGGCCCACAAGCATTAAATCTCACCATGTTGAAGTCAATGTGGACATACTGAAGACAATGGGATTTTTGTCATTAACTTCAGTAAGGTCAGGGTTTCACCCAAAATATTTATCCCCACACATCTACCAGTATATATATTATAATCTCCATTTATCTCTACTGAATAGACATGAGTTGGTTTTGGATTAAAAACTTTGCAGGAAGGATCTTTGATTTTAAATGGTTTAAATATTTTGAGATAAAAATTTAGATGTAGATTCAGGCTTTAGGATAGGATTTTCAAAAGCATTCTGCACTGGCCTAATTTTGCTCCCATCTAAATCAATTGTAAAACTCCCACTTATGTCAATGGGCGCTGAGTCAGGATAACTCCCACCCTTAAACTTCTTTCTTCTATAAAAGTATGAGAACCAAAGTTTGCAAACAGGTAGGCTCAGTTTTAAGTACCTTGAGCCAGGATACTTTATTATATCTGTGAAAACGCTATGTACTATTGTAAGCGTTTCTGGTTCCGCGGGAGGCCACGGCGGCTTCCTACAAACAGGGAATAGCTCGCGTTTGGCGAGCGAGTAGTCCTACTAGTCCGCCCTTAGGCAGGGTGAGCAGCAGTTACTCGCTCCGGCCCTCGGTCAGGGCGGGCGAGCAAAGAGTCAGTGGCTCCAACCCCTAGGCAGGGTGAGCAGAGGCAGATCGCTCAGGCCCTTAGGCAGGGCGAGCGAACAAGGAGTCAGTGGCTCCAACCCCTAGGCAGGGTGAGCAGAGGCAGATCGCTCAGGCCCTTAGGCAGGGCGAGCGAACAAGGAGTCAGTTGCTCCAACCCCTAGGCAGGGTGAGCAGAGGATGCAACAGCTTCCGGCGGGGTCAGGAGAGCAATCCTCCTGGGGTGGCTAGGGCAAAGGGGAAGGGGAGGGGGACGCAGGCCCACCCGTCTCCACTGCATCCCAGCCCAGGGCCCTAGTAGTGGCAGAAGCGGCTGCCACTGTGCCGGCGGGGCTCCTGCCGCAACACACCGGCTATAAGGCGGCTTCAGCCACAGGCCGTGGCTGTCCCTGGGCTACTTCCTCCCCACTGACCCTAGTACCTGCCTCCTCCGTGCCACGAAGGTGGTCCTCCAGGGGTAGTGCCGTCAGTCCTTCCTCGTCGACTGGGGGTAAGGCGGGGAGCTCCTCTTCAGGGGGCAGCTCCTCAAGGTCGTTGGATGCGGGGAGCGGCTCAGCCTCGGGCAGCTCCTCCAAGTCCAGCCCCGCTGTAGGGAGGGGCTCGGCGGCCGGCAGTTCCTCCAGATCTAGCCCAGCCTCCGGGGGTGCCCGCCACTCGGGCCGCTCTGGGGTCTCGGCCCAGTCTGGCGGCTCCAGCGTACGGCCCCGGGCTCGGGGTCGGGGTAACTCGGCCCAGTCGTCCTGGCCGGGTTGCCTAGTCCAGCTTCTCGAGGGCCCTATCCAATCCCCGGGCCCAGGTGGGGCCGGGGTTCTTCATCGGCGGTTAGGCTCTGGCCTAGGCCTCTGCTGGCGGGGCAGCACATCCACCTCTGGCAGCAGTCTGCCCTCTACTGAGCTCAGGGGCCAGGCTTTTGTACTTCCCCTTCCTGTTGCGGCTCCGCCCTGTGGCAGCCAATTGGCCTGGCCGGGTTGTCCTATCCCGGCCCGGGCCCTTTGTTGCCGGGCAGACTCCAGGGGCAGGGGGTGAGTTAAGCCAATCAGAGCACGGGCGTCCTTCCTCAGGCTCTGGTTCCGTGGGCGGCTACAGCGGCTTCCTACAACTATGTATTACACTATGTATTACAAGTGACAATCACCCTTGTACAAAGGGCTTATGCACCACTCAAAATAAGGCATAAGTGAGACCCAAGAGGTACATGTGCCTTATGCTTACTGTGTACAAAGGGGTGAATTACTTTGCTCAGCATCAATAACTATTAAAAACTATCAGCTGAGGTATAGTACTGAGGTTTTAGAAACAAATATGCTGAATGGGAAATCTTAGGGCATACATTTTTCATATGAAGTGCATTCCACTGATGTAGTATATTAGTTTCTGAATATGCAAACTCTAATTGACACGATAGACTCCAATAAGTATAAATGAGGCATCACTGTGAAGAGGAAATATGAAGCATTACAATTTATTGTATCAATAATCCATGGAGTAGAGCTTCCTTAGGACTTGATCTGAACTTGTGAAGTCGTGGCGTATTTTAGAACTAAGAACAACCTCCTTGACTATTGTCACAATGTACCATGCTGGGTGGTTCTGGGCTAATAGACAACTTAAAAGACTGTAAGATGGTGCAGAGGAGGGAGTCTCAGACTTAAGTTATCAACAAACACTTTCCTTTTCTATTGTCAATATTTAAGGAAAATTTGTCAACTCCAATTTTAATATATAATGTCAGTTTTGGTTTTACTCCTATAAAATTAAAGTATTTACTGTACTGGAACTGACACTAGACCATCAATTTTCATATCCTACCATCACCAGTATCTAATACCTGATGCTTTGGAGGCAAGCAGAAAATCCAACTATCCCAAATTGGACCCCACTAATTGTGCTATATTGTTACATAATCTCCTTAAAGTTAGCATTACAAACTAACAGAAAATTAAAAGGGAAGATGTTCAAATACGCAAGGGGCAATTAGGTGCCCAACTCAAGCAGGACATGTGCCTTATGATTGTTCTGCGAACAGAGGTGAATTTCCCAGTCAATAGGACATGGGTGCCTAACTTCCACTTGTCTCTCTGAATATCTCCCCCAAAATCTCTTCCTCGATTAGTCCTTTGAGTTAAGTTTTTGGTGGCCACCTTCAGCATTAAGTTAAAATGTTTAAAATATTTCAGATGAGTTAAAGTTTAAGATGAGAAGCCAGTCTGAGTTTCTAACTACTCGTTTTTCCATCTTCTGTTATTTTCCTGGAAATGTTTAGTTTAATTAAAGTGTGGGTGTTGCCATATTTCTGGCACACTACACCTGGCAGGAAATGAAAATCTTAGAGCCTAAAGCTTCAATTGCCTTTTTAAAATTAGCCACTTTACTTTTTAGATTACTTTTTAGATCAAAATTTCTAATTCCCAGCTACTATTTCAACTTCTTGCTAAATCTCTTCTGGTGGTAGGGGGCAAGAGAAGGGAGCTACTCTACAGCATCTGTGGCCATAAAGAACTAGTAGCCATTTAAAAAGCAGGATGATAGAAAATAATATATCAACATCCCATGCATGTTTTGGGCTTTCTCCTTAGAATCTAGCTATTCCTGTAGCAGAGCTATTGCGGGACTGCAATGGTGCACAGAGGTTTAGCTGTACATCATTTTAACCTAACAGTAGATGAATTATTTAAAATATTTTTTCTAGACAATCCTATTTTCCATGTATGTTCCAACTTGCATTCTGGATCACAAACCACTTTGACAACTATACACGGAGCAGAATCTGAATTGAATGTAAACTTCTAAGGTAGAGGGTGAACTATCCATCCAGCTTGATGCAAGACAGTGGAGGATACAGGCAATTTGGAATAAGCACATGAGAGAGCCCACAGACAGAAAATTAAATAGACTATAATTTATCTTCCTGTGACCCTAAAAACCCCTAAATGCCAAATTGGCGAAGGGTTCACTGTTCAATGACAGCAATTCCTATCAGGCCTGACAAACTCACTTCCCTTAGCACATGACTTTCATAGTATTTATCTATGCCGTATGTTATGTGAGGTCTTAAATGAAAGCCAGGATAACACTGATCATGAATATTGTGAAATGTATCTACTGACACTATGTAATAAGTTGTGTATATACACTGGAAAATATTTTTTAAAGTCTGTCAACCTTGCATGAATTCAAACAGATTTTTGCCAGACAAAGATGTATAGTCACCTGTCTGCCTTAGTTCATATGTAAATTAAGCATTGTGAGCCAACACAGAGGAAGCTCTGTTAGCATAAAAGTCAACATGAGAATGTGAAGTCAACATGAAATCAGCACACCAGGGTATAGACCCCAGGAGGTCATCTTCACTCTGGGAACAAACAATGGATGTTAGGGGAGACATAAGGAGAAGGCAAAAGACACCTCATTATCCTTCACCAAGGAAACAAAAAAGACTACGTGCTTTTTGTGTTCATGAAAGAGGGATCCCAGCTAGGTTTGTTGGAGACACTGGGAGATTTCTTTACATAGATAAACTACTTTAGACAAGGGTTTAGCTGGTTAAAGTTAAGTTTAGACTCTACGATGCATGTAATATTTTTTTAAAATGTTACCATCATCCTTACCAACTATATCTTAAATCTTAACTTTTGATGATAAACTTATGATTGTTTTCACTATAAATATATCTTAGTACTGTGATATCAGAAAGGAGCTACTCCTGAGCTGTAACATGCAATCTGTGTGTATACTGTTCCCAAACCTGGTAATTTCTGTGAGTGGCCCGTGCTTAAGAGCTGGGCACTGCAGGGAATGCTTCAAGGACTCAGGGGTTCATGTGTACCTATCACTAACCTGCACAGAGACAGTGAGGTCTGTGGAGGCCTGGAAGGCAGTGCCTGTGTTATCAGAGGCTGTTAGTTTCAGGGAGCTGAGCTATAGCAAGCACAGGCAAGACAGCCTAACACTAAGGGCATGTATTGGTCAGGTGTCTCACCATCCTGGGAGCACCACACTTCCTCTGAAGGATGAAGAGGCAATTCAACATTACCTATGATATGAACCTCTGACTCCAGAGAATCTAGGTATTTAGGACCTCATGAATAGACCACCTAGTCATCTCTCCAACCATTACATGTAAATTTCACAATCTCAGTTGTCGTGTTTAAATGTTAAGGCTTTCATTGTTGATATAGTTAATTAAATTCACCTTTGGTATCTTTAATGCTTCTATTGGCCTAGCATCTGGCCACATGACAAATTTCAAAATATAGAATGATCACATACTGGGATGAAGCTTATTCCAATGATACAGTATTGCTCAATTGGCCAGGTGCATTAGAGATTTCTTTTCAGAAAGCATGAGTATGGATCATGTAGCACAAGCTGTTATTGAAGACAGGGGCACTGGACAAGAATGACTGTTGGTCGGCTATAATACAACTACTCCTATGTTTTGACTTTGAATTGCATAACAAAAAAATAGTCAATCCTCAGCTGCAAAAAGCACCTCATCCCCATCCTATGGATATTATTAGTAACTAAGTGAATCACTACAAGCTATCTTTATAGACAAGCTGTCCTTGTAAAAACTATACATCCACAAGCCAATTTTATATTTAAGTGACAATAATGCTAGACAGTTAGATAACAGAGTGGGTTCTTGTAGTGTCAGATACAATGGTTATGTACAAACTCATCTTCCCCATTTTACCCTGTTTACTCAAAAGGAATGGTATTTTCACATAATAGTTTATTCTAGGCTGCCCCTTTTCTGTTCCCAACTTAATACCCTTTCTGATCTTTGCTGTACAAACATTCCTATTATAGGAAACACACTGAACACTGCAAATACTAAAGATACATAACTGTAACATTTTGTTAATCAAGTCAATTGGCACATTTTACATTCTTCCAACATACTTTACAAAAACAAGAATACAACAATATTTTTTGCCAAACCAACATTTTATGAACAGGTAAGTAATATTTGGGGGGAGGTTCAAAATCAGATGATATAGAAATGTAAGGGAAGGTATCTTAAAAATAAACTCTCTTTTCTGCTAGCAGGGATCTCTCAGCTCAAAACGCTGCATCCGATAAAAGGAGGAAGATATGCCAACAAGAAACCAAGGTCTGGTCTACAGTTAAATTAGAACGACCTAACTATGTCACTTACAGCTGAAAAAAATTTCAGACTCCAAGTACTGTAGTTAACCCTTAGTGTAGACACAGCGAGATCAACATAAGGATTCTTCTACTTAACTTTGAATGATCAGTATCTTTGGCATTTTCATGGGAAATTGAATTTGAGTGCAGCAAAAGGAAAAGGGAGTAAGTAAACTATCAATGTCAGATTCACATCTAAATCTTATATTACCTATAGGATATGTGAATATGCCTTCCAACAGCCACTATGATAAAGAAGTGCCTTCAAAAATGCTTGCCAAGTCATTCTGAGGTACAGAGGAACTGATTATCTGAATGGCAAGGTATACTGACAAGCCTCTGAATATAACGACAATGAGTATTTGAAAAAGCACCACATGGAAAATTACATACTATTTTGAAATTGCTGGTCCAGATCCTTAGCTGGTGTAAATCAGCAGAGATCCATTTATTTCAGTGGTGCTATGCCAATTATGTCAGCTAAAGATCTGGCTAACTATTTCTAATTTGCAATCAAGTTTTTTAGCCAGGCAGTGAGATATTGGTCTGTGTATTTACAAAGAAATAGGATCAGGAAAGACACCTTCAAACCAACCCTATTTACAATTTTATCTTAACAGAAAAGTACTGATTCCATTAAAAGAAAAGAAAAGGGAATAAGCACAATTTCCTGTTCCAAAAGCCAATTATCTTTACAAAAAATCTGAAGTAACTTTCAGTAAAATGCAAACAGTGGTGCAGGTGGCGATAAATAAAAGTATGATAGCATTACTTGGTGTGGTATTAACAATCAGCCTGCTTAGATGTTCAGTTAAAAGGAATACAAAATGAGCTGGCTCACAATACCAGAGAAATAATAAAATTACAACTGCTCAGTCAAGTGAGGCAGCACATAACAGATAAGCAGAGGACAGTGACAGAAGCAACTCCCAATGATAGAGAAAAGAGGTCAAATGAAAAGAAAAGGGGAAAAATAGATGCAAAAAATAGTTGGAAACAAGAAATGAATAGCAGGTAAAGGCTGTAATTCAGAAGGCTGCAATATGGCCAAAGCTACCTTGCAAATTTTTCTCATCTACTATCCCAGAAAAAAATTTTAAATGGAGGAATAAACCATAAATCACTAATCACTGTGATAAGGAGTGAATAAGCCAATGCTGTGTCCGGGCCAGTAAATTTTACCTATAATTTTGCAAAAGCATTATCGACTGATGCTAAGTTTTCTAAATATGCAGAAATTCCTAAATCCCTTGGGATAACTTAAATGATGTTATAGAGGCCCATCCTTTGAGGTGTTAAGCAACTTTAGTCAATGGAAGCTGAAGATACCTTTGAAGGCAATGGGATCTGATGATGCATAGCACCTTGAAAGACAGGACCCTTAGGAAATAATGAAGAGAAGAGCACAGGAAGAACACACAGTGGGACATCACATCCTTAGGATAGTTTTAATTCTATTAAATGATCCTGCACAAAAGACAAATGTACTGAAGGAGTCAAGGTAAAAATAAATTCAACAGTATTGTAGCTTCAGAATGTGCTTGGTGACACAATGTGATGGAAGCAAATTAGACACAATAAAATAATTGAGCATTAGTCTTTGTATAATTAATTTGTTACTTACTGACATTAATTGCACCTTTCCTTTCAAATTTTTAAGAAGCAATTCTCAGTCACATGTCTTCTAATTTGCTTGGATCTCTATTGGCAGCATATGTGATATCAAGAGATAACGCTTCCCCTGGCCTCCTGCTGCTGCCTTCTAAATTGTTCCTAGTTGTCCAAATTGATTTCTCTTTTCTATACATCTCTTTTTATATTTTAATATTTACAACATTTAAATGTGCTTGATCTAGTTAAAGACTTTTCTCATCTCTAAACAATATGCTGCAAACAGATTAAAGTGACGAGGGAAGAAACAGAACCGATAGCCTTCTTGGGGTTATATTTGCCTCAGGGATTTTTGCATGTGAACTCCCATTAACACTAATGGGAAATACAAGCAAACTCTCTCTGCATGTCAAGATACAAAAATTCTCTCAAACTCGACAAATAGTGTGCAATTCAAGGAGCAAGAGGGCAAATGTGAGCAGCAGAAATAAAAACTTCTAAACCTCTCCAGAGGGTGCCAGATTTGTACACATTTTTATATGACTGCCTATTTTCTTTAATGCGGATTCTAATGCAAATATGGGCTTTAATTGTTTTCCAATCTGTCATTTCATTTGGAGAATGTACAGTATTTTTATTTTGATTATTGAAATGTAAAGATTCAAGTGCTATTGCTGTCAAATATCACCCTGACTCTGGCTTCAGTTCAGTGACAGTTTGCTTTATTTGTGAAGTGTCTTGGGATGCTTTAGGATGAAAGGCACATAATAAATATTGTTTATAAACAACAGAGATGGGTTCCCTTGCAATATTCACAGTACTAATGCATGTCACAAGTATAAATAACAGTTCAATGAGATTCCTTTCCTTAGTCAAGCATCCAAGGAGCACAGCTGAAGCTTAAAATTACCTTCTGACTATTGAATGCTAAATTATCATCATTATTAAATAATATGCTTGGGAAACCCATGATTTCTCTCTGACACACTCTTCAAGGCTTTACAAGAAACATGTGGCCATTGTGTAGCCAAATAAACCCTATGATAAGCAAGATGTGGAATACATCACTGCAGTCAGAGTCATTTTACCAATCATTTTGAGGATGAGCAGGTGGGGCACTAGTGGAGCGGTATTTCTAATTATAATTTGGATCAAATCCATGTGCATTTTCCTTTGTTTCCATACATCTCCTTTAACTGAAGTGCTTCCACAGTACATGAAAGAGACATAAAATGCTAGTGGGGCTAGAAGAGAGACCTTTTCCTTTCTAAATGTAATGAGGAGGAGACAACTCAAGAGACAGAATTCTTACATGGACTTATGTAAATTTGGGGCCATATATAAATGTTTACATGAGTCTCTCTCCTCACTGGATAAAGATATGTTTGTCTTCTCCCTGTCCTTTTTTCTGAGGAAAGACAAAGCATATTTCTCATCTCTCCCTCCTCTTCATTCCATATCTTCAGCTGCATGCAAATTTGTCTGCCAGCCTTGCCAGCATAGGGATCACTCGGCTGAGCAGTACTCTACTCAATTCTTAGCAGCGCAAAAGGTGGTTCTGATACTTTTTCTTGTCACTTTAAATTCATAGGCACAATATGGACAGTTTTTTGTAGGAGGAAAACTCATTTAACCATGAGGCACGTGTGTGTGTGTGGGGGGGGGGGGGGGGGGGGGAACTGTCCAAGAAAAATGTATATATGTATTTTCAGTTTTACACAGAATGTGTTTTACTGCTTGGTGTGGGGGAAAAGAGCTGTGATCTTGGGGATGGGGTAAAGTTTTCAAAATCATTTAAGAAATTTAGGAGCCCATTGACTGGGGCTTGGGTTTCTAAGTCACTTTGGAAAAATTTACCCTGACATTCACTACATAAATTCATTCTACATCGTATTTGTGAACACCAGCCCCATTGTCAGTTTTCACATGCAGACACTGGCAAAGGGAAAACTGATCATTTTCACCTAGCTCAGCACCAGAGCCTGCATTCAGTTAAATGGGTTTAAATGCAGAATGGTTCCATTGCCTTCAATGGAAATAATCTGGTCTACATCACTTCTAGTAATTAATTGTATGTTGTAAAAATTAGCCATATTGCAACTTTTTTTCTCCAAAACTGCAAGCCATTTCTGAAGGGGGTGGGAATCCTTGATTGAAGGATGTCATGTTTGTCTATCCATTTCAGAGGTCATTCTGTGGGATGATGCAGGTACAAGCAGGAGAGAGGGTTTTACACAAACAGGAAGGCAGGTGTGTACAAACATACCAGCCAGTCTAAAAGATCTTTGTCCATTAAGAAATTAAAATTAGGACTCCATGTATGCAAAGTCTAAATTTACAAGATGCCCATGGTCAATTCATAATAAGAGGTAGGGTGACATGGGCAGAAACAAAATGTTCTAGAAGTACAAATTGAGAAGTTAAGATAAAAGCAGACATGTTTCCTGGCAGAGCATATTATTAATTTTTTTTGTTTGCTGATTAAAATATAGCTATACACACCAGCAGATTGACAGGTCTGAACAGATACACAGATGTGCTTTTGCATGGAACAAGATGCTAGATTGTTATAGGCCAAGATTATCAAGAGTGACTATTGATTTTATGTGCCTGATTTGAGACACCTTGAAGTGTCGATTGCCAGAAAATGCCAGTCATTCAGTCCTGAAGATCAAGCCTCTTCATGGTGTCCCAAACTGGGTACCTAAAATAACTAATTTCTCTTGGCCTTGATGATTAAATATATCATTTCATGATAATTGCTTAATAGCTCCCAGACATTATTCTTTCTTCCACTGAAAATAATGGCAACTGGAATCCTCTGCACTGCAGCACATGCCATGTTATGCCAGGAAAGAAATCAAAGTGTGTCATCGCTGTTGATAGAAGGATAAATATAGTTGAAGTTGGATTAATATTTCCAAGATTACTCATTTCTACTTCAAAAGAGAAGCAAAGATCATGTGCAAGATGACAGCTACCCATCTGGGACTAGAAAAGTCACCATATGGATGCCTTTTGCTAATTATAGTTAAATTTCTGAACTAAGGGATTTATAAGTAGAGATCTGCCAGTTCAGAAACACACTCCCCCAGCATCCTTCAACATTTGGGCATTTCTCTGGATGTTGGCTTATGAGATATATAGAATTTTCCTTGCTTCACTTTTAAATACAGTTCTTTCACTTCACATAATGCATGATTACCTCATGTAACCCTGTCAGAGGAGGCTTGATACAATCTGAAAGAGGCAGGGACACAACAGCATCTTTAGTTGTACTTAACATGTGCTGGCTGCAAGCAACCACAGAATAAGATTTGGTTGACATACAGATTAGATTTTTTCAGGAGTCTCAGTTAAGTACTATGGACCTGATTTTGCCATCCTTCTTCACATTCAGTCATACTTGATTTCTCAGTCCACTGAGATCAATGGGCCAAGTCACTCCCCTCCTACTCACCCACCCCCCAAAAACTGATGCATGTAAGGTTCTCCTGTGCACAAAATTCTCATCTATATGGTAACACGATTCAGATGTTTCTCTGGCACCACGTCCCACCCTCTTCTTCCAAAGACTGCAGAGGGCTTTCCCATGGTCTGAAATCCACATTCATCCACAGGCTCAAGAGAAAATATACATCATTTCCCCCTTCTAACTCCTGCTACTGATAAGTTACTCACCTATAGTAACTTTAGGATTCTCCCCAACAGCTTCAGGAGTCAGTGAGCAGTGTGCCACAAAGAGCTAGGGTACCATCACAGCCATAGAAGAGGTACAGGACCCCAGATATCTCAGGTTGGGGGGGGCTGACTTTTCTAGAGGGGAGGGCAGGCAGACAGGCAGGCAGATAAACTCCATTCCAGCGTCTCTCCCTCCTCCCCTTCAAGAAAGGATGATGTGAAGACAACACCTCTGCAAGAAATTCTTTTCCCCTAGTAGTTTGAATACAGGTGGTGATGATCTAGGCCAATAGGGCTACTCAGTGAGCAAATGTGCAGCTCATCAAGATCAACTGCGGACTGACTGCAGTCCTCTCTTTGTGAAGAGATTGCCATTTGTCAGCAAAGCTGACTTGACCCTGTCATTTTTATTTTTAATATTTCTAGCTGCAACACTTGAAGCTGTCCATGTCATTGGGACTCTTATTAATGTTATTTGAAATACAGGCAATTTAGTAATTCAGACTTTATTTGGATGAGTTCCCAAGAAAATTTGAAGTCTAACAGTGAAAAAAGACCTTTTAGTCAATGCAACTTGCTTTCAAAACAGAGGACCCTCCACTCCCATTTGGAAATATTGTAACAAGATCATTTTACCCTCACTTGGTGCCTGGTGCACCATGCCTCAGTGTCCCCTTGTAGCTCCAGACACTTTTGTCCCTGCCCTTGGAGGAGTACATTCCAGTTCTTCCAAATGATTTAATCTTTCGGGTAAGTCCAAATCCACATATACACCACTCCTGCGGGTAAACAAAAAGACTAGTCAAAGTATCATCCAACAACCTAACAGTGGCTTTTCAGCCTGATTTCAGGCCATTTTCCTTAGGGCACCAAATAAAGGAGGTCTAGAGGACACAACTCACCCACACCCTCTACTAAAGGGCTTCAAAACATGGTACTCTGTATCTTGGGTTGTCCACCCTTAAATGCAGAGCTGTACTGCATAGGCGCCAACTTTGGGGGTGCCCGAGGGCCCAGCATCCACAGAAAAAAATAGTGGGTGCTCAGCACCCACTGGGATTGTCAGGGTGATTAGCTGTTGGGGAAATCTGCCAATCAGCTATTTCACCCATGGACTGTGGCTGCAGTTTGTCTTACCCCACCTGCCTGACCGCTGATTAGCTGTTTGGTTTAATCAGGTTAAATCAATCAACTGTGAATTGTTGTTTCCCCAGGTGGTACCTCCTTACTCCAACAAGGCAAGGGCAGGGCTGAGTCATCCTGACCCCAGACTCCTAGGGGTCTCTGCTTCAGCATCTGGCAGCCTTAGGGTAGCACCCAGCCAGGGAGGGGGTTGAGGGCCTAACTCTCAAGCCATGCCTGAACTACCCAACAACTTGGTGGGTCAAACACTCCACTGGGATGTGGGAGACCTGGGTACAGAGTCCCTAGTCAGAGCAGTGATTTGAACTTAAATCTCCCACATCCAGTGTGAAGGCCCTAACTATTGAGCTGTTAGCTATAATGGGGGTGGAGGAAGCTCGCTTGTTTTTCATGAGAAAGGCAACTAAACCAGGTCAGTCCTAATTCCCTAGTAGAGGGTTCATGGTTGAGAATCCCATGTTAAGATAGGTGCCTCCTGCCTAAGGCTTAGATCAATAGGAGGTACTAAGTGGCTTTGTAAATCTGGGCCCTAAGCCCTATTCTTTTCCTCAGTATTTCAGTCCTGGCTAGCTTAGGCAGCTCCCTATGCAGTTTGGTGGCTTCTGAGAATTCCTTTTTAGTACCTAACTTTCCCCACCTGAACTGTATGGAGAATGTGGGCACTTAACTTGGGCTGTGAATTCCACTCGGCAGCAGGGTACTGCAGAGTTAGGTGTTGAACCACCAAAAGTGGCTTTGTGACTCGTCCTCTTAGTTCCTGACCCAAAGTGCTACATAGACAAGACAGAGAAAGGGTGAGGGACAGAGCCACAAAGAAGATAAGTGATTTGCCTGCGGCCAGTCAACAGGTCAGAAATAGAGCCAGGAATAGAATCATAGAAGATTAGAGTTGGAAGCGACCTCAGGAGATCATCTAGTCCAGTGTTTCTCAACCTGGGGGTTTAGAGGGGTCGCAAGTGCAGAGCTGGTATTGGGGGTGGCAAGAAAGGCAATTGCCTGGAGCCACGGGGGCGCCATGAAACTAAGTTACATGCCTCAGCCCCGTGGGGGTGGGACTCAGGCTTCAGGGGTACAGTAGTTTGGAAAGGTTAAGAACCACTGATCTAGTCTAACCCTCTGCTAAAAGAAGGACTAACCTCAGCTAAATCATCCCAGCCAGAGCTTTGTCAAGCTGCAATTTAAAAACCTCTAAAGATGGAAATTCCACCATCACCCTAGGTGACCCATTCCAGTTTTCACCACCCTCCTAGTGAAAAACTTTTTCTTAATATCCAACCTAGACCTCCCCCACTGCAACTTGAGACCATTGATCCTTGTTCTGTCATCTACTACCATTGAGAACAGCCTAGCTCCATCCTCCCTTGAACTCCCTTTCAGGTAGTTAAAGTCTATCAAATCCACCCTCATTCTTCTCTTTTGCAGACTAAACAAGCCCAGTTCCCTCATATGTCTTATGCTCCAGCCTCCTAATCATTTTTGTTGCCCTCCACTGGACTCTCTCCAACTTCTCCACATCCTTTTTGTAGTGGGGGGCCCAAAACTCCAAATGCGGTCTCTCCAATGCCGAATAGAGGGGAATAATCACTTCCCCCGATCTGCTGGCAATGCTCCTACTAATGCAGCCCAATATGCTTATTAGCCTTCTTGGCAACCAGGGCACACTGCTGACTCATATCCAGCTTCTTATCGACTGTAACCCCCAGGTCCTTTTCTGCGGAACTGCTGCCTAGCACGACGGTCATCAGTCTGTAGCTGTGCATGGGATTCTTCTGTCGTAAGTGCAGGACTCTGCACTTGTCCTTGTTGAACCTCATCAGATTTCTTTTGGCCCAATCCTCCAATTTGTCTAGGTCACTCTGTATCCTATCCCTACCTTCCAGGGTATCTACCACTCCCCCTAATTTAGTGTCATCTGCAAATTTGCTGAGGGTGCAATCTACCCCATCCTCCAGATCATTAATGAAGATGTTGAACAATCAGGTTGGTCAGGCATGACTTGCCCTTAGTGAATCCTTGTTGACTCTTCCTGATCACCTTCCTCTCTTCCAAGTGCCTTAAAATGGATTCCTTGAGGACCTGCTTCATAATTTTTCCAGGGATTGAGGTGAGGCTGACCAGTCTGTAGTTCCCTGGATCCTCTTTCTTCCCTTTCTTGAAGAAGGGCACTATATTTGCCTTTTTTCAATCATCAGGAACCTCCCCCAATTGTCATGAGCTTTCAAATATAATAGCCAATGGCTCTGAAATCACATCAGCCAACTCCCTCAGCACCCTCGGGTGCATTGCATCCGGCCCCATGGACTTGTGTATGTCTAATCCTTCTAAATAGTCTTGGACCTGTTCCTTCAGCATTGAGGGATGTTCACCTCCTCCCCATTCTGTGCTTCCCAGTGCAGTAGTCTGGGAACTGAGCTTGTGTGTGAAGACAGAGGCAAAAGGCATTGAGTACCTCAGCTTTATCCACATCCTCTGTCACTAGGTTGTCTCCCCTATTCTGTAAGGGGCCCACATTTTCCCTAATCTTCCTCTTGTTGGTAACATACCTGTAGAAAACCTTCTTATTCCCCTTCACGTCCCTTGCTAGCTGCAACTCCAGTTGTGCTTTGGCCTTCCTGTTTTCATTCCTGCATGTTCGAGTAGTATTTTTATAATCCTCCCTAGTCATCTGATCAAGCTTCCACTTCTTGTAAGCTTCTTTTTTGTGTTTAAGCTCACCAAAGACTTCTCTGTTAAGCCAAGCTGGGCGCCTACCATATTTGCTATTTTTTCTGCACATCAGGATGATTTGTTCCTGCACCCTCAATAAGGTTTCTTTAAAATACAACCAGCTCTCTTGGATTCCTTTCCCCCTCATATTAGCCTCCCAGGGGATCCTGCTCATGAGCTCCCTGAGGGAGTCAAAGTCTGCTTTTCTGAAGTCCATGGCCCATATCCTGCTGTTCTCCTTTCTTCCTTTTGTCAGGATCCTGAACTCTACCAGCTTGTGGTCACTGCTGCCTCGGTTGCCACCCGCTTCTACTTCCCCTACCAAATCTTCCCTGTTTATGAGCAGCAGATCAAGAGGAGCATGGCCCCTCGTTGGTTGCTCCAGCACTTGCACCAGGAAGTTGTCCGCAACACTCTCCAAAAACTTCCTGGATTGTCTGTGCTCTGCTGTATTGCTCTTCCAGCAGATGTCAGGGTGATAGAAGTCCCCCATGAGAACCAGGTCCTGTGAACTGGAAACTTTCCCTAGTTGACTGAAGAAAGTCTCATCTACCTCATCCTCCTGGTCTGGTGGTCTCTAACAGTCACCCACCATGACATCACCCTTATTGTTCTTGCTTCTATTCTTAACCCAGAGACTCTCAACTGGTTTATCTCCAGTTTCATAATGGAGCTCGGAGCAATCATAGTGCTCTCTTACATACAGTGCAACTCTTCCACCCTTTCACCCCTACCTATCCTTCCTGAACAGTTTATACCCATCCATGACACTGCTTCAGTTGTGTGAGTTATCCCACCAAGGCTCAGTTATTCCAATCATATCCTAGTTCCTTGACTGTGCCAGGACTTCCAATTCCTCCTGCTTGTTTCCCAGGTTTCTTGCATTTGTGTATAGGCACTTGAGATAACTGGCCGATTGCCCTAATTTCTCAGTGCAATTCAGGAGGCCTCCCCCGTTGCACCCTCCTCCTTCTGTTTCCTCCTGGTGTCCCACTTCCCCACTTACCTCCGGGCTTAGGTCCCCATCCCCCATCGAACCTAGTTCAAAGCCCTCCTCTCTAGGTTAGCCAGCCTGTCTGCGAAGATACTCTTCCCTCTCTTCATTAGGTGAATCCCATCTCTTCCTAGTAATCCTTCTTCCTGGAACAACATCCCATGGCCAAAGAATCGAAAGCCCTCTCTCCGACACCACCTGCGTAATCATGCATTTACTTCCGCAATGCGACGGTCCCTACCTGGGCTTTTTCCTTCAACAAAGAGGATGGATGAGAACACCACTTGAGCCTCAAACTCCTTTATCCTTCTTCCCAGAGCCACATAGTCTGCAGTGATCCGCTCAAGGTCATTCTTGGCAGTGTCATTGGTGCCCACGTGGAGAAGTAGGAAGGGGTAGTGGTCTGAAGGCTTGATAAGTCTCAGCAGTCTCTCTGTCACATCCTGAATCCTGGTATGTCACCCTCAACCTCAAGGATGCATACTTTCATGTATCTATCCTCCCCAGCCACAGGCATTTCCTCTGTTTCATGGTGGCTGGCTCCCACTAACAATTTACAGCCTTACCCTTTGGCCTCTTGTCAGCCCCCAGAGTGTTCACCAAATGCGTGGTGGTAGTGGCTGCCCACCTGAGGCACAGAGGTGTGCAGATCTTCCCTTACCTGGACGACTGGTTAATCAGGGGCAGGTCCAGGTCCCACGTACAGGACAGTGTGACCTTTACTTGCTCTACATGCAGCAGGCTGGGACTGCTCATAAACGAGCAGAACTCAACACTAACTCCGGAGCAGCGCATAGAATTAATTGGGGCCACCCTGGACGCTTCACAGGCCAGAGCCTGCCTCCCACAACCTCGGTTCGAGGCTATGGCAGCGATTATCACCCAGCTGCACCAGTGCCCCACAACAACAGACAGGCACTACCTACAGCTGTTAGGCCACATGGCAGCCTGCACATACATAGTGAGGCTAGCTCAACTGAGACTCAGGCCACTTCAGGCATGGTTGTCCTTGGCATACGTGCCAAAGAGACACCCCTTGGACCGGGTGGTCACGGTTTCCCCGCCAGTCTTAACCTCTCTAGACTGGTGGCGGACTCCCAGGGCAGTGATGAGAGGTGTCCCCTTCAGAGACCTGATCTCGTCGGTCACCCTGATCTCCGATGCCTCGGATGTGGGATGAGGAGCCCACATCAGCGCCAATCTGGGCACTCAGGGGCACTGGACGGGGGAGGAAAGACACCTGCATATCAATGTAAAAGAGCTCAGGTCCATTCAGCTATCATGCAAGGTGTTCCTCTGGTTCCTGACGGGCAGGGTGGTGCAGGTGCTGACGGAGGACACCACAGCCATGTTTTATATAAACAGACAGGGGGGAGTGCACTCCTTGGCCTTCTGCCAGGAGGCCAGCCACCTGTGGGGATTTTGCAGTGAGGCACGACTTCCACTTGTCTGCCTCTCACCCCCAGGGATGAGGAACGACGAGGCAGATTGCCTCAGCAGATGGTTTCTACCCACCACGACTGGTTGTTGCACCCAGAGGTTGTGACTTTGATCTTCCACAAGTGGGGTGTTCCCCAACTGGACTTGTTTGCATCATCCTGGAACAAAAAGTGCCCGAGGTTCTGTTCACTCCGGGGTCATGAGCCAGGATCGATATTTGATGAGTTCCTCATTGAATGGATGGGGACCCTCATGTATGCGTTTCCACCCATTCCGCTCCTACCCAAAGTTCTCTTGAAAATCAAGAGGGACAGGGCGGATGTGATACTCATCGCCCTTGCCTGGCTGAGACAGCATTGATTAAGTATGCTGATGGACCTCCCAATCGCCCCGCCCGTGGAGCTCCCGAGATGGCATGACTTCTCTCTCAGGACCGTGGTTGCCTGCTACACCTGGACCTGGACTCTCTGCACCTCACAGCCTGAAGGCTCTGTGGCTGATGGAGGGAGAGAGAGTCTGCTCGGCGCAGGTCCAACAAATCCCACTGGGCAGCAGAAAACCTTCAACACAGGTCATGCACCGGGCTAAGTGGAGGCGGTTTACCTTTTGGGCAGAATCCTTGGGTATTCCGCCAAGCCTCTGTCCTATTCAGGTGATCCTGGAGTACCTGCTCTAGCTAAAGCTTCAGGGTCTGGCATTGGCCTCCCTGAGGGTTTACTTGGCGGCCATTTTAGCCTTCCATCAGCCGCCAGAGGGGAGATCCCTGTTCTCCCATCCCATGTCGGTCAGGTTCCTCAAGGGGGTGAAGAGGCTTTGTCCGCAGGTCCGTGACCCAGTGCCTCCCTGGGATCTCAACCTGGTCCTCTCTAGACTCATGGGGCCCCCCTTTGAACCCATGGCTTCATGTCCCCTGCTCATCCTTTCATGGAAGGTAGCCTTCCTGCTGGCCATTACCTTGGCTAGGAGGGTCTCCGAGATTAGGGCCTTGACCTCGGAGCCCCCTTATACTGTATTCTACAAGGATAAGGTGCAGTTGAGGCTGCATCCAGCCTTCCTGCCGAAAGTGGTTTCCCAATTTCATTATAACCAAGACATTTTTCTCCCTGTGTTTTTTCCCAAACCACACGGTTCGGAGGAGGATCGGAGATGGCATTCGCTGGACGTGAGACGAGTCCTGGCCTACTACATCGAGGACAAAGCCGCTCCGGAAATCGATGCAGCTCTTTGTCGCAGTGGCCGATTGGATGAAAGGATCATTTGTCTCCACCCAGCGCATCTCAAGTGCTGCTATGAGCAGATGAATGTGCCGCTTCCAGGTGTCATCACAGCGCACTCAACCAGAGCTCAGGCCTCCTCTGCGGCCTTCCTGGAGAGAGTGCTCCTGCAGGACATCTGCAAGGCCGCCACCTGGTCATCGGTGCATACCTTCATGTCCCACTATGCCATCGTCCAGCAGGCAAGAGAGGACACGGGATTCGCAGAGTCGTGCTGAGGGCAGCTCACCAGTAACTCCTACCCACCTCCAAGGTATTGCTTTTTAATCACCTATTTTGGAATGGACATGAGCAATCACTCGAAGGAGAAAACAAGGTTACTTACCAGTAACTGATGTTCTTCAAGATGTGTTGCTCATGTCCATTCCACAACCCACCCTCCATCCCCGCTGCTGGAGTTGGCAGAAAGAAGGGACTGAGGGGCCGTAGGGTCGGCAGTGCCTCATATACCACAGTATGTGCACGGGTCTCCAGGGGGTACCAGAGCTGACCCTATGGGCTTTGCTAATGGGAAAAAAGTTTTGGGAACCATACACGGTGGCGTACACTTACCTATGTTGGAATGGACATGAGCAACACATCTCGAAGAACATCAGTTACTGGTAAGTAACCTTGTTTTTTCTTTATTGCAACACAGGGTTGATACTTGGATCTCTAGTCTTTTAACCTTCTCTTCAGAATAGCACCCTGGTCTCCTGAGTTCCAATTCAGTGTACTAACCTATAAACCACAGTGCCCTCAACTTTGCAATGAGAGTCAGCATTCACTCATTAAAATGCAATACTCTTTTTGAAGCATCTCTGAATAAATTCTAATTAAATATTTTAGGAGACTTGTGCTAACGCAAGTGAATATGTGCTTGGTACTGTATGGGGCATGCGCTACTTCCAGCCATTTAAAATGGCAAATTGTGGTCCTGCAACCTGACCCATTATTAACTATTTCTTGTAATTCCATATTTCCATGGGTTAGTGACAGAAGGATAAGTCAAGATAAATAGCATCCACCAAGTCTTCAAGCCGGGAAAGAACAAGCAGGGTTTTAATTAAATAATTCTAGGCCCTTACTTCACATTTCTCAAACATCTGTTTGTATTTGATGTGTTTGTTAATGCACCACTTACTATATCTAGGAACCTATCAAACTTTTCTTTTTCTTGATTTAAACATTCTGTAACTTTAGTTTTAAGATAAGGGGAGTTTTTATTTGATTTCAATGAGACCAGGATTTCACCCAAGATGTCTATCTAAATGGAAGAAAAAATAAGTATATTTAGTGCTTGTGAAGCATACCATATTTATAACTCTCAAGGCAGCAGTGCAATCTTTCTCATTCTTCCCTGTTAATGTATCTTAATCTCAATTTGAGGGGCCTGTAGGGTCTTGTCTCCACTGGGAAATATTAGAATATTAATACAATATATAATCTGATTTAGAACTCACCGTAGACAAGGATTGGCATCTCTATAGTAGTCAGTTACTCATGCATAGACCCAAATGTGACATATCTTCCTACACTGAGTGCTAAATCAGCTTTTATAGTGGGTTAGTTAACATGATTTCATTTCTTAGTATAGACAAGCCCTTGGGGAGGGGAGGCAGGGAAGGAGGGATAGGAAGTGGATTGATAGCACCAATTAATTTGATGATGGCCACTTAACAGTTATTAGCTGCTACTGACTTTCAGTCACTACCAATCTGTTCCAGAATATTTCAAAATATCAAATAGCCACTCATATATACCATAAACTAACTCCTGAGTAGAGGTATATGCAAATCTTTTGGTACAAATTCCCAGTAAACTAGAAATCCTGATAGACTCCATTAGAATCCTTGCCTGTTCTCTGCTAGTTTTCACTTGGTTTAGTTTATTTGGATAGCCTCTTTTGCTTACAGTTGGAGGACCTATAGCATAATAAACCCATTGCTATGTTCCAAAACCTTAGCTGCCCTACTAGAATTAGATGAAAAATTACACATAGAATTTCCATTAGGGGAAATCATACCTACTGTCCTGCTTCTCCAATGCTACCTCTTACTGAAACTGCTTTTAAAAAAAAGGTCACTTGAAATAATTATAATACTGCCTGCACTAAGAAGGTTGTTATTGAAAGGGTTAATAGATTGGCATGATCAGCTTGTTTATCTGTTGGAAATGTGAAGCATGCAGTGAATCATTAGGATCCCGGGGAAAAAATATATTTGAAAATGAACAACAGCATATGTTTATGATTCCTTAAAATTAGCTTGAGGCCACTTATTTTGTATCCCATGATAATACTGAGCATGAAGCAAAGGATAGATGTTTCTGCATCCATGCCTTTCATAAATCTACTTTGGTAGTCAATTTAAAACTGCAAGGGTTGTAAAAATGAGCATTATCTGGGGGAAAAGAAATTCATGCTTCTCTACTACCTGAACTGACGATGATGCATTTGTTACTATAAACAAGGATTTTAGTTTTTTAAGGCTAATGGTTTCCTATATAAGAAATCTAGCACTAAGAAGGAAAATAGAATTTAGGTTTTTTAGACACTATGCTTTTAGGTTCTTTAGATACTATGCTTTTAGGTATACATTAGTATATAGGAGAGGGGCTCAGAAATAACTTCAAGAAAGTGGGATTTGTCTTATTGAATGGGATATGATGGGGTCGCAGGCGACTGTATTTGATGACACAGGAGGTCCCTTCCAGTCCTATGTTCCTATGAATTGGATGTGTAAAACGAAGGGCACATCATCAATTTAACAAAACTACCCCTAACTGGACCTGAATTATTTGTATTTTCTAAGGGACTGAACTTCTGCCCCTCCACAGAACCTGATACCATACTAACGTGGAGAATTAGAAGAATTCTTCTGCCAAATTCACCTGAATTATTTCACAACAGTGAATTCTACTCACAGTTACCACACCCTACCAATAATCATAAGAAAAAAGAATAATCTGACTGGACACCACAGAGCAGATGAAACCACATTCTTGATCATTACATTGATTGCATCAGGAAAAATATTGACTGTGAAATCCTTAACAAATATCACATCCACTACAATTTTTCCACTGCTGAGAGGATAGCTATGCTATACAGTTCCTGAAAACCAACCACCAGATAGTGATCAAACCAGCAGACAAAAGGGGTCACCGTCATAGTCCTCAACCATGATGACTACATGAACAAGGCCAGCTGACAACTCTCTGACACTACCTACTATAATGAACTCAAAGAAGACTCCACACCACAATTTACCCAGGAATGTAAGGATATCATCAAATCCTTCCCAAAAAAAGTCCCAGAGAAACGCTACAAATTCATCCCCCATGAAGCCACCCCAGAGACATTTTGCCTGTTTCCCAAGATACACAAACAAGGGAACCCAGGCAGACCCATCATATCTGGCCACAACAATCTTACTGAAGGAATATCAGGACTCAAAGGAACCATCCTTAAACCACTCATGAGACAAAGTGCTAGCTTCCTCAAGGACACAATCAACTTCCTCCACAAATTTAGCAAAATTCCCTCAGAACACAATGCTTGGCACCATGGATATCACTTCCCTATATACCAACATTCCTCACAATGATGGCATGGCTGCCCACCTCAAATATCTATAAAACAATGGACAACACTCAGATACCCACTCCAAACACATCCCCAAATTCATCCATTTCATACTCATCTATAACAATTTTATATTCAACAACAAACACTTTGTCCAAATCATGGGAACAACCATGGGTACTAGGATGGCTCCTCAATATGCCAACCTCTTCATGGACCACCTTGAAGAAGAATTTCTAGACAAATGCCCCATGAAACCAATGATATACTTAAGATACATCAATGATATTCCAAGATTAAGGTTTTCTTCTTTTTCTGAAGAGCATTTCCTTATAAGGCATTGATGTATTCCAAATTCTCACATATTCAGTTCAATCCTTTTAATACTGTAGGTTTAGTAAAGTCTAAAATAAAAGACACTAAATGGCTCTAGAATTGTACAGTGTAATAGTGTGGGCCTATCTCACCACAAAATGGAAAATAATGTGTTGTGTTTAATGAACTGGCTATGCATAGGAATTACATTCAGATGTTCGGGATTTGTGTGCCACAGTGAAAAAAAATCTAGGGCAAATCTGTGGCTTTGCACACCTGATATATGCTTGGAGGTGAGGGGGCAGGCAGGAATGGATCTGTATTGATCGCGTGGAGATGGCCTGAGGCTTATCTCCTATGCTGAGCAGGCATAAGCAGAATGGCTGATGAGGTGATACAGGTGCAAGTGCAGTATTATCCTTTACTGATGTTTTGGAAATGTGTAACATGAACTCCAACCACTGCACCAACTGTTAGATGCTAGCAGGCATATGGTGTTTGTGAGAGGACTAGGAAATAAGACCCCATCACTGAACTCTTAAGGAGAGGTCAGGACCCTTTTTGCATGGCTCATACCAGGGTATAGGGAACCCACTTGTTCCGCTGTACTTGGTACCCATAGCATCAGCATAGAAAGCAGAGGAACTGCCACTAGATGGCCACCCCCAATCGGTAAGTGAAGATCCTTGGCCCCAGCACAGCTGATATGCTGTACAGAGAGAAGTTAACTGTGCCATGGAGAGAGGTCCAGATCCTCAATGGCATTTAGGAGCCTAAGGCAATGAGCCTTCCAAATACCTTTGAGGATATGGGGCAGGGCCAACGTCCCCCATCCATTACAATCTAGCCCTTCTTAAATAAAAAGAATGTAATCTAACTCCTAGAGTTTAAATATTACAGTATTTTAAAGAAATTATATTTAATATTTAATGAAGTAAGAACCGTTTGTTTTCACATTAGAATTTCTCATGTAGAATTTAGGCTTCCATGTGAATATTTTGATAATTAACAATACATTTCTAATTTCAGGTACAAGTACATAGAAAACTGATTTCTATCATAAATAGAAAAAATCTAGGCCTATCAAATCTAATCAAGTCTTATTTTGTATTAAACAGTAATAGCTATTTAGAGAACAATGTAAGCATCACTGATAGCATCACAGTTAATGACAGAGAATGCTGTTTAACTTAAACCTTTATTTTTGCCAGCACATAGGGCCAAATTCTGATTTCCTTACTCAGGAACTCATCCATTAATGTTCATGGGAGTTTGTCTGGGACCAGATTCTGATATCTTTACTCAAGTTGAGTAGTCCCTTACCCCCACAAGTAGCCCCAATGAGTCAAGGACTACTTGTGGAGTAAAGTGTTGCACAATGGGAGTAATAGGATCAGAATCTGTCCCTAGGTAAATGAGTATTAAAGACTTTTGGATTTGGTCCATTTGTTACTTGATTACATTTCAACTTCAGAATGCTGTGGTTACATTTTATAATATGTGACTATAAGCATACTACAGTTAGAGTGTAGTTACACGGGGCCAAATTTTGAAACCTTTACTCACGTTAAGTAGTCTCTTACTTGAGTCATTTGATCAATTTCAATGCAGTTATGGAATTAGGAACTACTCACTGTGAGTGTGTGCATCAGAATCTTGCCCTGTATTCTATATTTTTGTTACCTCTCATTACCACTCTTTCATATAACTGGAAGGTTAACTACATCATTAAATTCCTTATTATTCTTTAAATTCATATTTAAAATATTTATCTGTCATAATTCTACAGTTACTCTTTTAAATACATGTACAAAATCCTATTCTCAGCATTATGAAGTGTAAACTATGTTGCTGAAGCAAATTTTATTGTTTATTTTCATAAACACTGTCTGGTATACACAGTAGTACATAGTGCTGCAAGATGCTGCACATTTGTATCCAAGGTTTTCAAAAATTTGTTTGCTATTGTATTGTACTGTTTGAAAAATAGTATGTGATGATGTAATTAAAGGTTATTGTATTGCATGCTCATAAAGCGCAGGGTTTTTTTTTTCGTTTTTTTTTTTTTTCAGTTTGACTAACATTGAGGCAAGTTTTTCCTTCCAGAGGTCTGCACTGCTGTGCCACAAGCTACAATAGCGGTATTATTTCACAGCCTCAGTAATGCAGCATGCCACAGAAAAAAATGGTGTTTGACATGCCAGTCACTTCAGGTGATATGTGCATTGTATCACTAACTGAGTTGGCCTGACTGCTTTGTTAAGGAATATAGTCCATGCGTGGGCCAGTAATCCTGCAGAGAGTTCCTTTTTTATCTCCATGGTCAATTTTGCATACCTTTAGTATTTCCCCAGTCCCACTTAAAAGTTAAGGCTGTCTCTTCATCAGTTATGCCTCATAACATAGATGTTACATAAGATTACCCTCTGTTTTGCAATCCCTACAATATCGAAAATCAATGGGTTTAACCAAACTCCTTAATGTGATTTTAGTGTAGTCATTTGGATGTAATATTATCTTTCATGGGTATGCAGTGTTGGCACTATGGTCTTAAAAGGAAAGTCAAGATGTCCAGGGGCAGGCTGCTTGCAGAGTTCCTACTGCAAATGCTGAAGCATGTTGACTGTGCTTTAATACATAGTGTTGCATGTTTCCTATGAAAATTTAATTTGTTTCTTGATGTTTCAAAGAAGCATCTGACTTAACAAGTGCTTCTGCCATCACTTTCATGTATTCAAGTGTCTGACATTGTCATTTCCCCTCCCGCACCTCACTTCCACCCTTTGGAGAACTTAACTGAGAGGATAGAAAAATTCCCATGGACATTTTGTTGCAACCCCTGGAGACAGAGGACAAAATAAAGAGAAATCCACACTCTCGGGTCTTAAGTTGCTCAGTAGACTGGGCACATCATAAGAAGCTTAAGCTTACCTTCGTGTTTTGCTCTTACTATTTATTTTAAGAGCTCTTCCCCCTTCTTCCTTAACACCTTACCATGCTGGCCCAAGCTCAGAGATGAGGTAAATGGTTATGAAACTTGCATATCAATAGTTCGTCATGGGCTAACACAAAAGGATTTAAGTGAGCCGGATTCAGCTCAGGAATATGCTGTAAACACCCCTCCACCAAGGGGTTTAAAGAAGGCCACTACTGCCAATAAAGTTAGCAGGGATTCAAGGAGCAGAGCACAGGTAGGACCACTGAGGGATACTTATGGTTAGTACATATTCTTGGCAGCCTTCTCTGGCAGGGTACCAGAAATGTAAGTTCTCCCAGTTGCTGGCAGAAAATGCTAAGGAAGTAGTGGCATCACTCTCTACCCTCTTCGGGTAACTCTCTCTCCTTGAAATGCAGTCAGCTAGGTTGGCAAAGAGAAGTGTAACTTATACTTCTCTGCAGCATCTTTGGGGGTTCTGGCCTTGTAGTTTAAGATGACGTAACTTACAAGCCAAAGGGCCTGAAAAGTAGGGAGCAGAGGAGAGCAGAGGAGAAGTGGCTCCAAAGAAGGTGTAAAATGAAACAGTGATGAGGTACAGTAATTGATGTGCAATTTACATCACCTTTCATACCATCTCTGGCCTACGCCTGTCTTTACTCTTATAAAGCTACAGGTGGCCCTGATATACAGTTATAAAGATTAGGAATTAACTAATTTGTATACAAGGAGTTGTTAATATATGAAATAGAGAACCACAGGCAGCAATAGGAGGAGAAAGATTATACATAACTTTAAAATGATGTCTGACAAGTATTTGAAGGTATTTTTATTGTGGAAACTAAAATTTATATTTTTTGTATTTTCTACCTGATTTTTTCCCCTTACTGCATATTAGCTTATAGTGTTACTTGCAAAAGTTACTGTACTTCCCTTCTGTGTATTGCTGAACAGATACGACAAAGATTGTAGACCATCCATTACCTCTCACTGCATCAGTTAGTGTAAAAATGTTATTTAAACAAAGCTAATTTCCATCATAAATAAAGTACACTAGCAGTAATACAAGAAGAGTAGCACAAATCTCTAAGAGCATTTCAGAACTGTGCATTTGGCTTAGCTGACCATTTTGCATACGTCAATGCAGTAAGGTTGAAATTCTGAAAACATGAGTTCCTAATATATACTAACCAGAAATATAAGAATAAACAGGATGTTTTCCCCACTATATTGAATCAAACTTATGACACAAGACAGAGTAACCTTGCCTTTTCTTAGACTAAGGGAATTCTTTAATCAAAAGTCTGAATACAAATCTCCAAAGGTAATTTTAAAAATGTGTTTCCCAGTATGTACATATTATTCTAGAGACTGAATGCAAGAAGCAAAACAGACAGAGTGCATCAGAAAAAAAGTTTTTCCTTTCAAATTCCAGAGTCTTCTACTACAATTTATGGGGTAGATCAGTCATTAACATTCTGTGATAACTCATTGCCTTATTGGAGATTATAACAAAAGCAGCAAATAGGAAAAATCAGTCAGTTATGGCAAATATTTTGCTGCAAAGGAAGCAAACTTCTAAATCTTCAGGTTATGCTCTTAAAATATTAATTGAATGGGCTTATCAAGGGACCATAGTTATAGTTTGTGACATCAAATTACAAAGATAATTTAATTTGTCAATTGTTTCAATTTAATTTCCAGACATCGAATCTAAATAAGCTGAAATCAGGTGGGTGAAGCTGATGTAACAACATACATTGGTGCCTTGCATTATTTCTAGTTACATAAGTGGTGTTTCTAAATGCTGGGTTATCTTTAAGTCTGAGTCACTGTTAGACAATAGCTGACCCAAGTAATATAATAAAGTGAACAAGTGTGACCACACCATTTCAGTGTTCTGGTTCCAACACACCAGCGTACGCCTGGGATCAGAAACCAAGAGCCAACTCCTGCAGAATGCCGAACAGAGGGAGACACAATGGCTCCTGGTAAATAAACCACAACAGAACTGGTCACAATTACTTGTATTTCAATTAAATTTCATTTAAATAGGAAGAATTACATTTTTTAATGAATATTTTTTCATTTTTTTGTCCAGCTCTCCCAGGAAAAGCAGCTGCTGTACATCCCTTCAAGAGGCCAGTGTGTAAGAGCCATGGGTACTGTCTCCTTCCTTACCCCTACATAGAAGCTAGGATCTTTGGCTGCACTAGCTCTATAGAATCCTTGCACTCCTTGGCACTAGCCTTTTTCTTGTAAAACTTCCCACCAGTGGTAGCAACGGTAGGAGGATTAATAGCACTAGCAGCCACACAGGCGTTAGCATGCTGGCGTGTGCATTTTCAGCAGTCTTTAATATAGTATGTGACTTGTTCTCTTTGAAAAAAGTGAATCCAGTTGTCTACCTTTTCGTCCCGCGCGCATACACACACACACACCTGCCCTGTTTCTTCCTCCTCTACATATATGGTTCTCTTATCTGGCCAGCTTCTTCACCTCTAGCCTTGTATCTGCTTCCCTGTCACTTTGTTCCCATGCTCCCTGCTCCACTCAACATGCCATTAGGCTGCTGCTGAATTCCCTTATTCCCTGCGCATTTCTATCCTGCTGGCTCCTAGAATGTCCAGTCTCATTGGGCAGGTCCTCCTTCCTCTCCTCTTCTTATGTAGCCCTAGCAGTATATGAAGCTAAGCTGACCTGTCCTTGTGTCTTGCATTTACAGATCTCCAGTGTGTTTCCACTTAGAGCTTGTACACCTGGAGAGGCAGCTAGAGACAAGAAAAAGAACCAGCACCATATAACTCTCCAACTGGCCAAGGGCCACAGTTTGGGAATCATCAGATTACAGCATTTTGAAAATCCTCATTCTTTGTCAGGAATGCACTGTGGTTTGTTTTGCGGTTTTTGAGGGGGGGAAGGAGAGGTAACATGAAGAATCCTCTTTGTTTTGCAAATGTTATGACTTTTACTATCTCAGATTAAGACAGAGGTACAATGTTTTCAGCTGTGTGTGAGACCTGTAAAGAACAACCATATAATGCAAAATAGTAACCTCCACTTAGACATGAAATCAGTGGGATTTTTGTCAAAGGGTGCGCAAAATTCCTTCCTTCCACTCCTCTACTCTCCCTTCTTCCCTAGCTATATGTAAACAGAATATCCTGTGAAGTCATAAGAACGGCCATACTGGGTCAAACCAATGGTCCCTCTAGCCCAGTGTCCTGTATTCTGACAGAGGGAATGAACAGAACAAAACAGGCAATCATCGAGTGATTCATCCTCTGTCATTCATTTCCAGCTTCTAAATAATAAATGATTTAGATAATGGCACAGAGATTACACTTATAATATTTGTGGATGATTCCACAAGTATCATTTTAGTAAAGATGTGGACAAATTGGAGAAAGTCCAGAAGAGAGCAACAACAATGATTAAAGGTCTAGAAAACATTACCCATGAGGAAAGATTGAAAAAAATGAGGTTTTTTTAGTCTGGACAAGAGAACACTGAGGAGGGACATGATAACAGTTTTCAAGTACATAAAAGATTGTTACAAGGAGGTGGATGAAAATTTGTTTTTGTTAACCTCTGAGGATAGGACAATAAGCAATGGGCTTAAATTGCATCAAGGGCAGTTTAGGTTGCATATTAGGAAAAACTTCCTAACTGTGAGGATAGTTAAGCACTAGAACAACTTACCTAGGGAGGTTGTGGGAATCTCCATCATTGGAGGTTTTTAAGAACAGATTAGACAAAACACCTGTCAGGGAGGGTCTAGATCAGTGATCTTCCCTATTTTTCAAGCAGAGGCCACTTTGGCAAAAACCCTTCTATGTGAGAGCCACATCAACTACTAAATTAGCACATTGGTTGCTATGGTAATATTACGGTTATTATACAATGGATAAACTTAGATGTACTTATTGGCAAACATTGTACCATGTGGGCAATGTGATGTGTAAAGAAGGCATACTTTGTATAGGCTCGGTACATATTCTAATGTTAAAAATAAAATAAATTGGAATATAAACAATTAGTCAGGGAGCCGGACTTAGGGTCGATGAGAGCCGCCACTGGCTCCCGGGCCTTGCAATGAAGAACACTTGTCTAGATAATACTTGGTCCTGCATCAGTGCAGGGGACTGGACTAGATGACCTCTCGAGGTCCCTTCCAGTCCTACACTTCCATGATTCTGGCAGTCAGAGACCTAACCTCCATGAACATATCTAATTCTTTTTTTAACCCTATTATAGCTTTGGCCTTCACAATATCTTCTGGCAACAAGGTTGACTGTGCATTGTGTAAAGAAGTTTGTTTGTTCTAAACCTGCCACCTATTAATTTCATTGGGTAACCCCTGGTTCTTGTGTTATGTAAAAGGGCAAATAACACTTCCTTATTCACTTTCTCCATGCCATTCATGATTTTATAGACCTCTATCATATCCCCGCCTTAGTAGTTTCTTTCCAAGATCAAAAGTCCACAGCCTTTTTAAACTCTACTCATGTGGAAGTTGTTCAATACCCTTCATCATTTTTGTTGCCCTTCTCTGTTAGTCTTTCAATTCTAATATATCTTTTTTGAGATGAGGTGACCAGACCTGCACATAGTATTCAAAGTATGGGAATACCTTGGATTTATATAGTGGCATTATGATATTTTCAGACTTATCTATCTCTTTCCTAGTAGTTTCTAACATTCTGTTAGCTTTTTTGACTGCTGCTGCACATTGTGTGGACATTTTCAGAGAACTACACAATGACTCCAAGATCTCTTTTTTGAGTGGTAACAGCTAATTTGGTGTGTATAGTTGGGATTATGTTTTCCAATGTGCATTTCTTTACATTTATCAAGATTGAATTTCATCTGCTATTTTGTTGCCCAGTCACCCAGTTTTGTGAGATCCCTTTGTAACTCTTCGCAGGCTGCTTTGGACTTACCTATCTTGAGTAAAATATCCACACAGTTCTGGTTGTGCCATTAGTGCTAAAATTCCAGAACTGTTTTCTGTGAATATTTGATCGTATAATGGCTGGGCCTCCAGATCGCATGAGGCTGGTTCAGAGACTCAATCAGAGACTCTGAAGTTGTACCATGTGACTTAAACTATGTGAACTTTCATGACAAACCCACATCAAACTGAAGATCAGCCAGCTTCACTCAACCACTAATGATTCATACATATTCAGAGAAAGCTACATATTTCACATTTCATGTCAAGATTTGCAGGCCCCAAAGAATTCTAACAGATTTCCCTGGCTGATTTGCATTTTGTGAAAGAATCTCACACCAGGTGAGTTTTATAGTTTATAATGACAGTTTTGCACAGCTCTAGCAAAGTAATGATTCTCTTTTCTTTCCTAGAATGGCACCTCACACATCTTTGTAGATGCTCCAGCTTCAAAAAATTGGCTCAGTCCAGAGTTACAGTATCATATATCAGACAAGGTCTAACATAACTAAAGAAAACTATAATCATATAGCCTGTCAAAAAGACCAACTTTTTTTTGGTAAGACTAGGTATGATTTTCTAGCTAATCTCTCCAGCTATCTTTCTAGAGTATTTTTAAGGCACCTACCACCATGTTGTGTAATCTATTTCAACAACAGATTTTTAGTACAGCATTTAAGTAGCACATTTGAAAGTACTTGTGAAGGTCTCACAAAATCTGATTCTATTTACTCTAAAAGGCACATCTTTAGTTTTTATTCATTTTATTAAGTGGTCTTTGGGTGGAGACTGATTCCAAAGAGATGAGAGAGAAAGACCAAATGAAACCTGTTAATGATTTCTAGTATGATCTATTAGAAATAAAGATTGATAATTACTTTACCAGTCTACTCACCAATTTGTTCCCTGAAAGAGCTTTTCCTTCAGGAGTCACAATAAAATAATAGAGAAATTTAGCTTTTCATATATAAAAGTGTAAGAACTACAGGAGATGGAAAAGTGGATCATATTAGGACAAACATAACCCTGTTGTAATGCTTTTGAAACCAAAGATCTTAAATTAGATCCATAGGAAGTGAACCTCAATACATATTTCAGTAACATTTTGCTACACTGGTGGCATTTACCTAAGAATTGTTGTGTAACCAGTTGCAGCAACAAGAGCCAAGTTCAAACTGTCTAGGAGTCCTTTTCTAAAATTACAAAAATATTGCTCAAACCCACTCCCAGAGCAGTTTTCCTTTTGCTGGCTCTGAGGAATTAAAATATCACCTCCTGTCACCTTTGCAGGTAGTTCTTCTCTACTCACAAGCACCCAGGAGAAGTCCTTAGTAATATGGAACCACATGTATCTTTTATTTAAGGGGAAAATAACCAAGAAAAGAAATATGATAACCAATCCATATTTACATACACCAAAATGACAAAACCCAGTTAGTGTATGGCTAACCCCACAGTACCAACTATTAATTATCAGCTTTGCTGACATCCGGAACTTAGTCACAAAACAATCCCCCACTCACCTGAACACTATGCAGAGGCTAGACTCAGCTGTAGTCAGGAGCATCAAGAGATCAGGCTCTCGTCCACCTCTAAGACAGAGCTCTCTACCCTTTCTTCGTTGAAAGTGTATTGCATTGCTAAACCAGAGACCAACCTGTAAAATCAGGGTGACCCACTTACTCCAGGGCATCTCGTGCACAATTCCTATGCTCTTTCATGAGTACAATCACAATAACAACTACTTATACAATCAGAACGTGTATACACTTCAACTAAAGAAAAAATGTACAGTGTGAGGAATTATGGGTAAGCTACATTATAATTCATATAAATGAGCCAGGTAAGAGTTGGCTTTTTCCCCCCCATAGAG
This sequence comes from Emydura macquarii macquarii, assembly GCF_026122565.2. Lineage (NCBI taxonomy): Eukaryota > Metazoa > Chordata > Testudines > Chelidae > Emydura > Emydura macquarii. The sequence continues at coordinate 21,114,453 of NW_027131485.1, read as the reverse complement.
GGAGACAAGAGTTGCATCCCTCGAAGCACTAGGGCTTACATTTATGTTAATAATAGTTAATCTGTAGGCTATATTAACAGAAGTTGGAGGTGTGATTCCCAGTTCACATAGACATGCTCACACTAGCACTCTGAACTTATCAATGTAGCCAGTGTAGTAAGGGCAGCAGCTTACACTAGGCATCCAAGTATGTAGCCAGGGGGTCAGGGAAGGTTTGTAGCTCAAGCAGAGCTAATGTAGGGTACATCTACATGAGCTGGGATCACACTCCCAGATCAAATGTAGATGTACCCTTAGGGTAAGAGAATTATAAAGGGCCCCAAAGTGGTTCTTAAATTGTACCAATGTGATATTCTTTCTGGGGAGTTGGCTAAGTGTGTGTGTGTGTGTGCCAGGACCTGAAACTTCTGAATTTTACAGTGCCAAGTGAGAGTATGGGCTATGTGCATACTGAGGCATTGCTCAATGAAGGTAGAGGGAAAGTGGTGTGGGCAACTGCCCTTCCTTTACACACCTTTTTGTCCTTTAATGATATTAGATCAAATGCTATGGGGGAAAGGAAATAGGCTGTAAAAGGAGGAGAAGAGCTTGTACATTTCAGCATTTGGGGGGTTGATAGAGTAAAGGTGTGTGTCTGTGTGTGTGTTAATAGGCCACATTTAAAGAGGATAATCTTAATTCTGCATTTCCTGGTTTTTAGAAGTTTGGGTTTTGCTTAACTTAGTGTTCTGCAAGGGCAAGCTATATTACCAAGCAATGTGAACTCTACATTAACGTAGTTTTTGCCATTGAATAATTAAAATATTTCTGAAAAATTATGAGCTAGTGAATGGTTAATTTAATTAAGATTATGCCCTCTAAAATAAGATATTTTGCATTTTTCTGTGAAATTTTGTTTTAAGTACTCAACCTTTCTATTTCTGTGAAATTCTAAAACCCAAATTATTTCAGAAATCAGATTATGAAATTTTGCAGGAGAGGCTGTACAAAACAGAAGGAGTTTACTGCCTATCTTAATTAACTAGAGTAAATTCTTAGGGCAGAATTGCTTCCCAGAAACTGGACATAGTCTCTGGGCTGAGATTTCTGAAAAAGTGGTTTGCCTATATATATATATATGTCATTTATGATAGTTTTTAGTCAAGGATTGGTGTATATAGTGCAAATAAAACATATTATATTAATACCATGACTCCACATCATTGATTTCTTCTCTACTGGGAAACTGACCTGCAAAACTCTGGTAGGCAGAGGGGCAAAAATAGCAGAAACACATTTTTGCCCCCCCCCCAAAAAAAAATTAATTGAAAGTGGTGTGGTTGTATCATCACTTCATTGCTGGTGTATGAAGGAATTTCATTAAAAATTTCTATTTCATGATGTGAAAATAAAAGTAAATGAACTCATTCATTCTAAAGATATGTACAAAAGGACAGAAATAACAAAAGATAGTCAGACCAGAAAAATCCATGGATTTGAGGAAGGCAAATATATGTAAAAATATATTAAAAAAAAAAATTTCCTGACCCCCTCAAACTTCCTTGATTAGATTTGGTCTTGCAATATCTAATCTATTCTTAATCCTGGCTATTCTGTTCACCCCTTTTACTTTCTTGTCCCTTCTATACTTTTCTGGAAACTCAGTCAACTTGAGGAGAGTCCAAGTGTTGTAAGGCTTTGCCCAACAGTTCAATAATTTTATATTATTAATTCCTATTACCATTCCTGTGAAAACATCTTAAACTCTTAAGAAAGACAGAAGTCTCTTCTACATATATTTATATATTCAAATAGCAGTTTAATTCTTTCCTTTATACCCATTCCTGGTTTTGATTTTTGTCTGTGTAAAACTGGAGACAGCACTCCCCTGAATTATGTTATAGAGTCAGAAATAGGCAATCACATTTGTTGACAGAAAAACTACACAAAAAGCATTGCTTGCCACAGGTTGTCAAGGTGGTTGACCCTCATCTCTGGATGATTGTGATGAAGCCTAGGATTCTTTAATCAGGCCTATGATATTTTAAAATGTTTGTTTTATCAATGGAACATACATACAATTTACCTCACATGGACAGTCAAATAGTTTCTACTGATGGAGCAGGTCTATCCTCCCAGAACAGTCAATAAATTAAATAGCTAAAGTAGAAATGAGATTTTCCAAATCAGGAGCCTTTGGGTGCCTGAGCATAGATGCACACAAATTATACCAGCAGGATAGCTGACTATTAAAATTATTGAATCTCTCTCCTTTCCCCTAACTGCATTTCATTGCTAATGTCTTTTATAAAACTCCAATGAAAGCTCTTTGGGGGCCTGGGAGTCATCCACTTGAAGAGCAGAATCAGTACCATAAACTAGATCTTTAGCAGGTTTCACACAGGAATCCTGTCAGGAGCTCAGCCCCTGCTCAAACAGCTCCTCAGCTGCCTCTGTCTCCCGATTCCAGAGGCACTCCCCTGCCACTCCTGACTGTCTCCTACATGGAGCTCACCACTGTTTTCCTGTGTGCTTTTGTCTGCTTTATAAAGCCCAGGTATCTTCCTTTTCAATCAGCAACAGCCAATTGGTCACAGGGGCTTTCCTTTTCAATCAACTGGGCAGTAGGCTATCAGTCACGGGTGCCTTCCCTTTCACCTTCTCAGAAGCAGTTATTAGAATTATTGGATTTTGATGTTGTTGCTTGATTTAATACACTTCAGTCTCATATGTACTAATTTTTATGTCACTAAATATCCATAAATCAAACAACCTAGTCAATACCATTCTTCTAAATGCTCTGAAAACACATCACTACATGAACATGTGAAGTCCAATTACATGTTAATTATATTTATTTACATAACATATATTTACATAACAGGCAAGAAGCAAGCAGAATTCAGTCATTTTGTGGATACCTAGTTGTTTTAAAAGGTGGGAAAGCACTACAGCAAGCAGGAGCAATCCCAGGACTGGTGAAGATTTTCAGAAGGAGGGTACAGGCATTCTAATACAGGCCAGATTCTAATATACTTACTCAGGTGGAATAGTACTGTGTCTCCTCAGTTATCATTAGTTAACATTTTTGTTGTGATAGCACATAGAAGCTAACTAGGTCAGAGGCCTATTGATCTAGGCATTATATAAATATATAGTAAATGACAGTATCTGCCCTAAAGAGTTTACTCTCTAAAAGACAAGATGAGAAAAACAAACAGATTTTGTTGAGGGGGGCAGTGGTGGATGGGTAACTAAAAATAACAATATATGTAAATCTTGTCCAATCAGGAACAGTAATTACAACTTGGCACCTAACTAGCCATTATCAGATGGCAGTTTCTGAATTAATTAAAGCAATACAGTTCCATTGATAGCAATAGGACTACTCGAGAAGTAAAGTGTATCTTACTCTGGCTCTAAAATAATTATTTTAAATTGTGATTTTTCTAAAATAATTATTTTTTTTATTTTTTACAATGCTCTAAGACACTGACTTTTATTTATTTTTCACAGTGTGATTGAATTTATATGCCTTAGTTCAGCAACATGATCATAGTTCCTAAAGGAAACAAAAACAATTCAGGATTGCTTTTGATTAATTGATTGTTTTGAAAAAATTGTTAATCTCATTTATATTTCTCTCATTAGACTTGGAACTGTATCATTTTTTATTTTTCAATGTTTGGAAATGAAGACAGATAACATTATATGTATTGTTGAAAAGAGTACCAGTGATGGAAAAAATTTCACTTATGGCTTCAAAGTTAATTTTCCATCAATATTGATATGAACAGAACTTTGCTCACATGAATGTTTGTGAGGAGAGAATCCAAAAGGGTTGCCAATATGGCAAATAAAAATTTTAGAATCAGAATTTCCAATTATCAGAAATTATTGTTAACAAGTTTTATTGACACTGATCCTGCCTTAGGTCCAAGACTCAGAGCTGTGATAAAAAAAATTCTCCATTAACATATCATTTATATTATGGTAAAGTCTAGAAGCCTCAGATGAGATCAAGGTCCCACTGTGCTGGCAGCTGTACATGCACATAGTAAGAAACACTCTCTGCCCCTAAGAGTTTACATTCTAAGTAAATACAACAAAGAATGAGAGAAAGGGAATTATCAAGGAGCTAAATCTATTTATCTTAACAAAGAAAAGGATAAGGTGTGAGTTGATTATAGTCTATAAATGCTTACAAACATGGAGAACAGATATTTAATAATGGGACCTGCACTCTAGCGAGAAAGGTATAACAATACAAAGGCTGGAAGTTGAATCTAGACAAATTCAGACTGGAAATAAGGTGTAATTTTTTAACAGTGAGGGAATTAGGTTCTAATTAACCATTAGAACAACTTACAAAGGGTCATAGTGAATTCTCCATCACTGACAGTTTTTAAATCAAGATGATGTTTTTCTAAGCCCTGGTCTACACTTACCTGGAGATTCGGTGGCGGTCGATGGAAGTTACGCAAACTATGCAGAGTAGCTTGCGTAACTCCCGTCGACTGCTGTGCTTCCATTCTGAGCACTGTCTTCACTGCACTGCGCTGACGGGAACCACATTCCCGTCAACGCAGGGCTACGCTACTTGAGGGGATGGTTTTACTCAGTCGACTTCCTGATCGATTGAGCGGTCAGTGTAGACCCGCTCAATTGATTCAGAAAGATTGATTTGGCAGTGGTGACTTTGCCTCCATCAGTGTAGACATACCGTGAAAGATACTCTAGGAATTATATTGGGAAAGTTCTGTGGCCTGTGTTGTACAGGAGGTCAGACTAGAGGATCACAATGGTCCCTTCTGGCTTTGGAGTCTATAAATGTATGAATTATTATCTTAATTTTACAGATGAAGATCTGAGGCACAGGGAAATTATATGACTTAATCAAGGTCATAAGGATACTTTGACAGAGCAAATGAACCCAGATGTCTCTAGTTCTAGTCCACTGCCTTAGTCACAAGAACAGACTTCCTCTCTGTTCAAATTGAGCTAGTATTTCTCTGTGCAGCTGATTTTGACACATTTTTATCATTAAGTGTAATTTTAAACCCAAAATCAGAAAGTCTATATTATATAATAGCTCATAGCCTTTGTAGCTCTGTTTGAAAATGTTTCTGACAGAGTGTTCCATGTACCATTTAGTCTTTGTTCATATTGTTCCTTTCAAACATGATATATGAATAGGAATAGTTTGTTTTTGCCCATTAAGGAATCTGCCTTATTACCACACTGGCTATGGCATATTGGGTCCATGGAATATTTGACAAAGGAGACCTATTTTCTTGTTGTTGCAGCGTACAGACAACACTCCCTTCTGTAAACCTCAAACACTTATCTGTGCTTTGCTTGTGATGTCCCTCCTCTCTAGATGATCTGGGAATGAAAAATAGAATATATTCATTATTAACTAAAGGTTTAATTAACTACTTAGAAGACAGCTGAATAAATTGCAAGTGCAGTACAATGTGCAATATGATGGGACAATTTCCATGCATAACTGAATCATGCCTCTTCCCCCCATATGAACTATATTGTCATTGTTTATAAATAGGACTAAAGTGCTGAATTCATCTCTGGTATAACTGCACTAAATTCAGTTGCTAAGTATGTTTTTACTATACATTAATGAAGGCCCAAACAACTCATGCAGACCCACATGGCTGAACATTGGAACTGGAACAAAATGGAAACTGAATTCAAACCATTAAACCAAATCCAGAATGTTTTGCAAAAAACAATTCCTGACTTGCCCCTTCCTCCACCAAACTCCCCATACACACATTTAGGGCTTGTCTACACTTATAGCACTGTAGCTGTCCCGTTATAGTGCTTAGAGTAGATGCTAACATATGCTGATGGGAGAGTTTCTTTCGTCAGCATAGGTACTCCACTTCCTGAGAGGTGATAACTATGTCATTGGGAGACATAGTTACCGTCCCGTCAACATAGTGCTGTCATAGAGCAGGGGTTAGGTCAGTATAACTATGCCGCTCAGGGGTGGGGAAAATCCTCACCCCTGAGCAATGCAGTTATAACGACATAAGTTTGTAGTGTGGACAAGGGCTACATTTTGCCCATCTCCAGTTTATCTTTTTAATCCTGATGGAGTTCCAGCTCTCAGCATGGGATTTTTTAAAATTGTTTTTATAAAAATCTGATTAACTATTTTTAAATAATAGACATGCAATTAAAAAGAGAAATTCCAGCTTTTTTCTGCACCTGGAAAGTGGAAGTGTTTTAACTGTTAAATATTTTGAATCCTGAAGTCAAGACTAGCAAGGTTTTTTAAAATTAAAAATAGCTGAGTTATTAGCATCTGTGAATCACCTACTGGGCCTATGTGACAGTGTTTTCTAATATGCATGTCTATATCAATATAATAACAGCACCATGCTACAGATCAACTGGATACTAATTGCAGATTTACCTGATAGACTGGAATGGCTCCCAAGGTACTGTTGCATTCTATTTAGTAAATAAGAGCTTCAAAATGCTGCATAAGGACATAAAACACTAAAAATACCTCTCTGATTTCAATTTTATAATAGCCTGTAGGGTTACTATCTTAGGCTGCAGAGACAAGAACAGCCAGTTCTTGGGCCCTAGTGCTGTAAAGAGGGCAGCATGGGCAGACCCTTGCACTGGTACTGTCAGTGGGGCTTTGCTTGAGCTCAGGGTATGTTAAAGCACATAGAGTCCATCCACATTGATGGGACAACTTAAGTGAAATTCTAGTTCTGCTGGTCAGATCCTCAGTTCTTATCATCTGCAGCAGTTCTGTGCCCTCTAATACAATACTGGGACTCTGAATCAGTGCTGTATAGGGTGACCAGAAATGTATAATCAGGACTCCATTTGTCCCAATATTCAGGTAAAATTTGAAACTTAGTAGTGAAATAGAAAATTAGTCAATTTGGGCTGGCCTATTTGTTAAACCCAATTGAGCTCTTTGATATCTGCTGGGAATTTTGGTTTTTCGGGTTGTTTTCTGGTGTAACACAATTTACAGTAGAGATATGTAGTTTACATTAAAATTCTGAACCATAGTGCATAGCATAGCACAAACTACAATGGGTGTGTAATAACACATGTATGCATACAGAGACTGAGCAGTTCTTTTCAGTTGCTAGCTAATCGTCTTCAGCCGAAAACCCTGAAATGACAATGGCAAGTGAGAGAAACCAATTACCAAAAAGCAAAAAGGCAGTGCAGATACAGGACAAAATGGGAAAACACACCTGGATTTGGAAATCCTATGAGTGTGATTCAAGAGCCTTTTGACAGTGGACTGCCACAAGGTTCCATACTAATATCAATGCTTTTTAGTATTTGTTATTGATTGAGATAAGAGGGTAAATTATGTTAGAAAATTTGCTGATGACGCAAAATTATTTCGATGAGACAAGACTGTGGTAAAAAATCAAAGGGACTTAACAAATATAGGTAAATGGGCTACACCACAGTTTGAGTCATGCCAGAAGGCTCCAGGGTGCTGTTCCAGCCTGTTTTGGGAGCTGAAATGGTGTTCTGAGACTTTTGGTACTTCCATTAGTATCACTTACGAAATACTGGAAATGCATTCTTGAGTTCTGGCACCTTTTTTTTTGTTTTGTTTTTGTTTTTATTTAAAGAATTCAAGCATTGGGTACACAGTAAAAGAGATTCATATTGACAAATGCCTGGTAATGAACACGGGAAGGAATTTGATCTACTCATACAAACTGTTAGATTCCTTCTTCAGGAAAGAAGACCTGAGCCTTCTTGAATATAGCTTAATGCAAACCTCTGCTCAACTAAGTAGCAGTCAAAAAAGTGTTATGACATTTAAGGAACAAGAGAGAAAATAATAATGAAAATATATAAACCCATTATATATGTCTCCACATGGAATACTGTGTTCAGTTCTGGTCACCTTAACTCAAAAAAGGTAGAGTAGTAATAGAAGAGGCTAAGAAATATGTGATGTGATATACGAGGCAAGACTTCTACATGAAGAGAATGAAAGGTAGGGTTGGAGATAGTTCCTTTAGAATGGCAACTAACAGAAGAGGATGATAGATATAGGCAAATTAATTAATTTAACCTCTTCCGTAACACAGGAGGAAGGTAACAGGCAATGAAACTGAAAAGCCACACTTTTTAAAATGATCTATTATTATATATTTATACCACAGGAGCACCCAAAATCCCCAATCAGGACCAGAGTCCCTTTGTGCTAGGTGCTGTACAAATAAATATGAAGACACTGGATAAAATTTTCAGAAGTGCATAAGTGACTTAGGGCTGGTTCACACTGATCTGCGATTTGGCGGCAGTCAATGGGAGTTACGCAAACTACGCAGAGTAGTTTGCGTAACTGACGTCAACTGCTCAGCTTCCCTTCTGCATGCTGTTCACATGCTGCTGCATGCTGTTCACATGCTCTTCACTACGCTACTTGAGGGGGTGAACTTACTCAGTTGACTTCCTGATCGATTGAACAGGTCTCACTGACCGCTCAGTCGATCCTGAAAGATCGATCTGGCGGCAGCGATTTTGCTGCCGTCAGTGTAAACGTAGCCTTAGAAGCCTAAGTCCCATTTTCAAATATGACTTAAACACATAGATACATCTCATTGAACCTCAGTGAGACTTAGGTTTCTAAGTCACTTAGGTGCTTTTGAAAATGTTATTGACAATTTCTAAAAAGGATATGATGTATACCTACCCCAAAGGTGGTTTTCTGAGGCATACAGAGAGCCATATTTTATATCGTAATTCATGTTGGGTAGTAACACCTCACTTCACAAATAGTCCTATTGACTTAGTGGGATTGTTCATGGAGCAAAGTTACACAACATGAGAAAGGGTAACAGAATCTGGTCTTTAATCATGGCTTATATTAACTTGGAGAGCCTTAGATGAAAAGTGAATATTATTATATTTAATAAACTCTTCTCTGCCAGTGTCACTAGCATTTGCATGACACATTACCAAATAATATGCTGTGAGGTATAAATGAAGTTTCTACCCTCTTTATAATTTCTTGCTTATGCATAACAGTAATAATGAAACACCTACAGTAAAACCTTGTTAGCTCAGTGTGGGATATATGATCCCTCTTTCAGTTGGAAGTAGAGGAATTTATTCTGATCTAAGCTTTAAGAAGAGTTTGACACTCACATTGCTCACATATTTTGATTTCAAAAGCACGGGAGTACAATCAATTTTTCCCATCTCATTTGGCAAATGAACATATAGGGAGAATTATGACTCATTGTATGAATTGTCTGCCTCTCAATAAATCATGGATATCTTTCATTGCTCTGTTTTCATTGTCCCTATATTTTGGTTTTTATTTTTGGATAATTCAAAGTATATCACTAACCACAGTAAATAATTTACTGAAGTCTGAAGTATAAACTCCAGGCAGAGAAACTAAGATAAACTAAAGTAAATTAAAATAACAATATATCTTTGAAATAGTATATTCACATACATTATGGGTCAGTTCCTACTGCTATGCTCACATTGAGCAATATCGTACTCTGAAAGAAACCACATCTTTTTTAGTAGTGTGATATAGCGAGGGCAGAGGGCAGTAGGAGAGCTCTGGAAGGGAGGTATGTAAGCCCCAGAATGTTCAGGCTTCTCTTCCCTGCAGACTAGCTAGAAGTCATTAGGGGGCAATTAGGAGCAATTGAGGCCAATTAAGGCCCAGCCAGGTGCTGGATAAAAACCCTCTGCTCCAGACAGACAGCATGTGAGCTGCAGGAGCAGGAGCAGGAGCAGGAGCGCTGCGCTGCGCTGCGCTGTGCTGCGCTAAGGAGCAGGAAAGAATACAGAGTGTGTGGAGGAGCCAAAAGGAGTGCTGGGGAAGGTACCAGGCCCAAGAAGCCAGAAGGGCAGAGCGGGGGAAATTAGCCCAGGGGAAAAGACTGCAGCTGTGAGTATGGTGCCAGCAGCACATAGCTGCTACTCATAGGGCCCCTGGGCTGGGACCCGGAGGAGCGGGTGCGCCCGGGTCCCTACCCCACTAGCTGGGGTAGATAGTGATGCCCTGGCCCACTACAAGAGGCAAAAATGCGAGACCCACTAGAGTGAAGCTGGCCATTTGCCACACATGGTGTCAAGTGGGATCTATCGCGCAGTGGAGTTAAACCAAGATGGATGACGTGGTCAAAGCCTTAGTGCAAGCCTCAGCCGCCCAGCAGGAGGCTGTACAGTTGCAGCAAGAGACCAACCACCTGCTGATGAACCAAGCTGCCCGGGACTGGGCCCTACTTCAGGAGGTGGTAGGCCAGTTGAAAGCTCTGGTGGAGCGAGGATGCAACCAAAATGAGGAGCGGACCGTACAGGCCAGCAATTACCTACAAAAAATGACACTAGAGGACAATATAGAGGCATACCTCCTCGCTTTCGAAAGAACAGCCCTGTGGGAGGCCTGGTCCTGAGATCAATGGGCCAGTATCCTTGCCCCTTTCCTGGGAGGAGAGGCCCAGAAGGCCTATTATGATATGGTGGCAGAAGCTGCTGCAGATTACCCCCAGCTGAAGACCAGAATCTTGGCCAGGTCCGGGGTGATGGCAGTGGTGTGAGCCCAGAGGTTCCATAAATGGCAGTACAGCAAGGCCAAAGCACCACGGTTGCAATTGTTCGACCTAATCCACCTGACTTGGAAGTGGCTGCATCCTGAGGCCCTCAGCACCGAGAAGATGTTGGAGCTCCTGGTGATGGACTGATATACGTGAGGGTTACCATAGGATCTCCAAGCCTGGGTTGGACAGAATGACCCCTCTACCTACGACGAGTTGGTTGCCTTGGCAGAGAGGTAGCTGGCAGCCCATGAATTGTCCTCGACTCCCCAGGAGAAGACATGACAGGCACAGAAGCCGGCCCCCAACCCCAGTTCCCGGACTATCAGAAAACCCAGGAGACTGGGGACCAGGCACAAGGACTCTGAGGAACAGCCCAAGGACAGGAAGGAACCTGGGAACTCGGGGGTGAAGGCTGAGGGAGCCGACCAAACAGCTCAAGGCAGAGGGGGCAGCTAGCCTAAAGTACCGGTGCTACGAATGCTGGGAACTGGGTCACATAGTAGCCCAGTGCCCCAAACAGGAGGAGCCCATGCAGTGCAATCTGGGAGGTCACGGGGGGGTGCTGTGGTCTCATTGGCTTGGTAGGGGTTGTAATGGCCCTCCATGGATATATGAGGCTGGTAAAGATGAATGGCATTGAAACCATAGCCCTGCTAGATTCATGGAGTGCGGTCACACTGGTCTCTAGAAAATTGGTGGGGCAAGACTAGCTGACCTGGGCCAAACACACAGGGGTGACCTGTGTGCACGGGACGATAAACTTCTATCCCACAATCCTGATACAGATCGAGATCCAGGGGAATGCCACCTGGGTGATAGCCGGCTTCCCTACCTGGTCTTGATTGGTAGGGATTTTCCCAAGTTTGTGAATCTACTCCCCCACGTAGAGCCCGGGGCAGACAGCAAACCCTGGGCTGAGACCAAGGCACAGGCAACCAGCGCTGCCCCCATTTTTGCTGAATTTGCCCAGGAACTATTTTCACCCCCTGGAAGACCCTAGAGAAGTCCAGGTGGGAAAGGAGGGTGGACAAAAGTTTAGGGACTCGAATCCTGGCTGGGAACCAGAAAGCTGCCCTGGTTGGTAGGCGAACCTGCTCGGGAGGCCAGGAGATCGCTCAAACTAGGGAGGATCCAGAGGCGGTTCCCAGAACTAGTAGAAGCAACTCTGGGGAGGAAGGTGAGGTTGGGCCCCTAGAGGTTGGCCTGATCCTGCCCAAAATTCCCCTGTTGGGGACCTAACTGGCCTATGACCCATTATATGCAAATGTAAGGGAGGAGGTAGCGGAGATAGATGGTGTGCCCGTGGAGGGGAAGACCAAGGGCCCTGGACCATACTATATCATTAAACGTGACCTGCTGTACCGTGTAGCACAAGCACAACAGGAGGAAGTGGAACAACTCTTGGTGCCACGGAAACACACTAAGGCAGTGTTGGAGCTGGCCCATCGTCATCTATTTGGGGGGCACCTAGGAGCAGAGAAGACCCTGGGCCAGATCCTGAGGAGGTTTTACTGGCTGGGAATACACTACTGCGGCTCCTGCCCAGAGTGCCAGCTGCATAGCCCCTGGCCTCACTTGCAAGCCCCATTAGTGCCCCTACCTGTGATCAAAGTTCCTTTTGAGAGGATAGCTATGGATCTGGCAGGGCCACTAGAATGGTCGGTGTGGGGCCACCGAAGTGTGCTTGTCATTCTGGATTACACCACACAGTACCCCAAAGCCATTCCGCAAAGAAACCCCATATCCAAGGCAATTGCGAATGAACTGCTCCCAAGCTGTCAGAGAGGTAAATTATAAGGTGAGGCAACCAGACTGCCGAAAGCCGGTATAACTGTACCACGTCAAATATCTGAAGCCCTGGTGAGATCGGGAAGCATACCTGATCACCCGAGAAGCACCCCTCCAGACTGGTGTCTCCCAGAGGGAGGTGAGACTATCCCCCGAGCTAACCCCAAAGCAACGGACGGAAGTCGTCGACATGGTCCAGGGGAAGCAGGATGTGTTCTCTAAGCAGCCCGGTCGTACAATGGCGGTTGAATATCACATTGTCACCAACCCTGGAGTGCAGATGACAATAAAGCCATACCGGATACCAGAGACCAAGAGAGAAGAAATTTGGACAGAAGTGAGGAGGATGTTGGAACTTGGGTTTATCGAGAAGTCCCACAGCCAGTGGTCCAGCCCAATCATTCTAGTCCCCAAACCCAACAGCACCCTGAGGTTCTGCAACGATTTCAGGAAGTTAAGCGAAATATCTAAATTCAATGACTACCCGATCCCACGCATCAATGAGCTGGTGGACCAGCTGGGCAAGGCTCGATACCTGACCACCCTGGACCTGATCAACAGCTACTAGCAGATGCCCCTAGCCAAGGATGCCAAAGAGAAGACTGCCTTCTCCATGCCCAATGGCCTGTTCCAGTATACCGTTCTTCCCTTCAGTCTCTATGGGGCCCCCGCGACATTCCGAAGGCTGATGGACAAATCACTGAGACCCCACACCAAGTATGCGGCTGCCTATCCGGATGACGTGGTCATCCATAGCCCTGACTGGGGAACGCATCTGGGGAGAGTAGAGGTGGTGCTCAACACCCTCCGACAAGCTGGCCTCACCACAAACCCCCTCAAGTGCGCAATAGGGCTGGCCGAGGCCAAATACCTAGGGTATGTGGTAGGAAGAGGCCTGGTAAAACCCCAGTGGGACAAGGTAGAGGCCATCCTGGCCTGGCCCCGACCGGTCCACAAGAAACAGGTCAGGGAATTCTTAGGAATAGAGGGGTACTATAGAAGATTTATCCTCCACTTTGCCACTGGAGCAGGGCCTTTGACTGACCTGATAAAAACTCGGGGCTCAGATATGGTGAAGTGGACTGCAATGGCCGAAGAAGCATTCGCTGATTTGAGGACAGCTCTTTGTAGTCGCCCGGTGCTTATAGCCCCAGATTTTGGGAAGGAGTTCATCCTCCAAACAGATGTGTCAGAGGCAGGGCTAGGGGCTGTCCTTTCACAGATGATAGATGAAGAGGAGCACCCAATCCTGTATCTCAGCAGGAAACTCCTCCCAAGAGAGCAGAAGTACACAGTGGTTGAAAAAGAGTGCCTGGCAGTTAAATGGGCCATGCAAACCCTCCGATAATGTCTACTAGGGAGGAAATTCACCCTGATGACAGAACACGCCCCGCTCCGGTGGATTCACACCAACAAGGAGAAGAATGCAAGGGTGACCCGATGGTTCCTCTCTCTACAGCCTTTCTACTTCCGGATACAGCATAGGGCCAGAAGCCAACATGGCAACGCTGATGCACTGTCGTGCCAGCACTGCCTTGCATCCCAAGTAGCCCAACCCTGTGGTGTTGAACAGGGGGAGGGAGGGGAGTGATGTGTGATATAGCAAGGGCAGTAGGAGAGCGCTGGAAGGAAGGTATGTAAGCCCCAGAATGCTCAGGGTTCTGTTCCCTGCAGACTAGCTAGAAGTCATTAGGGGGCAATTAGGAGCAGCTGAGCCCAAGTAAGGCCCAGCCAGGTGCTGGATAAAAACCATCTGCTCCAGACAGACAGTGCGTGAGCTGGAGGAGCAGGATTGCGGTGCGGTGCGGTGCGAAGCGAAGGAGCAGGAAGGAGTACAGAGTGTGTGGAGGAGCCGAAAAGAGGGGGGAAGTACCAGGCCCAAGAAGTCAGAAGGACAGAGCGGGGGAAATTAACCCAGGGGAAAAGACTGCAGCTTTGAGTACAGTGCCAGCAGCACATAGCTGCTACTTATAGGGCCCCTGGGCTGGGACCCGGAGGAGCAGGTGGGTTTGGGTCCCTTCCCACTCCCTGCGGAGCCAGGGTAGCTGGTGACGCCCTGGCCCACTACAAGAGGCAAGAATGCGAGACCCACTAGGGTGAAGCCGGCCATTTGCCACAGTAGATATACCAGAGAAGTATATTCATCATGAGTAAAGGGCAGAATCTGGCACTGCATGAAAACCCAAAATATAGGGGTATTATATTAACTGAGGGACATTATTCTAGCATGGGAACAACTTGAACAAGTTTGTATTGGCTGGGTATGTTGGAGATAATGAAATCAGAAAGATGTACAACAGAAGTCAAAATTTTAAAAGGAAAATATCAAGGTCTGTAGGTGTAATCTAACCTTATTTTCTTCAGGGGGGGTACATGTATGCACAAGTAAGAAAACGTACAAAAAGAAAAGACAAACCAAAAATGCTTATGGAATGACCCTTACCTTAAGGGACATGAGTCAATTTGGTATTGATCTTTCACTAATTTATGTTACAGTCTAGTGAAAATTTGTCAGCTGGCTGGAATTCACCAACGAGGCTTTGAAAGAGAGCAATAAATCCAAAGTTGTACTGGTTCTGGGTGCTACTCATCCTCTATATGAAACAAATGGATATTAGGAGGAAAAAATAGAAAGAAGACTAATTTTATTAAGGGAGTCAAATACAATTTCCACTATGGCACACTGGGGAGGAAATGGCCTGATATTTTATTCCCTTTTTATACTTGGTTTTGAATTTTAAAAACTGTTCATATGGGAATTTTCAAGGTAGGGGCTGCTCTATATAGAGAACATCAGTCACTGATTTTTATTCTACCTTATTTGAGGAAGTCATTTGAAAGTTCTCTCAAAATGACTGCATTTTTAAAAACCGATCTCATGATCTGTATGGGCCATTATCATACTGAGTAGTACCTTACCTCCTCCACCAGTACATCAAGCGACTCCAGCAGAACTAGTCATGTAATAAGGCACTATTCAACATGTTGAATAGTGCCTTATCTGTTACTTCTGATTTTTTTTTTTTCATTTTTGGTTTTAAAAATGAACAAAATGTAAAAATAGAAAATATGTAGTTAAGCAAGTCTAGCTAGCAGATTAAAGACTGCAGACTCTTCAAAAACTAGGTCAAGAGCAGAAATAGCTAAATCTCTGATGTTGTGGCAGATAAATAATTATACCTGCCCAGCTGAATTTAAATATAAAAGACACAGTTTGTATACAGCTTTACTACATAACATTACCCTCAGTAACTAGGATATGAGAATGCTAGTTCTGAGTGTTAATTTTGCTTACCTATTCATACTTGATGTTTGTCTCTTGCTTTCCCACATTATATGAAGTTTTTGATAATGTGTAGGTTTAAAAGCTGCAAACCTTGAATGATGCTAAGAACCTAACTCCACTCTGGTGAAGTGCTTTGTACCACTAAGAATCTTGAACCTTTATTAACAATCCACTGCAATATTCAGATGAGAACTCTTAGGATCTTCCTAGTTTCATCAGTAGTAATCACATCAAAAGCCTCAGAGGTAGTTCAAGATACAGTTATTAGGAAGCTCCAGTTACTTATTATTACTTGCATTATTTAATCACATCATGTTGTTTTATATATTTTATATTTCACATTATAGAAAATCAAATTACAGTAACTCCAACAACTTGAGTGACTATAATATCCTCTATTCACTCCATGTGTCCACACATACTTTCTTAAATCAATATTAATTCATAATAAAAAAACCCATAAAGACTGTAAAATATATAGCTTTTAAAGGAAGACAAAGCTATGAATGTTAGGACCTTTTCCAAATTAGTTTCCAGTAAACAACCTCTTTCCCTTTTCAGAAAAAATAAATACATTATATTTCAAGGCTATAAAAGCTTTCAGATGGGATTTTCAAATGGATCTAAGGGAGTTAGGTGCCCAATCTCCTCAGGTCCCTTTGAAAATCCAGCCTTTAACCTCAAATGTTTACTACAAGCTCTTGACAGGTTAATGTCATTGGCTGAAGAATCAGATCAGGATTTCACAACACTGAGTGATGGTACTATGTGTATAGTCTAATGACCACATTCAGAAAGACTGATCAAACCAGAGGAGTGGCAGAACAGTTTGCAGGCTATGAGGGACTTATCTGTCTGAGCTCACCTGCAAGAGTAATGTTTACTGCAGCTCTCACCTTCAAGGATCTTTAATATTGCTGAATTGAGAAGAAAATGTTTTATTTTTCTTAGAAATGTGAACCCAAATTTATATACAGAACCTTATAATTGGATCCAATATATTGTTGTTTGACTGACAGTGTTAGAATTCAGAAACACAGTAGGTCAGAAGAGGGCAGAAAGTACCAAAAATAATATAGCACTGGCAAACAAATAGAGCTATGCAAAACCTCAGACCAAATCAAACTGATCCTTGCAGTCAAGATTTCCTGGTTGTGCAGAGGTTGATGAACATGAGTTGAATTTGGTTATACAGATGGGAAGTCAGTTGACCATTCTCTCTGGCTTCAAATATTTCCCCATATTTTTACACACACACACCCCTCCCTTGCCAGGACATAATTTGCATTTTAGCATAAAAGGGTGGTTTTTAGTCTTCAAAAATATACACTCTTTTAAAAATCAAATTGTAAAAGAGCATAGAGAGCATGCCTCAGAAAATAATTAAATTAATTATTCTCCAAACCACCCATGTGTCTAATCCCAGAAGTAACCAGTTCAGTACGTGCACGTGCACACACACAGAGGCATGCTAAAACCAGTAAAGTCAAGTGCAGAAGGGTTCCTTGGATTCATTTCATGCATCATTTTTTATTTTGCTCTGTTAGGAACAGGAGGGGTAGCTTAAGCTCTAAAGCTTCTTGACACTGTGACAAACCAAACAAAGCCAGGATGCACATTTTGGAATTCATTTCATGTTTCATCTATGATATAAAAAAAAGTAGGGAATTTTCAGCACTCCCAAACAGTGTAGCAACTAGTGGGGATTCTTTTTCCTCGGGGATGATATTTCCCCTTGCTCAAAGATTCTCTCTAGCTGGGGAAAAAGAAAAAAACCCACAAAACCCATGTAATGGCCAGTTCCAGCTGCCAGGCTGGCCAACACAATTACTGCTCATTCTTGCAGCACATTTACTCCCTTCAGCTTCACATCTCCAATGTTTCTCAATATTATTAAAGCAAGCAATCACAGTAATTCAGATATGCTCCCAAAAAAGGCACAGACCAACAATTATCCAAGGCTATAAATTATTAATATAATTGTGCCAATCACATGGTGCTTACAGCTTTTAAAATGGAGTGAGATTATCTACACAGTTATTTTCAGTCAGTTTTGTCTTTTATTAGGGGCATTCAGCATATGGCATACTTTCAAAAAACTATCTTTTTTTAAAGAGGTTGTAGCACAACCATGTCTTGTGAAATGTGATGAAGCTTTAGACTTGGAACCTAAATAAATTTGTGTTTCATGGAAGTGATGAGTACAATGGGTATATTTTTGTAGATAGTTTCTGAATAAAATGAACCTAAGAACCTGATTCTGTTCTCAGTTACATTACCATGCACCAATGTCACTCTACTGATCCCAGTGGAGTTACTCCTCATTCACACCAGTCTTTGTGAGTTCACAGGGAGGCTGCAGGGTACCATTTTTGCTAGCAACAGCTTTAACAGCTTCTAACAGAAAAGTTTGTAAGAAAGGGTCATTGTACAAAGTATCTTATAAAACATAATTGGGGCATATGGCTCTCTCTAAAAGTACAACTAAGCTAGGAAATCCTCTTTCTAGAATACTAAAAATACATTTAGGCCCATCAGGTATTCAAAGGGCTCCAGAAGTACAAGCAAGAACCTTGAGGGATTGGGAAACTGCTCAAGAGATTTCCTCTGTAGCTTCTTCCTGAAGAAGTTTGTACAAATTTTCATCAAACTTTGGATTCAATCCTGCCTTATAGGCACTGACCTGCATTGGAGGTGGTGAGGAGTCATGGGGTATATGCTCACTGTTACACCTCTAAAGGAAAAGCTGTAAGATTCCTCTATGTGTGCCCAATCACTATGCCATAGCCAGATCTTTACTGCCCCCTCCAGTGTCTTGTGCTCCAGAAGGCACTAGGCAGGAATAATCCCTGTGCTCATCAGAATATAGAGACTGCAACTCTGGCTGAGTGCCACATGAGGGTGCAACAGTGGGCAACTTTTGAGCAGCCCTGGATAGCAGGGTGAGATCTGACCTTTACGAGCAATAAAGAGGCAGGTAGATTGAGAAGGGTTTGTGATCTTGAGGATAAACCACCAATTCAGCAAAGCACTTAAACACCGGCTTAAACCTAATAGGATTTTAGTAAGTGCTTTTGAGTTTTGCTGAATAGAGATAGGCTTAAGCCTGTGATTAAATCCTTTACTGAATCAGGACCAGAGAGAGAGAGAGAGAAATAAAATAAACAAGCCCTACTCTTTCCAAGTTCTTTGTTCTCTGATCTAAGCATTATATTAGTTTGTTTGTGGCACATACAGGAAAACTGATCTTTAAAATGCTTAACTATTAAAATACCATATATGTAAAAATAATATAGTAAATTACTCATTCTCTGAGACTGACATACTGAATGCACCCATCACAGTATAGAAAATTGTCCTATTCTTGTGTTCACATGTTGTAGTGCCATTTAGCAACATGTATCCCCATCTGTGACTTCTCTTCTCGGTATTCATTTGGCTTGTACTTTTCCCACACCCCCACCTAAAGTCTGGCAATGGTGGCTCGCTATTATTCTTATAACAGTGCAGGTCAAACTCATTCTACTCTGAATGTGCATTTGTACTGGCAGAGCGTGGATGACTGATTGGTATCAGACAGAAGTGACTTTTTCTGTTAAGGTTCTGGCAAGTCATTCTGTGGTTAATCAGTTCTATTGAATGCCAGTCAAACCCACCAAATGTGATTTTAACGGATATGCCTAGTCTATAGCAAAGTATTGTTAGCTGCCTCATGTCTGCCTGATGTGGCTAGGATGTTCACAAGAATTAAAAATAAATTAAAGGCATGTAGTTTGGAAGATGAAAAACCGGTGGTTTTTTACATCTATATGTGACTTCTGCTTATTAAGGCATAGGCAGCTTGTTTGCCCACTATGAATTTGAATTCATCATAGTAATATACACCCTGACTTAAATCAGGAAAGATTCATGCAGAAAGTATATGAGGAGTATTGGGGTTGGTGTAGCAAATAGCTTGCACAATCACAATTATTTTACAAATTTTCAATACCATTAATAATTACTTAACTTATTAACCATGCTTGAACACCACAAAAATCACCACTAAGAAAACATCACAGAAGTTATTTACATTGTGGCTGTCCCTAGCAGACTGGATCAGGGATCAGGGTCTCATTGTTCTAGATACCTCAAACTCATAGGTAGTGTAAAAATCATCTCTGCCCCAAGAAGCATAGAACTTGAAGGAATTGTTTATCGGTATTCTCCATTTTAAGTATTGGGAGCGCCTCTGGAATGGGCATACCTCCAGGACTAGAATTAGCCTTGTAAGTGTATCCACTATAAGATGTTCCTGCAGTTGACACCTTTGTTTTCATTTTAAATGCAAACCTTCAGTATGATTTTCAATAATAATTGATTAATTAATCGGTTCATAAAATAGAAATGAGATTGAAACCCAAATCTATTGGCAGGTTCATTCAAATACCTCCTTCACTATTCCAAAGTGTGTTCTGTTCCCAACAGCACCCTGCTTTTGTTGATATCCCACAAACATTCATCCCCAAATCTATTCCTGCCTCTGCAGGATGCCTGTGTCTTCAATTTTTAGCATTTGGTGTGTCTCTTGGGCAAGTCATGCAGTTCTTTCTGGGTTGCCTCCACGAAGAAATATTTAGAAAGAACCATCTCTGAAGATAACCTCTAACCCAAGTCAAGCAAAGATTATAGTACCTTGCAATAGCAATGGATATAAATATTTATGAGTCAAATATATTTTTTTTATTGTTCTGATCAAATAGCAGAAGGATGCATAGACCTTGCTGAGTAAAAGTGACGAAAAAGTGGTAAAGGGAAGTGTGTCCTCCCACCTATGACACACTAGAAAATTTGATATAGACCTGAGAATTTCAGAGGGGTAGCCGTGTTAGTCTGTATACAGCAAAAACGAGAGTCCTGTAGCACTTTAAAGACTAACAAATTAACAAAATTTGCAGAAATTAAATTTGTTAGTCTTTAAAGTGCTACAGGACTCTCGTTTAGAGCTGAGAATGGTATTGCTCTCACACACCTTAATTCACTCAACTATAATATGAGTATGAGTCTCTCTTGGTTTCTTTTAATTCTCAGTGAAACGGATACAGCATCTTATTTACACCTCAAGTAACAGTGTAGTGCTTTTGCATTTCATTAACATATCAAAAGAGATCAAGATCACAGATTCTAGTCCTATGGGTATAATGAGTAAAAGCACTATTGTACGGGTGCACATGTTTCTTGGAATACAGCTAAGTGTGTTTCTCTGGCACTCCACTGATTGGCAAAAATGTTTGTGCTTTTCATATTGATGAGCTCTCACTTAAAAAGAATGCACTAAAAACAGAGTAAGAGAAAAAATACTACTCCTTTTTCTGCACACCCCACCCTACTATCAAGTCTTCTTCCACTCAATGACCATTAACAGTACATAATTCCTCATCATGGGCCATTCCAAGGGCTTAGAATTATTCTTACAGCACATATGCAGTGCATATTTTTATTAAAATTAATTTATAAAGCATAATGCGTGGTGCTTTACAAATATAGGCCTTGATTCCTTCAATAAGCTCCATGTGGAGGCTCTCTTAGCCCATGCCCACTTACATGTAATAGCACAATGGAGTCCTTTAAAATGTGCAGGGTTTTTATCATTTTAATTGATATTTCTGTACAGATCAAGATAAATATGATCTAGAAAGGAGTGTGTATAGTAGTTAAGGCAAAAACTGGGTTCTTTTCCAGTTTTTTTAACTATGTGTGAAATTTACCACTGGGCCAAGGACAAACACAAGATCTATGCACCACTTAACCCCCATAATAAGTCTTAAGTGAGACTTAAGTTGTACAGCTGTGTAGAGGTGAATTTCTGGCTATGATGAGTTTGGGCAAGCCACTTTCCTGTGCTGTGCATTGTCTCTAACATAGTTATAGTAACCATATTGTGAGGCTTAACTAACTGATGTCTGTAGAATTCTGTAAAGCTCAGATGAAAGGAGTTATGTAATGACAAACTATTGATATTTATAATAGGAAGATCTGCTTTTTTTGGAACCACAAAAATTAAGTTTTACATGTACAGGAGGTGGGGATAATTAATTTTTTTGGCTTTAACTAAACAGAACCAAACCAAATACAGCCACAATTTCTCACAAGAGCAGTCCTTCCTGCTTCTTGGTGGACTGGAATCTGGAAGTGAAGAAATTAACAAAAAACAGGGACTTCTGTTTAGTAAATATTTCAAAAGTCTCTCTCTCTGTACAGTGCCTAACACAATAATATCAATAATAAAATCATAGCAAGTTCACATTCAGTTCTACAAATGAGCTGGGACGGGAACATGTGTATGTCCATAGTTTTCAAACTAATTCCCCAATGTTAGCATTCAGAAACCTTTTTGATGTTCTTGACTCTGGTTATTACCACTAACTCTTTGGGTACGAAGGACACAAGTTTGCTGAGGAGAATCATGTAATGTCACTCCCTAGTCTTTTGTATAACACTGATCATTGAACCACTGTGTAACAGCCCTAGGGCCAGATCCTCAGTTGGTGTATATGAGCAACTTCAATGGAGTTGCATCAATTCACACTAGGATCCATCCAGAAAGTAAAAGTAACGTCTACAAGAAAATAGAAAGTAAACATGTAAGAAGCTATTCGTGGAACATTTCTCCTACAGAACAAGTAACATTGCATCAGCATTAATGACAAGCATACATGTAGTTCCTAGACAAATATTTTGTTAGACAGTTATAGACTACAGTGTGGGATAACTATTGATTTAGGACTCAGTCTTTAATGGCTTTCTGATGAATCTGTATTTGTAACTTAGTAACAGATAGATGTGCCCTTTCAAATTGCCATTTTATTTTTTAACATCTTCATCCCTTGCTACTGGTGACATGTTGTTGCCTACAGCTTGTCCCGCTTCCTGATACACATTCAAACAAACCCCAGACAATTTTATAAACTGCCAGTGCCTGTAGTGTGTGTGAAGGGAATTTAAGCACTTTCACTTGACTTATCGCTCTTGTCTTTTCCTTCCTGGACACAGAGTCAGCTGGAGGGGCAAAAATAACTTTCCTTGTACTGCAGTACCCCAGGTCTGATTTCAGACTAGATCTAGAGATGCTGCTTGGGGGAAATGTATTGCTGTTAATGATTTATTGAATAAAATTCTGTCAAAGTGACTTGGTTCTCACATGCAGACTGATTTCTCGATAAAGGTGATGGAATGCAATGTCAGACATTTTCCATTTGCTTGTATGGCTGCCTCAGTATGTTGTCCCCAAGGCTGGCTTGAATTTTTCTTATGGAGACAGAATAACACCCCCAGTAACAAAAGAAAACTCTGAAGTCATGGTGCAGTATTGTATGATCTTTGCTATGTCTGAATGATTTCTCAGTGATTACATTTTAAAACATATCTAGATTGTGTATCTGTAGTCTCACAAGTGGGCTTGCTTCAATTGCTGTGCTCCCTACTCACACCCTGCACCTCTGTTCCCCTTCTAACAGCTGTAAAACTGCAGAAAAGGAGATAAGTTTTACAGGTTAAAGAAGGGATGAATACCAGCAATGGCGTTGGCCTGCCCCTACCAGTGACCTCACCCCTGTCAGCATTACCTCAGACATATGGTGCAAGTGAGGTCATGCTACAGGGGGATGTCATTTTTTTCAGCGTGACCTTGCATACCCAGTTGGGGCAGAGCAGTGTGCTCCTCAAAATGCCGTTCCCCATCCAGTGCTGGACAAAACCACATCTGGTTTTGTCTGAGTATCAGACGGGATAAACCCTAGAAAATAAGACTGTCCAGTTTAATACCAGATGAGTGATCTGCCTACACACACACTGTTGTCATCTTATTCATTTAAAAGCTGTCTTGTAATTTATTATTGGAAAACTAGTAACTCACTGATAATTAGTATTCTTGTGTGATATATGTATGATTAACATGCAACAAACTATACAAATGTGCTGGAAATAGGTAACTAAAATGTATTTAAACCAGGCATATCAGGAAAAAATGATAAACAGGTTTTTCTTAGACAAAGGGTGGTCAATGTCCCATGTGAGCCATGGACAATGGGGATATATCAGCAGTAAAAAAAGCAATCAGCTCACAGGCAGGCAGGAAGACTTTATTTGAATTGTAAAACTGCAGCAGGGATGGTTACTGGATGTGTGACAGTAAGTATGGTGATCTGTGGGTTTCTTGTATAGTTATCTGGAGAATTCCTTTGTCAAAACTGAACCTGGTGTCCAGGAATTTGATGCTGGTGTGGGAGTGTTCCAGAGAGTCTGATGGATGGGTGGTGTTTCTTGAAGTTTTAGTGGAAATCTATCCAGGTTACCTGTCCAGAGGATGAACATATTATTGATGTATCTCAGGTATATCATTGCTTTTGTGGTGCAGAAATTCTTCGTTGGGGTAGCCCATGAAGAGGCTAGCATATTGAGGAGCCATCTTTGTACTCATGGCTTTTCCCATGGTTTGGACAAAGTATTTGTTGTTGAATGTAAAGTTGTTATGGGTGAGGATGAAATGGATGAATTTGGTGAGGTCTTTGTGGTGGATATCTGAGTGCTGTGCATTGTCTTGTAGATATTTGAGGCAGGCAGCGATGCCTTCATTGTGAGGGATGGTGATGTATAGAGAAATGCCATGTATGGTGACAAGGATGATGTCCTGAGGGACATTGTTAATGTTGCAGAGTTTCAGGATAAAATCAGTTCCAGACTGGTTCTTTATAAATAAGTGGCACCATCCAGTGTCAGAATGAACAGAAGTGGTCAGAGTAGACCTCTCTTGTTTACGCCTCCTACAATGTATGAGCACACTCAATTGAGGCAGTGGCCAGAGGTGGCACATAGAGCAGGGAGGCTAGGTTTTTCAATTGACTAAAGCTTTTCTATCTTTCCAAAAGGCTTTTGCAGCATCTAGGGAGAAGATTGAAACAGGATGAATGGATAAGCACACTGAGCAAAGTACTCCAGGAACTTCTGGGCATAACAGGGCTGATATTTAAGTAAGCAGACTAGGTAAGGTACATCTATAGAGGAGGTTGCATTCCCAGCTAGTATCAGGAACATTGTCCATTAAACAAGATTGTAAGAGCTTGAAGAACATGACTATGTAACTCTGGCAAACCAGTTATGGCCTTCCCTTTTTGTGTAACACCAAGAAAAGGACCCTCCCCACTGTTCCCTGTAATAGTCTTGACTAACTAAATGATGGTTATGAACCCCATTCTAGCTGAAATATGATGTCTAGTAAGATTGTACAATATTCTGAGAGAAAATCTGAGACTGCAGATGACAGAACAGAAATGTCAGCTTCAAGATCTGGGAGAGAAATGGAAGTTAAAATGAGTTGTGACTAAGCTTATTTGATGAGGGTGCTTCTCTCTGATTCAGTCAATATGCAAAAAGTTACAATTCTTCTCCCCTGATTTAGAATAGAATTGATTAAATTCTGAATCATGAAAATGTACCTCTCTCAATGCAGTACAACTGCACCAGTATTTCCCCTCAGTGATCCAGCAAAGTTACCCAATCCTCAGGCTTCCGACTCCCCAGGTGTCACCTTTCTTGTGTGGTGACTTGTGTCCTCTACCTTCTGACCAGGGTATTTCCAGGCTGCACAGTTCCCTGCCTTCCCTTTCTATTTCCAACCACAGAGAGGTCCGTGCTGGCTTTCTTTTTAGAAGTGATTAACAATTGTGATTGCTACAATTATAAGTACCACACAGTTCTTTCTAATGGCAAGTCTACACTACAAAATTAAGTCAACCTAAGTTACTTTAACATACAGCCACCAGAGTAAATGAATCCATTTTACACCTCCACACTTGCACTCCTTGTGTTGGCAGTACACATCTTCCACCAGGAGTGCTTGCACCGATGTCAGTGTGAGGCATTGTGGGATGGTTTCTGAAAGGCAGCAACAGTCTATGTAAGCAACACAGTATCTGCACTGACACTGTGTTGACTTAACTGTATCAACTTAAATGTTACACCTCTCATGGAGACGGAGTTATTAAGTCATTGTACTGGGTGAGTTACATCAGTGGGGGCTACATTTTAGTGTAGATATCTAAAGTTAGGTTGATGTAAGCTGCCTTATGTCAACCTAAGTCTGTAGTGCAGACCAGGCCTCAACAAGTCTATTTTATTTTTAAGGTAAAAAGCTTTAACATTAAAAACATTAAAAGAAGCTACATGCATGCTAACAAGCTTGCTTCAATTAACCCCAACCCTAACATGGATTCTGGCTCAAGCAGTCTTTCACACCATCCACCCTGACTAAAGAAGAGTCGGTGCGGTTATCAGTTCATCGTGATTCAGCTCAGAACAAGCACATTCATAGCATGTTTAGTTCACCCTTTAAATAGTTCAGGGGTCTTTGATATGGGTTTCTCTACCCAGGTTCCTCTCTTCTAAAGGTTGGCTTTGGAAAAGAGAATTTGCATTCCTTTCCCCTCCCTCCCCTCCCCCCCCCCCCGCCCCCACGTACTTCCTACTAAATCCACTTTATACATTGTTCCAAAAAGAACTCGGAATTTGCTAATACCTCCCAGAGATTGCATTAATCTTGTGTTCCTGCTAAAGATATTCCATACACTCTCATAACAGTACATAAACATTTGAATTTTAATACTATGTACCCCAAAAGTATCAACCATAATTCAATAAAGTTTCTTAATTTCTTAAAGTTTGTTCAGGATATTACAAGACATTGTTAGTCTGTCACAGAACCTTTGCTAAAGTATGATTTATTTGCATATGAGTCAGTCTTATTTGGTAGAATACAAAAATATACTTAATGATACTTAATTTAATTATATTTAAAAGGTTGGACTCCTATCATAGGGTGGAGCTCAACAGGCTAATGGTTGCATAATTAGGTATTTTTTTCTTAAGTAGTATTTATCCTAAATTATAAATACTCTATATATAAATGATCACTGAATGAAATATTCAGCGTGCCGTATCTAGGTAAATGTGATTTTAATAACTAATAGGTTTTATTTGTTCCATATTTACTACCCCCATTTAAATACAATCCAGTACAGCAAATAGTTACCTTGGGCAATAGCTATGGAGTTGTGTAGCGAATACATACAGGTGACGTAAAATTATAGGCAGCACTAATTAACTAGAACACAAAATTCAAACATGTAGCTAGGAAAATGCAAGACAAAATAGAATATCATCAGAATCTTTTGGCTGGAAAACTCTGTTGGCTGTCTCTGAATTGCTAAATTGATGATAAGAAGAATTATGTAACATGGTTAAACTTTGATAAACAAAACCTGTCTGCTTAAGAAACCAGAATGAGACCATTTGCTTGCTGTAGGAACCAGAATATAAAGTAATATATCTATCAATGGTAAAATTCTGAATAAACTTAGTGAAAAATATAATATCCATGGGAGTAAAGAATATATTTGACCATAGCTTCTTTTTTGTTTAACTACCAAATTATTCCTAGTCAAATGTTCCTATATCTTAAAACACAACATCTGCTAAGATGAATCTTTTGTCCCAATTCTACCACACTGTAAAAAACTGAATAGTGCGGGAGTGGGAACAAACACTATTAACACTGATTAACTTTTTTTTTTTTAAATGAATGAGAGAAAAAAAGCCCAAACAAACCAAAAAAGAGAAACCAGTTTCAGTAAACAAAACAGTAGACTGCTACTCGTTAAATAATTTAGCTCTAAATAGACTGCTCTAAAACTACATGTATAATGGTAGAAGTACAAGATTACCTTGAAGAGTGCACAGAGATCATAAGCCATTTCATAGGTTTCTCAATGGCAAACCAACATTTCTACATATTAGTGAGAAGTAGAATCATGGTTATTGCCTGTGTGAGCTTTCCAATCTCTGAAACATCATCTTCTCAGTTGCAGGCGTGAGACTATTTTTGTTAGATACAAAAAGCTTGTTTAAACAATCCTGTCTGTATTGAAAAGAAGCTACTATTTTACTTCTATTTATGTTCAGTTTTTCCCCTATTGTGCATACAACAGGGCCACATTCCATGACCTGCATAGACTACTTGCTCTCGCAGAGAGGAGCTTTGTGGCAACCTGACCAATGATGCAGAAGATGGGGAGATGCAAAGTATTTTTTAAACCTCTGTTTGCAATCCTCTGAAGGAGAGAGTGTCTGGTAATCGTGGCTGAGTCAGAGCTCTACAAAATTTGAGCCCTGATTCAATTCTCATCAAAATTAATGGAAAAGCCTCCATTTATTGCAATCGGAGTTGGGTCAAACTTGTGATGAGGATTGGGGGGTGGGACAATGAAGATTTCCAGCTCTTAGTACCCTGATTCCACATATAGCTGTGTATATATGTGTGTATTAGTCCATATCATAACATGTTATATATAAAATAAAGTGAGCATCATTAAAATGTATCATGTATCCTTGGTTACTGCATAGCTATTTCTGGACCACTAATATGATTTACTGTTCTAAGTAGTATCCCAGATACCACGGTGTAGTAATTGTGGTTATATGATGATTTTTTAAATGCTGGCTAGTGTATGAAGATGTTAGTATGCAATGTAGATATTTCAAAGTATAATTTTTTTGTTAGTTCTAAATTCAAATCCTTTAAACATCAGGCACACAGGAGAATATTTTAGTTCTGAATTATCAATTGTTTGCTTCTTGGCATCCTTTGTGTAATAAAGATACTATCAGCATGATATTCCATCAACTAACCTGTAGGATGGGGACAGAAGGCTCAGGATACTCCATAAGATTTAGCTAGTGGAATTGAGCTTTCAGCCAGTTAAAGAAAGTGCTGTGTCATAGTCAAAAAGCATCCTCTTCCCATGGCAGCTCAGGCAGTGAGAGCTGCTGAGCAACCTGTGAACCATCAGCCTTAACCCACTGAGGGCTCATGCCAGTTCCCACTGAAATCAATCAAAAGTTTTTAATTTCAGTGAGTGTTAGACCAGGCCAAAAAAGTGCTATTCTACCATCTGGACTAGTTCATTGGCTATGAATACATTATCAGGCAATGCTATTTAATCCAGAGCTACCAATCCCTTTACTGTTACCATATACTGTATGTAAAGAATTGAGATTTATCATACTAGCAACCCTTCCCTCTGCATTACTTATTTCACTTTGACAGGAGCCACATAACAGCAAAGGCATTATAATTTATATAGCTAACTCTCCTGGATAAAACTCTCTGGATGCAATTAAACTGTTTAAAATACAGTTTTAAAATGCAGAGGTATTCTGTGTTCACTTATTAGATGAGTGAGTAGGAAAACCTTGATGTTATAATCTTGTATTCAAGAGTCCTGTGGAGATAGCAGCATGACCTATTAAGACACGACTTCCTCAGCACAGAAATTACTACCCATACATAATAATTATAATTTGTTATTGCGATGCATTCCCAGAAGGTAAATAAGCATACCAAAGTATTAAGTAAGGAATAGGATGGAGTAGGAGTTTGACATGTGGACACATTCTTCTTGGAAAAAGCAGCACAGACTAAGATACTCTTCTATATTTTTAGAGATATATGTGAACTGAACATTCTTAACATGCTATCATACCTACCTTATGACAAACTAATAAATAATAAGGGAAATATTGGGTAACCTCTTCGAGCCTGACTATGCTTTGCAAGTGTATATAGCACTTTTAAAAATCAAAGCATTTTACAACTATTACTAAAACTGCTCTGGATCATGGATAGCCTGTGCAATCTAGAATATCCCCCACCAGAAGCAGTCTGGAATATTTCTTGCTGTGAGGGGTTGCTTGCCTACATAGAAATAAGATCAATTGGCTTTGGACCTGATTGGCTGCTTCTAAGTTAGAAGATGTATGTCAGGTAGATACAGCATGTCAGGTGTGGCAAATGCAGAGTCTTTTCTGAGTGCATTTCAACAGGAATCATTTATTGAGTTTCTGGTTTTGTGGAGGGAACTGCAGCCTATTATTTAGATCCATATTTTTCTTGGCTAATAAAATCTAGTGGGGGTCCTTTGTTGCTGGAGATTGAGAACTGTCGTGGTGAAAGAAAAAAACACTTTTCAATCAAAATTTGAAAAATTTCAACTAGCTATATATGTCAATGTCACCTTAAGAGCCTGAGCCAGAGCCCATTTAGGCCAAGAGAAAGAGGCCCATTGACTTCCATGGGCTTTAGATCATCCTTTGTGTGGGCAAGGTCCATCAAGTGACTTTTAGGTCTCTGATAAGAAGCTATCTTTTCATGCTGACTGTCTTGCCTACTATCAGCCAGTCTCTAGTTTTCCTTTTTGGGGAAGATTGTCACCTGACAACTGAAATATTATCTTAAATCTTCCGCCTTGCATGACTTCTTTTAATCCAGTTTTAAAATGGGATTGCAACAGAGACTGGATTAGCCTCATTGTCAGAAGACACCAACTGACAGAAATGTTGAGTCCTTGCTGATGCTTTTAGTTCCATCAGTGGCCTTTGATATCAACAATCTAAGGATGGTATTGACCACTTGCAGAGTATGGCCACATTTTTCCCTCTAAGATATGGCATAATGTTAGGAAAGAACATCAGGTAAAATGGACGGTGGCATGTTTGCACAGAATAAGATAAGATGTCGCTAGTTTTCATGAAGTATGCATCATGTTAGTTCCTTTTATTAAAAAAAATAGGATTTTAAAGATTTTAAGTTGGACTTGACAATATAATTACACTGGGTGAAATTCTCCCATATGCAGAGGACAAATGCCACTAATGTTCTTCTATACACTGACCATCTGAACAGGAGTAAATTTCATCTTAAACCTGTTTTAGAAAGAAAAATGTGCACTGTTTTAGAAATGATAAATAACATTTATAAAAATGCAAGTGAGCTAAAAGCATGCTCACCATGAATTCAGAGAAAGAACTATTTTATCCAAAATGTTCTGTTTCAGACTTTATTTAAATATATTACCACTTATCACACACTGACAATTGGAAAAGAAATAAGATGGTGATGCATTACTTTCTCAGCAGTAAATTAGAGACTATTATTAAGATAAGTATTTGTAATGATGTGTTGAAAAATGGTTTATGCCTGAAGGATGATTTTTTGTGTTCCATACATGACGATGTTTTTTAATCATTTGGGCTTTTAGTAAAATATCTTTTTTCCCAACATTTTCTGTGCTATTTGAGACTTATTCTGACACTTAACTTTTGTAAGGCAGGGACTGTAATCTCCAGGAACTGATATATTACTTTGAGAAGAGCACTGTATCTTAGTGGAGTGTTTAGGAGAATGTGGATAATCAAAAAGGCAAAAATGATTCCCGACTATCATTTCACCATATCTCCTCAAGCCATCCAATGCTGTCATACTGTGAATGTGCCCTGACAGAAACCATACTTGACAGAGTATGAAGGGCTCTGTTTCAGTTCATTCTTTTATTGATAGAGAAATCAGATTTCTCCCTATCCTTGCAGGTTCAATGATTGAAATTTAATAGATACATTATGTTACTTAATGTATAAGAAGCATGCTGAAATCACATTTGAGAAAGATAATAGGAGGAAAGCAAGGCATGGGATTTGGTTAAAAAAAGGGTCCATTTAACACAGTGCAATGGTTTATAGATTAATTATAACAAAAGACACTATTAGAAGGCAAGAGCATCAGAGAGATCATCAAAACCATCTTCAATAGATTGAGAACCTTTAAAATATACATCAGAGAGAAATCATTAAAATATTTTAAAAGGCAGGCTCCTCTGTGCTGCCCAAAAGGTAATCTCCCATTTAACAATTGTTCTTGGGGACTATAATCTGGTCTTGTTCTATGCAAGCAAAATAGCCTGTATGAGACTAAACTTATTAATATTCATTCCATTTAATACAAGACAAAGTATTAATCAGCTTTTTGCCTTAAGATGGAGTACAGGCCCTGACCTTTATAACTCAGGCTTTGCCCCAGTCACAATTAGATTGTGAGCTTTCACCCAATAAGACTTGAGGAACTTTTACCAAGACACTTCATTTATTTAAGGCTTGCAAACTCTCATTCAGTTAATCAACCAGTTCCCTAATTTCTTCAAAAACAGAAACTTGGGCAGCTGTCATAAGACACTTTAGATTTATTTTATGAACTAGAATGGATTCATGTGTAGAAGTGGTTTAGTGAATGATGCAATTTCACATCTTTTTCAGTAGTATAGAAAAGTGTAATTTCCCCAAGATATTGCCTCATGCTTTTCTTTCTTTGTCTGCAGTTAAAGCCATAGACATCTGCCAGAACTTGGTCACTGGGATATGATTGGGCCATATCATCCATATGAAGGGTGTATTGAAGCCCATTATTTACGCACAGCTCCGAAAGGAGGCATGGCAAGATGCAGTAAGGAAGAATCACTGTACAGAAAATTCAAGTACACAGATAGTACTAGGTGCCTCTTCAGGGTCACCAGTCACTGCAAGGAAACCGACCTTCCAAGACATTAAAGCTGATCAGTTCAGGGGGAAAGAAGCAGACAACACCAACACCTGATACCAGTCCTTCTTGTACCTGACAACCACTGGCAAGAAAAACTAAGTGCCAGTAGATACCACCACGTCTATGACTACAGCATAGCTCCTTACACCCTGTGAGTCTGAAAATGACAAGAAGCTGAAGAATTTCAGACCTTTTTACCTTACTTTCCTTTTCCATTTGACCTTACACGAAGTGTCCTAAATGCCATTTATCTTAATGGGTGAACATGTGTGCAGGTGAAGATTTGTGTATCTGAGATCCGGTTAATACCATCAGGGAAGGCACCTAAGAGTATTCCTAATATAACCCTAAAATTTACCCTTAGAAACTGTTATACTGTGTCTGTCCATGTGTGAGTTCTTCATAGAACCAAAACTGTCATTAACTGTCTGAAAAGCTGCTAATAACTGCCTGGTAACGCTTACATTTTGTTTAGGTTGGCAGGGAGGGTTGAGGATGGTGTGGAGATGGGCCACCTCACTGCACCCCCTGGTGGCCTCAGGGCAGCTCTGCATGCAGCACCTCACCTCAGTTTCCCTTCTTGGATCCCTCAAACTTCACACAGGGATTTTCTAGTCCAATCACAACAGTAATCCTTGGGGTCTGATTTATTAATGCAAAGTTCAAAACTAAACACAACAGACTTCCCTCCAGCCAAAATTCCCCTAGTCTGGTCAGAGTCATTCCTGCCTCAGCAGGCTACTCCCAGTCTTTCCTAGCTGAAGCAATTGCCCTGATCTTAGATTCTTCCCTACAGAAGCCTGTTCTGCACAGTCTCATTATAGTCTCTCGAGCTTTCCTCTCAGTACAGCTACCTTCTGCTCTTTATATGAAATTAACTGAGTCCCCTCAGGTGGGGCTCATTTTGTAATCAGGGTTGATTTGGACCCCAGGTTCCTCAGCCCAAGCAAAAGCCACCCTTTTATTAGGGGGAAGAAAAAAACTCAAGCAATTAACCACTATAGTTACTATGGAGTCCCAGGAGGAAAGCATCAATTTGGCTTCCATATTGAAATACCCAGCTAGAGATTGTTTCATTGTTGTGAGTAAAAATTGTGTGGTTGTAGCTTGTAACTAATTTAAGAAGCTGCCTCCTTGAACTTCCTGTTTTAGGATTATGTAATTACTTCTTAATTTAATGATTTGACTAAATTAATGATTAACACCAACATTGCTGCTAACTTGTTTGACTGAAATTTCTTTGACCTTAGTTTGATAACTAAATTGTGTAATCCTTAACAGATTTAAAGAAGTGTATGATAATTTTAGTTTTACTAAGTTCTTTTGATTTTATTCTTGTGTGTTTATTATTTTTAATAAAATTCATAAATAGTCATTTTTTCCTTCAATAAGCAATTTGAATCAGAACTATTGAGAACGTAGGGGAATCCGCCAACCCATCTTCTGAACCTAGACACCTCCTCTTAAATGAAATCTTCTGGTTCTCATCTATCAGCACTGCAGTATGTGGCTTTTACTTGAATAGGTAGCAGAAACAACAAGGAGCCCTCTAAGGGGAAGCTATTTCAGTTTCCTCCTTATTCTCAATTCATTCTTTTATTCTGGTACAATTTTTCCCAGCATAATGTTATCTCATTTTGCCCTCAGAGCAAGCATGACTGCTGGGCATTACTTTCAGCTAGATGAGCAAGCAACCACCATTGAGACTCAAAGACTCCAGAATCAGCTAACAGAGCTAGTTAATTCCAGTACCCACTGTACTCTCAACCCAGTGACCCAGATGCTGAATGTCACCCAATGATTTTCACATCTCCAGCTATTATCAAGAGAGAATCCTAGACACAGAGCTAGTCTACTTTCATCACAAAACAGCACGTAGTGTTAAGGTCTCAGCCTTCAGGCTAGCCCTTTCAGAAAACATTACATCATTAAACAAAGACTGAGGAACATATTGAAACTTAATTTTCAATACATTATAACTTGGTTTTCCATTAACAAAAAAAAACTTTTACAACTACTGAAAAAAAAAGTTATATTCACTAATGGATAAATGAATCAGGGAACTAGCAACTTCCTCACCTGCTCCTAAACAAAGTTCCCAAACCTCTCCTGAGGGTTGAGTTTATTAGAAAAGAAATTAATAATAAATAAAGTTCAGCTCCAACCTTCACCCTGAGGTTTGCTGCTTTCTGAACTGCTCAGTTCATCTTCTAGTTTCTCCTCATCTCCTCCTCCTTTTATTCTAATTAAAAACTTTTCTATTCGAAGTTTTATATAGGTGATGTATGTTATAATGTATGCTTAGTGTGCTTTATAATCCTTTTACTGTGAGATGAATTGCCCAATATCTTCAATAAATGTAGACAACAGTAACCTAGATAATATCAATCAATAGCTTTGCAAGGTTTTTTTTGTTATCTACATTTATTCAACATATTGGTCAATAAAATATTTCCATTCTGCAACTTTTCCTCTTTTCAGGACTATTGTGGTAGTAGCTTCATCAGTGGTATTGGAAAGAATTCATTCCTCTTGTGGGCCCTGAAACATTTTCAGGAAGTTGAGAGCAAGCTGATTTTTAAACTTATTATAGAACTTGCATCCTAGAAAATACATACAGTCCAGATGAATGCCCTGTTGGAAGATCTGATATACCAATGTGTTTCGCCTTCAGAAATAACTGTCTTTCAAACATTGCTTGTTGCTCAGGTTAAATTTATGGTATATACAGTGTACTCAGGAAATTGATTTTGCAGGTATCTAGCATGTCTGGTTCTGTGCTGATTCTCCTTCTCTGTTAGGATAGCCATATTGACTCTTGATCCTAAAATTCCACCAGAATTTGAGGTCATTGGGATATGGAAATTACCTCTTCTTGCTCTGCCGATGTAATGAGCACATTCCTGCCTCCTCATAATCAAGTCTTGTTCTTTTTACTTTTTTAGTCAGCAGCATCCCCCCCAACCATCATTTTTATAATACATTAATCTGCATCATGTTAGAGTCCTTAACAAATGAAGAAACTAATATTCACATATTATGTTATCGGTCATAAAAAGGGCATATAAATGGACAGACAATCTAATTCATTGAACATTAATGTCAGCATTCATCTTGATTTCTGTAATCACTGGTTCAAAAATGAAACTGCCATTAACACACATATTTCAAACACAGCCACTCACAGATCCAAATTTTAAGGGCCATGAATATACATATAAGTATATATTCATGATTAAATAATTTATTTTTAATGATAATACTTAAGTACAGCATGCACTTCTTTCTATTACTGCTAAACAGTAGAAGTCTTTTGTTGAATAGAAAATGACTTATAATTTGACCAAATTACTGGATGTAAATTTCCCTTTGACAACACGAGGATCTTTCATCACCTCCCTCTTTCACAAGACAATAGAAGAGAAAAGCATTACTGCAAACATTTCCTAATAAATGGCACCTCTTTAACACATCAGCTCTGAGTTGATCTACGGTATTAATTTTACACCAAAGCAGCTTTAATATGGTTACTAGAACGGTGACAAGTTCTTCACCTTTTTTGGCTTTTTATTTTTCTTTAAATTTGATATTGAGACACCTTTCCAACCATATTACCAGAGAGCATTTAGGGTCCATAAAGCTAATGATTTTGAAGGATCTATAAAGGAGAGTTTTTGCTTTCACTTTCTTAACAAATGTAGGCTTCTAGCTCTGTTCAACCAACGGCAGTTTCCTTGAATGAGTTATGAAATTGTCATTCTGATTTTTTCTTAAAGATCACAGGTTATTAACAGATCAGTTTTGGGGCCTCCTGAAACCCACCACAATCAGTCACTGTTAATGTCTAGAAAGACACACAGACTGATTAAAAGTTGTGTGAGAAAGTGCCATGCTGAGTACACTAACGTCACTAAGGATGCTGCCAAGCTCCCTCCCAAGTAGTTGCCTGTAGCTAAGCCTGCTACACTGAAGTGTTCCATTATGGTCCATAACCACAAGGAGAACATCTTCATAGTATGAACAGCAATATAGTTATAAGCAGAAGAATAAGTGCAAGAGGAACATTTGTATTCTAATTCTTGCTCTCCCTTTGTGTTCTAGATCAAGTCACTTATTTTCCTATGTGTAAACTAGGCATAATATTTATCTATATCACAGGAATGTTGTAAGAGTTAATTAACTAATTGTGAAGTGCTACATATATGCTAACATTCACCAGAATGCACACAAAAACCCTCCAATAGCTGGGACCCTAGCAACTCTGGAGACCCACAACTTATTTGGAGGATTGTTCCTTAAACCACATTTTTAAAAGAGCACAAGCAGAGGGATTCTGCATCTCCTGCAGCAGAAGGCAGGGTGGCCCAAATGTCCCCTTTTGTTTAATATAAAAATTAGTCAGCTTACTGAACCTCACCAAAATCCTAAAGCAGCCCTGTGCACAATGGTACACTATGATCAGAGTCATGTTTGGAAGTGTGAAACCTGAAAAATTGTTTCCCAGGCAAGTTCTATAGCTCCCAAGTTCACAATCAAGGACCCTTCCAGATGATATTATGGACAGAAGCCTTTGCTGGTAATTGAATCCCAGAAATATGAGATGGAAAAAAACTAGCTGGCCACATCTATCTATCTGGGAGCATTTCTATTATTTTCTGTCTTTAAATTTAAGGTATCTTAATATTTGATGGCTTAGTAAACCCTGAGCAGGGTAAAACCTCTGCCTTCCTGAGCCCTCTACTAGTCTAACTGGATTGTAAATTGTGATATTTATGTAATCAATTCTGTGATCTTTTAAAACCTTTTTTTGAATAGGCCACATTTGCATACATTTCAAAATTAAATGATTTTTCAAATAGGTCTCAAAGGAGATTTATGAACATGTAATATATATATTGAAGTCAGATCAATGAATCCTCCCCGCTCCAAATATTAAATGGGATAATCCTTTCCCCCACTTAAGCATGCAAAACTAAAAATCTCAAGCTGAAAAAAATGCATAATGAAATGCTACTTAAATACAGCACTGTTACGAACACAGCTTCTTATTCTCATGAACCAAATGAAAGGGAAAACTTCAGGATAGCAAGCAATCGCAGAGACCTCTTATCAAATACCCTTGACTCCTTTTCACACTCAAGCATCATGCTGGACGTCACAAAAGGCTCCATTGATTTTAACCATGAAGTGAGAGTGAGGTAGGAAGAATTAGCACTTTACTGTCTCTTTTATAGCCTGGAAAATACAATATTTTGCTGATTTTTTTACCTGACTATCTTGAGTCATGAGAGGCCATTTTTTGGGCTGAACTGATAGATTTCATAATCTTAAAAGTACTCATTAAGCTTACAAAGTTTCAGAAGAATTCCTCGTTAAAGTACACCATTTTTTCCTCTATATTACAACTTCTAACAGAAATTGGAGAGAATGCTCCCCATAACAGCCTTTAAAAAAAAAAAAAAAAAAAAACCCAGCCCATATCTTTGTGAAGCAGCAATTAATGAAAAGAAATTTTGACAACCTTATTTTTTAAAATTTCAGGAGATGGTGTGAAACTCATATGGGTCTTGTTAGTGTTAAGTGCATGTCTACTGACTCCAATTTGTTTTGTTCTACTAATTTATCATCTTACATTTGGAATGATTTTAGATCGCTAGGAAGAGGTCTCTGAAGCAGAAAGCCATGAGGTAAGACAATGAAGATTCAGCTAATTGTGATATTTCAGAGCAATCTGAGAATTCTCTGTGAATACTACTGTATAAATATAACAGTGTTCTAAAAGCCAATCTGAAACTTCAGGCATCCACAGCAGATCCTGTGATCTATTTGTTTATTGCTACAGCCATATCATCCTGTGCTATAAGAGACCTGCAATGAACACGCAGGTGCTTGCCTAGAAGGTGGCATGTTTCCCTCTGAATCAATACTGATACTATGCAGCCATATGGCATTAGGGGACAGTGTGCTGATAGACATGTTGGGCTAGTGGCACAAAAGGATTTAGGCACCTAAATTCTAGAATCAGGCCAGAATAGAATTGTGACAGGTTCACACCACTCAGCGCCTACTGGTAATCTGGGGATTAGCTTCAAGTCGATGCCCACATCCCCAGTCTGTGCACCATCACTCTTCCTCCAAGTTTGGCTGTGGCCCTTCCTGAATCTGTTAGGACCCACAACATCTTCTTCATAACTCAGCCTTCCGGACAAGCCACAATCCATGTTCCCCTCTTCCGGAGGAGGTTTGGCTTCTCAGGATACCATCCACTTTCCCTATTGGCTCCTGCAGGATCTCATTCACCACTTCCTCAGTGGCGCCTGCAGCAACTTATTCTGCCATTTCCTCAGTGGGGGAGGCCCGGGCCCACCCACTACTACAGGTCTCGGCCCAGGAACCCTGTGGATTGCAGCCTCGTGCTGCACCTCGAATTCCTCTCTCTGGGCCACTTCCCCCAGCCCTAGCACCATCCTCTGGGCCTGCTACCACCCACTCCTAGCAGTAACATTTCTCAGGTACCACAGGTCTCTCAGACTGCAAGAGACACAACCTTCGCTCTTCAAGCTCCAGGTAGTCACTGTTCTGCTTTACCCTGCAGCTCCTTTTATATGGGCCAGTTGGCCTTTGATTGATTGGCTGTTCCTTCCAGCCTCTCTCTTATTGGCTGCCTCTCACACAGCCTCCCTAGGACTGCTTTTAACCCCTTAAGTGCCATTGTAGGGCAGATCACAAAATCTCCACTCAGCAGCCATCACACCCTGTAGGCACATAAACTCACTTAGCACCTAATTTTTTTTGCAGCCAAAGCTCCCCAAACACCCATGTTTCTGCCTCTCTGCATGTGCACTGCTGTCTTACTCTATACATTCAGACACCTAACCACCAGAGCAATGAGCAAACCAGGGAAAGCTAGGCGATTCTCTGCCTAACTTGTCTCTGGGGCCCAATCTGCAAAATATGCTCATAGCTCACCTTCAGAATTGGGCCTCATATGTAAACTCTCACAAAATGGAGGGAGGATTCATTATTATTAGGCCATAGGGAAAGAAAGAGCACAAACATGAAAATAACTCTGTAGCCTGGTAGTTAGAGCACTCTGCAGGATGTGGGATTCCCAGGAGCCTGGCTCCCCGCGCCAATAACTCTTTACTTATCAACCATGGAACAGCTTCAACAGGAGAGGCTGAGAACACCCCCACTTCAGACTTTCCCATAGCCCAGTGATTAGAGTATTCAATTGAGAGATGGCTGATCCCTCTTCCAATCCCTACACCCGCTCAGGTAAAGGAAGACTTGAATTGGGTTGGGTGGGAAATCTTCCACAAGCCAGCTGAGTACCCCCAACTACTGGGTTGAAAGTTTGAGGAAGAGCCGTAGCTTCTTGCAAAAATGGCACAGACACCTAACTCCAAGAAAGGTGAGAATCCAAAGCAGAGGGGGTGAGGCTTTGGACACACCCCTCTCCTTGACATCTCTAATTGGTTAGCTTAAGCAGCTTTTTGCCTAGAAAGCTGGCTTTTGTGAATCCAGTTCTGAGGCACTTATCTCCCTGCATTCATTGTATAGGGAGCCTGAGTACCTAACTTAGGCTTTATGAATCCCACTGACTTTCTAGCCAGTTAAGGGCATGCCTACACCGCACTAAAACATCCGTGGCTGGTCCATGTTAGCTGATTTGGGCTTGTGGGGCTCAGACTGTGGGGTTATGAAATTGCAGTGCAGACATTTGGGCTCAGAGCCTAGGCTCCAGCCTAAGGCCAAATATCTATGCTGCGATTTATAGTCCTGCAGCCCAAGCCCCACAGGCCCAAGTCAGCAGACATAGACTAGCTGCAGGTGTTTTACTGCAGAGTAGATATACCTTCCGAGTTCCTTCGTGAATGTATCCCAAATACAACAGGCTGAGAAATAACTATAGTTTTAATATACATCTCATGGAACTTTTCTGAAAAATTGAGCTTGTTACTTAATGGAGTCCTGCCTACACTCCAACCTGAGTAATTACAGTCCGTTAGTTACATCCAGCAGGGGAACTTAAAACTCAGCCTTACAATGTCTAATGTTGAGGTCCCCTGCCACTTAGGGCATGTCTACACTGGAGATGGCCTTGAGGCTCTCAGCCCAGGTAGACAGACTCATGCTAGCCGGGCTTGTGCTATCACACTAGAATAGCTGTGCCGATGTTGCCACACCAGCAGAGGCTCAGAATAGCCTCCTGAGTTCAGACCCACCTGACCCCTGGGTCTGAGCTCAGGTGACTATCCCAAGCCTCCACCAGTGCCGCAATGTCTACACAGCTATTTTTAGCTTGCTACCACAGGGCCTGCTAGCATGAGTCTCCTTGCACCCAGCTGCAGTGTAGACATATTGCCAGTGGAATCCATAGCTCTGACTTAGGTGACCAGGTCCCCCTTGCAATTCATGGGAGAGTTAGGCACCTAAAATCACAATTCACAAAAGCCAGCAAACTGAGCAGGGAACTACCTCAGCTAGCCAGTACGCAGTGCAGAGGAGAGGAATGGTGTCTAAGCCTTGCCCATCAAAGGGATATAGGCACCTATCTCCAACTGGGATTCACAGCCAAAAAGCCAGAGAGGGTTAAGGGCCCCTTGTACGTTTTAACCGAGTGCTAAGTCCACTCACCCAGCACATAGGAGACTCAGGCTCAAATCCTACCTCTGCCGGATGTGGACCAGTGTGATGTCTCCCACAATCCAGGTGAATGCCTTAACCACTGTGGTATGGAGTCATTTTCATGCTTTCCTAAATTCCACATTCAATGTTAATCATCTTTAGTATTTTTCATTTCTTAGACTCATTATTAACACAAGTTGGGATAAGTAATGTTAAAAAACTGCTGCATAGCTGTCAAGAGGAGTATGACTTGTGATGGATGCAGTGATTTGGTATCATTTGGGAACTAGGATGCTATCAGTATATATATGCAACATTGTCTTTAGGTCATTGTTCTGTGATGCATAGAGATTCTTTAAATGCAAATGTTGCTGGATCAGTAATTAGTAGATTTCATTACCATCTTTCAAGTGTTTCTAAAAATTCCTGACACACCTTAATGTGCTTCTCAAACTTAATATGGTTATACAAATAAAAGCTCATAAACTGAGCCAACAAACTTGGTCATTTAGACTGTAGTCATACTTTCCATTGTTTTTCATTTCCCACAACAAGCAGCAAATAATTCTTCCTTGGTAATTTTCATGCTGAAAATCAATTACCCAAAGGTCACCCTTCACGAAAAACAAAACCACCGAAAACACAACAAATTAAGAACCATTTTTAGCAGTTTATGAAGTCTTTCACATTTATTTGAAGTGTTTAAAAAAAATCAGTGAGGAAACCCGCTCTCTGGAGGAATGCCAGAGAGTAATCCATAGAGGAAGCCAAAACACATTATTGCTTTATAACAGCATCCAACTTTAATCCAAAAGGAGAAACAAAGTACAAGAAATGTAGCTGAACATTTCAAATGTGTGACAAAGTATTTAGAAAGCCAGCTCAAGATAGCCTGTTTGGTAGGCAAGAGTCTTGGGGATAGGAATCCCCTTGGGACTCTTCTTACTGTGCTGGCAGGGACTGAGACCCTAATAATGTGCCCCCTCTTCAGAGGACAGGAGCAGCAGCGAATATGTGCCCATTCATTGCAGGCAGCTATACATGGAGCATTCCTTCAGTCTTTTAGGTGGCAGCCAGTCCTTTCAGTCTCAAGGTGAGTGCTAAGACTGTGTACAGCTCTAATGAGGATGAGGTAAAATGCAGTCCATATTAGCTATGACTGACATCTCTATGATTTTAAATAGAATTGACTTGGTTTCTGTTTCACTGCCTTGGGTGTGGTAAAAGCTCCCATGCAGTAGTAGGTACTGAGGAGCTCATTCCTATATGTTTCAAAGAACTTGCATAGTAAATCAGTTTTGAAATTCTCATAATACTAGCTGATGCTTATATAGCACCTCTCAATCTGAAGCATTTCTAAGGGAGTTACATACTATGTAAAATAGAAAATACCCTATCAATCACTGTAATACAGTCACCTATGTGGTAGCTGGCACAGCAGGTC
Organism: Emydura macquarii macquarii; assembly: GCF_026122565.2. Lineage (NCBI taxonomy): Eukaryota > Metazoa > Chordata > Testudines > Chelidae > Emydura > Emydura macquarii. The sequence continues at coordinate 21,072,277 of NW_027131485.1, read as the reverse complement.
TAACACAAACAATACTTTACAAGGACAAGAAAATAAGAATAAAATCTGTTCCAACTTCAGTTATGCAATACGTGTATTTTACAGCTCAGTCCATGCCGAAATCTTGTTCATCAGTAATTACAGGCAGAGATAAGCGTCTTCTCAATTAAGATTATGCAGAACATGTTTTTATTTAATGTTCTGAGATGTAATACATCAAAAAGCAGTTAAACATAGGAATTGTAAAACTTACCACTGCTGTAAATTTATTTGCTCCTTTGAAATTTAGAAAAGGTTTCAAAGAAATGTCAAGTTTTGGCACGTTGTAGGAAAAGTAGTTCAGTTGAAAAAAAATTAAAACAAAAAAGCCGCACAATCCCTGGCAGTTCCCTCTAGTTGTACAGCAGTTGATGGATCTACTCAAGATATAATAACTGAAAAATTAATATAAATTCAGACACTATCCTTTAGATAACACTTTTATCTCAACAAGTGAAATTATTTGAAATGAGATTCTGACATGGTTATGAAAAATCTCCAGCTATGGCATACCACACAAAGGATTTTCTGTCAAGTTTTTCAATTATTAGTCTTCTGTTCCTGGATATTTTTTATTTCCTTTAAGATCATACGTAGATGTCATGCCACAATAAAGTAATATTGCCTCAGAGGATTAGTTTTGCAACTCGGCCCCAAAGTAGCAGGCTTCTTCATTACATTTTAAGGACATTTAAAAGCTTTTATGAATGGCTAAGGGCATTTTCTCCGTTTTGCAATTTGTTACATTTTTCACTGACTCTTAGTCATCATGTCTTTTTGTGACATTTTGGGTTTCAACCCAGACCAGTAAGGGGTTCCATCAGCACCTGCCCTGCAGCTTTGGGTGCCTTAAATGCTATGTTTCTGAGGCTGACAGTCTTGACACCAATGAGCATGTAGGTCACACCTGGCTTCCACCACCCAGTTTCGTTTTGCAGAGTGACCCCAACACCTTCCCAGTCCCAAATTTCCCCAAAGCTGTCTGGTAATGTGATAATCTGCTCAGGTTCTCAGAATTGTGAGTTACTGTGTTACCCCTCACAGCCTAAGCAAGTGAAGCTGTGTGACAACTCCCTGACACACCAGCTGGTCTGCTTTGCCAGAAAACTCTCCAGGACTCTTACAATCCATACCATGCCTTGCAGATAACAAAGAGTGAACTTCAACTCCTGAGTTCCCCAGAGACGTCTCCCTGCAGGGTCTAGACTTCTCCTGGAACATTCGTAGGAGTGTATTGCTCCTTTAAAGAGACAATACATTGGAGTTCATTAATTTAACTGGAGTTTGACAAACATTCTTATTTCAATCATAGCACTGAATTGGTTTATAGTAAAAGTGGAACAAATTTATTAAATAAAAAGTCACCAGTTTAAGTGATATCAAGTATAAGTAGTAAGGACAGAAATGGTTACAAACAAACAAAAGTAAAAATACACTTTTAAAACCAAAACTTAAGTTCAGTCAGTTACAATCTTTGCCTAAGCAGGTTTCTCACCTATACTCAGTTCCCAGAGACTTCAACCCTCTTGGCTGAAGAATCCAAAGTTCTGTGATTTCAAAACTCTAGCCCCTTTGGTTCCTCAAATGATGATTAATTCAAATGTCTTTTATACTTATGCCACCCCAAAATTCATTGTTGCCATTTCAAGAGCCAGAAAGCTTCCTGATGTTCTTCCTGTCTTGTGGCCTTTCTATCCCCTTGCTGATTCATATGGAAATGGAGCTGCCATTGTTTTCATCCCATGTTGCTTAATTTATATTAAAGACAGGTAGATAACTGCCTTCCCTCCTGTCTGGGAGAAAATCTGTTTCTCCCTTTGTTTGGACACAGACTTTAAAGAGTAATATCAGTTAGTATAATTCCTCAGATAGTGTTAATATGTACATTTCACAGTGATATTAATTACCAGGGCGTCACAGGATTTCATAAAAGACCTTACTCAAAATACTTTCATAATATTATATAATAATACAATATACAATAATACTGTAAGTCTCAATTGATTCAATTACTTATCATTTGAGGTTCAGACACTCCTTCCCCCATCTTTATAGCACAGCAAACTCTTGAAATGTATTGTTTGAAAAGTAAATCCAACCCAAGCTTTTCTCTTCTGCAGGGGTGCAGACACCATTCTGTCTTCCCAAAGTTCATTGACCCTGCTTCAAGAGGGTCCTTCCCCACTTGTTCTCTTGATGGTTTTATTTGTCTTGCATGTCAATATGCTTTTCTTAGTCTGTGGTCACCCCTTGCCAATTTATATCAGAAACACGTTCCAGCAGGTGGAACCACATTCCTTTGTCTGGAGCAGACATGGCTTAGACACTGCTTGCCAAATATGTCTTAAGAACATAATTCTAGTACATATTTATAACTCTTTGTACACGTGCCATACCTACATCATGCAAGAAAGTGAATTATTAGTTTTCCAAGGATATATTACATGACAACAGTGTGTTAAGTGAAATGAGTGTCAGGCCTGACAAGAGTTGCTGACATGGAATAGTGAACCACCAATAGGCCTCTATGTCACAACCATAAAAACAATTTTTAGGGCCCACTTTTATTCCTTATTAACCTGATCTCTTCCACTCTGAATTTTCAATGTAGAATGAAATTTTTTTTTTTTTAATTTTCACCATTGTCCCCCTTTCTTAAACGGCTAGCTCAAGGATGTGGTGAACAAATCAACCCCAAGCAAATGTATAGCTCAGCATTTGCTATGGATTTCCAAAGTAGCATTGTCAATTCATTCTGAATCAATTCACTTATTGTTCACACTCAGTACACTATTTCAGGTAGATAGAGTGCACAATGAGGAGAGAAGAAAATGTCATGGAAGGATTCAAAGACAAAAGATGGCACAGAATAAAAACAGAAATGCAATGGTCTCGGACAGGAGACAAAAATGGAATAGAAAAGAGAGATTAAGACCAACACAGAACAAAAGATAGAGCAAGAAGTGGCAGACAAACAAAAGACAGAGATCAAAACCTGACAGTAATGTGGTGAGAAAAGAAAAAAAGCAAAGAGAAAAGAGAAGAAAGTCTGCTCTAGATGTACAGCTCCAGAATATCGCTCTTTCCTTTGACTCTCATCCTGTTAGATTAAAAGAGGGGGAGGAGGTGCTCTTTGCAAGTGTGTGTCTCTACGTTGGCTGTAGGTTCAGCAATTTTTGCCAGCTACCAGGTGTTCCCTACACTATCTTTTCCCCCAACCTCCATTTCTGATGGAACAGTAGTCACCTTCCTCTCATTATTTTCAGCTTGTCTTACCAGCTGTACATTCTACACAGTACTGTAATGAAATTCTCAGTAATGTGTGTGTCAGATCTATTTGTTACAGGCTAAATCCTAGAGTGTTTTCTCAGGCAAAACATCCAGTGGACATTAATAGGAGTTTAGGACTGCTGAGCAAGGACTACAGGATATGGCCCTTCTTCACTGGCTGTAATTTAATCATCATTATAAAAAAAAACTATGAAAGTGAAAAGATACAAGTAAACAGGTATTAGTAAAGAGAGAAAGCTAAAAAAAAGCATTTATGGTTTTATTTTGAATTTGGTTTTCATTATATTGTTATTGTTATGGTTACACCTAGAGATCTCAGGCAAGATTACGGCTCTACAGTGCTGGGCATTGTATAATAAGAGAGTCCCTGCTCCAAAGAGTTTACAATTTAAATTGACAAGACAGACAAAGGATTGGAAGGGAAATATAGGCACAGAGAGTTGAAATGATTTATCGAAGGTCACACAGCAAGCCAGTAGTAGAGGTGGGAATAAAAGCCAGGTCTTCTAATTTACAGTCCAATGCCCTGGCCACTAACCCTGTGCCTGTCCAGGTTTAATTTACAATAACTGTTTAGTTACTATAAACAGTTACTTACTTATTACAGTCTTGTAAGCAAGTGTTCCACTCTAGTTAGTCTTAGGTGATTCAACACCTCATTTCATGATAAAAATACACATTTATTAGGGGAATTCTACATGGTCTAGAAAATCCTGAGCTTCTCAGACAAATACTAGAGAGATTATAGAACAACAAAGCTCTTGTACCCTTACACTTTCTTCATCTATTACTCCTCTCATTCAGAGGAAGAAAGTCTTTCTTAGCATCAGCAAAACATGAGTCTCTGAAGTGAGGGGCTTATTTCATTGCATACACTATTAACCAGCTATTGAGAAGCATACTGGAGCTCACCTTGCACTTTTCTCAGGCAAAACATCCATTTGGTTGCAGCAATGAATCTGGTTTCAATGGGACATTTATCTGTATGTGGACCAGAAATTCAATAGTTTGAGTGGCAAATATTTGAGTTTATTCTCTTCTCAGGTATTGGAGAAGCATTTAGCTTAAAGGAAGCTTCTCTCCCATTTGAATATCTTTCCATTTCCCTGTTACAATACTGCAGTGCTGACAATACTGTACTGCAATGCAGACACAGAGATGGATCCTTCTAACTAGCCCTTCCCCCCGTGACTAAGCTCCCAAAACAAGAAGACATTCATGATTTTTTCCAATGGCCCTTCAACAGTGCATGCAATGAAATGAGACTTCCACTTCCTATTCTGAGGAAGATTTCATGCTGTGCTAATTCTCCTATCACTCTGGCTTGCCTTATAGCATAAGCAGACACAACAGCAGCAAATTTCACTGTTGCAGGTTAGAAGTACCAGCAGACCTGTTGCAGCAGAGAAGTTAGAGAATAATATTTTATTATTTACTGGAGGTCTACTCTAAAATGGCAGTTATTCATATCTTGCTGTAACATGTGGTGCTTTCTCCATAAAATAATGTGTTGTAACTTGAAAGGGCCTATTATGCAAAAATGGAGCAAAACCTGTATAAAAGGGATTTATCTGTAGGAAAATGAGCTGAAGTCAGCAGGGCAGAGGGAAGGAATCCGAAATTCCTTTTGCTTCAGTGTTTTCAACTCACATAGCTGGTCTGTGGCCAGACACTGATGGTGCTGGAGATCTGGTGGCCACTTTTTCCCCTTCAACACAGAGTTTTGCCGTAGTGGATTAATATTGTCGGTCCAATCCTGCAAGTTGGTGAGCAGCCTCTGAATTGCTGGGCTCCCTCAATCAATCATTATTGTCTGAGCACCTTGCAGGCTGCTCTTGGCACCTCACAAGAACTGATCCTTTGTGAAATACCCAAAATGTCCTCACTCTTGCCTCAATTATTGTGGTGTACTGAGCCACTGTGAAGGGGCTTCATTGAGATGTGTAGTGCAGGGCATATAAAGTTCTCTTGTGCAGACTCTCCACTGCCCAGGCTGATAACACAACTGAAATGCTGCATCTGGACATTACATAGGATGTGCAAGTACACTCAGGACATGGCTCTAACAGAGAAAAGGGGAAATTTTCCATTGCCCATGCTTCATTATCTACCCTTTCATACAGAAACAAAGGTTGCACTCAGTTTGGTTTTTATATTCGTTCCAAGTATATCTCAAACAGTACTTAGCAAAGCATTTCAAATTCACCAAAAGAATAGATCACTCCACAGCAAATAGTTTAAGAGCTATATTCTGGGCCCGCAGCTCAATCCACTGGTGGAGCGAAGGGGATGCAGAATGTCTTTAAGGATACATCTATACAGCAAATGAAAGTGTGATTGTAGTGCAGGTAGGCATGCTAATTTTAATCTAGCTAGTACAGGAAACAATAGTAGGGAAGATATGGCAGTGCAGGCTAGCCATATCACTTAGAGCCTACTGGGTACATAATAGGATTGCTACCACACACTGAAGTCCATGCCGCCATGTGTTCATTACTATTGTTACTTGTGAAAAACAGATTAAAAATAGCACAGATACGTATACCCACACTACAATCACACCTTCTGTTCTGGCTAGAATAATTTGGAGTAGCTTTTGGATATTGTAAATTATGCTGGTGTTTGTTTCAACCCTCATGGGGCTCCAGAATCAGGGAAACAGATATGTATTTTACTTCTACCTTTCTCTTTCCTTCGTGACTCCTGTACCAAGTGCTGTTTGGTTGAACCTGGCAGCTGGGTCCTAAATTTAAAGTACAAATATTACAACTGTCCTAAAAATATTGTACTGGATCCATCTTTAGTGTTTTGAAAGATACTAAAGCAATGAGTTCAGAGAGAGACTAGCAAATCTATCCAGCTAAAATAAATCCCAATTCTAATCCAGGCCAGATTAGCAATAACCCAAAATTATTGCCGTCTCATAATGGCTAATGAGAAATTAATTTGGCAGCCTTAGTTCAATTTCCAATGAACAGGTGTACAAAATCACCAACACCATCACAATTGTCACTTTCATCAGCAGACCTGGCAAAGAGGCCAACGATACAATGATTCATGACTGAGTCATCGGTTGGGTATCTTGCACTATCACTGCCTATACTGTGCCCCTTTTACAGCTAAAGAGAGGATTTCAGTTTGCAGAGTTGTCAGGCCAGCACCTTTCATTTTGCTTGTAACGTTGCTCTCTTGCTTTCTCCTCCACACATAGTAGACTGCCAGTATCTTTTTGGCTCCTACCCTTTCCCCTGAGGAGGTGGCCATTTCTGTCTTTCTGGTGAGGGTATGTCTATCAGGGTATGTCTATACTGCACACTAAGCCTGAGCTCTGACTTAGGTTTGAACCCAAATCCCTCTTCGATCATTCTGATTTGAATCAGCAAGCACTCAGGACCTAGATCCTAGGACCCTGATAGGGGTGTGGATCAGACACCAAATTCCACCAAGACTCAGGTCCAGCTCTGTCATTTTGCAGTGTGGATGCAGGTAAAGCTGCAGACCTGAGTTAGGTCTGCGATTGATACGTTAGCACAGCTGTAAGACCTGGATCTAGCAATTATAAACCCAGCAGTGTGGATGCTCAAGTATGGGCTTAGACACATGGAGTCCACGAGCTCAGGTACCAGAGACGCAGGCTCAGGAGGGAGAAAGATATGGCCCCTGAGGGTAACTCATCAACAGCTGATAAAGTTCAAGTACTAATTAACCTAAACTAATCTTCACTCCAAACTCTATCTGAAACAAATCTGGCATATCTTCGTCCAGGTCTAAAGGTTTATATATATTCACATATTCCTTTCTACTTTCTGGGCTAAAACAAGGACTGACAATACAAATAATGTTAATGGTATTTTAGGATGAAGGCCAGGACTCCTAAAAGTCTTGTGACAAAACCCAATTTCATGAGCTATATAGCCTATTTCTAGATCAAAGAGGATCAGATAGAATTTGGATAAGTACTCTAGCTTCCAGCTTTGCAGAGTCTTATCTGAACTGAACCTTTAACATTCACTCTTTCTTGATTTAAATGGCATATATTTATACATGTGTACAAGTTATCTAGTTATATATGTGTCTCTTGCTACAAGGATGTATTATATATTACAAGCAATTAAGCTCTTGATAATAAACTGTTCATCAATCTGCAGGTGATGTACTGTAAGTGATTGCTTCTGTAGGTACTAATCATCTGGTGCAATTACCATAATTATAAATCCCCTCCAGGCTGACTCGATTTTCTCAACAAGAACCAGTGAATTAAGAGAGGGCAGTGAAGAGTCTGCAGAAGCCTAATATTAGAAATTTGTCAATTGGAAATTATTGCCTTTCCCTTGAAGTCATCCCCTTATTGTGACTGAGCAGCTATCAGAATCAGGTATCTGTTTTTCAGACGTCTCCTGGACCTTGATCTATTCTAAGCAGATGCAAAGATTTAATGAAACTCCCTCCTCATTATAGCCTCTCATGTATCTCTGACATCCAAAACTTCATACTTCTCCAACCCCACACATTGCTGTTTCTGACTTTTTCCATACTGGCCTCATGCTCCGAGGGTGGAATTCACAAGGAGGACTTTGGTGCCTCAAGGCTCAGCCTAACTTTTAGGTGCTCTGCTGCCCAGTGGAATTCACAACCCTGATTTACTCTCTGTATGATGCCTGGGGAGTGTCAGACACCTAAAAACAGGATTCATAAAAGCCAGCATAGTGACTGGGGAGCCACCAAAGATAGCCAATAGGAGAAACCAAGGACAGGGATGTGGACTAAGCCCCGCTTCTGAAAGAGAGTTAGGTGTCCCCTCCACTCAGGATTCCCTGCCATAAATCCTCTTCTGGATTTAGCCACAGGAGCCAGGTTAGTTTTTTTTTTTTTCCCCAAAAAACAGAGGTGGAAGGAGAAAGTGGTTGTGATGCTCCCCCTTAACCTTTACCCTAGCAGTTAGAGTGCTCATCTAATCAGATTCAAATGCCCCCTATGCCTGATGTAGAACAGGGACTTGAACTAGGGCCACCCACTTTCTAGGAAAGTGTCCTAATCAATGACTATAAGGTATTCTGGGGCAGGCTCCCCTCAGTTTCTCTGGTAGAAGCTGCTCCTGTATGTACAAAAAATTTTATATTAATTGGGACACAGAGAAAGTGAGAATGATTGTATATCTCAATAGTTAGGGCTTTCACCTAGAAGGAGCAGATCTAGTTTCCAATCCCCCTGTGCCAATGAATCTTTATGTATTTATACACAGTGGAACAGGTCCAGCCGGAGGGACTGAAACAGAACATCCCACAGCCCCACGGTTGCTGAAGCCTCCCTGAGAGGTGGGAAACCCAAGTTCAGGTCCCTATACCACATCAGCCGGGGGAGGATTTGAACCCCGGCATAGGCGGCAAGTTATATGGGCCCGTGATGCCCACACTCCACCAATATTCAGGAACATGGGCTCAGCTCCACCAATATCTCTGTGCTGCTGGGAGGCTGGCTGCAGAGCCTCCAGTGGCACATGGCCAGACAGGGGCAGAATGCAGTGGCCCCCAGCTCCCAGGGCGGTCTGGCCGTTCTACCCTCCTCCCATCTGAAACACTCACAGTGGCTGGCCAGGAGCAACTCAGGTGCCAGCCCCACCCCCAAGCAGCACAGCGGCCGTTCCCCTCCCAGCCCTCCCTGTTCCCCCTGCCGTCTCCCAGTTTTGGGCACCACACTTTAAGAAAGATGTGGACAAACTGGAGAGAATCCAGAGGAGAGCAACAAAAATTATAAAAGGTTTAGAAAACCTGATTGATGACGAAATGTTAAAAAACCTGGGCATATTTAGTCTTGAGAAAAGAAGACTGCAAGGGGCACCTAATAAAAGTTTTAAAATATGTGATGGACTGCTATGAAGAGGATGGGGATAAATTGTTGTCCGTGTCCACTGCAGGACAAAAAGTAATGGGCTTAATCTGCTGCAAGGGAGATTTAGGTTAAATATTAGGGAAAACTTCCCAACTGCAAGGGTGAAGCATTGAAAGACACTTCTAAGGGAGACTGTGGAATATTGGAGGTTTTTAAGAACAGGTTGGACAAACACCTGTCAGAGATGGCCTAGGTTCACTTGGTCCTGCCTCAGCACAGAAAGCTGGACTAAATGGATGATCTTTTTGGGTCTCTTCCAACCCTACATGTCTATGATTCTATGCATGAATTCTGTGTATGAAGTACTTTTTAAAAGTAAGTGATGGTTATTACAACCCAGCCAAGCCTATTCTACAGCAGGGAAAGCTACATCCCTGCATGTCGAGTTCATTGGGAGACTTGCAATATTGGTCCAGGTGGAATTCAAGATAGTTTTTAGTACAAAGTGTATCTGTGAATTACATATGATCCCCTTATAGACTGGGGCATGATACAATTTATATAGATACACAATTACTTTCCACTTATCACTTTAAAGTAATAATTACCTAGGTTTAACAAACCTCCATGAAGCAGGCATTCTTCTCTATAGTTTAAAGATTAGTGCCCTGAAGAATAGGGAGGTCACCTGGCTTGTCTGTCACACAGTGAGTACATAGTAGAGCTGAGAAGAGACTCCCTGACTCTCAGTTTTCTGCTCTAACCCCAACATGCTGTCTGTCATTACAAATTAAGACAAAACAAAAAAATGAGGAGGATGGGTGACTAAACACCTTGCATTCCCAGACAACCTGTCTACACTGCAGCACTAATTCGAATTAGCTTAATTCGAATTACAGAAAGCAATTTATAGAAAGCGCTGCAGACTGTCCACACTTCAGTGTTTGTGCTGGTTTCTTGCGTCCACAGTGGCCAGCCTTAATTCGAATTAGAAAGCAGTGTAATGTGGGAAGCTATCCCACAGTTCAACTAAACATAGAGGCTGTTGTGACGAATGTCATCACCCCAGGATGCAGCACTGCTTCCCCCACCCTCTTCCCCCACCCCCAAACAAACAGGAAAAGGATTTTCATGTTGTTTTTTTACTCCCCCGATCGCCATTGCTGTAGGCACATGGAGCCAGCTGAACTATGCTCTCATTTTGATTGTGACAAATACATCACAGCTTATCCTGGATTACTTTAGAACTATATGCCGTTTGCCTTTTATGCTCCCCCCACCACCACCTGTATATTGCTTGCCTTTGATTTTGATTCTACAGGTGTCTGTAGAATGTAAGATAAATAACAACAGCGTCAGTTAGTATATTAATACAGTGATACAAATGTTTCCATTTCACTGATGGAAAGCATGATATAATGTATCCATACGTAGCATTGTCAATAAACTCTTAAGAAAGTATCAATTTCCATGATTGGCCACTGAAACAATGTAGCAAAGAATTTCCTCTCACTGCTGGCATTTAAAATGCATTCACCACGCGGGAAGGGAGGTGGGGGGTGAAATCTTTCAAACCCTTAAAGAGACAAACTGCAAAGGGCTTGTTGTGTGTGTGTGGGGGGGGGGTGAGCGCAGCTTTGATTTAAAAACCATTCACCGCAGGAAATGAAGATTTAAATCTTCCCGGGGCTGCTTTGCGGGAGGGTACTGAAATGGGGCATCATGGGATACAGTCTGGAGGCCAATTAATTCGAATTAAGTCCCATTGCGTCCACACTCACACTAATGCGAATTAACTGATGTGCTTCAGGCGCTAATCCACTTGCAGAGGTGGTTTTATTAATTCAATTTTAAAGGCTCCTTAATTCGAATTAACAATGTGCAACTGTAGACGTGGGAGTAATTAATTCAAATTAAGCCACCAGTGTAGACCAGGCCATAGTGTAGTTGCACTGCAGTAGAGTAGAAAAGGTTCTGGGTTGTAGTCTCATCTCTGACACTGATCTACTGTATCATATAAGACAAACCATTTCTCCTATCTCTGCCTTAATTTCCCTATCTTTAAAATGACGATAACACTCACCGCCCTTTGTAAAGTGCTTTGAGATCCACAGATTAAAAGTGCTATACAAGAGTTTAGTAGTATTATCCATTGTTTGAAGCTTCATTTTCTTTTTCATCTGTAGGTTAGGGTTATTCTGTCTATTTTAGAGTTTTTACTGGTGGCACATCACCACAGCTGTGAACGTAATTATAAATATGGAGCTACTGCTAGATTTCACATGTTTTTGAACAACTTGTTCTTGCCTAGGAATCCTGCAGCTTGAAGATTACCATTCACCATCTCTCGCAGATCTCTGAAATTCTCTCATCTGCCTGTTAACTGCATAACTTCTACCATTATCTTTAACGCGAATGAATACAGCACCATAACAGTGCAATCCAATAAGTATTTTTACTTTTACTTTTCAATATGTGCGTATAAGCTTTAGTGAAAGGCTAATGTGGGGGTTAGTTTCATTGCATTGATTATGATATCTTATCACCAGACAGCAGAGGGGAATAAACAGAGAAAACCTTTAGTACATACAGTAGTAATAATAAATTAGAGCAGTGACTTTTCATTTTCAGACCACTTTATGTAAAATGGATATGGGCATCTATAGCTCTAAACCATTGAGTCAGTCAGAACTACCTTTGAAAAACAGACAACTATGATCAGTCTTAAATTAATAACATTACCTACAATACATATTTATATATTACTTTTGAAATATGAAGGCATTTAAGATGTATTTTTACACTATATATATGAAGAAAGAGCTTGTCTCGTTAAAAAAAATAACTACACAAACAAGTCGTGCTCGTTTCACATATTTTGAACATGTCATCTGGGTTGCAGATTCTGCACATGATTTTTTCTCAAGGAAATGTGATGTAAATGAGGAGTCAAGATAACAGGACAACATAAAAGGATAGGGCTTTCAATTGGACTATTGCACAGGCCAACGGCCCTCACTCTTACTATATATTCCCAGATACACTGTTTAAATGTTTCTTTCTTCATTTTCATCCCATCACAACTAGCTAAAATCTTTTGAATCACTGTAAGTACTCCTATATTCTCAATGATACACTATTCAGACTTACAAAAATGTATACACAATTATTATGCTTCTCTTAGAGCCACAATATATTGAAGAGTGGCAATTGTGCATGGAAGGGATTAAGAACTCCATGAAATCTTCTTGCAGAGTTTCCTTCAAGTTTTTGCCTTCATGTGGGAAAAGTTCTGGTTTCAAGTCTCAGTGTACCAGTAATAACTGGTATCGCTATAGTAGCTTTTATTAATCAATAACCCCTTATGGGGTGAAATATTGGTTCCAGTGAAGTCAATGGGAGTTTTGTCATTGACTTCAGTGAGGCCATGATTTCAGCCATAGTCTTTAGTACTTGGCAAGGAAGGGGCTCTAAGGCTCATGGTATTTGGAGCTAATGAACTTCCTAAGATGCCCTTCAGGACGTCTACAGGAAAGAAGGGAATGCACCCCCTCATAAACTTCCTGCTCTTTCCTCCTGCCCAGCTCCATCAAAACTACTCCACGCTGCAGGAGCAAGGCTTATTTCCTACAGATCTGAAAAGTACACAGGAGTGGGGGAGAGCCTTCTGAAGAAGGTATTTTACTCATCAGTTAGATTAATCCTATTCATTTCAGTTGTCTCCAAACTCCCTGTTATTAATCTAGTGTGACAGCCACCATCTTGGCTAACACTCCAGGAACTGAACTAGGCACTTCCAAAGCTAAAAGCAGGAACTACTACAGTTTGAGCTAAAGCATTCTAGATAAGGTTGCACAGACTATATCCCCTGCAGACTAGCACAGAGGGGGAGCTGTAAGGTACACTCACCAGTGCATTGCACTAGGATCTGGCAAAAAAGCATTAGAAGAATTTTCCGGGTGTAGTGACCACTACTTATTTTGATATGTTAAGGCACAAACTGTGTTTGTAATTAAATTAGAAATATGCAGTCATTTTCCACGCTTCCTTAGTATTTGGTTAACATATTATGGCCTGTCTCTGCAAGGAAATAAGCTGGAAGTTGACGTTTTTGTTTTAATGAAAGCTAAGAACTCCTGCAATCATTTGACATTCATATTGAGCGATCCAATTTGGCTTTTCCAGTTTGATTATGATCAAGTAATCTTTGGTGCAGTTCACTAGATTTTATCTAGAGGAGTCCTCTAAACTAGGTTCTCTCTCACCTCTTCATTTCATTTTACCCCTTTTTAATGGCTATAAACTAGCAAAAAAAAGTTAGAAGACCATGAACTCTAGTGAGCCCCTACAATTTTACAATGTCATTGGCCATGAATCCTTTGTCCAATTCACATCAACTTCTTTGGAAAAATTCTACCTTGGCCCCAGACCTAACCTACCAGTTTTGAAGACCATATGTTTAAATGTTTGTTTCTTTGGAAAAAGTGGGAAGACCATCAGAAATAAATTAAACTGGTTGGAACCTTAAATACAGAAGAACTACTGCTATTCTATAGTAGTATTAAGCATTGTAGGATCTCAAAGTACTTTCCAGCACTAATTAACCCTTTTAGCAATCCTATGAGATAAATATCATACCATTATTCCCATTATATAGATGTGTCAACTGTAGCGCCAGAGCAATTAAGGTTAATACACTTTCATGATTACGCAACTGAATTAGTGACCTAATTTACATGGTGCTATGCATTATGGCTCCCACAAACTTTGGCATATGTGACTTGACCACGTTTGTGGAGCTAGTCAGTGGTAGAGTCAAGAATAGAACTGGAGTCCTGACTTCAAGGGCCTGGTTCTCATCTTACTTATACTGGTGTAAGTCAAGAGTAACTCCACTGAAGTCAGTGTAAAACTGGTGTGAGAGGAATCAGGCTATAGGTCACCTGCTCTAATGAATAGAGAGTACTCCTTTTCAACATAAATATATCCCAACCCAATATCAATTAATGGCCAGCATGCTCTGCAGTGTCTGTATGTGTGTATGGTGCCTTTTCCAAAGTTTGGGACAGTCAAATTATGGTGATTTGTCCCATTCCTACTAAAATACATTTACTTCTGGAACTACATAAACTGTCAAGTGAGGTCACGTTTCTTCCTAAAACAACACATTCAGTTCAGGTTTAAGTGATCTCAATTAATATTGCAAAGTGCTTTGAAGAAGAAAGGTGCTGTACCATTTCTAAAATACTATTTTAGAAGATCTACAGTGAAAGTAAATGAGAGGGAGGAGGATAGATTCTAAATGAAAGAAAAAGTTATCACTCTCTCCAAAACTAAAGAATGCATAAATTGAAAATATTTAAATTAACTTTTTGAAATGTATTTGAAAGAACATACTTAAAAGCCAACAGTATCTGATAAATTGGATGCAGCTGACATTACCTTTTTAGATTTATAAAGGCGTTTGAAAACTCAAGCTTTAGGGGATCAGAAGGGAAAAACAAAGTGAATAAAAAAGGATGGTCAGTAATAAAACACAAGGACTTTACAGAATTATTGAAGGCAATCACATATCATTCCATTTTGGAAGCACTCCACATTTTTTTAAATAAGATTACGGTCATTCCTAATTGTTTCTAGAATAGAGACTTGTGGTGTTTATTTGCTGGGTGCCTTCTTTTCTGACTGATTAGCTTTATGAAGATTAGCTACCAGTAATTTCTGAAATACCTAATGTAAGGTAATTAGCTCACAGCGTGTTTCAGTTTGTGCTGCCCATGAGAGGAGTTTACTGAGTCTCTGCTGAGAGGAGGATTATAGGAGCTATCACAAACAAGGAAGCAGTAAGTTAGAAGAAAGTTAATTTTTCATCCCAAAGTGGAACTATATTGGCTTAAAATATTTGGTAAACTAGTGAGAGAAGCTCATTATGTCTGGGCCTGTAGTAAAATACATTTAAAAGAGCAATATAGAGAGTTATAATTTGTTTCTATTTTTGTTCTGCTAATGAAAAGTTTGTGGTGTGTCAAGTTTCAGAAAGCTTTTGAATTACTGCACTTGGACTCAGTACTAATGTATCTTTGTCATACAGAACATCTACTCTGAGTTGCTTTCTACACTAGACTAACCACATCCCAATCCAGCAAATACTTACATGTATGTTTAATTTCTCATAATGGGTACACTTACATGTATGAAGCATGCACATTAGTGTCTGTGGGAATAAGTTCTTGAAGTCCTGTAACAGAATACACGAAGCATCATATTAAACCTGGTTTAGATCATATGGGATGGTGATCTGATTTAGCTGCTTCATATTCCTTGTCATTAGGGTTAAAAGACTTATATAGCATATTTCACTACTTTTTAGAGAAAACCCTTTCTACATATTTCATCTGTTTTATTATGAGCACAAAATTTTTGCATCTACTTACATGAAAACCCCTTACCACAGTACATGTCAACATATAGTGACTCAGTTAATGGGGGGGGTAGGAATATATGACAGGTAAAATTTGTTAATGGAAAAGTTAATGAAACTCAAAATAAATTACCCGGTAGGATTAGGAAGAATTGAGGCTATGTTCAGACTGACTGCGACAAAATCGCCACCGCCAGATCGATCTTTCTTGATCGATTGAGCGATCAGTGAGACCTGCTCAATCGATCAGGAAGTCGACTGAGTAAGTCCTCCACCTCAAGTAGCGTAGCGCTGAGCCGACAGGAACGTTGCTCTTGTCAGCCCAGCGCAGTGAGAACAGCGCGCACAAGGGAAGCAGAGCAGTCGACATCAGTTACTTACTCTGCGTAGTTTGCATAACTCCCGTCGACTGCCGCCAAATCGCGCGGTAAATGTGAACCAGCCCTGAAACAACATTTTAAAAATATGATTAATAAAAGACAATCAACATATTTGAATATAAGGTATGGAGTAAAATATAAGGTGTGAAATAAAATGGAGACTGTTAAAACTTACTTCTCCATAGAAAGATGCTATGTAATTTAAACCTAATTTATAAAGGATTTAGACAAGAATATTTTGATTGCTTTAGGCTATAACCAGTTGCAAGGCTTCAGGGCTGCTATAAATAAAGTTTGTTAAAGTTATTGAATGGAAAGATAAAACAAATAGAGAGTTTAATCTAGGGAGAAAGTGTTTAAACATTATAATTATTGAGTCCAGTTTTTAATATTGTATTAATTTTAATGACCTCATTTATCAAAAGACTTATGAAGAGGATGACTAAACCCTAAATGAAGACAGTTAAATGTATTCTGCCTAAAACAACAAAGGATTTCAGGGATTCATGGCTCATGTTTATAACCTGAAACACAAAGTAATCTGACTCATAATTCTCTGCTCTGTAACATTAAAAATCAGGGGAGATGCTAAAAATGTCAAGCAATGCTAGGAAAAGCAGAAGAATTAATAAAACTTGAGTTTAACTCTTTTAAGGAGTTTTAAAGATGGATCAGTGGCACTCTAAATCAAAATTTGACCTGTTTTGATTTCTTTTCTCCCATTTTAATATAGGATATCACTAGATAAAACAGAAAACCTTTTAAAATGAAAATCAGAAACTCCACAGAAAAGAGAAAGTACAGAAAATTATGAGAAGAATATTAATAGTTTTCATATGGAGCAAAAGAAGAATGGCCATTGCCAATTAGACAACTGCAGTGTGAAATGAAGAGAATTTTGCATCACAATAAAGGTCAATTTAGCTATTAAACTTTTTTTGTTAATAATGTTCCTTTAATTTGAGGCACACTTTTCATATAAATCCTATTTCTCCTTTGCTTGCATTGATGGACATTGGAAAAACATCTGATGAAATGGACTGAGAGATTCTGTTTCAAATCTTAC
This sequence comes from Emydura macquarii macquarii, assembly GCF_026122565.2. Lineage (NCBI taxonomy): Eukaryota > Metazoa > Chordata > Testudines > Chelidae > Emydura > Emydura macquarii. The sequence goes on along the minus strand of NW_027131485.1, from coordinate 21,055,272 downwards.
ATGTGTTTAATATGGGCATGGAATTTTTCTGTTGATTTAACAGTTTATAGCCTAATCCTACAACATCAGGTATAACAGGGTGTATTGGGATTGGTTCACTTTGTCTAAGGAAACAAGAAACATTGTCCTCTGTCCCATTTGCTATTAGGTTTAATTCTGGAGCCATTTGCAAAAGAAATGTGAATTGTTTAAAGAAATGGAAAAGAAACGTATTTTATTTTGATGATTCTATGCCTCTGATGATATCTTGCTGTACTTAACACATTCTTAACTGATAAAAGCTTTGGCGGCGGGGTGGGGGTGTATTTTATTTTTGGTACAGCATTTTTTCCAGATTTAACATTAATTTTAATAAATATAAATTATTTGATGTGGCCAGTCTATAGTCTGATCATATTTGTAACTGATAATTTCAATGAATAAGTGAATATGGTAGGCACCAGAGAAGCAACCCACAGGTTTGGGATTCAAGGCAAAAGTCAAGTTGAAAACAAAGTCCACTAAATTAAAGCAATTTAACTGCCTGGCTTCCTGCAACCAGAGCCTTCCTATTATCTTAGGATGGGTCTGTTCCCTGAAGAGACCTTTTCCTCAACAGACTCAGAGCTCTCCAGAATTTATATCCTTTTATAGTAATTTACTCCAACCATACTTCCAATCATGAGCTGGATTGATCAACAATCCTTAAATGAGGGCACAGACAACTATGGTAGATTTTCTGCTCAGGAAACATACCCTCTTCTGAAAATCAGTGTACAAGGTCTAAATACAACATCATAAGAATATTAATACTTGGGTACTTTACAAATATTATCAGCATCCTTGTGCATCAGGTAAGTATTGTCACTTCCATTTTACAGGCTGAGAAACTGAGGCAGAAAGGTTAAGTGACTTGGCTGAAGCCACGGAGGAAGTCAGTATCAAACCAGAATATAGAATTGAGGAGATAAATCATAAGCCTATTGAAGTCAGTAGCAAAATTCCCATTGACTTTAATATGACTAGGATTTCACCCCAAGAAATCCCAGCTCTGATTCTTCTGTAACACTAAATCTTTCTCTATCTACTACATTGCAGTGTTAGTAAAAATAAATAAACCAAGTTGTCTATTTTTTTAGTGTCTTTTTACACTAAGAGTTGATTGTGATGGTGCCTCAACAGTGAGAATGAAAACAACGTCCCAACAAATGAAATTCATCATAGTGCCACAGTCTCAGACTGTGATCAATATAGCACATATACCAACATTTATTTAGCGATTGTTTGTGAGGTTTTTTAATTTAATTTAATGTGAAGCAAATGGAGAGTGCATCTATGTCCCTTTTTTATTTGGGTGTACAGGGAATATTAAACAATGAGCAGGCTGTAAAAAAAGGCAATTTCACTGAGCTTCCTTTTGCTCTCTCATATTATGAGGGAGAATATAGTCAGTTTTCACTAACTCTTTCTAACTTTGAACACCTCCATCAAGTTCCCTGTGTCTTTTTTCATTCACAATCTTCTAAACTTGACAGTCTCTCATGTCAAATGTTAACACTGTCACTTTACTAGCCATTCTGTAGATCTTCTTGACATCTTTCTTGTGCTGAGGCCACCAGAATTGAACATGGTGCTCCAGCTAATTGTTTCAGGGTGGTATATAAACACATATTCTATATTGTTTTCTATCATCTCACAACAAAAATGAAAGAACAGCAAGTAGAGGGGCAATTTGATTAAGGGGTTATGCTGCCCCCCACTCACCCCTGGGCTTTTTTGAAGACTTAGTGCAATCTACAGCACAGATGAAAAGGCAAACAGTGTGGTGTTGGTTTTATTTTTAAATTATTGCACTGGATCGTGAAATTAAGCTCAGCAGGAAAGGAAGATCCTGTAAAGATTTCCAAAGATATTGCATGCTCTGGTTAATTGTGCCAGCCTGGAGTGGCTGATTAGCATAATTAATTTAAACCTCTGATTACCCAAAGGAGGGAGATGTTCCTGGATGCACAGGTGAAATATAGTGGATGACTCTCTGAGAGGCAAATATACCACAGTTAATAGTGAAGAATTCAAAGGCTTGTTTTTGATTTTTTGAAAAAGGTATAGGAGGGGAGTTGAGACAGTGTACAGAGAGCCAGTTCAAGCCCAGTAGACAGTAAGATAGAGGATTGCTCAGTGATAGAGTCTGGGCTGTAGGAGGAATGACACTAATAAGACAAAGGAATCAAGTCTAAGGTCCAAGAACCCTGCTATACATCTGTATGTCAAAGCCACCACCAGAGACCATGGAGAGTGAGCCCAGAGGAAGTCGAACAAATAAAATGTTTATAAGATTTGTCTATGAAAATATTTTTTAGTACTATGACTAATCATTTGTATTATAGTAGCACTACATTCACAGATACCAAGGAAAGAAGGGACAATGTGATCTAGTCTGACCCTCTATATAACACTGGCCATAGAACTTCCCAAAATAATTCCTAGAGCTTATCTTTTAGAAAAACAGCCAATCTTGTTTTAAAAATTGTCAGTGATGGAGAATCCACCATGATGCTTGATAAATTGTTCCAATGGTTAACTGCTCCCACCATTATTTCCAGTCTGAATTTGTTTAGTTTCAACTTCCAGCCATTGGATCATGTTATACCTTTTTTCTGCTAGATTGAAGAGCCCATTATTAAATGTTTGTTCCCCACATAGATATAGACTGTAATCAAGTCACTCCTTTACCTTCTGTGTGTTAGACTTAAAGATCTCAATCTATTTAAGTTTATCACTATAAGACATTTTCTAATCCTTTAATCATTCTCATCACTCTTCTCTGAACCCACTCCAATTTATCAACTTAATGGCCTAAGCCAAGATTGGGCCCTCCTGGTGCTTGGCACTGTGCAAACACATAGTGAGACAGTTCCTGCCTTAAACAACTTTCATTCTAAACAGCCAAGGCAGACAAAGCAAGGAAAGGGAAACAGAGGCCCAGAGAGGTTACATGATGCACCCCAGGTCACCAAGTGGTAGATCTTGTAATAGAATCCAGGTTTCCAGAGTCCCAACCCAGTGCCACCATGAGCATCTCCAAACAGTCTCCTAACAAACGATGAAGACCTTCAGAGGAGAATCCACTAACTGTGAAGAACTGCCAATGGACATTCTGACAGGCCTTTGACTATGGTCATTTTTAAAACTCTTTGTTGAGAATCAGAATTATGTGTTCAGATTCCCCACTGGTATAAATCAGGAAAATTCCACTGATTTCAAGAGAGCTACAGAACTTATAACACCTGAGAATCTAGCTCAATTTTTCCACTTTAATATTTATTTTTTAAACCAATGCCTGTTGTTCAGAGGTGGTTGTGCCAATTCTGCCATCTTGGAAAAGAGCTGCAAATGCTTGTGAAAAATTCTGTTATTAGACATAAAATTTTATACAGTGAAAACTAAATTTGATCCCAGATGAATAATAGGCTCAAGGAAGGTTTGCAGAAAATGGAGAGATGAGATATAAACCATATGGCCATTTGATCAAAAATCTAAGGATCAAACACAGTTTGTAAGCAAGTGGACAGCAGTTATACTGCCTCTTTGGTGAAAAAAATCAAATGGCTACAATGGCATTACACTGACTGCCCTGATGCAGATGGAGTAAAAGCCACTTCCTCAAACTATAAAAATCAGTTATTCTGAGCAGAGTGGAGGCACCAGCAGCAGGAAAAGGAATACAGTGTTCTGAAATAAAAACTGACAAGATGACTGAGTGGTTCATTAAAATGTGGAAATGTTCTCCTTATACTCAGGAGTCAGATTTCCCAACCTTGGCCATTACCTGCCTGAATGAAAGACCAGCTTGACCAAAATTTGGCAGCATCCTAGAGAAATCTAAAAATACAATGCATTTTGCATTCTAATGTCCAGGAACTCAAAAGAAGCAGTGGATATTTTATTAATAATCTGCATTCCTCAAGGCTTCTGAATATACACTATTAACTCGCCTCCAAAGTCCTTACACTAAAGCATATAAATAGTTGTCTTGTAACAGCACTTTGAGATGCCTGGACCAGACAAAGTGCTACCTCAAACTCAGTTCAAGTGTATGACTAATTCATTGTAGGAAAAGCCTTCCCCTGGAGTTAGGTAGAGGACCACTCTATGGATGGGACAAATGTGGAGCATCCACACAGGGAAGCCTACATGCTTGCTGCACACCATGTACCAATCTATTCAGAGTGCTGGGTGATGGTTGGGAAAGGTTATTGGATACATATAAATGAGTATAAAGAGGAGAGAAACTTACAAATATGGTTTACCAATCATGCAGCACATAGGTTAGTAAAGAAGTCTCAAATAGCTGTCTATCCACGAGCTGGAAGTGGGAGACTGCCCCCTCTGAAACACCCACTTAGTTCCCTGCATATAGTTCCTTTACTTGTGTTCTGTGCAGTGAAGAATAAGCTGGACTCTGTGTGTATTATTCTGAATGAAAGGCAGACAGGTAGGTGTGTGGGCAAGTATCAGCAAGTGTTGTTGGTTGCTGACTCAGTGTTGACTTCATCAAGCAGCAAACAATCTTTGGTGTTAATGGTGTTCCTTTGAGGCTTCTCCAAAGCTGAAAGCCTAATGAATCCATTGCTCTCAGTCAAGCATGAGCCACACGCAGCCCTGTTTCCAGACCTGTGATTACTAAGAAATCACAGGGGGGCAGATAGCCAAAACTTTACACACACAAGTGAGCAGTAACTCCCAAAGTAGTCCCATTGACTTTTCCTTTCCAGAAGAACAAACCTCTTCCACAGTACAAATATTGTCATCATGGTCCCAGCTGACAGCTCATCCCTCCAGGGGTTTATTCATAGGAGGGGAGCACTTGGCTGTTTATTTTGAAAATTTCCTATTATTTTGCTTAAAGCCTGGGATGGATGTGGCTATTTATGCAACTTCCTCTCTGTGCTGCTATTGCTGCTCCCAGAGAGGGAGAGTTGAGGTGAAACAGGACTTGCTGGGATTAGACAAAAGCACCCTGATCAGGAAGGTGCCATGCCATTGATATGAATTTTAATTTAATTCAGTTTCTTGCTCAACAGTTCAGCCTTCCCTTTGTCCAGGTGATTAGACAAAGAATGCTGAAGGAAATACTATTTTCCATGCTATGATAAAATAATTTATTTTTGAAAGGTAGAGCTCCAGGGCTAATTAGGATGGCATGCATGTTTTTAAAGGGTTAAAGCAACACAAGCTGGTGTGAATACGTGAGAGCTGCAGACAAGCAGTGGTTCCCTATAAATACCAGACTATGTTTTAAGGTTCTGGTCCCGATTTTCAAAGACCTTCAATGGAATGAGCTAGAGCTTCAGAGCTGAATTCTTCAGGCACAATGGAACTATCATTTACTATGGGCAGTCTAGTGTGACAGAGGGGAAAGTGTTCTTGGCCACTGGTCAATGGTAATGGCATACCCTTCTGCAAAAATAACATGACCTCAGATCTTACTGCCATCAAAACAAAATGCGAGAACACCTCTTTGTTGAATGTTTCCAGTAATAATAATAACAACAGTAATAATAAAGATGTAGTTATTTTAATTTAAAAAATAAATTTCCATCTGTACTTGTCCAAAAAGAGTACACCTGCCTAAAATTCTAGGCTCAGGCACTTGGATTTATATAATGTTATAAGAAGTAATGTACTGTTAAAGACTGATGCCATGATGGTGGGTGTGGTATAAATACCTACATAGATTAGATAAATGATTTTATGTTACAGGCAAAAATCATTTTAGATATGTATCTACACTTACAGTTGAACAGTCTCTACTGGTGATTAACTTGAGCAGTCACAGTTAAGATGTAGAGTAGGAGGGTCAGCAAAGAAATACCTTATCTAACTCCTGCCTTACAACAGATGGTAATATCTGGTAGCAATTTTGTTCCACTCCTATCACTGTGTCCAGCAGACTTTAGATAGTCACATGCTATGAACATTGTAATGTGTTTTTTCCTCACACTTCACAAAAATCACATATCTTGGCTTTGATGACAGAGCCATGAAATGTTCCTTTTTTTGCTAGCTGGCAGTGGGACGTTTGTTCTATCTGTTTAATGTGGCATATACATGTGTGGAAAGACCTGTGATATTACAATTAGAGTCTAGTTTCTTTTCCTTTGGAGAAGAATGTTTTCTTTTATTGTAATATACACTATGGGCTGGTCTACACTAGGAAATTAGCTCAATCTGGCTATGTCGTTCAGGAATATGAAATATCTGTATCCCTGAGAGACATAATTAAACTGACCCAAGTCCCTGTATAGACAGCACTAGATCGATAGAAGAATTATTCTATTGACCTAGCTACTGCCTCTCTGGGAGATGGCTTTTCTACAGAGATGGGAGAATCCTTTCTGTCACTGTAGTAAAGGCATATCTACACTACAAAATTAAGTTGACTTAACTTACATCGGCATACAGTTGCTGCAGTAACTAAATCACTTGTGTGGGTGTACACTTTCCTCCTTGTGATGGCGGTGCACTTCCTCGCCAGGAGCACTTGTATTGATTGTACTGTCAGTATGAGGCATTGTGGGACAGCTTCTGAAAGCCAGTAATAGTTGACATAAGCAAAACAGTGTCTACACTGACACCGCATCGACCTAACAACATGGACATTTACTCTACGCCTCTTGTGGAGGTGAATTTATTAAGTGAGTATAGTGGGGCAGTTATGTCAGCAGGAGCAAAATTTTAGTGTAGACACTTACATAGTTAGATTGATGTTAGTTGCCTTACATTGACCTAACTCTGTAGTGTAGACCAGGCCTAAGTATCTACACTGAAGTGCTGCAGTTGTGCTGCTGTAGCATTTTAAATGTAGTCATAGCCTATGTGTCTATACATTCTGAGCAGTGTGACTGTCCAGCAGAGATATAGCAGCTCAGCTCATTTACCTCAGAAGCATTCACTGCATTGTGAAGTGAATCAGTTACCAGTACCCGCAGCTGTTATTGTCACGGATTCAATAAAGCAGCTTACTATATTTTTCATGGTCAGTCCTCTAGTATCAAGCCGTTTACTTTATTTAATTTAACCACAGATCAGTGTTCTGTGTTTAAGGATCAGGCCATCCTGATGCTGCTGCCATTTCATAACAACTCTGCAAATTAAGACAAAAAACAGCCCTGTATGTTAAGACTGTAATTAACTCTTATTCAGCAAACTGAGGTTTTCAAGATGTCTAATGACATCTGAAATGGCTTGAAACTGCTGTTTGGGTTCAGATTCCAGCATCTCTAAAATTCAAAGTTGTTTGAGCCACACCCATCTTCTCTTATACTTTCACTCACTCACATGTTACTTGGTTATTTTCTGCCTGGCAAACTACTCACTAAGAACAAGACTGTGCTTCAGTTTGTGTGCAGAACATCCATTGACTTGGGAGAGGATTGATTCAAAGGGAATTCTATTCATGGACATAATATTCAATACAGCCCATAGCACTAGACATTTCACCTATTGTGCATTTGCACTCAGGTTATACTTAAATACACTTTATGGGCTAAACCTGTCATCCTGCTACACAGCCTTAGTAACTGAGCAGTGCACAGATGAAAGCCACAGGGGTCTGAAGTAGGGGTTCTCCCCCACCCTGCAGAGCAGTAACCCCAGCAAGTGTTTCACCCACAACTAAGAAATAACAACTTGCAATTTTGTGTAATTATGGAACCCCTTTTGCACTCATTAGCCCCCACTCCATAGGGAGTTCTGGGACACTGCAGGGAGCCCCTGCAGAACATACTTCTATGGCACTCAGGGAATGAAAGCCTTTGTGTAGACCTCCAAGCATTTTAAACTCTCCCATTTTCCCCCTAGCGTAGCGTAATGACACCAGATTGACCATCAGGGCCTTCTGCAGCAGCAGCAGCAGCAGCAGCAGCAAAGAAGAGGCATACATAAGTCCTGTATAATATACACATTTATGAGCAGAAAAGGTTGAGTGTCCATTTGCTAGAAAAAAACCAAACAAAAAGGAGTACCAAATCCCTTATGGTACCATAAAATGACATAACTGCACCTGTCTCTATGTCTAATAACCGCATACACCAAATAAAAAACAAAATTCCTCTACATTTAGAAAGATTACTATTTAAAGAAAAGTAACACCGTGTTCAGCACAGTATATTACATACCATTCCTGTCACAACCCACAATATTATAGATGCCTGAGCTCAAAAGCTGTATGAATGTTGTCAATTGTGTGCACCTGCGGCATTTGTTTCTATGGTGGATTAACACTGTGAGCCTTCAGGGAAATTGTGTATTATAATTCAAAGCCTAAGGAGCAGCAAGAATGAAGTGGCTTCCAGTTTAAGATATGAGTACTGCTATCAATCTTGTAAAGTCCACTATGACATACAGTAATTAATTTTGCAAGATGCATGTGAATACACACTGACATATTTGAGGCCAGAATCAAGCCTTCTTGGCTAAACAGACATGCCCTCTATTAAAACCTTTAGGCCCTAGTAACTATGAAAGAGATTTTTATGCCTTTTCAACTCTAACGCATCCAAACTTGCCTACACTCTCTGTGGTTGAAGAAACAGGAAGAACAAAAAGCCTTCTCAAGGATAATAGCTTGGAGTTTTTTTCTTTCCTCTTTTTCTCATTGACTAGCCAAAGGCTCACATATCAGGATCTAAATGAAATGATAGATGCTGTTTGAATGCTTTAATTACAGACAGGTGTTCTAAAGTGAGCAGAATATTAATCTTTTCTAGTAGTGAACCTTTCAAAAGCATGAAGTGTAATAACTGACCAGTGGATCAGGCATTTAGAGTAAGGAATTAGGTATTAAGATTGGACAGAGTAAAATGGAGTGTTCCAGAGATTTTACTAATTAAATAACTGTGATACTTGAATAACTGAAATAATGCTCTATATTAAAGTCATTTTCCTAGAGACTTCAAAAAGCAATACATTAATATCAATTGATCACTCTATTCAGGTTCTAGATAGAGTTGCCTTTGTACCAAATTATTTGCCATCTGTTTCTGCTTACCTGCTCCTTCTGTTGGTAGTCCCAATATACCTGAGCAGAAAGAAGGAACAAAAAAATTAGTTGAATGTTTTTTCTTAAGAAGTTGAACTAGGTTAAGATATTTCCTTGATTTTATGCTTCTCTGTTTTCCAGATTTGCAAAATAGTATGTCACCAGAGTGAAGTTTAGCCCATACCCTTTGTACACAACATTTTTCTCATTATGTATCCTCCAAAAAAATCACTCCTTACATTTGAGTTGTTCTGAAATACCAAATACAAGTCAGGGGAGAAAAAATGTAGATTAGCAAGACTGCATGATATTTTTTCATGCTGAATGTTTCCAGGTAGTATCTCCTCTCAAAGCCCTTCCATGGTGACCTTTTGCACCAGCATTTCATTTTCTTGAACAATGAAATTAACATTGCTTTTAATTGCATGCCAGCAGCTAAACTACAATTTTTAAAAATTTGTCTGTCATAAGACAGGGCAGTAGAAAAATGGATGCTATGGTAAAATTAACTACAAACTATCTGCATATATAATATGACATTTTAAAGTTGCTTATTTTAAGAAGCATCTCCTATTTGGTGCTAAGTGCGCCATATATAGTCAATACAGGACATATGTCTCATATTTCACCAGTGATGACTCAAAGGATCATCACAGATACAAAGGTATGATTTTGTACCATGAATAAAACATTGCTTTGCCTCAGATGGTTTATCTCTCTTATTACCTTAAGCATTCTATGTCAAGAACTGTACTACTTCTGAAAATATATACATACTTATGTCCATGCTATATTGGACCACCTAATACATTTTACAAGACATAATACTGAGTGCAGGTACTATCATAAAAAAATCACAATAGATTAATCTTTCCCACATGGTAAATATTTCCTTACAAAGGAATTTATTATAGCAAGGTTTTTCTTCTAATGAAGTAATACAGCTCATCAGTAAAAGAAACCACAGTTACGAGTAGTATATACCCAGCAAGATATTTTTAAAAAACCAAACCACTTGTCAACACAGGTAATATTTTAATGAATAACTAACTTTACAACTCCACTAACTGTTCTGTATCTAATTTTAAATGCAAAAGAGCATGATTTACATTCATATCATAAAAATGTAAGATGAAAGTGACAAAGTTTGCCTGCATGTACTCTTTTTTTCCCCAGGTCTGTTTGCATCTGATTCAGTAGGTTTTGACTGAGTTTCAGTCACTAAGGAGAGGGGTTTGTTTATTTTAAGACAAACAAGAAATTACAAAAGCATTCTATAAAAAAATAACTTTCTTCATTCCTGAGTTTGGCTCAGTCTTGATTAAATCTATGAAATCTACCAAACTTTTAGACATCCGTTTGATCTCATCTCCATTCTAAAGAGCCTAAGGTTTGTTTCTGAGCATGATGGGTGACAGAACTGGTTTTCCCTTGAACTGCAAAAAAAAAATCAGTAAGTTGTTCTGGATTCAATAAAGGCAAAAACAAAGAACAACAAAAAAAGTAATTGTAAATGCAAACGTGTTGCCTTCTCACTTGGAAAACTGCATACAATATTAATAATGAATCATGTTCTTAGTCTCATATGTTTTCATGGAAGCACTTTATGAAAGTTTACTGAACCCAATTATCAATTTCTATGTGCATGGGGTCACACAGTTTTTTCCTAAATGCTAGCTGCTGCTGACAAGTGCAATGAGATGATTTAGTTCACAGTGATCATCTATCAAGTAGAAATTTGTTCATTTTCTTCCTGCTCCATTTTACAGACTTTTAAAATGTGTGGGAAACCTTCAGAGTCCTCGTCAAACCAGAGGCAACCAATCATTGAAAAAAGTGAATTTATCTTCCTCCTTTCTCCCTGCTGCTAAACATATACTGCTTTTTTAAACATAAAACAAATGAGAGACAGGTTCTGAGTTAAAACTGTGAAAAATCACAGTTAAGGTATGAAATTTAGAACATGTGTAATAAATACAGATGAGTCACCACTGAAGAAATGAAAAGGAACCTAGATATTTGATCTAATTGTCCAGTTCATATATTTTTTCATACCAGTAAATTACCTGAATCTATGAGCTAGTCTATCTGGTTATTCCACGGTGTACACTCTTTATTCAGAAGGGTGATGTAAGGCCAAAAAATGCCATTTTAAATATGCTGATTTTTATAGCTTGGCACTTTCTCCTTTCTGAAGGAGGAAAACAAACCTTTGAATAGACAAGGTAGGTGAGATAGTAACTTTTATTGGACCAACTTCTGTTGGTGAGACTAAATTTTGAGCTTACACAGAGCTCTTCTTAAGGTCCCTTTATGCACCTTGTGTCTCTAATATCCTGGGACCAACACAGCTCCAACAACTCTGCATACAAACCTTAGAATAGTCAGTTCTTCTAAGATCCTTGGTAAGCGTGATTCTAAGAAGTAGGATAAGAATTCTATTAATCTTGAGTTGTACTGTTGCATCATTCTGCTATGTATAGGTGTCTTTTTTATTGTTATTACTAGTTTTGGGAGTGCTTATATGGATAAAAATCAATAACTAGAAGTCCAGGAAAGAGGAAAAGTTTACAATGAAATTTCATCACTAGAATAGTAAGGTAAACTTTGTTCATCACTTGAATGGTAAACAGTGTCAGTCAAACAATATTTCAATATGCGGAGCATTTTTTAAGGAAAGCAAGTCCCTCTGTCTCTTCTTTCGCCTACCTGCATGCACCCTTCCCTCTGATTTCTGCTTTTAAGGCATTTGTGATAATAGCTTTAGAAAGGAGTTCAATCCAGCTGTATGCAGCAGGTAACAAGATGCTTGTTGTGTCTCTTTGAATACCTCTAAGTTTTAGAAGACTTAAATGAGCCATTTCTTCCAATCATTAAAAATGGGATGTAGAGAAGAAATCAAACAAGACTAAAGGGAAGGATATAATAAACACAAAGGCAGATAAAGAAAAAACATTGGTTTTTTTTTTTTCAAATAAAACTGCCTTAAAAATTCACTTTTTCTCCTTTAAAGAGGCTACATCATTTAAATATATTCTTCTGTTTGGTAACATTAACACATTGGATCTAATTTACAGATTTTAATGCCAGTTCATTATTTCAGTGGTCAGATAACAGAATATATGGACATGACTAACAGAAGAAGAATGCCAGAAATAATGGCTGGAATAGGTAATGAGGTCCAATTTTATGCTCTTTCTTATATTTCTCTATAAAAAAAAAATCTATAATTAGGCTGGCAAATAATGATTTGTAGATAAATAATGCATGTTATTTCATGCAAAATCATTAGTGGTATTCAGTAGTATTTTTATTATCAGAGCTCTTTATCAGCTCAGAACAACAATTTACTTATCTTCAGGAAGCCAGCCTATTTCTTTAGATAAAATAAAAATGATCTGAGACCATGGTTGCTATAGAAACAGTAGAACCCATCAGCACTGTGCTAAAACACACCTGTTTTCTAAAGACTTTAGGAATTAACCAGGAAGTCAAATTTCTAAATAATACAAGGGCAGTGCAAACAAGGTTCTATTCCAACCTCATCTGATCTGCTGTTTTCCTCACCATAGGTCATGCAGGCTTGGAAGAATCAGAGACTGGAAAAGCAAATTTAACCTTTGGTGATCCGTCTATAGGTAAATGATGGAAAAATTCTGTTAACATTTCTTGGATCATGTTTACTGTCTCTCTACACTACTTTCTTTTTTGACAATTCATTTTGTTCACATAAACATCTGGCAAACACTCACATTCAACAAAGTCACCTGTTCAAGCCAATCTCCCATTTTTAGAGGCTACAGTCATCCGTTCAGGGCAAAGGAAATAATACCATATGAGTAGAGTGACCAATCAGAAAGCTTGAATATTGAACTGGAGGTTATCAAAGCACATGGCAAACAATTTGCAAGCAAATACACTGGTCGAAATATGTTCACGTAAAATACTCAACAGATTATTCTGAATGATGAATTGGTATATTTGCTCAATTAAAGACAAATAATTAGTGAATAATGACTAATTATTTAATGACTAAAGACAGAATTCAGGTCTGGGTTAAATAAATCCCTCCCATTTTTAAGTTATGCAAAGATGGGGAAAATAAACACTTTGTCTGATGTGATTTGGACTTCTTCCATGCACACAACTCAAATGTCTGAACTATACAAGCTAGTTCTCCCTGGATAACAGTCTTCAGCCAAGGTTATAAGTAACAATGAACTAGATGGAGCAGCAGGGGCCTTACAGGAAGCCTGCAGGCTTAAGCGTAGATTGCCCTAACATTACATAGAGATCTTATTGGTAGAGCTTGTCATGAATTTTACATCAAAATATTTTTGACAGAAAATGCAGTTTCTATAAAATCAAAATCTATCATGGGAAAATTTCACTTTTGCCAATATTTATCAATTTCCATTGGGAAAATCTAAACAAAATACTTTATTTCAGATCAGTATGGCCTGACTTGAAATATTTCAGTTTGTTGAACTCACCTGAAACATTTAATTTCTATTAAATTGAATTGAATTGCATTTCCCTCATTGCCAACTCCACATAGCAGAAATTCACCAGAGAAACCCTGAAAAGTCACTAGATGCCCACTGTGAGGGAGTCTGGCAGGAGCACAGAAGGGTATATGGGGGCAAAGGGCAGGGTCCGTGTGAAGGAGACTCCCCTACAGTGAGGAGGGGCAGGGCAGGATCTGTGTGAGGGAGTTTCCCCCACAGCAAGGAGGGGCGGGGTTGGTCAGGATTTCTGTGGGAGTGTCCCCACGCCAGGCCGAATTGCCCAAGACTTCTCCCTCCCCATCTGATCACAGCCTTGCCAGACCTGACTGGGAGTGCCAAGCTGTTCAACTCCTGAAGTGTGCAGTGGGCCAGGTTGCACCTGTGGATCGATGTCTCTGGCTGCCACTGCTCAGGCCTACCTCTGCTCAGCAGGTTTGCTGTCTGCAGTCCCACACTGTTGAGCTGCTTGTGAGTGATTGGCGGTATCTTTCTCTGAATGTCGTGGCAGTTGGCAGGGAAAGTCACTAGATTTGTCGCTCATCACTTTGAGACTGATTTTCTCACCAGGGAAACCAAAAAGTTGCTAAATCTAGTGACAGAATTGTTAAGTTGACAGTTCATGTCTGTCCCTCTCCCCCTTTTTCCAGCCAGTGTTCTCCCCTGTGGGCTGAACTCCCTGGAAGACTACATTTTCCACAATGCAACATAGACTTCCCTCTGACCAAACTGACTCCCTTCTGACCAAGCTGTGTAGAGCATCATGGAAGTCACATGACTACAAGTGTATCATGGCACATGTAGACCAGCCAGGGAGCCTAGCTCATAGAAGTGAATGGGGGCATCAAGCTCCTGAGTTCAAAAATCAATGAGATAACATACCACAATAGGGAAATGAAGATAAAAGCAGCAAAATGAAACATTCTGATCTGGGGAATGTCAAAATATTCCATTTCAACTGACTGGCAAAATAAAACATTTCTTAGTTGAAATATTTTAAAAATATTTTGTTCCACAAAATAAAAAATATATTTCAACTTTTTATCCTGATTTGGAACAAACAAATGTTGATATATTGGAATTTCCCATTGGACAGTAATTTCAAACTTTGCTCAGCTCCACTTATTTGCTTTCATGGTTAAGCCCTTGCTTTTTCTGCAAAGAGGCAAATGGTCCCTCTCACAATGAATTTGGAATAAAATCTATGAGATTTCCTCTCCAAATGGATTTTTGGGTAAGAGCTGATTCAGTATTGAAATTTTAAAAATAAAAGTCTGGAAACAAAACAGTTAAGGTTCTTACATTACTAGTAACCTTAACTACCCAAACACTGTATGTTCCATACAGTATGAATATCACTGAAGACTAGCATTGTTAAGTACATGTCTAATTCTGTTCTCAGATCTGCTTACACAATTCCAGTTGGCTTCAGTAGGAATGATGTGGCTATGTATGCAAGATCAAATTTGAGCCCTCTATGTGCAATGTGGATACATTAAATGATGAGACTCTTCATACCTGCATTTAAGGTTCCTTTGGGAACTATGGTGGGGTGGCCTTCATGCTCCCGTGGGCCAAGCACTTTTCCAGCGTGATGGGCACAAAATGGCCACCCGGGGCTCCCACCAGTCTTAAGATGGTGGCCATCTCACTTCTGCCCAGTCTTCCTTCAGGCCTTCGCAGGCCGAGCAGTGCCCTCGGGACCTTAGGTTCTAAGGTTGCGGTAGGGGGTGTCTGAGCCCACCCTCTTCTTCAGACACCAGCCCAGAGATAGTGGCTGGCGGCTGCTGCTATAAGGCACTGCGTAAGTCTTTTCTCTGAGCTGCTTCCCTACCCTGGTCTTCATTGGGGCTAAGTAGCCACTCCACCGGGCAAGCCCCTACCTTCACCTTCTCCAGACTCCAAGAGCACCCTGCCTGCCTGGCAGGGAGCTTATATCTGCTCCCAGGCAGTGCTTAATGGGTCTCAGCTGACTCTGGCCTCAGCTGACCCTAATCAGCCTGGAGGAAGCCTTGGGCAGCTCTAGGGGAACAGGGCCCTGGTCATTCTTTGGCTAACATAGCGCCCTTCTACCACCCTCCAGTAGCCCCTGTCACAGAACCTTGAAATCATAACATCAATAAGATAAGCTTTTGTATTTAATTTAAATAGTGCCCTCAGATGGCTTTTGGGTCCTTTGAAAGACATAAGAAAACAATAGTTTGTGAGGTCATCAAAGACTTAATACGGGACTATCATCTATTGCTCTCTGAAAGGATTGACAGGTATTTTGCTGAAAAAGGAGCAGTTTTTGAAATGTGGGGATTTACAATAAACAGAGCTGATCAATGTGTATGTCCTAAATACAGGAATAGGGAAAAGGGCGAGATGGCATATAGGGAAGAGGATTTGTCGGGGAAAGGCAGATAGGAGTCAGGGAACAATAAGAATAATCTCACTGATAGCCCCTAAATCCTAACAGCGACCCTTGAAACACTATCAATTTCACTATCTCCTTGTAAACCTTAAACCTAACACCACCACCCCCCATCCGGGATACTGCAGCCCACCCCACCATTGTCCTCCCCAGACCCACACTCCCATCCCCATGCATGGACTCGCTTGCTCCCCTTGCCAAATACCTCCCAGGGATCCTCCCCACACGATGGATAGAGTCCCACCCCTCCCCATATATCTCCCTGCACGCCATTGTACTCCCCAGACCTCCATTCCCACACATGGACTCGCTTGCCTTCCTTGGCAAATGCCTTCCAGGGACCCTCCCCCCACGCTGGATAGTGTCCCCCTCTCCCCACATACCCCCCTGCAACCCTCAAGTCCCACACTTCCAGCCCCTCCTATGGGGCCACAGCTCATCATGCTGCTGCCACCCCCTGATCCCCGATCACCCCCCAACCCTCCCCCCACTGCATACCATCCCTGGATATTGTATTACTCTGCCTTGTAAACCCTGACCATTGCTTTTTTGTTTTTTGCTTAAACATTTTCTAATAAAACGTTTAAATCTGCTGCCTGTAAAAATCCAGGTATACCATGCACTAGGATCTGATGTCCAGGGTATCTGCAACTCCCATTGACATCAGCTGGGGATATGCTCAGCACCTCTGAAATCAAGCTCTATGCAAACATACATACAGAGAGAGAGCAAAATTAGGAAGAGTGAGATTACCTTTACCAAGGGCACTAATCAATTTGTATGCTGTACTTCATGGAATGACCCCGACCTGTTTTTTTTTTTAAACTTTGTTCTTTCTCTTAATTATATACACAGTACAGTGATAACTCTTACTGGTAGGCAAATAAGCAGACAAAGATAGCATCACATTTCTCTACTGCAGAGATTATAAGCAAAAATATAATACTTGTAAAATTTAGCAGAAGGATTCATGGCACCAATTATCATCTCACTCTCATATATTGATTGCAATCCATTCTACATTAGACAGGGTATAGGAAATGTGAGGCCTTGAACAGTACAAGAAGTTACAGAAGACAGACAATGAATCCACACAATCTAAAGAGAGTACATCAGAGAGCAAGGACACAAAACTCTATTACCTTTGAATCTGGTGGCCTCCCATACTGCAAATCAAGTGCATTAAAAAAATGAAATGTTTTTCTTTCTTTCAAGTATGAAAATCACTGTCCTAGTACTTTCAACAGAGGTTTTGATCAAAGTTCCCAACAAATGGCCCATAACATTAAACGGGAAAGCACATTTGTTCTATCCCTGTGGAATAATTAACTGTAAACCTACATCCCCCAAGCTACATTGAAAGAAAAAAAAAAGAGTGTACATTTCAACTCAAAATAAAAACACTACCAAAACACTATGCTACATACACATTTCCACCCATGCAGAGGAGATGAGAGTGAGAATGAACAACATATGACAGATTTTGTCATGTTGTCTAATGCACTGGAAGGTGCTCAGATACTATGATGATGTGCGTGGTATAAGAACCATAACAGAACAGAATTTATTCCTGCAAAATATTAACATGCTTCCCACCTTGCATTAGAAGAATTAGACATTGAAATTAAAAAGCCTAGAATTAATCAGGAAAGTATCACACAGTTTTAGGTCCTGAACCTGATTTCATTTAAGTCGGTGGCAAAGCTGCCATTGATTTCACTGTGAGTCAGATTGGACCTTTACGGTGAAATTCACCCTTGTCCTGGGGTCCAGCACAAGACCTATACGTGTAAACTCTATGGGCTTAACTGGGACTTAAACAGTTCTTGGGCTTTGAGTTGGCCCTCTGCACAAGGGTGGGTTTCACAATTTCACTCTTAGTGAGCATAAATCCAGCATAGCAGATGTCAGATACTGTAGTGCAAAAATAAAATAAAATAAAAACTAAACAGAGAGGTACATACACAAAAAAAGACTGGAATGCTTAACTGATTTTAAACATATATGAATCATTTTACAATCACATCACCGTATACCATCTGTCTTCTGTTTTGAACTATAATGATAGAAGAGTCTTTGTAGTTATCATATGCCCTGTAATAATTTTTGTGCTTAAAACATGTCTCACATACAAGTGCTGCCAACAGCAGCTGAAAAGCTTCAATGAAACAGATTTAAATAATTAAAGTAATTGAAACAGGAGAAAGGGACCCTGGGTCTTCTACCTCCCAGAAGGGTGCCCTAACCAGCAGCTACAGAGTCATGCTTGTACTCTCTCTGGCCCAATGACTCTAAGTGGTTATTGAAAGTGGAACAGCTTCAACAGGAGAGATTTAGGGAGTCGAACATCAGGCTCTCTCATAGCTAAGTGGCTATAGTACTCACTTGAGAGGCAGGAGACTTATGTTCAAATAGTTTCTTTCTCCAGGCATAGGGGAGAATTGGAACTGGGTCTCCCATATCTCAGGTAAGTGCTCTAATCACTAGAATAAAAGCTATAAGGTGGACAGCACTAGCACTAGCACTAGCACTAGCACTAGCACTACCACCTCTCCCTTGAGTGAGGTAGGTGCTTCATTCATTCTCACAAGAAACAACTCAGGCACCTAAACCACTTGACTCCAGGAGAGCGGTTTCCAGGTGTGGATCAGAAGCAGAGATAGGCACCTCCCTGCAGCCCAGACTTAGACAACCATCTCTGTGAGAGGCACAGGGCTTTAGGACACACCCCTCTTATTGACATCTCCCATTGATTAACATAGGCAGCTCTCCACCTACCATGATGGCTTTTGTGGATCACATTCTTAAGCACCTGTCTCTCCCCATGTTTTGTATAAGGAGCTTAGGTGCCTAAACAAGACTCTGTGGATCACAGTGTTATTCCAGTGATTTTCTAGGTACCTAAAAGTTAGCCATTGAAATGTTCAGCTTTGCAACACCTAAGTCCCTTTGTGGATCTATGCACACTTAATGCCTCAAAATTGGTTTTAAGTAGGTTTATGTGATAGATAGGCCTTGTACCAAACCTGTGCCCAAGGGTGAATTTCATTCCAAGCGAATTGTGAGTAGTGAATACTGATAGTAATATCTCTGCTAAATATTTTGTGAGGAATCCATAGGCTAAAATCTATTTGCGTCAACCAACTGCATAAAGCAATTTTGAACAAAAAAGTTCGTAATATAACAAAATCTGCTCAATTCACAAACCAAAAAAAAAAAAAAAGGATTCAATTGGCTGAACAAACTGCTACAAAGAGTTTGCCCAGCTCTAGAGTGAAATATAAGTCTTTTCTTATTTAAGGACACATTTCATCAGTCGGTACTGGAAAATATTATATAATTTAGGTGATAGGGACAAAAGGGGCACTTGCTTATGTATGAAAAGTTAATTAATATTTATTGGAAATGGGCTTCTCCTTATGAACCTTTCCATTCTGGTTGTACTGTTTATATAGTTGTTTTTCTGAAGGGCCTTCCTTTTATATTTTCCATCTGTTCTAAAATCCAGCTACAGAATTAGGTGGAGAGGGCTATCTCCTAAAATAGACTGAGGGGCCTTTGTACCATATACAGATAAATTATTGTACTTGTGGGGATGATAGCTTTTGACACTCATATCGGTAAAGGGTGTGAAGGGTTTGTGTGGTTGTGCACCTCAGATTATTGTTGAAATAATGAAAGCTGGACAATTTTTTTCATTCCAACCATTTTTATTTTTAATGAAAAATGGCCTTTTTTAAAAAGTGAAAACTTTCACAAAACCCTTTTTGTTTTTCTAAATTTTTCCATCAACCTTGAACATTTCTGGGGTCTTTTTTGTCTTCATATTTTCTGCCATGGAGTACAACAGAGTGGATGTCTAGGGTGGTTCACACTCCCTCCCAGCCTCCATTCCTTTTCAATTTCTTAATTCTTCTTTTGCTGTTTGAAAAGTTAGAATAGAATAGAATAGAATAGAATAGAATAGAACATCCTCAATGTTTGGAGATGCTACAAAGCAGCAAAAGGAAAAAGTAAACAAAACTCTGCCATTCTAACTTTTCAAAAGTTGGAGAAGTTTTGAACAGGGAATAGCAGAATTAGAGTTTTGTTTTGTTTTTTTCCACTCTAACTTATCAAACATAGAGGAAGATTGGACAAAGTGGCTGACTTAGAGAGTGGCTGACTTAGAGAGTGGCTGCTCTAGAGAGTAATTGAAAGCAGTTTGTGGAGAATATCTGATATTTGAGCTCTGTTGGTTAGTTGAAATTGGATGCATCAGTAACACTCTGCAGCAAAATTGGGTCCATTCCCAAGTGAAAATGGATTAAAATGTGTCATTTTTCAAACAAAGATGATTATTTCATTGAAAACACATGAAAATTTGCATGTTCACATGTTTCCAATATGTAAACAAGCTTTTTTTTTTAGGAAAAAAAAAAGCAAATAAAGCAAATTTTAAAGGGAAGCAAAATTGCAAAAATGAAAGCAAAAGAGTTCATGTGAAATTATGTGATACAAAAATTGTGAATTTGGAAGATCTTCGATTTAACTTTTAAGTTGTAGATGCTGAATATTCTATGAGCTTATATTTTTGGATTCTCAGAAAATTTCAATACAAGTTTTTAAAAAACGAATCCACTTTTCTCACAGGTCAGCACAATGCATCTTGTCATTATTACTGAAATAGTAATACACACGTTGTCATATCTTTAACTAACGTAGTGACAACCCATAAAACTTGCAGCACCTGATCAATGCATTTAATGTATCCAGCAGCAGTTAACAATCCAGCTGTTGTGCATTATTGCTTCTGTGAATCATATACTTAATTTTAAATGAGGTGGTTAAATATTTGTGGTATTCACTTAGATAATAAAGGAAAAATATTCTGTTTGTGATTTCAGTTGTTTAGCTGGAATTAAATCTTTTTTCTTCATCTAGAGAGCTCAGGGCATAACTTTGGGAAAGACAACTAATGCCAGAAGATAAATATACTATTCTTTCTAATGCTTTCTGTTTAAAATTTAAGACTAGAAAAAAATCTAACATAGAAGTCCTATAAATATTTAGAAAAAAAAACCTTAAGGAAACAAGATTAAAGCCCCCACATTAGAATCATATACTCAAAGAAATATAGGGCTAGAAGGGACCTCAAGAGGGAATCTAGTCCATCCCACCACAGAATGAGAGAGGCAGGATTAAGTATACTTAGACCCGGTATGTTTCCGGAGGAGAAGGTGAAAGTTAGACAGTGATGACTGTTTTGTCAATTATTATTTTCTCAAATAAAGGTAGTCTGTTATACCTTTTTTTTTTTTTTTTTTTTTTTGGGGGGGGGAAGAGGAGCGGAGGGGGATAGATGTATTAGCAGTCTTAATTATTTTTAAATAGGCAAGTGCCTGTGGTATCATCACTTCAAACTTCCACCAGGCAAAATTCAGGTTTTAGAGAGTCCTGTGAAATCCTGCCTTTCATCTTTGCTTCACTACACTGACTGAGCCATTCCATGGACAGCTTTTTCAATGAATTAACAAACTTGGGCTGAAGCAAAATACGATGTTTCAACTGAAAACAGTTTACAAAGCATTCTCGGGGTTTCATCTTTTTTCAGAAATGGATCCAAAATGTCTGCTACACGTGATGTCACATGAAGTGGAGTGACCATTGCAAAGCAGTGTTTACAAACACTTGGAACTCTTTGGTTCCACCGGGCTCGTGCTTTTTAAATTTGTTTTATCTTGAGCATTATTGTCTGCACAAATGTGTGAGGAATTGCTATTTTTAGTGTAAGGGCCTATATTCCCGTATGACAAGGGGTTCTCTGTGTGATTGCAGGTAGTCATTATTTGCATCAGAAGCGCTAACTCCGGGTTTGAATTATATTTTAGCTTGGAAATGACTCTGCCCCAAAACACTGTTATCTTTTGCAAGAATTCTGTAATGAGCTCTGCACAGAGGCAGACCTTAAGCCCATTCACATGAAGATCCATTGAAGTGCAGAGCTCATTTCATAATTGAGGCTATAAATTCAAAGGATTGGGAGAATTTCTGGCACTTTTCACATGACATCTTGGCTGTAATGAAATAAGGCTCTTCTGTCCTTGATGTTACTCCTGATGGACAAATCCTGGAGAATTCAATAGGAATGAAACTACAAAGGATCTATAGAAATGTTATGATGTTTTACAGAATTTACACTATAAACCAACAGAATAAAATAATTATCATCATTTATATTTTTGTAGCATCTTTAGACCCCTACCATGACAAGCCACTGAACTCACATATAGTGATAGACAGTCCATGCCCCAAAGATCTTATAATTTAATTAGGCAAGGAAGCAAATAATGGAAGTGAAAACAGGGGAACTGGGAAGTGAAAAGATCAAGGTCGCACAGCAGGTCAATGGCCGAGTCAGCATAAGAAATGTTGTGATAACTGGGCCTACAAACTTATTTGTAAGCTTAACTGTGAAAAATAATAAAAGTTTATAAAATGCCACAATAACCTATAACAATAAATGTTAATGGGAAAAGGTATAAAAGGGTGCCAAAAAGACTGGGTTTGTTCAAACAAAAACCTACTAACATAATTCAAGGCCTGTGTTAAAATCATGGTTGGTAAACAAGAAAAGCATGGGACTGGAAATCAATTAACCAAATTGGTGTGTCAGAAATTAGGCCTAATTGGTGAAGAAAATAATGTGGGATGGGCTATTTTGCCCTTCATTCCCTTTTGGGGTGCTTAAAAAAAAAAGACTTTCAGGGAAAAAAAAATCAAAAAGCTGTCTGATAACTACTGGTTGGGACCTGGGTGACCCAGAAGGAGCAAACTTTACCATTATCACTACCATCCCCACTATTTTCTGGGACCCCAGAATCCACTGTAACATTGTTGGGCCTTTCGGGTATGTCCATCCTGCAATTAGATATCTGCGGCTAGCCCATACCAGCTGACTTGGGTTTGCGGGGCTTCGGCTAAGGGACTGTTTAATTGTGATGTAGACATGCAGACTCAGGCTGGAGCCCAGGCTCTGGGACCCTGAGAGGGAGGAGGGTCCTAAAACCTGAGCTCCAAGCTGAGCCCAAACATGTGAACTGCAATTAAACAGCCTCTTAGCCCAAGCCCCTCAAGCCCAAGTCAGCTGGCCCGGGCCAGCTGCAGGTGTCTAATTGCAGTGTAGACATACCTGTACTGTCCTGTCCTGAAAGAAGTCCTGAGCAGATTAGCTCAGACAGAGGGACCCAAATAACATCACCTCCTCCATCGGCTGCAGCTAAATTCCAGTTACCACCAGTGATGTGACACTGCTTCCTACTGTCACACACCACCTCCTGTGTGTTCATTTCCTTCCTCACCTTATTTCTTCTCTTTCCTAGCCCTCTCCTTTTTCTTTCTTTCTAACAACAGACTAGCTCAGCCAGCCAACCTAGTGTATTCTGCAATGCTGCTGTGGTTTTGTGACCAAAAAGGCAGCTAAAAGCAATGCGCTGTACAGTTTGCCAGGTCTTGAAGTGGCAGATAAAATCCATGTGCCCTACCTGTGTTTCTTCCTCAGCAAGGTTGCAAGTGAAAGTCAGCCCAGAGACAGAGGTTGCATTTTCTACCTTTGGCGTTCTTTTATCTCCCCTTGTGTGTGTGTGTGTCTTGTTTTGTCATTTAGGAAGCTGTATCAGACTTTAACAACAATATTTCCAGCTCATTGCATAGAATCATAGAAAGATAGGGCTTGAGAGGAATTTAAGAGGTCATCTAGTCCCCTGTGCTGATGCAGAACTGAATATACCAAGGCCATCCCCTAACAAGTGTTTGTCAAACTTGTTCTTTAAAACCTCCAAAGACGGGCATTCCACAACATCCCTTAAAAGCCAATTCCAATGCTAAAATATCCTTACAGTCAGAAAGTTTTTCCTAATATCTAATCTAAATCTCTCTTGCTGCAGATTAAGCTCATTACTTTTTGTCCTACCTACACAGAAAACAATTGAACCCTTTCTCTTTCTCTTAACATATTTTAAAACTATTATCTGCCCACTGTATCTGAAATAAAGTAGATGGTTGCTACCCATCCTGCCAATGAGCAGCAGGATACAGACTAGAGGTTTAGATACTAGAAAGATACTAGAGTTTAATATTTCAATTTATGCATTGCTGTTTATTCTAAAATGGATGCAGCGTATGTTTTTAAAATTTATCCCGAGTAATCGCTGTTATTCCCCTTCCCTCACAACTGTACCTGATACTCTAGCTCATAGTTTTACTTGCCCTAGCCTAAAAGTGTTAAAATAGAACCTCAGGACTTTTAAACAAGCCCAAATCAATGTTAATTTAAACAGCTTAATCTAATATGCCACTTTGGATTCCTGTACACTGATATTTGCTCAGTGCCTTGATTTGCTTCCAGTGGTTTAAAATAACCACCTTGATGACTTGGTGCAATTTTCTTGGAAGGTTTAAATTAGAAAGCTGAGCTCCACTGAAGCCAACTTACACAGTGAATTCTGTTATATTATTAATGTCATCTGATATCAAGATTAGCTCCCACTCAGTACTAAATCTATTTTAATATCACTTGTCCTCTCCTGAATGTGTCAGATTCCAACCTGAGCTACACTGTATTGCAGTTTTCTATTATGATTTTTACAGATTTGTTCAGAGGATTCCATTTGCCTTATATAACATAAAAGACATCTTCAGTGATAGGAAGAGAAACAGAGTGTCATGTAGTACAATAGCACTTCTGAATTTTCTCTTTTCCTGTGATAAATAAGGAGTTCTGCAGGAAATGCTACGTGATCATATAATTGGGACTTTGAATCATTACCTCCCCTGTACTTTTTCATTTTCTCTTTGGCCATTCTAAAGATAGTCTCCTCTATTTTTAAGGTCACTGGACTGTTATGAAGATGAGAAGTACTGTCAGGTGCAGATACACTGGTGCAGCTCTTCTCTCACATTGTCTGATGTTGATCACCATAGCAGATGGATGTCTTTCTAAGAGATACAGCCACAAATTTTTGCACTAAATGTAGGAATCATTGGGTGAAGTCTGTGACCTGTGTTATGCAGGAGGTCAGACTAGATGATCATCACATTCTCTTCTGACCTTAAAAATCTATTAAAATGATGATTGAGCATGCAGGGCCAATACAAAATCCACTGAAGTCAATGTGAAACTTTCCAAGGCTACAAGCCTTGCCTGCTATAAATAAAGACTATGCTTATAGGGAGACCAAAAGTCAGGGAAGGACCCAGGAGTGGGGCTCTCCATGGTAGTTAGGAAGGGCTACAAAAAGAGTAGGCTATATCCTTCCTCTCCCCAGCTGTGGAAAGCTGGAAGGATCCCTGTTCCTAAGTGTTATGTATTATTTTGAGCCATTTGTATATCTTTTGCTTAATAAACCCTCCCTGAGAAAAGAAATATGGAATGTGACTCAAGGGCATGGCTGTTATTTGGGCTGCTCCAGCTAGCGAATCTACTTACTGGCTTTCGGGGGCAGCAAGATCAGTGGAATTCTGTTTTTAGTAGCTGATCCAGCCCTGAACATCATTACATAGCTCCATGTGGAGTCAGGGAGAAAACCTATGAGTAGGACAAGAAATTAGGAAAGGAAAAGTAATCTGAAATTAGAGATTGAGCCCAAAGGAACTAAAACAGAGGGGAAAAATTAAATTCTTCATAAAGATCTTAGCTGACACATGGCAGGGGCTAGGTCTTCAGCAATACTGAAGTGAAATTGTTGGGGGGGTGGATTTTAAGGTTTAAAATGATTTCAAACTATTCAGTGCCACTTTGGGGTTTCTCTCTATTTCTCTTACATTTTGTACATTTTATTTACCATCAGGAAGCACCACTGCAGCTGTTCTTGTTGCATTTGCTCAGGGCAATGTCAGAATGTCACCACCCGAATGGTTCATCAGCCTTACTCATGCTGCTGTCAGTCATGCCAGGAGCAGATCACTTATTGTAAGGCAAGACAACCTGCAATATACTTATAGCCATATATCCGCCCCAACAGTGACAAGCTGATAACTTCACCAGAGTGACTGCAGCAGCTGACAAATTCACAGTTCAGTTATTACCCAGCTTTAACTGCTTCCTTGCTGTAATAAAGTACTAAGTATATGATGCTTGATGTGAACACCGGTCTGCTTGGAACATCCCATCTCGACTCACTAATGACACCATAGGGGGGTTATAATGCTGAGCAGTATGGAGTAGCTTAAATAAAATTTGGAATAAAATACAGCAAAAGTGAGTGGATGGAGGCTCTAATGCAGCCTGTGGAATGTTCTGTCCAGCACGAGCATATTCATTCATTATGCATGGGTGGTATGCAATTGGATTGCATACAATTTACCATCTGCCTCCACAGGAAATGGCATCAAGCTCCTAACACGTGGGATAGCTCCAGGGGGTTCTGTATGAATACTTTGCCTGACAATCGTTGGAATGAGATGTCTCACCCTGCCTTGCTAATTGCATATCGTAAGTCAACTTGACTGTCATATACTTAGCCATAACAACAAGTTGAGGCTAGTGAAGCATGAGTACAGATCATCACCACAGAGAGAGAGATAAGGAAGCTTGAACTGAAAAATAAATGTAGGTTTAAAACAAGGATCACAGGGAGGCAGAAGTCTGGCAGTCTCAAATAGGTCCAATAAATAATAATTTATCATGCAATAAAAATGAACACCCAGGAGTACAAAACAGAGAACTGTAACTTTAAATAGACATTAAATAGGAGTCAATAAACCACTAAGCAAGGAAAATTCTATTTTCATGGTCATGACCTTTGCAATAAAATACAAATACTCTAAAATGCACAAAATAGAACATTGTATCATCAGAAAAGATCTGTGTCCCATAAGAAGTCTACAGGGCCCCAATTCTACAATCTGTCTCCATAAATATTATTTACACACCTAAGCTGAGCTGCATGCAGGATTGGAACCTAAGTATTTTGTCAAGTGAGTTGTAAATCAGCTGATTTGAATTGGCATTACATTACACTGAGAAAGGACACACTGGATCCAATCCTGCATCCCTAGTTCAGGCAAAACTCCCTTGTGACTGTATGTAAACGCAGTATACAGAGTCATTAGCAATCACTTCTGAAGGCCAATGCAAAAGGATAGCAGAAAAAAACCAGAAGAAAGGAAAAGGGAGATGGCGGTGGGGAGACACTAGATGAGCTCAGAGAATAATTTGCTTAGGAATAATGCAAGTTCACTATCTGGAGCACACAGCAGGGACACTTCTCTAATGACTCTTCTAAAAATCCTGGAGCACCTGAGGAGCAACAAAAGCGGAAGCATGAGATCAACTATATAGGAAATCCTGACCCAAATCTTTACCTAAATAGTATGAATGAATAATTCAGTTTATTTATTTATTTCAGCTTTTAAATGAAATGCCTATAAATCTCTGTGGGTACATTTACAATAAAGAATATATGCAAGTCTTTCCTCACACACTACAATCCCTGCAATTTCAAGGCAGGTGGGTAGTGACTCCTTTCAGGGTCCTCCCCTCAGGAGTCGGAAGGGAGTGGTTTAGAGGTGAAGGGGAAGACATCACCCTTGCTGTTGGCAGAGAAGTAAGGCTCAGATAAGCCATTTGCCCCAGTGATAAGTCAGTGGTTTATGTGTTAAACTCTTTCTACTTATCCCTTCTTTCAGTATCACATAAACAGGCCACAGAAGCTGGTAACTGGATGTGCAGGCATAATAGTGTGTATTTGTGCAGCAGACAGGTGTCTGGCTCCCCTGGAAGTTCACTGCTGGGCCTCAATTGCAGAGCAGATGTTAACTGGCATGGATGGAGGAGTGAAGGAATGATGTTTGGATCTGCATGCATTTGGCCCATATGTAAGCAGCCAGTTCCCCTGGCAGTTCACAGCTGGGCCTCTGTGGTGAGGGAAATCTGAGTTGGAATGGCAAGAGATGTTCTGGGACTAGCTGAGGCCCCTCTGACACTCTTTAGCAGCTGGGAAGCAGCCACCTGAAATGATTATTGTACACCTGGATGAAATCCCCTGGAATTTTGTTAGTGGATTAATTTAATCATCAGGGCACAGAGAGATTTAGGACAGAACCAGAACCTTTTCCCATCAGTGACTGTAAATGGTTCTGAAATGCTGCAGTGATGGATATGCCAGGGAGTTGCCAGGCCTCCATGGGCTGAGAAGACCACAAGACATATGAAGCATTTGGTAAGGGGATAGTCAGTAATAACCCACCAAAAATATCATATTTGGTATCTGAATCATTCAGGCATTGGGGTTATTTCTCTGATGAGAGAGTGGATACATTTTTGGCTGATGTTAGGGAGGGAACTGTTAACTATCTGGGAACCTGACTGGAGACGGGGGGAGAACACCCAAGTTCATTGCTGGTGCCTCTTGTGTCAGGTGTCTAGTGAAGGTACTTGTTCCATATGGGGTCTGGTTCTCTGATAAACTGGAACTGGAAGGCTGGGGAACAGTGCTGGAGTTCTTCATGTTTGGTACAGTGTGGAGACAACCTCCTTTCCTCACCCACTTTACCCTCAGACAAAAGAAGGCAGAGTTTGAAGGAGGGCAGAATTTAAGCTTGAAACAAGGATCACAGGGAGGCAGGAGTCTGGCAATCTCAACTAGGTCCAATAAATAATCATTTATCATTCAATAAAAAATGAACAGAACATAGAACTATGACTTTAAATAAGACTTTGAATGAGATATCTCACCCTGCCTCGCTAATTGTATACCATAAGTCAATTTGACGGTCATATACTTAGCCATAACAATAAACTGAGGCTAGTGAAGCATGGGTACACATCATCACTACAGAGAAAAAGATAAGGAAACTTGAAACAAGGATCACAAGGAGGCAGGAGTTTGGCAATCTCAAATAATCATTTATCATGCAATAAAAATTAACAGTTAGGAGTACAAGCAACAGGTTGAGGGCCAGTTGTGGAATGGTGGAGGGCTGATGGCAGCCCTCTACTACATGGAAATGAATAAGGAAGAGATAATGACCCACAGTTATTGCTGGTAGTTCCTAGATGAGTTAAGTTTATAAAGTTGCAGCCTAATTAAACCACATCCCTTACACCATGTCTGTCTTTCCTCGTGTTCAGAACAACTGCCTGTTCATGTTAAAACACTACTTCCCATAGCCATCTTATCCTCCGAGCCCACCCCCTCTCCTTGAAGGCCTGGGACAGTAAGTGGTATATTTGAGGGCCACTCAATCACTCTGACAGCTTTCCTCTTCAACTGAGCTAAGGGGTTTCCACCTGCAAATTTTTTGCTTATTTCCACTGCTGATAACGTAACCATAGATGATAGAATTGCTATGCCAGCAGTGATGGGAAACTTACAGGGCCAAATGCTCCACTGGCACAATTTCACTGACATTAAGCCAGCACAGAATTTGGCCCAGTCTAGACCAGATTCCAGTGCAAAATACTGGTCTACAGAGACACAAACTACAAGTACATATTCAGTAGGCTGTAGCATTCCTGCTTCATTTTTTTCTAAGCCAAATACTTTGACTGTAAGTGCCTATACATTTCAATTCATAGTAAGAAAAGAAAAAAGAGCAACTTCCAGTTTTGTAAATTAATGCATTTTTCCTTTAAAAAACACTCATAATTTAACTTTAGGTTCATGTGGTAGAGATTACTGTCAAAACAGAAAGTTTCAAATAATATCATTTTAAAAGATTAAAGTTTATGCAAGTATCAGGAAGGCCTCTCATTAGGTAGTTAATGGTGTGTGGCATCTTGATAATGTTAATTAGCCTTCCCAGACACATTATATAAATGCTGTGGCATATAAATAAGTATAGAGTAATGCATCTAATTTTATTTTCATTTCCCAAAATATCAAATATTCTTAACAATATCAAATGTAAAATGTAATGTTACAATATTTACATGTCTATCCCTCATTTCACAGCAGATTTTTTTTTTCTTTTACTGTTTGAAAAATTATTTAGGGTGCACAACTTGACACACTGGAATACCCACCCTTGGAAAGTCAGGCCCCTTTTTCCCTCAATTTGGACATCCAAAAATCACAAGTAAGTTCTGAAAATCTTGATCTTACAGTCTTATTGGGATGTGCCCAACACAGTAGTCTGAATGATATTCAATTTATCCATCTCCAAAGTACTGTGGGCTGAATCATCTATGTTGCTATTTGTTAGATTGTAAGATCTTTGGGGCAAAATCCATGCCTCCATAAGTGTTTGTCCCATTCTAATCCTGATCAGAGCTTCTGAACACTACTGTAAGACCCACTACTGTGATTCTAGGTATTCTTAACCTGTAATTTTGGCCTCTCAGCTATTTAACAATATCTACACTGACATTTAGATATTTTTAAAATCTGCTTCATCAAGGATTCAATTGCTATTGTTAATTTTCAGTTTTAACTAAATCCCTCAAAAGAAGAATTTATCAAATCAAGACAAATGTAAGCCCTAGAATCAAAATAATGGTATTACATTTAAATTGAATTAGAGGTGGGTCCAAGATACAAAATTATTCAGCTCCACACCTGCAGATTGAAACCCTAACATTTAAAATTCAGATATAGGTTGATATCTCAACCTATAACTTTGTCTTTTCTTCACCCCTTGGATGACCACACAGAGGCGTGACACTTCAAAATTTCTAAGCACCAGTGTGTTATTCATTGAGTCCCCTCCACCATTTCACCCATATAGCCTTGTGCAGTAATGTACAATTGGAAGTAAACTTCCCTCTTAGCCCACTCACTCTCTGGGGAGGAAGAGGGCAAGATCTCACCATCCTGGGATCGTGTATCGCCTGGCGCCTGCCAGCTTTCTGCCCTCCACCCCCTTTCTGTTCTTTCACTGTTTCCAGTTGATGGGTTGATTGCTTTCATCAGCCTCCTGCCTAAATAAGCCATTCAGCATCCATCCCACCAACTAAATCCACAGGGAGGGAGAGGGTGGGACGGAATAGCTAGTACATTAGTGAGTAGAGTGCTGGGGTAGCTCTCCTCCCTAGAACCCCCTTTCACACTCCTATTTTTGTTGCCCTCCGCACTCCGTTACACACACTTTGTTGAACTCTTCAATCCTCCAGTTTGTTTAGGTCACTCTGTATCCTGGACCGTTACACACTTCCTCTTCATCTTGCACAGTGTTCAGATCTGGGATTTTCAGTTCAGCGTTCATGAATTGGAATAATATTACCAATTAATTCATTACACACAGATATTTTATTCAAACCAAGATACTCACCTAAGTATCTCACAAACCTAAGATACAATACACAGCATTTTGATATAGAGTTCTTGTAACAGATTTAGAGTCACTATTTAAAGAACATACTATTTAATTGTATGTGAAATATACCAAAAATAAATGAATTGTTCGGCTTGCTACCTATAGCAATAATGGGGTTATGCAAGTCTCAATATTATTTCCTGCTCAATCTTACAAGCCTGATCCCTGAATTCCCATTTTACTTTGGTTAAAAAGAACAAATGTACATGTCTGAGTATTTGTTTTGCACACTATCTATACAAGAGCTTTTCATGCTTGCAGTTTGTACTACAATTACAAAAGACAAAAATATATTGAGTGAAGCACATTTACTCTGAAACATACTATACCAAAACCAAGAGACTGACTCAACAGCAATACTGAGATCAATGAAGTTTAGGAGGGATATGAGCACTCTATTCATACAGCAAACTTCTCCTTTGAAGAGTTTTTACAGCTGTTTTGAATCTACATGCCCCAAGAATTTTGCCTTTTCATTTGCAGAGAATGATTTGCAGATAAACTGGCAAAAAAAAGAACATGTTAATGCTCATACTCATAAATAACATTCCAGTTGTTCAGCTACCATCATATAAATATCAATAACTGATTTTGCTTGGAACACTCTCCTTCTAACATACGGAAAACTTCAAAGATAAGAATTGACAAATATGATGTATTGGCAGCTATTGTAGCACTAATCAATGCAATGGATAGGATAACGTATGTTTGGCTAAAAACAAATACAACAAAAACAGATGAATTTCTGTTTGTTAACATTAAAATATACTTATATAGGGATATTATTCATTTTACACAGTCATTATTATTTATGCCCACAGGATGTCTCTGCTAGCAATGCATTGTAATGAAAAATCTGAAAGGCAAGTAATGGAAAATTGTGCTCTTTTATAGCAATATGATTGCACAAAGAGAGCACCACAGAAGACTAGTATAAAAATTAACTAAAACCTTGATGTATAATTCTTTTTGAAAACCCACATTTATATCTGAAGTGAAATCATGTTTTAAAAAAACCAAACTTTACTCCTATCTCAGTTCATCTTGCTTCTGAAAGAAAGTCATATTTTATAAGGAAGCTGTGCTAGTCGTAAACCTTTGCCTTATTTCTGTGAATCCCCTTAAATACATTTGCACACAGCTCCCCTTATGACAAACAGCCCACTGCAGCACTACCATCAATCTTTACATAGATTTGCCTCTGGGCAGGTGTGCTTTCTTTCTTTTTTTCTCTCTATCCAAGTACTTATAGGGCCCTCAGAGCTACATTATCACAAAAAGAAGACTATCCCTAAGTGATTTCATTCATTCTGTACAAGCTATTAAAGCACTCCAAGAGTCTGAGTCTGCCACCCTTATTTTTGTTGAGTAGTGTAATGCAGAGTAAGGCATTATTCAATGCGAGTAAGAGTGTCAAAATCAGGCCCTGAAACAATCCACATTTGTGTGAGTTGTAAAAAGATTCAAGCAAGAGGCTGCAGAGACTTTCCATTTCCTCATACAGACAGGAAAGGTTTCAACCTGCCATCCCCCACTGTCTGTTGCTATTAGACACAGTGCAAATAGTCAGTGCTGGAGAGTAGCAAAGAGACAGCAACAAGACGACATGAGACACTAGGGTACTTTAAAATGACAGAACACATTAATTGGTAGACTCCTGCAGCAGTTCATTCAAGAGTTTTAACAATTAATGCAGATGACACTGGGCTAGTCTTAAAATGTAGGAAACTAAACAAAATTACTAATAGCCTGTATGTGGTTCTATTACCAAGAAGGTTGAGAGGGTGAGATATTTGTATTCCCTGATTTATAAGAACTGCCTTCAACAGACCATAGGATTATTTTATCCGTTAACGTTCCCAACTCCCTGCTACAAAACAAAAAGCCAGCAGGGATTCTGTAATACTGCAAGAGTTTTACAGTCTTCTTAGAAGCCATGGTATCTGCATTACACTTGCTGCTCAAGGGCTAGCCATGCCGGGAGTTAGAATGGAGAAAGCATCCCATATTGTGTGTCTCATATTAGATTATCTTCCCTAGCACATTCAAGGGAGTACAGACCTTTTCTTACAGGAGCAACTGATGAAGATTATAAGAGAAATAAATAATGTCCATGTGTGAGCTAGTTAAAGTAGATGGATGCTATTATGCCCCAACTCCCTGGGTAATACTTGGGTGCAGTAAATTACTTTCTATAACAATCCCCTTCCCCACTGCAAACATTCTTGAGGCACAATGTCTCCTTATGCTGCACCCCTTAACTATGGGCCACATGTTCCAATTACTATCTAGCCCTAAATCCATCATGCAATATGGAAAAGAGCAACATGAAAAATAAATGCAAGATTTGTCTTTCTTGACACAACTACCAGCAGGGGCCATCTGTTTAAAAATGAATTCTCCAAAGAAGGATACAGAAATCAGAGCCATTGTGGCCATTGCTCTGCTTATCCTTAAGGCCCACATAACTGAGCAGAGATGAAAACAGTGTCACAGTAGATCCACCTTCATAAAATATTTTGCATTTCTTTGCCACCTGATACTCACAAAGCATTTTACAACCATTAATGACCTGATTCTGTTGTCCTTATTCATGTTGAGCATACCACAGTGGATCAAGGTGCTACATAATGTGCAAAAAGGTGGCAGAATCTGGCCCTAATTTATTCAGCCACACAGCTAGAGTTGAATCTGATTCTCAGCTCTCAAACCATTAGGCCACTTAGACCTGTTACTCAACCTTCATAAATTAGCTAGAATTCTTTCTGTAAGGAGACAGAGTTAATATATTTTGTACATAAAACAATAAACATCTTAAAACCTTTTACACACCCATCTACATAATACGAAGGAGGAGATATTACATTTCAATTTCCTGAATGAAGGATAATGATATTGTTTTTAATGCTGTAAACAACTTTGATGGGTGCTGACAACAAATAATTTACTTGGCAAATTTAACAAACAATAAATGTGGTGCTTAGTATAAGGAAGGATGATCTCCTTTTTGTATGGTAAGATAATTTATTAAGGCTCTCCTCCGATACTGCATATTCCTTTTAAGGCTTCTTAGTTTTTCCTTCTGTTTCTTTTTGCTAGGCAGTTGGACCTAACTTGCATATTCTCATCATAATCTCCGCCCAAGAGAATTTTGTGGCATTGTAGCTGGGAGTTAATGTTCATGAGAAGTTGGCATTTTCCTGTTTAATATAATCATCCCCATGGAGTAAAACCTCACACCCTTCTACATCTCCAGGTAAGATGTTAATTGCCACTGTTTCTTTTCTTTCACATTACTGGCTTTGATTTCATCTAGACCATTCACTTCATTCAACAACCAGCAGTCTCCTGGGTACCAAGTTAGCTACACAAAAACAATACCAGGATGGTGTCCATGGAACACTTTAAGATTAACTGGAACCCTAACTACATCATTTTACAATGGTGTTTTATCAAACTCTGAACTTCTGATATTTACCTTTTCATTGTTCTTCACGTTGTCAGGGATAATGAATTTAACATTATCACTGCAGAACGAGTTTAGTGCTCAAATCAGAGTTCAATTAGTAATATTTTTACTCTTCAGCTCAGTGTGATTTGTGTGTGATGGGGGCTGAAACCTGCTTGACTTACTTATGTGAGTAGTCCCAATGACTTCTTCAAACTGCTAAGATTTAACACACATTAACTACATTGGCAATAGGTTTATTATCTGTTGACACCAGCCATCATCTTCCTTGGCAGCCAGACTCTATATGTATCCACCTGACTATATGAGAGGGGAATGGCAACATCTCAAGGGTTAGTGTTTATGACAAGTTAATGTAACCAGAAAGAAATTAGGAAAACTTTTCAGCTTGGGGTTCATCCTATTCTTATCACAGCTTGGTATGCAGTTCTAGCCACCCAAAAGCATTGTCCCAGCTATGTCTCCTAACCAGTCAAAACTACAGTCCTTCCTCTGAGTATCTGTGCAAGTAGCAGGGCAAATCAAGTTAGAAATAACAAATTGTTCACCAGTGACCAGGTACTAATTCTAGACCCTGTCCGAGGGTAAGGAGTTGTAAAATTGTACCTTCCTGATTCATCGCAACCATGCCCCCGGAAGAATACATCCACTGCCTGTCCTTCCTCAGACTTCCCATTAGAGGGTAAGTGAAAAAGCAGCTTCAGTTTCCACCAAGGCATTATCAGTGAAGCTGGTATCAGTGATTCTGAATAAATACATCAATCAGCTGGGGCTATCCTAACCCTCTGCTTGCAGATCCCTGCAGCTTCCCACCATAAATACCTCCACCGCTGGATTTTCTTCCACTGGAGTCCCTGCACCTGGAATGACACTGAACCTAGCCCTATGTCTAGAATACATTTGTAAAAGTTTTAAATGCTTTATCTCAAAAGCTTCTTAATTAAAGAGGGACTGTAAATAATCACAATCAGATTTGTTAGTGTGTCCGCCCCATGAAGGGGAGCCCAGGACCTATGTTTAAAAGGACCCTTCCTACTTATCCATTTTAAAAAAAGAGTAATTTGATATCAAATACCCTTGATCGTTTTTCAAAAAGTGGGATATTGTATGTCACGCAGGGTTAATGGCTTTTAGAAATGTTTTTGTTCACTTTAAAATAATAATTGTGACAAAGTAAGAAATAGAAGTGTAAACCCTTCACACTGCCTACAGCTGGAGCATTACTTAAATAGCCTTCTACTCTGCTCCTTAGCGATTATAACCACTTAGACATTTGATTATAATTTTCTTCTAGGGGCTCATTTTATAACCAGGGCCAATTTGATTCATTAGCTCTCTGACAGCATCAGAAGACTTGAAATCGGCTATCATTATAGTATCATTTCCATTTTAGTGATAAAGTAAAAGAAAAGAAAAGAAAAAAGTCACCAATGAGATCACTTTATGGATTGTAAATTCATGAACTTCATTAGAGACTGCATGCTGTTCCCACAAAGGCATTTGAACCCATAGAAAAAAATCCCTGCTGTGTCTGATGTTCAAAGACCTCATCTCCAGTGAGCTTTAGGATTATTCCCCTCCCCCTCATTTCCCTGTTTTGCTTGATGACTCTCACACGTGCCGTTGGAAATTTCAAGCAAATCTTTATAGAAATTATCTTTTAAAAAAACCAAAAGAAATAATATTACTGAATGAGAAAAGAGAGCTAAAGCTAAAGAAATATTGTACTGAATGTGTTGCTGGCTGGATTAGGGAGACCCTTGAGGTATATTCAGGAGCTCTGATTACTCCCTTCTACACCAATCTTGCGTTGGGGGTGTGACACTGGCTGGATTGGAGGGGGGGCATTTATTATATTATTTAACATCAATATGTCAAAATCATAATAATTCATATGAGAGATGCCATGCAAGGTACTGTTAGAAAGGCTGTAATGTGCTAAGTAAGATGATAATGTTTATGTTCTTGTGTTACATGTGTAATGGAAGTTATAGATATGTTTGTATCTATACTTCAATTTGTACTGTGTTTCTGGGCAATACCCCAGACAGGATGGCTGCAGCACTAGCCTGCTTAATGGCCCATTAAGGAAATTCACATGTACAATGGGCCCAGGGGGAGAAGCCAGGGATATACCTGATGAGTCACCAGTCACTTATGTGATCCTGGATTCCATCTAATTCCTGTAAATTTCCACAAGCAGCATGGCAAAGGCCAAAAGACATAAAAGGCAGCTGCACCACATCCCTTTTGTCTTCAGTTACCAGTCCTCAGTCAGTCTTCACCTACCTCTGGATCATCTCATCTACAACTGAACTGAACTTAAGCTGTGAAACAAAGGACTGAGACCCATCCAGGTACTGGATGTACACCAGAGGGACTATATAAGCCTGCAAACTCCATAATTCTACTAGAAACTACTATATTGACTTTCAAATCAATTGTATGTGTCTGATTGCTTTAATTATTTAACACTTCTCCTATAGTTTGTTTCTTTCCTTTTATAATAAACCTTTAGTTTTAGTTACTAAAAGATTGGCTGGCAGCGTGGTATTTTGGGTAAGATCTAAACTTATATTGATCTGGTACTGTGGCTGATCCTTTGGAGTCAGGAGAAATCTTTTTGGTAAAAAGCATAGAGTTTTAAATAACTGATCTCTTTACTGGACCTAGTGGCTGATTGGGAGCCAGAGACTGAAATGTAGTAAAGGGGGCTGTGTATATTTCTATTTTAGCTTCTTGATAACCAGTGTGGGGAATCAGAAGTATTTTTTGTGGCTGATTGGGAAGTCTGACTTCAGTGTTACCCACCAGTGCTGGGAGAATCTGTTCTCCTTTTGAAACCTGCCCTGACATTGGCATTTTCAGGTGGCTACCCTAGGCACGGATGGGTCACACTGAACCCATCACATTTTGATCTATTGTTTCAGAGTTAAATAAATCTGAATCAATGGGTATATGTGTGATAGTATATGCACGTTTCATCAACTGAGGAAGAAGTATGCTAATTTTAGAACCAAATGATTAGATCTAAAAGAAGAAAAATCTTACCACTCAACACTGAGGAAATTTAAAAAAAAAACCCAAAAAACAAAACAAAAACAAAAAAACACCACACTACAAAAATGTTTACAGCATAGTTTTTCTGTGTGTTTTGGTCCCATTGCACATTTCAAGGCTGGTAAATGATAAATGTTATGTTTCTTCCATACACAGAGAACCACCATGTTCCCTCACTGTAAATAACTTTAGTTGTTTTCTTGTTGCTTTTCCTTAATCAAAAATATCTTTATGAGAAATCAGTGTGTCTTGCTCCTTTTAACAAACTGCAAAGGCTCTGAAAACAAAATGGTTTCCTGGATGGTTCTCAGGAATATAAAGGAATAGTACACAACAAACAAAAGTACTACCACAGTTTTATGTCAACATACATTGCAGTAAGCCATCCAGTTTAGGAACAAGACAGAAACTTAATGATTAGCTGGTTGGGTCTTGTTAACAATATCACACAAATGTTTAAAGTTCACTTGAATACAGGCTTGAAGAGACTGATCCAGCAAGAGGCTGAAAGCTCTCAGTTTCCTTTGCAGTTAGTGGGAGTTAAAGGTAATCATTACCCCAAAAGAGATCCTCAGCATCTTGTAGGATTGGGCAAGAAAGCCTTAGCAGCAGATATACTGTACCTACATAATAGATACCAACATAATATGTAAATGGGCTCTTGATGGGGTCGGGGAGTGGGTGGAAACATACAGTTGATTAAGATTCAATAGGGCCAGAAGCCATCAAAACAAAATTTCAGGTCCTGCAAAAGACATTACCCTGTTTCTACAGGCTCCTCTTCCTGGGCCCTGATTAGAAACTCCTTTATCTTCTCACCCTAAGCATCTGCTGTCAAATCTATTCTCCCACACTCCTTCATCCAGACAGTCTTTATATGTCCTTGAGTAAGAGATTGGTCTTCTCTTCCCATCACACCAGACAGTCTCTTAATTTATAACAGCTACAGCAGGGCCACCTTAGAACACCAAGCCCGTGTCCTCAAGATCCAAGGATTCTATCTTAACCTGCCCCAAGAACAAGGCATTGCTAAAGCTTTTTTGTACTTCTGCCACTGAATGACATTTTTAATGCAGTATTGCAAGCTTTAGAAACATGAAGCTATCAGAAGCTTGTAAGCCAAATTCTGCCCTCATACATTACTCCTACAATGGGTGTTAAATACAGGCATCTGACGTCAGAATTTGCCCCATTGGGGTGTTTTTGAATTTGCTCTCATTTTTATCGAGCTCCCGGCCTCCCCCTGCCCTTCAGTGCTCTGCTGGCAATGGGCATCCTTGACCTTGAACTTGTACTGATAAAAGCAGAATCAGGCACGCTTCAAAACTCTCAGTGTAGTTTTTACAGATGAAATCAAAACTTTCTAGAGGACACCTGACACTTATGAAGCTCTATTGAGCCAGATGCCGAAGCAACTGACCTTTACAAGAGAATTTTACAGCTAGCCCCCTTCTTTCCCACTTAGCTGCCCAAGACATAATTTGAGGGGGCAACCAGGCCATTTTGAAGTCCGTATCCTTCCCATAATCAACTACATTGGAAGTGCATTAAGTTCTTGATAAAGCTTTTGAAATAGGCACTTGGGACCAGACAAATGATGTTAATGGCAATGGTGCACTGAGATGAAGGAAGTCTGTTATGCTTTGATTTGAAACTGGCTCAACCTTTGCAAAGGAAAGTAAGACTTAGAAGTGGCTTTATTCCACAAGGGTCTGGTGAACTTAGTTGCTGTGTCAATGGGAGAAAGCTGGGTAAGGGTCCAAACCACAAGTGGAAGTCCTAGTATCTAATACAGAGATTTAAATAAATATGCATGTAGGCTTTGCAATTAATGTTCTTCTAGTTTTGCTTTTTCTGTTATACAAATCACTCTTCATATTGGAAAAATAGGTTTTTTTTTCCACAAATTGTTTTTTAACTTATACGTAGTTTTCAAAACTGGAGAGCATTTATGTCTATGAAGACAACCTGTGACATGTTATATAAAAACATGTCAGGTGATTGCCAGTAAATAATTAACAGAAAAGAAACACATGCCCAGTGTATCTGAATGCTACAAAATGATCTGAACACTGTTCTGTAAATAACCATTGAAACCCATTTTACATTGACATACTGTAGGAAATATAGTATATTCTTGGTATGGCAAGGTAAGCATTTTGTAAATACTCATTTTCAAAAGAGACATGCTGCAAAATGTGGATGAAGATCCCTACTTTAAATTTCCCTAAATTTGGTGATGATGAGATGCAGGCTGATCTGCAACATTCTGGTCCCAATCTGGATCTGAATTTGGATGCTGAACACAGGAAAAGATCGGTGTTGCATGGATACTAGGATTGGGGACCATCACTAACTGTCAGTGGTAGAAAAAAGGAGCATATGTTTCAAATGTTCAAATGAAGGAAGGTTCTCTCTTCGAGTGATTGCTCATATCCATTCCAATATAGATGTGTGCGTGCCCTATGCACAGATTACTGGAACTTTTTTCCCTTAGCAAGCCCCGTAGGGTCAGTTCAGGTGCCTCCTGGAGTGCCGCACGCATGCCGCTGTACATAGGGCGCTGCGACTGGTACAGCAGGGAGCGACACAGGAGATGCCCCAGCCACGATCCTTGGAGATTACTCCGGCACCGGTATCTCCTCGCAGGGAGCCTCCCCCAACTCCTGGGGGTGGGGAAGCGCCCCTGCAAGAGCCGTCGATGCCAGTGGCTTTCGCGGCGGCACGCACCCTCATGGGCCTGCCCACGTCTCCGTCTCCCCCTCGGCCGAGGGTTCCGGGATCGGCGTCTCGGGGTAAACCTGCGCTGGGTTGCCCCGGTGGGTGGAGGAGACAGGAGTCAAGGTCTCCCCCCAGATGGTCGAGGACGGTCGAGAGTGCGGGCTCCCCTCCTAGCTCCGACTCTGAGTCGTCGAGCTCCTCGACACCGCGGCACCGAGGGCGGTCAAGAGGCAAACGCATGAGGCGACGCCATTCCAGTTCCACCTCGCGCAGGGGTCATAGCTCTGCCTCCGGTATCTCGGTACGGAGCCTCGCTCAGCACCGTTCCCTAACCCCAGTGCACAGCCTGGAGCGGTCCGCATCTCCGACGCGGGTCACGGTACCCATCACTGCATCAAGTGCTCCAGCACTGCCGCCTGCCTTGGCACCGATAGTCTCGGCACTGATCGTCTCGGCACCGCAGAGTCGATCACGCTCTCGCTCGGCTTCACGGAGACATAGGCGTCATCGCTCCCATTCCCGAGGTGAGAAGCGTCACCGCAAGAGGTTGAGGTGCAGGAGGAGATCTACGTCCAGTTCCTCCAGCAGCTCGTCCCCCCAACAGCACCGGAGACGTCGGCACCGGCGCTCCTCGTCATCATCATCTCTGGGCCGCTCACCACCCCGGGGCCGCAAACGTCGGCCTAGCGGTTCTGGATCCCAGGCATGCCAGCCAGACACGCTGCAGACACCGATGCAGGCACCGGCGTGGCCCCAAGGACCCTGGCAGTGGCCGTACTGGGGGCCATGGGGTACCCAGATGGGCCAGGGCACCCCGTCCATTCACTTTTCAGTGACCCAGCCAGCACCCCCGCCTCCGGGTCAACCAGACCAGGGTCACCCCTCTGATGAGGGTTCGGACCCCAAGGAGAGTCCCTCCACGGGGCCCCTCCCACAGTCCTCCTCCTCCTCCTCCCCAGATGAGGCGGCGGCCAGGCCCCCCTCTTTGACTTCTGGGTCCAGCAGGACATGGTAAAGCGGGTGGCGGGCAATCTGAACATGGACCTTAAAGAAATGTCAGAGGAGGAGGACCCCCTCTTTGGGTCATCTGGGTTGGCAGGGCCATCACGCGTCGCCCTGCCGGTAAACAAGAGGGTCATGAAGCTTGTAAAGGCCCTCTGGCAGACCCCCTCTTCTGTGGCCCCCACCTCCAAGGCCACGGAAAGGAAGTACTATGTCCCTAAAGAAGGGTTTGACTTCCTATACACTCACCCTGCCCCGGGGACACTGGTTATGGACACTGTCAACGTGCATGACCGGCAGGGTGGCCAGGGCAACACCCCTAAAGACAAAGACAGTAAAAAGCTGGACCTCTTTGGCCGTAATGTGAACTCCTCCGTGGCACTGCAGCTGTACATCGCTAACCACCAGACACTCCTTGGGAGGTATAACCTCAACCTGTGGTCCTCGCTGCAGAGGTTCCAGTCAGGGTTGCCACCAGACCAGGCCGCGGACTTTGCCACTGTGACCCAGGAAGGAGCAGCAGTGGCAAACACAGCATTACAGTCAGCCAGTGATGCGGCGGATGCTGCCAGCAGGGTGATGGCTTTGGCCATCGTCATGCACCGCTGCTCCTGGCTGCAGTCCTCAGCCTTGTCCCAGGAGATCCAGCAAGCCATACAAGACCTCCCATTCGATGGGGCTGGACGCTTCTCTGATAAAACAGATGAGAAGCTCCATGCCCTGAAGGACTCGCGAGCCACCCTAAGGTCCCTAGGGCTCTACACCTCACAGGCCGCGAGACGCCAATCTCGGCCTCAGGCTCAGAGGCAGCCACCGCCTCCACCCAGGCCAGCCCCCAGACCCGCTCAACCCAGGAGGGGTCGGGATTGCTACCGGGCACCCAATCGCCGTGACCGCCCGGGGTCCTCGGCGGGACCCCAACAAGGTCCAAGCAAGGGCAACAACAGAAAGAAAAGGTTTTGATGGTGCGCACGAGGGTGGCACTCCTTCCTTGCCCCTGGGTATCTCCCGGCCCTTTGCCCACAGGCTCCGGCCGTACTATGCCGAGTGGGAAACCATCACCACGGACCGCTGGGTCCTCGGTGTAGTCCTCAGGGGCAATGCCCTCCAGCTCACAGCCTTCCCCCCGGATTCCCCCCCTACCCCGTCCCTCTTCAGGGACCCCTCTCAGTTGATCTCCTCATATAGGAGATCAACTCCCTCCTCCTGCTCGGAGCTGTGGAAGAGGTTCCTCCACAGGAAAGGGGAAGGGGATTTTACTCACGATACTTCCTCATCCCCAAGGCCAAGGGGGGCCTGAGGCCCATATTAGACCTCCGCATCAACGAGCAGAAGTCCACGCTCACTCCGGTGCAGCGCATAGAGTTCATAGGGCCATCCAGGCCAGAGCCTTCCTCCCATGACCTCGATTCGAGACCATGGCCGCCATAATCGCTGATCTGTACAGGTCCCCCACAACGACAGACAGGCACTGCCTTCAGCTGTTGGGACATATGGCGGCATGCACATATGTGGTGAGGCTGACTCGCCTCAAGCTCGGGCCTCTCCAAGGGTGCTTGGCCTCGGTGTATGTACCAGCCAGGCATTCACTAAACAGGGTGGTCACGGTTCCCACCCAGGTACTGTCCTCCCTGGACTGGTGGAGGAACCCGGGGGATGGTTCTGAGGTGTGTCCCCTTCAGTGACTTGGCTCCTTCAGTGACTCTGATAATGGACGCCTCACAGGTAGGATGGGGGGCCCACATCAGCAAAGACCTGAGCACCCAGTGGCTCTGGTCACCAGACGAAAGAGCTCTCCATATCAATGTCAGGGAGCTCAGAGCAGTCTGCTTGGCCTGCAAGGTCTTCCTCAGGTTCCAGAAGGGCAGGATGGTTCAGGTCCTCACGGACAATACGGCGGCCATGTTGTTTATGAACAGGCAGGGGAGAGCGCACTCCTCGGCTTTATGCCAGGAGGCTACTCGACTTTGGGACTTTGCTGTGAGGCATGACTTCCACATCTCTGCCTCTCACCTCCCGGGGGTCAGGAACAACAAGGCGAACCGCCTCAGCAGGTCGTTCTTACCCCGCCACGACTGGTCACTGCACCTGGAGGTGGTGACTTTAATTTTCCGGAAGTGGGGGGTTCCCCAACTGGACCTGTTTGCGTCGTCCTGGAACAGGAAGTGCCCGAGGTTCTGCTCACTCTGAGGTCACGAGCCGGGCTCCATCTCCGACGCGTTCCTTCTAGACTGGACAGGGACCCTCACGTACGTGTTTACCCCCATCCCGCTCCTACCCAAGGTCCTCTTGAAGATCAAGAGAGACACAGCGGACATAATACTGATTGCACCAGCTTGGCCACAGCAGCACTGGTACAGCATGCTGCTCGACTTTTCCATCGATCCACCGCTCCCGCTCCCGAAGCCTTTCGACCTGTTCTCCCAGGACCAGGGTTGCCTGCTGCACCCGGACCTGGACTCCCTCCACCTGACGGCATGGAGACTCTGTGGCTGACAGAGGGAG
This sequence comes from Emydura macquarii macquarii, assembly GCF_026122565.2. Taxonomy (NCBI): domain Eukaryota; kingdom Metazoa; phylum Chordata; order Testudines; family Chelidae; genus Emydura; species Emydura macquarii. The sequence goes on along the minus strand of NW_027131485.1, from coordinate 21,011,278 downwards.
AGAGAGCCTGCTCCATACAGGTCCAGTAGGTTCTGCTGGGCAGCAGAAAACCTTCCACTCAGGTGGTGTACCGGGCCAAGTGAAAGCATTTTACCTGTTGGGCGGAGTCCCGGGGTATCCCACCGAGCTGTTCGCCCATACAGGCGATTTTGGAGTACCTGCTCCATCTGAAGCTCCAGGGTCTAGCACTAGCCTCTCTGAAAGTGCACCTGGCGGCTATCTCGGCCTTCCACCAGCCAATGGAAGGACGATCCCTGTTCTCTCACCCCATGTCAGTCAGGTTCCTCAAAGGGGTGGAGAAGCTGTATCTGCAGGTCCGTAACCCGGTGCCTCTCTGGGATTTGAACCTGGTCCTCGCCATGTTGACAGGACCCCCCTTCGAGCCCTTGGCTATATGCCCGCTGCTCATCCTCTCTTGGAAGGTAGCCTTCCTGGTGGCCATTACATCAGCTAAGAGGGTCTCCAAGATAAGAGCTTTGACCTAGGAGCCCCCCTACATGGTCTTCTATAAAGATAAGTTCCAACTGAGACCCCACCCGGCGTTCCTGCCTAAGGTGGTGTCTCAGTTTCACTATAACCAGGATATCTTCCTCCCCGTGTTCTTTCCTAAACCACACGGTTCAGAGGAGGAGCGGAGATGGCACTCACTGGACATCAGACGAGCCTTGGCCTTCTACATTGAGTGGACCAGGCCATTCCGGAAGTCAACGCAGCTGTTCGTGGCAGTGGTGTACTGGATGAAAGGCTCACCTGTCTCCACCCAGCGGATCACCACCTGTATTAGGACCTGCTACGAGCAGGCAAAGGTGCCGCTTCCAGGAGCTGTGACAGCACACTCAACCAGAGCCCAGGCATCATCTGCGGCCGTCCTGGAGCGAGTGCTCCTGCAGGACATCTGCAGAGCAGCGACCTGGTCGTCAGTCCATACCTTCACATCCACTAGCCATCGTGCAACAGGTGAGAGAGGATACGGGTTCGGCAGGGCCCTGCTGATGAGAGCAGCTCACCGTTGACTCCTACCAACCTCCAAGGTATGGCTATTTAATCACCTATATTGGAATGGATATGAGCAATCACTCGAAGAGAGAAAACAGGGTTACTTACCAGTAACTGTTGTTCTTCGAGATGTGTTGCTCATATCCATTCCAAACCTGCCCTCCATCCCCACTGTCAGAGTTGGCAGAAAGAAGGGACTGAGGGCCCACAAGGTCGGCAACACCCTATGTACCGCGGCATGAGCGCAGCACTCCAGGGGGGCACCTGAGCCAACCCTACGGGGCTTGCTAAGGGAAAAAAGTTCAGGGAATCTGTGCACGGGGCGCGCACACACCTATATTGGAATGGATATGAGCAACACATCTCGAAGAATAACAGTTACTGGTAAGTAACCTTGTTTTTCCTCAGTTGTGCTAGTCCTAGAGAGCCATGCCATCATTGAGCATTAACAAACATTTGTAAGAAATGTGCCTCAATCCTCTTGATGTGGCTTACCCTGTATTTGTGACAAAAGTAATATTGAATTCTATAATGGGTTAGCACTTGTAAACAGCAGGCAGTACTGTCAGGAAAATGGCTTTCCATTCAGCAAATAAAATTAAAATCCAGGTGTTTTCCTCAAGGCTCAGACAGTTTGAAGCAAGGAACCTCAAATTGACCATTTTGTTTGTTCTTTTAAAGCAGTCTCACAGTTTCAGTTATAAACCTCCTTTAACAGCAATCTCAGAGGTGTTTAAAAAGTAAGTTATCAAATGTGGGTAGAGTTATGCTAAAAAACAGGACATAGCTTAAAGGAAAGTATTATAAAGGCATTAAGTTGCAAAAGAATAGCTATCCTGATGTTATGGGAAAAAGATTAGGGCCTGGTGTTTGCTGTATGTTTTTCAGACATAATGAGCTTAGCCTTCAAGGGAAGGGTGCCAGCCATACAGCTTTGACATCATGGCATCCAACCTGAGAATGGCATTAGCATTCTCTAGAGGAAGCCATTTGCTTGCTATGATACTGGCATTTTGGGAAGGTAAATATACATTCACATTTTAGAGTGGTGATGGTTTGGAGATGCCTGGAAAAGCAAAACTAAGCATGACCTTTACAACCTCTGCTCTGATTGACCCTGTCCTGAAACTGGGATTGTGGGGTTCAAGGTGCTCTTGCTAACAGCTGCAGGAAGAAGACTTACTGTAAGACTCATCTCCACTATCAGCCAATTACAGCCATTCTACCATCCAGTCTCTTTGCTGGATGGTACTGTAAATAGCCTCATTGTGAGCATGCTCACAAGAAAAACCAGGGTATTTAACAGACTCACATGCTAGCTGTTGTTCCATAGCACCAACATTAGTAACAAATGTGTGTCAGATGAACAGTTACTCATAAATGCCAGAGACAGAGACACAGATTAGCCACAATATTGGAATAGTGGGAAGTCAAAGGCTTCTGCCATCAAAGATGAAATTAATTTAAAAAACAGTGAATTGCAAAGACAGGGCAGACATTTCCCAACACCAGTTTGGCTCCCCAGATACTAGCATTGCTAGGGGACTTGTAAAACTGACAGTTTAATTTGAAAAGTTTAAGTAAACAGGAACCTGGCAGTACACCATGGCTTCTACTGATGGATTGTTCTCCAGTGCTTCTATATGTTCCAGCAAGGACAACACAGGACGATCTTCAATTCAGCATGTTAAATCCACACATTAAATCCTATTACTAGCACTCTGTGGATAAGGATTAGCCAATTGGACCCAGAAATTTGACTAGGTCAAGAATGTCATGTTTAGACCATCCTTGAACACCTCATTTGTATAATCATATGAATGAACTTCTGTAGAGATGCACAGTTTGAGAGTTCCAGTCACGTCAATGCAGTACCGGACATTTTCCTGCACAGGATAGAAGAAAAGAAAGTAGAGCAGACAATGACAATTTCTGTGGGAATTCAACTTATGGACAAAAGTTTAACGTTTAGTTTGCTATCAGATTCCAGCTTGGGCATTAATTCTAGTTGACAAATTGTACAGCATTGCAAAAAAAATAGTTCAGAAATATTGTTCAAATGTTAATGAATTAGCTTTGACTGTGCTCACATCCTATTTGTGTCGACTTCCCACTAATATTCTATCAAGTGGCAAGAATATTTACCCAATTCAATTCATTTGTAAGGAAGTGCTGCAGAATATTAAGAGAAAGTTCATTTCAAATTTAGAATCACAAATATACAAACCAATATATATGCCTATTGGTCCAAAATAGCCTGAAACTGACAACTTTCTAGATATGTTGCAAAAGTAATTTATTTGGCAGAATTTGGGGGAAAGATGAGGGTATGTTCCTGGGTAAGATGGAGGTGAGTGACTTTTCTGGGGTTTTAAAAATTTATTTACTAGCTGAGGTAAATTGTCTGCATTTGATTATTTTATGCTGTTTGTTGGCATAGCTAATATATTAAATATTGGTATATAACGCTGCTGTGTGATTGTTGCTATTGTAAATTTAATTATTTTTAGGGGGTTCACAGCATCTGTATGGACATTTCATTTTGGTTAAATATAAATAAACAAACAAACTCTTAGAAGCCATCTATGCAATCAGGGGATAGAAATATGCCATGGGACCCATGTGTCTAATCAATCTGGCTCCAAATTATGCATATTTGATATTCAGAACATGAGAACGGCTCTATTGGGTCAGACCAAAGGTCCATTTAGCCCTGTATCCTGTCTTCCGACAATGGCCAATGCCAGGTGCTTCATAGCAAATGAACAGACAAGGTAATTATCAAGTGATCCATCCTGTCGGCCTTTCCCAGATTCTGGCAAACAGAGGCTCGGGGCACTTCAGAGTATGGTTTTATATCCTGCCCATCCTGCCTAATAGTCATTTATGGACCTATCCTCCATGAACTTATCTAGTTCTTTTTTGAACTCTGTTATAATCTTGGCCTTCTCAGCATCCTCTGGAGAAGAGTTCCACAGACTGATTGTGCATTGTGTGAAGAAATACTTCCTTTTGTTGGTTTTATACTTGCTGCCTATTAATTTCATTTGGTGACCTCTAGTTCTTGTGTTATGAGAAGGAGTAAATAACACTTCCTTATTTACTTTCTCCACACCGGTCATGATTTTATAAACCTCTCTCATGTCCCCCCTTAGTAGTCTCTTTTCCAAGATGAAAATTCCCAGTCTTATTAATCTCTTCTCATATAGAAGCTATTCCGTGCCCCTAATAATTTTTATTGTCCTTTCCTGTACCTTTCCAATTCCAATTTATCTTTTTTTGAGACGAGATGACCAGATCTGCATTCAGTATTCAATATGTGGGCATACTATGGATTTATATAGAGGCAATATGATATTTCGGTTTTATCTATCCCTTTCCTAATGATTCTCATCATTCTGTTAGCTTTTTTGACTGCTGCTGCACATTGAGTAGATGTTTTCAGAGGACTATCCACAATGACTCGAAGATCTCTTTCTTGAATGGTAACTGCTAATTTAGACCCCATCATTTTATATGTATAGTTGGGATTATGTTTTCCCATGTGCATTACTTTGCATTTATCAACATTGAATTTCATCTGCCATTTTGTTGCCCGATCACCTAGTTTTGTGACATCCCTTTGTAAGTCTTCACAGTATGCTTTGGATTCAACTATCTTGAGTAATTTTGTATCATCTGCAAATTTTGCCAGCTCACTGTTTACCCCTTTTTACAGATCATTTATGAATATGTTGAACAGAATGACCTTGTCAAAGGCTTTCTGAAAATCTAAATACATTATATCCATTGGATCACCCTTGTCCACATGTTTGTTGACCCCCTCAAAGACGCCTAGTAGATTGATGAAGCATGATTTCCCTTTACAAAAACTATGTTGATTCTTCCCCAACAAATTGTTTTCATCTTTGTGTCTGATAATTCTGTTCTTTAGTATAGATTCAACCAATTGCTTGGTATTAAACTCAGAGTGAAAGAGAGAAGGAGTTATTCACAGCAATTAGTCTTGTAAAAATATAAGAAAAATATAAAAGCCATCCCCTCAGGAGATGGTTTTCATTGCCACCAACAGGAAAGTTCTTGAAAGAGTGACCCAGGAGGCAGTTCAAAGGCAATGGCCTCTATGCACTTGTCCTAGCCTTCTCTGGACAATCCAAAATTGGTGAGATTTCCTTATGGCTCTCAAGACATCCAGTTTGGGAGATCCCACCCTCTGTGGCAGGCAGCTGACTTCCCTCTAGCGGGTCTCACGCTCTGGTTGCTTGTAGTGGGCCAGGGCGTCTCTAGTCACCCCGTCTTCCCCGAGGAGGGGGTAGGGACCCGGGCCCACCCGCTCCTCCAGGTCCCAGCCCAAGGCCCCTATGAGAAGCAGCTAGGTGCTGCTGGCACCGTGTTCCCAACTGTACTTCTCTTCCCCTGGGCTAATTTTCCCCCTCCTTCTGGCTTCTTGAGCCTGGTACCTTCCTCCAGCCTGTTCCTCCACAGAATCTCTGCACTCTGGTCTGTTCCTCCTTGCAACTCAGCACTCCTACACACAGCACTGCACTCCTACTCCTCCCAGCTCATGCCCTGTCTGTTTGGGGGCGGAGGGCTTTTATGGGGCACCTGGCTGGTCCCTAATTGGCTCAGCTGCTCCTAATTGCCCCCTAACAAGACTCAGCTAATCTGCAGGGAACAGAGCTCTGAGCATTCTGAGGCTTACGTATCTGCCGTAAATCACTTTCCTACAGCTTTCTGCCCTCGCTATATCACACCTCTTAGCTATTCCAATAAGATGATTCCACAGGACCTCAGTTTGCTCGATCTCACAAAGTTCCCAGTTCCTTCCACAAAAGGATGATTGTCTCTAAGAAAGCTACTGAGTTTAAGAAAATGAGGGACTAACAGCACCAGCTGAATCCAGACACAGTGTTAGAGTTGCTCTGAAAATTTCTTCCTGATGTTATGCCAATGATACCATACTATAACTTCTTGATCTAATTTCATACTTGAAGCCTGTTTTAGGGACTATTCGTGCTGATTCTGAAACACTTACAAATGGGGATTAGGATAAAAGACCTATGCTTTTATTTAAACTTGTGACCTAAAGTCTGAGACTGAATTCAGGTCTCCAGAGGTGAAAAGGTTTATGCATTCAATGCAATACATTGATTGGCCCCCTAAGGTGCTTAAATACCTATATATTACGAAATATTTTGGCATGTGATTTTCACCTGGCCATAAGACAGTAATAGCCCCATGAAATTTAAGTGGGAAATAATAATCTTAACCAACTGCCTATGCAATTTTAATTTAAGAAGGATCTGTTCTTGTATTTGATGGCCATGTTTAAAGAGTCTATCGATTTTTGAAATTAGATTTAAAAGAGAACCAGCTAGGCTCCAATAAACCACGCTTCATTCCTCTGGTTGCCATTATAAAGTGAATGGATTTGATTTCTTCCAGACACAGTTTGTCCCCATATGTTACAGGTTGTCCAGTGGAGCAGTTGATACAGTTAAAAAAATCTGATTTAAGAAAAATCTGATTTAAGGACTATTTAAAGGAAGCTGAACAGATTGCTTGTTTTCTTTAGTAAACTGTGAATTAAAATCTTTAGCTGTTCTGTAAACAAAAACAACATAGCTTCCCTACAAACTTTTTCTTTACAGAATTCTTTCTCACCTATTGAAGTTCCCCTACCAATTATTTCAACATGGAAATTTAGAAAGGTTTTGGGGCTTCTTCAAACAAAAAGATCTGGAACACTATGGTAATTAGAAAATGTGCTGAACTTGCCTCATTTATGTTATTAATCAGAAAATATGACAATGTCCCTTTTAATTAATTCTTGCACCAACGCCAGCTTTGAATCATCTGTTAGGCTTTACTGTTTTCACTGATAACATTGACTTTTTAAACTCTCTTTAAAGTCAGACAGCCGGGCAGCAGCAGAAAATGTTTAAAAATAGAGTGACAGGAAGAGTCTGATTCTTAAATGGGATAACACTTCTCTACTTCAGAGGGGTGTTATGAGAAGTAATATATTAAAGATGGTAACGTGCAATGGTGCCATATAAGAATCTTAGATAGCTGGGTAGGGCTGTTCAGCATGAGCATTCTACTCCTCATGCATTTTTATCCCATCTTACATAGCTCCTATTAGTCTTCTAGCTCTGACAGAATGGCAGAGCTGGCCCTGATAAGGCTTTTGGATCCTTGTTAGAATTTACATCCCTAGCCTGATGTACAGTATTGTGATGTTATTGGTCATTAAGGAAGTTGGTATTGCCAAAAAAAAATCACCTCTCTCCTCATATTCAAAAGTTCGCTATAGTTGGTGTCCCTAAAATAGATAGGCAGATCTGGAAGGACTGGGTGCTTTCAAATTTTACTCTATCTGGAGGCTGTCACATTTCAGGGTGAGCCGGACCTCTCACCCTCTCACTCTGTGGACACCCCTTCCAACTGTCAAGTCTGCACATGAGCTTTTTTCAGGGTGCAATCCTGCAATTCACTGCATAAAACATAAAAGCATCCTATAAACTGAGAGGAAGAGCTGAGAAAAAGATTTAGCGTGACAGTGTCATAATGAGACTAAGTACCCCGAATTAAACATTTTATTTTATCTCCTCCTGAATTCTTCCCACCTGCCTCTAATAAATTATTAAGTAAATAAAACAAACAAACCCCAATTCTGGAATATACCCACTTCCCACAGCAGTTCAATTATAAAGAACCATCTGATTTCACATATTAAGCCTTCCATATTTCATCCTCTCCTATAGCATGTCTTCCTGAAATAGCTCTAAAAAGGAACCACTGTATTTTAAAAGAAGTTATAGAAAAGTACTCACATCACACTGAAGGGTTTTTTGTGTGTGTGTTTGTTGTGGATTTTTTGGTTTTTTTTCATTGACTAGTTGATTTTTGAATTGGGGGGTTGTTTTTTGTTTTTGTTCAATATGGAAAGCAGCTGAAGCATTGTCTCTGTAATACATAAAAACCTTCCACCTCCTTTTCTTCATGAGTAAATCATTTCATTAGATAGAGACGATTTAATTATGTAAATCTCCAGAAAGATGGAATGAAAATTATCTCATAACAGGGCACATTCCCTGGCTCCATAAGGGGCCTTTTTTCAGAGGGAGAAAAGTTAGGAGTTAAAGTGGGATCACTCAATTTTATTGATTAGAACCAATACCCTGAATTGCACCGGAAACCAGTGCAGTTCCTGAATAAGAGGCAGAACATGATGAAGTTTCTATATACCCTTCAAGATTAGATCCAATTAGAAGGCAATGGTCCAACACAGAGGTGACAAAGGCACTGATGACTATGTTAACATCTGCATCATCAAGGAAAGGCTGCATACTCTTAGCTATCCACAGATTAATTTTTAAAAGTAATATCAGCTACCACTGCTTCATGGTGATATAAGAACAATCAACGGTTCAAAAGTACCCCATGAATGCAAAGCTCTTGGGAATGGATGGACAATCACCAATAAATGTAGCTCTCACAACCATCGTTGTTTCCTTTTGCTAACCAGCATCACCTGATAGCTTTCCCCCAGCATTAAGCCAGCTAAATCTCATCCATTTCTCTATCTCAGAGATACACTGGGAAAGCAAGGAAACTGAACTGTCTGGATCAGCTGGAAAGGAGATGTTGATGTTGATGTTCGTGCCTAAATCACCTTTGTTTGAAGCATGCAGTGCAATTATAGCCATGTCGGTCTCAGGGGATTAGAGAAACAATCTTACCCACAATCTTGTCTCCTTGTTTGAAGCAGTAGTAAGTACAGCTGGGTGGGAAACTGAATTTCATTTCTGTGAAAGATTTCAAGGAAAATTTTTCACCATGAATTGGGATGAAAAGCTAAAACAAATTGTCATGGAAGTGTAATTTTGCAATATTTTATTTCAGAAACACTGAAGGGGGAATGTTTCAGTGTTTCTAAATGAAATATTCTCCATGGGCTCCCACCCTCTGTAGGAACATTTAAGCCCTGGGAGCCTTGGCTCCATAGTAGCCCACCAGATGGGCTGCTGAGGAGCTGGAGCCTAGAAGCCCTAGCTCCCATGTTCCCCATGATGTGGGTTGCCAAGAACCCTGAGTTCCATTGGATATTTCATTGAAATATATGTTCCCCTCGATTATTTTGATTTTAATGAGCTGGCATTTTCCAACAGAAAAAAGTTCTGTCAGAAAATTTCTAACCAGCTATAGGAGTAAGTCAGGCTGTGCACCTGAACTCCCTCCAGGAGGGCTGCCTGTCCTATGGCAGCCTAACTTTCTGGAGAAAAAGAAAATTCAGAAAAGTTGCTCCTTTACAACAGTGGTTCCCTTTCCCTTAGCTCTGAAGAATCCACAATGGTGTTGCCATATTTCCAGGGAGAGGGAGACACCTACCTCTTTCCATAAGTTCGTCTTGTGATGAGGCTTTCAAGGAGACATAATATAATTTCTGTCCCAACCTCTTCTTTCCTGCAATTCTTTTCCATGTGACTTGCCATGGAAGGCCACAATTTGACACTAAGAACACTACTCTGAACTGCAATCCATCAAATGCACACACGTCTTTTACCATCTCATCTTCAGACTTTTTACTATTTTATCTACATTTAGACATACATTTCTTTGTCTTCCATTCATCATTGCAGCCAATAAAACTGAGGAAGAAATTTAACTCTTTATTGAGTAATTTACTGAGACTCTTTCATAAAATTCTTTAAATGCTAATTATTCAACTTTGCATAATTTGAGGCACAGCTACAAAGATCTAACACTCTCCTAAATTCTAAGGCTACTTTGCTTTACTATTTAGTGACATTATTGCTCATAGCAAAACATCATCCACAGCACCATATGTTAGTGAAGAATCCCAATAGGTTGCAGCTATTTTTCTCAATAAGGGTAAGCATCTTCCCCTCTTTCACTAGGGCTTGGATAAGGCAGGTGACCAAGACTGGACTAAGATGTAGGTGCTACAGGTCTAGGGCCTCAATTCTGTAACTACATGATAAGGTCGAAACTCAGCTGTCAATTAAAAAAAAAAAAGTTTCTAGCCCTTATGGTTGCAAAGAAATGCTTAATACCATGACGTGAGTGTAACTGAAGCAGTGATGTCTGCCTGAGTCCGCCGACTCCCTGTGACAATAGCTCTGAGCAGGGTCACCTATGCCACATGTATCTATGGAGTATTAAGTCCATGACTCACTGCTGAGGGACACCACCAATACCATCCCAGCAGGGAACCCCAAGTGTGGCAGGAGAAGAGCACAGTGAGCCCAACCCACTCACACAAGCTACTTAATTAAGTACTGGAGTCACTTTACTTCCAGCTCAGCCTCTCTTGGGGATGAAAGGGAGAAGGGAAGATAGGAGACTCCTGCTTCTCTAAAAGGGGAGAAGGGCCTATTGCCACCACATCTCCAAGCAGAGGGGTGAGGTCTCAGGAGAGCCTTGTTGCAGAGTGCATAGAGCCCTGCATTACTTCAATCTAGCCCTTCAGGTACCATCTCCATTTCAGTATCTGTCTTTCAGTAAGGCTAGAAAGGATACTTGGAAGGAAGTCTTCTGCTTTTATTGGAAGTACGCAACTGAGTTTTGCGGCAACTGCTGCTGCACTTGTAAAAAGAAGAAACCATTCTCAAGGTCATGCTTTCTGCTAGTTCAGCAGTTGCAGGTCAACTGAAAAGACTGAAATAACAGCTAAGATTAGAGAATGTTGGTAGCTTCTTGTGTGGAATCCATTCTGAGTTAGAGCTATACTTTGAAATATTAAGTACTCAGTAACACAGACTCAGTGAGTCACTCCTGGAAAATTCTTGAAGGTGTGTTTTAGCTCGCCCTGCATCACAAATATTTACAGTTTACAAAAAGAAAAAAAAATCTATATTTTACAATGAGTTTTTGCATTATCAGATTTATAACCTGGATACCAAGGAACCATATCATGTTCCCCTAGAATTCAGTGTGAGTTTTGTCCAATGACTTCAATTAGAACAGAATTGTGTGCTTTTATTCAGAGATCGCCTAGGTTTAAATGACCCAAGCTGGTACCTGTAAGTATAATGAAGATATCCAACTTGCTTGCAAGTGCTTATACCAGATTCTGTGGACTTTTTGTTTGTTTTCCACTAATGGAAACATGAACTGTAAAAGGCAGCTCTTGAAAAGGTGACTTCACAACAAACATTGCCATAAATTATGTCATCATCTTAAGTACCATTTTGAGGGGAAGGATAGTTGAGGAATATTAATAGATCAATATTAGCACAGGTTGTCTATTTTGCAACCTATTTGTTAAAAATTTCTCTCCTTATACAAATATTAATCATGAACTTCAGAGTAACTCTTTAGCTACAACAAGAAACGGGATCAGTTAAGCAGCATTTTAAGAATTCCTCCATTAGCACTTTCTTCAGAATTTCTCTTCATGTGTGATATATCTATCCCTGTACTATAGATATCAAGTTTATCATCAATTCTGTGTAGTATGGGAGCCTCCTATGGTATATATCTGACAATCCAGATTCTATATCCATAAACACTTAGAGGTGAGTTGACTTCAGTTGGTTCAATCCATCTCTATTTCAGATACTTCCTAAATTTAAACAGGAGCCCAAATCCATAGCAACAGCATCACCCTCATCCTTTTAGGCTGTAATCTCTTAGGACAGAGAACTTGTTTATCATATGTTTATAAAGGCCCTAGCACAGAAGGGCCTGATCCTAATATGGGCTTCTGATTACTACTGTAATCTAACTTTTTAAATGCAACAAAGAACAGCTTATTAGAAAATCTAGTAACTGCTTAATGCACGTGAAAAATGGGCAATAAAAAGTAAAATGTTCTAATGAACGACAGTTGTTTAGAATGCAGAATGCAATAAAAAAAACCTAATGCTCCCATTTCACTAGTGTAAGGATGGGGATGTTCAGCTAAGATCAGTGCTATTCAAAATAAAGAAATATTCCATATCTCATTGCAATACACAAAAAAAGCTATTTATCAGTATGAGGAGAAGGCTGAAAATTATGGTTACAGTGATTGGGCTTAAACAGATATAAAATGGAAAAGGAAGCCTATTCTCTGATTTCTTGAAAAAAATGTAGATATATACTGCATAGATGAATTTAATGATTTTTTAAGAGTAATAGGTAAAGTAATAGCCCTTTATCTATTTAAATATAGATATGATATTCAACAATCACTTCCCTTCTCATTATTATAAACATCTATAATTAAAAAAGAAGCTCTCCATTCTGATTAGAGTTTCTGCTCTTTAGCTTGAATATTATTTATATTCACACATACAAGAAAACTATGGGCCTAGAACTGCATCCCTTACAGAGGCACAAAGTCCCATTAACTTCAATGAGTCTACACATGTAAATAAGGATTATTTGTGTGATTAGAAACAGCAGGCTCAATCTCATTTTAAACTAACATGACTAACTTTGCTGAAGTGGACAAAGAACAGGAATTCAATGTCATACAAGGCCTTAGGATTCAGAAAGTTCTTGGACTCAACTTCTCATAAAAAATCTTTGGCACCAAGCCTTCCAAATGCCCACTTCAAACTTTCTCTAGAAAAAGTCCAACTTTGGGCCAGGTTCCCTGTTGTGATTAAAGTTTGCTTTATAGACTGTTTGGATCTGACAATATGGATGAAAAATCTAACAAGAGGCTCACTCACAAGTATGCCAGCATTTCCTGGTTTTGTCAGCGATGGACAGCAGGGAGACCCATTAGACTGTGTATAGGTTTTGCTCTGTTCTGGGGCAGGTTAAAACAAAGTAACCTACATGAGGGAAATTTGCTGTTAATGTATCCCAAGAACTTAATCTTTTGTTGGTTGGTTGGCCTACAACAATCTCTTAAAGGACACTGTTGTTTCTTTGGGTTGTAGATTTCATTCTGAAAACTATTTACCATTTCAATAACTAACCATCTACCAAGATATTCAGTTTTTATAATGGCTGTGGATGCAGTGGCATATACTGTAATTTTATTTTATTTTTTACACTTTTGAAGCAAAAGAATACTGTAAGCTTTTCATACAAGAAAAATGTCTAATAGTAAAATACATTTTAGCAAGTCAAAACAATCTCTCAGCCTGCTGGGTGTCTGAAAGACTGGGATGAGGAAAATGTAAAAACTATTTCAATTTTTTTTAGGGGAGGGGCAAGAGGGGGTATGATAAACCAGGGTTATAGAAATACGGAAGAAATCAGAGAAGGATGATCCCAGGGTTAGGCCAATAACCTAAGGAATCAAGGTTCCTGAGTACTATTTCCTGTGCTGCTACAAACTTCTTATGTGATCAGAAGTAAATCATATAGCCTGTGTAAAATCAAGATAATAGCACTTCCTTATCACACAGGGGTGCTGCGAGAATAAATACACTAATATAGATACTATGGTAAGTGGGACCATATCTTTTTTGGGCCTTGACCCAATTAGGTAGAAGGCTACTCTAGGGCCCCAGTTCAGCAAAAGATGTACTTAAATACATTCCGACCCAGACCAACACGTAAATGTGCTTTGCCAATAGGAATTAAATATATACTTACGTGTTGAACAGGGATAGGTTACTCACATGCTTAAACTTATACACATGCTTAAGTGATTTGCTGAATAAGGGTCTAAGGTTTGTTCTACACTAGACTGTTTTGTCAACCAAAGTCAGCTTTTTTCAACAAAAAATTTGTGATGTACATACTGCAAACTCCCCCCCCCCCCCCCCAACAAAACTGCCCTGTTTTTTCAACAAAATAAAACCACCTCGACGAGAAGCATAGAACATTTTTTGGATAACTTAAATTGATATAGCATCAGTGTAAACAGCACAGTTATGTTGCGGTAAACAGCCTCCGGAAGTGTCCCACAATGCCCATCCTGACCACTCTGGCCATCAGTTTGAACTCTGCTGCTCTGCAGCCACCCACCACTCCTCCTTTAAAGTCCTGGGAATTTTTGAAATTCCATTTCCTGTTTGGTCGGCATGGAGAGCTTGCATTTCTTCTTCACAGTTAACAAAGGCGGCACCATGCACCAAACGCACTCCCGCTTGGAGCACACTGGAGCTTCTGGATCTCATTGGCATTTGGAGAGAGGAGGCCATGTAGTCCCAGCTTTGCTCCAGCCAATGGAACTTTGATACCTATGGCCAAATTTCTCATACCAGGGCGGAGAAGGGTTATGAATGGAACATGCTGCAGTGCCAAGTGGAAATCAAGAAGCTGTGGTAGGGCTACCAAAAGGCCAGGGAGGCAAACAGTGACCCTGGTGCACAGCCAAACACCCGCCACTTCTAAAAGAAATTGGAAGCCATCCTCAGCTGTGACCCCACCTCCATCCCCAAGACACCCATGGATACCTCCATGTGCCCGAGGGCAGAGGACACTGGACTCGACCCCAACAAAATTGTTGATGAGGATGTGGAGTTGGATGAGGAACCGGAGCTGGGGACTGGGTGATTTGGTGATGCGGGAAGTCAGGATCTTTTTTCAACCCCTGAGGTTTCCAGCCAGTCCCAGCCCCACAGCTCTGGTATGCAGGATGCAGAAAAGGGAAGCACTGGTAAGTGTTTTTTGGAGCTGATGCTGCTTGTTTACTGAAGACACACGGGTCCTTTGCTTTGTTAAATGATAGAGCTAGTTGAAGGGATAGAAATGCACAAAAGTAGCTGTGTTTCCATGTGCTTCCGTGGCTGAGAAGCATGTTAATCCACACCGAGATTTTACAGGTATCCTCCAGTAAGATCTCTAGGAAACTTTCCTGGAGGTACTCACTAATCCTCTGCCTCAGATCCCTTGGCAAAGCAGCTTTGTTTCTTCCCCTGTTGTAGGACACTTTTCCACACCAATTGGCAATAACTTGTGCAGGAACCAAAGCGGCGCACAGACGAGCAGCATAAGGACCTGGTTTGAAGCTGCTCGCATGGAGAAGATGCAGCCTAGTATCCCTGTTTACTCTCACATGTGAGATATTGGCTTCTATGGCCCCTGCCTGTGGAAAATGGTATCACAATTTGAAATTTTATCCCTATGTACCTGCATTGAAGCCCCAAGCAACCACTCACCCAGAACCTCTTCCCCAATATGATGCTCCCCCCTCGGCAAAACCCACCATGCCCAGGTTGATCAGGGAGCTGTGCTCTTCCCAGGGGACAGTGAGACAAAGAGGTGTGGTGTGTTTAACAGTAATGCAACTGTAGTGTTACAGCACCACAATAATGCTTTTGTTCGTTGTTTCCTGTGCTTCTACAGATGTGGCCTTTACAGCAAACCCCCCCGCCCCACATCAGCGAAGCACCTCCGTCTGATAAGAATGTGATCTCAAAGACACAAAGAGGAAATGTTCCAAGAATTCCTCCAGTCCTCTGAGATGGCAAAAAGAGAAAAAAGGACATGCAGACGATCTGTGTCCAAAAGTCAGAAAATTGATGAACAAGAAAGAAGGGAAAACCATGAGTGGGTGGAAAGCAGGGCAAGAGTGCATGATCAACGCCATGGAGGAGCAAACGGAGCTGCTAAAGACAGTTGTGACACTGCAGACAGAGTTCAAGTGCTCACTTCTCCTTGCAGCCACTACAGAACAACTTTCCATGCATTCCCCAAACTCCCCTCACACATTCCTACCAAATTCCCAGCCCATCTCATTATCCCTTTCACTCCACCCCTTCAGACAGCTATGACAGCGAAAGGTGGACTTACGCCCAGCTGTAATAGCTCACACTGCCCCTCACTACTCTCTCCCCTTCAGCCCGATATTTTGTTTGTGTTGTAAACTTTTTTCATTAAATAAAGACAAGCTGTGAGAACAATAAGCACTCTCTGTGTTGCATGTGGTACTTTCATCTGTCACTGATATACAGCTTAAGCTGGATAGCAGTCATAGCACAAAAACACCTTATTGAGTCTCATTCTCAAAATGGACCCTCAATGCCTCCCTGATCCGAATGGCCCTCCTACTGTGCCCCTCTAAAACCCCTAGCATCTGGCTGTTCATATGCAGATGCAAGGTGATCCATCTCTGCGATCCACCCAGAGGCAAACTTTTCACCTTTAGCTTCACATGAATTATGGAGCACACAGCAGGAGGTGATAACTATGGGAATATTGTCCTCATTTAGCTCTAGCCTGCCATAAAGCCATCTCCAGTAAGCCTTTGATCTGCAAAAAGCACATTCAATGATCATTCGACACCTGCTCAGCCTGTTAATGAAGCGCTCCTTGCTGCTATCCAGATTGCCCATATAAGCTTTCATGCCATGGCATTAATGGGTAGGCTGGGTCTCCCAGGATCACTATGGGCATCTAAACATCCCCCATGGAATCTTTTGGTCTAGAAAGAAAGTCCCTGCTTGCAGCTTTCTGTACAGGCCAGTGTTCCTGAAAATGTGTGCATCATGCACCTTTCCTGACCAACCTGCTTTGACATCAGTGAAACACACAGGGTGATGCACGAGTGTCTGCAGTACCATAGAAAAGTATCCCTTTCTATTGATGTACTCTATCACAAAATGGTCTGGGGCCAAAATTGGGATATGCATGCTATCTATCAGCCCATCACAGTTAGGGAATCCCATAGCCACAAAGCCATCCACTATTTCACAAACATTTCCCAGAGTCACAGTCCTTCACAGCAGAATGCAGTTAATGGCCCTGCACACTTGCAATAACACAACTCCAGAGGTGGACTTCCTGACTCCAAACTGATTAGGGACCGACCAGTAGCAGTCTGGAGTTGCCACTTCCAACTTCCGGTGCTGTTTGTTTGCACGGCACACAGCAGGTCAGACGCCTTGGATTCCTGTTCTGATTGTGAGTTCATGATATAGTGCCGACCAGCCGTGATGTGTTCATAACACTGACAGCAACAGTGGAAAACAGTGCAGGATCCATCCTTTAAGATAGAGATGGCGGGCGCTCAGGAAAGGGGAGAGCCGTTGAAAAATGCCACAAAACCAAGTCAAGAACACAAGGAATGGCAAGATGGAAATCAATGCATCATGGGACATTGAGCCCGCATCCATGATGCACTATGATCCTCTCTGCCTTCCAACAACTCCTAGTGGCACAAGGTGGCGAGTTGCACAGTAGGATAGCTGCCTATAGTGTGCTGCTCTCATTGTCGATGCTAGAGCACCAAGTGTGGATGCACTTTAGCAGCACAATGAGTGCTCTGTGGACAAGCACAAGCACTGTAATTATAGCACTTTTTGATCACTCATGTAACTTGTGTTAACAAATCTTTCAGGTGTAGACAAGGACTAAGTTCCAATCTGAATAACAATGACTTGGGCATATAATTAAATGCTTTGATGAACTGAGCCTTATATATAGAAGAAACCTATCACTGAAACATGCTAATCACACATCAAATATAACAGAACAACAAAACATTAAGGTCTCTTTTTTAAAAAACAGTTTGTATGTGCTCGTTTTAAAAAATAACCTTTATTGAATTGCATATAGACACACATTAGTATATTCCATTTTAAAATCTCCAAACTTGAGAGGATCATCTGTTTCATATTACAGCCCCTACTCCAGGAAACTTCAGTGGCATTAACCACCTTATTGTTTTTTAAATGTTATTGCTTTCCCCTTCTATAACTTTGTGGTAGAACATGTAAAGTAAAATAAGTACCATATTTATACCAAGACCAAAGATACATATAACTAACTGTATTTATTTCCCTCAGTAGGTAACAGTGTCAACTTTCCACAGGCTAAGCAATCTACACCAGGCAAATCCATTAAATGTTTCATCTCTTCACTCAATATTCTGTGTAGTTCTTTTTATTCTTTTCCTAACAGAGTAAATGTGAAGAAGCATAAATTCAGACAGATCACTACTGCCCATAGAAATATAACTTAGAAAGTGTACAGTACCGATAGCTAACATTTAATAATGACGTTCTTTTTAGCAACTGGTGGTGGAGGTGTTTCAATCGCTCTTCCCAAAAAGCACTCAAATGATTTTATGAATTTTCATTGAGCTGACCATGATGAGCAATATACACATCTGGTATAACTAAAATGAAACCAGTTCTGGTTAGACTTTAAATTAGGCTGGATTTTCAAAGGAATGAGGTGCCCAAAGGAAGTGGACACTTTATTTGCTTAGGTTCTTTTGAAAATCCCAGCCTAAGTTATTTGGGGCAGGGACAGTCTTTGTTTCATGACTTGAACATCATTAAGTTTGTATCATGATGTTACCTAGGAGCCACAATCATGGACCAGGCAATCACTGGGCTTGACACTGTACAAACACAGAACAAAAAGATGGTCCGTGCACCATATAGCTTATGATACAAGTACGAGCCAAAAGACAACAAGGGGATACAGATTGGGAAAACACAAGGAAATGAGTGCTGAAAAAATAGCACAAGGAAAAAGTTATGCTAAGGATATTGTCAGCATTTAGAAACTAAATAAAACACACACTAGGGATTAAATAAATGCATTAAGTTCAGTTCTGTGCTTATTTTAAAAAAATAAATACCTATTTTGCAAATAAAAATCAGTCTCTAAAAGATTTTTTTAACTTTCTTATTTTACAGTTTTAAGTAAGAAGTAACAAATCAGTATTAAAGAGCTATCAGGAACAGAGGGCTCAGCATACTGATAATGGGACATGAAGCCTTTCACCAATAAATGTACAGTTAAATTTGGCTCATATTGGGAGTGATCACGTTATTGATATCTACTGTGAGAAATGAACTTGTAGGCTCAATGTATTTTTTAGTAAACCATTCATTACTGGAATTACTCTTCAGTATTAGCAGAAATGTGGACTACTGGATGGGCATGGAAACTGAGCTGCTCTTTATACTGTTAGCGATGGCCCCAACAGGTTAGGTTTAAAGCTTGCTCTGTCACCATACGTATTTTGTGGATTTGGGGGAGGGGGGGGGAGGGAAAGGAAGGAGCATTTGTAAGCCTGTCAATCTTTAAATAATTTAAAAAGACAGACATGTCCCAGGGCAATATTTTCAAGAGTAAAGTCAAATATCTGGAATACGGTTTGCTGTGCCTCGCCAGGGCGCATTTCCATATTTCATTTTGTATATTTCTCAGTATACATACATATCAGTGCATATCCTCTTTCCAGACAGAATACTGATTTTGAGAATTAGTGTATGCTGCGTGCCCCATTACACTATGCCTTTGGAAAGAAACCAGGTCAGTATGTAAATGATAGTAACTAAGTACTGGTGAACATCACAATCAAAGGATCTTTATTTTACATGAAATAGTTGGGTTTTTTTAAAAAACCACAGGATAAGTGGTTAAGGGCATCCCAAGAAATCAAAATTTATTTTAGGTGAATACAGTCTGCAAAAGTTTTGAGTACAGCTGACTTGGGCTCTAGCAAGTTTGAAGATTTCATATAGTAAGGTTGAAAGATAAGAAAGGACTTTTAAGGGAAATGGTTTTTGTTCTGATACCTCTTATTTGGGTTACAGCTATTCATAATGCGCATAACGTGCTTGTAGTAAATTGCACTGCTATTGTATGCACCAATATTTCTATTGCAGCAGTACTTGCAGACCCCCAAGAAGAGATTAGGGGCCCCATTTTGTTAGGACCTCTACAACCAAACACCACAAAGTGTCCCTGCACTAGAGATCTCACTATCAAGGACTTAGACAATATGCAACAGGTGGATAAACAGACAATTGTAGAGACAGGTTTGTTTGCATATGTTGTTAGTTTCACTAGTTAGACTTGACCACTAGCCTAACCAATAATTTACTCTAATACTGTATCATTTTCTTCACTGACTCCATAACAGAAAAGAGAATTACTGTATAATATCTGTTACTCATTAGGCATTTCTAAGAATATATGATCAAATCTAGGCTGTTTTGAATTTTCTGGAGCATCTGTTCAAATGTTTATATTTCCAAAATTTCAAATAACTATAAACTGTGGGAGTACAAGGGGATTTTAATGAAAAACCACTGGGCAACTTCAGCTTTCCTGAAAACATTTCCACTTTCCTGGGTGAAATGGCTTTTCTGTTGCTAAATTCCTTCCCACTGGACAGAATAGGAAATAAGTTTAGTCCAAACAGGTGGTTGGTTTGACAGCAGCAAACTACAACTGAGAATTAAGCCATGAACAAAAATCTGGATCATGAAGAACTGCACATTACTGTTTGTCTGCAAAGAAGTCTCAGAAAAATTTGATTTGAAAGACTATTTTGGAAGCGTTTTGTTTGTTCGGTTCAAGTACAGAGGATGAATTCTGTAGTCAGCAACAAACATAGGACGTGTGAATCAATTTATTGGGAAGCTATTCACTTTTTTTAAGCTAAATGTTCAGTGGTTTAAGACTCCTGGCTCTCGAAATTCCTGATTTAGTTCAGTTTCCCTTCAAATCCTCATTTTGCTTCTCATTTCACTAAGGCCATGTCTACACTACAAAATTATGTCGACCTAACTAACGTCAGCCCACAACCACCACAGCTATCAAATGGCTTGTGTGTGTCCACACTAGGCCCCTTGTGTCGGCAGTGCGCGTCCTCACCTATTCTATTGATGTACAGTGCAGTGCACCATGGGTAGCTATCCCACTGGGCAACTTACCACCATCCAGCGCAGGGTGTTTTGGGAAGTTTTTGCAATGTCTCATGGTGCCGAAATGAGTCATGCAGGAATGACTGTGACCATGGTTCACCTTCCCATAATGCAGTGTTCTCCATCCCATAATTGCATCTATATCCCATAGTATTTGTTGCCTCTTTTCAAAATCCCCACAAACCTGTGCGTCCTTCCCCACTACCTGCCATCTGTGACAGAAGCATGGATCCTGAACAGCTCTGCACTATTGTGATGAGTGTTGCAAGTACAGGGGGCCTGATCCCCAAGGAGCTTTGAAAGAAAATCGAGCTAGATAATGATCATGTGGAATGTGTTCTAATTGAAGTAGGCAGTTGTCTATCGTGAAGTTCATAAGATAAACATATACACTGTGAGATCCACTTAGAGAGGAATTGTGTAGATATAGCACTGCCTCTGTGTTAGGGCGCGCAAGACTTTGTAACGCGAAATCAGTATAGTTTGACAAGAGCAAGGCCCTGAAAGCAATGCTAAGCCAAAAAGGCAAGAGTTAAGACCTCTCAGGAGCAGAATCCAGACGCTGCCCTCTGCCCGACCTTAGGCCAGAGGAGGAAGTTCCTTGGGGTCTGGAGCATTCTGAGATGACCACAGACATTTGCTAATGCTTGATAAGCTAAAAGGTTCCTATTTTAGTAATAATAAAGGAGAAGTAAGACTATGGCTGAGTTTTCTTTGAAGTAAACAACTAACGTCACCTTATTACAAAAGGTCCCTAGCTAACTACCAATAGACTAATAGCAACTAAGTGTTAAGGCCCAATCCCTACTGGGATTGAGATATACGTCATGTATTACTGGGTAAAGCTTGCTGCAAGGTGAGGGGGGAAAAAGGTATATCAATCCCCCAAGAGCCTTCCCAAGCTGAGAGTCCCCGTGGATCCGTGGAGGCGCTAGCGGATGCCTCGGGCAGGTGGTTCCCATACGCCACTCGCTTATCAGAACGAAGTATGGGTCTCCCTCGTTCTTGCAGTTGGTAAGCGTCCCTGCACACGTTTAGATAAGGCTAGCTCTCTTATATCGATGGGCCCCCAGGAATATATTGCTGTGGGTATCCTCTTGGCAGGTCTCTTCCTTGCTTAAGGTTCACTTCTCTGTTCACTAACTGCAGCTGCTGCTGCGGTTGCTCAGCTTATGATAGTAATAAGTCCTGTGCCTATAAGTTGCTACTTTATATCCTTGTGGTTAATTGTACTTTCATTGTACTTTCCACCCTAAGACTTGTGCCGGAGCTGCAGTTCCTGTATGGTACAGGACTCCCGCTCCTGTCTGTCTTTCTTATGCTATCTCAGGTAATAAATAAGCATTTTGACATCTTTTTGCCAGTGTGCTCCATTCCGCCACCGAGATAAAAATACCGAACACTACACTCTGCATCTTTCACTGGTAAAGAAGAATAATCAAGATGATTTCCAGAAGGGTTGAATCCTGTCTAAATAGAAGGATAACGCATGCCTCACATCTCATAGAATATTAGGGTTGGAAGGAACCTGAGGTGGTCACCTAGTCCAACCCCCTGCTCAAAGCAGGACCAACCCCAACTAGGGTGTGTAGGGCTGTGTCTTGTTGGTTACTGTGAGGCTTCAGAAAGAAGCAAGGGAGATATACTGGTTGAGATGAAAAGATGTTGGGCCCTTAGGTAAGAATCTTGGATGTGGGCATTGTGTAACATTGTCGTTATAAAACACTGTATGTGGTGGCTATGCCATAAAGGCCGTGATTTCTCCCATTCGTCAAGCAGAGGTGATGACGACAAGAAAGGCAGTTTTCATTGCTAGGTGTACATGAGAACAGGTTGCCATTGGTTCAAACAGGGGTCTCAGCAGGGAATGTAGGACTAAACTGGGGTCCCAGTTCAGGGTAGAGTTTCATATATGTGGATAGAGATTTTAGATGCCTCTCAAGAAGCACTTGGTGAGTGGTTGTGTAAAGACAGAGTGGCCATCAATGGGGGAGTGAAAGGTAGTAATTGTCGCCAGGTGTACTCTAATAGAGCTATTGGCTAATTCTGACTGTTTAATTTGTAGAACATATTTGAGTATAAGTGGCAGCGGAGCATGTGCTGCATCAACCTGGTGTGAGGTGCACCAGCAGTGAAATCTCATCCATTTATGGGTGTAAGTGCATCCGGTCATGTCATGCCTGCTATTCAAGAATATCTGTTTGACTGCATCTGAGCAGATTATTTCCAGACCCTGGAACCATGGAGGAGGCAGGCCTTTAGGTGGAGCATCTGTAGACTGGGATGGAGAAGCCACGGTGCTGGGTGGAGATGTAACGATTTGAATACCACCATGACTAGAAGGTAAGTATACCAGACCTGTCATGGCTATGTTGGAGCTATTAATATGACCTAAGCTTGGTCCTCCTGTATTTCGTGAAGCACTCGGAACAGGAAGGGAGGAAGAGAGGGAAGGCATAAAGGAGTGATGTGTCCTGGGTTATGAGGAATGCATCCTCCAGCGATCTGTGTCCTAGTCCCACTCTGGAGAAGAACTGAGGGCAGTGGGTGATGTTTTGGGTGGCAAAGAGATCTATTGTGGGACAGCCCATCAGCTGAATATGGGTTGAAGTGCTCATATGTCCAACTCCCACTCATGATCGTGCGAGAACATCCTGCTCATTGCATCTGAGGTGGTGTTCTGATGTCCTGGGAGGCACGTGGCTAAATAGAGATGTTGTTCTGGATACTCCAGTGTGAGGAATCCCCAGGACCTGTGCAAACGAATCAGAGATACACTTCTTGTTTTATTGTATAAGTGAGATAGAGGTAGATATAGATTTTTCCTTTATTGTTATGATAATTGTATGGGACTATTTAGTGTGGTATAAGTGAACTCCATCTTGCTAGTTTCTTGAAGTAAACTCTTTCCTGAAACGTGTACTATTGAACCTAAAAATATCTTGATGAATTCTCTTTGTGTGTGTGAGTAAGGAATGTATGTGAAGGGCATAAAGAGATGCCAACCTAAACTGCTCTAACAACAGAAAGGGGATTAAAGACACTGACTGCCATGCTGACCCTGAAGGCCAAAGAATGCATATCAACGACCCTCAAGTGCAGATAAATGACCCTAAAATACAGAAAGATCCACCCTGGGAATGAACAAAGTACAGAAATAAGAGAATAGTCATGCCTGCAATTAGCTAGTGATTAGCAACCATACTGAACCTGGCAGCAGCAAGACACAGCCAGGCCGACAGATTTACATGAGAGTCAGTAACTATAAAAGATGGGGTAAGAACATGGAAACTTTGGGTTTCGTTCTGCAATCATCATCTTGGAGCACTGGATTTGCAGCCGACAGAGGCCTGGTTCCCTCCTCATGCCCAGCTGGTAATTATATGACATCAGCTTGCAGAACTTCTTGGGTATGAATGTGTATGTGAATGTGACTGCTTTTTGATATTCTTACATTTACAATAAACACAGCATATTGCCTTGTCCCCTTGAATAAGATCCTGCTAGTCTTTTCTTTTGTAAGTATAACAGCAGTTCCATAGTTTGATCGCCTCAGAGTACAGAGAGTGGGACTTCGCTCTGCCCTGACTGTTGATGTAATACATGCAGGCAAGATTGTCTGTCATCACTTTTATGGTAGTGATGTTTTTATGATGTTTGAGAAGGGGTAAGTAATGTCGGCAGACATTGTGGACCACTCGTAGTTCTAGGAGGCTGATGTGTCAGGTGGATTCAGTGGGCAACCATCTGCCCTGTACTGTATGTTCGTATAGGTGCAGCTGATAGGGGAGGCAGCAGTGGTTAGGATCATAGTTGGTGATAGTTGCAGGAAGGGAATTCCAATGCAGATGTTGCTGGGGCATGGTCCACCACGATAGTGAATCTTTGACTCAGTTTGGCATGGATAAAAGTTTGTGAATGCTATGTTCGTGGGGAGGTATATGGTAAAAAGCCATCACTGAAGATATCACAGGTGTAGCTTTGCATGCGTGACCACAAATGTGGCTGCAGTCATGTGGCCTAAAAGCTGGAGGCACGTTCGTGTGGAGACCTGGTGACTAACCCATGCGACGGATCCCAGATCCATTATAGCCAAAAATATGTGAGGTGTTAGGAAGGCTCTAGCTTCCAATTATGTGCTGATGAATTCCAGTTGCTGTACCAGCCTTAATGTGGATTTTTCTAGGTTCACAAGAAGGCCTAGCTTTGTGAACAGATCCATTGTCATGTGAACAGCTCAGAGAGTGTTGGTTTCAGATAGGGCCTTGAGGAGACAGTCATCCAAGTATGGAAAGATGATGACTTCTTGTTTTCTTAGCTAGGCTGTAACTCCACCAGGACCTTGGAGAACACCTAAGGTACTGTAGACAGTCCAAAAAGCAGTGTCTTGTACTGGTAGTGGTACTTGCCCACAATGAATCGGAGAAATTGCCTGTGGGCAGGGTGTATTGTAATATGAAAGTATGCGTCTTGGAGGTGGAGAATCAGTCCCCCTGTTCCAGTGCTGGGATAATAGTAGAGAGGATAATCATCTTGAAATGCTGTGTCTAAGATGGTAAAAATGGAGCAAGTTGATTGCCAAAATGTTGGAATGTGGAAGTTGGTGGGGATGACTGGAATAGGTGAAAGCTTCTCAGGCCTCGACCACACCTTCAAAATTGTTGTTTTGTTGCAGGTGCATGAGACATAGCCCCTTGAGGAGTGGATTGTCTGTGTCTATTCGGAGGCCTTTGTCAATGGCGTTGGGTGTCACGGTGCCATTGAGGGGTGTATTGCTGCATTTGCACTGGTGGAGGGAGTTGGTACTTGCTCGATCGCCTCTTGGTGCTGGCATGTATCTCCCGAGGAAGCAAAGTTTAGCTCGGAAGTCTTTAATGGAGTTCAAAAAGTTACCTGTGCAGTCTGAGAATAATTTCTGGCCCTTGAATAGTCTTCAACTAGTCATAGTCCTCAACTATGGTTTGTATCTCCTTCTGAAATCCCAAGACATTTAGCCATGATGTGCGTCTCATTCCCACAGCAGTTGCAATGGATCGAGCAACAGTATCTGCAGAGTCTAACAAGGCTCGTAGGGCCGTCAGGGCTATGAGGTGTCCCTCAGATATCACGGATTGGAATTGTTCTTTTTTTGCCTCTGGTAAGTCCTGGCAGAGTTCCTCCAATTTGGAGTAATTCAGATAGTTATATTTGGCCATGAGAGCTTTATAATTAGAGATCCTAAATTGGAGCATAGCTGATGAGTATATTTCACATTCAAATAGGTCCAGGAATTTCCTATCTCTGTCTGGATGGCTAAATTGAGATTGATAGTGACAGCCTCTCTATTCAATCCTTCACTGGAACATAATATTTTTTGTTGGCATGCTTAAAAGCCTAATGGGACTTGTATTCTAAATCACCTACGTGTGATTTTCAAAAGCATCTCACTTTAGCTGCCTACTTTTTAAAAGTATGATCCTTGTCATCTTCTGTCTTTGAGGAGGGTGTTGTTCAATTGATTCACTTGGATTATCAAATCTCAAAGTTACAGACGCATGACAAATAGGTTTGGGGTTCTTCTCAACATGGTTACCTGTGGCATGATTCCAATTGCTAGTAGGGTCACATGGCAATTCAGCTGAGTTTAGAACAACCTGAAGATAGCATGTTTCTTCTCTGCTGAATATTTTGATCAGCCTCAGACATTTATTTTAGTGGAATTTACATTCTCTTCACTTAAGGAAGAGTTTAACCTAATAGGAGTTCTGTATGCAGAATAAATGCGCACTAACAACAGAGATCTGCAGTGTGAATAAAGGACTCAATTCTGGAGTAGTTCAATTCTGTACAGACTGTTACAGAAGAGAAACACATGCTACTGTCTCATGAAGACTGTTTTCTCCTTGGTTTGTCATTTCCTTAATTTAAAATAAGTCACTCTGACTGAAAGTATGTGATTGTATAGAAAATATCTGTGTGTATAAAAAGCCACAGCAACTAAAATACAAATTAGAGAAACATTTTGCTCTGGTATTGTTTTATGTTTAATTATGTCTAACTGGCACTCTGGTACCAAAGCCTATATTTTCTTCAGTACTGCAATAAAAATAAAAGATAACATCACCGTTTTGTTACATTCATTGTGCAATCTCGTAAAAGTGTGACCATTATTTCAGTCCAAATAGACCCCAATACATTGTAACTTTATGCTTTGTTCACCTCCAGTTGTTATTTACAACTGAACCCACTCCCTGCAAATGTTACAACAGCACCAATACCATCAAACTATGACAGCTCAGTAGATCTTACAATTTAACCCAGCTGTGATTATCTTAATTTCTTTATGAAGCAAGAGAAATAAGCCAGTATAGTATAGTATTTTAAAAAATCTATTTAAACCTGGCAACTTCAAGGTCTTTGTTAAATTGCAAAATAGTCTCTGAGCATAGGCCCCATAATTCTGCACTTCTGGAAAGGAAAAATTAATAACATCACTGAGGTTTAAAAGAAAAAGCACTAATGTTCCCAGATCTGCTGTTAGTCTCTGTAGGTTGCTAAGTTTCTGGAGCTATTTTAGGCATGAAAGCCTATTCAGAACATATCTGGATAACCACAAATGCTGCCAATTGTATGGGGGGAAAAATAGGTCAATTTTTTTCCCCTGTTGTTATTGAAAAGACTCTTTTCAACGGGTGGTTTCTGCTAAAGAAAAAAAAGGAGGATTTCAAAGCAGACTTCCACCATTTGTATTACTTATGTAGTAAAAGAACATGCACTGTAGTGCTGCTCAAACACATGGAGCTGAATTATAATGATTAATAGTCACGGATGTTTGTTACTAGTCATTTATAGCGTGTGTCATCTTAGAAGCTGAGTCCAACAGAGTTCTCTCTGACCAGGACTTTATGGAAAATTAAGTAGCTCTGGCACATTGATATTTGTAAACTAAGAAATTTCTTTGGTGATATTTTGCCACTGGCCCACCCTTCTTCTATTACAGCCTCTCTCTCTCTCTCTAATATACATGAAACAGGAATGTACATTTTGCATTGCTTGCCCTTGCACATCTTCAGGTAACATCAAGGTCAAAGTTCTTTTCACTTCTAAGCTGACTCTTTTGGCTGTTTGCAACTCTCTTAGTCTCTCTATTTCAATTTTCCCCTGAGAATTCATTTAGAGCTGGTTGAATAGCGAGAAGAGATACCCTTGAACAGTCAGTGACATTAAAATAGAATTGTGCTTACACTAAATTTACATCCCTTTTTTATTTACTGCTCATCGACATTTGTGTGAGCAAAGTTTTGTTAATGTGAACATTAGGACCAGAACAGAGATTAATTTACTCATTATACGAAATGAAATCTGCATGGGTGGAAGTAGTTTTCATGAAGATTGGGCCTTCCAGTCTGGGGAAAGAAACAATACCATATGGCTCAGATTACTGTTACCCAGGGTTCCCAGACACAGCAACTTTTAGTCTCTGTGAGTCGGTATCAGAAAATAAACCAAAGGAAATGCAGTACTTCTGCCTTCTACGTGGCTGGCACAGACAAGTCAAAACCAAGTGCTCTTACCTAAAGCTTTACTTTATTGGTCTCCAGCAATTCCCACTGGAATTACCTTTACCAGAAGTCTCAATTTATTAGTCTTAAGCACATACAAATACAATAGATGGTTAGAGTATCCCAAAACTTGTTAGTTACCCCACAAGTCTAAGGCAGTCTTCAGGTGACTCAGTCGCAGATTTCCAAATGTTAGCCGTTGCCTGAAGATCTTTTCAATGTGTCCACACAGTGGTCTACCAGACTTGGAGTTGCTACCTCTCTCTTATACTCCAAAAGTTACAGAGACATGTAAATCAAAAGAATGTTACATAGCTGACCAAACAAATCAATCACTAGGCAGAAGCAGGAGTGACAGGGACATGTCACTAAAAAAATATTGTTAAGCAAGCAGTCTTAAGCTGTTAGTCTGATAGCTAAATTTCCCCATACCCACAATTGTAAAATACATCCAGACTTCCTGTTTTTCACAGACATTCGCCCCAGCATATTCAGAGAGATAAAAAGCGTAAAGTCAAGCTTACTTCACGTGTTCACTGTCTACCCCTCCTCCTGGTTTGCCTAGTTATGTAAGTTCCTGAAAAGGCCTGAAAATAGCTAAAAGCAGCAAGCAGAGTAATTGGTAGTCTGTCCCAATAATTGGCAGTGGCTTGGACACTTGGCTGGTTGCTAAACAGTCATACAGCTCTAATATCAAATTGTGAATATAAAATACAATTTTCACAGCACACAATTTGGGAGGAATCCACAGCCTGAAATCTGTTCCATATAAAATACTAAATGACAGTTTCAAGTAGCCAACAAGTTCATAAAAATTGTAGTCAGTATATGGACACTTTGTAACCAGGAATAAAGATTGCATTCATCAATACATTGTTTATTGAGAGTTGTTTGTCTTGCTCTGACAATTCCATCATATTTCACAGGGAATGATGTGAGGATTTAAGTTTATGCAATATTTAGAAGATGGAAAATGCAATAAGGGCTAAGTATCATTGCTATTATGATTGTTCTCAGACCAATCTCACTACTTCTGCATATATTTAGTGCTGCTGCAATGCTACTGTGCCGTGGCGCCCTAGACAGTATTCACCCTCTGTTACTATAACTACTGCTGAAATAGAAAAGCTTATATAGTTTTAGATGACATATTGTTGATTGCATAATGAGTAGGGCATTTGCCTGCATACAATCAGTGAGCTACAGGCATATAATTCATTGTTCTAAATAGCATGCAAAATGCTAAATTAATGCCAATAAAAATACAAAATAATACTATGCCTATCCCTGCCACCTGAACTCAAGACAGAAATATCTGCAGTTATTCAATGTAGCCTGTACTTCTGCCCATATTTCTGAAGTTTTCAATACCTAAAGCTTTCAATAATTGCAACACCTGATACCCATGTGAAGCCTTCAGGGCTATTTATCAATTAGCAGAACATTCCAAAAAGAAAATTCTCTTTAAATGGAATTTGCCTATATTTTTCTTCAGTGAAAACTCAAGTGAAGAATGCTCCAAAGCAGACACAGTGAGGAACAGCATGTATTCTCAGCTAACTTGTAGCAGAATTAATGCTAGCCCTTCATTCTCTGAGCCTCTCTATGAATAAATTAGCAGGCTTCATAAGTATGCAAATTTATTACAGCTCATTAGTTTCTTTCGAGCACACTATTAATAATAAAAGTTTTCATAAAAAAAGAAATAAAATCCATTAGATACTAAGTAAAAAATGTGGACCACTACATCCTATGGCGTCTATTTACCCCTTGATACACTGAACTACCATTGACATTAAAAGGAGCTCTGCTCTTATGAATTATTTAATACCTTCAGTGCAGGTATAAAAAACAACAAGATAAAGTGTTGTAATTTCATGTGTATTTAGAGTTTTACAAGCTTTAATGTAATCAGAACTAGAAATGGGCAGAACCAGCAACTTTTTATTCATATATGGCTTTTGGTGAATATTTCGGGCAAGTCTGAGAGGATTGCAATTTCATGACCCCTTCTTTCCGTTTTATTTCTAGTTCAGACAAATCCAAGCTTTGGGTCTGATATAAATCAGGAAGTACTCCACTCAAATCAATGGAATTACAGATGTGAAACCAATGAAAGAGGGAAATAGGTCTCCAGAATGAAACATTGACTTTCTACAGTTTTGCTTCTGGTCTGGAAATGTTTGTTAGTTTTAACATTCTTAACTAGAGTGACTCTCTTTAGATAAATATTTCACCAGATCACCATTTGCAATTAGTGGTGGAAAGAGACAGTCCTGTCCCCATCATGCACTCTTCAGCAGGAAATGCCATAACAAGTGCAATTTACAAAGGAAACAAGAGTGTCTTGGGGTACTATACTCCGAAATAGCAGATGTAAATAGACTTAAACAGTAATTCAGCATAGAATCTTACTTCTAAAACTTGTCCTCAAGAAAACATTCAATTCACATTCTTTCTCTTTTCAGAGTTGTGGTGAAAATTGCAGTTAGGCTTGGATGTTTAAGGAAAAGACCCACTGCCTACAAATATAAGATCTGCTTTTCCAAATAATCCATTAATTATCATCTCTTTTGCTGCATTTGCTTTTTTAATTGCAAGTTTCTAAGATCACAAGTTAGATTAGATCAGGGGTTCTCAAACTGGGGGTTGGGACTCCTCAAGGGGTTGTCAGGTTATTATGGGTGGGTCGTGAGCTGTCAGGCCCCGCACATGCCATAACTGCGACTATCAGCCCCATGCATGGCTGACAGCTAGAGCCCTTCAGAGCTGCGGGGCTGGAGAGCAATGGCTGCTGGCCAGATGCTCTGAAGTCAGCATTTCTCCTGGCAGCAGGGCAGAAGCAAGGATGGCATGGCATGGAGGGGTAGTCACTTTTTTTGGGGGGAGTCATCATAGCCTGAAATATTTTCAAAGGGGATCCCAGCAAAAAAAGTTTGAGAACCCCTGGATTAGATGGTACCTTTAAGACAGCCCCAAAGGATAAGGGGTGTGGAGCTCCACCACCCCAGCGGGAGAACCCAGACACATTGCTCTGTGGGTAGCACAATGTTGCTGAGAGCAAAGCTGCTACCACTTCCTTTGGAAAAGTCCAGCAAGTGCCCTCCACCTCCCTTCCATCTGCTGGCTATGACAAAGAAAGAATGGGAAGTGCCACCATTTACAACTCCTACACGCATATCCTTTGAGGAGCCCAATTACTGTCAATGCTAGTCAGTAGGACATCCGCACCATGCGCGCTAGGGTTGGGATTGTGTTTAGTCTTTGTGTAAAGGCACCAAGTGGAAGGGGAGGCTCCTTAGTCTTCGTCCCTCTCTCATGCTCTGCTGCAGACTAAGGCATAAGCTAACCCATTACTGCGTGTCAACAGAGGCTTCCTGCTTCCTAATTACTAACAACTCCCTGCTCACCTCTAGCCTGATTCATGACCACATTCTACCCACACTGAGGTCAACAGCAAAACTTCAGTAAATCTAGTGTTCCATAACCATGACAACTCCAATTGACGTCAACAGGCAGATCGGGCCCCTCTTTCACAGTCACCTGAAATTGCATCAATTATAAGCTGAGTGATAAGAGTTGTCCAGACATCACTAAAAGAATCAGGCAGGGGTGGAAGTCTGCTTAGGGAACACTGCACTTCTTCCACACAAATATCTTGGTCACACAACGATGGGAGAGGAAACAGAGAAAGAATGATTTCTTCAATAAAACATTGAATTTGTTAAGATAAACTTCTTCTGGAGTGGGTATCTGCACTTTGTAAGGGAAATTGTTCTTAAGGGGATACCATTCCCTTTCTTTGTCTTGTATAATCTCTCTTCTTTCTACATAAAGGAGAAACTCTATGTCCACATAATTAGCTGTACTGGTGATCAATGCACAAGCACTATTTAAAAAAATGTGTTCAATTAAAAATTCAATTGCCTGTTCATGTGTTATTCTACAGAAATGAAGAGAACAAAACTGAAACTGGCACATTTCAGATGCTCTTAAAAAGTCAAAAGGTTTTTCAGGAAGTAAATTTTAACTAAGCATAATTTAAATTGTAGAGAAAAATTACAAGCAACTTTCCTTCTGTTATTCTAAAGTCAAACAGCCTCTTAAATATAAAATATTAACAATTCTAAAATGAAAAAGCAACCCACACCAAAATATATGCTTGCTGGTTTGACAGCTGCCAGAATAGATAAATGAGCATGCTTCCTGAAAAATGCCCCAAGGAGTTTCATAAACATTTAAGGCACTGTAGATTTGGATTGGGCTGTGTAATTTGGTACTCAGCTACAGATTATAAAACCTCTAGTGAACCATTTGATAGTGTTTCAAAATTCTAGCAAATTAACACTTCAACTCTCATGAGCTGCAGTGGTCACATTCCTTTCTTCCTAGGCTGCTGATGGACTACAGTGTGCAGTTTGCATGTCACCCCACGTCAAAGAGACTGCAACCATGAGGACCTGTTTCAAAGTTCACTGAGTCTTTCCACTGACTTAAGTGGGTTTTGGATTAAGACCTGAAACAATTTTTTATATCAGCAAACAGAGCAGAATGTAGCTTTTTACTCCAGTGCATGCCATGTGCTTTACTGGTTTACTTGGTATAGCTACACTTAGTGAATTCACTGAGGAGCATCTTATCCCACCCCACCAAAACTGGGAAACATTGTGACACTGATTCAATAGGCAACTCAAATCTCTGTCAAATTTTTATCAAAATCAACTTCATAGTAGAATTTTGTTTTGTGGTAAAACACTAATATGGGATCTAACTAATTATGTCACAATGAATGAGGAAGACGAAACAACCCTCCCGCAGCACTTTGGAGTACTTTCCTCCTGACAGCCAGATCACTGAACATAGTGATGGGGACAGGTATATCTTGGATTGATCCCCAAAAGACCTCTGATTAACAGTCCTCACAATTTCCCACTGACAGAGAGCCAGAAAGCATTGTTAACATGACAAAAATATAAATATCCAGAATGTGGACAGCTAGAGAGAACATGAAATACCATGTTAATTTAATATCCACTGAAATGCCTCCCTTCTTGATGACAGCTCTCTCCTTGTAAGCTACTTTGTAACTGGCATTACCAGGTAGTTGTTCAGCCTCAATACAGCTCCCATTAAAGTCAGTGAGAGTTTTGCCATATGCTTTAATGGGAGTTGGATTGGGTTATTTGCAAGCAGCATGGCAAATATATACAAAGGAACCTGCTTGCACGAACTTTTTTTTGAAGGGGCTTTAATAAACTTAAAACAATTTTACTATGAAGAGAGATTTACCACAACACAGCTCCAGCAAATCATCTTTTCACCCTCATGCCTGAAGGCAGTAGGGCTCTATCCTACTTCCAATGTTCTGACTAAGCAGAAGAGCTGGCATTAATCCTTTTACAGTGGAACCTTCTTATAACAGAAGGCAAAACTATCTATTTCCTTTCCCTTAAGGAAAAGTCTGACAGAATTTAAGAGTATGATAGCCTGTCTACAGAACTTTTGCATCATCCTACAGAATTCTTAGAGAATTGTATCCTTGGTATAGAATTCTGTAGGATGGTTCAAAACAGTTGTGGAAACAGTATCATTTTCTATTGAATTCTACAAATATTTAGGGTTGTTGTAGTCATCTTGGTCCCAGGATATTAGAGACACAAGGTGGCTGAGGTAATATCTTTTATTGGATCAACTTCTGCTAGCAAGAGAGACAAGCTTTTGAGTTTACACAGAGCTCTTCTTCATCTGACAGTGAGGAGACCTGAAAAAGAGCTCTGCGTAAATTCAAAAGCTTGTCTCTCTCACCAACAGAAGGTGGTCAGATAAAAGTATTACCTCACTTATCATGTCTCACCAATATTTAGAGTAATTTCTACTCGATTCATCCTTGATTTTCCCATAAGGGAGCAAAATGAAAATCCCTTGGAATACCTTGAAGCAACATGGGATTCCATTTCACTATTTATTCCACTACATTCATCTTCCAGCCAAATACATTTTAATGTATTTATTTTTAAGCAATTTAATCTGTTTATAGCAAATTAGAAATATCACTTCTCAACCTCTGCCCCAGTCCCAAGTTATTTTAATGTGGGTTTTTTCTGAATTAGCATTTTAATCCTTTTGTTTGTCCTTTCGCCTTAGCTTTATGTTTAATCCCACATAATATTGGATAAGAGTCATTGCCTACCATGGTGCTTGTATATTTTTGTCTTTAAAAATTTAAGATATTTAAGAAGCTTGTTTTATTAGTAATTATAGTTAATTGCTAAGATGAACAAGGAAAATAGCACATAAGAGGTTTTTTAGAAACTAAACAATTAGTTTTAGGTTAGCTTACCATAAAAGCAGCAAGATATTAGCAATTGATTTCCTCTTTCATTGCAATAACTGAACTGAAAAGTCTCAAAAGTAACTCAAAGTCAAAACAGAAAAATACCATTATGGTCAATACTGGAACTAGTCAGATTTAAACTTGGACTGGAATCAAAAAAGTATTTTTTTCACATTTTTCTGCTATTCTGGGCCCAAGACTCTGGTTACTTCAGTGAACTGGGGCTCTAATCATTTGACCATCACAGAGGAAAACACAGTTAGATGTATGGCCTATTTATGCAGAAATCTCCAAACAAATGTCAGAATTCTCATTCGTATCTTCTTCGATTTCTGTTAGAAAATAAGATACACATTACATTCATTTTCATTAATTGTTGCATGTATATAGGGACTGAAAGGCTTTTATTAACTTCAGTGGGCTTTAAATCAAACCCATGGCTCTTGACGTCAACCACAGAACACACTTCTGACTCTCACTTTGGAAGGTGACATAACACCCTCAAGTCCTGTACGTGTAATCCAAAAACTACCATCATATGGATAAAAACCATTTGCCTTATACAGTATTTCAAAATTATTTATTTCAAGCTCTGGTGGAAATTAATTTTTCTTTAATATATTCATACCTCCGTGGCTCTGGCCAATATGTCAGTTTGTTTCCTCCAACTCCATCCCCTTTGTACCAAACATGCTCCATCCAATTCTCTCTTCTTTGCAACCTCTTTTGTTTTCCTCACTCATGTTTATTCACCTCCTCACTGGGAATAGCCTTTTCTTTCCTGTCTCACCTTGTGATCTTATCACCCTCTACAGCCTTCCTTAAAATTCCCTACTCTTTCCTAGCATTTCAAGTCTGACCTTCCCTGTGCCTACTCTCACTGTTGATCTTTAAGCATTACTGACCTTGTCATTGCACACCCAAAACTCCACTAAAGCCAAGCATTGCAAAACTGGGTCCAAAACCTATCCTATCATGACCTTTACATCAGACCTGTCTACGTTAGATGTAAGTTCCTCGGAACAGGGACCAACATTTTCCAAAACAAGAGCCTAAAGTTAGATTCTTCCAGTGTCCATATTTAAATATCCAAATAAATAGCCAGGTTTTCAAGAAATCTGGAGACCCAGCAGCTCTCAATGAATTTAATATTTGGAAATAAGATCACTAACTTTAATGCCTAAAACTAACATAGGAGCCTAACTTTTGGAACCCATTTTTGGAAATTTTGGCTCTTGTGTTCCTATATGTTTGTAAGACATAATGTATAACTAAGGCACTATATAAATAATACATTATCACAATTCTACATTTTTTCAGTGTCAACACAATTATATTTATCATCTAACATGATTCTGAAGTTAACATATATATGTAAATAACTTTTTATCAAAGTAATAAACCATAATATACAGTACTGTGTTATGAAATTATGCCTAAGGGGAGACTTGCTTATTCCCAAGGGTTCTGTGCATCCACATCACACAAAATTGTACTTTGCAGTTAATTTTAATTTGTGTTTTTCTTTGCCAGAATAAATAGTGTTATTGCATTCATGGCAAATAATTGGGTCTTGTTTCGTGGCTAACTAGAGGTCTTTAATTCCCTGATAGTTGTGTGTGTGCTGTACTTCCATTGACTTTTTGCCATGTATGTGGTTAAAAATTAAAACATTCTCACCACTCAGCTAAATTTAAAAAAAAAAAAAGAAACAAGGTAAAAAAAAGAAACTACTCCCAATAAAAAATATTACTCTTTTTACAAAAATAAGAGCTAATTAATTTCTGGAGTAAATCAAAGCAATATCAATTGCAGAGCTGTTTTCAGATAAAATCTTGTTTCGCATTCCATTGACATCTTACTTCTTTCATAATTCCCAAAAGAAGTAGCATAAGGCTGTGCATATTTTTCTTTTCTCTCTTTCTTAAACTGTAAACTCATCAGTACAGGGATTGCCTTTACTTTTGCATTGAACACTGCCAAGCAGATTGTCAGATCTTATTAAGAATAAATAGTGAAAAATAACATTATTGCAAACAACCAGCTAATAATCATGTGGTCATTGCCTACTAAAATGTAAAAGAGCCACAGGCACTTTCAATTTTCAGGTCATATTGCAGATTATGCAGATATGATAAATATAATTACAAATTATTGACTGAAATGAGCCTCCATATTACTAAAGACATGGAAAATGGTTAAAGTTCAGCTTTCAGATAGATATTTGATATGCAGCACTGAAAAAGATTTGTGTAATATGCTGGAACAACATTCAAAAAAAATGTCCATGTTTAACTGTGGTTTTGATCTAAAGTGAGGAAGTACCCACTAGTGGTTAAAAATGGACTGAGAGCTAAGAGAGTTGGATTCTACTGCCCTAGACTTGCTGTGTGACTCTGAGCCCCCATTTCTTCATCTACAAAAGGTAAATATACTATTTATAATACCTGTCTCAATGAGTGACTGACTTGGACTTAAAACAAAGGGCCTCCATCACTGCCTTCCATCTTTGGTAGTCTCCTACTGCAGTTTTATCTTCTTCCCATTTCAGTTTAATGACTTTCAGTTCTGTTTCTATTATGTGTTTCAAACTGTTCTTAGTCTACTTGGTCACCTCTTGCCCTGGAAATTCCTTTCATCTTAAGTTGTTTGGTTCTTTCCTCCATGTGTGTCTAAGACATCTCCATTTTCATTCCATAATTTCCTATCCTATCAGTTTCTGTTTCGTCCTCCTCCAAAGGTCCTCATTTGTGATTTTTTTCTGGCCATCTGATGTTGAGGATTTGTGTAAGGCAGCTGTTTATCAAGACTTGGGGTTTATATGGTAAGATCTTGATAAGTCTCCAAGTTTCAGCACCATTTAGTAAGATAGACAGTCAGTTTGTTATTATGTATTACTAGGTATGTTACAGAATCATAGGAACATACGGCTGGAAGGGACCCCGGAGGCCAACAAGTCCAGGCCCTTGTGCTGAGGCAGGACCAAGTAAACCTAGACCATCACGGACAGGAGTTTGTCCAACCTGTTCTTAAAAACCTCCAGTGATGGGGATTCCATAACCTCCCTTGGAAGCTGTTAGAAAGTTTTTTCTGATATCTAACCTAAATCTCCCTTGATGCAGATTAAGCCATGACTTCTTGTCCTACCTGCAGTGGAAACAGAGAACAATCAATCCCCATCCTCTTTATAAAGGCCCTTAACATATTTGATATCAAGTTCCCCCTCAGTCTTCTCTCCTCAAGAATAAATATGCTTAGATTTTTTAATCTTTCTTCAAAGGTCAGATTTTCTAAAGTTTTTATCATTTTAGTTGCTCTCCTCTGGACACTCCCCAATTTGTCCACATCTTTTCTAAAGTGTGGAACCCAGAACTGGACACAGTACTCCAGATGAGGCCCCACCAGTGCCTATGGGAGCGGGACAATTACCTACTGTGTCTTGAATAAGACTCTCCTGTTAATACACTCCAGAATGATGATAGCTTTTTTCGCACCTATATATCACATGGTTAACTTATATTCAATTTATGATCCATTACAACTCCTATCCTTTTCAGCAGTACTACCACCTAGCCAGTTATTCCAAATTTTGTAGTTGTGCATTTGATTTTTCCTTCCTAAATGCAGTATTTGACATTGTTCTTCATTGAATTTCATCTTGTTGATTTCAGACTGTAGGTCTGGGCATAAGTAACTTGTCTCATTTCTTAATGAGCATGATTGGGAAGGGAAATGGATCAGTAGGCTAAAAACAGGACGTATGTACTAACTAAGATAAGAGGGAACATCCTGGTACCATTTACAATGGACAAGATAAGCCTGGAATGTAAGATGAGGTAAAGAATAGGTTGTGCATAGACTGTGTGTGGACAGACCATTCTGTACAGGAACTGGTTTCTGCAGAGTAACCAAGACAATATAGAAACATATGATGCAATGTATAGTTAATAAAGCACGATTTATTAGTTTTGGTAAAAATTTATATAAAGAAAAGTTTTGCTGTGTAACTTTGGATGTGTGGTACATCCTATATTCACCCCCTACATTTGAGTATAATCAATTCAATGTAGCTTGGCTGTATGCCAATAAAGGAACCTGAGGAGTAACAAAACTGGAGTCAAAGTGAGGTCTTGAGGAAACAATTGGAAGTGGTTTCAGGGAAAGCCTAACACAAACCAATTCTGCAATATGTCAAGGTTGTTTAGAATTCTAATCCTGTCCTCGAGAGAGCTTGCAATCCCACCCAGCTATGCGTCATCTACAAATTTTATAAACATACTCTCAACTCCATTATTCAAGTCATTAATGAAAATATTGAACAGAACAGGACCCAGGATTGATCCCTGCAGGACTCCAGTACATACACCCTCCCAGTGTGACAGACACTCTTTGAATATGGTCTTTCAAACATTTGTGCATCCACCTATTAGTCATTTTATCTCGACCGCATTTCCATAGTTTGTGTATGAGAATGTCATGTGGAACTTTAGACTTACTAAAATCAAGATATCACATCTCCTGCTTCCCTCATCCACTAGGCCAATAACACAGTCAAAGAAGGAAATTAGGTTGGTTTGGCATGATCTGTTATTGGGACATCCATGCTGGCTATTCCTTATAATTCTATTATCCTCAGAGTGCTTATAAATTGATTGTTTAATAATTTGTTCCAGTATCTTTCCAGGTATCAAAATTAGGCTGATTAGTCTATAATTCCCTGGCTCCTCTTTGTTCCCATTTTTAAAGATAGGTATCATGTTTGCACTCCAGTCCAAGGGGAGCTCACCCATCCTCAACAAGTTCTCAAAGATAATTGCTAACAGTTCTGAGATTGCTTCAGATAGTTCTTTAAGTTCCCTATGATGAATTTCATCAGGTCCAGCCACAGTGAATACATCTAACTTTTAAAAATATTCTTTAACCTAACTTTCCTTATTCTGGCTTGCATTCCTTCCCCCTTTTTGTAAATATTGTGTTGAGTATCTGGTTACCATTAGCCTTTTTAGTGAAGACTTAAGCAAAATAGGCATTAAACAACTCAACCATCTTGATGTCATCAGTTATTAGCTCTCCTTTCCCAGTAAGTAGAGGACCTGCACTTTCCTTTGTCTTTCGGTTGCTCCTAATGTTTTTAAAGAAAGTCATCCTGTTGCCTGGGAGATTCTATAGTGGCATATCAACTTTCATAAGACTGTTCTATCCACCATGTCAAAGGCTTTTTGGAAATCTATGAAATTCATGTAGAGTGGTGACTGCCATTGGATTGATGGATCTATAATATCATGTAGCATTACTATTTGATATATGCAAGATTTCTCCTGTCTGAACCCTTCCTATTTTTGTCGAAGTTTTGAATCTACTGCCCTCTTTAGTCTGTCTAGGATAAAGGGAGTAGTAAAGTTAAGTCATTGTTTGTAAAGTGTTTTGAAATTCTTGGAGAGAAGACTATAAGAGTCTAAAGTACTGAAGTTATCTAAAACTTATCCAAACTATCTGAATCTCTTCTGAGAGCAGGCTTTCGTGATATTTCAGTTTTGGACATAGAAACTAGATGAGGGAAAAAAATCTTATTCAAACCTTTCAAAATCTTAAGAGGTTTGAGTCATGCTTGATTCTAGAAATGGGTGGAGTTCCCCAATGTGGTTCGACTCATCCCAGATTACCCATTACATTACCATGGCTCTATCATAGAATCATAGGGATGTAGGGACTGCAAGGGATCATCTAGCCCATTCCTCTGCACTTGAGGCAGATTTAAATATACTTGGACCATCCCTGGCAGATGTTTGTCTAACTTGTTTTTAAACCTTCTGACAGGGATTCCATAACCTCCCAAAGTAACCTGTTCCAGTACCATCCTTATTGTTAGAAAGTTTCTTAATATCTAATCTAAATCTCTTTTGTTAAAAGTTAAGCTAATTACTT
Source organism: Emydura macquarii macquarii (assembly GCF_026122565.2). NCBI lineage: Eukaryota > Metazoa > Chordata > Testudines > Chelidae > Emydura > Emydura macquarii. Next base: position 20,970,896 of record NW_027131485.1, on the reverse strand, counting down.
CTTGTCCTTCCCTCCTTGATCACTGTCCTTTTTATAACCTTTTACATATTTGAAGACTTATGTCCAAACCCTCCCCCCCCCACTTAGTTTTCTCTTCTATAGACTAAAAATGACCAATTCTTTCAACTTTTCCTCACGTGTAATGTTTTCTAAACCTCTTATTTTTGTTGATCTCCTCTGGACTCTCTCCAATTTGTCCACATCTTTCTTAAAGTGTGGTGCCTGTAACTGGACACAGTATTTCAGCTGAGGTCTCACCAGTTCCAAGTAGAGTGGAATAATTACTTTCCATGACTTACATGTGACATTCCTGCTAACACACCTTGAAATGACATTTGCCTCTTTTTGCCTCTGTAGGGCATGCGTGCTCCTTAAACAAATGAGAGCTACACACAGCCTCCTTCAAACTCCCCTTGAGTCTTTGTAACAACACTCCACAATTTGCTCAGCCTGCAGCATTCTAGTCATCTTTTTCTCCAGTGGCATAAGAGATCCTGTAGTCTAAATCCAATAAAACTGGAAAAGTCTGAGGAACACAACCCTTACAGCAGATCCTCCTGGTCCTTGTGCTGCTCAACCACTGCGTCCTCCAGTCTGGCTCTCAGTCCTCCTATTTATAAACTCTTTTCCCATCCCTTGAGTTCCCACTGATTCCACTCTCATAGTATACTTCTGGATGTCTCCTGCCAGGCTGCTTGCCCACAATGAAAGTAGCCCAAGCAGCTTCAGACAGCCAGTTCCTGCCACACTCAATTCCTGGATGACCATCTAGCAGAGTCACTGTGTGAAGCATTGGCAAGCCTGCAGGCACAGAGTCCCCTAAAACAAACACAAGAACTGTGTCCTCCGTACTGGTCCCTCCCTTATTTACCCGACTAAATGCTGCAATGCAAATATGTGGGTTACATACTTATAATACAATGGCATTTTCTGTTTGGAAAGCACCCATTTGAGGACCCTTTTCCTTTCTCTTGCCATTTCCCCTGGAGGAATATTTGTTCTGAGACATCTAGCTGAAAACTCTGGCTTCTTTCCAGATCAATTTCTACTGCTTTTCACTTGGCTGTCTGATTTTCTTATTGCTCAACCTCTCTCATTCCTGATGTTAGCAGACGGATGTGACACACGGCAGTTGAGAAATCAAAGTTGTAACTGGACCAGCAGAAACCGTGAGAATTATATGGATTTATCATCTGACCTTGCTCTACTTTTGGAAACTGCCTGTCATACCATGAATCAGTGTGACTTGACAGGTCTGATAATAAGATTTTACTATTCCAGAAGGTGTTCAAAAGAAGGTTCTCTTTCAGCACATGGAATGAGATGTATTTTCTCTTACAATCAGAAAGGTTACAGCTACATTAAGGGGCTTGTTTAAATTGACAAAAAATCCAGAGCTAAGAATGACACTTCATTTTTAACCCACCCTGTATTACACAGTTCTCTAAATGATGGATTTAATTTTACTATGAGACAAATTCTTCCCTTAGGTGCATGCATTCAGCTTTCACCTATGCAATTGCCAGCCAGGAACATCTCAAGTAAGAGTTTGGCCCTCATGTACTGCAAGGATCACACCATATCTCTAAGGTTAGTGTAGGAGTGCATGGCCGTCCCTCCCTGTCAAGCTCAGAGGGAGGCCACGCCCCCTTACTACCACATACCTATAAAGGCAATCTGCAATGGGGAGTTAGCAGTCTTTGAAGCTCAGGAGCTCTGGCAGGGCGGAGCACCACACAGTCCATGAGGCTCAGGCCTTCAGCCAGGTTGGAGCACCAAACAATCTAGGGGCTCTGGCCCTTAGGCAGGGCAGAGGTATAATAGTCTTTCACTTGATGTCCTGGCTCAGCCAGATGGCAGACAAATGCAGGCCTCCTGGCTGAAGGTGGGGAGACTGCCACCCAGGGGGTGGAGTTGGCAGCAGGGTAGGGGAACCCAGACCCACCCTACTTTACGGGGTCCCAGACCAGGGCCCTAACAGTGGCAGACGGTTCAGCCACCGGGTCAGCTGGGATTCAGCTGAAACACACTGACCTGGTTATAGGCAACAATGCAATTGGACTATCATTTGGTTTCCTTGGGCCACTTCCTACACTCCCCTCAGTGTGTACCTGTATCACAGGTCATCCTCCATCTCCCCAGGGTACACCATCAATGGCAGTCCCAGCAGCTCCTCGACATCCTGGTTGGCTGGTAGATCTGGCAGTCCTGGCTAGCCCTTGGTGCTGCAGAAGTCACCTTCAGGTTCCTGCTCAAGCAGCAGGTGGGAGATGTCCATCTTCCTCAGCGGCTGCAGCTCAACTGAGAAGTATAACCCAGCTTTTATACTTCTTGTCTCACCCATCTACTTCCAGCAGTGTGGGCATGGCTGTCCTGGCTCTGCCCACCAATTGCCATATACAATCAGGCCCAACCAGTCCCTTAGTGGGATAGTTTCATTTTCTTGGACAGCCAACATGACCTAACACACACATTTCAATAAATGGAACGTAAATAAATAAGCCACCTTCTCACTAAGTGATGGAGAAGAAAGCACTGGCACCACAGCAATGGAAGTGTCTTTCATTCTGGATATGAGAACACCAAGGAATCCCAGCCAAAACTCTTCCCCACCACCAGCATTATATTTAAGATATATTGTATGTCTGATCTGGAAAGATATCAAATCTACAGTAGTCTTAAATAAAGGGGTCTTGTCCAAATTTCAATCTATGAATGACCATGACAGCTGTGTTCCTCTAGATAATGCAGATCACAAAGTCCAGGATAAAGCATGTGAGAAATAGGGACAAAGAATTCTCTGTTGATGAAACAATCTTCCAGGGGCATAAGGTGTCTGACCATCTTCAGGAAATGTTGCAAAGCCTTCCTCTTTGAGACAGCCTTCCCATCATAAATGATATTTACAATTTGAACATTCCCATAGCCATCCCAACATTCCCAATCCCTTCCCCCTCCCCCCCCCACCAGAAAAAAACCCTAACTACCCCAAGCAGAGGTTTAACCCTGTGAGGGAAGACATTCCAGAGATTGCATTAAGTCCACTAGGGACTTTGTTTTGCTATTGATTTTTAAGCGGAAGGCACTCAGATACTATGAAGATGGGTCAGTATACAAATCCTTAGATAGATACTAATCTGACAAAACAAATTGACATAAAAACGCTAAATTTTCCTCTAACTATTGGTAAGAACAAGAAATCTGATTATTGAGAAAGGAAGTCTGAAATCACACTGCACAACTACCATTTCACCAGCTAAGACATCCTAATTTCAGTGCTCTCAAGAGAGCTGCAATAACCCTTTTCTGTTTAAGCACCTGGCTTAATTTATTGTTGACATTTTAAACCCAAATGTATTTCTAGGTGTAGACACAAATGGTGCAAAGTACTGTTTGATAAACCGTCCTCTTGTGGCCCTGACTAAAAAGAATTTATGCTCCACTCAGCCTGCAGACTTGGTATAAAGAAAGTTCAGGAGGTGTGTGTGTGCACTGCTGAGTTAGGGAAGAGAAAAGACACAGGCAGAAATTGGGAACTATTAGGCTAAATGCTGCAAGTCATTTCTATGATACAGAACAGGCGTTCTTAATCTGGAGTTCAGTTAGATATAACTTAATCTTGGTCACCTGTAAGAAAGGCTGTTAACTTTGTTACTGTGCATCTTCCTACTAATCTAATTGTGAATCCAGTGTTCGAATAGAGATACAGGAATTCCTTCATTCAGGAGTGGTGGAACTGGGAGGGTGAGCTAGTGCCCCTGCAATGGAAATATTAGGGGGCAGGATCTGTGTTTCTATTCTCCCAATGTTTTCTGCCCCCACAACATCTTGGAGGAGAAAGCCAAGCAGGATCGAGCTATGCTCCCCCTCCCCCCCCATACGTGCACAGAGACAAGTGTGGGACCTGGAGGAGGAGCTGGAGTGGCCATAGGCCCACAGCACAGGAGATAGGGCTGGTAGCTGGGGAGCAGGAAGGATTCCATGGCCCAACCCAGTCCCACCAGCCAGCCACCATGGGTGCTAGAGAAGACACCCAACCCTAGGAAGTGGCAGGAGCACATGCTCCCACTACTGGGGTGGGGGATGGAATACAGTCCAGCACCTAGATGGAGTGCAAGGAGGTGCACAGGGCACCAACCTCTGGGTTGGGGGCAGGCAAGGCATTTATGCTCCATTCAGCCAACAGACTTGGTATAAAGAAAGTTCAGGAGGTGTATGTGTATGCTGCTAAGTCAGGGAAGAGTGGGGGTGTCCACGTCAGCACGCAGGGCACCAGCTGCCAAGGATCTGCCGTATGAATGGCACTAGGAAAAACAGGAATGCCCCTTCCCAGCCTGGAGTTAGCTCCCCCACCACCAATTTCTGGCTCCCTTCATTTCCCCCTCCTATCCTTCCACACCCCCATTCACAGGGAAGGGTTTAGTGTTTAAATGTATACTTTTGAACAAGGGGGCAAAAGTACCCTGTGAATGGGGGAGGTGGAACAAGGGCAGCCAGAGACTGGGGGAGGCAGGGCAGCCAGATTCAGGCTGGGAAGGGATGCCCCAGTAGTTCTGCCTGCCATTCCTACAGCAGTTTCTCAGCAGTTAGTACCCTATGCACCAACTCCTCTCTGCCCTCCACCCAGGCGCAAGTGCTCTATCCCACCCCGGTGGCTGGCACATGCGTTCCTGCCCCTCCCCAGGGTCAGGTGTCTCTGCCCGAACACGCAGGGATGGAAGGTGGGTCCGGACTGAGCCAGGTAGTCCTACCTGCTATCCAGTGGCTGGCCGGATCTTGTGCATTGCAGGCCAGCAGCTGCTTCAGCCTCTCCTCTGGGTCCTGCTTTTGTCTGTGTGTGTGTGCAGGGGAGGAAAAAAGCCAGGTCCAATTCTGCTCTTGCCTCTACAAGATGTTGTAAGGGCAGAAAACTTTGTGGGGGGCAGAAACACAGATCCCTCCCCCAATATTGCACAGGTGCTAGCCCTCCTTCCCCAGTTCCACCACTCCAGCTTTAGAACATCTTAGATATACTCTTTAGCTCTGTAGAAACACTGTGAATCACAGAATATGTAGGCCCTTTTATACCTGTTTGTTTTCTTTTGGAGTTCTGAGAACAGACTGTGTTGATTATTCTGCAGGCTTTACATAATCAGAATTACCGAAAAGAGAAAATGAATACATGAACCAGGAAATCCTCACAAACCATAAGTTTGCCATTTGCTCGAGTTTTGAAGGGACAGTTTTGCTTGCTGTAATCAGTATTGACAAAGACCACGTGAGAGAGGGGCAGCAAAAGTCTTTTGAGGGAAGCCTGCGAAGAGAAAAACGCTACAATAAATGTCCATAGAAATTAGCAAAGTAAAGACATGTGAGACTGAAAACTTGACAACCTTAATCAACAATGATCATCTCATTTACATATAGAAGCACATGCATATGCAAGTAAAAAGAGAAGCTTAGTGAAAATTTAGAACACAAAGCAATAAGCTATGCTCATTTAGCATTCTATTCACTCTCTTCTAATGTTTTCTTTCCTAAGTAATTATGCATGCTATTTAGGTCACAACAAATACCTCTGAGAGTATCCATTAAAATGAGATCAAAGGAATGAGCACATTTGAAGAAAACATGTTCCTGATGCATGATACATAGTTTGGTTAGATTTGTCTAAGGTGGTAATATGTTTGACCCCTGTTTTCAAATATCCAAGTTCTTTGTCAGTCTGGGGCAGAAGCTACAGTGAGTTTTACCATCATATGGGATATCAGAGTTTGGGAGCAAACAGAAGCCTCTTGCTTTCCAGGCTTACAGAAAAAATATGTAATAGCAGCAGGGGGAGTGAAGGGAGAACAGAGGTTAGTGCCAATAAAACTCCCCCTTCCCAGTCTCCCCCACTTGCTGCCTATTGCATATAGCAGAAACATTACTGTCATTGGTGGTTGTCCTAGATTTTATTGCTTCCTCAAAGACTTGGACCAGATCCTCAGGTGGTGTAAATCATTTAAGTCAATAGTGCTACACTGACTTATATCAGCTGAGGGTCTAGGATGTGGTGTCTTTATTAAGGCAACCAGACAACAGGAAAAGCTACTTCTGACAAGGGAGTTGTTCATATGGAAGAGACACCAGAGCCAAAAGGAAATACTACATCTCCTGTCTGTCATCATCATTGCTACCATCTTTAACAAGTAGAGACAAAGCCAAAACAAATCCCCAAATGTTGCTGCTCAGGTCCATCTCTAATAATAAAGGTTTACTTACTTGAAAAAAGCATTCAGTCTCTTCTAAAAATCTTACAGGCTGATATTTTCTGACAGCCTATGTACATCATTCTTCATCTACACTGTTGTTTCTCTACTTTTTCATTTTCATAAGGTGTGCATCAGTTACAATTTATTTCATACCCGTCAATTATTGTTCTAAATAAGGCATTTTCTATTTCAGATACTCTCACAGCTTTTAACTGTTAACTTCATCTGTTTGTAATGGACAGCTGAAACCACATACATAGACTTGATGTCAAACACTTGCCAAAGCCAATTAAATGTGTACCTGAAGGTGAAATAGGCAAAGATAAGAATGCAGTAGCACCATTTCCTACTGCCCCTCATCCTGAGATAAATATCAATAATTGCACAATGGCTTATGCAAATGAGACAGCCTCAATTTCACTCTTTTCTCCAGTTTTCAGGGACTATCCATAAAACATTCTTTAAAGGACTGAAAGGCAAATAGGAAGGAAGGAATCATTTTAGCAGCAGAGATAGTAACATTTTGGGTGAATATAATATCATAAATTACCTTATTCGTTCTACAGCTGCAGGAGTTACTTAGTATAGGTCAATATAGGATTTGCAACTACTCTCTTCTTGATTGAATATATTCCTATGTTAATCATTTTTGTAATGGTCCTGACAAAAACAAAATTCTCTGTATTCATTTATAACCCAGAAGGCTTAGCTGATGCAGTTCATCCTTATTAACCCATATACATTTTGTATAATACAGTAACTTGTTTGGGTCAGATTACAGGCTGGAATAAAATCACTTTCAGTTGAAAACAACTTTGATTTAACCGCTAGGGGGTTATTTGAGTTGCTTCCCCCCCAATAACTGCATGCCAATTAATGCAGCAATTGGCAACTTCAAGTGCTATAAGTGCTGTAGTTAATGCAAATCCAATAATGGTGAAGGAGTGACTTGACTACAGTCTGTAAATACCTACATTTGATAATGGGTTCTTCACTGTCACAGAGGAAGGTATAACATACAATGGCTGGAAGTTCAAACTAGACAAATTCAGACTGGAAATACATTTTTAACAGTTAGGGTAATTAACCACTGGAACAATTTACTATGGGTTCTGGTGGATTCTTCCTCACTGGCAATTTTTAAATCAAGACTGGATGTTTTTCTAAAAGATATGCTATAGGAATTATTTTGAGGAAGAACTATGGCCTCTTTTACACAGGAGGTCAGATGGATGATCACAATGGTCCCATCTGGCCTTGGAGTCTATGAACCTATGAATATTATAATAATTAGAGAGTCCATTGTGAACAGAAAGGTCTTCTGATCTGTGTGAATGAAAATAAGATTTTTGACCACAAATTAAGGAAGTGACTATGTTGTTTTAATCATTATTATCCAGATCTGATATTGCTAGCAAAACACAAAATTGACACATAAGACTATAAAAATTAACAAGGTAAAATTTGCCTCCAAGAGAAACAACTGATAGGCATCCAGAATTTGGGGGCAGAGAGAGACTCACAGAGGATGTCTCTCTCTTTCTCTTAGACTGAGAAACCATAGCAAAACCAAGCTAGGTTAAAAGTCTCTCTTCAAGCTCTTGCACTTAAAATATCATTTCACAACTTTTCATCTCAGGATATTTTGGGGTTTCAAATTCTGGCTTAAGGTTCCATTCACAAGTGAAAATTAATTTGTGCCCTTAGCCTTTTGCCTGGTAAATGTTTGCCACAGTTGGTAATGTCTGATTAGAAATGGATCTGGACTGAGCAACTAAAGATAGGTACAGGTCAGATTTGAGGTTCACTAGTGGAGAAGTGCAAAGATGCTTTGGGTTAAAAGCACCATAAACATTTTCATGTAGGACTTTGATTTGAGCCCAGGCATCTAGTAATGCAAAGCTAGCACAAGTAAGTTCCTGCTCAAGCCATACTTTTGGCTAGTTTACATTCTAATTAGCTGTGAACAGCCAGATTCACCCTAGAATAAACTGGTTCAACTTCTATGGAGCTGTGCCCACTTATCCCAAAGATGAAGTGGCCCAATTATCAAATGGATTCAAAAGTGAGTCAATACATGTCGATTTTTAATAAGCAAAATTAATAAAGGTTACAGGGAAAGTAAATATGGCACTTCCATTTACCCTCTCCTATTATATGAGGCAAAGGGACAGCCAAAGAAACTGAATGACAAATTTAAAACAGAAGGAATTTTTTTTAACATAATTTATAACTATTCTGTGGAAGGAACTCACCACCTCAAGATATATGCTAAGAGCTTTGTAGGATTCAAAAAAGGACAATGGGAAGATTCTGTTACATTAGTTAGAATAATATATTGAATAAGGAATATATTCCTTCATACTTCAGGGCACAGACTAACTATTGATGGGGAATAAGAAGAAACTTCCCTTTCTAATTAAGGGTATTCTATAGTGGGGTTCCCAAACTGTGATCTTTATAGTACTTGCTGCAGATAGCTAGCTGGACACATGGTGCTGGTTCTTTGCTTTCTTTCCAGCTGCTAGACTGCAATAAGTGATAGCTAAACATCCGCCTCTTACACAGTCTTGCATTGCCCTGCTTGCACCTTGCAAATCCACTTCATTTTGTTTGGATGCTACCCGCAAGGCCTGGACATTTTCCCCTGATTCTACACATCACATTCTCCTGGCAAATCACTTTTTGAGCTATCTTTCTACCATGGACCTCCAGACCTGCCTCCTTACCTGGCTGTGTTCCCAGAATTGTGTTATATATATATTTTTAAATCTACAATAGTTTACCAGTAAATATTTTACATGTAAAGCAAAAGACGTGCACACTGTGTCCAAACATTATCCTTCATATATATATGGTGCTACTGTTACAACAGTTGATATAAATAATTAACCTTATATTCTAGATAAGATACATCATTTATTCTAACCTTTAAAGCTTATATTTAATATCATGATGACATAATTTTAAGACTTTAAATGCTGCTTCTGGGACCAGGAAAGGTTACATTGTATAGACAAGTGCTGATAATTTAAGCTTCTGTAATAAGTGATAAAATTAGGAGAGCAATATAATTAACATTTGGAGAAATAGATGCTTAGATCTCAGAAGATCAGCATAGTAAAAACATTCATAAAAGAAGCATGTCAGTTCATGTTCACACTTTTGGAAACCTTGTTATCTCACAGAAAGGAAATTGCTGCAGCCCTCAGCACCAATATTTTGGCACATTTCACTATTCCTTCTAAAACTCAGGTTCTTTTTAAAAACAGTGATTCAAAACCTAAGTATGATTACATGCGGATGGCACTGGGATCATCAACATATCAGAAGTGTTGTAATAATCTCCTTCTAGTCTAGCTACTTCACAAAAAGAATGTTGTTCGGAAGAATAGTATGTAAGTAGTTTGTATATGTAGGTAAGGACCTACTATTTGCAAAAGCAATGTAATCAAGAAACCTATTCTTCCTAACAATTCTGTACTGAATTTCCTTACTAGAACTTGAAAATGGGCACTTTTTTGGAGAAGATTCAGTGTCTTTCATTATAGCCCCAATTTAGTAAAGTATGTAAGAATGTGCATAACTTTAAGCAACAGTAGTCCCACCAAAGTCAACAGGAGTACTTACGTGCTTAAAGCTTAGCACTACAGTTGGTCAAACTTTTTTCATCAAAATGAAAATTTTAATGAAAAAAATTCCATGTTAATAAAAATATCAGTTTATAAAAAAATGTGAAATCTTAACACTCCAACATTTTTCAATTTTCAGCAATAAAACCCCTATTTAAAACCCTATTTAAAATCTTTGATCAATTCCTTTTACTTAATGGGAGTACAGAGGCACATTGGATTGTTTTTCCTGATAGAGGAATTTGCCTTGTCAAGGATAAGATTGAAGTTCACTACCTCTCTCATTTCTCCACTGGTGATTAAAAGCCAATGGTTATACACTACTTAGTTCTGTACCAACGTTTTCAGAGTTTAATGTTGTCTAGTAAATTGAGGTCAGGAAACTAGTTCAGAAATGTACTAAGAGAAATCTGTTCTCTTGATCCCTAAGCTTACTGATGCCCATTAGCAAACTGCTAATGAATGCTATTCCAACTATATTAAATTGCTTCTGCAGTTCCTAAAACAACCCATTCGTAACCCCAATGCTTTCAAGAAAAAGAGTGAATTAGATCATGACATACATTCCAATTATTGAGCAGTGTTTAATTTACTCCTTCTTGCCAAAATGCTCAAGTGGGTCACAGCAAGACAATTGTCCCAATACCTCCTTGTTAGCAAACTTTTAGTGTTCACAGACAGATTTGCAACCCATTTATTGTACATAGAGTGCATTAATTAGGCAGTGAAAGTTCTGTTTCTCAAACGCCCATGATAATTCGGTATACTCATGACCAAGCATTATCAGATTTGTATGCCTGTAATTTCTGGCTGCATTTTGATATTATTGATCTTGCAGTCAAGCTGAAGGAAGGGTTTTCCAGTAGTGATATTCATTTGTGGCTTGTCACATATTTACTTGGCCATATCTTGTTTCTTTTATATATTCCTGGGTTTTCTTTTTTGCTCCATTATTATTCAGTGTTTACTTATTCCCTTCAGGTTAAATGATCCAACAGAATAGTTTAGCATTATATGTAATATTATTTGAAATACAGTAGTGTTCCTCTGCTATCTGTGTTTTATCACCTGTTTTGAAAAACATTATGGCATGATGTTTAATATGTTCTTAAATTAAATGTAATTCAATAAAACTGTTGGGCCCAACATACTCTACATCTTTTGATCTGTAATTTTAAGGTTCTCTCCACTCTTTGTGCTCCGTTTCTGACCAGTATCTGTGTGACCTTCTACAGTGTTTGATTTCAGTATTTCAAATCATTTAATTAATAGTCTTCCATTAATATAGAATGCAGCAGTTAGAATTTTGATTGGAGCATGACATTCCATGACAGACCAAATATTTTCCCAGTTGCTCTGATTATCACTTAAGTTTTGCATTAATTTATAAAGATCTTGAGCTGACTCTGAAAGCCCGTCTAAAAACAGGAACCAATTTGCATTACCTCTCAGAATTAGTACTCCTTGGTCCTCTTGTCATCAATTGGACTGATTTAGATCTATCAGCTTCAATGCTAAAATGTGTCATCTGAAATGCCAGCATACAGTAAAGACAATAGCATGCTCATGTTGTTTAGAGCTAAATGCCTGTGGGTAACTTGAATGTCCCTACTCTCATTTTATTTAAGTGCAAATTTAAGACATACGTTATTTGTTTTAACTTGTTTTTTAATTTATAATTAACTGGGCCAACTGGATTATGTAAATTTAACTATAATGTTATTGTGTTATCGTTAGACCCTTTGAGATGACTATCATCTGCAGAACAGTTAGCGGTTGCAATTAAAGTTTCAAAAGACATTTGCTAAAGTGGATCCAATGTAAAAAATTTTTTAAAGGACTCTAAATTATACCAGTATGACTTTTTACACAAGACTTGTCCTAACAGTGGTTTTGAACCTGTGATCCATGACTAATCACTTGTAGCTTTAGCAGCTAAAGACAAGAGTAGAGTTTGCAACATTAAACAACTGTCCTCATATACTTTTCCATGGAAGAAATTGCATGGATAGTCAACTACATGCAGGCAGGATGGCAGCATGGAAGGTGCTGCAAATAGGTAAGTGGCCTCTGTCTTTATTAAAATGCACTCTACACTATGAAAATGATTGTAAACTCCTGTCTGAACTTGTTTAACAAACTGAGTTTTTTCAGCACAGAATCTTCTGAGGCCAGTGAATAAAGTCAGATATTTGCCTCCCTTTACCCACACTCACCAATGCTAGGTAAAAAAAAAACAAAAACGAATTTCTTACTAACTTCATCACAATTCCCAATTAAATGCATAGAATTATTTAATTTAAGGTGATGAATATTTTATAAGTGTTTTTCTAATCCATTTATACACAATGTTGTCATTTTAAAAGCATATGGCCCTATGTGATCACCTTGGATCTCTTCATGAAGAGAAAGTCTCTGTTCCCATTCAAGAAACCTTTTACAACCAAAAAGCAAAACTTTAAAAGCTTCTATTGAGACTACAGGGATTATCCTTAGGAGAGAATCCTCATTGACTGTGTAAGAGATTTTCCAAATGCTGCAATGTGATATTACATGAGATAGACAAGTGCTCCGTGGCTGTAAACTGATAGCACTATGCATCTTTGAATATTCTGCATCTCTGAAAACTAAGTATTTCATCATGTAGTGAGTAAACTGTACGTTTTTCCTCATAATCCTGGTTGGTTCTCTTGTTTGTCATGTATTTTTTAAACTTCTGGATATTACTAAAGAATAGCATCTTATATTATATAAATAAAAAAAATTAATTATGTAAATTAGTTCACACTTTATCGGCAGTGGTGGCTATCTGTTGAGAAAAGGAAGATATCTGGCAGGGGGAAAAGTCACTGATTAGACTTAAGATGGCTGAGAAGTCCGATTCGTGTTCTACAGGTTTTTCCACATATGCGACAGGTAGTTGGACACTTTGCTATTTCTCAGCCTCTTGAGCAAGGCAGAGAAAGAAGGAATTCTCTCCAAAACAGGCTGAGGCATGATGTATGAAGTGACTGCAGTCTGTTGCCAGCCAGCTCTTCCCAATTCAATGCCTCCCATCTTAAGATATACTTTCAAAGTGTCCTTGTAGCATTTCCTCTGCCCTCCACAAGTTCTTTTACTATAAGGAAAGAGGACATGCCTTGAAAGATGAGTATCAGCCATCTGCACACAATGAGCAGCCCAGCGAAGTTAATATTTCATAATCTTCGCCTTCGCCTCAACACTAGTGATGTTAGCTACAGAGAGAATGTTGGCATTGGTGCAATGCTCTTTCCATCTGATCTTCCTAAAGCAGCACTGTTGATACCACTCCAGATGCTTAAGATGGCTTTGGTATGCCATCCATGTCTCACATGTATAAAGAAGAGAGGGGATGACTACTGCATTGTAGACCATCCATAGATCTTTGTCAATAAAGACACAATGTAGCAACTTTCCAAAGGATGCGCTAGCACAATGAGACATCCTTCTGGAATCCCAGTTTGGTTTCAGACCATCTCAGGGCATCACCAACATGATTTTCATTGCACGACAGATCCAAGAGAAATGTGGAGAACAACACCAGCCATTCTTTATGGCATTTATTGATCTAACTGAGGCTTTTGAGTCCATCAATTGTGAAGCATTATGGAAGGTGCTGTCTAGGTTCAATTGTCCATTAAATTTCATTTGTGTTCTTAGGCTACTTCATGAAACTCTGAAACACCTCTGGAGGTGTGGAATCACAGTGCCCCTGAGCAACCATTTGGGCACCTGTTTAGGGACTACTCACATGAACAAAGAATGCAGTTATGAGTCCTAAGACTTCATCTGTAAATATAGAGAGTAGAATAAGATGCCAATTTGACCTGTAAGAAAAATAAAGCATTGTAAACCATAGGATCACACACAAAGTACCCAGGTCCACAGGAAAATTTTCCATTAGCTCCCTATTGAAGTCAATGGGGGATTGTGACATAGACAAAGTAAGATCCAGACTAATGAGTGGTTGTGTCCTAATCTGAGGTGCCTTTTTCACTGATTTACTACTCTAGCCACCACTCCTGGTTTGCTCACAAGCAGTCTTCAGCATGTAAGTCACTGCCAGCTGTGTGAATTGCAGCCTCCCAGATTCACATGGCCTTTTTTATTGCAGGGTGACCCAAACACAGTCTCAGTCCCAGATTTTTCCTCAAAAACATATCTCTTGTATGGCCCAGCCTTTTCCATATAGCTCATATAAAGTCCAACCTCGAAAATAAAATATTTTCCCAATTCATGTAGTTGTTTTGAGGATAACTAGCTAACAGTTGTGTGGTGTTCAGATACTATGAAGCCAAGGGTTATATTAGTAAATAGACCATATGGAAAAGACTCCATGTTACCTGGAGACAGACAATGGGATTCAAAAGACGAAATGCCACCTCAATTTATGGCATTTAATCATATCCTCTTACTTACATTGTCCTAATGCTTTGAAACAAAAGTCTCTATTTCCTTTTTATCAGAATAAAAAGCTGTTTTCTCACACATTATCAAAATGTACTCATCTGCCTGGCACACACAAAGAGCAGAAGGACATCACTTTGTAAATTTACTTCTATTTCAGCCTGGTCACATTTTAATTAGAGTTGTATAAAATGTTATATATGTAATGCAGATCCAGGAAATGTTGCTCTTTTGCTGATATCACAAAAAAGTTGGCACTCTCCCAACCACATTCTCTCATTATTGTCTCATGATATTACTTGCTGTAAGCAAGAAGCAATTCCCATCATGAAACCCCAATGTGTTTAGTAAACATGGAGAGTGAAAGGCAAACAAAGAACATGATGTCACATGTTTGTTTTTGCCAACATACCACAGGCATATATAAGAGTGTGAGAGGTGTAATGATGATATCAGACATATATCCCAACATTCATTTGGCTTAGAGATACCATGAGCAGATTAGCAGCTAAAATCAAGATAATCAATGGGCAAATGTTAAAGGATAGATTAAAGCATACACAACAACAGAAAAGGGTGAGCACTGTAGGTGGTACAGAAGAAAGATATCTTTGGTTAAGATTCAGTCTTATCCTCTGTAGGCTAGCAAATCCACCCGGCAGGAGCGTCGCGGCCATTTCTCGGGCCCAGACTCCAAGGAAGGCCACAATGCCTTGCTACAAGGGGAAGTTAGCGAGTTCACAAGAGCCTGTAGCCCCTGGCCCCCAGGCGGGGCAGGGCTGGCAAGGAGTCTGTAGACACAACATTGGGCATCCTCTGCAGCTGCAGGCCCAGAGGAGACAAGCACTCCCAGGGTGGCTAGGGAAGGGAGGAGGGGGACACAGGCCCACCCGACTCCACTGTGTCCCAGCCTAGGTCCCTACCAGTGGCAAGGTGTTCTGCCACTGGGTCAGCAGGGATCCAGCTGCAATGTGCTGACATTGGTGCGAGCGCAAGCTCAGCTAGACTGTAGTCAGCTGCCCCGGGCTACTTCCTCCCACCCTAAACCCAGGTACCTGGACGCAGGGGTCTTCCTCGGATTCTCCAGGGTAGATGGCTAGAGGGAGTCCCATCAGTTCCTCGCCAGCAGCTGGCAGCAGGTCTAGGAACTCCTCGGGGCCATCAGTAGATGGCAGCTCCTCCAGGTCACAGGGCCCCAAGGGGTTCTCTAGCACATGGGGCTCAGGCAGCTCCAGCGGGTCCCAGGCAACAGGGTAGCTCCTCTAGGTCATGGCTGGACTCGGGGGGTCCCTCCTAGTCAATGGTCTCTGATAGCTCTTCCCAGTCACTAGGACCCGGCAGCCCTTCCCAGTTATTGGACACGGTAGCCCCAGCAGGCCCTTGATCTCCAGTCAGTGGAAGGCTCATGCTCCCCAATCACAGGGCCTTGGTCAGGCTCAGACCACAGCCTCAGAGAAGGATCATCCTTCTCTACCAGTAGCTTCCCTCTGACTGAGCTTCTAGGCCGGCCTTTTCTACTTCCCCTTTCTATCTTGGCCCCGCCCTTCTGCTCCCAAGGTCTGAGGCCTGCAGTGCCCTGATCAGTCCAGCAGGGGCATCATGACCCTTCCTTGGGCCCAGGCTCTGAGGAAGGCCACAGCGCCTTGCTACACCCTCTCTAAAATATTAAAAGTTAATTTTGTAAAAATGTCTTAAGATAATACTTCCTCCTCCCTTGGTGAACAATTCATTTTATTTTATAATAGGGTGACTGAAATTGCAGACACTTGATTTTTTAACAGGAATTATAATGTGGTTAGAATTCAAGCAAGCTCCACTTCGGAGATTCTCCAGGGACTCAAAACTGCTCACGTAATAGTTTAATCACATGCAAGAGGCAATCAATGCTTATCTGCTTACATCCTTCCATGCCTAAAATTGTCTCTTTTTGAGGTCCTGACAACAACAAAAATTGCATTGCAAAGGTATTTTCACACTGCACAGGACAGAGCTCTAGAGCAGACTCTTTGCAAAAGGAATAAAAAGTATGAAGAGCTTTTATCTTTCAACTTGAAAGACTACATATAAAAGGGTGCTTTTTTCCAACAATGCTAAGGGTAAAAGGATACAATAGAAATTCTGTGTATGTAAGCTCTCTGAAATATGGATCAAGAAGATTCTTCTCTTCAGCATTTTTAATGCTTCTTTTTATTACAGTGAAAATGTCACATGATCACTGTTACACGGTGTTACTAATGGGAAAAAGGCTTAGAAAAAGGAAGAAACAGTTATTTTACCTATCTAGTTGAAATTCAAGAATTAAAACAGCAAATTAGGTGGATAAGCCCAGCAAGAAACTTGTATTTCTATTCCCCTTGGTATTTGCCTTAATTACTCCTCCAGTTAGCAAAACTGATTTGGATCAAACATTCCTGCCTTAGATCATCATCAGTTGTGCAAAGCAAAGCAACAACAGAAAATTAAAAAATATGTTGGCTCATTGTGTGATGTTCATTTTTTCATGCTCCATGCTGTAAAATGTTATAATGACACAACAAAAGACAGTGCTCATTAAGAGAAAGTTATGCCATAGACAGGGCCAGCATTAGGGGGTGGCAAGCATGGCAATTGCCCAGGGCCCCATGCCACATGGCAACTGCCACAAGGGGCCCCATGACGCTAAGTTGCTCAGGCTTTGATTTCAGTCTTGTGCAGTAGGGCTCGGGCTTCAGCTTCAGCCCTGCATGGTGGGGCTCAGGCTTTGGCTTTCTGCCCTGGGCCCCAGCGACTGTAATGCTGGCCCTGGGCATAGAGTTGATAGAGAAGGCAAACTATCTGTGACATTTGCAGTGGTGTAGCCCTAGTAATTCTTCAAAGATGATTGTTTAAATAAGTGTGGCAGTAGCCATTCTTTGCTATAACCTTTGATGGATGCAAAGGCAGAGCAAGCATACTTCAAAATTATGAAAAGTGGGAGGGAAGGGACAGAATAGAAAAAAACAAAGGAACAAATTTACCATTGACAAAAAGGAACACCGCTCCACTTGAAATAATTCAAGTTGGCCTGCATATGCAACAATAAATGTGAATCAATGGATCAAATTTTGCTCTCAGTTTAATCAATGTCTGTCTGGGTCTGATTTTACACTCACACCAGTTCTACACCCCATATATCTCCATTGACTTCAATGGTGTTACTCCAGTTGTATATTAGTGTAAGCAAGAAATTATTTAGGACCAATGTATTTATAACAGTATAAGCAAGAGATTATTTAGGCCCAATAGTTGATGTTACCATTTTAAGAGCCCTAGGAATGCTGCACCTTGAATTAGACTGGGTAGGAAATAGTTTTCCTGTCCCACAAAAAATTCTGAGATTTCCAAATATTTTCACATCCTGAATCAGGACAAAGAGTCAAAATACCAAAAATCAGGGGGAGTGGGAGGGGAATTGATTCAAGTCAATTGAAACTTTTTGTTTTGGAAATTTTGAAACATTTTATTGTGACTTCACCATTAAAAAAAAAAACCTAACACCTTCTACTCTCAATATTATCTTAAATTTCAAAACAAGAAGTCATTTAAACCAGAAAATTAGGATTTTTCATTTTGAAAATGTTGAAATCAGGCATTTTGAAACTTTTTTCAAAAAATTTTTTACTTGAATAATTCATTGAAACTGACCTTTTCCTAAGTTTTTGTTCTGACAAATCAGTATTTTTTACAAAAAAAAAGTTTTGAAGGCACTTGTATATTTCTGTCTTTTCTAATTCCATAAACTATTGTGATGCAGGAGTCAATATAAAAGGAAATCTTTTCATGTGTTTATTATCATTTATTCATTTAAACCATTCTGTCAAAAATGTTACGAAGGAAATTCTACAGAACTGGGATACTTCCCTGTTTTGCATGAAAGTAAAGAAAAACAGAAACATTCCTTGTCTTCATTTCTGGAAGAGTTTTTGGTTTCAGAGAAACAAGATGTACCAGAAGCCAACTATCCCACACATTTGTTTTTGGTATGTAATAGTGATAAAGAAGAATACAAGCTTCAAAGAATTATCAGAAGAAGCCTCCTTGCTGTGTCCTTGACAGAGACAGACAGGCAGAACAGAAATGTACAGAAAATGAGGAATACATCACTATTAGCATGTTTTCCTCCTCTGAAACTTCTATGTCATATCAAAATGATCAAATCACTCTCCTGAAATCTCTCTTTCTGATGTCATTCCAGAGCAAAACTACTCCCAGCTGCACCATCTCTTTCACCTTTGCTAATTGATTGATCACTTATTCTGTTCAGTTTCCAACCTACAAATTTTCCCCCTCACCTTTCCTTTATTTTGGTCTTCTTCTTTCGTAGGTCACTGTACTTCAGTATCTCTGTAAAATAAAAATAAGGATCAGCAAAACAGCTTCAAAATCACCTTTATAAATGTCAGTATTTTCCAGAATTACTCTATTTTATCAAAATATTATCCTTCCACCCACCCACATTACATTGTGAAATAAATGAAAGAATGTGCATGAAAATCATTGTCTGATATTAGCATCACAATATCTGATACCACCTCAGAAGAATGAGATCTGGTGCAATAAAGCATAAGGAAAAAACAATTCAATAAGCAGTCCTCTTGGAAGAAACTCAGGCCTGCTTTTTGTTGTCCTCCAATTGTTATATTTTACTTCTTGTTTAGTCCTGTATTAAAGCTACTGATATAGTAGAGTGGTGACCATGCAAGTATTTAATAAGCACAATGTGTTTTAAATCATTGTTTTATATGGAGTTATCATTAAAGAAATTTATTTTTTTAGTTTTTCTGGCAAGATTGCTGTGAAAATATTGAAGAGATTCCTCATCCTGGAGGGATCTAGTTTCCTTATGCAATAAATTAATTATGTAATTCATTGTTTAAACCTGCAAGTGACCCATGTCTCATTCTACAGAGGAAACCAAAAAGCCCCCAGTGTGTCTGACAATCTGACCCATGGGAAAATTTCTTCCTTACCCCAGATATGGCTCTCAGTTGGACCCTGAGCAAGACCCACCACCCATACACAAGGGAAAGAATTCTCTGTAGTAAATCAGAGCCCTCCCTATCTAGTGTCCCATCACCAGTCACTAGTGATATTTGCTGCTAGAAGTCACAGGTCAGCTACATGCCATTGTAGGCAGTCTCATCATACCACCCCCTCCATAAACTTATTAAGCTCAATCTTGAAGCCAGTTAGGTTTTTTGCCCCCCGCTGCTCACCTAGGAAGGCTGTTCCAGAACTTCATTTCTCTGATAGTTAGAAACCTGCATCTATTTTCCAGCCTAAATTTGTTGATAGCCAGTTTATTTCCATTTGTTCTTGTGTCCATATTGACACTTAAATAAATCCTCCCCCTCCCTGTTATTTATCCCTCTAATGTATTTATAGAGAGTAAATCATATCTACTCTCAGCCTTTGTTTGGTAGGCTAAACAAGCTAAGATCTTTAAGTCTCCTCTCATACGGTAGGTTTTCCATTCCTTGGATTATCCTAGGAGCCCTTCTCTGCAGCTGTTCATCTTTCTTAAACATGGGAAACCAGAATTGCACAGTATCCCAGATGAGGTCTCACCAGTGCCTTGTATAATGGTACTAACACTTCCCTATCTCTACTGGAAATACCTTGCCTGATGCATCCTATGACTGCATTAGCCTTTTTCATGGCCACATAGTCATCCTGTGATCAACCAATGCACCCAGGTCTTTCTTCTCCTCTGTCACTTCCAACTGATAAATCCCCAGCTTATAGGGGAAAAAAAATTGTTGTTATTCCCTAAATGTATGACCTTGCACTTTTTACTATTAAATTTCATCCCATTTCTATTACTCCAGTTTTCAAGGTCGTCCAGATCTTCTTGTATGATATTCAGATCCTCCTCTGTAATGGCAGTATCTTCCAACTTTGTGTAATCTGCAAATTTTATTAGCATACTTCCACTTTTGTGTCAAAGTCATTAATGAAAATGCTAAATAAGGCTGGTCTCAAGACTAATCCCCAAGAAACTCTACTAGTAACCTCCCTCCAACTTGACAGTTCACCTTTCAGTATGATCTGTTGTAGTCTCCCCTTTAACCAGTTCCTTATCCATCTTTCAATTCTCATATTAATCCCCATCTTCTCCAATTTAATTAGTAATTTCCCATATGGAACTGTATCAAATGTCTTACTGAAATCCAGGTAGATTTGATCTACTGCATTTCTTTTGTCAAAAAATGAGTTATCTTCTCAAAGAAGGAGATCAGGTTGGTCTGGCACAACTTACCTTTAGTAAAACCATGTTGTATTTTACCCCAATTTCTGTTTACCTCTATGTCCTTAACTACTTTCTCTTTCAAAATATGCTCCAAGACTTTGCATACAATTGAGATCAAACTAACTGGACTGTAGTTTTCCAGATCCCTTTTTTTCTTTTTCTTAAAAATAGGAACTATATTAGCAATTCTCCAGTCATAGGGATACAACCCCCGAGTTCACAGATTCATTAAAAATCCTTGCTATTGGGCTTGCAATTTCATATGCCAGTTCCTTTTATATTCTTGGATGGAGATTATCCAGGTCCCCTGATTTAGTCCCATTAAGCTGTTTGAGTTAAGCTCTTGCTACCAGTTCTCAGATTAACTGTGGACTGCTGGAGGATAGGTGAATTAAATTCTGTTTGCAGTTATATAAGTGCAATTTCAGAGTAATTTAACCGAAGTCAATGGTTACTCTAGATTTATGGCAGTGTAACTGAGAACAGACTAAGAATCTGGTCCATGTAATCTCTATGGGACCCTCAGTTCGGAAATTTCCTTCCTCTTTCGTTACAGAAGGACCCAAGTAGTTGACCTTCAGGAAACACCGAAAGGCCTAGTTATTCACTCATGGTCATATTCTGTTCTAACAACAGTAGAAATCCAGCTTTATCCCTATATGATGGCAGTATCTAATTCTCAGATATTACAGTGATGGGCATCATTATAAGAATCTAGGTAGTTTAAGGGGGTGGCTAGTCAGAGTTTCTTTTATGGTTTGCATAGTTCCTCCTGAATTGATTTGCTTTGCCCATTTGCGGTTGTGACACTTTAACATATATGTATATGCATTTAGAGGTTGTGATAAGCCCATTTCTTAAACTGAAAGATAAAGATAGACATACTGCAATGACTGGAATTGGAAAAGGTATAGAAAAGGCCAACAAAAATGAATAGGGTATGGAACAGCTTCCATATGAGGAGAAATTAAGAAGACTGGGCCTTTTCAATTTGGAAAACGACAACTAAGAGGGAATATGATAGAGGTCTATAAAATCATGACTGGTGTGGAGAAAGGAAATAAAGAAGTGTTATGTATTCCTTCTCATAAAACAAGAAGTAGGGGTCACCAAATGAAATTAGTAGGCAGCAGGTTTAAAATGAACAAAAGGAAGTATTTCTTCACACAACACAGTCAACCTGTGGAACTCTTTGCCAGAGGATGTTGTGAAGTCCAAGACTATAACAGGGTTCAAAAAAGAACTAGATAAGTTCATGGAAGATAGCCATTGATGGACCTATTAGCCAGGATGGGAAGGGATGCAAAACCATTCTCTGAAATGTCCCCAGCCTCTGTTTGCCAAGAGCTGGGAATGGGCCAGAAGGGATGAATCACTTGATGATTGTCTGTTCTGTTCATTCCCTCTGAAGCATCTGGCACTGGCCACTGTCAGAAGACAGGCGATCAAACTAGATGATCACTGGTCTGACCAATTCTTATGTTCTTAATGATTGACTAAGTTTAAGTTAAAGGACCACCTACTTTTTTCTCTGATTCCAATGTCCATGTAATTGTTTATGGGATTTTAATTATCACACTACATTAATACTTCTGTACTTATTTTAAATAATAAAAACAATGACAACAGCCTAACAGCTATGAGCAAGCAATAATTCAAACGTAATAAAACAGAGGAAATGAATAAGGAACTAGATATCAGCTTTGAGTTTCCAATGAATTAAATGGTATATTAAAGAGTGGGGATGAGACTGCAATGATTTTTTAAATATAGTGCCTTTTCTTTCAAATGTCCCTTTAAAAAAAAAGTACCAAGATGTCCAATTTCCTGCTTGTTTTTCCTTTTGGTTCTGATGTGCTAAAATACAGTTTGGTTTTAAAAACAAACAAAAAACACCATAATTTTCTTTAAAATACTCCTCAGCTGGTATAAGTTAGCATAGCTCCACTGACTTCAATGGAGCTTCAGTCATAATGCACTAACTTCAGTGGAGCTATGCTAATTTAAACCAGCTGAGGCATATTTGACCTCTAATATGAAGTCTATGAATTTATTACAATTAGGTATCAAATATACTATGAAGCCCTGTGCTTTAAACTCATTACAAGCTGAAGAATTCCTATATTTTCCATTGATGGCTTCTGCTGGCTAACCATTTCTCAGTGGATTGATTGCAGTATCCCATGTGGGTAAGAGCCTTTCTAAACATTTCTTATAAACCAATAATACTTTACCAATGCCCACTAAGACAGAGCTAAACATAGTAATAAAATTGCAGATGTAATGAAATCAACCAGCAAGGTCTTACACAGAGAAATTTAAGTCAGTCCTTTAAAAGCACTTGCTAGTGAACTTATTGGCAGATGAAGCATGAAGCATTTCTTGGCAGTGCTCCCTGTCTCAGACACCAGAAAAGTCTTACTGTTTTCACTCAGTAATCAAAGATTAATATAGTGTTTTCATGGCAAAGGAATTTTTACCACCCATTTTGTCTGATGTGTTTGTGGATACTTCAAACACTCATTTCAATACAATATGGACATGTTTATGCATGATGCTCATATGCTTGCTCACTTGCTTTAAAGAGAAATCATTTCTATTATTATTTGACAAAGAGAGAAACTGAATAAAGGAAAGCTTTGTGATTTTAGGCAGAAAAATCCCATATGCATCCCCGGGGTAACCTAGCTGAAATCAGAGAAGTCAATAAAGTAACATGAGGTAAATATTTAGTCCAAAGTGTTTTGGTTATGTATTTTTCATGAGGTACTTCACCTTTTTGCAAAATAAAATTGATCTGCAAGACACATTTCTGCCTTATATCATCATATTTTTTCTAAAAAGAACCATCTTTGAATTAGAAAAGTACAAGAGCTATTCAACAGGATATGAAAGAGCAACTATAGCCTGATTCAGTCAAGATATCATACAAGAATTATCCAAAACTCTCAGATCCTCTTGCAAAAGTGTCTCAAAGGGGAATTCTCAACTTTGGACTCTCAGGCAAGAGCACAGAACAATTTTTCTTGTTCTAGAGGAAAATCTCCCTCTCTTGCTGCAGGGCCACACCGCTGGTAGTTTCAGGTTCACTTACCGAAACTTATGTGGGGGCTGATTAGGTTCACCAGAAAAAAGTATGTACTGCATTATTTGGCTGTGGCAAGACACCCTTACCTACTGCTTGCTCCTCTCTCTAGTGGAAATCATAATGTAAAAAAGCACATTGGACTTAATCCAAAGCCCAATGAAGTCAATGGAAAGGCTCCACATTAAATTCAGTGGGCTTTGGAACAGGCTCTAAGTGTTATACATTTTACACAGAAAATAAGAAAGAAAACAGAATTTTTCCCCTTCCTCTGTGGGAACCACATTTACAATCTTGCTTCTTTGAGACTGTAATTCAACTCCTTTATTTTAGGTGCCATTATTTCTGCCCTAGTATATTTCCCCAAACTTCACCCCCATATGCTACTGAGATCATGATATTTAGATCTGTTAAAGAGATGTTACATTAACAATGCTCCATTTATCATCCAGTTGTAGTGCTCAAAACACTCGAGGCTGGTACCCTCTCCTGCTATAGATCCGATAGCAAACAAACTGCAGAGCCAAAGAAATCTAGTTATAGCTATAAGGCATCATAAATCATTTAAGATGATATAATCATAAGGGAGCAGTTAAGGGGGTGGAAGACTCGAGTAGGCACTATTGTCCCTGGGTGTTATCAGGCAGCAGTGTTGGTTTCCTTGATTTTATTATGTTGTGTGATGACAATAAATAAGTTGAGACTTTTGTGTTCTAGGAATTTTTCTCCCTCCCAGCTCTTAAAAACGTACAGACTGATTTTACTTTGTAGACAAACATATGCACTAACTAAATTAGACCTGGCACTCATGGACTGTAAAAGCTGTATGCTGAGTTATGAGCTGAGCAATTACACTATTATATCTGTAATGCACAATGAATCAATCACTATATAATGAAACTTATATAGATAGAGAAAATCAAACACCTTTTTTGGTTGAACTTTTGAGGATGTTTTGGTTTTCCAATGGAAAAATTAAGGCATGCTGATGCCACTGTCTTTGTTGAACATTAATGTGTGCCACGCCTTAGTTGCATTTCATGACACTATATCTTCCCCTCTCTCAGCTTCCAATCATCTGTTTCCCCTCTTCTCTCCACTCACCTGAACACTGACAGAACAGTTGAAGGTAGAATACATATCTCAAGTTATGGAGACACCATAACTAATAGGCAAATTTTCTGTTAATGTTTGTCCTTCTCTAAAGAGAAATGTTCAAATAGACACATATAGCTTCAACATTATATCGCTTCCTTTCACATGACATGCCAGGTAATACAAGGCATGGAAAATGTAAGGACATAAGGCATGAACAGTCTTGACCTTAGCCACATAGGCAGACAAAATAAATAAATCTATCTACAGTGATTATTGTGACTGGAAATACCTGTTTTCACATCTTTTATTTAGATCAAAATGAGATTTGTTTTTAAGAGCAGGGCTCCAGTTATGAAACCAATCAGATTCTGTGACCTGCATTTCCCCCATGTTACCCCTGTAAGGAAACACACAGATAAATACTTGTGACATCAATTTTGCCATGCATGAGCAGAGGATGATGTCAAGTCTCCTTCTCTTCAAATAGCACAGGAATTGCAGCCTGAGATGAAAATCAAACTTTGCACATGGCTCTCTCTCACTAGGTACTTATATGGCCCCTCTTGTCTCAGAATCTTTAATGTATTTAATCTTCACAACACCTTATTAGTCATAGAGAAGGTAAGTGACTTGCCAAAGGTCATACAGAAAGTTTGTGGAAGAACAGGGAACAGAACCCTGATCTCTCAAGCCCCAGACTAGATCCCCAACTAATAGACCATGCTTTCTCTCTGAATCAGTTGGCTTTGGGCTCCACAGCTCTTACGGCTCTCAACTCAACCCACTGCTAGGGCTACAAAGCTCAAATTGCTGGTAGTGTTGTTGAAGAATTAGACCGTAATACACCAAATACCCTTAGAGAACCTGCTTGAATATGGGCAGAGGGGGAACAAATACCTCTGACCATCCATCCCTAATTGTCACCTACCCCACATGGGAATCCATACAAGGTATCATTAAATAACACATAGTTGATGGGGACTACATCCTGAAAAAAAAATTTTCGGAACCTTCTCTTTTGATCTTCAACCAACCACCCAACCTTTCCATGCTCATCATCAGAAGGAAGCTCTCTACAGACCAGGACATACCAAATGAAAGCAGCACCAGATCCTGCCAGAACAACAGATGTAAAACCTGCAGACATATGGTTATGCTGATTAATACCCCCCACTACACACCTTTCAAGATCCATGGGTCCAACGCATGCCTATCACAACATGTGGTCTTCCTCATCCAGTGTATTAACTGCTCCAGTAACAACTAACCAGACAATCACAACACCCTCAAATGAACTCACACAGGTAAAAATATATCACTCATGGGCAAACACTTTTCACAAAATGATCACTCCATATCTGATCTCTCAGTTCTAGTCCTCAAAAGAATGCTTCAAAAGATGAGTGTGGAAGCTTAAATTCATAACTTTGCTTGACAGTAAAAATCAAGGAGATAATGAAGACACTAACTAACACCGCTTTTTTGTCCTATGACTAAAGAGGTGTTAATTGGACACTTTACCTTGAATTGTTTCTTACAATATGTGTTAGCTAGTGATACTAAACAATCTTTTCTAATCTTGTATTTAGCTGTAAGATTCTGTGTATTTTTCCCAGACCTGAAGAACATCTCTGTGTAAGCTCGAAAGCTTGTCTCTCTGATCAACAGAAGTTGCTCCAATATAAGATATTACCTCACTCACTTTGTCATGCTAATATTTGTAATACAGATGGAGGGTGCTCATGAAATTATTTTTCCTTATCAGAAGATTTTAGCCCTTTGTAAAAGTTATCAGAAATGTTCCCTGATTATATTTAGAGAGAAAACACATCATTTTACATACGGTACTGCAGTGTCTGTATCAGAAAAAGGGCCAGCTTTAGTTTTCAAGGGTTTTCTTTAAAGTCTTAACTAACTCCAGCTTGAGACCCACCCAGAGACCAGGGGAAATATATCTATCACCCGGGATCTCCCAATAGGAAATACTTCCCCACTTGCAAGCACTGAGTGCAGGGGTTTAAAAACAAGAGAAGTTTATTAGGGGAAGAATAATGGGGTGAATTACAGAATAAATTTTGGAAAACCAGCGATTAATAAATCAACAAATATCCTTGAGGTAAGACTCCCACACGACAGGGTGCCTTAGTCACAGTCCCAGCCTTCTGGCACCACCAGTTGCCTCCTCAGGTCTGCAATAGTAAACTGTTCTACAGCTCAGCTCTTTAGAGAGAGATCAGTGGCATCTAGGATAATTTACAGAGTCCTTGCCACAAGAGGGGCACCCCCAGAAGAAGACAGGAACAAGCCAACCAGCCAACCTTCCTTCCCCTCTATCCCTCTTTAGCTCTGTCCAGGCTCCCTTACCCAGCTGTTTCTGACAGCAGTTTCAGCAGGATGATCCCAGTCACATCCAATGCTGATATCTTGTCCATGTATTTCCCAACAAGGTCATCAGCATTTTATTGCCCTCACACTCAAAATATAGCTGTATTTTAACCAAACTGGCTCAAACTATCACATAATTAAAATGCAAATGAGGCATGGCTCATTCAGTAAATTCCTCTTGCTCTCCAACAGATGCCAGCAGAGAGCTCCCTTCTCAGTGGAGTCCTGGCCTATCTTCTCTTATTAGGCAGCTCTAGGCCACTCCTACTTCACAAACAGATTACAAGAGAGACCTTGTTATTCTCCAAGGCTATGTGCCATAGAACTTACATATAGAAAACCAGTGTTAAACAACACTGAGGAAAATGCAATAAGAATATGCTAACTTCTTTAAAAGGGGATCATACATTCTAAAAGCACTTATTTTTACTTTGCACACAATCTCTCAATAATTCTAGCACTCATGTTGGTACTTTCAAGCTTACTTTCTAATACTAATGAAATTTATTTGTAAAAACTTGAAAAAATACACAAAAACAGGTCCAGAAACTGCTGGGAGCAATATTGGGTTTACAATGGCACCAAGCCCAAACTTGGAAGGGGCCTGCAGCCTGCCATCCTGAGACCCTGCCCGCCTCCCTGGGGCCAAGCTGCAGGGGACTGGTGCAGAGGCTGGGCCAGTCTTGGCCAGTGGGGAGAGGAACAACACGGGAAACTCAGCTGGACTCTGCCAGGCAAGTGGGTCCTGAGGGAACCATGCCTGGACAGGCCCTGCTCCCACTCTGGCCTGGCCGATCATGCCAGTCCCAAGAAGCCGGAGCAATCCCCATCCCAGGACCTCTGCCAGCTCAGCCCAGCAGACACGATCACCTCCCAGTGGGGTCAGTGAATGTGGGCATAGGGAGTGGGTCTCTGTAGGCAGGAATTGTGCAGTGAGGGGATGGGAGCACTGGGCAGTGTCAGGGAATTTGTGTGTTTTGGGGTGCTGGGCAGAGAGGGATCTGTGGGGGGCATTGGGAAGTGGGGTGTGGGAGAGATCTGTGTATGTTAGGGCACTGGGCAGTGGGGAATCTGGGGGGGCACTGGGCTAAGGGGTCTGTGGGCAGGGGTGTTGGGTGGGGGGTCATGGTGTGCAGAGCGCTGTGCAGTTGTGGTGGGGAATCTGTGGGGGAAATCTCTGGATGGGGTCGCTGAACATAGCAGGACCAGGGGGCACTGGGCATAAGGGTCTGCAGGTGGAGTGGGGGGTCTCTAGGCAGAGAGGGGGCTGGGCATAGGGTGTCAGGGGGTGCTGGGCAGGGGTGCTGTGTGGCCCAGTGCAGGCCTGCCCCTGAGGGGAATGGATGCGCTGGCAGCACAGGGCCAGGCGGGTCAGTGTACATCTGCCAGCTGCCAGTTTGTAAACGGTGCCCTCGTGCTAGGCTTGGCAGAGTGGAGCTGCCTCTGCCACATCATGCCCCATTTCCCACGGCTGGCCCCTCGCTCTAGAGCCTGCACCCCTCGCACGCCAAGCCCCATTGCCCCCATGGGGGCCCACAAATATGTTGGGTGCTGGGCCCACAAAAGGTTAATCTAGCCCTGCTGGCTGGAAGCAACCTATACTACTATGTACGAACTAGACTTATGTTCCTCATGATTAGTGCAAGCCTGTAAGCTACATCTGAGATCACTGTTGACAGAGATTGCCAATAACTCCTTTAGGCAGGACAACCTACAAGTAATTCTATCTTAGTTTGGCCTGGGCTCAAGAAATTTTTACTTCACGTTACCAAGCTCAAAACTGTTCAAGGCCTACTGCAATTTGAGTTGCCTGACCACTGTCTTATGGGCCTAGCATAGCTTCAGTTGCTTGCTTGGTTTTCTGACCCCTGTAGCATGACATCTTCCAGTTGGCAGAGATGAGTAGGACTACTGAATAACCTTGCAGATGTCTCAGTTTCTGCATACCATGGCAAATAACAAGACGAAATACACAACATGTATGCTTGCAGCTGCACATAGTTAACAGTGATGTGTACAACAACAAGTTATCCTTGAACATCTGGGTGTACACTTTTTCACTGCCAAGAGGCATATTTTTACACCGCCCTCATATCACCAGATGTTTTTTGATGACCTCAATTACCATGGTGATGATGGAATGTAGTCAAGGGTGAAAACCCAATGTAGGTAATTAGCATATATGATAATGAATAGAGAGGTAATTAGGTAAAAGTTGTTTATGGAAGGGTATAAGAAGTTACCACTTGGACAAAAGGGCATACTCCATCAACACCTGACTCTGTGGGAGGTGCTGCTGGTCAGACCAGAGGCCACTGACTCCCTGAAGAAAGCCGTTCCTGTATACAGCCTTCTGAGTGACTGTTTAGCTCTCCAGGTTTAGTGAATATGATATATTGTAGTTAATTTTAGGCTTTGTATTCAATTAGTATATCTATAGAAAACCTTGCACATTAAATCTTATTGATCTGGAAATTGGGCGTATCGTGTCTCACTGGTATTCACACTGATCACTAAGCATCCAGTATCAACAAAAACTACCATAAATCTTACCCTGAGCCAGCTTATATCTGCTGCAAGATAAAATGACTAGGACAACTTTAACCATTTGCTTTCAACAAACCAAAAACACTTGGATGAGAGACAGAGCTGTATCTATCACATAGTTAAGATTAACTCTAAAGTTATGGTTACAGATACATGTGACAATACACTGAGTGGTAAACTTCAAAAGAAAATAAAAATAACTGCCCATTATATGAATACTTTGGGTTCCTGTGTAATATTTGTGTGAATGGAAAAGTCCTAGCTATACATTATCATTATTTGGGAAGGACATTTGGAACCAACTGAGTTTTTCAGTAATTATTTGCATTTCTGACTTCAGAATTCCTTTTGGATAAATGGTCACTGAGAGCCCCCTAACTTTTGGTTAATCTATACCTGGAGTCAACCTGTATCAAACAGACACATTTCCATGCAACTACCCAAAATTACATTCTCTGTATATTCTAGAACAACCTAACAACTTTGTAAGAAGACTGATTTATTGCAACTGATTTATTACTTCTTGATAAGTTTAACATCCTATATTAAATTCATTCATTTAACCTTCAGAAACATCTTTCTATAACTTTCATTTTATTATCTATGATTTCCTATTTATCTTTCCATTACATTTTCATTAATAATACAGATTTGTAAGAATTCTTGAAGCTATTCTTAGCTAAGCAGTCCAAATTCAACAATCCATGAGGAATATAGTATAAGGTAACCAGTTAACTAAAATTATTTTTACTGAATATATCATAATGCTCTCACAAATTAGTCCATGGCAAATGCAATGTAGTGTGTGCCACAGAATTGTAAGATCTGATTGGCAGAGGTGCTGAGCACCTGCAGCTCCCAAACACTTCCACTGAGGTTGTGGGGATCTCAACACCTTTGAAATTCATCCTGTAATGCGTATACGAGGTTACAAGGAGAAAGAGATTCCTATATGACAACAGGTGGTGAAGGTCATTTTGAGGTCTTTATCACAAATGAGAATTTCATATGTATTTCTCCTTTGTTATAGTCAGGTTAATTTTGTAATAGATTCTGGCATATTCTAGAAAAAGTGTGAACAAATATTGTTCTCGCTCCCTTTTTTTAGACACAAAATCTCAGAGGAATAATACAGAGGAGCAATCATATCACTACTCAAGAGACATCACATTGTTTTTCTCATGCCACTTTATACTTCCCTCAAAAATATGTAAATGGATGATCTTAACAATGACAGCAGTACTGCTGTAACTAAGGTGATGTCAGCAATTCAACACCTCTACGATAATAATCTCCTATTTTTAGAAGTTCATAGCTCATAGCATATATTTATGATTTGAAATTTATGGGCTTAAGGGTCTCAACCCCGGACCAAATTTCTTACAAATCTGGCCTCTCCCATTTTGTCACTTAAAGAAAATTTTGTGTTATTTTAACTGTTGGACTTGGTCACTCTGAACAGGTTTAATAAGATAATTTTGGAGGCAGGTATCCAATGGTTACCATCTGAAAGCGAGTTCCTGGGAAGAGGATCCATTAAGGACCACCATGCCACATAGGTACGGGTTTTTAGAGTACCTCAAATTGTTTACGCTTCAGGAAATAGGTTTTGTTATTACAGGTTCAGTCAAATACCAACAGGACAGATATGGCAAAAGCAGGGGGAGGGGAAATGATGCCAAACTACAGTTTCATTTAGCACCTTTAAGAAATAACAAGGAGGACTTTTGTACAATTCAGTGTTTCAAAAGCTATTCCCCACTCAATAACATCAAAAAGAAAGACTAAAGACATCCTTCTCCTAGAAACTGGTCACAAACCACACATCCTCACAAACACCACAGCATCTCAACACTTTGTCCCTATTTGGTAGTCTGGTATGCAAATTAACAGTGTCTTGCATCCAATGGCAACATCAATATTCTTAAAGTAATGGAGAAAACATTTAATTCAATGGCAAGAGCCCCATAAAATTCCACCAGAAACTGAACTGCTTAAGCAAATAATGGATCCAAAATCTACTCCTGCCAAAGAGTTCTTGACTTCCTCAATATCCTCAATAATTTACAGCTCTTATCTCATTCTTGATGCCAAGAGGTTCAAAAAGACAAATTCCCAGAGGTTTGCAAAAGAAATTGCTAAATTCCCAAAGATTTGTAAGATCCTCCCTTGAAAGTTGAAAGCAATCCATGCTTGAAAGCAATCCATGCTGAAGAGAAAGAATTGGAAGCTCCCCCTTCCCCTTCTCTCCTGGGAGTAGTCACAAATGAACAATTTTTGGATCACTTTAGCTTCTTTTCCACCACTCATTGTTTCAAGGAGAAGACAGAGAAAGTGACCATGACAATCAGTATCCCTATGTTCACCCCTATTATAAGACTATGATAAATTTTGTACAAAGTATGCTTTGGGAGGTATCATTTGAAAACTCATAATTTACTGATCATTATTGTGCTGGTAAAATATGTGTGGCAACACTTTATGTAAAGTTATAAGATTCTACTGTATAACATTATTGAGACAGTTTCAAGTTTAGAAAAGCAGGCACAACCAGTTCCTCAAAGACAAAAAGTAAACTGACACCTTCACTAGGGGTCAACGATATCAAATGGACTACTGCCTGGTTAAGTGGCTATTCTTCAGTAGGAAAAAGGGTACGAGTGAGAAATCTACATTTTGGCAAAGAAACATCTGGAGGTTCTCATCCCCCAGACCTTCTGTCTACTGAACCTCAGCTGGAGATGATTCTCAAAAGAGAGAAAAAAATATAAAGAATGGGGAATAGATGCCCCAAATCATCTCTCCCTTCATCTCTACTCAAAGTATCAACAAGACTTGAAGGAAAAAGGAAGCATCACTGGATTAGGGAGAGAATCAGACAGAAAGGAATTCATCCAGTAAGACTGCTAGAACACGTGGTGAAAGAGACCTTTGCTTTGAATTCACACTAGCTTGTTAAATTGGGTGTTAGTTGCATTTTTACCTTTTATTTCTTTGCAACTAATTCTGACTTTTATGCTTCATAACTTGTAATCACTTAAAATCTATCTTTCTCAGTTAATAAACTTGTTTTATTGTTTTATCTAAACCAGCGTGTTTGGATTGAAGTGTTTGGGAAACTCCATTTGAGATAATAGGATTTGTGCATATCATTTTCTATTAATAAAATGACGGACTTTATATTAGTTTGTGTTCTCCAGGAGAAGCTGGGCAGTACATGACACACGTTTCTGGGGGAAGTCTGGGACAGGGAATTGCTGGTGTTGCTCTGCAGTGTAATTCCAGGGTGGGTGGCTGTCACAATCTTTCAGCATAGCTGGGAGTAACTTACATGCTGAAGGCTGTGTGAGAGCAGACCAGGAGTGATAGCAGTGTAAAAGATACCTCAGGTTGGAGAGCTGAGGGGACACAGCTGTTCAACAGTCCAGATTGTTCCCTGGGGAATGTCACAGTGACTCAATGGACCTTTATCTCGGTTACCTTAGGCCACTGTTCCAATGCCAAAAAAAGGCCTTTTGTGGATATGTATTCCCTCCACATTATGACTGAAAATGTTTCCCAAACTCAAGTCCAGTTTGCCCACTAATTGCAAGGAAGAGGATCAGTTTTTGCTAATGACAAAATATTTTCTTCTGTCATGATTTATGCAGCTCTCACCCATTTCCATAAGAAATGCTTTATTTCTGATTAAGATATTTGTATTTCAAGAATATATTTTACTATTGCAGGGAAACAGATTTCTTTTTCTTTCACTTACTCTCACCATGATATATATATATAATAGAGTCATTTCTTTTTCTCTGCTTCTGCAAAACAACACAGACTTATAAATGTATCATAAATACTATATAGTACAGGAATAACTTATATTTGGTTTAATTTCACCTTTGTGACAAATGTTTTCTGATTTTAATTTTGATCCTTATGAACACTAGCTAATGACTGTTCTTGAAGAATAGCTTCTTATAAA
The DNA here is from genome assembly GCF_026122565.2 of Emydura macquarii macquarii. NCBI lineage: Eukaryota > Metazoa > Chordata > Testudines > Chelidae > Emydura > Emydura macquarii. The sequence continues at coordinate 20,937,250 of NW_027131485.1, read as the reverse complement.
AAATTATTCATATTTATATTGGGAAATTAGTGCTGATGGACTGACAAATTTGGAGAGTGAAATTCTCTATTTACAGTTCAACAGGTGTATGCACAGGCAGTGGTTATACCAGCTTCCCTATATTGTCTTGCTAATGTGCCTCCATCCTGAGCTGGAGGGACTCCTTCAAAAGGTGATTGAATGATTCACTCTCCATGACCATTCGATCTTTAATCTGTCTGCTGGGGCAGCCAACTAAGGTGCCAATTAATGCCAGTGGCACATGTGGTTTTTGTCCCCTAGGAAATGGATTGGACCATTAATTATTTCACCAATAGTCTGTCAAACACTCTAGTAACTGTGGAAACTTTATATTAGAAAGAAGAGGCAAATATGGTAGATCTGCCCCCCTCCATTTACTGACATAAACTTCCTATAAAGTTTAAATATTATTTTAATTGGCATCATGTTTATATGATTGTTAAATAAAATTGAATAGATAAAAAACATAATTAAGGAAAAGATGGGGACTGTTTAGTTTAGAGAGGAGATGAAAAATGAGCTCATTCTAGAGCTATAAAGAGTGAAAGAGAGAAAGTAAGTTGGGTGTTCCTGCTTATATGTATCCTTTCATAATACAAGCATGAGGGGACTTTTTCAATGAAACTGAAAAGAAACAAGTAGAATTTGATGAAAGGAAATAAATTTTTACACAGTGCATAATTAACCCGAGGAACTCATTATTTCAAAATAAAACTGAGGGCAAAGATTTAGTAGGATTTTTAAAAGTATTAGATATTTCTGTGAATAAGGAAAAAATAGGATATGAAAAATGTGAAGGGTATAAGCCCTCATGTTCAGGGCATAAGCCAACCACTAACTGAGGTTAGAAAGAAATTCCCTCTATGAAGAGATTATGTCATAATTATCCACTAAGAATGCAGAGGAATAATATTTTATTTTATTTATTTATTTTGCACCTCCCTCACAGCATCTTTTACTGATCATTGTCAGACAGGATATTGGACTAGACAGAGCACAGGTATGGTCAGGTATGGCAATATCTATCTACTTACTTCTTAAAATGCATAATAAGTTGACTTTATTGATCCTCACAGGTTACCTTGACAAAAATAACTAAAACCAAATTTATAAACATTAGAACAACCAATCCAAGTAAATCACCAGAGCAAAAAACAAAAGCACAACATCCTCTTCAAAAATACATACAACAAAACAACACCAGACAAAACAGAGAATTCAACCAAGAAAATCTTCAGGGAAAGTTCCATTCATAGGTCCTAAATAGAAAAGGCCAAGTCTGCTGCAGTATAAAGATTATGCTTTCGGATAGTTGAAAGCTGCTTTTCGTTATTGTCAGAGGATATAAAGTGCTTTTAATAATCTTTGAATTTTCTTAGTCTTTTCCTTACATATATTTCCCCTCCATCTGTAACATTCAGTAAGCACAGCAGCTGTCTGCAATCCATCTAACCTGAAATACCCAGCCATTTCACTCTAAAACATTCAGTGCATGTGTTTTTAAAAATAAGTCATGTAATAGTCTACATTATTTAAAACCTTTCATCATTCTTTGAAAGCTACTGTAAACAGTAGCTGCAGGGGAGTTCATTTAAATATATTCCCTTTGAACTGCAAATTGTGCGTGATAGAAAACAGAATGACACATACAATTTTACCTTTTTTTCCTACTAACTGTTGTTTACAAATGTTATAAGCTCTGTTTTAGAATTCAAAGCTTTTTCAAGTCTCAGGCAGTTAATTATAATCAATGTTGGAATGAGGAGTGTGTGGTAATGTAGTTGCAGAGTACTTGATGGGCTTTATTGTTTTCTGGGGAAAATTAAGTGCCATTCAGAACAGGCAAGCAAGGTCATTTGAGGCAGAGATTCCGAGCTTCAGAAGAAGGCAGCTACTACTAGTTCCTAGTAGTAAACACAGTCAATGGGTGAGGTGAAAAGGCATGGAATATTTTGGATACTCAAACATTCCAGACCTATTTCTATAAGGTAACTTTCACTATGGAAGAGACAAAGCAGGGCATAAAAAATTTGTTAGAGCCAGGTGTTCTGGTAGTGGTTCAACATGCCTAGACTAGTGAGTCTCGTTTTTGTATGCCCATGCAATATAGCCACATGACATTCACTGCAACCATTGTGGTACCTGAGCATTTTGTTAACAGCTGCATGTAAGGAGCTGCACACAGGCCTGCCATGGTGCCAGGGAAGGGGAGGCAGGGGTGCGGGGAATGGGGCAATTGCTCAGGGGCCTGGCAATTTAAAAGGGCCTGGGCCATAGGAGGTGGGTGAAGTTTCCCCTCGGAAAGGTTAGCTCCCTGACCTACCTCTTCCACCCACAATCCCTCCTCCCCCTCCTCCCCGCACTCCGTCCCAGGTGTCCTGCTGCTGCTTGCCTCGTCCCTCCTCCACCCTCCCTGCTCAGCCCACCTGCCACCAGTCACTATCTGGAGGAAGGGGGTGTGTGGAAGAGAGCGGACTGAGCGGAGAGGGGGCTGAGCCTGGGGAAGAGTGGGGGTGGAGCCTCAGGCAGATGAGGCGGAATGGGAAGCTAGCCTCCATTCTGCTCTGGGGCCTGGAATTGCTATCAGCGGGCCTGGCTACACAAAAGAAGCCATTTGTGGAGCACAGCACCACAAATGTTATTGGTCCTACAAAGCCCAAGAAAAATAGTGCATATAAAGCACTCCTGTAGCAGCTCCAATATCTCCAAGCCCAGCTACCAGGATTAGACACATTTACCTAATTAAATAATAATTTTTAACAATAAATGTTAGTAGTATATTTTTTAAAAGTAGTGTAAGGTAAAATTGCAAATACTTTCAGAATCACAATGTCTTCCAGACACCAAGCCATATTTATTCCTTAAAGTTAACAGTATCACTCCATGGATGAATTTGGGATATCATTTTAAAAATACATTCCTGTAAGACCTGTTATCATATCCCCACTTAGTCATCTATTTTCTTAGCTGAACAGTCCCAGTCTTTTTAATCTCTCCTCATAGGCAGTATTTCATACTCCTAATCATTTTTGTTGACCTTCTCTGTACTTTTTCCAATTCTAATGTAACTTTTTGAAGATAGGGCAAACAGAACTGCAGACAGTATTCAAGGCGTGGGCATATCATGGATTTATATATTGGCATTATAATATTTTCTGTCTTATTATCGATCCCTTTCCTAATAGTTCCTAACATTTTGTTATCTTTTTGACTGACCCTGCACACTGAGCAGCTATTTTCAGAGAAAGAATGGTTACTTACCTCATAACTGTTCTTCTTCGAGATGTGTTGCTCATGTCTATTCCCAATTAGGTGACTTACCAGCAGTATCCCTGGAGGCTGGCAGGAATTCATGGATGTGACGTTTGTAGTACTGCTCTACCGAAACTAGCATTGTCCCAAACTTTTTGTGTTATGGCATAGTGGGGCACCTATGTATGCACTGATGACCAGGTAGCAGATGTCCTGTATTGGGACACACACCTGGAAGGCCGCTGAGGATACTTGGGCCTTTGTTGATTGGGCTGTCAGGGATGTTGGAGGTGCAACTCCAGCCAGCTTGTAGCAAGCTCGAATACAGGCTGTGATCCATGACAAGATCTGCTGTGATGACACTGGAAGTCCTTTCATCTATTCGGTGATTGTGATGAAAAGCTGCATGGAACAATGGAAGGGTTTTGTTCTCTCAACGTAGAAAGCTAGGGCTCTACTGACATTGAGAGTATGCAAACGCCTCTCCTCACTGGAATTGTGAGGTTTTGGAAAGAAGAAAAAAGAAAGTAGAAAAATGTCCTGATTAACATGGAAGTGGGAAATCACCTTTGGCAGGAATGCCGGATGTGGCTGTAATTGAACCTTGTCCTTATAGAAGTTAGTATAGGTAGGCTCCTAGGTCAAAGCCTTAATTTCTGAAACCTGTCTGGCTGATGTAATGGCCACTAAGAATACTACCTTCTAGGACAGATGCATGAGGGAACACAAAGCCAGAGCTCAAACGGAGGCCCAATGAGCTTGGAGAGAACCAGATTCATATCCCACTGGGGAATCAAGTCTCATATCGGTGGGAAGAGCCTTTCCAAGCTTTTGAGGAATCAGGCCGTCATCTCACGTGAAAAGATCGATTTACCTTTTACAGGAGGGTGAAATGCCGATATGGCCGTTAAATGCACCTTGACTGACGAAAAGGTCAACCCTTCTTGCTTCAAATGGAGCAAGTAGTCTAGGATCATCTGAACCGGGGTCTCCATCAGAGGGGTACCATGGTCTGCCACCCAGCAGGTAAAACAGATGCAGGATATAGGGACCGCTCAGTATGAGAGCAAAAGCGTCTGCTCAGATGATCTGCTAATATGTTTCTGACCCTCAGGAGATGCACCACTTCCAAGTGGATGTTGTGACTGACACAGGGGCCATAGATGTAAGGCCTCCTGACACAGGGCCAGGGACTGGCCACACACCCCCAGTTGATGTAGTACATCGAGGCTATGTTGTACATGAGTACCTGAACCACCTTGTTGGAGATCTGGGGCAGGAACACAGCACAAGCTAGGTGGATTGCCCTGAGCTCTCTGACGTTGATATGTAATGATAGTTATTCTGTGGTCCAGACTCCCTGGGTCTTGAGGGGGCCAAGGTGAGCTCTCCATCCTAGATCTGATGCATCCAAAACCAGTGATATTGTCAGTTGGGGAGCCTCGAAAGGACCCCTGTGACCACCTGTTGCAGTCTTGTCCTCCATGTCAGGGAGGTAAGTGTTCATGGAGGGACCGTGAGTATCACGTCCAGGTGATGCCTGGCTGGGGAATATATGGACATAAGTCACATTTGGAGAGGTCTGAGCCATAGTCTGGCATGCTGTACCATGTAAGTACAGGCTGACATGTGACCCAGTAGGCTGAGGCATACCCTCACCATAGTGAGCAGGTGGGCTGATATTCAAGCTATAAGCTCTAACATCACTAGGAGCCTTTCTTCTGGTAGGAGCACTCTGGCCTGGGCAGAGTCCAGGACTGCTCTGATGAACTATTTTTGAACTGGAAGAGGTGTTGACTTTTGTTCATTTATTAGCAAGCCCAGTGCTTGGCAGGTGGATCAAACAATACTGATGCTGCCCTGGACTTGCATCCTCGACCAACCCCTGATGAGCCAATCTTCCAGGTAAGGAAAGACCTGCATACCTCTGCATCTGAGGAGGGCTGCCACCACTGCCATGCATTTGGTGAACACATGCGATATGATTGAAAGGCTGAAGGGGAGCACTATGAACTGATCATGGTAAGCCCCCACCATGAACCTGAGGAACCAGATGTGTCCCGGGAAGATAGAGATGTGAAAATAGGTATCTTTCAAGTCAAAGGCGATATACCAGTTACTTGGATACAGCAAGGGAATAATGGTAGCTAAGGAGATCATAAGTAACTACAGCTTCTCGAGGTATCTGTTGAGGCCTCTTAGGTCCAGGACAGGTCTCAATCCTCCTTTCGCCTTCGGAATTACAAAGTAACAGAAGTAAAAGCTTTTTCCCCTTAGTTCTCAAGGGACCTCTTCTACCACACGCACTTTTAAGAGTGCGTGCACCTCCTGGACGAGAAGTTGCTCATGAGAGGGTAGCTTGCAGCTACTGTATTGAGCACACAGTGGTCTGAGGTTATGGTAGCCCAGGCCAGGAAGAAAGGAGTTAGGCAGGAAGAAAACAATAGGGAAATTGGATCCCAGGTAATAACTGGTAAGTTGCCCTCGGGCGCACCTTCAAAAGATCTGTTTGCCACCCTGGTGGTGTCGGCTCACGCCTGACTGGGGGCTGCAGATGACGAGTGGCCCTGGCACCTCTTGTAACCCCTATTCCTTCTCCTGTAGGGTTCTCCATGGGATTGCCTCCTGAATTTCTATGCCTGTTGGGGCCTGAAATGTCTCCTGGCCAATGACGGGGTGTACAGGCCAAGGGAATGCAGAGTTGCCCTCAAATCTTTCATCCCATGCAGCCTAAGGCCATTTACTCTACAAATAGGGCTGTGCCGTCAAAGGGGAGGTTCTGGATGGATTGTTGGACCGCCAACGAAAGTCCCGATGACTGCAGCCATGATGTCCTTTTCATCGACACTGTGGTCCTGAACAGAGAATCTGCTGCATTTAAGTCTGCTTGCAGTGATGCCCTAACTACTGTCCTTCCTTCCTCCAGGATGGCCTCGAACTCTTGCCTGGAGGCATGCGTTAGGGAGTCCACAAATTTATCCAGCAATTCCCAGATATTAAAGTGATATACACCCAACAATCCTTGCTGGTATGACACATGCAGCTGCAGGCTAGCAGTGTAATAAATCTTGCATCCGAATAAATCCAGCTTTTTGGCCTCCTTATTTTTTGGCTTGGAACCCTGCCTGTCCCTCTCGTTGGTGATTACCAATGATCCCAGGAAGGAGTGGGTGTAAAGATTTTCAAACCCCTTGGCCAGCACATAGTATTTCCTTTCTGCCCACTTTGACGTAGGGGGAAAGGAGGCTGGAGTTTGCCACAGTGCTTTGGCAAGCTTCACTACTCCTTCATATACGGGAAGGGCCACCCTGGATGGAGCTGCTGTCACCAGGATCCCAAAGAGTTCGTCTGAAGGCTCATTGAACTCTTCTATTTTAAGGCCTAGATTGGATGCCACTCTTTTAAGCAGCTCCTGATGGGATCTGAAATCATCCAGGGGGCCGCGGCGGAGGGACCCGCTACCACCTCATCAGGTGAGGATGTCGAGGCTGACAGCTGTGGCAGATTGGGATCCCCTTCCCTGGCTGGGGTGGCTCCTTCTGGGCTTGAGGTGGGTGATCTTTTTTGGTCCGACTCCAACTCTAAGTGTGATCCCGTACTCTGTGGCACCGAGGATCTCAGTACCGAGGTACTTGTTACTGAGTAGGCCGGAAGGACTCCTGGGGAGAACTCCCACTGGTTCCAGTATTGCCACAGTCTGGGCAATTGTCCCTGAGGCCATGCTCCCATTGGTGGCATCATGGGGAAACCCATTGCCAGGGTTGAGGACTGACCCATCTGCTGGACCACCTCCTCTCTGTCTGAGAGAGATGAACTCCTGTCCAGAGACCATGGTGGTGCTGATCCCGACTGTCCCTCAGCACTGTAATACGAGTGCCGGCACTCCAACACTGGGGAACAGTGTGGGAAGTCTGAGCATCGGGTATCCTGGGACCGGCTCCTGTCCTTCGGTTTTCAGTAAGGATTAGGGGAGCGAAGTCAAGATTCCTGGGATCTGCGCTTGGAATCTGGGGACCGGCAATGTTCTGGGGACTGGTACCACTGTTCTGCCAACCGGTGCCGGACACTCAGAGTTCGATGGTGAAAGCCCAACCACTCCCTGTGTCATTTCGGCGAGCGGGGCTTCAGGTCCTGAGACTGTCTATGTGCCGGTGAGCAGTGCCTGGGAGATGGGGACCATCGTATTGGTTTCAACACCAGTTTTCCTCTTGATAAGCTCCCTACAGGTGTCGGTGCTGAGTCTCGATGTGGAGATTTTCCCTCTCTAGGCATCAGCAGTACAGACCTTGCCAGGAAGTCCTTCATTGCCTGGAAAGCCTCTGGAGTAGTCAGCACTGCCAGTCAATGGCAGGCCTGTTCAGGGCTTGAAGCTCGTGAAAGCGAGGGGCCCTTAGGTGTTGAAGGGATTTTCATCCCAATGAGAGTCTCATCTGGTCCCCCACCTCCTTCTTTTTCACTGGTGAACACCCCCGCTCAGCATGAGTCTTCTTCATCCTCTTCTTCAGCACTGGGAATGTCGATTAGTGCCGTGAAGAAGATGGTGCCTGATGGGCACTCCGCACTGAGTTTGAATAACCTGACTCCGATGCCGGTCTGAGTGCTTACTCCACCAGAATGACCTTCAGTTGAATATCACGGTCCTTTTTAGTCCAGGGATGAAAGCTCTTGCAAATCTTACACTTCTCATATAGGTGAGTCTCCTTCAGACACTTCAGTCAACTCTGATGTGGGTCGCTCTTTAGCATAGACTTCTTACAGAAGCACAGGGTTTAAAACCCAGGGACTGGGGCATGCCCCATCCCTAGGTCGCTATCTAACAACTAACTCTACAATTAACTAAAAACTAGGCAACTATATATACAGAGGACAGACAGAAAAAAACACTAGGTCTAGAAGGCTTGCAAGAGCAAGAAATGTTCCAGCACCATTACAGGGGATAAGAAGGAACTGAGCGGGAAGAGAGCCAGCAGTGCCCTATATACTGACGTATACTGTATGGGTACCACTACAGGAAAAATTCCCGGCACCGGTGCATGTGGTGCATGTACACTTAATTGGGAATGGATATGAGCAAGCACTTGAAGAATTATCTATGATATCTCCAACATCTCTTTCTTGAGTGGCAACAGCTAATGTGGACCCCATCATTTTGTATGTATAGCTGGGATTATTTTTCCAATGTGCATTATTTTTCTCTTATGTGGCAGATGGCTGGCTTCATCCTAGTGGGTCTTGTGCTTTTGCCTCTGTAGTGGACCTGGGCATCACCAGTCACCCCGTCTCCCCAGGAAGGGGAATAGGGATCTGGGCCTGCCTGCTCCTCCGGGTCCCAGTCCAGGGGCCCTATGAGTAGCAGTTATGTGCTGCTGGCACATACTTTGCAGCTGCAGTCTTTTTCCCTGGGCTAATTCCCCCTCTCGGTCCTTCTGGTTTCTCAGGCCCTGCTTCCTTGCTCCCTGGACTGGGCTTCCTTACCCAGGCCCCTGTGCCTGGGGGAATATCTCAGTCCTGCCAGGGGCAGGTTTCCCCCTCCTGGGCCTGGTACCTTTCTCAGCACTCCTCTTTGTTCCTCCACACAACTCTACACTCCTCTCTGCTCCTTCACACAGCACGACATACCTACTCCTCCAGCTCCCACGCTGTCTGTCTGGAGCAGAGGGTTTTTATCAAGCATCTGGCTGGGCCTTAATTGGCCTCAGCTGCTCCTAATTGCCCTCTAATGACTTCTAGCTAGTCTGCAGGAAACAGAGCCCTGAGCATTCTGGGTCTTACATACCTCCCTTTGAGCATTCTCCTACTGCCCTCTGCCCTTGCTATATCACACTTATCAACACTGAATTTCATCTGCCATTTTGTTGCCCAGTCACTATTTTGTGACATCCCTTTGTAACTCTTTGAAATCAGCTTTGAATTTAACTATCTTGAGTCATTTTGTATCATCTGAAATTTTGCCATCTCACTGTTTACCTCTTTTTCCAGATCCTTTATGAATATGTTGAACAGCACTGGTCCCAGTACATTGGGTGACCTCGTTGTTTACCTCTCTCCACTGTGAAAACTGTCTTTTAACCAGATCCATGAGAGGAACTTCTCTCTTATCCCATGACATCATATGGGACACAAAACTTTCTTTGAACAACTTTTTATATTGTAAGGGCTTGTCTTTACTCTTCAAAATGTAGTGAAGCTATTCCAAAATAATTATTCCCAAATCACGGTATCTCTATTAGCCTTACGTGGACACTTATGTTGGGGAATAAGAGTGCCTTTTTATGATTTAGCTTGATCCACTTCCAAATGTGATTTGGGACCCAGATTGTTTTAATTCAACTCTCTCGGGCCCAGAAGAACTACATTTCAGTATTTGATATTGTCAGATACACCAGATGCCCCATCAAACTTTGTTCTGTATAGAGTTTCTGTTTTTCTCCCCTCTAATGTGGCTAAAGTTACACTGTTGCTCTGACATTGTGAACTCAATGCGACACATTGTCACTGACTTCACATGGAATATTTACAGGATCAGGCCATAAAACTGGGATTTTCAAAGAAGCCTGAAGGATTTAGCGACCCAACTCCATTCGAATTTCAGTGGGAGTTGGATGTTAATTTCATTAGGTTTCTTTGAAAATTTCAGCCTAGATATTTACACACCTAAAGCACATAGGGCTATATAGATCTCTGTGTGTGTTACATATACATGATGCATCCAAATGTTATGAATGTGTGTATGCGTGGAAAATATATTGTACCAAAAAAAGAACACATTCTAGCATAATTGCATCAAAACTGATTTTAACAACTTGCATTTCAAAAGCTTCCTTGGATCCATACTCTGTCACAGATAATTAGCTTGCATGCATCAATGATTACACCATTGCACTCAATTTTTTTTTTTTTTTTTTTTTTTTGCCACCAGAAAAGTGTTTCAACCGTGCTGCAGTAAGGCAAGTCAAAAGCTATTAGTGTGATAAAATGAATTTCATTCGAGATTTGAAGTAAGGATTATCACGTCTGCTATAATATACAATGATTTTTACATCATGCAGAGGTTATTAATTTCTACACTGAGCAACATATTGAACATGAAAATGAATATCTTGATTTTGTTACATTTTTCCAAGTCTTTTCCAGGGTGGGTTGGTGATTGGCTTTTTATTTTAACTGTAAAATTGTTATTACTGATTTACTGGGACAGTTTCTCTCCTTTATCCTTCCCCATTTATGCTACTCAGGCTGAGCAAAGAAACCAAAATAAGGCCAGTTGGGAATTCCCCTAGCATACGAGAGTCCTCAGCTGGCATGGCAACGGGCATAGGCCATCTCTTGTCTTCTACCTGCTATGGGGAAACACCGTGCAAGCTCAAAAGTAAGTAACACATTAACTGTAGACATTTAAAGCTTTTACTAATTTCCAGCTTGGAAATACTGCCTTGGGGTGGGAGGGCCTGGGGAGGGAATTTAAACCTAAGTATTTTTTAATGAATTTAAAATCTCTTATAGTTATATATAGTTATAGGACCTTTAAATACATGAGAATACTTATCAGAATTTGGATCATTTAGAAACTTGTTCAGAATGAGGAAAGCCTCATAAAAAAACCCAGATGGTTACATGGGCTAGCTGGCAAACAGGACTGCTTGAAGAACAGAAGCTGTGGCAGACAGGGCTATTTTAACTATGCTTCTGAAAACTAGGCTGCTTCCAGGCCTGCGCAGAGAATCCAAACAGGTCTCTCATTGGGTTTATTTGTTCTTATTAAAACTTCCTTAGAGATCATGAGATTTATCATAAGGATTTCTGCACCTCATTTCAAAGAGACACATTAACCAACCAGTGCTTCCTAACCTAATTTGTAAATGGAAATTGTATGCCACAGCCATAAAATTTAATTTAAAGAAACTGCCCCCTGTTCTCTATACTTTATTACCAGATCATAAGCCTCAGGCTGTCCAAGCTTACATTTAATTAATCCTTTGACTTCTGTACCATCCTCAAAGTCACAAGATTGGCCCCCAAAAAACTTTAATTAAATCTATATTAACAAAATATGAATATTCATGAAAGAATATTTCAGTTCTGAAGTGACGCTGGACAAGAAGTTCACTAGGTTCTGCTGCAACAGCAGAGAGCATTACAAAAATGCTTCTCCCAATAGGTTTGTCCATGCCACCATGCAAGTGATGTTTTTTGTACATGTATTTCAGGCCCGGATTGAGAAAATATGTGGTGAGGTGGTACACCAGCCCCTCCTTTATGCTAGCTTCTTGCTCTGTAGAATCTAAGCTTTCATTTTTAAACTAGCAAATTTCTAGCTATTGTGGTTGCTGAGGTAGCTTTGAAAATGTGATTTGAATGCACATGATGTAATGACTTCTGTGTATATTTGCAGAACCTGTTGTTAAGAACAGTAGAACCTCAGGGTTATGAACTGACCAGTTAACCACACACCTCATTTGGAATCTGAGGTATGCAATTAGACAGCAGTAGAAACCCATCCCTCCCACCTCCCCCCCAAAAAGCAAATACAGTACACTACTTTGTTAAACTTAAACAACTAAAAAAATAAAGGGAAAGATTAAAAGAAAAAGATTTGACAAGGTAAGGAAACTGTTTCTGCACTTGATTAATTGAATTAAGATGGTTAAAAACAGCATTTTTCTTCTACATAGTAAAGTTTCAAAGCTGAATTAAGTCAATATTCAGTTGTAAACCTTTGAAAGAACAACCATAACGTTTTTTTCAGAGTTACAAACAACATGCATTCCCAAGATGTTCATAACTTTGAGGTTCTACTGTATTTCACTGTTCATTAAAGCACTTAAGAAAGGAAAGAGAGAAGTTCATATTATGATGAACTGCACAATCTGTGCATGTGTACTGGGAGTGACAGCTCATTTTGGCATCATGAGTGAGGGAGCTTGGGAGATTCCCTCCCCCACTCCATGCCCTGCAATCAAGAAGCAAAGTTCAAAGATGCTAGCAAGGCATTTGAGACCCTCCATCCAATAGTCAGCTAAAATCAAGGAGCCTAGAGCAGAGGTCTTCAAATTGTGGTGCACACCTTGCTAGAGAGGGATGCAGAGGAACATTAGGGGGGCATGGCAGGACCTGGGCCATGGGGGATGGGAAGGGAGCATGACTCCAACCCACTCTTCCCAGACCTCTGCTCTGGCCCAACCCCTCGACTGTGGCTTTGGCCTCAACTCCCGGCACCAACCCCCAGCCCTAGCTGCTGGCTGTGGTTCCCCAGCTTGGCCTCTGGCTCCACTCCCAGCCTCAGCCACCATGGTCCCAATCCTGGCTGCAGCCTCAGCCCCTGGTGCATGGCTGATGTTCCTTGCTCGGCCCCCCAGCCACTGTTCCCAACTCTGCCCCAGCCACCGTGGCCCTGCTCCCAGCTGCACCTCCCAGCCCCGACTGTGGCCCTGCTCCCACGGACAGGTGTAAGGCATGACCTAACAAATTTGGGGACCACTGGCCTAGAGGGATACATGAACCTCACCAAGGAGAAGCCAAGCACAAGGAGTCCAGCAGAATTCATGGGAGTATTTGGATCCCACTGAGGGGAGCCAAGCCCAAAGAACCCAGAGAGAATGTATGACCATATTTGAACCGCTCCACACAATCCACTTTTATGGTGTCTCATATAGGTAGAGCTTACTTTGTGGGCAAAGCTTGGAAGAGTCCTGCCAGCTTTTTCCCTCTTCAGCCTCATCTCTGTATATACTGATGCCCATTGAGCAAACAAGGGGATTAATATATTTAATTATAATTAGTAGAGACAAAGGAACCATTTCAATTAATACAGTTCCAAGTTTTCTCCCATCTTTCAAAGTGAACCAAAACCAAACCATCTCGGAGATTTTATAAAGTTAAACCCCCTTCCCCTTTCATGTTGGAACCAAAACCTGGGCTTGTTCTCTGGACATTACCAAGTAAAGACATCCCCTAAAAGTAGAGAGCTCCTGAGATTCTTCAGATGTTGCAAGATAAGGGGCATCTCTACTTGTGAACCCACCAGAAAATCTTGAGGCCAAGGAGCCAGATTCATCATTGGCATAATTCAACAGAGTTCAAAACCTGCCCATAATGTAATTCAGCATTTAATGCATTGCCATCATCACTAGCAATTTCCTGATAACTCTATATTCTTACAGGCTAAGTAGAGTCATCATTTATATAGGGGTGAGAATCAGAGATGCTGCCAACTTATATAGCAACTGAAGAGCAGTCATCATTACAGATGAGTTTAGCTTTCCCTAAAACCAATGCTGTCACTTTCACTACAGATTTATCAAAATATTTAAGTATTTGTAGATGAACAATACATAGCATCATGATTTCATCTTGATTTTTTCAATATTAACTTCCAAACTCTCTCTCTCTGTGTACTAAAATTGGAAGAACTACCCTAATACTAAAGATGTACTACATATTCATCTTCTCCCTAGGTACCATGACAAGCACCACTTTCTCTTGTCTTACCTGTGTTGTACTTTCAAATAACATGTCTTCATCTTGTCTTATTCAAAATAACATATTGCACTGTTTCACTATTATCTTAGTAATGGTTACTTACTAATACAATTGAGGTGAAGTAACCAGTGCACTATCAACTTTAGTTTATTGGGTTTAGAACTCATAAAATAGTGTTTATAGAAAATTAAGTGAACTGAGGGTGAAGTTGGCATCATTGATTGCTTAGAAGTTATTCCCTGTATTTTCAAATATACTTGTATTCATAAATGCCACAGGCAACATAATAATCCAATTACATTGGATTATTCATAAAGTATCTGATGCTTATATTTGGCATATAATATTCCTGTTTAGAAAAAGATTACATGAGCCACACAGTTTTCTTCCAGGTCCCTGATTAGGAATTTTTTAAAGACAAGAATGATGAATGGCAAATAGGGAATAATGCATTTCTAGTATAAATTCATGAAAATTTCACAAATCACAAGAATTCTCATGAATAGATGTTTGTCTTCCAAATATATGCAAATAATAAACAATATGGCTCTACAAATATCAGGGAATAGAATTAGAAATATTTATTTTCATGATAGGTAAAGTTCACTCTGATGCAGACAGATAGCACAAGGTCTATGAACCAATTAAGTCCTACTTAAGTTCTGTGTTCTGAGAACTTAGTGGAACTTCAGTGTTCATAGGGCTTGTGTGCACACAGGATGAATTGTACCTTCTTTGACCAGCCCTTAGCTATTTTCTCACTATTATCAATAATCATTTACTCGTATATTTTTCAAAGACCTTCATGAGAGTTTAGCCACACACTTTGCCTTAAAGCCACACAGTTAAATTTCTATGCCATTCTTGGAAAATTGTATGTGAACTCTACCACAGTGGTAAGAAATGTGGTTGGTGAGAAAAAAGCAGAAAAAAATCTAAAGGTCCCTTGCTGCTCTGATCTATCAGCCACACAGAGATGTGTTTAATGCTTAAGGTTTGTCAATAAAAGCCTCAAACTTCTTTTTCTCTGTACCTATCAGCCTTTACTAGTTTTGTTTATACATAGACAAAAAACATGTCAGCAACAGGATTAAAAGTAATGAACTGCTGACTTCAGCATATGATGTTGGATCCCGAAAAGCTAGGTAGGTCTGTCTGCCTCAGCACCAGTGAGGATTTAAGTATTATAAGAGAATTATCAAAATTACGTTTCCATATACATTTTCTCCTTGGAAGGCTATTTCGAAGGGTGAAGCATTTGGAATGCTATATGATGCAAGCATGAATTGAGCTACAAGTTTTTAACCTACAGAGAGGGAATGATAGTCTTTCCTATTTTGTTAAAAGCTAGCTTATTTCTTTGTACATTTAATATGGAAAGGAATAGTTTCAGCTAAGGTCCTATGGAAATGAACAGCGAAACAAAATCAGGCAAGTTGGCTTTTTGGCTGGTTTTACATTAAGGCAAAATATTTTTTGCTAGTGTTACATTGTCATTTTACAACTTTTGCTTATACTGAAAAGCAGCCTTTATAGAGATAAATCATTTTTTCACACAGTGACACTGCAATAAGAGTGTCACAGTTAGGAGAGGGAAGAATTTAACTTGCTGCATCACTCAGTTTCTTAACATTATGGTAGTTTTTCAGGACACATTTTTCTTTTTTATATCTTATATAATGCTACATAGTGTCAGTATTTATTGTAACCATCAGTGCTGATCAGCTACCACTGTCAGTAAAGGGCAAGAGGAGCATGTGGAGGGGAGGGGAAATCAAAAGAAAACTTGCACAAGTATTGGGAGACCATTTTTGTTTCTACTACTCAGTTGTTGGGTCTCATCTGTAATTTTGCTTTCGTATTGACATTCACAGCAATGGAGGAAATTAGCTGAAATGATGCTTTTTATTGTTGTGGAAAAGCTGAATGGGATATGCTGAAAGGAAATTTAAATTTAGCAACCAGACGATAGAAGGCAATAAAACATAAAGACAAAAGAGAATCACTGCTGTGGTAGATCAAGGAGAGAAAAGACAAGAATGTATCAAAGAAGTATCCATCATAGAGCGGAAGTCATGATCCAGACAAGACTGAAAAATGCCAACAGACCAGCAAGATATAATTTTGTTATATCATCCAAAGTACCTAATAAAGAATTAAGACTTATCATTTTGGGGGGGTTCCTTGTCATCCAGTGTCCTAACCTCTAAGTTAGACCCTGATGTATTAGTTCCACTGCTAGTGACACTGCCAAGTTTACTACAGTACTAACCAATAATCTTTCTATACCAGCAATGATCTTGTGAACACTTTCACAAGAGAGCAGTTCCAGTCACCTCACTGAGACTACTCAGATGCATAAAGTTATTAATATGTTTGCAGGAATGGGGACATCTCTGCTTAAAAGGATGAACAATGGAAAGAAGGATTCATTTGCTGTCCTCAATACCAACAATGTGAATCTGAGCTGTTTGGAAAATGGGACAATTCAGAAAGATTTTTCTAAAAATGTTTCAGTTTTTCATTGAAATTTGGCTTGTTGACATTTTCTGACCAGAACTGGCATGTACACTATGCCCTGACTGGTGGATCTCTTGTTAGGATGTAGCCTGTGACCAAAATTTAGAACTTCTCCTTCTCTGTATACTAACTAGTCTGTGGAAACTGTGATGCACTGAGGTTCAGCTCAGACCTGTAAGGCGTGTCATCCCCTGCCCTGTAACTCTGGCTGCTTTGAATGTAATGCTGCAGTGGCTCACAGCCCTGACACTAACAATCAGCATACAAACAAGCAGGTCACACTCTGGCTTCCACCACACAGTTACTTGTTACAGGGTGACCCCAACACCTCCAATCCTGAATGTTCCAAAAAATGTCTGCCTTGTAGCGTCTAACCCTCTCGCTGAAAACTGACTGAAGTTACTAAGTTCACTGCTCCCTTAAAGAGACAGTACCCAGCAATTTATTACCTTAACTGGAGTTAACAAACACTCTTTTTTAATCAAAGCACTGAATTGATTTATAGTAAAAGTAAAACAAGTTTATTATACAAAAAAGCATAGATTTAAGTGATACCAAGTATAAGGAATTAAGACAGAAAGCATACGCTTCTAGGACTAAAACTTAACTTAAACAGCTATAGTTCTTCAAGATTGGTTTTCCTACTTACAGCAACCTCTCCAGTGTGACTGGCTGTTCCACCCAGGCTGCATACTTACTGTATCAAAGTGCTGTTTTCTTTGTTCCCTCAAGAGATTGATGCTAAAATGGCTTTCTGTTCTTGCTTATATCTTCCAAAGTTCAATGACCATGCTTCAGAAGGTAAGAAGCACACCTGGGAGCTCAGCTTGCTGCGTCCCGCAGGGAGCTGATGCCATGTTAATTTTAGCAGTTTCTTCTCCGTGTCATGAAAGTTAAGAGGCTGTCTTCCCTAACCACTAGTTTGATGGCTTTGTTTACTTTTTATGTAAATCAACATTCATTGTCTCTTTCTGACCATCAGGCTGGTCAGACAAGCAAATACAGTAGAACCTCAGAGTTACGAAAACCAGAGTTATGGACTGACCAGTCAACCACAGACCTCATTTGGATGTACACAATCAGGTCGGGGGGAAGCAACTACAGTACAGTACAGTACTGTGTTAAAAGTAAACTACTAAAAAATAAAGGGAAAACAGCATTTGTCTTCTGCATTGTAGTGTTTCAAAGCTGTATTAAGTTAATGTTCAGTTGTAAAATTTTGAAATAACAACCATAATGTTTTGTTCAGTTATGAACATTTCAGAGTTACAAACAACCTCCATTCCCCAGGTATTCAAAATTTTGAGGTTCTACTGTACACATTCCTTTGTCTAAGGCAGACTGTGCTTATGCATTGCTTGCCAAACATATTTTAAGAACATAATTATAACTCTTTGAACATCCCTCATTCATACAATGCACAAGAATATTAATGATCAGTTTTCCAATGATATATACATGCCACCTTTTGGATATACATGATGACAACAGTGTGTGAGGTGTAGTGAGTATGCCAAGCCTACCAAGAGTTGCTGACACAAAGTAGTGAAGCACCAATTCACTTCTGTATCATATGCAGAGACAATGCTGTCCTTGTGGAAAGTCCTGAGCAATCCAGTTGGCATAAGGCAGTATGACTCAAGACAACCAGGTGATACATTTTACTGCTGCTGAAAGTCAAAGGCGTACCATCCACACCACAACATGTACTGCTAAGAACAGCAAAACTTCAGGAAGGCTGTAGGCCTGTGGAAGTATTCAAGCCCCCTTCAAACCATGGAATGCCAACAAGTGTGTTACCCAGAAAATCCTCAAGAAAGTTTCTGGAGGGTATCCCCCCATGTTTCTATATGGATTGGGGAATGGAGGCTCCATTACACTATCTTCCCCCATTATCAAACCAATCCTACACAAATCAGAATTAGCCCATAATTTACACATTTCTACTTATTTAATTTCTCTGATGCATACAATGTTTTTTGTGACTGTCACACTCCTGGTTGAGCTCCTCTTGCTGTTGATTCACCAGGTTGCTGTCTTTGGATCCATATGTTGGAGGCATTTGCTTTAAGCTCCTCTGGCTCTGGGGAGGTTCCAGGCACTGTTTCCT
Source organism: Emydura macquarii macquarii (assembly GCF_026122565.2). NCBI lineage: Eukaryota > Metazoa > Chordata > Testudines > Chelidae > Emydura > Emydura macquarii. The sequence continues at coordinate 20,918,868 of NW_027131485.1, read as the reverse complement.
CCTTTGGCCTCTAGGCTTACTCCATGGGTATCTGTCTGGTATCCCTTTTCATCAGAAGTGGGATGCTACAGTCCAGCTGCCATAGGCTCTAAGACCATGGCTGATCCCCTCTCCCAACCCTTAGAGTCACCAGTAGCTTAAGCACATCCTCCTTGAGCTCCATTCTAGTGTGCACCCCACTTTACAGTTTAACCCTTCAGGGATGCATGATAGTTGAAGCAAATAGACACTAACTTTGCACAGGGATTTCTTAACCAAACAGTCTTCTCTTTAGAAGGCACAAGATATATTCAGAGCTAGGCAAATAAGAATCAGATGTATACCATTCCCTTCCTCAGTTTCCTCACCATTTGCTCCAGCTTCCTTGAGATTTTGTTGGTCCTCTCATGAAAAACGTCCCTCTCCCTCAGTGCATGCCCTTTTGTGCTCCTCTCTCCCTTTTGCTTCTGAGCTTTTAAAAGCTACCACTAACGCCTGGGTTCCTTTGTTCCCTCTTTGGGGATTCTCCATTCCTTCTAACCCTACTCCTTCTGCAGATAAGCTGGGGTAGAACCAATCTTAACCAATTGCACCTACCCCACTGTTCTACTATTTATGGCCTGACGTTCAGTTATTGATGGTCTTTAACAACTGTCACATTCAGAGGCGGATAATAAGGTGCACCTCCAGTCTCCTTAGCACAAGTTTTGTCTCTGGAAAGAAGTTACCTCCTTGAGACCAAGAAAATAGAGAGAGAATAAACAGTCACACAATTTTTATAAAAATACAGAAATTTCCCATTCTCTACAGTGACTAACAGATATTTAACAATAAATCAACACTTTTTTTTTTTTTATGATAGCCCATAGATGACAGTTGACAAAGCCTAGAGCACTAGCTGCTTTGCCTTTTTCCCATTTGTTTCACACATGCATAGTCAGGAGGGAAAATTTAACTAATTCCTGAATAAAAATAAAATAAAGAATGCAGAAGCTTTGTTCTGAGATTCAAAATGTGTTGATGTTGAAAGCTACCAGGAGTCCTGGTTACCACTGTGCGTGGCCATTCTTTAGCAGAGAGTTAGCTTCTTTAATTAAAAACTTGTAAAACAGTAGCATGAAATCAATAAGGTTTACACAAGGTCCCAAACTCTATGGGAGCTGCTCTGTTCTTGGAGAAGTATCCTTGCAACTTGTTTTCAAGCCTCTGGCCTTATCCCAGCTTCTTTAATTTTGTTTTCTTCCTTCAAGGCAGCAGCTAGCAACAGTGAACAATTACTATCCATTCCCTTTTACCTATCTGGAAAATGAGCTTTCATGAGCACTGTGCATCTCTATTTGTTCAGTTACTTTCTTGCATTCCACTGAAGATGTGGCAACCAGACAAGGCAGGGGAGCACTTCAGTTCCATTTGCATAATATGGGCTATCACAAAAAAGTCTCGACCTCTAAGAAAACATCTAACTTTTTTAAATACTACAGCAATCCTATTCAGGAAAATGAGTGTGCTGTACAGCCTAAATTGGCTGGACCTCACATATCCTAATCCTACTATCTGACTCAAACTCATGTCCCCCTTAGGGTTTTAGATAAGTTAGGTTTGGAAAATTGTGTCAGTTCCTGATCCTTCCAAACACACTGGGAGTACTTTATGCTGCCATCTCTGCCAATAGACATAGTGATTGCATTTGGGTATACCCAACCAACCAGTTTTCCTGTGTAATAAGCCCTGTAAAGTATTAGAACATAAATTTTAAAATGTTATGCAAAAAGGCCCTGTTACCATACCAAACCTTGGGAAAGCTGAATAGCTGTTTATAATCAGGGGAGTCTGCCTCAAATATTTCCAAGATCTCGGCTTATTCCAAAGATTTGAGCATATTTGGGGTCCTGGCCCTTTAAAATTTCTCAGTACCTGTAAGAGATTTCCCGCCCTGTAGGGTAAATTCAATTAACACTGAGTTTATGTAAAATGGACACTCCTTACCTGAATGACAAGAGGAAATTTTAAAGAGCTAGGATTGCCTGTTAGTGCACAAAAACATCCACTGTTTTCAGGATGGGCACAGGTCATGAAGTTCACAGTTTTGTGAGCACCTTTCACTATTAGTAGTCTTTACACACCTTTTTTCCTTTTAATTTAAATTCATTTTTTTTTCATATGTGATTCAATTCCCTGTCAACAACAAAAAAATTTAAAATGCTTTTCTAGTCAAAGGAAAGCCTGTGGTGCCATTAGGAATATTAAAAACCCATCAAAACCAGCGGAAGCCTGTACATGAGGTGGTGTGTGTAAAGCACATATATACATATACACACAAATTATACATACAGAGCAAAATCTCCAGCTGGTGTAAATCAGCTGTACAGCATATCACCAGCTGAGGATTTGACGTAGTGTATTTAATTTTAATTATATTTCTTCTCAGCCTCCCTCTTATTCCATTTCAATATATTTATTATTCACGCTGCTTGATCTCTGCTCCATTTTCCACTTTACTCTTTGACTAAATAGTACCCCCCTCTGCTCCCTTTCCACCATATCTCCTATGCAGAATATGAAACCAGTTACATTAGAATTCAAGTAGGTTTTCAATTAGGCAAAATGAATTAGGTCATCTCTATTAATTATATTAAATGTACACTCCCTTTGTTGTCCAAGAATCAGAGTTGTACTTTTACAAGAATGGAAAGTTACTGTGTTAAATGAAGTCAGCACCAGCTAAATGGTTAACGAGTGACAACATCCATGGGGTACCAACTTCTATTATTCTCTCAACTAGAACTAGCAGTTGAGGAATGTGCTTTGATGGTTTAGGCACTTGTATCTAAGGATCTGCTCCTATATACTTTGAAAGAAGATATTTTCTTCAGTCAGCCTGAAACTTTTGCATGCTGGGATCTTTTGTGCCTGCTGGATGCTATCTGGATCACTTTTCATTGCTCCACGCTGAATGTAGTCATTAAGAGTCACTATTACATACTCATTTTAAAAAAACCCACCTTGTTACTGGACTCATAGCTGTGTTTCACAATCTGGTTTTAATTTAAAGGTTGTGGGTGACACTTACATGTACAAAATGTCTCATTCCTACATAGTTTCAGCCTACATGAATGTATGATTTTTCAAAAATAGTCATGAAAGGAAAAGATGCCATCCTATAGCAAAAGTTGAGGGATTCTCGCAATGGAATCATTTTCAGGTACAGTTGCAGCAAATAAAAGGGAATGCCGCTCCACTGATCCTATGGTATTCATGACTTCAGGTGTTATAGAATTAACTATTGTGAGGAAAATTCTGCAGTATACTGTTAAAGCAGAAAGGTCCTTTTTAAGAAGGCTGAATGACGTTAACAACAATAACAACGTTTCTAATTATTTATGCTAAAATCAGTGCAATCTAATCTCCAGTTTCATGGCATAAGGAACAAGGGAGGAATTGCCCCACCGTGATGCTGCACATGATTATCTGTTAGTTTCTCTAGTGAAGCGATCCTGGATACTGATGAAGGTAGGATGCTAAGCTTGATGGACAGTGGTCTGATTCAGAGTGGAAAATCCTATCCGTCCTATGCACTTAATGAGACGTTCAGATAAGGATCAACGGAGTCACCCACTTGAACAAATCTATCTTCAGTTTTCAACCCAGTATTGCAAGTACACAGTTAATGCCATAGCATGAGGGAAGTCACAGATCCAGCAGTGACAAATGAACTACTGTAACAAGTGAAGGCACACACACACTTCAGTCAAAAGTCCCAGGGCTCAGCATGAACGATGCAACCACAAAATCTGAAACAACTTACCCCACACTGGTTCTAACTAAACATTCAGTTGTTCTCTATGCAGCCTAAATTCAATCACTTTAGCTCATTGCATCCTCATCACAGTCCCATTCTCCTCAGCTAGTCAGTCCCAATATCCACTCCGCAGGCTTCTGATCCCAGTCCTAGGTTCCTTGCCCAGTAAGTATTAGTCTCATCCCTTGAAATTCTAGTCTACCCCACTCTCAGTCTCCACTTCCTCATACTGCCAGTCTCCTTGTTTAGCCATTCCCAGTCTTCCTCATCCAGCCCAAAAAAAGATCACCAGAACTGTTTTAATATTAAAATATATATATATATATATATATATATTCCTCATCTCAGTCTTGGAAATGGCTGAACTGTTGTGGCTGATATTTTCCAAAAATATTTAAGCTTAAGGCAGACATCCAGCATGGAAAATTTTAGCCTGAAAGGCTAAAAAAGGCAAAGTTCTAAGCAACTAAAAATTAGGTATTCTAGTGGGAAATGCCAGGCAACCTCAATAAAAATCAGTGCTACCCAGACCCATATAATGAACAAAAGCCAGGTAATGTAAAACCCATGGAGAGGAAAGATCCACACAAGTAAATGGGAACAGATACTATTACAGGGAGTAACTAACACAACACAACACAACTTCTTAAAAGAAATGAATGGTAAACAGGTACTTTCCTATATGTTTGGAATGGATAAGCACATTTATTAAATTAGTTTGTGAAGAGTGACATCTCATAAATAAGAGATCAAACTAGAACCTCGTATGAAAGTAATGCAGCAAAAGTTAGACTAACATAGGAATAAATAAAGCAAACAGAAGACTGCAGGAGAAAAAAAGAAGCAAACTTGCAATGGACCATGGCAAAAGTTCTAATACAACAAGGAATCTCTAAACTAGGAGCTGGCTAGATTGTTTGCAAAGGATTTTTTTGAGCCATTGCAATCCTTTTATACAGCTCCCACTGTTTTTCCCAATCCTCCTTCTGCAATTCTCTAGCTTCGTTGCTTTTTTGTTAGCTCTGATCATACAGTCTGCTCTCAGCTTCCCTGAACACTTTTCAGATACTCCCTGACATTCCAGTCCCCTTTCTGAGATCTCTAGCCATTATCATTTTGTGTTTCTCCCATTTCTAATATCCTCTCTGTACTACATTTTCAGCTACCCCATTTCTCTTTTTTGTTTTTCTTATCTGTTCCAATCCTCTCTCAGGATACATCAATACTGCAAAAAATAATAATAATAATAATAACCACAGCAGTGAGTCTCTGAGCCCAGGTTAACTGACTTGGCACATGGGGCTCATGCTACAGGGCTAAAAATAGCAGTGCTGATGTTCCTGCCTGGGGTCTCATCATTCAACATGGGCTGGAGCTCAGGCTCTGAAACCCAGGAAGGGGGTGCCTAAAGGGGATGCTCCAAACTCTGAGATCATTGCTGCTGGATATATATATATATTTTTTTTTTGCAGTGTAGACATACCCTTAGTACCCCTCTCCTATTGTCAGCTATTCTCTCTCCGCTCTGCTGGCTGCTTAAATTCCTCCTTCAATTCCTACAAGCCTCTCAGAACCTCCCTCTTAGCTTCCGTTACCCTTTTCTTTCCTCTTTATAATATCTGCTTCTTCTTGCAAGACTTCACTGAATTACAACATTCCCTTTAGATTCAGCACAAACAAAATTATCATCTAATTATTTCTCCTTACTTTTTCCACTCCCTTGTGGTCTCCCACTTCCCCTTATACCTACTCACATTGCTTAGTGGTTTCCTCTTCTAACTATCTGCCATATTCACATGGGTAGATGCAAACAGATGTGATCAGAAAACAGACCAGGCAAAAGGATAATCAATTCAGTAAGCTGAAAGGCAGAGAGAGGCTAGGAAAGATCTAAGGCAGAGGAGGACAGAAAACAACACTGGGGTTTAAAAAAGGTAACATATGATTTATTTTTTTCCTCTTTTTTCTCTGACAAAGAGTCAGAAGAAAGTATAAACTCTAGTTCTAAACACATCTGGGTTCTCCTTTTCCTATGGCAGTTGCATCTCTTATCTATCCCAATAGCCAAATACTCTGTCCTATCAGTGCAGGTCCAAAAGACAATGCAGAGTTTGGCATAATAAATCTTTATACATTTCAATGAACAAAATCTATTAAGCAAAATGTACTCCCAAGCAAAACAAGGATTGGGGAACCTGATTCATTAACAGTAAATTACACAATTTGCTTGTGTCTCTGTCTGTATTTTGGGAAATTTTGCTTGTGCAAAAGCAGATGGATATGTGGACTAAAGAGAAGGAAGAACATATTGTCTTGTGAATAGAAATCAAACAGGGAGCTTGTGAACTGCCTCCACACATCCTCCGTCAGTGTGCTCTCATCATTCATGTTATAATTTTTTTAATGAAAAACCAGAAATGCTCTCTTCAGGTGAAATTCACCTCCGTACAGCACAAGGCCCACCCAGAAATGTTCTGGCTGAATTTAAAGCTTGCACAAACTTCTTGAGCTTAAATACCATACTTCCCATACTCTGAGGGTTTAAATAGATTTTATTCTTCTTGTGCTGGTGCTCTCCACAAGGATGAATTTCACCAATACTACTTCCCTCTGCAGGAAAAATTCTATAATTTCTGCTTAGTTTTTCCTCAGTCTTTATTCAGGCAATATTTCCAATGGCCTGGTTGAGTAAGGCCTGAGTAAAAACAGAGTGGTGTGAAGATTTTGGCACTGCATGAATAAAATGGAACAAAAAGAGAGGACCAGTGATACAAAACACTTCACTTTAATGGTATCATAATGATGTACACAATCCATAACTGAGTAACCATGTGATCTTTGCTGGTTCTGGACACTGATCAGTGTGAATACCAGTGAGACACGGTACGCCCAATTTGCAGATCAATAAGGTTTAATGTGCAAGGTTTTCTATAAATATACTAGTAAGATACAAAGCCTAAAATTAACTACAATATATCATACTCACTAAGCCTGGAGAGCTAAGCAATTCTAAAATTAGATGATAACCTACTGAAGAACATGCATTTCTGTTTGTTCTGTAAAGCACCTAATACACTTTTGAGCACTTTCAATGTAAATAAATAAATAATAGCAGCAACCTTTGGGCCAGGATTTCCAAAGGCAACTCATGATTTTGGGTGCCCAACCTAAAACTCAAAATATCCCAAGTTAGGCACCAAAAAATAAGGCATTCAAAATCACTTATAATGTGATGTCCCATCTTCTGATCCCTTCTCAATTCCAGATTAGAACTATTTAATTCTTTCCTTCTAATACTGAAAAAACTGTCATTAATGGAGTTGCCAGTTCATCTAAAACGTTTCTCTTAAAATGCAGTAAGAAGTCCCAAAGTCTGTATTTTTATTTTTATTCTAATATTCCATTCTTCACTATCTACATTTGATATCAGAGAGCTTGCCTTTCATCCTGAATAAATGCAAGGTTTAAAAAAAACCTCATCAGTCATCAGATGCACAGAAAGGAGCACCCTTTGCACAGTACTTTCATTTGAGAGAAAATAAATTAAATGTGTGTTTTCAACTGGACAAGGGAATGCAGAACAAAGCCAAATTGAAATAATATGTCTCAAATTGGTTTTGAAATGTTCAAAGATTGTTCAGGAAGTGGATGTAATATGTAGCGCTAGCAGGGTCTAAGAGCTAAAATCTTAGCTTTCTATAATTAGAATATGCCACATTTGGATATTCACTGTCTGGTACCTGCAGATTGTGAAGTATATGCACACTCATAAAAGCGGATATCAGACAGCTACAAAGGTTCTAATTCTTGGAGTGTTTTGATCAAATTCTGATATAAATTTGGAGTTTCACAAGCAACCAATAAAATGACTTCAGGACAGGAGTGATGTGAATATGGATTTTAGTGCCCATCAGTAGCACTTCGAAGAAAGCTGTACATTCTGAAAAGTGCTTTCCAGGAGTCAAATACAACAGTGTAATCTACAAAGCATGAATTAAGGTATACTCCAGGCAGCAGCATGTGAATGGTGATGTTTCCTTCTAACTGGATTTCTAAAAGAATGGAAGACTGATTTGATACCTATGGAGAAGATACAGAGGGGAGTTGATAATCATTTTGTGATGCCTGACTTTGCTAACAGAAGAAAAATGAATAATTCTGGTATTGACCTTCTGAGGCAGAGAGCTACTCATTTTACCTTGGCATTTAGCTAAAAGCATTTCAGTTTTAAACAACTGATGAACCTTCAACCTTCAATCTCATTGATATATGTCAAACAAACCAAGACAGATGAAATAAATAACGACCAAAAATGCTGTGTATCATCTGTATAAAAACTAAAAGGACATAGTTTATGGCTTTTTACTGAGTTTTTTGGCATTCATCATTATTAAGGTGACCAGATGTTCTGATTTTATAGGGACAGTCCCGATATTCAGGACATTTTCTTATATAGGTGCCTATTAACCCCCTCCTCTTGCCTCGATTTTTCACACTTGCTATCTGGTAACCCTAATTCATTATTAAAGATCCAGAGCATTTTTCACAATGGTAAGAGTCTTAACTGTTGTGCCCTATTAAAATTGTAACTCAAGTAATTAACATTCTGTTTACTTAAGATTACCCCTATGGTTGCCATTTAAAAAACAAACAAACAAAAAACCAACCGAGAGTCCTGTAGCACTTTAAAGACTAACAAATTTAATTTCTGCAGGCATAAGGTTTCGTGGGCTGTAACTCACTTCGTCAGATGCAAGAAATAGAAATCAAATGGTAGGTATATATATATATATCCAAGTTTAAGGAACAACAATGGGGAAGTAGTTGAGGCCTATTCACCCTAATCAATGGTTGTGAATAGGCCTCAACTACTTCCCCATTGTTGTTCCTTAAACTTGCCATTTAATAATATTGAGGTAATATCTTTTATTGGACTAACTTCTGTTGGTGAAAGAGACCAATTATGAGCTATACAGAGCTCTTTTTCAGGCCTGAAAAAATATTCAGAGTATCACAGCTAAATACAAAGTGAAACAGATTTTTTAGCATAAGAAGTTAAGACACACAGTAAAAGACCATTCAAGTTTATATGGCCAGTTAACACCTCTGCAGGACTGTGAGATCAGATATGGAGTGATCGTTTTGTGAAAAACGTTTGCCCCATTGGTGATAAATTGTTTTTGCTTGTGTGAGTTCATTTGAGAATGTCATGATTGTCTAGTTTCACCCACGTAGTTGTTACTGGGGCATTTAGTGCACTGGATGAGTTACACCACATGTTGTGATAGGCATGCATAGGATCCATGGATCTTGAAAAGTGTAGGGATATTGATCATTGTAAGGGGTATTGATCATCATAGCAGTGGAGATATGTCTGCATATTTTGCATCAGTTGTTCTGACAGGATCTGGTGTCCCTTTGAGTTGGTGAATCCTGGTATCTGGGGAGCTGTCATGTCATATTATGACTAGAGAGGGTTGACATTTTTTTAGCAAATTATGTCATATATTTTTGTTACCTATCTAAACTATTATATCATAAAATGACAAGGCACATGATCATGCGTGATTTGACATGCCATGCCATGCCATGCCAGGCCATTACATACTATTATTATTGGTTTGTCATGAAGTAATGTAAAAATAATGTAAAATGAAAAAAAATCTAAAAAATTTCCTTTTGAAAAAAACCTGAAGAAATTTTCAGGACAGATTTTTTTAAATTTCCATTTCACAGGAAATTTCAAAAACATTTGTATTCAATTCAGAACAAAATCTAATTCTGAAATTTCCTACAAAACAGGAATTTCAAGTTTCAACCAGCTCTACTGAGAACAGATTCCCTTTGACAGAAGACGATATTAAAGAGTTTGTAAGCAAATTGTTCTAAACATTTTCCTCTTCCTATCAGCAGCACCTTACTCTTTAGCCTGCTGCCTTTCATGCACATACTGATTTTGTCTGGGTATTGAAAAAGCTGGGAGATGATGCTGTTTATGTTTGAGGTAAAGGAATTGTAGAGTATTTGTACAGTCTGCACTTCTTCCCTTCTTGTTTCATCAGTTCACCCAACACTTTCATATAGATGTTGAATAATATGAAGAAAACAAAGCCTGCTAATCTTGAACTGTGAACTTGTAGCTATGCCACCCCATAAACTAAGTAGGCTTAGACCTAGTCAGAACTTGGAAGGAAAACATCCCAGGGAAACATAGGACCCTGAAAGATTGGTGAATCTGTGACACTTTCCTTTCACTCAGTACTGATCCAGTGTGATGTAATATTAGGGGCACTGTACTATTGTAGTGGGGAAGTAACAGCTCATATCATATTACAGACCTACCCCTCTGGTCAGTTAGGGACTGGCAATGGCAAGCTCTAAAGAAAGTCCTGGACATTCCTCCTTACGAAGACAAAGGGATGAATGTACAGAAATTCAAAACAATAATCAAAATGATTATAATCTCAACAAGATCAGATCTAGTACCTGTCATTCCAATAACAACTCTAGAATTTACAAAGACAAGTGGAAGATAAAACATGTAAGAGCATCCTTCCAAACTATACAATTGATGTGCTTTATAACGACAAAGAAGGTTTCAAACAAAAATTGCACTGCTAAACACCTTTAATCTGCATAAGACCTGTAATTTTTTCTAGATGCTTAACAGCTCAAATGAACACCTACAGTAGGATTAACACTATTAGTACATTGCAGATAATGTCTTTCATTAGAAATCACACATCATCTGTCTTATATTGTCTAGCAAAAATGCATAATTCTGTATGAATGCATGATAACTGAAGGCTCCAAGTTCAATAACAGTGCTAAAGTTTTAATAAGCTTTCTTGTTGTCCCTTTACAATATTTGAGCACTTGGGTTTTGACCAAATATTACTGAATTAGTGTAGAAATCTGATTTCTGAGGACATGACAAATAAGGCTGCCTTATGCAGACAATGGTAAATCTATAAAATGTATGTACTTTTTCCCCCTACCTCTCTCATTATACATTCAAACCTTCCTCAGCTGAAGAAATTCAACTGAATTCATGATTACTATGAGACTTCCTGGAAAAGCAAGTTAGTGGGCATCATTGGAAGACTGGCTTTTCTGCCACAGTTTCAGTGATCAGACTAAGTTCATAAGAAAACCCAAAAAGTTCAAATACTTATTCAAAATTAATCTGAACTTCTCTACTTTGAAAAGCTATCCTGAATATGTCCAAAGAACAGTCTTTTTCTGAAGATTTCTAGCAATTTGTTTCCAGTCTAAGGTCTACATTCCTCAAGAACAGCCTCACACACAACATCCCTGAACTTTCAATATCACAAAGAAATCAGAAGGGGGGAAATGGTTTCTCAATCTAGTGCAGGCTTCTTTCCTTCTGGGTGTATGCCAGTGGGGATGCAGCAGAGAAGGCTACAGTAGAGAAGTCTAATTTAACATCTCCCTGTGCCATGCCAGCAAGTGCAAATCAAGCTCTACATCAGAAGGGGCTGAAAGCAATATCCAGCTGGTGGCAGTTTGGTGGTCTTAGTCCTGTTCTTAGTAGAGAGGTGTCCATATAACAGATTACCCCCTCTTTACAATAACTGGCATCCTTATTGGCAATCTCAGGCAAGAGGACAAGGATTGAATAGACCAGGTGAACTAACCTCTTACCCCAAGAAGTGATCCCTATGGGGCAGGGGATGTAGAAATTCACTGATGGGTGTTTCTGGGGAAGATGTGCTGATGCTGCCCATGTTTTGCCTTCTCTGTGGATAGGAGACATCATTCTTCAAAGGGCTTTCATGGCATTAAATTCACTTTTTTTTAAAAAAAATCTACATGATAGAATTGCTTCTAGTGATAATAACAAAGTAACCAGTGCCATTTCTCATATCGAGTTTTCATTTGACACTTATTAACAGGTTTACTACCACCTCTGAGGGTCTGTGAGCTGCATCATCAACAAGGATTTATGGTGAATTTCACAGCATAGCAACCAAAAAGCATTTGAGCATTCTATTGAGCATTTAAAGTAATGTAGAAACATCAACCCTTTATCATTCTGGGAAAACATTTCAGAGGAAATGGACAGGGGCACTGATGACATTATGGAGTGCAGCATGTATTACTGCTATAAAACACATACTTCAAAGAAATAAAGTACTGAAATTTATCTTCAAGCGAAGAGTCTTACAATCTCTAAGGATGAAAATTTTCAATTAAAAATCAAAGGATTCAATATTTGACAGCAGCACTGAAATTTGAGAATGAGCACTATCCGGAAGATATGACTTTATAGTCCAATATATCCAAAGTGTATTCACAATTATTCAGTGAATATTTAACGTTTTATCATAGCAGAATTTGATTTGCTTGCCTGTAGTTAGCTGAATTTTATTTATTTATTTTTACTCATTTACTGTATAAAAGTACAGCTGTTGTGCTTTATTGTTCATCATTCTTGTGCTATAAAGGATAAAACAGCTGTAGGCTAACAGCATTGAAGGGCAGAAAAACATAGGCATTTGGCTGTTAAACCTCTGTTCATCACTGTCTACTGTGACACTTCTCTATGGAGTTGGTGCGTAGCAATAAATACATTTAATTTTTCAGTGTCAGTGTACCACCTCCACCTAAACCCAAGTCAGGCAGGTGGGAAATGATCTAATTCCCAATACCCCCAGTCACTGAGTCATGACAGCATGAAAAAAATCAAGTTCTAAAGCAGATCTAAGAAATAAAAGAGCACTCCATAAAGACAGTAAAATCCAGCATGTCATGAACAGCATATTCTCCCCCAAATTTTCTCTTTTTTTTTTTTTAACTAACATTGATAAGCACATTTTATTCATCTTATTTCATAAAACTAAACCTTTATCAGGATAGTAGCAGTTTTATTAGACTGTGGAATAGTCTCCCATGATAAATGGCAAGATCTCACTAGAGACAAAGGATGGTCTTAATCTCACTGTGCCTCAATTTCCATCTGTAAAATGAGGTATGACACATATGGCAATATCTTTGGAAGACCTTAATGAATTAAGTTTAAGAATATTTGGGGTCCATTGTATTAAACAAACAGTTTATGTATTAACGTGGGCTGTGACTGTATATAACCTATGTAGGAGGGAGATGTGACAGATGTGAGACCTGGGAGTTCAAAGGAATACACTAACCAGTGTGTTAAATGGTTTTCCTGGGGAATATCTAGGGGGAGGCGAATGCAAATTCCCCACTTCCAGTTAGGCAAAAACTCAGCCTTCTGAAACTATGCCCTGAGGAGTTAGCCATTGTCTGTTACATGAGACCAAGATCAAAAGAAAAGGAAAGACTGAACTATTCATAGTGGTTCTGGTTCTGAATCTGAGAAAGTTATGAACTTGTAACCACAGAGGAAAAAAAAACCCAGTTGTGGGTTTTGAAGGACTGATACCTACCAGGGCCTGAGGTTGGAGTTGGGGGTAACATCTGGTATGCTTTTAGTATGCATGTACGTTCTTTTATTGTTTTAATATGTTTTCTCTGTAATGCTTTCACCTTCAGAATAAATATGCTTGCTTGTAAAGAGCTGTATGGTAATTTGTAACTGCAGGCAATTACACTATTTATAAGCCTTCAAAAGAGAAAGCAAAACACAGACGCTTGTTTAGGAAGTCTGGCTTGCTGATAATATCACAATGTAGGCAGGGAACTGTGCAGCCTTTAAAAACCCCAGTCAGGAGGGAGAGAGAGATGTGGGTTTCTATCCAAGAGAGATGACGGCTAAGGAGCCACAAGCCTAAAGTGGGTGCCCTTGAGGGACAATGTAGGGGGAATACAGATGCAGTTGCCCTGAACTGTGACATGAAGGTAATAGTACTTTGTTTCTCCGACACTATTTGTCCTGTCTGCTTAACTTATAGGCTCATCACAGCAGGAACTATTTCTCCTATCAGTAAGTGCAGTACCCAGCAGAGTCAGACTCCAATCTTGATTAAAGCATATAGGAATTACTGTAATTCAAATGATGTTGTGGTTTACCCAATAACTACCACCAAGTCATTGAAACCTGGACTGAACCAAGTACTGGAGAATTAGGGCCATGTCTACCCTGCCACAAGAAGTCGACTTTGTTTAATTCAACTTTCAGCAGGCGATTTTTAGAAATCGCAGCAGAGTATACACACTATGGTGTTTGCGCTGGTCTCTTACATTCACACTGACCAGCCTTAATTCGAATTAGAAAGTGGTGCAATGTGGGTAGTTATCCCACAGTGCAACTAGCCACTGTGGCTGTTGGGACGAGTGTCTTCATCCCAGGATGCAACGCTGTTGCCTATCCATCTCCTCCTCCCCCCCCCCCCCCCCCAACAAACAGGAAAAGTATTTTCGTGCCGTTTTTTAACTCCCCACAATTGCCATTGCCGCAGAGACATGGATCCGGCTCAACTCTGCACTATAATTGTGAGCGTGACAAATACATCACAGCTTATCATCGATTATTTTAGAAATAGAGTGAGAAGGCGAAGAAGACACTACACGAATGCCACCAAGGCTGCCCCGCTACAAGCCATTGAGCAGAACAATTCCCGTGGAGTGCAAGTTCTGGTGCAGGGAAACAAGCACAGACTGGTAGGACTGCATCGTTACGCAGCTGTGGGATGATGATCAGTGGCTGTAAAACTTTCATATGCGAAAGGCAACTTTCCTCGAACTGTGCTCGGAGCTGGCACCATCCCTGAAGCGCATGAACACTCGCTTGAGACAAGCTATGATGGTGGAGAAGAGAGTCACCATCACTCTCTGGAAGCTGGCAACCCCCGACTGTTACCGCTCGGTTGGGAATCAATTCGGAGTCAGTAAATCTACAGTGGGCATAGCCATACACCAAGTGTGCAGTGCCATAAATAGACTTCTGCTATGAAGGCTAGTGACTTTGAGAAATGCGCAGGACATAGTGGAGGTATTTGCCACGATGGGCTTCCCAAACTGTGAGGGGGCCATTGATGGGACGCACATCCCCATCTGAGCATTTGCACACCTAGCGACTAAGTACATAAACCGCACGGGGTACTTTTCCATGGTCCTTCAGGGGCTTGTGGATCACAGGGGTCATTTCACAGACATCTATATGGGGTGGTCCGGGAAGGTGCATGACGCTCATGTATTTCGTAATTTGGGGCTGTTCTCTAAAATGTAGGCAGGCACTTTCTTCCCTGACCAAAAAATTCACAATGGGGGTGTGGAAATGCCCATAGTGATCCTGGGGGATCCTGCTCTACCCCTTGCTCCCTTGGCTAATGAAGCCATACACCTGTCACCTTGACAATGACAAGGAATGTTTTAAGAAGAGGTTAAGCAGTTGCAGAATGGTTGTAGAATGTGCCTTTGGGCGTTTAAAGGGTAGATGGAGGAGTCTCCTCACTAGGCTGGACATGAGTGAAAAGTACCTCCCTTCTGTGATATCTGCTTGCTGTGTTCTTCATAATGTGTGTGAAGCAAAAGGTGAGAGATTCCCCCAGGGTTGGGTGTGGAGGCAGAAATTATGAGCAGCCTGATGCCAGCACTCTGGTGAGAGCTAACGAGAGCATTAGGGAAGCTTTGAAAACCAGGTTCTGCAATGAGATGCAGGACTGATTTCTGTTCCTGTATGTTGTTTGCCCTTGGTGAACCCATCCCCCCCAACGATATCTGTGCCCACCAAAGCCCCCTGAACAAGATATGATGTAATAAAGAAACATTTTTGAATAATGCAAAAACTTTATTTCTTAACATTCAAGTCATGGGGAAAGCTGGGGGGGAGGGTTCATTCACTCTCTCAAGTGGTAGAGTGGTAGCTTGCTGGCCAGCAGTCAGTGTGGCCGCCACAGCTTTCTGCTCACCTCCATCGGGGTGGAGGAGAGCACATACTGTAGCCTGGACAATCTCCTCCGAGACCTCTTGGGGCAGAGGAGGGGGGCAAAGCAATTGGTTGAGGAGCATTATGGAGGGGTGCAGCGGGACTCTGTCCTGTCTCGGCTCCTCCTGAAGCTCCAGAAGCTGCCGGAGCATGTCTGCCCGGTCCCACATGATCCGCAGCATTTCCTGCGTGGTACTGCGATCATGCCCCATCATTTCTCGGCAACTCTCCCTGTCCATGTCCATATTCTGTGACAAGGTCAGCCACCTCGCTCTTTGCTCTGTCTCTGCGGCTGCTGAGGCGTTCATGAGCTCCCCAAACATGTCATCTCGGCTCTTTTTTCCTCTTTCTAATCTGAGACAGTCTGTCCGCAGCATTTCTTAAGGGTCGGTCCAGTGCCGAGGTGTCTACATAAAGAAAGAAAAATAACAAGGTAGCCACAGTTAGCATAGTGAAGAAAATGATACAACACTTTAGATGTAACACTTTAGATAATGATCCCATGATACAATGTAGCAAAGGATTTCCTCTCTCTGCTTGTATTTTAAACCCTTACAGAGAGGAACTGCGGCTATCGTGGTAGTGGGGGGAATCTCTGCTTGTATTTTAAACCAAGACAGAGAGGAACTGCGGATACCATGGAGGCGGGGAGACTATGCTTAAAACACAGATTTGCTGCACACAGCGGGGTACCAGCAATGTTGCACCATGATGCTGGCTACCTTGATTGCAGCGAAGAATCCTACCGTGCAGGGAGGAACAAGGCAGCTCTCCCCTGAAAAGTTTTTTGAGGGATAACAGATTACATACATTCAATTTTACATGAGATATCAACTGATGAGAAATGTAGCATTTCTCATCACATAAAAAAAGCTGGGTAACCTCCCAGATCATTCACCGAAATGCCCGAGATCCCCTTCATGCCAAGCCTCACTCCCATGTACAAGGACAGAAATGCTAATAAGAAAGCAAACTCACCAGATGTGCCTTCCCCCGGGATCATTTGTGCTGTCCTGTGTGCTGCTGGACTGCTCGGGGGTCAGGAATAAGTCCTTATTTTCAGGAAGAATGGACACCCGGCTCTCCTGCACCCTGCTCTCCTCAGCTTCCTCCTCCTCCTCGTCCATGGAGTCTTCATCATTGATCATGGACTGTGACCTTGAAGAGGTATCGATGATGCAGGGAGGCACGGTGGTGGGATCCCCACCTAGAATTGCGTACACCTCATCATAGAACCTGCATTTTTTGGGTGATGAGCCAGAACGGCTGTTAGCTTCCCTGGCTTTCTGGTACGACTGGCACAGCTCCTTTATCTTCACGTGGCACTGCTGAGCATCCCTCTGGTGTCCCTTCTCCAGCATGCCCTGGGGTATCTTCCCATAAATGTCCAGATTTCTTTTGCTGGCTCTGAGCTGAGCCAGAACAGACTCCTTGCCCCACAGCCCAATGAGGTCTAAGACCTCTGGTTGACTCCATGCTGGAGCACGTTTGGGCTTTGCAGTAGCCATGCGGAGAACAGTCAGTGGCAAAGCTCTGTCCATGCTGGCTGCACAGGAAATGAAAATTCAAATCTTCCCGGGGCTTGAGGGGAGGGGACTTTTCCTGCTAGCGTGACCACTGAGCAGCACAGCGTGACTGTCCAGAGTGGTCAAAATGGGGCATTCTGGGATACATTCCGGAGGTCAATTAATTCAAATTTAATTCCTTTGTGTCTACACTGACACTAAGTCGACTTTAACAAATTTGAATTAGGCGCTACGCCACTTGCAGAGGTGGTCTTATTAAATCAATTTTACAGGCACCTTAATTCGAATTAAGAGTGGTGCCAGTGTAGAAGCAGGTGTTATTAAGTCGACTTAAGTCACAAGTGTAGACCAGGCCAAAGTCTGGAAAACACCTGGCAGAGAGATTGGCTAGATGCCCTGATAAATCTTTTCATTTTTTAAAATGATTCTATTGTTTTATTATTTAAGCCATCTTTTCTTGTTTGTGTCCTATTTAATAAGAACATTTTCAGAGCATCTACAGTGTGTTGTTTCTACCAATCTACTTATATGTTCCTAATCAACAGTAATGAAGAAATTTGAGGGCAACTACATCAATAACACTTTCTTCCTGCTTCCTATGCATACTTAACAAATCATAGAATCATAGAATCATAGAATATTAGAGTTGGAAGGGACCTCAGGAGGTCATCTAGTCCAACCCCCTGCTCAAAGCAGGACTAACCTCTGCTATATCATCCCAACCAGGGATTTGTCAAGCCGCAGCTTAAAAACCTCTAAGGATGGAGATTCCACCACCTCCCTAGGTAACCCATTCCAGTGCTTCACCACCCTCCTAGTGAAAAAATTTTTCCTAATGTCCAACCTAGACCTCCCTCCCTGCAACTTGAGACCGTTGCTCCTTGTTCTGTCATCTGCCACCACCGAGAACAGCCTAGCCCCATCCTCCCTAGAACCCCCTTTCAGGTAGTTAAAGGCCGCTATCAAATCCCCCCTCACTCTTCTCTTTTGCAGACTAAACAAGCCCAGTTCCCTCAGCCTCTCCTCATAAGTCCTGTGCTCCAGCCCCCTAATCATTTTTGTTGCCCTCCGCTGGACTCTCTCCAACTTGTCCACATCCTTTTTGTATTGGGGGGCCCAAAACTGGACACAATATTCTAAATGCGGCCTCACCAATGCCGAATAGAGGGGAATAATCACTTCCCGTGACCTGCTAGCAATGCCCCTCCTAATGCAGCCCAATATGCCATTGGCCTTCTTGCCAACCAGGGCACACTGCTGACTCATATCCAGCTTTTTATCCACTGTTACCCCCAGGTCCTTTTCTGCAGAGCTGCTGCCCAGCTCGTCGGTCCCCAGTCTATAGCTGTGCATGGGATTCTTTCTTCCTAAGTGGAGGATTCTGCACTTTTCTTTGTTGAACCTCATTAGATTTCTTTTGGCCCAATCCTCCAGTTTGTTTAGGTCACTCTGTATCCTATCCCTTCCTTCCAGGGTATCTACCACTCCCCCCAGCTTAGTGTCGTCTGCAAACTTGCTGAGGGTGCAATCTACCCCATCCTCCAGATCATTAATAAAGATGTTGAACAAAACCGGCCCCAGGACCGACCCCTGGGGAACTCCGCTTGTGACCGGTTGCCAGCTAGACATGGAGCCATTGATCACTACTCGTTGAGCCCTATGCTCTAGCCAGTTCACTATCCATTTTATAGTCCATTCATCCAACCCATACTTCTTTAACTTGCTGATAAGAATACTGTGAGAAACCGTATCAAAAGCTTTGCTAAAGTCAAGGTATATCACATCCACCGCCTTCCCCACATCCACAGAGCCAGTCACCTCATCATAGAAAGCAATCAGGTTGGTCAGGCATGACTTTCCCTTGGTGAATCCGTGTTGACTGTTCCTGATCACCTTCCTCTCTTCCAAGTGCCTTAAAATGGATTCCTTAAGGACCTGCTCCATGATCTTTCCAGGGATTGAGGTGAGGCTGACCGGTCTGTAGTTCCCCGGATCCTCTTTCCTCCCTTTTTTGAAGATGGGCACTATATTTGCTTTTTTCCAGTCCTCAGGGACCTCCCCCTGTTGCCACGAGCTTTCAAAGATAATAGCCAATGGCTCTGAAATCACCTCAGCCAACTCCCTCAGCACCCTCGGGTGCATTGCATCCGGCCCCATGGACTTGTGAATGTCCAATCCTTCTAAATAGTCTTGAACCTGTTCCTTCAGCACTGCAGGATGTTTGCCTCCTTCCCATTCTGTGCCACCCAGTACAGCAGTCTGGGAGCTGATCTTGTCTGTGAAGACAGAGGCAAAAAAGGCATTGAGTACCTCAGCTTTCTCCACATCCTCCGTCACTAGGTCGCCTCCCTCTTTCTTTAAGGGGCCTACACTTTCCCGAATCTTCCTCTTGTTGGCAACATGCCTGTAGAAACCCTTTTTGTTCCCCTTCACGTCCCTTGCTAGCTGCAACTCCAATTGTGCTTTGGCCTTCCTCATTTCATTCCTGCACGTTCGAGCAGTGTTTATATAATCCTCCCTAGTCATCTGACCAAGCTTCCACTTCTTGTAAGCTTCTTTTTTGCGTTTAAGTTCGCCAAAGACTTCTTTGTTAAGCCAAGCTGGACGCCTACCATATTTGCTATTCTTTCTGCACATCGGGATGGTTTGCTCTCTGCAATCACTCAAATCTGCTTAAATATGTTGTGTCTGTGCACATTAGCATTTAGTAATTGTAATGTTTGTCCTTTGTCCAAGGGAGGAATTCACCATATATATTATGAAATATTCACCTACTGACACAAAGCAGATTTAGTCACTTACTAACATATATTATGAAAAACTTTTTGAGGATTTTTCACTTTGGGCAGACTGTGGATAGCCCACATATGAAATGACACAACAAGCATTCCAAGAAACCAGGAAGGTAACCACCTCATCTCTTCTTGCACCTGACTCAGGTAGACGCTGAGTGTCCTGAACTCCCACTGACTTCAGCACTTTACACTATCAGACCCCATCTGAATAGCACAGGCCATGCACCTTTGTGTAACTTTCTCGTGGGATCTTACACTGGAGTCTTGATAGAGACAAAACTCCCAGTGACTAGAACAGGAGGATTTGCTGTATAAAGACAGCAGGATTGTGCCCACTGTGACATGGCCCATAACTGGGAGACTTTGAGCACAAGGGCCAAATCCTGAAGCCAGTAGGAACTTTGTCACTGGCTTCAATGCAACCAGGCTTCAGCCACAGATGAGACATTTGCAACCACTCAATTTTAATGAACTGAAAAGTTGATATTAAGCTGTTCAGCCCAATGATTCCAAGTGAACCTACCATTTCATTCTGAGCTACTGAAAGGCGTATTTGAAAGATTCAGGTAATAGTTTTATTTTAGCAAGTCACACATTTAAAAACATATCGTTTCTGATCCTTGCTAAAAGGGCTGTCTTGTGTCTTTGGTGAGATAGTAGAATTAAGATAAATTTGGAGTCAAATATTTTATCTATAGCATATAAATATTTATAAGTAATTTGCTCTTTGAGGAGGAACAGCCCTAAATAGAACTGCTTCGGCAAGTATCTCTGTATTGGAATGGAAGTAATTGTTCTGGATGGAATCCCATACACTGTAGCATTTGCTGGCTGCAACACATATATCATTATATAGGCTACCTTTGGGAGGCATCCAAAGACCCATCTCTAGCTTTCACATCTACTTATCACCTTATGGGAATGTGTGCTGTTAGCTATAAAACAAAACTAAATTAAAACTGTGTCAGACCTTCAGTCTAGATAGATAATTAAATCACCAAAAACAATGGACAAAGAGAAAGGATTCTTTGCATTTTAGAATACATATATATATAATTATAATTATATATAGATAATTAGCAAAGTCAAGAAAATTCAGGTTAAAAGCTGAAAGGTATGTCTCTGATGTACCCTGTTGTACTGTAGTAGGCACTGCAGCATGCAAAGTTTCCCAGTCTGGGGACTCCTGCAGAGATAGACAACTGTACAGCCTAAAGTTCTGCCCAGCTAACAGGTTTTATGGTCTTTAAAGCTAGATGGTGGCTATAATGCCAAAGCCCATAAGAGGTGTGGAGGTGCAGGTGCTCCTGGAGACATCGTGCATTATGTAGACACAACAAGCTTAAGGACCATGCAGAACAACTCAAGAGGGATATGGGCACAGGGGTGCAAAGATGACATTTACAATTCCCTGATTCTGGGCCAGGGACATACCAGTCCAGTCCCCCAGCAGAATAAATGAGTCAGGTTGCTGTAAATTATTCCATCTGTGAATACTCTACAGGTGGCAGGGAGGGAAGTTGTTATGGAGCCACTTTGCTAGCCCTGTGACACCAGATGATTCCCCTACATTGGGATGATGTCCCCAGGGGCTGGCCACATCAGTTTTAAGGATAAAATTTTAACCCGTTCTAATGTCATCATTACACCACAGCTCAGCCAGCACTAGAGATCAGGGTCTTTGTCTTCAATGGGAGTTCAAAGCACTGAATACTGTGCAGGAGAAGCTCAGCAACACACTGGACCAGGCACAACACCTCTTGGAGGGTTATGTAGAGAGTGATGTCTGAAACCCACCGACATAGTGCATCATGTGCTCCCTCTCACAAGAGCAAAACACTGGCTGATACACAGGAGAGGAGACACAGCCATGGCCTCAGTTCCATGCCTATCCCATTAGGGAGGTGAACTCTGCTATTCAGCACTGTCTTTGAATGAGTATAAGCACTCAGGAAGTGCAAGGATTGTGATTGTTCTAAATTCCAGCTGGAGTGGATATAAGGGGAAGGCTTTTTGCACCCTCGCTGACACCTCTGCACAGACCAATCATAATCTAGAATATTCTCCCTCTCTTAAAGATGTGCAACTCCCATTGATTTATTACTGGTTTCTGTAGAAAATGTGTGCATATCTCAGAGGACAGAATTTGAGTTTCATCTTGCTTTTATAGCTTCCAGTAAGGCTTTTCCCATTATTTGAATGTTTTTGTGAATGTACTGTTAAAAAGAGGAGGAAACTTTTACCATTGACATGCTATGATGTTCAAGGTTTCTTTGGGTTTATTGTCATGTAAATGGACCTATTAAGCTTTAAGAGAGTTTTGATAATGATCTAGAAATGCACAGGAATAACCAGGTATGCGGCTATATTAAGGACACAACTTTATTAATTCAATAAACCAATCAGAAGTAAAAGGGAAGTTAACCTGGGCAATCAAAGCCACTCCCAAAAAAAAGGGAGGGCGAAAAAGGAGGAAGCCTCGTCCTGCCCAGGAAACAGGGAGTGGGGTAGGCATTTACAGTGAATGTATAATAGCTCCTTATTTATTTCCAAGATACTCAATATGTAAGCACAATTTTTTTGTATTAAGTATAGTAGATCCATTCAACAGAATAAAAGTTGAGTATTATCTTAGGCAAATGAAATTCACCTCAGGTGAAGAGGATCAGCACAGGCCTTATACACCACTAAAGCCTTCAGTACAGGGGTGAATATATTACATACTACAGCAAGTCATCATACCAATTGTGTAGTTAAAAAAAACAGTGAGAAGTATGTTTACTGAATAAGTATTTATATTTAAAGCCTAAATATTTTGGACATACTTCAGCCATATTAATCTCAACGAAGTCAATGGATGAGTACCCCCATCACAAGCAAAGATGAAACTCTCAATCAATTTAATAATTGGGGGAACCTTCTTCTTTCTTGATTGCCTCTGCTGCATTGCTCCCCACAAGAAAAAGAATTTGTCATGATTCATGGCAGAAACAGATGCTACCTCACATAAAATCATAAAAAAATGTCTTTTCCAGGCAAGCTATATGTAAATTATGCTTCTGTCAAGTTCTTGATTTAATACAAGTAATTCTGTATTGCCTTATAAAAAAATGGCTATTAGTGAGACAGCCTGAGAAATTGAATTTATCATCACTGTTAGTGAACATTCTACAAATAATCTGTATTATAATATAAAGTTTAGGCCCATTCCTATATTATCAGGATTTATCAGAGAAAGTGACTAATATTGATTATGAACTGGTTGAATAGCTTCAGTGTAATGCTGTGAATTACACATTGAAGTTTTCACACTGATTCAACCTAAGAACTTGTTATATATACCTTTAACATCTGGTCCTTCTTTTTTCAACCATAGTTAAAAACCAAAGAATACAGATTTATTTTTTAATCTATGAAATCAAAGTAAAGAAACAAATACTAAAACATTAGAGCACTTCAGAAGATGATAGAACGCCTTCTGTATACAATTTTTCTATTGCAGTTCTAGCAAGCACTTGTCTTATAGAAATGATTCATTAACTTTCTAAGTGGCATGTTTTCTTATTTGGAGCATACATTTCATAATATGAAAATGCCTTGTCAGATCAGTCCTAGACACTACCTATTAAAATGTTAAATTACACCTGATAAAATATAATTATAGCACTTTTGACATCCTTATGTAGCACACACTTGCATAAAGCATATTTTACTTTAGTTTATCCCCTTTAATGTAAGAATAAGTTTTAAAGCTGTAAAGAAATGTTACGTCAAATTAAAATTTACTATAAAATTTGTCCTTAAAACAAAAGAAAACAACCAAACAAGTTAAGATTATTACCTGAATCGTGTTAGGTCCCTGAAATACATTTCTTTTTTATCCCAATTAAAATGAAGACTTTCCAAAATTCAGTAACTGATGATCTGAAAAACAGAATTCATGTTAAGGACAATTTCAACAGGAAACTAAATCTCTACAAAAACCAGATATGGATATTTTGCCAGCATCCATGCTTTGGTATTAACAGAATATAATGTCAAATTGTATTTTACTTCAAGAATAGTTCAGTATCTTTCTAAGCAACACGGCTTTTTTCTCTGGAAGCCACTTATGGGAGTTGTCCAATGGTAGTGCCAAATGGATTCCATTCATATAATAGTGCTGAGAAGCAGCTTTCTGGGAGGACAACCTTCAGAGACTGATTGACAGCTAGCCTATTGACAATCTGCTGTGAAGTTTCCTAACATTTGATGGATTCATTTCCCAGTATTGCCAACCTTAAGACATAAAAAATTATGAGATTGGCCCAAAAAATCATGAGATGCACTAAATGTGGAATTTTCAACTTGAAATTATCTCACACGTATATTGACAGAGAAGTAGAGGGGAGTTAAAGGTCAAAAGACAAAAAAAAAATCCCTATGATTTGATTTTTTAAAAATCTCATGAGGAGAGGGTATGTGTAGTCTCCACCTGAGCATCCTTTGACTGGGGAACTGCCATCCCTTTCCTGCTATTGTCTTAACACAGCAGCAACACTTCTCTGCCTCTTCTTGAGAGCCACACTGAAGGAATGTGGGTGCCCTATTGAGATCTCTTCAAGGTTTGCAAATCTCAGCAAGTTTTACTTCGATATCTTCAGCAGCATAAATCAGCACAGCACCACTGAGGTCCCAGATGACATACTACGTGACTAACTTCCACAAGTTTCATTATAAAACTAAACCAAAGCAATGCTACAAAACAGTCTCACAAAAAACGTTGTGACTATATAGAGATAGCCTAAAATTGTTTCAAGACAAATTTGTCTGACTTTTTTTGTATGTTTAAACCTTATGGTAACCATATTTCAATTTTGTATAAAAAGGTCCACAGGCCTCTATCTGCAATACTTATGCACAGATTGGCAATTTAAGGGGTTCTCTTATACCAGTCTTTCATTCATTAATTAATACCTTGTACCTTATAGTCAAAGATACTATTTGAGCAATATATAAAGGTTATTTACTTAACAAATAAGCATGGCAGAATCAGACCCTATGCTTAGGGCTGTACAATAGGTTTGATCTGTCTTCTTTCATCTAAGTCAGGACATTTAACATTCCTGAATGATGGGCAATTTTTGCAGTTTCAATGACATACAAATAGTAATATACTCTGAAAAAAATGTCAGTTCGCCCAGTAGCTATTGATTGATACCTGTTGACCAAATATGAAATTAGTTTTTCTCAACATACTGAGCAATATTTGAGATGCGCTGTAACAGAATTAGATGGAGGATTTTTGTTTGATGGACAGAGGACAAGTGAGAGAGACAGAGAGAAGAGTATTTGAGATATTTGTCTTCCCATTTTGCATGACTGACCCTAGTGTTTTTAAGTTCATGATGACAGTAACTCATAAAATTTGTTAAATAATGTCATGGATTTAATGATAAAATACATCATTTGGCTAATATTTTAATTATCTGTCCAGTTAATAGAGCTAGGCTAATTATTCATTAATATATACAAATTTCCTCAAGATTTTTCTGAAAAAATGAGAACAACCCAATTCTCCTTGGAAAAGCGACCATAGTTAGAGAAAATAATATTTTAATGACTGGTGTTTTGTTCACCTGTTTTCTGTCAAACTGACAATTTTGGTGTGTGAGATATTATTGGTATCATAAATTCACTCTCTTTGCATCTTTTCACAACTGAAGTCTTGTCGTCTAAAATCACCATCATCTATATCATCTAACTCAATAAAGCCCAAGGACTATTTTCCCAAAACAGATAACTTCTGCTGAAATCCAAGAATTGAATGTGTCTGTCTAAAAGAGAAGGAGGAGAAAAAAGAAGAGAAAACAGGTTTCACATAGTGATGATTAGGACAGTATGGTGAGAATTTCAGAAAATCCCTGATCAGTGGTAGTGTAAGCCAGTATTCTGTCCATTTCCCTAGTTTCTCCTATTGCCACATGCTTCAATTTCTGAAATACTCATTCAAATAGTCACATATTTTGAAACCAAATAAAAGATGAAAGCTCTGTAAAATGGGTAACAACAATACTATTATCCCTAATGGTACAAAGCCTTCTAATTTACTTCAATTAAGTTCCTTGTTGTTATCTCTGGAATGCTGCACTGAAATTTATTAGGTGGAAGCAAATGGCTGAATGGTATTACTCCTTATGGCACACAAGGGCCATTTTCAATTTAGCATCATAATCGTAATGCTATTAACAAGCATCTACTAAAAAGATGAAAAGTAATGAAAACACCTGGTTTGAAACCTCCAGAGAGTAATCCTTCCTAAAAGGCAGGTATTTATCACAGAAATATAGGGCTGAAAGGGATCTCAAAAGGTCATCTAATCCAGCCTCTTGCACTGAGGCAGGACCAAGTATACCTAGACCATCTCTGACAGGTATTTATCTAACCTGTTCTTAAAACCTCCAATAATGGGAATTCCACAATCTCCCTAGGAAGCCTATTCCAAGTAGTTATCTATCCTTACAATTAGAAAGTTTTTTTTTTCCAAATCTAACCACCTAAACTTCCCTTGCTGCAGATAAAACCCATTACTTCTTGTCTTACCTTTAGTATACACAGAGGACAACTGAACACTGCCCTCTTTATAACAGTCCTTAATATATTTTAAGACTGTTATCAAGACCCCCTCAGTCTTTGTTTATCAAGACAAAACATGCACAGATTTTTTAAACTATTTTCATAGGTTAGGTTTTCTAAACCTTTTATCATTTTTGTTGCTCTCCTCTGGACTCTCTCCAATTTATCCACATCTTTCTTGAAGTGTGGCTCAGGACACAGTACTCCAGATAAGCACACCAGTGCTAAGTAGAGCAGACTGTTAGCTCCCATGTCTTATATGTAACACTCCTGTTAATGCACCCCCAGAATGATATTGGTCTTTTTCGCCACTGCATCATATTGTTGGCTCATATTCAATTTGTGACCCACTGTAGCCCCCAGATTCTTTTCAGCAATACTAGTACCTAGGCAGTTATTCCCTGTTTTGCATTTGTGTATTTAATTTTTCCTTGTCAAGTGTAGTACTTTGCACTTGTCTCTATTGAATTTTATCTTGTTGATTTCAGTTCAATTTTCCAATTTGTCAAGGTCATGATGAATTCTAATCCTGTCTTCCAAAGTGCTAGCAAACCCTCCTAGCTTGGTGTCATCTGCCAATTTTATAAGCATAGTCTCCACTCCATAATCAAATTTGTTAATGAAAATTTTGAATAGCACTGGACCCAGGACAGAATACTGTGGGACCCCGCTAGATACATCCCTCCATTTTTGACAGCAAATCATTGATAGCTGCTTATTGATTATGGTCTTTTAACCAGTTGCACATACACCATATTGCATCTAGACCATATTTCCCTAGTTTGTTTATTATATTTGTTTAAACATTAAATTTTGTTTTAATCAACCAATAACCTAATCTGTCCAATAGATTTAGGTTCCAGAGCAACAGAAAATGCCCACATGCTACTGAATATATTATTCCTCATTTTAGCATGCCATATAAGTGTTCTTTATTGTTTCTTTCCCCTTTAGGGGATGCTAACATGCAGGTTTTTTATTGCATCACCTGTTCAGTGCTTCTTAATTCAATGAGACATTCACCACTCTACAATCTTAGCTCAACATTAAACAGTTTCAGTTCCAATTGAATCTTCAGGGACTTTATTCTCATTCATTACATAGAAGTACATACACTCTTGGCTATTCATTGTTAGGATTAGTAGACACATTACAATGGTGTTGATGTGTTTCTCATTCCCACGAGAGAAATAGAGTAGGTCTGCAATTTGCAGGAATTTGGGTTTATCTTTCTTTTATTACACAACTTATTATAGAGCTTCCAAGGAAAATCTATGCCCAGAGATCTTAGTTTAATGATATTATAAATAAAATATTTTTAGATTAGGAAAAAAACATCATGTTTAAAGTTCACTTACAACTTCATGTACTGAATTTACTTCTCGGTTTTCACTTATCAACTGCATATGTTCTTTTCAATACATTGCAAATATTTCCAAATCCTGACTGATACAATTACTGTATTGTCACTAAATCAAAATCATATGCTTTACAAACACTTTTGATTTATACTCTCAATTGTCTTGGAAAACCAAATCTCATCTGAAAGGGGATTTTGATTACTTCTTGCATAAAACTACAGGACTATATTAAAGCATATGTAGTCAAAGCAAAGGAAATAACTACATCAAGATTAGATATACTCGTGGCTGTTATTGCAACTAGTGGATTATTATAAATTCTGAAAGTAGACAGAACCTTCTCATTAAGGCATGCAAAAATGTCAGCCCAGAATAAAATGAAGTGTTTAAAGTTGCTGTTGTTAATGCCTCCTATGTTTTGACCTGGCAGCAAAACTGAGCCCATCTAAAGCCCCTCCCTGGAATCCTAAGAGCTGAGCAGGGACTTCCTTCTTCAGAGGCAAAAGGTCCCCACAATCCTGTCTCTCCCTCCATATGTTTTATAAAAAGAAGAGAGGCCCAGGCCCCTGGGAATGAAGAGAGAGAGGCAGCAGGAGCTATGAATTTCAGAGTCCCAGGATCTCTGATGTGAGAACCCACACAGTCACTTTTCCACAGCTTCAGCAGTAGATCAGCTAATCTGATTAAATATGCAATGTTAACACTGCAGCAGTCCCTGCTTTGGCTACTTCTGCAAAGACTCCAGCCAGGAGGAGCAGCTTCAGAAGGAGCCAAAGCGGGCACTGCTGCACTGAGAGGGAAAGGGTAAAATGGGGACCCCTCTGGTGCTCCCCCAGACTCAGAATACACCCCCCAACACACACATAAACACACTGTGGGAGCACTAAAACTCTGGGTGTGCCACTCCTCCCTCTCGCCCCATGGCCATGAAGAAAAACTATAGAGAGAAACCAACTAGTAGGAGCAGGAGCAGACAAAGAAGGAACCTTTGGACATTCTGGACATTTCCACAGCTCTGACTGAACATTCTCTGCCCTGGGCTGACTGGCTGTTTGTTCCAGCCCTCTCCCTCCCTCAGAGCCTCTTCACCTCAGCTTCACTCCATACCTGCCCCTCTTTAGCCTCTTCTCTCCTGCCTGGTCTCCCTCACTTCCCTTCCCTTTAATGGCCCTTCTCCCTTCATTTTTCATACTGTTTAGGTCAGACCGTCCTAACTAACCCCACTGAAAAAATCTGCAGAATGAACATGATGTTTGCTGCCAGCATATTATTCACTCTGTTGGTGTGTTCTACCCCTTCCCCATCCCTGTGTCTCTCTTGTCTGTTTAAACTCTTAGAGTCAGAGACTGTCCAAACTCTGTGCCTAGCACAATGGGGCCCCATTCTTGGTTGGTCCATAGGCACTACTGTAATAAATATGATTAATAAAAAAGTAAATGGAAATTCTCCTTTCTTATTATTAGAGAGAATTCTTTCCAGGTGTCCTGTTGGTAAGTCTTGCCCACATGCTCAGGGTTTAGCTGATCGCCATATTTGGGGTCGTATATTTGCCCACGTCAGATTGGCATAGGCTCTGGGGGTTTTCCACCTTTCTGTGCAGCATGGGGCGTGGGTCACTTGCTGGTGGATTCTCTATCCCTTGAAGTCTTTAAACCATGATTTGAGGACTTCAATAACTCAGTCATAGGTTAGGAGTGTAGGTACAGGAGTGGGTGGGTGAGGTTCTGTGGCCTGCATTGTGCAGGAGGTCAGACTAGATGATCATAATGGTCCCTTTTGACCTTAAAGTCTATGAGTCTATGACAGTATTGCCTACTTCTAGGATAACTGCATGGTAACCATCCTTAGAGAACTAAGGATGTTATTTTTGAACAAGACAATGGGGATCAGTGCAAAGTGAACAGTAGATATGAGAAAGCCAAAAGCAGTTGCTAAGGTTACAACAACCTACTAACAGGTGGTGCCGGTAGAAGTGGCAGATGTGTTTCCTGGGGTTGTTTGACTCCAACCGAAACAATCTCTCAGTTGTGAACAGATGTCCTACTGAAGACTCAGAGAAGAGGACAGAGAATAAGAGTGATTTGGCTAGAGTCTATGAAAGAAAATTAATGTCTCTTTCTCCTACACTGAACGATTCTCTTCCCCCTCTCTCTCGAACTGGCAAATACAAAAATGAAACACTCTCCTCCCAATGTGTACCACAATATCTGTCACACCAGGCAGGATCCACCTGCTGTAAATGCCACTTCTCAGCAGCAAAAGTCAGCATGGCTATCATCCATTTGAGAGAGAGATTCCGCAACACAGTTATAATCCTGCCTTATTTTCACTACTTAGCTCGCTCTTTATTTTCTTCCAAATGTTTTTGTTTGTTTTCCCTCTTCATACTGTACTAAGTTGTACAGAATGCTCCCAGGACAAAAAAATTGGCGCATTACTAAAAGCTGTGATTATTGGGTAATTAATTTGGCTGCTGAATAATCAATCCAAATTGTTTTAAGTTATTCAGAGTCAAAATCATTTTGCACTTAAGCATAAAACAAAGGGAGACAAGCTGCTGAGAATTAATGGGGACTAGAATTGCTTAATGATGAACTCACACTAGGTTCATTCAGGGCAGTAATCAATTCCTTATAGGTTCTTCACTGATGGCTCTATCCATCAAATGTAGCTTCCCCAAGAATGACAAAACTGCTTGTGTCATAATGATTTTCCTTCATGTTTATCATTAAGAAGCTAATCCATCACTTGGCAAGTACTTGTTTGCTGTTATTCTACCTTCAGGTCTTTTAAGTGTCAATAGCTGTCTGGGTTGACCAGCATGACCTTTACCTTTCATGCTTATGCTTGGTGCTGTAACATCTTTGTGAATGCACTTATCACACACAGCAAAGCCCAGCTTATTAACAACACACTGCTTAAATGGTAAGAAAAAAGTATCTGTCTCTTAGTGAAACAAAAAGTAATGCTTATGACATTTGTTGGATTTGGAAGCTGCACTGCAGCTACTGCAGATAATTCAAACTTCTCCTGAAGTTAAACAATAAAATTAATTCTGTCAGGTTTCCCAATCTGTATTCTACACACAAAGTTGTGGAAAAAATCATAATATTTTGCCAAGTCAACCTATATCTATTCCTTTTACATGGAAATCTCTATTATGAATAATTGTTTCCCCGTGTTTATCAGATAAATTTAATAAATTCTTCAAATCAGCTCCATGTTGCCCCAAATTTAGATTACAAAAATATATTTTATATAAGCATAGACAGATAAATCAGCACAACCTTTTAAAATCTCCATGCGCTGTTAGTTCCAGGCAACACAGATACTGTTCAAGTGTTCAGTGATAGGCTATTGGTGTATATGGGGAAGGCTGATCTTGTGGTTAAGGCAATAGACTGGGACTCGGGAGATTCCGCTCCCAACTCTGCTACCGCTTCCCTTTGTGACTTAGAACAGTCACTTAATCTCTGTTCCTTGGATCCCTATCTGTAAAAAGGGAAACAGGAAGCACTATCTTTGTCCTATTTGTGTTTAAGCTCATTAGGACAGGGGCTATCTTACAAAGGAACCAGTGATTAAAACTAGACTGAAACAGGAAGGAGAGCGCTCACCACTCCAGCCAAGTAGGAAGAAAAGCTGTGAAGGGGCATTACCCAAAGGTGGGGGAGCTCCCATTACTCTAAATCAGTGGTTCTTAACCTGAGTTCGATCGAACCCCAGGGGTTCGGTGAGTCAGTCTCAGGGGTTTGGCGGAGGTGTGTGTGTGTCCATTCCGTTCACCACGGTTGCCAGGTGCATTAATATACTTTTGGCATTCACACAATACTTTTATGGCATTTTCAATGTTTCACCATAAGAAACTGAAGGATATTGACGAATATTTATGGCAAATTCTAAAATTTGTTGCGTAATTTATGGCAAAAAATGCCATACATGGCACGACCTGGCAGCCCTGCCGTTCACCCCACTCGTATGATTCGTGACGTCACGCTCCGCACGGCTATCATTGGCTGCTCGCTTGGCCTTGATATCTGTGCTGCAGAGAACTTGGTCGCTCAGTAGTCGACTTGTGACTGTCGTGATTGTACGTCATTTGTGATTTCCTTTTTAATATTCCAATCCCTTCGTACTATGTCGAGCAAAAAAAGAAAGTGGTCAGACGAATACGTACAATATGGATTCACGTGTATAATGGAATGTGATGGGAGTCAGCGTCCTCAATGCATGATTTGCAATGCCAAGTTGAGCAATTCTAGTCTAGCACCGGCAAAACTAATGGAACACTTCCTAAAGCAGCATGGAGATGGGAAATACAAGAACACAATGCTTGCTGAATTCAAGGTGAAGAGAGCCAGATTCGATGAAAGGGCTACTCTGCCTGTTCTCGGCTTTGTACCCATCGACAAACCGATCTTAACAGCATCATACGAAGTTGCGTACCTGATCGCAAAGCAGGGAAAACCACACACCATTGGTGAAATACTCGTAAAACCAGCTGCGTTGAAGATGGCGAATATCATGCTGGGAAAAGCTGCTGAAAATAAGTTGTCCCAAATTCCTCTTTCAAATGACACCATCAGCAGCAGAGTAGATGACATGAGCAATGACATCTTTGCTCAAGTAGTTGCAGATCTGATATCAAGCCCAGCAAAATTCAGCCTCCAACTCGACGAGACCACCGATGTTTCCAATCTAAGCCAGCTTGTTGTATTTGTGCGCTATGTGAAAGACGACATGATAAAGGAAGATTTTTTATTTTGTAAGCCTCTTACAACAACAACTAAGGCAGCCGACGTGAAGAAACTTGTGGATGACTTCTTCAGAGACAATGATCTTTTGTGGGATATGGTTTCTGCAATTTGTTCAGACAGAGCTCCAGCCATGCTGGGACGAAACTCTGGTTTTGGTGCGCTGGTGAAAGTCGATGCTCCACACATCATTGTTACGCACTGTGTTCTGCACAGGCATGCGTTGGCAACAAAAACCTTGCCTCCAAAACTGGCAGAAGTATTAAAAATTGTAGTGGAATGTGTGAACTATGTGCGAAATAGTGCTCTGAAGCACCGCATCTTCAAAGAGCTGTGTAATGAAATGGGCTCTGAATTCGAGGTACTTCTGTACCATTCTAACATTCGGTGGTTATCCCGGGAAAGGTGCTGAATCGTGTTTTTGCCATGCGTGTGGAATTATCCCTGTTTTTGCGAGAGCACCAACATTGTCATGCAGATTGCTTCGAAAATTCTGAGTTCATTCTCATTTTGGCGTACATGGCCGATATCTTCGATGCTCTCAATCATCTCAATCAACAGATGCAGGGGGGTGGAGTCAACATCATTGAAGCGGAAGAAAACCTGAAGGATTTTCAAAAAAAGCTACCGTTATGGAAACGACGAACAGAGAATGATAACTTCGCAAACTTTCCCCTGCTGGACGACTGTGTAAGTAAGATCGAAGATGTGTCTGGAATCGGAGACATTTCTGTACCCGGGGAACTGAAGCAAGCAATTGCCATGCACTTAGATGAGCTCGCAAAGTCTCTCGACGGATACTTCCCCACCAGAGAGTCATATCCAGCATGGGTGAGACAGCCGTTCACGTTTAGTGTTGCGACAGCAGATGTCAATGATGAGTACCTCGACGAAATCATTGAACTTCAGCAGAGCCAGGTTCAACAGCAGCCTTCAGAACAACAACGCTCTCAACGTTTTGGTGTCACCAAATCATATCGTACCCTCTTATTGCTAAGAAAGCCCTTGAGATACTCATACCGTTTGTTACAACATATCTTTGCGAGCAATCCTTTTCGAGGATGGTAGACATAAAAACGAAGAAAAGGAACAGACTTTGTTGCGAAAATGATATGAGAGTGGCACTTGCCAAGGTGAAGCCGTGCATTTCTGAACTTGTCTCTGAAAGCCAACAGCAAAAGTCACATTGATTTGCAGTAAATATTCATTGAGTTATGTTTTTGTGTGACATTCATGTTTTGTTGGTTTTGTTCTTTGAACACAGTGATTTTATGTGCAACTGATGCATGGTTCATTTTGTGCACTAATAAAATATATATAATCTATGTTTTGAATTTGAAAAAAAAAACATTTTATTTTTCCAACTATGAAGGGTTCGGTGAATGCACGTATGAAACTTGCGGGGTTCAGTACCTCCAACAAGGTTAAGAACCACTGCTCTAAATCCTGCAAGAGGGTCAGGAATGGACAAAAAAATTCCCAACTTTCAGTTCACCTCTGTCAGATCTGACCTGGCTGTTTATTTTAGAGACTGCTTCTCAGCTGCCAGAAATTGTTGTACTTCTACTTCTCAGGAGGACAATTCTTTTATATTGCAGACGATTACATAGACCCACACTCTCTCTCTCTCTCTCTCTCCTACTATTACGTTCCAGAGGGGTAGCCATGTTAGTCTGTATACAGCAAAAACAACGAAAGTCCTGTAGCACTTTAAAGACTAACAAATTTAATTTCTGCAGGAATAAGCTTTCGTGGGCTGTAACCCACTTCGTCAGATGTAAGGAATAGAAATCAGAGAGGAGGTATATATATATATACATCTAAGGGTAAGGAACAACAATGGGAAAGTTAGGTATGAGCAAAGTCCATTCAGTTAGAGTAGTTGAGGCCTATTCATAACCATTGATTAGGAGGTGAGAATGTCTTAACAGTGACCATTACTTCTTGTAATGAGATAACCATTCCAAGTCCCTATTTAGACCCAGTTTAATTGTGTCGAGTTTGCAGATGAGTTCCAGTTCTGCAGTTTCTCTTTGAAGTCTGTTTTTTACGTTTTTTTGTAGAAGTACAGCAATTTTCAAGTCAGCTACAGGGTGTCCTGGGAGATTGAAGTGCTCTCCGACTGGTTTATGGATGTTACCATTTTTTATGTCTGATTTGTGTCCATTTATTCTTTTGCGTAGTGACAGTCCAGTTTGGCCAATGTACGTGGCAGAGGGGCATTGCTGGCACATGATGGCATATATTACATTAGTAGATGTGCAGGTGGATGAACTCCTTATGGTGTAGCTGATGTGGTTAGGACCAGTAATGATGTCACTAGAGTCGATGTGTGGGCAGAGCTGGCAACGGGGTTTGTTGCAGAGGTATGTTCCTGGGTTAGTGTTCTTCCTGTATGGTGTACAGTTGCTGGTGAATATTTGCTTCAAGCCCCCTAACCTGAAGCAAATGTTCACCAGGATATGTGAACTGTGATTTAACTGCTAAAGTCTCCAAAAATTCCATCCTCATTGAGCATGCTTGAGTGTCCTAGCGCTGACCACACTGTCATGCATCAATCCCACAGAGCAAGTGAGCATGTGCCAACCTCCCACAGCTACTACATGTGACAGGACTGCTCATGAGTCACCCCAACAGAGTGACTCAGCCTCCTCCAGCCCAGGCCTACAGAGGTGAAGCTGAACTTTCCTGTAATTGCTAACTCCTGGCTGCTGTGGACTGGCACAGGTACTAGAAATGAGAGCAGGGAGCCTGTTTCTCCTGTGCTCTCAGTCACCTCTTGCTGGCATCCAGGCAGTCGGTGGGGTGAAGCCACTTGAATCAAATGCAGAGGATAAGATCTGGGCCTTGGCTTTGCAGGGAAGGGTCTGGGGATTAGATGGGGACAAGAAACCTGAGAGGCAGAGACTGGGACTGGAGGTTGACAAGGAGACTAGGTCTCAATATCTGGAGGGACATGGGAGGGCGGAGACATGGACACAATAGGGGGTGGGGAGCAGGACAGAACTGAGATTGGATGAGGAGCCATGAGGAGGAAAGACTGGCAGGGCAAGGAGACGAGGCCGGGGAATCAGGGGGCAGTGGGGAAGGAGAGAGAGATCTGACAAAGAGCTGTGGTGCAGGGAGAGAACTGGGGATGGTTGGACAAAAGATACTAGGAAGAAGGAGCAGACTAGGAATACCTAAGCAAGAAGACTAAGAGCAGGAGCGTGGGAGACTGGACTACATAATGCCAAGAACTCTGAAAAAATCAGGTCCTTGGTGTTAAATTGGGCAGCCAAAATTAATGGATACTTTTGACCTTAATCTGTGTGTCTCAGTTTGCCATCTGTAAAACGGGGATAGTATCCAATCACTTGACATGTGTGTTGTGAAAATCAATTCATTAATGTTTGTGAAGCACTGAGATACCACAGTAATGAGCACTATGGAAAAGTCTATGAGGAAATCAAGAATTCTGTCTTCACAGCAGGCTTAGAATAGTGTGCAGTAAAGAAGGCCTGGGGGCCACATGTTGAATGAGAAGAAAAACTATTCAATAGCTTATAAAATGAGTACTGTCCTTTCTGTGCAATGATTGAGGCAAAATACCTGTGGGGAAAAAACTAGCATGTGATGATCTAATTAAAGACATTATGCATATGTACAAGCATCCTTTAATACTACCTTTTGAGTGCTTGACTCTGCAACCTTAAAACCTTGTTTTAGTTTTATGTGTGTAATATATCCACACACACCCTTTGTGACAAGTGAGCTCATCTCAGGCCAAAATTTGCTAATACACTAGTGGTTATACATTGGGAAACACGGCTAGCTAGCTGGAAAGGGTGACCTTTCAATCAGCTTGCTAACATCTAATGTTGGTGGTTTTATTTGTACAAGAGTTCCACACACACCCATAATAAGAGGCTAAAAATCAGGGGCTAGAATGCAAGATTATTGTCATCCCACAGTATAGGGCAGTGCACAGATGCTCTGCCCTAGAATGGAATTGAGGTTCAGTCACAATTCCTCTCTTGTTCCTCCCTTACTCTGTGTGGGACTAAGTTACTTCATTTAATCCCTTTTGAGGATACAACTCACTCCCACTCCCCCATTTGTCTTTGGCCAGCTTTGAAGGCTGTTACGTAGGAAAGCAGAGCCTGATTCCACTGTTATTTGCCTTCAGGGAGATTATCTGTTGCACTGCCCCACTCTCCCCTCCACTACATCTTGGTGCATTGAAATGGATCCTATTTGCCTTCAAAGGATGTATTAAAGGGGCTACATTCTGTCTTCTCCACTATACAGAGCACGATCTTGCCCAAAAGGTTTACTTTCTCTTTTTTCATGCAATTTCATCTGAATTCATTAGGAAGCAAAGCCCCTACTGTCTGTTCCCACCAGGAGAATGTAGCTCAATCACACATCATCCTACTACAATGTAAGTTTAGTGACAAAGTGAAACAAATACCAACCTAGTGTAGTATCCATCCAACTTTTCTCAAGGGGCTACACAAGGTTAATGAGCATGACCAATCTTATTAAGGATTCAATGATCACAATTAGCATTAAAACTCTGATCAGCTTCCACCTGTTCATCATTATGACTGAACATCAGTAAGGGTAATCTTTGTTTTAAGAAGTGACTGAAATCCCTGTTACTAGCACTCAGAGCTATCATCATAGAGCATACATGATGTGCATATATGATGGCTTCTGCAGTATTAGTGCTAGTATAATTGAATAGTCTATGCATGCATGTTACCTAACTTGTTCTTACTCAGCTGAATGGGTAGAGTCAATACAGTAACAGATTCTTTATCTGCTTGGATGTGGCTGACGCCCTCATTTGGTTCTAAAGAAGAACTGAAATCATTGTTGGAGATGAAGAGGAACCAGCTTGACTGTCAGATCTCAGGATGAGTATGTGGGTTTTACAACTGGAAAAAAGAACAAAAACAAAACCCAAACTCATGTGTTTATTTGTTAACAGAACAAATCTGGGATGTGAACCCAGCAAGTCCATTTGAAAAAGCCACTCGAACTAAAAAGCACACTTTAAGGCCAAGGTCTCCCCCTAGAAGAGAGGATGACACGTAGGAGTACCAGTGAGCAATCTTTCCTTTCCTAAAGTAAATGCTCCTGTTTTACTAATGCAGCATAATGGTCTATAGTAAGTGAATGAAACAGTATGGTGTGATTGTTTAAAAACATTTAAAGGCTCAGCATTTTAAATTAAATTATGTAAAAAGAGGGAAAATTTGCAGACAATAATGGAAACACTTGTTACAAAATAGCTGTACCTGTCTGCCACTGGCACTCTGTGTGCTGTTAGGAAAGTCACCTAATCCACTGATTCAGTTTCCCACGTGTAAAATAAGGAACAGAATATTGTTTATAGAGCCTCTAAGAAACTTTCAAGAAAGAAGTTATTTAAGTGCAAAGAATGCATTTGTATTTATATGTACACTAGTGTACACACAGAAGTTGTCAAGAGGGGACCTGTGACCTACATTCCTACCACAGCCAAGTCTCCCACTGGCATGAGCAGTTTTGGTTATGCAAGGAATGCATGGGAAGCCCAGCTCCTTTTCCTATTGATATTAATGAGAGTTTTGCCATTCACATCAGTGAGAGCAGCAAAATTTCAGTGTAGTCTCAGAGGAACGTCACATGTCATTTCTTCTACATAGCTGGATACAAGTTGATTTCATTCTCTTCCATCCTCCTCAAATTCCAATATCATTGTGAATATTATACAATTCAAGATGGTTAAAGTAGCCCCAACCACTACTCTCCGCCTCTCTACAGGTTCTTATAAGAAACTACACATGAACTTATTATTGGAGCAAAATTAACTCAGCACTTATTCCATGTCATTATTGTATTTCCCTGAATGCACAAAATCTGCTTGCCTGCCCTCATAAGCATGTTAAATTGACATGCATACAGCCCACAGTATATTTCATCAGCTGTGGTACAACAGCTATTTGTCACATTCTATGTGAGCATTATGGGATCTGAAAGAGTAATCAGCATGAACCTTTATTTTTAAGGTTCTAAAACGGTGCAAAATATTTTATATATATTTAAGTTTTCAAGGCTAGAAACTAGGTTTGTAGGAAATTTTATTTCCTTTTTTGGCAGTACATGAATAAAATAACTATCAAAGGAACAAAACCTTAGAAATTCACATACACTTAAAACAAGTTGAGAATAGTTACCCCATCTGAGAAGGGAGTCACATTTAACCAAACTAGTTAAACCAGCTGTTTAAGACAAGACAAAATATTTTACTAGTTTTAGATTTTCCTTTTCTTCTTTTTCTCTAGCTAAAGAACAGTTTTTTTCATGGAATTTGGCAGGAACTTAACCTTTATTTCAAGGAGATAAATTACTTTTTCATAACATTTTATCATATCAGCAATTCAACTCCACAGATCAAGACAGAGAGGAAATTTTATCAGGATAAATAGAGGGTTCCATTGAAAACAAATTGGTTCCAAATGAGATGAACCAGCCTCAGTGGAAGAACAAGAGAATTCTGAAGTTTCTCAAAGGATTTCCACTTGAAAAATAGGAATGGACAAACTACTTTAAGAAAAAAGGCCTGAACTTTCACTTGTTTCTCCCACAGCCTCCAAATCTGAACTGGAAACTTGTAACCAAAACAGACTTTTAGATTACTTCCTTCACCTCTCCAACTTTTCTGGTTCAGTAGCAGAGTTAACCAACATGTTTTTCAGTATATATTGCCAGAGGGAGTGGCCAAAATTAATGATGGCTGTGAAAACAATGAAATAAGTAGTAACATCATGCAGTCTGCATGTGTTGCAAGGAAACATGTGACTTAAGCTGGGAAATTCAGAACTGATTCTGAATTTCAGAGTTGGGTTGTGTTCAGATCCAAGGTTTGTACTCATCATTAGTTGTAAATGATTGCTGACAGTGAGCACTGTTCTGTCACCTTCACTTATACTTCAGTGGGACAATTCCTATGTATAAGTAGTACTCGAGTATGGGTTACGGAATTAAAGTTGAGTGCAAGAGGATAATAAAAATATTAAACACTTTTTCACATAAGGATCTGTTTAATCTAACTTTTCCTTCATGTCTCTCATGTGCATGTCCTGCCATCATGACAGACACTAGCCTGAAAAGTGGTCCCTGATTTCCTGAAATCTAAAACAGTCTGGAACAAATCCTGAATCCCTGACCCAGATAGTCATTTCTTAGGCTCTGTTCCTGCACATCTGAGTAGTCCCATGAGTTCTGCTTGAAAATGAATGGCAGAATATAGTCACGAGTAAGGACTTCAGACTTTGGCCCTGATTTTCATAACATCCTCAGTAGAGTGATGGTAAAAATCTGCATATCAGCCTGTTTATTTTGTATATACTCTCCTAATTCTTATAAAATAACAATTTGCTGTTTTTTGTTTTTTCAAAGTGACAAATATATAATCCTATGCTTTAGTGGCCTAGTTAGTATCAACAGTTGAGCATCGTGGCATCAGTCACCACTACAGAGGAAGAGCAGTGGGAAGTTTGACAACACTAGTTATTCCCCCCTGGAGTGCTACCAAATTAAACTAAAGTTGTCATACTACATTTTGCCTTAGGGTAAAGAAATGGAGAAAATGTTGCAATCAGAATGGACTAGCCCTTGCGACAAGGCATTTACTAATGCAAATGGCTAACATTTCATAGATAAGCACGGTTTTCTCTCCATTAAAAACTAGCTTCAGATGTTGCAGAAATGTTAAAATAAAATGTAAGCAATTATTCTGGAACAAGTTATGTTTTGTTACATCCTGTTTTTCAACGTAGTTGCTGCTCTTAGATACCAGCCTTAATTTACCCAAAGGCAAGACTAAAATCAGCTGATTCCCCAGAGTTCAGAAGACAAATAGCATCTCAGGAGTGAGAGAGTACATAGCTTTGGGAATCCTGAATAATGTAAACAAGTTATATCTGCACTGATTTCTCCCCAACACTCCTTTCTTCCCTTCTGAATTCTCTGTTGTTGTAAGGATTGTCTCTCTCTCTCTTTCTCCAGATAAAAACTGCACACCCTAGTCACAGAAATAAATCCAGGCAATATGAGAATATAGAATTCAGAGACATCTTTGTGTTAGCAGATGAAAATAATGAAAATAACTTATCCTAATGTCTGTTATTTAGATTTAACTTGTATTCATTTTTGCTCACATGAACAACAGATAAGGTGGCTGAAAATCAGCAGACTATTATTACACCATATCAGCTCCATCCAGCACATCAGGTTTATACTATTAAGGAGTCAAGTCAGCCTCTTTCACCACTGAAAAAGACTCTATTGCTGTTTCAGAGAGGATCTCTTTATGGGAGAAGTACTACAAAATGTATTAGGGATAAGACCAAAGAAATTACCCTTCAAAAAACCTATAGTATTTAGCAAAGAACATATCCCTTCTATAGAAAGCTCAGTATTCTCTATTACACTCTAGGACTTTTCCATAAGAAATGGCTGGGCAAGGAAACAGCGCACTGGAAATTCTAGGGATTTCCTTGCGCAAGATACCAGTGGCTGTTGATGCAGAATTCTGCTTTGCAAAGTGTATCTAGGGATGAAAAATACTCATTGATATCTTACCAGCGAGTCTGACTCCTAAGGAAGGAAAACATAGTGCTATAAGGCTAGGGACTACTGTGAGACATTGAACCACCACATAAGATGACTGGGCAGGAGTCCACAATAGCAGATCCCATTGCAGAATTCAGGGCATGTAGCAGGTTGGAAGGAACCAACCTACTTTGAAAACATTATTGCTTCCAGGAAAAAGACCACAAAAGAAGATGGTTAGGATGTCATTATCATCAACATGGGTGAGGAGTGAAGAAAGAGTAGTTATGTCAAGAGAAGCCTATATTATTCCCCTTTCTTGTAATTCTTCACACTATCAATTTTCTCTCTGATGAAAAGGGACGATGTGACTTAGCATAAAGTAATAATACCGTAGATAAGCATGAAAAGAAAACTGATTATAGGTCAGATTCTGAAGAAGAAGAGGAGAACAGGAACAAAAGAGCAATGACATGCTGTTACCATGAACACCACAGATATTATTTTGCTCAATAGGTTTAATCCCATTAAAGTAGCTACTTTTTCAAATTATGATAGTGCTTCAGCAGAAAAAAGCATAAAACGAAACTGTGATTCACTAAGTGTAACAATGAAAAGCGTTTTAATATTTTGTT
This sequence comes from Emydura macquarii macquarii, assembly GCF_026122565.2. Taxonomy (NCBI): domain Eukaryota; kingdom Metazoa; phylum Chordata; order Testudines; family Chelidae; genus Emydura; species Emydura macquarii. The sequence goes on along the minus strand of NW_027131485.1, from coordinate 20,876,946 downwards.
TAAATAAAAGGATTCTCTGTGTGGAGCTGTGTTAGGTTTGGCTGAATCTTTGGTAAAAGGGAAACTGTCAGAATTTTAACTAACTACTCAAAATTTTCCTCTTAGTGAGGGAACAATATAATTCCATCCATCAGAGGATCACAAGGTGCTTTACAAACATTACCGAACACCCCTTGAGATAAGGATAGTATTGTCCCCATTTTAGATGGCAAAATGGAGCACGAAAATGTTAAGAGGTTGGCCCATGATCACACAGGGTATGTCTTCACTGCAAGTTAACTCGGGTCATCAGTATCAGACTGAACACCCTGGTTAGCCTAGCCCAAATGTGAGCAACCATATTGCAAAGATATGCCAGTGTTATTGTATCCTTATCGGTGCTGCACTCCCTCCTGTATGTCACTAGGACTTCTGGAGGCAAAGGCCATGGTTCGTTGCGCTGCAGTACACTAAACTGCTCTATGATTCTTTGCCTGTGAATTGTGGGAAAAACTCTCTCTCCTCCTGGCCACATGGAGGGAATTGTAAGAAGGCAATGGTGGACTATTGGTACTTGAGTGATTTAACCTGCCTCCTCACTGCAAAGCAGCAGGACCCCAGCCTGGCATTTGAACTTTAGCCTACAACCTCAGACGAACCAGCTAGCATGTGCAGAAAGCACCACTAAACCTGGGTGTCAAGACTGTGTGTGTGGGCAGGGCCAGATTTACACCTTACGCACCCCTCAGCACAGCATCTTCAGCACTCTCCCCCTGCCTACAGCTGAACTTCATGTTTTCTGTGTGGGCGGGTGGGGACAAGGAAGAGAGAGGCTAGCCGGGTTAGCTCTGCATGTGGGGGCAGGAGGGGAAGAGGGGCTGGGGTCACCAGCTCAGCCAGGCAGGGGGAATATGCTCACCCCTGGGCTCCCACTTCCAGCCTGGCCTCAGGGGAAAGAGGAAGAGCAGGATGGCAGGGCCCCGGGAGAGAGGAGGAGGAGCAGGGAATGGGGCAAGAGTTCCAGCACTCATGCAGGGCCCCTGGGCATGGGTCCTGTTGGCCCATGCAATAATCCGCCACTGTTTAGGTGACCCTAGAGCTCCAGCGTCCCTAGGCATGTGCCTACTGTGCCTAATTGGAAATCCAGCCCTGTTTGTGGGGAGAAGATGGATTAGGGTAACACATGAGTAACAGCTCACATGAACCTTGCAGTGAAGATATACCCACAGTATATCTGTGGCAAGGCTGAAATTAAAACCCAGATCACGCAAGCCTGTGACTTTCCACAGAACAAACTGTCACCTCTAGAGAAAAATCAGAAAGTAAGAGATGTAAAGAGAGGTACCAAGTTACAACTTTTGAGAATCACACCAATACTGAGGACCAGATTATGCCTCCCTTATGAACACTGAATAGTACTTACTTTGCAAGTAGTTCCACTGAAACCAATGTGGCTTTCACACTGTAAAGTACTGCTCAGCATAAGTGTGAAAATTCTCTCCCTTCTCTTCAAGTTCATATGAAAGTACTGAAATAATCAGCCTCCTTTTATAACCAAAATATATGATAAGTAGATAAGATCTCTTTTCTGAAAAGAGGCACATCAGGCATTCTCTGGCCATTCTTAAATACCTGACAATAAATGTGCAGGACTGAAACAAGCTGTGGGCTAGACTGAGCCTGTACAAACTGCCTGAGCAAGGAGTGGTGCATAAGCCGTGCCATCCCAGGAATGTGGAAGGAATTGTGATTCTGATACCTTTGTAAAGAATAATTCCCAACCTGCTTCCTCCTTGCTTTCAGATGGAGGGAGGTAGAAATTTGCAGTTGGCCACTACCAACAGCAAATTGACATCCCTGCATTCAGTTCACTAGTGCGGGTCTGGAGGGCAGAGCTAAGTCTCCACTCCCTGTCACCCCACATTTATTTGGAGGGTGGGGAGAATTAGTGGCAATGTGTCTGTTTACTTCTGAACCTAAGGTCAAGGCGGTCTGTATTGGGACATAGAGCAGAGAGAGGCTGATTACCTTTTTTGCCTCTGCATGGGTATGTAGTCCAAATTACATTCTAGCCCTTTAACTGCCAGCATAAAAGCCAGACCATGGAGCAATAAAGACACCAGAACCATAAAGCCCAAAGATACTAATAGAGCCTGTGAAAAGAAAGGAAAAATCGTGCTTTAAGTGAATTGTGCCTTTTCATTAACTTATTTATGTAGTACCATTAAGTACATGTCCCTTCACAATAAGTAGAACGTGCCAGACAAGTAAGAACCCAGCACCAAAACAGCTTACAATCCAAAAGGAACAAATGGGTTCAATACAGTGCAAAACAATATGGAAAGAGACTGTGCAAACTGAAAGTTGAATAACCATTGTGTATCTGGAGCTTGCTCTGTCCGCTAAAGAATCCTTCTCTGAACTACCATCAAATCAGGCAATTTGCAGGGTGTATTCTGTAGGTGAATGAACAGTTCTAGACAACTGATTTAAGCGTTCAGTGCTTGCATTTGCTATTTAAGTCAGCCAGCAGCTGACTTAAGTGTATGCAAATGTAAAGTTTGCTGCTAAGTTTCTATAAATTCCATGCAATACTTTGTGGCAACCCATACAGGGACTATACTGATGGCAGCTGCCTTTGTGAGCTTGCCAGAGACTGCAGTAGTTGGCTGCTTTCCAGCAAACCGGTAAAAAAAAAAATTACTACAAATTTGTTACAAGCATCAACTGACGTACAAAGTAGCATAATCTGCATAAAACTGCATTAGTGTGCTATCACTTATCACCATTACTAACAGTTCAACTCCAGCAGCTAGAATTCTGGATTTTAACCAATCTGTCTATTTAACATTCTAAAGATGTATTTTAGGATGTGTCTAAGCTTTGTAACAGCCATTATCACTTAAACCATTTTGAGATCATTCTGCTATCTTTGAGTTTTAATATAAATTGTATGTGTTCTCTACTAACATTTGTATACACTTCCATTATCACACAGGAAGAATATTTTAAAAGCATTGTACTGTGCTTTGAGTAAAAGTCACCCCATTAATATAATTAAAATGCATTCTCAGCAGAGTAATGTGGCATAATCTACCAGAGTCAGTCATTTCATAAAACCCTACTTTAAAAAATTATAGTCTTACTTTTGCAAAACAAATTGTGCGGAGTCCCTTTGCAGTTATGGAGAGAAGGCAACAGCAAAGATGTTTAACTCAACATATAGGCCTGGACTCCACACACCCCTGGTGCCCCAATAGTTTAAGTGTCTTTTTGAAGCCACCAGAAACCAGTCAGAGCCTCATTGAAGTCTCATTATATCAAGAAGCAAGAGCATCATAATTGGAAGGTGGTCTTCATTTAATTCAGCTATCAAGATGCTTATGGGATCTGATTACTGTAACTGACCCACTATTCAGGAGGTTACATGACACTGCTTCCCTCCCTTGCCCTCTGTGGCTGATCCACAAAGGGATAGCCAACTACTAACAGAGTTAGTCAGTTAGCTTAAATGAGAGAGGGTTGTGTTGCAGGCCTGAAAGTCCAATATTCAAACCCTCCTGTCAATCTTTGTTGGAGTTGCAATTTAGCCTTTGTCCTTTCTTCACCACATCCCCTCCACCATTGTTTGTTGGCTTCATTCATGTCTAAATTTTAATTGTAAAATTCTTTTAACTGTAAAATTCAAATTTAATTTGTAAAATTCGGACAATACACCTTCAGGTACTGCAGAAATAATAAACATTAATAATACAATGTGTACCCTCTCGCCTCTTAAATTCTGCCTATCAACACTAATAATATTCTGAACTGGATTATATAATGCATTGGGATGGAGTCAAACGCTGAACTGGATTATTAGTTGATTGGAATTACTGTTTTACATCATTGCCTTTAAAACATTAGCAATTTTTTAAACATTCATTTATATTTTATCACATCTATTCAAATACCTCATCATTTGCTTAACTTTTACACCTGTGAGAGAAAAAATTAAAATTTCACATAAAAAACTGTTTACATAATTCTAGATTAATTCTCAAATTGGTAAGAGAAACAGGTTTGTACCATATATGCTAGACACCTGCCAGCAAAAAGGGTACTTTGTCATCTCAGTGAATGAGAAATTAGATGCATACTACCCATTAGTGATGAGAAATGTGCAAATGAGCCCCTGGCAGAGAGATGAAACTATAACACCAATGTGTGTAGGAGGAAAATACCTGTCTCTCTTATACAGTTTATCCAGATTTGATTTCCTTTACATATGTGGAAAGGTAGAATTGTAATTATAACTAAGTTAAAATGTAAGATTAGAACCAACAGGAGTTTAAAAGATGCATGCATGAAGCAGGGAATGTTTGCATCAAGAAACAATACCTGGATTAGACTTCCAAACAGTTTCCTTTTATTCCATCCACACTACCATTTTCTACCATAAATTAAAATAAAATAATGTAGTTTTAAAGTTTAAGGTAAATTCCTGTCACCATTCTGATGAGGATACACAAATCTCATTTTCAAAATGTACAGTGATCATCTGTGGCAGTAAGAAAGATATTTCCCTTTACTCTTTGTGTGTGAGGGGTAGAGGGGTACCCTTAGGATAAACAGCAATGGTATCATATTAACATAGTTAATGGTAATGGTATCATATTAACATAGAGACTTTTGCAAGATGGTAGCAGAGCTTATTGCACTCAGAAATCCAGTGTGAGATTCACTGAGGTAACACTGATTGATACTTAATTCCCTCAGCATAGGCTACAAAAAGCCTGGGGGAAGTCCTGAAGGATCTAGTGCGGTCTAAGTATAATGCCAGAGCTCTACTAACTTCCAAAATACAGTGTTTCCTCAGTTTTAGATGAATAGGGTTTTGGGAAAAACACAAAATTAATCATTTGGCTTAGATGGAAAGCTGACAAATTTAGGGTGTGCCCCAAGCGAAACCTTGTCTTTCTGGAAGACCATGAAAGGAGAGAGTCAGCCAGGAGAGCCTGAAGTTCTGAAACTCTCCTTGCAGAAGTGATTGCCACCAAAAAGGCCATCTTCACAGACAAAGATAATGAAGTTGTAGCCATAGGCACAAAAAGGGGTTCCATGAGTCTGGAGACAACTAAATTTAAATCCCATAAAGGTGCAGACAGAGACACTGGAGGGTAAACATTGATCAGGGCCTTCAAAAAAATTAGAGAAATGAGAGGATGAGAGAAGATGGAAAAATCCATCTACTGGTGGATGTAGTGCAGAATAGAAGCCAGGTAAACTCACTCCGAATTAAATGAAAGGCCCAACAACTTCAATAGTAAAAGATAGCACATGTGATTTCAGTGTGATGGGGTGATAAATGTTCAGACTGTACACACATTGAAAATCTCTTCCACTTTTCTGCATAGGTGGTTCTTGTAGACTCCTTTCTGCTGCTCACCAAGATGATCTGAACCTCTCAGGAGCATAATTTCTCATGAGTGGTTAACCAGACAGAGATCATCCACGCCATAAGGTGGAGAGTTTTGACATTAGGACAGACAGACTTACCCTGGTGTGGGACAGAAAATCCTTGACTATTGGTAAAGTTATTGCCAACTGTATGGAGAGCTGATGCATAGTCTGTGACAATATAATCCATATTGTCTTGGCCACGCTGGTGCTATAAGAATAAATGACACCTTGTCTCACTTCAGATTCCTGAGTACCCTTCAAATGAGAGGAACTAGAGGAAATGCATATAGGAGATGACTGGCCATGGAAGAAGAAAGTTTTCTGTGATGGAACCAAGGCTGCCACCCACTCTCAAGTAAAACCTCTTCACTTATTCAGGTTGGTCACAAACAAATCTATTACTGGGTACCCCCAGTGCTGGAAACTCTGGAGAAGAACATCCTTCATGCGGGACTAAGAAAACCCTGCTAAGGGAATCCACTAGTGTGTTTCTTACTCTTGGAAGGTGAAAGGCCTTCAGGGAAACATTGTGACAAATATATAAATTCCATAGGGTCGCCTCCTATCACTGTTGAGGCAATCTGGTACCTTCCAGTTTGTTTAAGTAAAACATAGCTATGATGATGTCTGTGAGAACTTGTACCACCTGGTTCTCAATGGTGAACATAAATGTCTCACAGGACTGATGAATAGCTCTGAGTCCAGCACACTTTTACATGGAGGGAAACTTCCTGAGGTGACCAAAGAGCTTGTGCTTGAAGCTGACTGAGATAGGTCTCTCAGCCTTTGGTAGATACATCTGTTAAAGTCAGTCAGTTCTGGGACCAGAAATGGAAAACCTTTACACGTGTTTGGTGAGTCCAACCACCAATCCAGGAACTGAAGCACTTGCGTAGTTGTGCATATCTAATTGTCAAGAAGGTGCCTGGAAGGACAATATACAGAATGAAGCCAGGCCTGCAGACAGCGAAAGTGAAGTCTGACATGTGGAGTTACATAAGGCCATGTGGCCCAGGAGCTCAAGGCAGGCATCCAAATTTAGATTCAGGCCTACATGGTAGAACATCTGTCTGATGACTAAGATGCTGTTTTGGACCTTGATGCTGCATGAACTAGCCAATGATCCAGGTAAGGAAAAATCTCAACACCCAAGTGATGCCCATGGATTGCTATCAGCACCATACACTGGGTGAAGACCTTTGGGGTTGATGACAAACTGAAGGGAAGCCCCATGTACAAGTAACTGTGGATGCCCACCAAAAATCAAAGATACTTCCTGTGGCACGGATGTATTGCCAGGTGAACAAATGTGTCCTGTAAATTGAGGGCAGCATACCAACTTCCAGGGAAAGGATAATAGAAGCAAGGAAATCATCCTGAACTTGATTTTCTTGATAAAATAGTTCATCTTTCAAAGATCTAGAATGAGGTGGAGGCTACCTGACTTCTTTGGGACCAAAAGGTACTGGGAATTAGAAGCCTTTTCTTCTGTGTTGGTAAGGAACTTCTTCTATTGCTCTCAATTCTAGAAGAGACCATGGTTCTTGTAGTAACACTGTCTCATGAGAGGGGGTCCCTAAAAAGGGACAGGAAAAGTGGGTTGCGAAAAAGGAGTTGAACTGGATAACATATTCCTCCTTTACTATGCTGAGTACCACTTGTCCAACGTGATGTTTTCCCAAGGACAGTAAAAAAGGGAAAGGCATGATCCGAAGAGAGGAGGAGGTCATCAGTGTGCCATCCTTGATCTAAAAGTTAAAATGACCGTTTCAAGGCTGCAGTTGTCTGGTGATAAGGGCCTGCCACAATCGAAGATGGCTTGTGACATCTAGGAGGTCTTGATCTTCTCTTAGGAGCATATAGAGGCCTCTGATGGAAAATGGTTCTGGAACTAGATCATGGTCTAAACTATATTCTTTCTGTAGCTGGAGTATAAGCTCCTAGTGAGCAAAGTGTTGCATGGAGGTTTTCAATGCGCTCATAGCATCATCTGTTGTGGCAGACAGCAGCTTAAATCCCTCAAAAGGACAATATATTCTTGTATTCTGAATCCTTTTTTGGAATGCCAGAAGCCTGCAGCCAGGACTAACATGGAAACTTCAGTGGCCACAGAACATGAGGCAGTGGCAGTGGCAGTGATTGCTTCCTGAAGAGATATACAAGCTATAAGATGACCCTGAGAAACCAAAGCTAGAAACTAGTCCCTACATTGCACTGGCAACTTATCAGCAAAGTTAGAAATGGCAGAGAAATTAATAAAACTGTGTTTAGACAAAAGAGCCTGATAATTAGCAACCCTCATTTGAAGTGTGGCAATGGAATAAACTTTACAACCATATACATCTAATCTTCTAATTCCTTATCCTTGGGAATGGCCCAAAATTGAGATTGACCAGACTGCTCAATAGCAGTTGTGACCACCAAGGAATCAGGAACTGGATGTATAAAGAAACAGCCAGTCTTCTTGAGCCACTTGGTATTGTCTTCCCACTTGCTTAGCCATTGGAAGTATAGAAGCCAGGGTCTGCCAGAGAGTTTGCTGGGTCTAGCAAGACTTCATTGATAGGAAATGCAACCCTTCCTGGAGCAAGTGTGCATAAAAGTTCCAGAAGGATGTGCAGAGCCTCCTGTACAATCTCTGCCTGGACCCCTAAAGAGGTAGCCACCCACCTCATGAGGTCCTAGAAAACTCTGAAATCCTTGGAGGAGCAGGAGATGTTGTCTCCAGAGCAAATGCTTCATCAGGTAAACGTGAAGAAATGTGGGAAAGTGTGTCTAGTGATTCTTCCAATAATTCTCCCTCCTCCATGGGGTCCAGTAGAGCAGGTTGAGAAAAAGTAACAGGATGTTGAGAAGATGACTCCTGCGCTAAAGAGGAGACTTCCTCCTAGAAAGTGAATGAGACAGAGGTCTAGTGTCTCTCAGGATAACCCAAGACCAATAAAGACATAGAAGGCATAGACTGAGTCATCCTGCAGGGAACCTGGTCCCAACCTTTAGTTCTCATGTTGGAAGACCTGTAGAGTGAGCTGAAAATCTGAAAGGAGAAACAGGTTCTTCCGTTTCAGAGAAGAAACATAAACCTCATCAGAATAGGAATGAGTGGTTCCTGTCAGGATCCTAGGTGGTCTGGGCATTAGAGATAGACAAGGCTGAAGAATAGGCAATGGTTAGGGTAATTAGAAAGCTAACAAAGTATTTGGTGCTGGCATAATCAGTGAGAGTCATCAGTGCCAGATGTGTTGACGGTGCTGGGTAAGCACACTGAATCAGCTGAAGAGGGAAAGAAGAACCCAGCACAGGTGAAGACACTGGTCTCAAAGGCCCTGGTGGAGCCAGAGTTGATGATGTTGCCTCAGATGGGACTGGTGAGCACTTAGATTTCTGAAGCTTCAAAACTGTGCCAGAGGACTTACAGGAAGATTTTCTTTGGCGAGACAGGAACTTAGAGGTTCTGACAGAATCTGGGTGTTTAGAACGCTTTGAATCTGACTGAGTGTGATGTTTGTCTCCCAGCTTTTGATTCAAGTAGGAAGCTGCAGAAAGGGCACTCATTGTTGATTCAAAGTGCCCGGTGTCAGGATAAGGGCTCTTTCATGAGGTGACTCTTCACATGACTGTCTTTGTTTTTTAGTCATGGTGGGGAAGGAGTTACAGATGGGGCATTTGTCCCTCACCTAGGCAGATTAAATAACTATCATGCCCATCTGTGACATGGAAAACACCCCTGTACATGGCACATTCTTTAAACCGCAGGGATTTTTTCCCACAGTAAATCCTCCCAGGAAACTATTAAACTAATAAATAACTAAACTACAAAACAGCTCAAAGTCTTATGACTTCTGGAGGGGACATGATAGTTTCAAACCCATTACAAACATTTTTTTTTAAATGGTAACTGGAAATTCATATGGAAAAGAAAATAGTGAAGATTTTACTTATAAGAAATGTAAGTAAAAAACCTACAAAACAACAGGCAGTGTTCTTTTAAATACAATACTTTGGTGACATTTTTCATACAACTACACAGTGACTAAAAGATTTTTGTAAAAGATTTACAGTGATGTAACAGCATAAATCCTTCTATTAATTGAGATTTGATGAAAACACTAATCTGAATTGAAATGAATTATCTTTTCTTAAAAATTAATACATTTTATACATCATTCGTGTTGTCCATTATTAAGTCTTAATGCTGGCTAAAATGATGAAGTGGCTTAGTGATGTCATAAATAATGCTATAATGATTAAAATGAAACAGGCATTAAAAACCAATAATCTTGCTTAGTCATTTTTGGCATGAAAACTTCCTGGCAGAAAGAGGTGGAAAACAATTTTATTTTATTTAAATAAAGATTGTAAAAGTAGCTCACTATAAAATTACTTGTGAGTGCTTTAAAGGTTTATCTGAAGATGTTCCTCATGGGTGAAATTTGCTCCTGTGCAGGGGGCCAGCATAGAGTGTATTTTGAAGGCTAAAGAGGTGCATAGGCCTTGTGCTGGCCCTCCGCACAGGCGTGAGTTTAACCCAGTGGTACGGTCAAAGTTAGCATCAAGATGGATTCAATAATCAAAAATACATGTGGCAGAAGAGCCTCAGAAACTGCATCTAAGAAAGTCCTACCACTGGGGCATACAGAACACTGCTTCACGCAAAACAATATGAAAACAAAATATCAGAGTCACAAACTTACAGCCATCTTAACTTTACAGACCATTCATGGGTGTTAACAGAATAGCTCTTGCAGATGAAAGATTTGCCAGGGAAGAGCTACTTTGGTGCCTCAGATGTGATAATGTACATTCCTGTAGCAAATTTCAAAGCAACAGCAGCAATAGGTCTTCAATGATCAGCCTATCAATCATAACACAGGACTTCGGCCTGCACCCAGCCTGAATAGGAAATTAGAGAATTGGGAAAGGAATTCTTCCCCCAGACTGTGGAGATGCTTTCTGTCCATCACTCTCTCTCTGCAGCTGCAGTAGCCACCATCTCCCACCCAGAAGACAGGGAAAGGAGGATTCACATAGCAACAGATCCCACAGCCTCACTTCTCCCTCTCTCCTAGCCTGTCATTGTCCCTCTCCCAACCACCGCCTACATGTTGGCATGCAGGAAACTGACACAGAATGGCATTCTATGCCAAGCTCCCCAAAATCCATCCTCTACTTTGCAGAGTGGAATGTGTTAGTTCTACTACTAAGGGAATACAACCATGGAATAGGGGACAGGAGTAGCTCCATAATGAGCACATGTAAAGCATTAAAGCAAGCTACAGTGCCCTGCCTAAAATTCTGTCCTAGCTCTACCACAGCCTACAAAACAGCCCTGTGTGTGTTTCACTCCAGAAAAATGACACTTTTCCAAATAAAGTATCTTGTGAACCACCACTTCTCTTCATTGCCCTTATACTAATGGGAAGACAGGAATCCATCCGTAACTGTGATGGACACTGCACTTTACACTGCTCCTGCATTTCACTTTAAATGGAAACAGAAGTCAAACATAGTTTACCATAAATGTCAATTTTTTGTTAAAAGGAAAAAAGAGACTGAGTACAGAAGGGAATCTGTGCAGTCTTTGCACTAAGTTAGCAGCTCATATAAGCTATAGGAGCAAGAATGATAGATGAAAATAAGTGCCTAGATGTTGACAGTCATAATTTTCATGATTTGGGAGCACGTTTTATCATGATTTTGTAGCTTTTCAGTTTAGAATTCAGCAGAGGTTTACAATAGCTGCACAGATTATTTTTGCTTTAGAGCACTCCAGCCACATATTAGTAGCCTGCCCCTGTCTACTATGACTGAAGTTGGACGTAGTGAGATATCCCTTTCATTAATTCAAGGATAGGGCTGGTGTTTTCCAGAAATTGCAGATATTGCTGCGTTTTTTTCCAAAATTACCTTTATTCTGAAATTGCCGATTCCTTCCGATTTTCCACCTTGTGCTTCGGCTGTTTGAGGCATTTACTACCTAAACTGGTTAAGCTTGAGGATAGAATTAAAGAATTTGGCAAAAGATGTGCTCCATCTGAATAGAAGTTATTTTGTTCAATTTGCAGCAAAGTTCTTGACCATGTTAAAAAGGACCGCATACTCAACCATATTAAAAGGTCCTTGTTATGTTGCAGCAACAGGAAAAAGAAAACAAAGGGCAGAGAGCGGCGACATGACAGCAGCAAAGCAACAGCTCACAATTACTTGTGTACTTGCATGACAAAATGAAAATTAGAAATACAGGGAAAAATAGTACAAGATTGGGTGGAGGCCTGCTGCTGTGCAAACATCCCTTTAGAGAAAACAGACAAACCCAAAACGTGAGAGTTCCTAAACAAGCATGTATGAAACGGGGGCTGTATCCTGCAAGGAAGTACACTGAGATGAGTCCATCTTCCTTGCATCTTTGAACTAAACAAACAACAACTGATCACTGAATTGAAGGATCAGTACATAGCTGTAATTCTGGATGAACATAGAGACACCTACACTGATATGTTGCAAATATTCTAATACAGCTAATGCAGGTTTCAGAAGACTGCCCAGGTGCTGCCAAGCTCATAGAAACTGTGGAGTTAGAGATGTTAACTATTCTAAAGACCCTTGTACAACACAAAATACACTTTTTAAATGTAGTTGCTTATGTGACAGATAGTCACATGCAAATTACATGCAAAAGTCATTCAGAGACAGTTTAAGTGGCATTTTAACCAACTGCATTCATGTGACCTGCTGGGCACACATTACAGCTTTACTATGTGAGTGCTGGCGCTGTTTGTACACAGAAGTGGACCGTCTGTGTGCTCTAATAAAAAAAGCTGTTCTGCAAACCCCCAATCAGACGTGCTCGTTTCAGAGACTACCTTATTGACCATGGAGTTGAAAGCCCAACATTACCTCCAGAACCAGTTGTAACAAGATGGAATACTTGGTTTAAGCCATAGACTATCACTGCCATCACGTGGAGTACCACAAGGGGTTCATTGCTCAGGAAATCAAAGTGGAGGACATGACTGCTGTTTTAGAGGAGCTAAGTGTTTTATCGCAAAGTGAATCACTTGTGGCACATTTAATTTTTATCCAAGTAGAAGCAACTCCACTTGTTCAGACACTATTTAAGTTTCAATCACAGTCAACATTATCAACAGAAGTATACAACATTGCATCTGCACTGCTGGCAACACTCTAGTTCAAAGGACAGAATGCATTGGATAATCTCAAGCGTCAAGTTTTTCAAAGCTGTGCAGAGAAATAGACAGCCAGCATATATATTTTTTCATGATGTGAGAATCCTTGATCTCAAGCAAGTTCATGTAGTCTCCCACAACTTCAGTGACTACAAACAGTTCTGTACCTGAGAATGAATAGGCAGTTTACGTGAACATTGTAAATGAACTTCCTAGTACCAATGACATTTCTCTCTCCAGTTTTTGCAAAAGCATGGACAAATGTTTGCCAAGACTTAGACAGATTGCTTGTATTGTTTTGGCGATCCCATGCAATGCAGTTGATGCTGAATGCAGTTTCTCCAAACTTGGACAAGTGCTAACACTGCAATGTTACCGTATATCATTGGAAAGTATGAAGATGTGTGCCCAAATGAGTTTTAATGTGTCCTACGCGTGTGTCAATGAATATTTGTATGCTGATATAGCTGATGCACAGATATTTACAACAAAACGTTAATTTACTTTAAGCAGAAATGTAATTATTCCAAATTTCCTTGTGCTGTTAGATTGTTGCATAAAACAATAATAAAAACTTTTATTTTAATTGTACAGTCTTGTGTAGCAAGAATTTTGTTTGGTGTTTATAGTGTTTGGTGTTTTTATGTTCCAAAATTGACAATTTTGGTTGTATATTTTTAAAAGTGTCTGTAAATGCTATAATGTATGTAAAGGATTACATATTACTCATGTTTGTCAATATGTGGGGTTTTTGTATTAATATAATGCATATCCGAAATTTCTGAAGTAAAAAGCTTTGAAAATCTAAAATTATTCTGTTTTCATTGCTGGAAAGCACTGGCCACTACTCAAGGACCCCAATCCCCAAAGCAATGCATGGTTCCAAACAGGTATAAACTGTTCAGTTTTGGTGGTCGAAGTGTTGGAACTCTGTGGAGAACTGTAGGTTAACTTCTGGCTTGTTGGGGCATGAGTGACTCATTACACTTCATCCCTATTATGCAGGAGATAGGAGTAACCCTTTGGCAGAAGAAGCTAGATCATAGGACAGACAGGTCCTGAGAGAAAGAGGAAATGCTTAGGCTGGGGAAAAGAAATCCTAGCAGCAGACAAGCATGAAAAGAAGTTGAAGCTGGGTTTTAGGTGATGTTTTGGAACATGCTTTTTGTAAATACAACCAAACCCAAGGAAATGGTAGTTTATAATCAGAGATGTATATGGACTCTATCAGCTTCCAAGTGGCATCCTTGATTTTAAAAAAAAATCAAGAAAACCAAGCACAGAAATGGGATCTACTGCATGAGTCAATTTCTTTCCCAACATGGAACCTCACAGTAGGTATATATTAATAGCATTTTACAGCAACCTCAAATCTGCTAAAAAATCTACACTTCTTGTTAGACATTAGTCTTGATAGACATTAGTAGAAATGTATTCAATAGACGACCAACATAAGTTTGGCACAGCTTTTAATGACAAAGTAAAATTAAGAGAAAATATATATGCTATTTTTAAAAATAGGACAACTGCTCATACATAGAATCTAAACTAACTTCATCTGGGGAACCCAGCATTGGTCCAATCTGAGAAAACAGAACACCATCCAGACAGATGGCAGATATTGCTAAAAGCTACTACCCAGGCATAAGCACACTGAAGAATCATCATTGTGCTTCCATAAATTATTACCATAGCTTTGAGGTGTGGCAAAAGACTGACATATTGGGAGTGGATAGAAGACAGCAAAGCTATGTGGCTCTGATTCCAGCATTAAATAGTCATTGATAGTATGCAACTATTTTTTTTAATGGAATTGGAATTGTTTTCCATACTGCATGTTAAGAACACACTTCTGTGAAGGATGTTTTCCCCATAGTAGGCTTTTCTGCACAAGGCTGTTTTCACTGAAGGTTTTTTTAATAAAAATATTTCTACCAGATTGTCTGAGTTCTTATTAATTACCCAAGAGAGAGGCGAAACTCACCAATTCCTTATATTTAAGATAGCAGGTAACATATTACGGTATAGATCACAGTTGGGCTAATCACTTCCTTTGTTATTCACTTGTAATAACAATGTCACAAGGGTAGGTGAAATACTGTAAAACATAAATTTCTTATATATGTATGAGATGTCTAAAGGTATTTTAAAAACAGATCACTGGTGTGCAACACTGAAACATCACAGTTCCAGAGGCATTGTAATAGATCCTATTGTCTAAATATGTACCTGCATGACAGACAATTTTAGAAGAGACTGTATTAAATTCTCTTTTAGAAACATTATTGTTTACCATGTAAATAAATATTTAGGGAATGCTTACTAAAAAACCTTTTGAAAAAATCAATCGGTGGATATATGAGACACATTTTCAGGGTTAAATGCTGCAATATTAACCACTCATTTTCAAACCACTAAAAGACTTCAGAGCACTTCATGGATTAATTGCCTTGCACATGTTATTTTTAAACTGTTTTGCAATTTTATATAGTAAGTTTAAAACCAGAAGCAAAGCTCCACTTTATGCAATAGTTATATAGTATGGCCATTTAGGACCTAATATTTAAGAATAAAATGTTTCAAGCTTTTTCTCAGCCTCAAGTTTTTAGAAATCTGGGGAAGGCTAATGGAGTTGTCTGTGTAGAAAATTACAATTGTTTTATTTTCAATTTCTTTATCTGGCATGTTCAGTTAGGATTAGGTGATTTGACATATTTAAAATAACTAGTTCTGAAAAAGTTATAAGCAAAAAAGAATAGCATATGATATTTAAAAGCAAGTTATTTTTCTTAGTGATTTAAATGTACAGCAAATGTAAATATTCAGCGATGCACTTGAGCAATGAAGACAGTGGGAACCAGGAGGGAAGTAAGTCAACTAGTTGCTTTCAGAATGAGATTGGTGGAAGCAAGGCACTTAGCTGTGGCAGAAGAAGGCAAATAAGAATGTCTGTTAGAAATAACAATGGTGAGAGTGTAGGAGCCACGTTAGGGGAGAGCAAGAGGTGGGATCCTCATCTTGAGTTTCCCAAATCAGAAGAAAAGTTGGGGTTCAGCTCAAAGCTAAAGGGGAAAGTTTCCATGTGGAAGAAGCAGCCATTATTTTAACCAATCCAATTATTCTTTACCTACATAGGATACTCTGGATCAGTTTGTGCCTTCTGAATTAGGATACAGAGCAACCTCATAAAAATGTAAATCTATTACATGTTTTCAACCTGTACTATTTATTTTCTATTTCCCTTAATTTATAGCTGAATATCAAAACAGCACAGACTCTAGGATGCTGATCATAAAGACTATGCTGGTTTTCTGTATACCTTCACTCTAAAAATTGGAGCTTCTCTGACTTTGCAGACTATTTTGATGCTTGGGGAGAAGCCATATACTGATTATAAAAGGCTAGACCAAAAAAAAGCCTGGAGCTTAGTTTTTAAAACAAAGGCAGAAAGTAGCAGTAAAAATGGTAGAGAGTATTTTTAAATGGTATCATAATTAAAATGTATGTATTATTTTTGCAGGGCATTTAATACACAAGCCAATTTGACCCCTTAGTCACACTCAGAATAGTGCAGGCCCCCTCTCCCGCCCCCATCAACATCCCCAAAATGCTCTTTGACTTTTCCCCTCTCTTTACCATGCCCCCACTACTTCTCTATCATGTTCTATATGTCAACATTTGGATGGATCAATGCTTTTTATAGAAGATGCTACCAGCCCCACCTATTATTAAGGTTGCTTGATACTTCTCATTACAAGACCCTGTTCTCAGTTGCTTGTAATTTTGTCAAATTTTATCCACTTGGGCTGATATTTTCCATTCTAAGTGTCTGTCTAAAGCTGATTTTAGCTGTTTCCAAGAACAAGGGTAGAGAAAAACATGATTTTTTCTTTGAGATACGTTAGTGCTCTTATGCTTTGATTCAGGAGCTTGCAATTTGGCAAACAGTAGTCTTTGCATCAGGGACAAGGATATGCCTGTTGATGTCCCTGTAAAAATCTGCCCCAGTTTGGCCAAGTAATAATGGTTTTGAAAAACCATAAATTACACATGCTTGGCAGAAATTTGCTAGAACTTTGCAGCTAAATTCCCCAGAGTCCATCTGCTCTGGTCATGCTCTAGCCCAGGGCTGAGCAAGACCATCCATACAACTGGAGCTGTAAGTTGCTATGGGCTGGACATCAGAACTGAGAGCAGGGAACCTATCTCTCCTGTGTTTTCACTGTCCCACCCAGAGAGCCCAGGTAACATGGAGAAGGAAGATGCCTGATTGAAACAAAGATGGAACAAGAGCTGACCTAGACTGAGTTGATTGAGACAAGGAGCCAGGAATGGAGGGAATTACAGGTAAGACTAGGAACCAGTGAGGAAACTAAGATCAGATGAGGAGTCAGAGAGGGAAAGCAGAGATGGACTAATGGGACAAGGGGGCTTCTGTGATTCACGCATCTCTGCTTTCCATTTTCAGACACAGCTTGATGTACCAACACACCTAGGCATAAAGTAAGTCCAAGTATCAGCCATGGGGTTAAAGAATAAATGTACAAATGCTAACACAATTAGCAAAATTCATTTTACTTCAGTGGAGTTAAACTAAAGATGAATTTGGCCCACTATGTTGGCTTGTCGTTAATTGTTAAGACTTTTGAGTTTTCCTGACTCTGAGCTGAATATTGAGTGCCCGACAGCTGACAGAAAAGGCAAACATCATGGCCCAAAAGCAATTAGACACAGCATTGTCTGCATTCTCTCTGCACTTGGAAGGGATTTTTTTATTCTATTCATCTGTCACAACTTGATGGAGTAATTCCACAAAGACAGTTAAGTGCCCTTAATATAAAGAAAAGTAGAGAGAGATTTGTTTTGTTTTTGATTTGAAAATTTAGGCACTTTGAGCACAGATTCCATTGTCAAATTCACCTCAATTTCAGCAGCATCTTCAACTGCTGCCGAGAATTTCAAAACACATTTGGAATGCGCCTCTCAACTGGCATTGCACACCTACCATTTGTACATGAGAAACAGAAAGGAGAATATTTTATTTCTAAATACAGATGTTGAACACATTTGTTCTCTGCTAGGAGACTTTAACCGCTAATATCCACAGAACATTTAATTAAAATATAAAGAAAAAATAACTCATCTTTAATATTTATTGAAAGCCAGATCCATAGTATTTATATTGCTAGGCATTAAAAAAGACAATAGCCAAGAAAGATGCATGTTATGTATGACAACTAACAAACCACAATTAGCCAGACAAATAGTAGTGGTTGACCTGACTCATAAGCACTTTCTGAGGTACGTGTATTTGCTAGTAGTCTATCCTCAAACTTTAGTTTATATCTCAGTATCTGAAGCTAAAACTGGAAGAAACCAAGGGGAAAAAAATCACAAAACTGAAAACAATTATGAGCCCAATTAGCTGGGAGAAAGAATTTAATCATAAAGATGCCCCAAAAGCCACAATCAAGGAAGAAAGCCATATTGGTTATAAAATAGAATCTAGGAATTGTAGACAATTGGTAAGGGAAGCAACGAGACACAAGGAGAAATCTACATCCAGGGATTTAAAGGCAATAAGAAGTTTTTAAAGTATATTAGGAATTAAAATAATCCTCACTATGGTATTGGTCCATTATTAGATGGAAATGGTAGAATTATCAATAATGCGGAAAAGGCAGAAATGTTCAATAAATATTTCTGTTATGTATTTGTCAAATAAACAGATGATATGGTCATATCATATGCTGATAATACTCTTTCCATTCCACCAGTCTCTCAAGAGGATGTTAAACAGCAACTAATAAAGTTAGCATATTTGAATCAGAGGGGAATCTCATGTAGGTTATTTTATTTTTGTATTTGGCACTACTGTGACTGCTGTTGGAATATTGTGTGCAGGTATAGTATGCATAATTCAAGAAGAATGTTGGTAAACTGGAGAGGATTCAGAGAAGAGCCACGAGAATTATTAAAGAAAAATGGCCTTTTAGTAAAAGACTCAAGGAGCTCAATCTATTTAGCGTAACAAAGAGAAGGTTAATAGGTGACTTGATTACAGTCTATGGAAAAAATATTTGATAGTGGGCTCTCCAATCTAGCAGAGAAACAAATAACATGAGCCAGTGGCTAGAGGTTGAAGCCAGACAGATACAGACCAGAAATAAGGCATAATTTTTTAACAGGGAGCGTGATTAACCATTGGAATAATTTACCAAGGGTCTTCGGTGGATTCTTCATCACTGGCAATTTTTAAATCGAGATTGGATGTTTTTCCAAGAGATATGCTTTAGGAATTATTTTGGGGGAAGTTCTATAGCCTATGTTCTACAGAAAGTCAGACTACATGACCACAATGGTCTCTTCTGGCTTTGTAGTCTATGAATCCATGAAAATGCGCTGCTGAATACCTGCAACTGCCCTGTAATATGCTGGCTGACGCTCTTGAAAACAATTGAAAATTGGAATCAGTATGTGAACCGCAGTACATGGCACATGCTAGTTACTCAGTGTATAACGCAAAAGAAAGCTTTTAGAGAGAAAGTTCACACAGCAGAGCTAGGAATGGGTGCTTTGTAGCATTGCTTACATGATTTCCTGCTTATTAGCAAGAATATTTGGTTTGAGATGGGGTGACATCACTGAAAAACATTCCCTGAACAGAAGCTACAAAGCTTTCTGTACCTCCTCCTCAGATTCAGTTAAAAAGAATATATTGTTCTGCACTCTGCCTTTATCTCCCCTTCTTTGCAGTTTATGTTTTTTTTATATTTTTTTCTCCTTCATATTATATTGATGATGCATTACTTGGTTCACTCCTAAGTAGTTGTTTCTGGATAAGTTCCTTGGCTGTTCAATATCTAACCTGTATGCTGGGTGAGGAAGTGGGGGAAAGGTTGTTGCAGGAGGTTAATCAGGGGAGTCAGGCAGCCCAGCTCTTCACAAAGATTTTGATGTGGTGTTTTTCATTGTTGGCCTATCTCTAGCTGGGAGCATTATAGTCCTGCTGTGCGATTTATACTTGTAAACCTGCAATATGATAGATACATTTTGTAATTTTACCATTGCATAACTTCTCAGCAGCTTAGCAGCAGAAAAGGGGTTTTGCAGTCCCAGAGAGAATCCTTAGTCCTAGCTACAGTCTAACACCTAAAACTAACAAAAAAGAGTTGATCCATCACATGTTTATGCCAATATATAGACTTCTCCCAGTCATCAGCCTCAATTATTATAGTATGAAATCATGCCTTCTAAATGTGTGAAAAAAGGAAAAATACTACGGCAGGTGTAATTAGGTTACTCAATTTTAGACTGCAGGTAGAACAGCTGAAGCAGGATCAGGCTATATACATACAGAATGTGTCAATAAATTGCAATATATTTTCTATTTTCTATATGATAATATAAATAATACTCATGCTTAAAATATCTTAATGGGGGCCAGCTTTCTTTCTCATACTTATAGCCTTTGTTTCTTTTCATAAAACATTTCCATACCCATCCTGATTTCTACTAATATATCTATTATTCGTATGTGTCTCCTGAATAGTTTTTGCACACAAATTTCAGCCTGTGGCTTGCTCATGAACTATTCACTTTGTTCATAATTCCTGGTGTCTGATTGATTACTTAAATCACATAGTTCTGTTTCCACTATTAGATGAATTGATAGAAACATTTTTAAAATGGAAGATAGAAAATAATGAATAGCACACTTTCTGACACAATATTTGGATGAACAATTATTCATACTAAATTAATGAAACATGGGATTTGCATAAATATTTGTATTCAGTTAAAGTACAGTTACTTACCTTATAGTAACTCTGGTTCTCTGCGATGTTGCAGTCAGTGAATTCTTGTAACCCCTCATTTATAGGAAGGGTGATTCTAGCTGGACAGGCAGTTTTCAAAATACCAAACATGTTATGGGTTTTCTCCAATGTCACTAATATTTCTATCTCTAGAATATCTGAAATTCTGGAATGACTTGAAGTTGTCTTGTGCCAACACCACTTCATCAGGTGGAGATGATGATGATGATGATGATGAGAGGTCTTTTGCTGGTGAAGCAGGATGCTGTCAGGTTTTCTTGGTAGCCCTCTGTCTGGGATAAATGATCTGGCCAGAAAAGCTGAGGGGAAATTAGTCTCTTCCTTTTGCTTGAGTGTAGAGACCAGCTCCTAGAGGTATGAGATGGTGGACCTACTATAATCAATAGGGCCATGCCTCACTTGTCTGATATAGTCTAGTCCAATGCCATTCCTGTTTAGATGATGGTTGGGTCCTGTAGAGAGGGTCAGGAGGTCTCCTTCATGACATCAGTTGAAGATATAGAGGAGAGGGTTTTCTGCTCAAGGACAGCAAGAACATAAAGCTGGGTGATGGAGAGAATGGAGCACTTGTATAGGCAGTGCTAAGGACTACAGCTCTTTCAGTACCGAGTCTTTATTGCTACTAGCAGGTGCCTTGGTGCCAATGGCTGTCTCAGCTCTTTCCAAGGTGAATCATCTGCAATAGGCACTGATGTTGAGGAGTGCATTGCTGAATCTGGGCTCAGTGCTGGAGAGGTCCACTCAAGTGCCATAGGCTGCTCCTTATCTCCAACCCTTGGCAACGTGCAGGACTTGGTAGATTTGCCTGCAGAAGCTTACATGGCCTATCCTTGTGGGAAGACACTAAAGTCCAGATTTTTAAAGGTATTTAGGCTTTGCTGTGCTCAGCATCGCAGTGCCTAACTGTTTTAGGAACCTAAGTCTCAATTTCAAAAGGAATTTAGGCAATAAATCCCCATCAACTGCCTATGGGATTTAAAAATCTGGGCCTAAGATCTGCCTGGAGTCTCTGCTTCTGTGTCTGGGGTGACTCTTTTTTGTGCCATACTTTGATAGTGAAAGTGTCAATGTCTGTAATGCCAATGGATTTGACTTCAGCACTGGTGTTAATGCCAGGTCCTTTCTTGGTGCTTCTCCGGGATAGTCTTTGCGGTTGCTTGTCTGCTAGACAGGGCTCTGGATGAAGTCCGTTTGTCTGTTGTCGGGACTCTGGTGCTTGTCTCCTCAGAATCTGAAGGAATGCTCACAGATTGCTCCAAATGAAGACTCTTCAGCCAGGCATCACATGACTTACATGTTCTTGCAGATAAAGATATGCATATCCAACATCTACTCTGCATATGGGACTCTCCTAAGCGGAAGAGGTACCTGCTGTGTCCTTCTTTCCATAAAAAGAATCCATCACAGGATGAGCAGGGCTTGGAGCCTGCATGAATCCACCATGTTGTGAAGCCACATACAGGGGAATATACAGGGGGGTCAGACCATCAATATTCACGATTCCAGGGAACTCAGGCAGACTTTTAAATCGTTCTCCACATTGCCCAGTATTTATTCTTTAAGTATGTGAAAGCTGAGAAACCAGATTCACATAAGCAAGTCATTGAGAATGGGAGAAGCACTTTACTTGCTGCAGTTTAGATTTGGGGACAGTCTGCTTCAAGGGAAACCTAGAAGTCAGACAGAGGCTGGGACTGGAATCGCTGCTTCAGAACAGAATCACATGGGATGTCAATCAGTTCCTCTTGAGCTTTCAAGGTGCGATTTTAATTTGAAGGTAATTAGTAGTCGAATGGATTTTTTATCCAGTTAAATGCGGTTAGGTCACAATCTGCAAAATATTTTAAAAACTGGGTTCAGAGTATACAGAGATGTTAAGCTACATATTCTTTTATATCCCCAAAGGTGACATCATTGGATGAGATTTCCAGGAGATTGTTCACCATTGAAAACATTTGAAAAATTTTGTTGTCATCTTCTGACTTCCAAATATCCAGTTTTTTAGTAAAGGCATTAATTCTGTTGTTGAGTTTGAGAATGTTTGTTTCTTTTCCTTGTAGTTTCTCATTCAATGAATTTAAACAATCAAACATATCTGCTAGATCTGCGAGTGCTGCCAACCATTTGATGTCACTTAAATGCTTCTTCAGGGTAGAATCCACTACAGTCAGAAACAAACGCACCTCATCCCTCAATTCAAATGTGTTAGAACTCTTCTCCATGACAGCCAGTGAACGTCTGTGTGCAGTAATAATTGCTCATGCTCCGATCCCATTTCTCAACAGACTTGTAAAAAGTCAGGAATTCAGCAGCTTTGCTTTTATAAAATTAACAATTGCTACAGCTTGACTCAAAATTGATTTAAAATAGGGATCTATGTTCCTACCAGAAAGAGCCTCCCTGTGAATTATGCAGTGTCTCTACTCGCCTTTTTTTGGGCCACTTTTTTCAGAATGCCGACAAACCCACTCTTGGTACCGGATATCAGTGCAGATGCCTATACAGCTGTTCCAGTTAATGTGTTCCCCCATTCAGAGGTGTGCGCAGGAATAAAAATGTGACCCCTTTTGGAAGGGCACATTCTATGCGGCTGCCACGGTCTGGGGGCCGGAAGAGCTCATTCTCCCACACGGCCCCACTGGGGACCCTGTGCTCCCTCCTCCTTTGCACCCCTACTGCAGGGTACCCTATGTTATGATCCCTTCCTTGCCTGCCCCACCCTCAGAGGCTCTGCTCACTGCCCCACTACTATTGATTAGGAACATAATCACTCCATATTGACTCAGTTGCTGATTGGTGGAGGCAGAGAAAGGGGTGGGGTGGGTGAACTCCAGAGAACCTTGGTTCCTGGAGGAGAGGCTCTGGCTGCCCAGCACTGCAGCTAAGAGCTCTGTCAGCTCCCACATGGTCCTGGCACCAGAGGAGTTCTGTGCCCCTGCTGATTGGGCCCCTGTGCCTTTGCTTGCCCCCCTTGTGCATGCCCCTGCCCCCGTTATAAAGCCGACAAGGAGCTTAAATATTTCCTCTCCTATAGTATATATCGGTAGTGCTTTGCAGAAAAGAATGTCTTCTTTTACTGTGTTTTCCCAAATGTACAGAACATAGACCAGTAACTTGCTGCCCCTGAAACAGAAGTGGATTCATCAATCTGTAAGGAAAAGAATTGGCTCTTCTTAATCCTTTCCACCAATTGCTCTCGTATGTCATTGGACATATCATCAATACGACGACTCACTGTATTGTTTTATAGTGGAATAGCGCTCAGCTGAGTGGCGGCATCTTTGCCAATCATAATCTCACACATTTATTTAGCTGTCAGAAGAATAAGAGATTTGGCTATGGTGTGAGGCTTCTTTGCCCTTGCAATTAAAAGTGAAACAGCATAAGATGCCTCCAGAGTATTGGCTGTCACAGTTGCTGATTTACGTATAAAAGTTTTTTGTTGCTCAAATTTATGAAGTTTTCTTTCAAAAAATTCCACAGACTCGTTCACGTATGTAGTGTGTTTTGTTTGTAAATGGCTCTGGACTTTATTTTGTTTTAGGCTGTTATTCGCCTAAACTTCACTGCACAAAACACACTGGGGATTTAGATTGCCTTCTGAGCCAGTGTAAGTAAATGCAAATGCTAAATAAGAACTGCAGTATTTTGTTTGGGTTTTTTTTAACTGCATTTACATCTCCTGAATCCTGTTCTCCACCATCTACATCAGCTTCAACTCCCCTCTTCATGCCTCATACAACAAAGCAATCCATTGATTTTTCAAAATTAATTCATTTATTTCAGAACTGTATATTTTTTATTTTTGTTCCTTATTTTTTTCCCCACTGTTACAGTGGAGGCAGGCCATCTTCAGCAATGTCACATTCCATGAAAACAAGGCCGTTGCTTAGGGAAGTGACACAATCACTTTTAGTTGACCAGTAAAACATGGCAGAAGGGTGGGTTTTCTACGAGAGTAAACTAGATATCCATTAAAACACAGCAGGAGGTCTGGCTTCATATTTCATCAATTGTTGCTAAGTGCTAACTATTTAAGCACTGAAATGAAATGCAAAGGATCTAAAGGTTAATGCAATATATTTTGTGATCTCACAATCCCCTTACAACAGTCTTGTGACCCCCTTTTGGATCAGGACCCTCAGTTAGAGAAACGCTGCAACAGATTATGGTGGAGGAGTGGAGGGGGCATGTCACATGGTTTGTTTCTGCTCCTTGAATATGATTAACTCTAGGAATGTGTTTTTCAGCATAAAAAAATCAAATTTATTACTTCAAAATTTACTTTTCATGAATATGCTTGAATATTCTGCTTAAAGACAGGCAGTTTCCTCAAATATTCCTGCCAATAAATTCCTTTGTTAATATTCAAGGAAAGCAAAAACAAAAGATGCATAGACACATGAAGCAAATTCAGTTAAATGATGAAAAATATTCTCTAATCCTGAGTAAAATCTTCTGTAAGATACTGCCTACACCCAAGAGTGTTCCGGGCAGCAAGTGGATCCAATATGTTTTATAATGTACAGAATCTGGTATATACCTTTAAGGATTAATCCTTTATATGATAATAAGCCAATATGTCATTTTGCTGAACTACCTTATTAGCAGATGCATATTTTCTCTTTAAATTATCATTTATATTTAACACCAACACGTATTTTCCAGGAATCACATAGATGTTTGTTTGTATTTTCCATATAGGCTTAAGCCCTGATGTGAATGTATTCATGGAGCCTGCTTTTGTCATCTGTTCTGGGTATAAAGAAAAAACTCTTACGTTGATAAGACTGTTTTTCTTGCACATTACAATCCCAGGCCTTGTTCCAGGGATAACCATCATTTGTCTTCTGCAAATAACAATTCAAATCCTCAGAGTCCTCTGTTTGGTTTGGGAGAAAATGTTAGTTCACAGCTTGTCTCAAGCACCTTTTTATAATAGCAATGAAAAGCCAACTTAATAAAGCCTTACATGCTGGGCTTGTGCATTATCAACTGAATTTATGAATATTGCAGCCATAATATCTTGAAATCACAGCCTTTCCATCTGTATTTCAGTTAACAGTTTGCATGTAGTGTATAAACAAATGCACAGAATATAACACAAATATATCATTTCAGTAAAAAGTAATGACCATAAAAACAGATTCATAGATTTCAGTAATGGTAACTGTTCATGTGTTGGAGGATGTGACCTGTCCCGTGCCCAGAGTAGCCAACTGATAATGCCAAGGTCAGGGCAGGCTGCAAACAGAGAGCAGATTCTCCCAACACTGGTGGGTGGCACTGAAGCCAGACTTCCCAACCAGCCACAAACTGTGCTTCTGAATCCCCACAGAAGTCAGTATATAAATGCACACAGCCCCCTTTACTGCATTTCAGCTCCTGGCTCCCAAATCAGCACTAGGTCCAGTAAAGAGACCAGTTATTTAAACTCTATGCTCTTTACTAAATAGGTTCCCTCTGATCCCAAGGGGTCAGCCACAGTACCAGTTCAATATAAGTTTGGATCTGACCTAAAATACCATGCTGCCAGCCAATCCTTTAGTAACTAAAACTAAAGGTTTATTGTAAAAAGAAAAGAAAGAAAGAAAGAAAGAAAGAAAGAAAGAAAGAAATGTTAAAGGGTCAAAGCAAATCAGATACATACAAATGATTGAAAGTCCATATACATCAGGTTTCTAGAAGAAATGTGGAGTTGAGGCTTGTATAGTCTCCTCTGGTATACATCCAGTATCTGGATGGGTCTCAGTCCTTTGTTACACAGCTTCAGTTGCAGATGACTTGATCCGGAGGTAGGTAGGTGGCTGAAGCTCAGGATAGAAGACAAAATGGTTTCTGTGGCTCAGCCTTATATACCCTTTGGCCCTGGCCATGAGGTCTTGTGGAATATTACAAGAACTAAAATGGAGTCCAGAGTCACATGGGCCAATCCTGGTAACTCTTCAGGTATGCCTTTAGTTTCTTCCTGGGCCCTTTGCATCTGTGAGTGTCTTAATGAGCTATTAAGCAGACTATTGTTCTGCATCCATCCTGTCTAGGGTGTTGCCCAGGCAGCACAATTTGAAATACAGATATCTCAAATATATCCATAACTTCCATTTCACATATTACACATGAACATAAGTATCATCATCTGACTTAGTGTATTATAACCTTTCTAACAGTACCTGACATGGCATATCTCACATGAATTATTATGATTTTGACACACTGATGTTAACCAGTATGACAAATGCTCTCCCCCCCCCCCCATCTACCCAGCATGACACCCCCAACACAAGACTGGTGTAGAAAGGAGTAATCAGAGCTTACCCTTATTCAGACAGCGTGACTGAGGAATTCAAATCAGTTTTTCTTATACCCTCCTAGAAGGAAATCTTTTCATTATCCAACTCACCTAGCTCTGACTATTGACTAATTAGGATAATATTTGTATACAACAGAAAATCCATAGTGTGCATCACAAGTTAATTGCCCAAAACTAAAACAGTTAATTGTTACTATTCCATTAATGTGGAATTTTTGTATGTCAGTTTCTTTAATAAACCACTGATTTGAATATCAAGTTTTCTCTATTACTCTGCCACGTTGAAGACACAAGTGTGATGGGCTATGCTACCAAATAAGCTTTTGTCCTTTGTGCCAATTGTGAGCTGGAGAGCTATCATATTCAAGTAGGCTGAGCTGTCCCCATTTTTACATGAACTTTAGACCTTGTATTTCTCTTTGTTCCTGGAACTGTTATATTGGGTTGCACAAGATAATGGGCAAAAATCTGTCTCAGTTACACTCAGATCAATCTGGAGTAAACGCAGAGAAGCCAATGAAGTTACACCAGATTTACTTGGCGGTAACTGAGATCAGAAATTGCCTGTGGCCATTCAGTGGATGAAAATTGGAATTCTGTTTTTAGGTTTTTGCTTCCTTGAGAAAGAGACAGGCATTCAATGTTATCTTTCTTTGGCATAATGCAGTTAGAAGCACTTTATCTACTTCACTTTTATAGAAAGTAAGCATCAACTGGTTTAAGTAGCAAGATACTGTATGCAGGCCAGAGATAGACTGGGCAATTAAACACACTGCTTCCGTGGCATGATTCATCTTTCACTTACATTAGTATATTACTCTGCTGACTTCAACTGAATAACTCTAGATTTACACTGCTGTATTCAGGAGAAGAGTCAGGCCTCATACATAGTAGTTGCATTATTAGGAGTTGTTTGCTGTATTTTGCTCTTCAGTATATGACTGAGTCCTACTGCAACAGTACCTTAGCCCTTTGGATTTGCTGTATATAGCTTGGTTAATGTGACTAGTAAAGAGTTGTATCAGTTTCACTGAGAATTTTGAGTGCTGTCAAGTTAACCCTGGACTACATGGCTAAGGCCTTGTCTTCACTGCATGCTAACTTCATGCTCCGACTGGTTTCCCCCTTAATAAATCCACATGCCTCTATCACTACCACTGGGCTCACATCCCTGTGTACAGCCTTTCCACCTACCTGTACTCTAACCAAAAGTGGTCTATCTTCATAACCATCTACTCAACATCCATGATCCTACCCTGATTGCCATTTCTCCAAACTTCCCTACCTCCAGCGTTTGAAACAGCAATACAATGACCCCTGATAAGTCTGGTTGATTGTGCAGCCGCCTGGCCATATGAACACACTAGAATCTTGATGCAGCTTTGGGCCAAAGTGAACAAACTCATGACTTTAGCACTACAAAGATGAACCTCCAACTGTACAAAGATATATCTAAGAAGCTGCAGGAAGAAAATAGGGTCAAGTGGACTGGAGAGCAGTGTTAGGATAATTTAAAGGGGCTGAAGGTGAGCTATTGGAAGCTCCGGGATAAGAATCAGAGATCTCCTGGTTCCCCAACAATCTGTGAGTTTTACAATGAATTCGACTGTGTTCTGAACACCCATGCAACCACAGAACCCCATTTCACCATGGACTCATCTATGGAGCCAGGACAGGTGTCATTTGAAGCTGGGATGTCTGAAGACTCAATCCAGGCCACAGTGGACAGCCAGCAAGGAGAGAAGACAGAAGAGGTGGAGAGGAACAAGGGGTGGCCCTAACCTTGGAGAGGAGCTCATCTCTGATTTACAGGAGCAGTTCCCCTCTATGACCCAGGAACAACACAGAGTGGTATTTCTCAAACAAAAGCAGGGGAGTACAGAGAATCTCAGACAAGACAGAGGCTGCCATTTTTGTTAGTATGAAGAATATTACAAAATATTTGGGTTGGTTCTTAGGCTTTAATCCTAGCTTCAGCTTCAACATTAGGGTGGATGCAGTGCCCTTAGCCACTTCCTACCCAGCATTTCCTCTTTCTTTCTCTCCAAATCCTGCAGTTCAAAATAAATAAGCAGAGGAAAAAATGAAAACCGGCAGCTTACTGCAGCTGTATGCAATATCATTGTTTTATTTTGTTTTGGTTTTAGCCTATAATCCTAGCTGTGGCTTTAGTGTGAGTTGATGAAATGTCATTACGCTTGTCCACCTTGAGACCTGCTTCTCCCTCCCTCTCTCTAAATCACACAGTTCAAAACGGCAGGCAAGTCAGTAAAAATCACACAGAAGCACAATACAGTGGATGATTGCATTGTGGGTTCTTTGAAGGGGGTGGGGGCTAAAAAAGATGAAAGATTTGTGGCCATATCCCAGCCAAAATATAAATTGCCATAAAATTATGCTAGAAGGTACCTGCTATCATCCCAAATCACCAGTGCATCATCCAGTTTGTTGCTGGTCTGATTTTTGTCTATTCCTGGAAAGTAAGAGAATAGAAGTTTTCTGAGTGAAAAATCCTAAACAGTATGAGATTCCTAGGTAGGGAAGCCTCTCTATGCTGCCATTGTAACTTGCAATCCCCATCCAGTCATTTATCAGCTCATCTGTCACAAAATGCAGAAATATTTCATTGGTATAAATGAAGGATCTTATCCCTGATACCTGGAAAACTGGTCTTTCTTCCATTCTGGTATCTTAAGAGTACAACATCTTGTAAAGTTCCAGCAGCATTAAAAGGGTACAATGATCACCATTATTGCTATGACTTCAGGTAACTGGCCCCTCCCTCTTTCCCCCCACATTCACTCCAAAAATATTTTTGATAACTGGAAGGTAACATTAACTAACCGTTACTTCTCTGGGGATAAGTTCTTGAGAAGTTTTTAACAGCCAAAAATTTGGTGCCATAATGAAAAAGCCAAGGGAATAGTATTCTTTTGAATTAAAAACTTACTTTTACTTACTTACTTTTCACTCGCGGTCATATAGACCTATAATAAATCTGTATGAAATCAAAGGCACTCACCAGACATTTTTCATCTGTCTGTCAGGAACAAGTGCAATGGTATTTGACTCATTAAGGAATGACCTTGTAACTAGAAGACCACTCATGTCAGTGACAAGATTCTGAATTTGAGTGTGACGTGACAGAGAAGCAAGGATGACTTAATAATGGAGGTGCATAAGGCGCGCTCTAGACAGTCAGAGAAGCACATAGAGTTGGAGAAAAAGCATAGTATGGATGGCAAGGAGGCTTAGGAGAAGTGATAGAAGTAGAAGGGAGCTTCAGAGAATCAAAGGAAAAAGAAGGATCTGTTTTCACAGTATCTCCAACATAATTGTAAGATGCGGGAGTGAGACATGGAGTTTTCACAAGGTCATGGAGATGAACCAGCAGAAATCAGAATGCCCATGGAATCATCTCTGTGTTATCATATAGTACAAAATATGCAGAACAATTACTGGGGAAGCCAGCCAAGGAGGAACAGACTACCAGCACCAGCAGCTTCACCCTACACCTGATCCAATGAACCAGAAAGAAAACAGGTACACTAATGATGTTTACAATCCTTATGAGTGACAAAGTTTCAGTTAATGTTTGCAATACTTTCACCAAAACAGGGCAGCTATCCACCTTTGTCTACTTGGAAGAGTCTGTGATGGAGCTGCATCCCAGTCCTTTCTCCCTCAGGTTTCATCTGTGCAACTTTTCCCAGTCTATCACTAAGAAGTTTCCTCTGGGTGTCTCTTTATCTCTCTAGTAGCTGCATCAAACCCCCCATCCCTGCTATCCTCTCCCTTCAAGGTTAATCCTAGTCCCAGTCCCAGGGTATAAACACTATACTGCAATCCTCCTCTATCAATTCTCCCCCATTGATCCTGCAGCAGCAGATTCACATGGCTGTGATGTAGCCATTGTGATGCGTAGAATGGACTTATATCTTGAACAGTTTTTTGCAAGTCTTCTTCCCTCAGCAAGAGTCAGTATGGAAGGAATTAGGTTTCTCAAATTCCTCAAAATTTCATCTTCCAACCTCATTCGTGGTCAACATTATATTCTACTTCTTTCAAACTCAGCTCTATAAACTTTCTGTAAAAGCATATCTCATTCTGCACATTGGACATGATCCTACTGATGTACTCATCTTGTTCCCAATTGATGCAAGACAGACAATCCTGGCAAGCTGCAAAGTATCTCACTGTTTGTGACAAAATCAAACCAACAGATGTTAAGATTATACTGTAACTTTTGACACTGAAAACTGTTTAGTTTCCTTTTCTCAACTGTTTTCAATGGCCATGTTTCTGCTCCATATAACAGAGTTGTCATCACTACTGCATTGGACACCTATATCTTGGTTGTCACACAGACACACCACTGCCCACGCAGCACCCTTTGAAGATACTGAAAGGACATTGATGCAAGATCAATCTGACATGTGACTTCTTCTGCGATAGAACCTCCTGCTATCAACCAACTACCTGGACAGATAAAACTATTCACCGATTCAATGTCAATGCCATCTATATGCAGTGTCAGCAGCTCATTCATTTCTGTTTTACAGGAGGCATACGTAGCTTTGGTTTTATCACCATTGATCTTGAGTACCATAGAGTCTACGGTTTTCCTCAGCTCTTTCAGCATTAGCTGTAGCTGGTCAGTAGTCTCTCCAAGTAAGGCAATATCATCCCCATACTCAGGATCCTCTAAAGATGGATTTTGAAATTTCAAATCTCCTATTCTGTCCTCAGTCAGCTTTATCATCAGATAATCTAGTAGAATATTAAATAACGTAGGTGAAAGAATGCATCTCGGGCATTCTCCTGATTCTACTGAAAACTAGTCTGTAATACAACAATTAACCCTTCCTCTACTAGGAATACTAAGTCCTCAGGCAACCCATACTGCATAGCAGTATCCACAGTACTGATCAATGCACTGAGTCAAAAGCAGATGCAAGAGTGGCCCTGCAGTTTTCCTCTAAGGGAACCACCCAGTCTGGCTCTCCTCTGCTGGATCTAATCCTTAGATAGCTGTCTCCCCCCAGGGGCCACAAAATAGACTAATTGGGCCTTCAGACTCCCCATTTACCCTTTATTTGCCAGTAAGCAGCACCCTCTGGCCGTTAGCTGGCCAAAGGCATATTCCACCACCATTCTACACTTGCTCAGCAGGTAACTTAGCTGCCTCTTTTCTTGGTGGAACACATCAAGATAAGGCTTCATTCACCAGGGCAGCAGAAGGTACCTTGGGTTGCCTAAAATCACAGTTGACCTGGTTACTTCATTAATGATATGCAAAAGTTCTGGGCCTATTGCAAGTCATTCTAAGTTTCAATCACAATGTGGTCTTGCTGATGTGTGCTTGTGTTCCTGGCCCAGAAGTGGTGGTCTGCATAGGCATCATCTGCCGTTAAAAACTACAATGATTCCCATTCAGTGACTGCTGTTGTGCTATAAGCTATTGCCTCCATCTTCTCCAGCCCAAAACAACCTTTGAAACCCCTGCAACATCTCCTGGTAGAAGCTTGTGCAGAGGCACAAAAAAAGAAACTGCCTCCATAAAAAGCAGAAGCTCTTGGTCCTGATAATTACGTAGAGTAGGATCTATATCTTCAGCACGTAACACCTTACCATCATGACAGCTGGGTTACTGCCAGGGAATTAATTTCATGGGCCTAGACCATTTCCTCTCTCAATTCCAAGAGTCAATAGACAAATTGCACCAGAACACTTTGTGAATGCAAGCATAGAGCAAAGCTGTGACTTATGACACTACATATCTCTGGATACAAGTGAAGATAGCTATATTACTTGTCATGGCAACATACTGTGCCAGTGCAGACATGGAGCATGACAGCCATGTGCTAATATTGACAATGTGGTCATGCAGTAGCACAACAGGTTAACAATGCATTGACAAGCATGCGATTACTTAACCCTGTGGGTAGTGTGCAGTGTAGACAAGACCTAAGAAAGAACAGAAGCTCAGCAAAAATACTGCAGGTGACACAATGGTCTAGACCAGAAGATTTTCTATGAGCGTTTTAATTTCTCTCAGGGTGGTTATTCCTATAACTTGGAATTTTTATGCGTATATGTTCTACTGTGTGATTCTCTCCACTCAGAAATATTCTCTCATTAGATTCTATGCAATCTTCCAACACCTTTGCCTTTGATTACCTGCCCTTCTTGCAATGCTTATAGCCTGTTAATATTGTTGTCTTGCATCTTCTGGTAGACACACACTACACAATGAGATTTCTTTTGATGCTATTTACCAGTCACTGGAAGGACACGTGATGTCTGTGCCTAATTACAAGTAATGCAATTAGTAGCTTTTCCAGGGTGATCCATGTAGATCAAGCTGAGAGGCAACATTTGGCTCTGGATCTGAAGGTCTCCTAAATTTGAGGACTCCAGTCAGGGATTTTGGTAAGAGTTCTTATCAGACACACGGTAATAGGGTTGAGGGGCTCACAGTCTACTGTCAAGATCCTGACAAGGGCAGTCA
Organism: Emydura macquarii macquarii; assembly: GCF_026122565.2. Classification (NCBI taxonomy): domain Eukaryota; kingdom Metazoa; phylum Chordata; order Testudines; family Chelidae; genus Emydura; species Emydura macquarii. Next base: position 20,843,679 of record NW_027131485.1, on the reverse strand, counting down.
GGACCATGGGTCAGAGCAGGGCCAAACCTGAGGCTGAGAGCAGCGGAGGAGATGCTCCCAGGACAGGGTAGATACCAAGGATCAGAGTTGAGTCAGGTTTCAGGGTCTGGGTCAGGAGGCGAGGTCCAAATCAAGCCAAGATCAAAGCCAGGAGTTCAAGAACAGGGAGCAGCAATGGTCATGGCAGTCACAGGAGATCTGCACTGTTGCTGGACACTTCCTGGACTGTCCCTTGGGTATATATAGGGCAGGGTGCCAATCAGGAGCCAGGAGGCTGCTGCCTGTCAGACCCTTGAGGCAGGACTTCCCATGGTCTGTGTCCACGGAAGGTTTTGGGTAATGGAGCACAAGCTGGTTATAGCTGCTAGTAGGTAGCATTACAGAGGTTTCCACTGCCTGACAGCTCTGGGACCCACTGGGCCTTACACCTACAAAGAGATTTAGCCACATGACTTTCACTGACACTAAAGGGGAATGTGGAGCTAAATACCCTTGTCTGCTTTGAAAACTTCACCTTGAAGCCTTTAATTCAGAAAAGAGTCTTCACAATAGTCCTCAACCCTCCTGCCTTCTTCAGCAACAATAAGTCAAGTAAGCCCTAATGACCAATTCAAGAGCCTCTCCAAGCATTCATTACTCAGGTTACTTTGTACATTTTAAAGTTCTTCTTTCCTTTATTGCAGAAAAGGCACCTGCATCACCCTCAGGTTTGGATTTGCTTCTTGGCTTTTGACATTCAAGTCTACACAGCCTGTATCTGTAAACAATTTTACCAGCAGTATGAGTAAGTGATGGCACAGAGGCCAAGCCTGACTCAGACTCCCTGAAGATGATTGATGATGCATGCCCCACAAATAAGGAGAAGCTACCAATACAAATGATGTTACTGAGCAATTTGTGTGCTTCGTCCTTTATAGGCTGCAGATTAGCAGACGAGATGTGGCTGTCCTCCAATCTTGGTAATGGTGGCATACTGCAATAAAAAGAATCTTTCTTTGCAGAAGATAAACGATCTACTGTTACTGCTGCATCTGGAATTAGTAGCGGGTAGATGGAGTAAAAGAAAGAAAACTGGTAATGCCAATTACAGCTGCTATTGCCTTGCCAGTTCTTGTCCTGACTTCAGAAGCACTCTCAATTCCTTTCCTCTTAATGGTGCTTCATTTGCCATAACAGGTCCCAACACATACCCCTAGTTTTTGCTTTGTACATGTCACCACTTGCAATTCGTGATTTCAAAGTTTTATTAGTTCTGATACAAGGAATAAGGATGCTCTCTCTCCCACTTGTTACTGCTGCTGTTACTGTTAGATTCACCATCCACAAGCTGCCTTCTGGCCTCTGATTCTTGCTGCAAAGAAATAGCAACTGAAAATATGTGCTTCCACATTCACAAAACTAGAGAGCTGTTTGCGTAATGGTCTGAGCAAACAGCTGAGTGCCGGGAACTCTTGAATTCTATTATTTGTACTGTGTAGTAGTTTGTACTGTGGTGGTGGTGGTTAGGAACTACATTCATGGACCAGGGTCCCATTACAATGCTCTGATATGGATATCCTGCACATAGTTTTGCAAACTCACTTAATCTCTCTCTAAAATGGGGAAAGTAATACAGCAATACTCCAGGGGATTGATTCTCCACTCTCTTGCATGTCGCGTAGTCATTTAGACAAATGTAAAGTGGGCCTAAGCCATTAACAAATCAGAATTCTCCATACTCTTATGCCAGTGTAAATGACTATACAAGGCTCAAAGGCAGTGGAGAATCAGACCCCCAGGTGTTAATTTGCCACCAAACTACACATTTTTGCAGTATTTCTCCAGCTGTTTCTCCTAAGACTGCTAGAACTCCCCCTCTCTCCAAATATTTCTGTTTGTGACTGAATGTTGCTAGTCACGTGACTAGGAATCAATCCTGAGAAAATATGTCACATCATGCAGAATTCATCCTTTGAACGTTGGCTCTCCCCTCAAGGGCAATACACATATTTCATTTTCACCAAGCACAGTTTCGCTTGTGAAAGCTGCTCTATTTCATGCCAAAAACTCATACAATCGTACTTGGGAACATTTTAACTGCCACCCTTTTATTTTTCTTTTGCAAGTTCAGCAAAAAATAGGACAGTTTTCCTCAACATTTGAAATGCTTTTGCACAATAGCTCTAACTGTTACTGTCACATCTTGTGTTGCTAGAACCATTTATTAGCTCTCTGTTACTGACGGGGCAAGGTTCAGTCTCAGAATATTACAATGTTAGGAAAGTGCATGCCAATATACAACATAGGAACACTGGGTACAGCAGGTCATTAGACACTCTTGGTTGCTTTGTGGCACTTGAGTTGTCTTGTGAATACATTTTTATTGAATTTTTATACAATTTAAATTTAAATTACAGGTGTATAACAGTCTCAAACAAACTAAACAGTACATTAGTGTCAAAGAATAGAGCATGTCCTGTGGGTAACAGTATGTAATACAAATACCATATATTGTCAGGAATTAGGGCTAGGTGGTTAGGAAATCATCCATGTGCCAAGATTTCACATTAGAGAATAGTATTCCAGTCTTGAAAAACAGATACAGGCTGGGAGCATGATATTCAGCACAATGACACTACTTTGTGTTATTCTGTAAGGAAGGTGCGTGGACCTGATTCAAGAGAGAACTAAAGCATGTGGTTAACTTTAAGTATGTGTTTAATGGGACTTAAATGTGTGTTTAAGTGCTTTCCTGAACAGGGGTTTCAGATATCAAGGTGATGTGCACAGTGTCACAGCTTCAGTTGAGTACGCCCTTTTGGCCATTCACGACAGCTGTGAAGTTGTCCACATGTTGGATCCCACATGTTTTAAGCTTCCAGAGTTTGAAAGGAGTCCAGTCACTGCCCCTGGCTGGGGGTCTCTGAACACACTCTTGAGGTGCGGATCTTCTATCTATTCCCCTCTCCTGACAGCTTAAGCCATACAGCCCACTGACTAATCCCTGGAACAAGTCCTGATCCCTCAGACTTCCGCCATAGTTTTTAAACACACCCTTTTCCAGAACTTCAACTAAAGGTGTGAGATTTCTGGTTTATCTCTTCAAAGGAACACCTGGAAGGTAAACGCTTAACACAAAGAGATAGATTTTACACAACATTCTAAATCACCACTGTTCTTTCTTTAACTGCATGAGAAATACCAAGATTTATGCAAGAGTAATAAACCCTACACAAGTGTCCCTGCCTCAGTTTCCTCCCCATTCAGGAGCATTCTTTGGGCTGGGCTCAAGGTCATCTGGAGCTATCCAAGTGCCTTCCGTTCGCAGTCCATGAGTTAGGTTCTGATACATGGAGCCTTCTCCCACTTGGCTCTCCTTCCCACGTGTTGGCCAGTCCATCCCTTCCCCTCTCCTGACCAAACATTCTGTGTGGCTCTTTCTGAGCCTTCCCCTATGAAACATTTTATAACCTATTGCTTTGTCACTCTGTCCTACTTGGGGAATTGCCACTCTCCAAACCCCTTCCTGCAGACCAACTTGGCTGAACTTGTTTCCCCATTCAGGCACCCTCCTTAGCATAACTATCCTGTAGTCAGAGCACAGTCATTAAGACTGACGATTCTCCACTCTCCGTGGTTTAGAAGATGTGATGCAGCCCTTGTCAGCTCACGCTGGATTCCACATTTACAAGGACAGTGAGTGATGCAGCAATTTCCATAGCAACAATTTCATAATATCAACAAAAATGTATAAGTTGCACAAACAGAGCCCCCAAATCATTACACATGGTCTAAGAGCCAAAGTCCTAACATCCTGCAAACTCTTACACACAAGTAACTTTATGCACAGAGTAGCTCCATTAATTTCAATGAGACTACTCGAGTGCATAAAGTCACTTGTGTTTGTAAGAGTTTGAAGGATCAGGATTTTAGATAGCTAGAGATCTAAAGACAAGGGATTACAGAATCATTTTCTCAGTAGTGGGCAGACTATATAGTTGATTTATGTTTTTACCCAGAAAATCTGTTGAAAGACAACATGAATGCCCATCTCTAAAGAAAAGTCCAATTGTGCCAAATACTTTGGAGCCATGGCTCCAGGACACTTCATCCTTACAGAAATATTTCAGTTGTCCTGTTGCCAAGGTCAGTGCTGGAATGAATATTAGTCTTGTAAATAACAGCTATTCTGCCAAGCCTTTGTTTCCAGGGAAGCTGTAATTTGCACACCTTTCACTACCTGCTTTTTCTCACAATTACATTTTATTAGCTTAAAACTTCTCATTCATCCCTCTTTTAATAACACTTAATACTTATATAGCATTTTTTTCACTATATGCATTCTGCAAATATTGACTCATTAAATCCCTACATCATCCCTTTCAGGGAGGGAAATATGAGTTATTCTCAGTGTGCAGCTGGGGAAACTAAGGCAGAGAGATTAAGTAATTTGCCCAAATTCAGAGATGGAAACAGAAATCAGGAACTCTTGATTCACAGTTCTGTGCTCAGAACAGTAGATCACTCCTCTTCCACCCATCTTTTTTTAAATTATCCATACTCTCTTCCCTGTCTGTGTCACTGAATATTCTACTGCACTACAAAACCTACTTAAGCAAGCACCTATTTCAATTAAAATAAAATCTTATTGCCTTGTTCTGCCCATGTACACACAGAAAATTATATGAGCACTTATCTTTGTAAATCCTTTAGATATATGGATCTAAGTGTATTGAGATGCTGAAGAGAATCTTACACATGCTTAATGGAGCTTTGGGGGGGAAAATTAACTGAAACAAACTTCGCTTCCCATTTTGCCATCATTTCTTGTGTTTTTAGCAGTAAGTCAAAATAACAGAAAAGTTATTGTTGGTAGTTCTGCACAGATATTATGGTGAGTAGGGTCATAAAAGTACCTAGATACATCGATAAATGCCATGCTGCTCGTGCTACCTTTGAAGTATACAATACTTTCCTCACAAGGAAAAAACCTATGAAATAAGATCTAAGGCATATTTTAAATAATCCCCTTAAAACTTGTCAATTTGTGCCTTGATTTCTATCTTTAAGTAACCAATTTTTGTCAACTACAGATTTTATTTTCCTAAACTTTTAATTTACTTTTGAAAAGTTAGACACTGATATTGGAAAAAGAATTGACTGAGGATATATTCATATGTAAACGGTTATATTCAGGACTTTTTGGTGCAGAGGACAGATGGAATCTATCTGACATGACAATTTTCCTAGTTACTGTTTTGGTATTACAGCAGAATTGCAGCTAAATTCATTGTGCTGTGATGGCTAAGGTTGTGTCAGCACTTTTATTTTAAACCTGTTTTCCAGTGAGTTTTATTAATAAATAAAACTTTAGTCAAGGCTGAAATACTGACATGCAAGAATGTGTTTATCTTCTGAGAACTTGAAAACGAATCTTGGCTTGACTAATGAAAAGAAAGTTGCTGATTTGGAATTCATAATTTGAACTCATAACCCTTCAAATGGCATATACATTTTTAATGAAAGTAACTTGTCAAGCTATTTGTTGAGAATACAGTCTAGTCTCTATTGGTAACTTGCAATTTAAAAAAAAAAAAAAGAAAACCACCTGATATAGAGGTTTTAAATACATAGTGTGAGGGTACTGCTCATTTTCTATGAATATTCAAAGATTTTTATTTTAGCGAACAGGTTTAATTACCTGCTGTGGTTACACAAGAGTCCAAAGCAGTCTATCAGTTATATAGTGCATGTTTACAAAAAAAAATTGCCTGCAGTAAACATTTATTTATCTCATTTTAATTATATTTAGGAGGAGGTTTACCCTATTTGAAAGTTTTTGCAAAAGTACATCAGGACCACAAAACGTCTGAACTGTTCCACAAGTTAACAATATAGCTTGGAGAGTGAGGAGGGGGGAAGGAAAGTAGAGGGTAATCCTGGTTTTCAATATTCCCAAGAACCTGGAATTACTCCAATGCACCCATTTTGTTCCCATCGGTAAATATGCTTTGTAAGCTTCTGTGACACAAAAATATTGGCAAAATTTAATACACGAGTCCAAGGACAGCAGGCCAGAAAATTAAAAAATCAGGATGAGACCTTGGATCTGGTTCTGTCCCCACTTAAACTGATGTAAATCAAGTGCAACAGCACACAAACTCAATACCCATGAGATGTGCAACACCAAACTTAACAGATGTACAAAGAGATTGTGTCATAAAACATAAGCAACATAAGCATCCTTTAAATGTCAGCAAGGTACAGTAACACAACTGGTGTTTCAGATCACCTGAGGAAACCATTTTGCTGCAGAACACTGGATTTCTTAACATTTTTTTCTACTTTGTAAATCAACAATATTTTGGGAGAACTGGTTGAAATCAAGCTCCATACAACCGCTCATACAAGGTCCTCTGCACCACTGAAAGCGAGGTTCTACTCTGAAAAATGACTCTGCATAAATAGCATTATTAGTTCCATGTTTAAGATCTCTCTGTACTAAATACACTCAAGCTAACAAATAAAAAGTTTCTCACTACCAGCCCTGAAAACTGAGCCCGAGATCTGAAAATCAAGTAGGTTTCCCTTCATCACACACATAACCAATAGCAGAAGTCCTACAGGCTCAGCTATGCACCTTTGCAACTCCATTTTCTTTATATGATGCATTTGCAGTGACCATTATCTTCAAATTATGCTCCTCACGGACACCTGTGCAATACTATTGCTTTCAGCAAAGTACTGACTGGAAATTTGTCAGCAATTCTGCTGATCATGTGCAAGACAAAAAAAGACTCCAGTTTACTCACCTGTAGCTGTTTTGGCTTTGTAATGGTAAGGGATGTAAAAGGAGTACAAATATATTTCAGTCTGTAAAGTGAGCAAATGTGACTGAAGAGAATCAGGAGATCTATTGAATAGAAAGGTGCCAGTTTAACATTCTCTTTTTACAGCAGAAATGCATTTCCATAAAATCCATACCACCAAAACCTGGTCCAGTATTATTTGTACTAACTTAACACTCAGGTCTCCAACATTAGGGACCCATTTTGCTGGTACTATTTGGAAACACAATAAGGTACCCTCTGGGCACCCGAGAGCCCACAGTCTAAACAAACAACTGGTGGGAGGGGAAAGAGGTGGACAAAAAGAGGAAAAGACTTTTCCAAGGTTAGCAGCAGAGTCAGAAATAGAACCCATGTCTCCTAAATTCCAATCCACTGGCCTGTTCACTTGATCAGAGATTAATGGGATATAGCCCCAAATGTGGGGTTTAAGTGACATTTGCATGGTGCAGAACGCTTTGCATAGTCCCATTTTACCCTAAGATTAGTTTGTATAATGTGGCAAGCAACCACACGCATTTAGCCTTTTTCTTTGTAGGCTCTTTTTTCTTCCTTGTTATAAACAAACCTACAAGCTAAGAGGAGGAATATTAGAGAGGGATTGCTGAGCAGCAATCGCTACCTGAATGCAACTTGATCTGGAGGTGAATTTACAGAGGCAGACTGTGCCTGAGCTCCTGAGCAAAGAACCGTGACATGAACTGCAGTGGCGATTAATGCTCTTTATGAAGTGGAAAAAGACTCAGATGAGGCAAACACGTTGCTATCAAAAGAAACTAATGTTATTTTTGCTTCAAGAGGGAATGCTGTCAGCATCTGTAAATCACTTCCACATGAAGGAGCATACAACCTTTACATTTAGGACATGTGTTTCCCAGATTTTGTCTACATGCAATGTCTCACACTGCCTCTCCTTAGCCTTGTTTACCTGCCTATTCCTTCTGCTGCCCATTTCATGCCCTTTTGTTGTTTAGCATCTGCTCCCTGTGTCTAATTAATTTTTGTCCAGGGAGTCCATTTAGTCCAGCATGGCTCAGCATCTTTCCATCTCACAAAACAGTCCTTTCTGTTGAATTCCCATGCATTTGGAAGGTACATGCACACACGTGCACACAGACCTCCTAACTTTTAATTATTTACAGTGGAAAAATTCAAGTTGTTTTCATGACAATTGCTGGCATGCAAAGCATAAAATTTCTACTTTGCTGTCAGAAGCTTTTTGTCTCATCTAACCGAGAAGGTAACCAGAAATTCTGATTTCAGCAGGACAGTTTTGAAGGTGCATCCTTTGTCCACCACGCATCTTGGCAAATCCTCTAGTTCTTGTGTTTTACAACTGGGAGTGTCCTTCATATGTTAGCAGGACCTCATTTTCTTTGGCTGCTCTGTTGCCTCTCTGCTACATTGCAAAATAAGTAATGTAAATTAATGTGTCAATCATCTGTGCCTACAGCTTACCCATTTAGCTGTCTAAATTTCTGATTGCACCTTCAAATCAAGGACTTAGCTATCTAAGTGATCAGCCTCAGATGAAAACTGGTCTGAAAATTCAGGTCTGAAAATCTGACCTATATCTTTTTCACTCATACATGATGCTAAAGAATCACAAGCTTCCAAGAAAAGGTGACGCCAAATATAAAAGGGATATTTCCTGGCCCAATGTAAGAACTCCATTATTTCAAAACTTACAACTTTTTTACAAAGTGGAGCCAAATTCTGTTCTATTATGCCAGTGCAACTTCTACTGACTACAGAGAAGAATTTGACCTGACAGCCAGACTTCAGAATAACCTTCAATACTTACCTCATTAGGTTCTCATTCAATGTCTCTTAGTTTTGTGCAGGGTTTCTTGGTATTATCACAGCCAAGACCCAAACCAAGATCCTTGTTGCTTCAACATCAGTACCAGGTGAAGCAAAAAGTCGGCTGGCCTAGGCAGGTACTGCACTAAGCTTATCTCAGGTGGAATTTGCTCAATATGAACAAAAAACAGACACCATTTAACATAAAAAGAGACCTTGGGTCAAACAACTGTATTTCTGTATGTGTATCACACATAGATCTACAGAGAAAATTCTAGCCAGGGTAATATCCGAACATGACGACAAACCCTCACTCAGCAGCAGGAGTGCCAGACATTGGACCCTGCAAGACTTGACACTGACTCTTGCTCACCAAGTGATATCTCCCAGTGACACTACTCCTTAGGGCAGGCCTATATTTACAACACTACAGCTGTAGTGCTTCCATAAAGATGCTACTATGCCAACAGGACAGCTTTTCTGTCGGTGTAGTTAATCCACCTTCACGAGAGGCAGTAGCTTTGTCAACCTGAGGGGCTCTCCTATTGATATAGTGCTGTCTACGCTAGGGAGTTAGGTCAGTATAACTGCATCGCTCAGGGATGTGGATTTTTCACACCCCTGAGTGACGTAGTTATACCGATGTAAGTTTTTAGTGTAGACTTAGCCTTAGTCCCTGGCCCGTTGCTGGGGGCCACAGTTCACAAGTGAATGCATCTGTGACCTCTGATCCAACAACAGCCACGGTGCACAGCTTCCATATTAATCATTATTATTCTTAGTAAGTACAGACTACATGGCGTGGACTACGGCAGATAGTCAAAACTGAGGCACACTCCCACTTGGAAGGAAAGTTACATAACTTGCTCTGTAACTTGTCAGAATTTGGGCCTGTGATATGCACATACCTGTAACAGAGAAATCAGTCCTGATTATTTTCTGGAGATTAATCTTAACAGACTGCTTATTTTACACTTTGTTCATTGGTGTTGATTTCTAGGCTTTTTTCCATTCTTCCTAAAAAGTATGCATAGGTTTTATATACTCAAAGTTGTATAAACCATTAGAAAAAGAGGTAACTATGGGAAGAATATGTAACTGAAAAGGATGATAGTGAATATTAAATAAGATCATACATCTTCATCATCACAAGATATGGGCTCAGCATTTGTCACAATCTCTCTCCTGCTCTTTGTTCCTTAGCAGATTCCTCTCTGAGGTCTAATATAACTATTGAAAGATGCCACCACAGTGTTGGCACTACTAATAATGGGCTATATACTGAAGTCTAAGACCTACTGCTAAGGTGCCACTAAAGCTGCTTTTGTCACAGCAGGGACTAAAATTGCCATTACAATGTAAATTCTCTATGGCTTTCGCCGCAGCACAGGCAACTCATTTAGGCAGCCTTACTGGGTAGCATGGATATACCAAGATGATATTTCATACATTTTCATACAATGAGATATAGAAATTCTCCACTTGTACCTGAATTTGACAGAAGTAATAGTACATATGGTACATTCTGTACCTATTCTGGCTTTGGAACCTGCACTGAATCAACAGAAAATACACAGTCATAGGTCATACAGTGATTTGCCCTCGCAAATCACTACTTTATACTTGGAGAATTAGTACCGTGTTAACTATATTAAAAAGTCATTAATTCAGTACCACTAAGTGCTTATTATATGGTAACATTTGTGATCTGCCAAGCTATTTAACAGCATGCAATAAGAACTTTTAAACCATTAACCAGTTTGTACTTATATTCTTTTAATTTTTTAATAAATTCACTGTCAAGCAGGGTATGATTAATCACTATTCTCCCCAATTCCCCTTCATTTATATTCTTAGCTAAAGCTATCAATCTTTGACCTGACATTAACAGTGATTTGTGTATGACTGTACTCAGTATTCTTAAAATTGGTTAATTGATAAAGCCAAGTTTTATGTGAAAGGACAAAAATAAATTAAATTTTAATTCAATTCACTATGGTATAGTTAATTATTTATAGGGTCTACCTGACGTACACAGTACCATAGTTTCCCCAATATATGTTGCCAGCCATTTATTTAGATAACAATGTTGTCCCTTTTTGACCCAAGAATCTAATCAATGTTTGGGGCACTGGGAATGTTCCACTTGGAAGTAGAAATTGGTGATAATCAGGTATTTCTTTGATTCAGCTTTGTTTATTTCCAAAATATGTACAAAGTCCTGTATCTCTGAACATAGAAGGAATTAAAAAACAGGAAACAGTTTCTTTCACTCACAACACTCAGAACACTCTTTTTGCCTGCACACCAATCCAAAAATCTCTCTCCAGGTTTCTTCCAAGGGCAGGCACCATGATTTCAGCTGCTCTCTCTGGCTGGCTGTGTCGCTGAGTCCTTCCCAGTTTTCCATCTTCTGCCTTCCCTCACATGCTACCCTCCTTCCGCGAGAAATCAAAACTCAGCAAAAAGCCCTTCCATCCACACAATCAAAACTCCTGAGTAAGCTATTAGGTCTTGTTTTAGGTGAGGCCCCTTAACTGCCTCATGAGTATCTTAAATGAAAGGTACTTTCACATATCAGTCTCAATTAGGTTTTAATTCAACAAGGTTTCACCCAGCTTGTACCACACATATCCCATCAAGTCCTCACCATGGAACTGTGTCAACCAACAGATATTATAAAGTATTCCATTATGTCTGAAAACTGATGATTGCACCTCCTGGAAGGTGCTGAATATCGTCAGCTCCCAAAGTGCCATCAATTTCTCTGAATTTCAACACCTTCCAGGAGAGAGCAGGCCCTGAAGAGATGCCAATCTCAAACCTACAATGAATGACGCAGATTCGCTCTATTCGCCCCATCGAGTGGCCACAAAACTAGCAGAGATTATAGTGCACTAAAAAAAATCCTGTCCCTTCCTGTGCAGCCAGCTCCACACACACAGCAGAACCAACACAGTTCCACTCCACCAGAAAAGGACAGAATTTGAGGAGGATGCATACGTGGTATATATTACTGTGGAGCAAGGATTCCAAATCCCCACTGCACACTGCCTTGCAGGGAAATATATGGCAGAGGAAGGACAGGCTAGGAAGGAGGAGAGAAGATCCATCACTTCTTAAACCCATCAACCACTATTTATTCCATAGTACTGAGAGGCCTCAGTCAAGGCCAGGGAACCAATGTGTGAGGTATTAACTATATAAAACACTCAGCAAGGGAGAATTCCTGCCCTGAAAAGCTTACAGAATAATGCGAGAGACAGGGTGAGAGAAAGTAAGTATTAATTTTCCCATTTTTCACATGGGGAACTGAAGCAGAGATTAAATGACATTCCCAAGGTCAATCAGGAAGTCTTTGTAGGGGACTCAGGCTTGAACCCAGATTGCCAATCCAATGCCTGAACAATAAAAAGCATCTTTTTCCTTTCAAAGTTTGGCACAGGCAACAGAGAGGCTACTGCAGCCTCAGAACTTCAGTAAGTTGCTGCAAAGCAGCTCAGTAGCCACTCCACAGCCTGGAAGAGAGGATTCCTTCACCCTGTTCCTCATGGAGTTCCCAGCTACTCAAGCTGTGCTCTGATTTACAGGATTTGCCCTAAAAGAATTCCAGCCAAAAAACAGCTTGACTGGCTTGACTAGCTCTTCTAAATTGGAAGATAAAGGGTGCATCAAGAAATAGAATGGCTGCCATAGCAACATCTCTTTCTCTCAGGTATTTCTAGAGCACCAGTCACTGTGGTATCTAAGCGCTGATTCTATGCCATGGAAACAGTTGCAGAGAGTGAACATTGCTTGCAGACTTGTGAGGAGCCTTTTATGTTATTTCAAAAAGTGAATTTGTGTTATTGACAGAGTAGTAACTTGTGAGGACAGGCAGCAGAATTGTTGTTCAGCTCCTCTTTTTGCACAAGCACCTAGATTGATAGCCATGTAATATTAATAAAACTTTACCTTTCTACAGCACCTCCCAACCAAGGATTTCAAAGCACTTCACAAACATTAATGGCTTAGGCATCACCATATCCCTTCAAAGTTATAAATATTAAGAGCCCAGTATTACATCTTAGGGCTTTGTACACAGTGGGGATGTGATTTCTGAAGTGCATTAACGTATTGCCCTTTAATTGGTCTGTGTAGACCCTGCTAGTGTGAAATACAGATTCTCAGTGAGCTTTAACATAGTACTGTTTCAAACAGCACTACGTTAAAGCACACTAGCAAGTAGGATGACCAGATGTCCCAATTTTATAGGGACTGTCCTGATATTTGGGTCTTTGCCTTATATAAGCGCCTATTAACCCCCACACACTGTCCCAATTTTTCACACTTACTATCTGGTCACCCTACTAGCAAGGTCTACACTGACCAATTAATGTTCAACATGTTAGAAATCACGCTCCCATAGAGTCATTATCACACCATGCAGATAAACTTTTAAAGTTATTGAAGCCAGAGAGATCAAGTGACTATCCAAAGTCATATTGTAAAGGCATGGAATGTATTCCAGACCTTTCAGCCACCAAACAAATTTTCCTTCCACTTATGGGAAGTAAAAATAAACTCACATATTCCTCACAACTTCCCACACCCACTTTTTGTGGGAAGCCACCAATGCTAATTTATTACATTAAAGTATTATCACCCACCTAGTATAGCAAATGAAACATTGTACAATAGAACTTCATTGTGCGTCACACTCAGTGCTTTTAGTTTTGTCCGCCTATCGCCATTATAATCTTTTTTGAAAAGTCTTTTACAGCACTGACCAAACCCCACCTATGTCCCAATGGAAGAACTCCACTAACCCTTGCCTCTATGGAAGAATTCTACCAAAGTTAATAATTAATTAGTTTCCACCCTCCTGCATTAATCATTATTGTGATGGGGGGGACAATTTGGCCCTTTGATCTTTATCAAAAGGCCTCTAAGAGTTAGTACTTATGGAACTCACTCTGCCATATTCACATTAGTGTGCATGTCTAGTACAATAATATTCTCAGATGTTCTGTCTTCCATCTAGCATGTGTGAGCTACACACCACCACTAGAGCAGGGTGAAATTTTTCAGACAAATAGTTTATTCACTAAATATGTAGTCTTAGTTAACCTGAAACTATTCACAAATTTGAAAAGAATTTGCCAAATAGTTTCAGTCCCCCTCAAAGTTTTCAGGATTTAGATGCTATTCACAAAATGACAGCAATAGCAGCAATGGAAAATGGTTGTGGTGGTTTCCTTATAACATTTTGCTCAGTGGTTAGGGCACTCATTGATATATGGGAGACTTGAGTTCAAAGCCCCATTCAACATGATGTGGAGAAAGGATTTGATCTTGGGTCCCCCTCTGCTCAGGAGATAAGCTTAACCATTGGGTTATGGATATTCTGGGGTGAGGTGCTCTCAGTCTCTCCTGTTGAAGCCGTTCCACTGTAAATAAATGATTAAAAAGTCAATGAAGAAAGGACTTGAGCTTGGGTCTCCAACATCCTAAGTGAGTGCCCTAATCAACAGGCTATAAATTCATTCTCCCTCTATGTCCCTGGTCCACTGACTATATATCATCATTCATAATGGCAATTCATAGTCACTCATAATAACCATCATCCTTTGTGGTATTATGATTATCTCCTTTATAAGATGGAGAAAAGAATGGTTGTGGAAAGGTTAATTTGCTCAGAGATGTGTTATCAGGCAATAAGAAACATTGTTTCCATTGTATGTGGGGATTTTGTATGGGAAGTCCAAGATATGTTATTGCTCTGATGCAATATTAATAGCCTGCAGTAACACGAGTTCCTTTTCATAATTGTGCCTAGGAAATTGGGCATGCAGGGCCCATCAGTGCTCCATTCCATATCTATTTTCTTTTCACACTGAACAGAAAATTTACCTTCTATGCAGATTGTGCGCATTTGGAAGATGCAGTATTACGTGAGATGGAGAATTTTGTCAGTTCAAGTTTTTAACTATATTGGATGTTATTCCGACACAAAAAAAATGTTCTAAGTGTCAGATATACTACAAACATAACTGAGTTCTACATACATGCAAGTGAATGGAGGCAAGAAGAAGTCAACTTTTAATATTAATAGCAAAACTTCTGCCTCCACAAACTGAAGGAGCAATTCTGTTAGCCTGGACTGCAGAGAACACTGTGTAATGATCCATCACTCAAGTTGTGGAAGCTATTAAAATTGTTTATAAAATTACTAGAGCCCCAGATCCACCAGGAAGGTGAGTTCTTCAGAACTCAAGAACCTGAATTTGACTTGCCATCCATTGCAGGCGCCAAGTTGTGAAAACCTATGCTGCCCAACTATTGTAAGTGGAACATTGGATTAATAAAGCCCCTTTATTTTATCTGCCTTCTTCTGCAAGTACTACAATATCAGTAACTCTCCTGAGTTCTATCACCTTGGAAACACCATACATGCAGGAAAAAAATCCAGGAAAATGTATACGGATTTACTATATGTAATAAAATGTTAAATAATATTTTGTCCTTATATAGCACCTGATAAGCTCAAAGCACTTTGCAAACAAAAGTAGGGAGGATTGGGGGGAAGTGGTAGATATGGTATATCTTGACTTTGGTAAGGCTTTTGATACTGTCTTGCATAACCGTCTCACAAACAAACTAGGGAAATACAACCTAGATGGAGCTACTATAAATAAGGTAGGTGCATAACTGGTTGGAAAACCATTCCCAGAGAGTAGTATCAGTGGTTCATGGTCAAGCTGGAAGTGCCTATCAAGTGGGGTCCCGCAGGGATCAGTTCTGTTCAATATCTTCATCAACTATTTAGATAGAGAGTACACTTAGAAAGTCTGCGGCTGATACCAAACTGGGAGGGGTTGCAAGAGCTTTGGAGAACAGGATTAAAATTCAAAATTATCTGTACAAACTGGAGAAATGGTCCAAAGTAAATAGGATACAATTCAATAAGAACAAATGCAAAGTATTCCACTTAGGAAGGAACAATCAATCACTTGCACACATACAAAATGGAAAATGACTGCCTAGGAAAGAGTACTGCAGAGAGGGATCTGGGGGTCACAGTTGATCACAAGCTAAATATGAGTCAACAGTGTAACACTGTTGCTAAAAAAGCAAACATCATTCTGGGGTGTTTTAGCAGGAGTGTTGTAAGCAAGGCATGAGAAGTAATTCTTCCACTCTACTCCACTCTGATTAGGCCTCAGCTGGAGTACTATGTCCAATGCTGGGTGCCACATTTCAGGAAAAATGTGGACAAATTGGAGAAAGTCCAGAGAAGAGCAACAAAATTGATTAAAGGTCTAGAAAACATGACCTATGAAGGAAGATTGAAAAAAATTGGGTTTGTTTAGTCTGAAGAAGAGAAAAGAAGACTGAGCAGGGACATAACAGTTTTCAAGTACATAAAAGATTTTTACAAGGAGGAGGGAGAAAAATTCTTCTTGTTAACATCTGAGGATAGAACAAGAAGTAATGAGCTTAAATTGCAGCAAAGGTGGCTTAGGTTGGACATTAGGAAAAAATTCCTAACTGTCAGAGTAGTTAAGCACTGGAATGAATTGCCTAAGGAGATTGTGGAAGCTCCATCACTGGAGATTTTGAGAAGGTTAGACAAACACTTGTCAGGTATGGTCTAGATAATGCTCAGTCCTGCTATAAGTGTAGGGTATAGGATTAAATGACTTTGCAAGGTCCCTTCCAGTACTACAATTCTACAACTGATGAATAAAGCCTCAATGCCCTCATGAAAGACAACTGCATTGTCTTCATGCTACAGGTGGAGAAACTGAAAAAAAGATTGTGGTTAAAATTTTCAAACTTGGGAGTCTAAAATTGGGCACCTAAATTCATACTGGGGGAACCAAGTAAGTGGTTGATAAGCATGTGCAATTCCCCCTGACTTGAATTCTCAGTGCCTCTGAAAATCAGTCACTTAAGTGCCTAATTCAGTCACCTTAGCATAAAAGTGTTGGCTTGAATTGTTTACCTACAGTCACACAGGAAATCTGTGGGAGAGAAACAAATAGAATCCAGATTTGTGACTCCTATGCCACTTCTTACTTAAACAAGCCTAGCCCTCTTTCCTCAATAGGAAAATACAAAATAGGAAAGTACATGTGAGGGATTCCATTTTTCACTCACTGAATTGAACTGCAAAAACTACCATTGACTTAAGCAGCCCAGATGCTGTATCCAATGTACCTGTGTGATTTTGATTTTAAATATATCTGGCAGGAAGAGATTTTAAAAGTGTGTTAAGTGTATTTAGGAAAGGCAGTTCTACTAGTTAATGTTCTCATTAGAAGCTCTAAGTCATTGACAGTATTTACTGCAATCAACAGGAATTAATATTCTTTACTCAAAGAAATAAAAAGAATCTCCTAGTTCCTTGGCATTTATCATTTTGATAGAATAGGCAGATGGGTTTCTTTTTCAATATAGTTTCCAAAGTAGAATTCATATTTAATAATGCTGTGAAAGTATCATCAAGTGAACTGCTAGTAGTTTAAATGAGTTTTGCATCTGTATTTTTTTTCCTTACTGTCCACTGCTGTATCCACTGAACTATGAGTCACAGGCCTGGCCTACATTATACTGTTACGTTGACGCAAGGCAGCTTACATCAACCTAGCTGTGGATGTGTCTATACTTCAATTTCATTCCTGCCAACGTAACTGCCTCACTACATTGACTTAACATTACCACCTCCCCTAGAGGTGTACAGTCAAGGTTGATGTAATTAGGTTGATGCAGTGTCAGCATAGACATTGCATTACTGACATTGACTGTTAATGGCTCCAGGAGCTATCCCACAATGCCCCACCCTGTCTACTCTGGTCACTGTTGTGAACTCTGCTGCTCAGGGGCCAGGTGGACAGGAAGCCACCCCTCCTCTTAAAAGCCCAACAATTTTTTAAAATTCCTTTTTCTGGTTGCCCAGCTTAGCAAGCACACCTAGCAACTCTTGATTGTTGTGTGCAACTGCCCAGCTAACCATGCTGGCCACACACTGCAGATACACTCCTGCCTGGAGTACATAGGAGCTGTTGGATCTCTTGTGTCTGTGGAGAGAAGAGGCTGTGCCAGCATAGCTCTGATCCAGCAGCAGAAATTTATGAACAGATTGCTTGGGGCATGTAGGAAAAGGACTACAAGAGGCACCAGCAGCAGTGCCATGTTAAAAGCTAACAAGTGATCCAGTGTGGAGCCGCAGACCTGCTGCTTTTCCAAAGAACTGCATGCCATTCTCAATGGAGACCCCACCACGCCCCAAACAGCCCCATGGATACTTTGGAGGAGCCAGAGTCACAGGCCCCCACAATGAACAGCAGGAGGCGAAGGCAGACTAGGAAGAGGAGGAAGAGTATGGGGGGGCAGGTGACCATGGGAGCCAGATGTGCACTGAGCCAGGACATATTTTTGACTCCACCGCAGTCCAGTCAGTCCCAAAAGTCAAACACGGATGAATCTGATGGAGGGGAAGGAACCTCTGGTAAGTATACAGTTTGCTTTGAAACTACAAGGACGGAACACCCAAATTAGCAGGACACATCTGTTGATTTATTCTTTTTTTACTTGTGCTAGAAGAAGTAGTGAAACAAGCAAGAGAGGTAGAGCTGCTATCTGTTTTTCATCTTCCTCTAGAGTTAGGTGGGGGGCAGGAGCATGTGGAGTAGTTTATTTATGTGCATCAGGACGTCCCGTGAATCCTCTCTAGAGACCTCGATGAAACTTCCATGGAGGTACTCTGTCTAAGATTTCGGGGAGGGATGGGTGCTGCCCTATTTCTTCCACCACAGTAGGACAAGTTCCCACGCCACTCAGTGATTACTTTAGCAGGCTCCATTCCAATACACAGGTTAGTAGCATTCAGGCCTGGGCAGCATCAGGGCACCAGTTGCAGCAGTTCTCTCTCTGCCTCTGTTACCCGGAGGAGTGAGATATCAGCTAAAATCACCACTGCCTGTGGAAAAAAGTGCCAGTATTCATTACCATTGCCCTATACACATATACTCATGCCTGTGAGCTATCCCCCCTCATTTCACCAACTCCCCCTCTCGCTCAGAGCGTAATACTCACCGTGGCTGGTGCTGTGACTGGTAATGTGCTATATCAATCCCAAGGAAAAGTGAGAATGTAGTGCTTACAACTTTCTGGGATCAAGAGGAGTGAGTTCAGTATCTTAAGTTTCTATTTCTGTCATGAATACACTGGCAATGGTACCTCTGGTTGTGGTATCTGCAGCTGCTGGTATTGTGGCCTTGAGGTCTCCCCCTCCACACCCGTGCAACACCTGAGCCAGATAAGGAGGAGAAAGAAGAGGACTTAGGATGACATATTCCAGAAGATGCTGCAAGCCTATGCTGCATCAGAGAATGAGACCAGGACCTGGAGGATGATCCTTGTGGACAGCAAGGAGAAGGAAAGAGTAGAGAGGAGAAAGGCTGGGGATTGAAGCAGGAAAAGGAGAGGGAGATGCACCAGGACATAATGGGGCTTCTCAGGCAGCAAACAGAGATGCTGTGACTCTGATAGACCTGCAAGTCCAAGAATCCCGTGCTCGCCTCCCTCTACAGTCCATAGACAACCCAATGTCAGGACCTCCGTAAAACTCCCTCAACATTCCTCATCACATCAGGGGTTCCTGCACTACCCTACCACTCCACTGCAGGGAACATTCAAGACAATCACAGCTGCCCATACACTGACCTGTGAAAGACATGATTGGTGTGGTGTGTACCTGAAATGAAAGTGACTGTTCTTTCCCCTTCATAAGTGTGTGTTTCTTTAATTTATTAAGTTTTATAAAGTTCATGTTACAGAATAAAATTCTATTTTTTGGAACATAATTCATTTTTATTTGTTCACAACATATGCTGACTGGTGCTGAGCAGCTCTGACACCAATTTCCTGTTACTTTGTTTTGTCATAGAACCCATAACATCATTCTCAGACAATATTAATAGGTGCATTGATAATGCTATATTCCTACACGAACAGCACTCACTGCACGATTCATACTGGGCTGCAAAAGAGCAAGGCCAGGTCGAGCACACTTCAGCAACACACACTACTCTGATTCACTCTTAAAGTGATCTTTCAAAGTCTCCCTGAGCCATACAGTTCTGCTCTTCTTATAGCCCTTGTATCTGTCTGTTCAAATTCACCAGACAGCCGCTCCATCTCCGATCTCTACCCCAAGAGAAACTTTTCCCCCTTTGCTTCACAGATATTATGCAGGACACAGAAGGCAGCTATAATCATTGGGATATTTTTTTCACTGAGGTCTAATCTCATAAGTAGACAATGCTAGTGACCTTTCAAATGACCAAAGGCACATTCAACTGTCATTCTGCACTGGTTGAGCCTATAGTTGAAGCACTCCTGTCGAAGTGTCAGTGCACAGCTTCATGAGCCATGGGAGCAAGGAGTATGCTGGATCTTCCAGGATCACTACTGGCATTTCAGCATTCCCAATGGTAATCCATCAATCGGGAAAGAAAATCCCTTTCTGCAGCTTTTTGAACACCCTTGTGTTCTTGAAGATGCGCGCGTCATGCACCTTCCCTGACCAGCTCACACTGATGTCAGTAAAGCAACCCTGATGATCCACCAGCGCTTGCATTAGCATAGAAAAGTAGCCCTTTCTGTTGATGTACTCTGTGGCAAGGTGGTTTGATGCTAAAATAGGGATATGCGTGCCATTTATCGCCCCATCACAATTTGGGAACCCCACTGCTGCAAAACCATCCACTATGTCCTGCACATTGCCCAGAATCACAGTCCTTGCTCTCAGTATTTTTTTTTATTTTTTTTATTAAGACATGAACAACAAAATGCTGAAATAGATATTTTTGATCAAGATTTTCAGGAATGACAAGTGATTATGGGTGCTTCCATTTTTGGGTGCCCAACTTCAGACACTTTAAAGAGGCTTGATTTTCAGAAGATCTTGCGCACCCATAGGAATAAATATATGAACATTTGGGAGATGCTCAGTTACTATCTTTATGGTGTCCATGTAAGTACCCAGATCTTTTTCCAATGAAGTAATCCAGCAGGGTGAGTTGATTGATGCTTTTGTTTTACTAAAAGTGGAGAGAGAGACTTTTATTTTATTTTTTTGGAGGTATCGGTGAATCTGGATACCTGATTACCTGAAAGTGGTTTGGCAGAAATAATAGGTCAGGTACTTTAATATCCTCACCCATCTCGAAATCAGATCTTAAATCTTCCAAAAAGTTTCTATGATTGTTACACTCTCCATATATTGTTTCAACTATGTTTACGCAGACAACTGATAACAGGATATTTGTGTGCCACACATGGCAAAGAGATAGTTACAGTGATGTAAAGAGAAACTTATAATGTGGTTTTATAAATACATTTCAAAATTATCAAAAGCATTTGTCACATAGGCAAATTTAGAAGATATACTTTTAAAGAGAACCTTCCTGCAAGGAGGATTCTGAAGGGGGGAGGGAGGACAGAAGAAACTAGTCCTTGTGATTCTGCATTGCAGCGAATGGGATGTGGGTCCTTTTTCAGATATACACAGGATGGGAGCTAATGAGATGTACCAGATTCTCAAGCCTATCGAAGATGAAGGGGTAGAGGACTGGTTTCTTATAAGAATTTAAAAAACTAGCCTTTCCCATGCTGAAATGTGATTTTGTATTTTGTTTTTGTAATGTTCTGCCTCATTGCTACCAGATGATGGAAAAGTAAACAAAAGGGTTCTTTGGCTTCTGTGTCCTAGCTCTATGTATAGTAGAGAAAACCAAAAAGTAGTTTCATTAGAAATATTATAATTAAGTTCTGCAGTCACCAGATGTGCAACAAAAACCAGAAATGGGTTCAGTTCTAAAAATTACATCACAGGCAAACACATACTGTGAGTACAAAGAGAAAACCCACAGCAAAATGCAACCTTTTCTGCCAGACTTTGGGGAAAAAATGTGATTAGTACGTTATTTGAATAATCTAATTTCCCATTATGTCCTTTTTTATGATCACATAATAGTAGGGTTAATGCCGTTTTTGGAGTAATTCAGTGTAAAAGTTCCATTTTCTCTTCTCTTGTAATTAAGAACCATAAAAGTTGGAAATGGGTGGAATCAAAATAATCAATCCCTGCTGGTGCCATACCCCAACTATGACAATAAACACCTAATTCAGAGGTCTGTGGAAACTGTTGGTTGCTCAGCAACACAAAATGTTTTCTTTCGTGTAGAAAGAGATGGCAAGTTAAAATAACCAAGTACAGATTACTAAAGTGAATAGCTTCAGAAGTGGCTTAGTTAAGAATGAGGTGCCACCAGCAACAATCAAAACAAGCACTGGTTTACAATGTGGTCCATAGTTTCTGAGTGGTGACATAATGCATACCATAGTGCTTTGGCTCTCATTTACCAGAGGTGTAAAAGACAGCATCAGCCTGTGATGTTCTGAAATGGTTCAATGCAGACCATTGTTTCCGGAGAAAGTTGAAGCCTGGAAGTTCTTTTGAGTGATAGGCAATCACTGAAATGAGTGAAGTCAGTGTCACAACCTGCAGTGTCACAACCACCATATTAGGTGGTTACTCTCAGAGTCATACAAATAGCCAGAGTGTATGCACATCTAGAATGTCAGCTTTTTACACTTCTTGGATATCACCTCAACTTCTCCTTTGTTCCCTTTCCCAGCCCCTAGCCTTTTCTTTATTTTACTCCCTTTATGGTTTTACTAAGTGTCAAAGATTATTGTTTTATAATTTTCATTCTTTTTAAAATCTACGACCTCTGAAATCCCACCTCCCTGGAGAGACTCAGAAAGTTTTGAACAAGTTCTGCAGCTTTCAACCTTAAAGCAGCTTCAACCAGTTTTCTATCTCACCTCTTGGGTTGCTCAGATTTACTATCCAATTCCATCAGCCCATAAACCATGATTCCTTTATGGCTGGGACCATCGCTCCTATAAAGCAGTGTTTCTCAACCTTTTAAGTAGCAAGTATCCCCTAACTTCTGAACATTGTAATAAGTACCCCAACACTCAATTTTCCACTCTGAGAAATACAATCTTTTCCCCCTTTGCTGCTGAATGACTGTATTTCTCATAAAGCAGGAGAGTTCAGAGTTCTGTAGTGCTGTGCGGCTGTGGCAGATCACAAACCCCCCTGCTGTTTCTCCCCTCTTTCCTCCTCCCCTTCCTCCATATAGGAGCAAAGGTCAACACCAGCCAATCACCATGGTCTGATGGAGGGGTCACGTGGTGTTCTCCTCACACAGGTGGGAACTTGTGAGATCTGAGCAGGTACTAGCGGCCCGCCAGAATGGATAGCAGCGCTCCCCATGGCCATACCTAGGGGGGTGCGGGCCTGGGGCAAGTCACACTGTGTGGGCCCCTCAAGATTTTTATACTGGTAAAATCTGGGGCTGTCATAGTGGTCAATTTCACAGCTCAGCCATCAAATTGACAAGTAAGCCTGCAGGTAGAGCCCAGCTCCAGGACTGGCAAGCCGCTGGGCTCTCCGCCTGGCTTTCTGGGCACCGGGCTTTGAGCCGGGAGGAGGGGGTGGGGGGGATCTGCCACCTGGGCAAATTGCAGGTGGCTGCTGTCTGGCTGCCAGTCCGGGAGGTGGACGATTGCCAGTTGCTCTGAGCTAGGGTGGAGGAGGCTTCCGCGCAAGCTGGGACCCGGGGATGTGAGCAGGCGGCAGGCAGCTGCTGCCCATCTTCAAGCTAGGGCACAGGAGGCTGTCTCTCCGCTCAGAGCTAGGGCACGGGTGGCAGCCACCCAGCAGCAAGCCCAGTTCGCAGGCGCAGGAGGCTGCCGCTGGGCTCGCAACTGGGAGCTGGGATTGGGAGAGATGCGGGGAGCTGCCACCCGGCTTCCTGAAAAGCCAGCGGCTGCTGCCCAAGCCAGCAGCTGCTGCCTGGTGTCCCAAGAAGCCAGCGGTTGCTACCCAGCATCCCAGGACTGGGGCAGCTGTTGTCTACCTCCCAGCTAGGAGGTGGGACCGGGCAGGAAGCCAGCGGCTGCTGCCTGCCTCCCAGGTGGGAGCTGGGACTGGGCGGGAAGCGGGTTGCTCCCGCCTGGCTTCTCCAGAAGTTGGCGGCTGCCGCCCGCCTCCCTTCACTGGGTTCTTAGCCACGTACCCCCTGCCTGTATCTTGCATACCCCCAGGGGTACGCATACCACAGGTTGAGAAACTATGTTATAAAGTATATGCAACACTGCCAAATTGCCATCTGGCTTCATCATGTGACTTGTTCCACAAAGTGGGGGACTTCGTGAACAGAGCTATTTCCCAGTAGAGGTTCTCCGCACCTCAGCCACACCATGTTGTAAAGAGTAACAAAAATCCTCCTTCCAGAATCAGGATAGTCCCTTTCCCTCTGCTCTGTTGCTGCTAATGCCTCTGAGGCTATAACAAGTGCTACTATGCTGCATGCTCAGAAGTGCCATGTGCAGCTGCTGGCTGAAGGTGCCTACTCTTCCCTTGCCAGGTGAAGGCTGCTTCTCAGATGCAACAGAGAGCAGATATTCATAATAGCTCTCTCTGAAGAGCACGGGGAGCCAATGAGAAATGGGACTTACTGTGATGTCCCAGATTTGAGCAGGAGAAGCTGTAGGCCACCAAGTCCAGACAGTAAGAACCAGAGAATGGGGAAGTGGAAAGGCCTGAAATAAGCAGAGTGGAGCAAGGAAGTAGGACCTAGAATGGGAGGGAGCAAGAAGAAAGGGGAAAGTAAGGATGTCTGGAAGCTTCAGAAAGAGAAAAAGGGTGATGTGGAAGTGGGTGGAGAGGCACTGGAGACACAGGAGACCTGGAAGAGAAATCAAGCAAAAACTTCTTCCCCTGGAAACCAGGGCACCTGAGGCTGGCCCTGCCATCCTGATAGCTTTACCATGTGAGAGAGATTATTTTCTGCCATTATTGATGGACTCACTATCATCCCACCTTATATCAAGTCCACATGTCATATCAGCCATAGATAGGAACCTGACCCTTTTCACAGCAGTGTTTCCTGTCACCACTAAACACCACTCAGTCAGTAGGCACTGTTACAGAAGAAGCATACAGCTCTCCCTCTCCATGGATGTGTCTCTACCTACTGCACAGAATAAACTAGAAAATACCTGTTACTTATCCTATAGTAACTGTGGACCTTAAGATGCATTGTCCATTCTACAGTTGGATGCAAATGCACCCTATGCATGCAAATTCATATTCTTTTGGCCAGCAGTCTCTGCTGGAACCATGTCTGCACCCTAAGTGTCCTTATGCCTCCCATCTGTGAGAATCAAGGGTGGGATGACCCCAATCATCCCTCAGCTCCTTCGCCACTACAGAATGCAGATATTACACAGCTCTGTATAAGTTGTGGGGAAAAATATATAGATATATAGATAGATAGATATGAACAACAACTGTTACTGTTACATAGAGCAGTGTTTCTCAACCTTTTAAGTAGCAAGTACCCCCTAATTTCTGAACATTTTAATAAATACCCCAACACCCAATTTTCCACAGGATTCTATATTTACCGACTAATGTGAGCCATATGTTGGAATAAGGGCTGAGTATATAAAGCCGTGATACGACAAATGTCAAATCTAGTGTGGTAGGGTTACCACTTTTACACCAGGGGTGCACAACTCAAGTATGTACCTGAGCTAGAGGTGATGTTGGCCAAAGTAGGAGGCTGAGTGGCATGCCAATGCTGGGGAATATAAAGTGCCACACCAAATTTTTTGCCATAGATTTGAGAGGAGGAAGGGGTGAGAGAGAAACAGAGAAGGAGGATGAGAGAGAGAGGGGGGAGGGGGTAACTCCTAAAATCTGGGGCTGTCATAGTTGTCAATTTCATTGTTCAGCTAAAGCAGTGAAATTGACAAGTTTTCTGGGCACTGGGCTTTGAGCCAGGGAGGGGAGCTGCCACCTGGGCAAGTTGCAGGCGGCTGCTGCCTGGCCGCCAGTCCAGGAGGTGGGCGACTGCCACCCAATCTGAGCTGGGACAGAGGAGGCTTCCGCACCAGCTGGGTCCCAGGGATGTGGGCAGGCAGCTGCTGCCCTTCTTCATGCCGGGGCGCTGGAGGATGTGCCTCGGCTTGAAGCTGGGTGGCTGCCACCCAGCTCGCGAGACGCAGGAGGCTGCTGCCGGGCTCCCACCTGGGATCTGCAACCGAGCGGGAAGCGGGGGGCTGCCTCCCGCCTTCCCCAGAAGTCGGCAGCTGCCGCCTCCCTCCACTTTACTCTGTTTTTCCCTGGGTACCCCCTGCCTGAGTCTTGTGTACCCTCTATGTCATAGTTTCTTAACCTGTGGTACCCCTAGGGGTACGCGTACCACAGATCAAGAAACTATGACATAGAGTAACTGTTTCTTCAGGTTTCATTGTGGATGACTCTCAAGCACAGAATCACAGAAAATGGATACTAAGAGTCTACCTAAACAATGATTGTAAATCAACCCTACTAAAATGAGCATCAGATCTTGAAGCCTCCACGATGGAATAATGCTTCATAATCATATGCACTGAACCCCAAGTAGCTGCCCTACTTATCTCTAATATTTTTCTGAAAGAAGCTACAGAAACTGCTTAAAGCTGTGGTGGAGTGGGCAGTCACTCTCAGTGGTGGGTCTAAGTAATTTATTTCATAGCACAACTTAATATATGTAAAAACCCAGTCTAAAAGTCTCTGCATTGATATGGCATGACCTGGTATTAAAAAGCAATGGGAATAAAACCCCTCCTTCCTGAGTTCACAAAGCACATTTTTTACTGCTCTGAGAATTAGCAGTGATTGCACCTCGATAGAACATTTCCTGGTGAGAAGGGTCCCTAAAGAGTGACAGGGAAGGTGGAGCTGGGGAGGGTCTGGAAATTGGATAGAATAGCTCATCTCTGGATATAGTGGTCTATAATAATGGTGTTCCACACCCCACAAAAATAAAATAAATGATTCCCAAATAGAGAGGATATAAGAGGGAGATTGACTGAAGCTGTCACCACTGCTGACCAAGGAGTCAGATTTGCTGCTTTGACAAGAAAACAGGCAGGTGAGAAAACATGATAATGAAGGGAGATGGTCTCCTTAGAAATTTCTGGCACTTCTTGAGTGGGTAATGACTAACTGTTAAGTACGTATCTATGTACAATACAAAGGAGAGACTACACAGTGAGCACGAAGCTCAGACATTGCAAGTTCTGCCTCAACAGCCACAGGTGGTGAGAAGCAACTGAGGGTTAGCTGGGGCTGCCTAGCTTTTATGCCCCTTGGTGAGAGGCACAAGGACACTCAGGGGGCAGCTCTGGCCACAACGGACACTGCTGGCCAAAATAATTGTGCACCCAACAGTAAACACTTAAAAAATATCAGGTTTCATACATGATTCTGTTCCCATTGACGTAAACAACAATATCCCATTGACTTTAATAAAGGCAAGCTCAGACCCCTAAACAAGAACTGATCCCCATGGCAAAACATGGTGATATGCAACCAGACAGCCTGCAGAGTGTTTCTCTCTCACTGTTATTAATGTAAATTACAGTAAGAATTTGTAAACTCTATAAAAATGAAGACAATCTACTATTATTCAGCTGCACAAGATATTCAATTATGCCCATGTAGAGGATCCACAGATTGTTACTTGCAGAGCTGACGCACACAATTGCCCAGGTAAAAATCAATTCTACTATCACTGATTCCATTCCTGGAGTCTTTTTGGAGTGGGGAAGGTCACAAGATGAATTATGCTCCAAGTTATGGATCTGAATGCAAAATAAATAAGTTCCAAAAGGGAAGTAAATTAGACAAATAGTAAGAAATAGTTACAGGCAAGCATAAACCACAAAACAGAAGAAACCTAAAAAGAGGTAAGTGACATGCAGAAAACAAAAAGAAATTAGCAATTTAAGAAGAAAATATTAAAAGATTTGCAGAAAGAATTTGGACTCATGGCAAATCAAAAAGAACAATGACTTGGTTGCAAACAAGACCTGGGGAAAGGGAAGGGAATTTCAGGAAAATGTATCGCATATTTAATTTCTGCACCCTATTTGCAAGTTAAAATTTTAATTAGGTGAGCAAGAAACCTGTCATTGATTACACTCACAGGTACCAAGATTTCTTAAGTAAAGTTACCTGCATGCTGCACCTCTCACAAAGTCTAAGGCTATGGCTACATTGATGGCGGCAAAGTTGCCGCCGTCAGATTGATTTCTCTGGATCCACTGAGTGATCACTGAAGACCCGCTCAGTCAATCCAGAAATCAACGTACTAAGACCACCTTCACAAGTGGCGTAGCGCTGCGTCGACAGGAACACTGTTCCCGTCAGTGCAGTGCAGAGAAGACGATGTGCAGAAGAGGAGCAGAGAAGTCGATGGGAGTTACGCAAGTTTTTTGCGTAGCTTGCATAACTCCCATGGACTGACGCCAAATCCCAGAGATAAGTGTAGACAGGGTCTGTGTGACAAATTAATGGGCAAGCGGCAAATAAAATGTTCATTCTTCAAGAGTCAGTAGTGAACCCACATAAAAGGTACTTGGAATTGTTGTTTTTATTTAATATAAAATTATTTTTCCACAGATAGCATGAGTTATAATGTCTCTGTATGCAACTGTAACTGAATGGACAGCTTGTTTGAATACAGTTGTAATAAAGGACCATAGTGTGTGGCCCAGAGATATCAAAGATCAATTCAAATTGGGACATGGTATGCCTTACCCTGTCAGGCTCTTAGAAAGAAGATGACTAGGCTTTGCTAACATTAGGTTCTCCATCTTCAGAGAAGGCCAGCCAACTTAAAATTCTCTATTAAAAATTCAAAAGCCTTGCTACCTTGGGTGCTTCTCCAAGCATATCATGCGTCTTACCTCGATTACCACTTCTGTATCATTCCTCCCAGTACCTACAACTCATTCCTAACAGTATTTTCTGTTTTCATCATACTTTTCCACTCATTTTGCCAGACAACAGAAACAGACCTCTGCATACTCCCTAAAATACCTATCTGCATAAATGAAAGGGAATTAATTCTCCTCTCTTACACTGTGTTAATTTTATACATTTTTTTAAAGCTAAGATTAACTTTATATTAAACATATGTTGGCTTGAGGGAGGTTTTCTGGTTCTCTTAGCCCTCACAAGTTAAACCCAGACAAAGAACTCACAGCCTTTTACAGATTCACTCCTCTTTTGGATGCTTGGGATTTTTGGAATTTAGAAGAAAATATATCAAGGTTTTTAATAAAAACACATTTTTTTTCCTAAGTTGTGATGTTTTTTCTATTTTTCTACCAGTTCTGTCCATTGCTAATTACACTGTCATCCTCTCAACTCGAAAATGCTTAATAATCCACTCCCTGCTGTTGTACTTTTAGGGACAGAATTACAAACATTAGCTCAACTTGTGCACCCACAAAACATACATTGAGAAGATCAAAAGCAGGGTCCACCAAACCCATCCAGAGTGAATTGTTTACTGTACATCAGGGGAAGTACTTTACTCCAGTCAAAAAGCCACACACACAAAAAAGTTCCAGCAGTGCTCTCCATCCGGTAGGGATAAGGAATTTTGTAGCCTCCTGGTGCTCACCACAAAGCTACCTTTGGCCTTGATTAGTTCAGCCCAAGTGCTTTATCATAATCTGCCTGGCCAACAATTTACACTCTTGGTCTCCCTAATGGAGCATTTTAGCAAGCCACCACAAAAACTTGGAAGACCTGATTTTCAAAGGTGCCAATAACCTGCAACTTCCATTGGGTTCAACTGGTGCTTCAACTGCGCAGTATGTCTGAAAAACAGGTAAAATATATGTGGGCAAAACTAGTAACCAATTACACTGCATGAACATTTGCCCAAATTGTATGAGTTTCTTTTTTTCATATGCAAAAGCTTTCTTTTTAAAACCAACAGTGGGTGTGCATGGTTGAGACCAAACGTGGCTCTTATTTTCTACTGAAGAGGTTAGCCAAGAATGAGAAGATTCAAATAAATAAAAATATACAGCAGCAACACTAAACTTCTTGGAAGTTAATAAATCAAAACCTTTGTCTGACTTTAAAAATGAAGTTTTATAAAAGAAAGTTACATGCAATGATCCTTATGCCATCCATCTCCCGAGCAGACCTACTGAACACATTTTCAAGGTACCATGGTGGTCTAGTGAATAGGGAACTACACCAAATGTCAAGAAACCACGGTTCTGTTCCTGACTCTTCTGCTGAACTGCTATGCGACCTTGTGCAAACCATTTAGTCTCTCTGTGTCTCTCTTTCCCCTCACATTCTTTGTCTTGTTTATTTAGATGGTAAACTGTGTATATACGTACAATGTAGATACAATGCAACAGGAGGCCCCTAATCTTGGTTAGTGCACCTAAACCCTAATTTAACAGATTTAATAAATTTTATTAAAGGTAATGTTTAAAAGTACAAACAATTCACAGAGTTTACACAAAAAGTTGCTGGACATCCAGGTATAGTGTACAGATTATTGATGAGAACAGAGTTTGGTAAGAACTTTTAACAAGTGCAAGGAATACATAATTTGCAGTAACCTGGATACAGGGGTCAAGGGTTTGATTTGAAAAAACAAGCAAACAGTAATTCGGGAATGTCACTTATTGCAGGGTTTACATAGGATGCGGTTAATGAGGAGTAGATATGTCCATAATAGTGGATTGTCCCTCACTGAGTCAGTGATGTGGTGTAGATAGTCCTTTAATCTATAAATTCCTGTCGGTGCAGAGGAAAGTCTTTGAGTCTTCCTGACACTGATTCATGGTGGCACACCAGCTTACTCATCCCAGTACTGTCTGTGCCCAGTGATGTGTTTGATGTAAATATCTCTCGACCACCTGATGGTGTCGGACACCAGGAGGCGCCGCATCAGCCAGGCGTAGTGCTGACTGACACCACAGGCCCACAGCACACACTCGTTGCAGGGATCCTAAGCACCCAGGGCTCCAACCATCAGGGCATGGGTCTGAACCACATAGCCCTTTGCTCTGAGGATGTGGGCCAGGGGGCGTACCTCTCCTCCTTACGAGCTTGAGCTGCATGAAAGGCTGGGGTCCTGTTTTCAAATGGGACCGTGACGTCTACCATAACAATCTTCTTCTGGTCCTCGTTGGTGATGACAATGTCCAGCCTCAGTGGGCTGTTGGATCCAGGGACGGCGGATGGCTTTCACGAGCTGCTCTGGACCACATTGTACCGCAGTTGTCCGGCTCTGGAGTGGGGCTTGCAGCAACAGAGGATGTGGGGCAAGGTTTCGTTGTACCTGCACTTCCTGCAGCGTTTGTCCTGGTTCCTGTGGCAGACGGCCCGTTCAGCGGGAGGCAGTTGAGTCGGGCCCAGTGGATGAACCGCCAGTCCATGAATCAGGTGAAACTGCCCCATGGCAGAAAGTGCCTAATTCTTGTTGTAATTTTAATCTAGTAAATTGATGCAGATCTGAAGAACATGGCCTTGCAGGTATCAGAGAGACATCTGAGATGATTCAAGAGAATTGCTGTTCTATGCTGTAAAATGTGGAAACTGTAGCTGTACTACTTACCTGGTGTGGTTTCGGCTATCAATTGCCTCAATTTCCTCTCAGTTCTAAGGCCTGACTACCTGCCTGCATTCTACATGTGCGTTCTCCCCAGCCCATGAATGACACGCTGCTACACCCAGTGTTTCAGGCCCATTTTCCAGGGCATCATTTTATTAATTTAACCAAAACTCTCAAAGTTACACAAAACTCACTATCAATGGAGGTTGCTTGAGACTCAGAGGCCTTTCACTCTGATCCCCCCACCCCCTCTACTAGGGTGACCAGATAGCAAGTGTGAAAAATTGGGATGGTAGTAGGAAGTAATAGGCCTCTGTATGAGACAAGGCCCCAAATATAAGGATTATCCCTATGAAATTGGGACATCTGGTTACCCTACCCTCTCCCTACTTCAGGACTAGTCATGAGAGCTAGTAGCCTCCCTCCTGCAGCCCCTTTCAGCTGAGCCCTCTCAGACCTCTATAGGGAGCACCTGACTATTTCCCAGCTGGGTCTGATAATTCAACAAGGCAAACTGGCCCTAGGTTCCTGGCTCTTAAGGGTTTGTCTACACAGCCTGTGGAAGTGAGGCTCCCAACATGGGTCAAACTTGGACTAGCAGGGTTCATGTTGGCGCTCTAAAAATAGCTGTGTAGACAGCACTTTGAAGTTGCAATTTAGGCTCTGAAGTACTGTCTGCAGTGCACAGCTATTCCCAGAGGCTATTGGGCTAGTGGGATTCACATGTCTGTCAACACTGGCTGGGAGTCTTGCTTCCACAGGCTGTGTACACATACCCTTAAGGGCCAGACAACCCTGTTATGAGGACACAGTTCCCTCTCAATGCATGCACACACATAAACACACAGTAATTCTGTACCTCATGGGACCTACACACTCAGAAGTTCAAAGAGAAGCTTCTTATGCTTATGTGGAATAGTTCTCCCTTTGATTTGTCAATTTTATTGCACAAAAATGTAGAAATTATATTCAAAAGTAGAATGAGTACTTAGTCTTCAGAACAAATAAGCTTTACAAAAATCTGACTTTCATGGTGTTGGTATAATATCCTTTAATTAGATGTCAAAGCAGCAACCAACAGACATATCAAGTAGAAACCAAGGGCCATGAACCTGAGATGGGAGAGGAAGAAAAGGAAAAGAAGATATGGTAACACATGAGGTATAAAGACAGGTTTGCTATCACTTAGTTTCCCTGAAAATGCCCTGTCCCATTACCAGATGCTAAGACAAAGCATCTACTAGGGAATCATCAAGAGGAAAATGCTACAAATCCTTTCTGAAGATATACAGCAAATCCTACAGCATCTATGGATTACCATTATGTCTGAGGGGCAAAAAAAAGTCAGAGAGGCAAAATAATCACGTTACAGATGCAGCCAGCTCTCTAAAATGGTTTAGAAAATGAGCCAGTGAATAATGTAATTGAAAAAAGGAGTATTTCTACATATGGCCTCCAGGATTGTGATTACCCTGATAGCAGATATCAGGCAATTCAAATGAATGTACTGGTCTGTCTGTCTATTTGGTGTATGTATAGAAACAGCACACAAGTAAAATGTAAACTGTCAGAAAACACTAGCAGTTAGAGCATACTGCACTTAGTACAACGTTCTCCCTCTTCATTTAAAAAATAACTGCATTGGTGCAAAAGAAATCACTTTATTTAGTCATTAGCATGCAATGTTGGAGGCTGCCAGAAGATGCCACCATGTTTTCTGTGAGGATTCTGCTCAGGGATGGATTCTACAATAAAGGCCAGGGAGTCAAAGCAGGGGTTAACTACAGCCTGTTTGTACAAAGTCTGCATCCACCCTGGTACAACATGAAAACAGAACTCTACCTCTCTCGGACTTCATTTCTCCTATTAATTCAGCCTTTTGTGGAGCATATAGATTTCTGACTGCTGCAGTTTCATGAATTTTGCAGCAAATGCTGTGTACAGTAAGGTGGGAGTAGTTGGCAAGAGAAGAAAGGAAAATGGTCAGTTTCAGAAGAATTTTACAGCATCTTGGATTATATTCAAAATAGTATCAGTCTAGGCTGAATTCAGAAAGCTGGAACTTGCACTGCTAACAAAGAAAAATCAAAGGGAACAATATTAGCATATTGGGAAATGGGGTTAAAATAATCTATTTCTTATTTTTAAATTACTCTGTTTATTAAGGTATAAACTTTTTTTGTCCTTTTCAAGTGTTGATTCTGGTTGGGGGAAGTGAGGCATAGATGTAGTAGCATTAATCTAGTCAGGTGATAAAAGCTCCTTGTTTCCTAATGCTCCTTGTTTCCTAATGCTCCTTGTGTCTTTTTGAGAATCTCCAGTTCCTGATACATTGTTGCTAATGTTATATTACAATATATAATCATGTAAAGCATCGGTAATATCTATTTGTAATAAAAGCCCTTATTTTCCCTTTTCCTCTTAGGACAGCTTATTTATTTTCTCAATGGGAAGGAAGACGTATTAGCATGACTGCAAACTTGTTCCAAGAAGATATGTTAATGCCATCTGAGCCGTTTAAGGCTAAATAGAATAGCCATAAAAGGGCATATGAAGTATCTACAAAATCAGGCATTACATCAACTCAAATTTTTGCTTTTCAGCTGATCGTCATTTTCTGCAAAGCAAATTGCTCAGGCAGAAAGTAGTTCCCCACAGTTTTTCTTCATTTTACAAATTTCTAATATCTATCTCCAAAGATAATAAGAACAACGTGAAGAGTCTGTGGGACAGGAAATCTTGATATTAATTTTGAAGCAGATACCTAGGAAATCAGAATGTCTCATCCATTAGGCATACCGTATCAAGAAAGGAGAGGTTATGTACCTGTACAGTAACCCGAGTTCTTCAAAATGTTTTGTCCCTGTGGGTGCGCCACCAAAGGATGAGCGCATGCCCATGCACTCTTGATCACACATTTATATTAGCAGTGTCCACGGGTCCACATCTGTGAACTATGCAACTTTGAGCTCCAGTGCAGGGGAGGTGGATCCGCCAGCACTCCAGTTCCTTCTCAACCATGAAGCCAAAGACACCACAGCAGAACAGAAGATGGGCACACCCATTAGGACAAAACATTTTGAAAAACTTAAGTAATTGTACAGGTAAGTAACATCTCTCTTTTCTTCTTCGTGTTATTATCCAGAGGGATGCTCCACTGCAGGAGACACCCAAGCAGTATTTCAATGTGGAGGTGAGTGCTGAGGAGGCAGATCTAAGCCAGTTCAGAGGACTGCATCACCCAAATCCATCTCAGTCCTGGAAGCAGGCAGGATGGCATAATGCTTGGATAACATGTGAACTTAGGACCAGGCTCCTACCCTGCAGATGTCCAAAATGGGAATGTCTCTAAGAAGGGCTATGGATGTGAACTGAGCCCTTATGGAGTGGCTCATTACTCTAGGAGTGGGAAGCACTCCAGTAGCACCACAGCAGGGAAGAATGCAACTAGAAATCCACTTTGACAGTGTCTGAATAGAGATTGGTTTTCCCCTTATCCTTTCAGCAAAGGATACAAATTGTCTAGGCAAAGATCTGAAAGTCTTTGCCCTGTCAAGATAGAAGGCAAGCGCCTTTCTGACATCTAAAGTATGGAAGATATCCTCCTCCTTTGAGGCATGAGGTTTGGGATAAAATACTGGCAAACAAATGTCTTGATTAATATGGAACTCTGATGAGACTTTGGGGAGAAAGGGAGAATGGGAGTATGGTAAAAAGTAATGTACAGTGAATCAGCCGTGACTGCCCCTAGTTCCCCTATCCTCCCAGATAAGGTGATGGCTACCAGGAAGGAAATCTTAAAGGAGAAGTGAAGGAGAAAACAGCTACCCACCGGTTCAAACTGAGGGTTCCTCAAGTTGTTGAGGACAAAGTGAAGGTCCCAGGGTGGTGTGGGATTTTCAACATGAGGAAATAGATTAGGTAAGCCTCTAAGGCACCTGGCTGTGGTACAAATACCTTTTGTGTATTATATGCCTCACACTGTATGTGTATTTATATACTAAGTCAGGTATGAATTGAGAGACTGCAAAAATCTAAGTGAGAGAAAATATACAGAAGAAACAAACAGTAACAGGGAGTCCTGTGTATGAATAAAGACAAAGGCTTGGTTTGGTTTTTCTTGGAATACAGAATGGAGAGAGAGATGGGGAAGGGGAGGGAGATGCTTCTGAGCTTGACTTGAGGATCCTTTCCAATAGCTTGATGGTGGTGGTGGTGGGGCCACACCTGATGGGGCCACCAAATGTCCAGTGTCATCCATTGCCCAACCTGACTGTGCCATCAGTATTGAAGGAAGAGTCAATGGCTCCTTGAATACTGGTATCAGCCTTGAACTCATACTGGGACCTGAAAGAGGCATTGGTACTGAAAACAAAGCTGAACCCGGTCATAGTCAGCATCAGTACCGAGGATTCTGTCTCAACAATGCCCTCAGCTCCAAGCAAGACAACACCCCTGCACTGCAGGTAAACTGTGGTGCAGACAACAGTGTCAGCAATGACAGTAAGTTTGCCACCAATCCAGGGGGAGCTGAGGACACTGCAGATGATGCTACAGCAGTTGGATGGTCTGGATAAGTGGTGAATCAGGGACAGACAGACACAGCAAATACATTGCTACCTAATATTCAGTCAGAGTGGAAATTGATGATGCCACCATCTCTGTCGAAGGTGCACCGAGATGGTACTGGAGTCAGCAGTACAGCTTTCCCTTGATCCTGCCTCAGTACCAGAGGGCATAATGACAGCTCTATTCTATCCTGCAATTTGGCATAACATGACACACAATCACTGCTCGGGAGAGGTCTAGGACACTTTCAATCAATCAACAATAACATTTTTAGTATAGAAATGGCACTACTACGTTCATCTTTATCACAGATAAACATCAAGCCAGCCAATTGCTCTTCACTGATTAAAAAAAAAAAAAACACTCCAAAACCAGGATGGGGAGAAACAGTTGAATCTCTTGTTTTTAGTATTAAAAATGGCAATATACTTCATTGCCAATTATTTTAATCCCCTCTATCAAAATACAAAAGTACATTCATGAGCACTGGTGATGTTGTATACTTACGAGATTTTCTTCTGCAAACTGGGAAGTGGGGATTATTCATTTTAATACTGTTTACTAGACTTGGTTAGCATGGTTTAAAGCAGTGCACTCTCTCTGGTAGGTTCTAGCATTTTCTGCTGTGTCCTTCAGCTGATAACGAATGATAAAGTTGCAATTTTCTTTTTCATTTTTCAGGACTCCTTATGCTTATTTAATGAAGCATAAATATGGATAGCACTTTCCTCCTCCTATTTAGTTGAAAATGTTTGGCGACTGAAAATGCACTCAGCCGCAAAAGTGACTGCCTTTACCCAGTCTTGAAAATAAGTTTTCTTGGCTCTAAATATTATTATATGGAGACTAATTGTTTGCTCATTTCTGGGAGGTGTACCTTCATGGTTTTCATGTTCATAAGCCATTTCCTCTCTCTGAAACACTCTATCCACATTAATGTATGGTTATTGCTTTCAGAGAAGGGATAAAAAAAAGCTAACATGTTGTTTAGCTTGAACAAGAAAACATTTTCACGTAATAAAGATGTGGAGGCTTGTACAATTATTGGTTAAGGCTAATATAAAACACCTGTTTTGTGTGTGGATGTTATTCCGTTCAGTAGTTGCTCACACATTTTATTCCCTTTTCTTTTGCAGAAAGGGTGGGAAAGGATGTGTCACTAAACAAAAGAATGATATTTTACACCTTTTCCGTCATTTCATCATTTCTTCTCTTTCCTCCAGTTGGAAGCACAAAGAACTCTGGAGCTGCAAAATTTATCTATGTATTCAAAAAATGCTTTTAGAATCTGAACTGTGAATACAGAAAAACTAAGGATTAGGGGCCAGACTCATTCAAGATGGTCAGGGTGTATACTATAAGCAGCCCTGTACCAGCTACTCTATTTCCATTCCAAGAAGACAAGGAAACTTGCAGAGCTACCCTTTCTCAGCATTTCTTCCAGCTATTAGTTACACACTTTAGGTTGCACTCCGTGTGTGTCTCCAGTGGAGGACAGGTTGAAGCCACTTTACGCTGCTGCAATCACCTTCCTCATGTGTGCTGCTGTCAGAGTTTAGGTTGGCAGAAGGCAGGATAGACCCATAAGCGAAACAGCTACATACCTGGATAACATTTTCACTTTGTCATTTTGTCAAAATGACAATCTCCCTGCTAAGCATCTGCATTCTCCACACCACACATAAAATGGGACTGAGCTAGCGCACACACTATTTATGTGGCTAACAGTTGCTCCAGTTTCATAACACTGCAGGACAGGCCACAGTTGGAAGGCTATAAAAGTGAAGCACATATAACTCATAAAAAAGGCAACTAAGAGTTAACTGGGACATGCCTAGTTTACAACACGAAGAATGGAAATGAGCCACTGTGAGGATATAAAATAAAAGAAGCAAGCTAGAGATGACTAGATGATCCAGGACCTGGCAATGAGACACTGAGCCTTTCTTCTCTAAGTCAGGGGCATAGCCAGAATTATTTGGCAAGGCCTGTAGTTGACAAG
The DNA here is from genome assembly GCF_026122565.2 of Emydura macquarii macquarii. NCBI lineage: Eukaryota > Metazoa > Chordata > Testudines > Chelidae > Emydura > Emydura macquarii. The sequence continues at coordinate 20,805,928 of NW_027131485.1, read as the reverse complement.
GGTGGGCCGGCTGAAAAACAAGTGCTTCCCGAACATCCTGCTTCCAGTCACATGACCGGAAACAGGAAGATCGGGAAGCGACCAGCCAAGAAACTAAGCTGCCCAATGCTCCAGTTGCCAAGGTAGCTTAAGCGGAGAGTCAGCAGCAGAACTTCCGCAACCGATTGGGTGAGCTTGCTTTAAAAATAGGTGGGCCATGGCCCACCCAGGCCCATGCCACTGCTCTAGATCAATTGATCAAACCTGACTTAGGTTGCTAATTATGACCAAAATTCATTAGCATCTTAATACGGTTTGCTGTTCTATGTGAAAGTAGTTAGTGCTTCCAGATCAATTCCTAGTGATCCACTGGACCACAACAAGTGGCCCTACTTGGCCTCCTTGCAGTCTCAACAGGGGGCTCTAGGACTGAATGCACAAAGAATGCATTACCTTGGAAGTAAGAGGAGGTTCACTGGTGGGGTGAATGGCTGCTATGTTATATGTACACTGTGGATAAATAGGATTCAGTCTCCAGGATTGTCCATGTGGTACCTTTTTAACACAACAAGATTCAATAAAGAAAAGTAGGAGAAATTTCAACAGAACATGGAAAAGGAGGTTTTCACCCTGAGGTGCACTAGAATGTGAAACATGCTGCCAAAAGAGAGTGCCAATGGCTAGCATCACAAAATTCAAGACTGGTTTGGATATCCATACTGTATCTGGCTATGGAAAATAATCAAGAACATTTGAACAACATGGTCCATAAACAGGCCAATTATTTCCACTGAGATGCAGAGTATGGGCTGGGCAAACCTACAATTCTTTCTACCCAAAACTATAAGATTTTGTATACAGACATTATTTTTAGGAGCATTAAAATTGTAAAGCATGACTAATCAGCCACTTTACAACTGTTTGCTCTGACTACCGATTCAATTATAAAAAGCTTGAAAATGCCCAAATCTTTATGTATGCTCAGATTAGGGGCAAATTTTACACTGTAATACCCCATTCATTGAAGTTATGGGGGTCAGACAGTATAACCACAGAATTTAGCCAGATGTATTCTGTGAACTCATTTCAGCTCACAAACCACTAAGATTACTTGATAAATATTTCTCCCTCCCACAGTAAGATTTTCTTTTCGCTGTTGAAGATATTCTAAGGGGATCATGAATGCAGTCACTAGCAAAAGTGTAGACATCATAGTTTCTTGAGGAAAATACGTTGGAAATTACTTTTCTAATTACACAGTGCAGGACTCCTTTAAATAATGGAGTGTCCTCACATTACCCCCAACCACAGTTTTTTAAGACCTTCAGTACCTATAGTTGTAAAACTGACATATTACTTTTAAAAATATGATAAGAAAGCCTTAGGACACACATGTAAATATATGTGTATTGTGTGTGTGTATGCATGCGTATATATATATGTGCATGCACATGCATACACCACGCAACATGATTATTAGAATGCAACGTGGTGAATGCTACTGAAGTGTTGGATTGAGTCAGCAGCATCTGTGATACAGATTGTAAAATGAATTACGGACCAATATATGCATCTTATTTTATTTGTTCTTAAAATCTCAGTTTTACACGTTTAGGTACCAAATGCCTTACCAAACTTCATTGTTAGATGACAAATGGGTACAGAACTTTTCCTTCATGCCAAATTGTTTGCTCTTCCATTCCCAAAGCAACCCAGGAAAGCATTATGTTAAAAGTTTATTCCCATATCAAGTTAAAGAATTGAGCAGCATTATCTGTGTTCATAAGAATAAGCCTGCAATATAATATGTGTCTACAAAAAAAAAAAAAAAAAAAAGTGGGGGGAAGCGGGGAGGAGGACAGGCAAAAGGGTAATGGAGAAAAATTAAAATGTCCTCTGTGTGTGTATTATATATACACACATATAGGTATGTAAAGAGTTTAGTGTTTAGGATGTGGACTCTGTTATTGTTTTCACCATATTCATTTGGCAGGAATAGAAAAGAAAGTGTGTAAATGGCAAAGCTTTTGTCATTTTTATCCCTTCGTATGCATTTGGCTAATGGAGCATAACATAAAGGCCTCCTCTTCATCAAGTGCCTAATCTTAGGCTCTTCTAAACCACAGATGACAAGAATGATTATGATTTTTCTTCCCCAATTCTTAAATCTGGGTGTGCCATATTTGTGGCACTGCTGGCTGGCCTCTGTAAAAACTTATCTATGACCATACTTGCATTTCTCACACAACAGCACAGGGAGGGGCTACTACATAATTATACCAGCCTACAAAAAGCTTATTCTATATATTAGAGCTCTTTTAAATGAATACCTATGTCTGTCAAGCCCCAACCGGAAATACTCTCCATCCCCTACTCCCAGAATAATACATAAAAGGTTTGATTTATCATTTTGGTGCTCCCCATCTAAACAAGTGACAGACACTGACTCAGTTGAGGTCTGCAATAAATTAGCAGGGCAACACCTCACTGAAAGAGTTTAATAAATATTACAAGAAAACCAAATTACCAGTAATGGAGCTGGTTGAAAAAAACATTACTTGGAATATTTTTGTGAAGTGTGGCAAATTCTCTCAACTGTTAGTCAGGGGGTCACATTATTTATCTATGATGAGGATTCAAATAATTGCTCATTTATTCATTAAAATGATCATGGATACTGAAAGTTTCATAAATGTTGTCACAAAAGAAAAGATGCAGGAAAATGAACGTGTGTTAGTTATTAATTGTCCTCTACTCACTTTCCTGATTAAAAAGTTACAAGCGATGATAAAGAAAAAAATATCATGCAGCAAATCACATGAGAATGAACAGTTGCAGCCAATCAATCATTCACACATATATTCATATAAACAAATTAGCAAATACTTGCCAATACTGAAAACATACACAGAAACAGAAATTATTTGGTTTGCAAATAATTTTTAACAGAAAAAAGGACTTACTTATTTGACTGATATCATTAAGAAGCAATACACGATGGCATACAAAAACAGTGAAATGATGACAAAGCAAAAAATGCATCCAACTGCAACTCCCATTTCATTCCAGTTAGAACAAAGGGAAAAGTCACTTCCCAGCAAAATATTATTGGTGCACAGGATGAGTGATCTTTCTTGCCTAGAGACCCTCCAGTTTGAGGGAAAATGTTATTGTCATTTGAAATCTTTTTACTATGGCTCCCCACATATCTCTAATTAATATGTAAGAACAGCCATACTGAGTCATACCAATGACCCATCTAGCCCAGTATCCCGTCTTCCAACAGTGGCCAATGCCAAGTGCTTCTGAGGGAATGAACAGAATGAACAATTGTCGAGTGATCCATCCCCTGTCATCCACTCCCAGCTTCTGAACAAGGAACAGCTGCCTAACACTACCACAAAGACAATCGCGATGCTTTATCCCAAACAGGAGTCGCATCAGGAGACAATTCAGATCGAGCAGACTACCTTTTCATCTGCTCTTTTACTCTCACTCTCCTCCTGGCAGGTAGGATAGCATCCCTGCCTACATCCTCAGAGAGAGATGAATCTCTTCTTCCTTAGTACACTCAGCAGAACACAAGAGCTCTGCTCCACTTCCTCATATCTCACTACCAATCAGCACAACAGATGACCCCCCCTTCTCTACCTCAACAGGAGTTGTGGGGAGAAAAGGCAAGTAAGAACCAGACAGACTTACACTTCTTTTTCTTTCTTCTCAGCTCATGTGCTAGATTAAGCCTAAGCTTCTAGAAGCTAGGTGGCTGCTCGCTTATGAGGCAAAGAGACTGTCCCTCAGAGAAGGTTGAGAAGGCAAGCACCCCAGTCCAGCAAGGGAGATTTTCTTCTCCCTGTGGAACAGAGGAGAATTTGCTGGCTGATGAACCACAGGAAATCACATTTATACAACATTAAACTTAGGAAAACTGTTTTCCTACATAAACAAATTGCTCTTTTCTGAACATTCATCCACCTCCCTGCACTTTTCACATTTGGTAACTACACAGGCACATGAAGAAGGTAAGTTACTGACAGATATAGTTGTCTCAGCATTACAGGAGACTCTAATGTGCTCAGCCCATCTTTAACACTTCTGTGCAACATTCCAATTTTCCTTTCCTTTCCAAATACGTACCTTTAAATGTTTAAATCATAGAAGATTAGAGTTGGAAGGGACCTCAGGAGGTCATCTAGTCCACCGCCCTGCTCAAAGCAGGATTAACCTCAGCTAAATCATCCCAGCCAGGGCTTTGTCAAGCCGCAGCTTAAAAACCCCTAAAGATGTAGATTCCACTAGGTAACCCATTCTAGTGCTTCACCACCCTCCTAGAGAAAAACTTTTTCCTAATATTTAATCTAGATCTCTCCCACTGCAACTTGAGACCATTGCTCCTTGTTCTGTCATCTGCTACCATTGAGACCAGCCTAGCTCCTTTCAGATAGTTAAAGGCTGCTATCAAATCCACCCTCATTTTGCTCTTTTGCAGACTAAACAAGCTTAGTTCCTCTGCCTCTCCTCACATATCATCTGCTCCAGCCCCCTAATAATTTTTGTTGCCCTCCGCTGGACTTTCTCCAACTTGTCCACATCCTTTTTGTAGTGGGGGGCCCAAAACTGGACACAACACTCCAAATGCCATCTCACCAATGCCGAATAGAGGGAATAATCACTTCCCCCGATCTGCTGGCAATGCTTCTACTAATGCAGTCCAATATACTATTAGCCTTCTTGGCAACCAGGGCACACGGTTGACTCATATCCAGCTTCTTGTCCACTGTAACCCGCAGGTCCTTTTCTGTAGAACTGCTGCCTAGCCCATCAGTCCCCAGTCTGTAGCTGTGCATGAGATTCTTCTGTCCTAAGTGCAGGACTCTGCACTTGTCCTTGTTGAACCTCATCAGATTTCTTTTGGCCCAATCCTCCAATTTGTCTAGGTCACTCTATATCCTATTCCTACCCTCAAGCATATCTACTACTCCTCCCAGCTTAGTATCATCCACGAAATTGCTGAGGGTGCAATCATCAAGATGCCAAGCTGCCAACTAGACATCAAGCCATTGATTACTACCCGTTGAGCCTGATGACTTAGCCAGCTTTCTATCCACTTTATAGTCCATTCATCCAACCCATACTACTTTAACTTGCTGAGAAGAATACTGTGGGAAACCGAATAAAAAACTTGCTCAAGTCAAGGCATGTCACGTCCACTGCTTTCACCACATCCACAGAGCCAGTCATCTCATCATAGAAGGCAATCGGGTTGGTCAGGCATGACTTGCCTTGGTGAATTCATGTTGACTGTTCCTTTCATTCTAACTCTGTACAAAGGAGAAGAGTTGTTTAACATAGTACAATAGGTATAACTAGTACTAATGGGATGAAATTAGATAAAGCATTTAAACTAATATTTAGAGGAAATTTCCTAATAGAAATAGCCTCCCAGCTAAAAGCCTAGTGGCTTTGGCTAATAAAAAAATTGACTATACTAATCATAAGGATATACATTGCTTTAGAAAGGTGAGAGGCCAACTAGCATATGAGCTTTTCCATCCATAATATCTATAAATCTTTCAATTATGTAATAAAGAAGATTCTAGCTCTCTCATTTAGAGCTTGCAGGGAAAAGTGAGCTTCTGAGCCAAAAGAGAAGTCTTAGAGTCTGCTCTCACATTATTTATTATACAGGTATAAAACTCTACTAACTTCAAAGGCATTACCCTTGATTTAAACTGATTTAAGTGAGAGAGAATCAAACTGTTGGTTTTCCTAAAGAAACATCCTGTTTAGATATTTTTTAAGGTTTTGCACAGTGTTCGTTGGATTTTGAAATATCACATTATGTGGTACAGGACAAAATTAATTTGCAATATCCTTCTGGGACAACCCTGAGTTTGTACAAACAATATTAATCTAAAAATAAACATTCAGTCGTATTTTATTTGCATCTATTGTAGTGGAAGGTGAAGAGCAAGTGTCAGGAAGTGATTTTGCTTCTCTAGGATTTATTTGGGCTCATGTTACCCATTTTAGGCTTCTTCTAATTCCCTTTTACAACAGATTCTTTAAATGTTTGTCATGTTTATTTTAAGTTCCAAAAATGTTTGGGCCTAGACATTATATACAAAATGTATGAATTACACAGAGGCCTGGTCTACACTTACTGGGAAATTTGGTGGCAGTTGACGGGAGATACGCAAGCTACATGGAGTATTCTCCTGTCGACTTCCTAACTTCTACTTACCATAGCGTCTTCACTTTACTGATGGGAAATGCACTCCCATCAGCACAGCATTACTTTTTTTCCGGGGGTGGATTTATTAAATTGACTTCCGGATCAATGGAGTGGGTCTCAATCGATTTCAAAGAACTGATCTGACGGGGGCAAATTCGCCGCTGTCAGTGAAGACATACCCTGAGTAATCCTTACCACAGAGCGCTCCTAACTTCAGGCCAAACAATGCCTATCAAATTAAGTAGCAAGAATAAAGCAGCAGGAGGAAGTTTTGGCTGACAATTAGTTGGTTGGGTACCCACGAGAAAAAGGTAATTCTATTAGCAGCACGTACTTTGTCACAGCAGGTACCCTGCTACCTATATATCTGTATCGAAAACAAGGAAAAGATTAAAATGCAGTTTTATTTTGAAAGCAGGATGTCCCTTTAATAATTATATTCAGACAAAGCCAATAAGGAAGTCTGCTAATATCATGCCCTGCCTCAGGTATATACTAACTAATATTATATATTTCAGATAACATGTTTAAATTCCTCAGACAAGATACAGACAGACTTAACATCCTTCCTAGGTAAAAGCTGCCCAGTTGTAGTGTCTTTTAATTTATTTCTCTATTCTCCCTTTTGCATTTGTGGAATTGTCATTCATTTGTGCTGGTTGATATGATGTGTATTTGCTTAGTAATCAGAACATTCTTCAGACGCTTCAAATTGTGCTCATTCTTTCAATTCTATTCCTCCTGTAAACAGCGCTGCATTGAAAATTATGAAAATATTTTCTCCTTCTCATATAAAACTAAGTAATTACATAGCAATTTTAACTTAATTTACATGTCTGAGCTCTGCCTCCTGTGCATTTATTTGCTTCAAGGGCTCTCCTATAGATACAAGAAAATAAAGCATTTTTACTGACGATAAATAGTACTGAGCAAAGGAAAGCCTATTATTTCAGTCAGTTAGTGGTTCCTATTTACCTGCAACATACAACATTTAACTACTGTTTAAAATAAAATAACAAATATTGAAAATATCAGTCTGCTGTGCTACCAGCAAGGAGACCAGAATTCAGAAATGAGCTGAAGACCTCAGGCCTCAAGGATTAATGATGGTTGAACCTCAAATGGTTCAGAGTTTCGTTTTGGTTCAGATAAGCATACAGGTGCTTATCTGAACTATTTGAAATTAGGATTTTCAAAAGCCCTCAGCATTGGCCTCTCTCTGCATCCAGTGAAGTTGATCCTAAAATTCTTGTTGACTTCAATGGAAGCAGAGTTAGGCCAATGCTGAGCATTTCTAAAAATCCCAGCTGGAAAATCTTAACTGTAAATCTGGATTGGAAATCTCATGAGAACAAGCTTTTTCTATGAAGGCCAAGATTTTTTTTAAGAAGGTATCTAAAAAGTTAGTCTCCTAAATATTTAAGAATGGTGACAGAATGCTGAGAGCCAGCAGCTGACCCAACACTCTGGTCACTTGGAGTATGTCTACATAGTAACAAAACACCTGTGGCACGCCCATGTCAGCTGAGTCGGACTTGCAGGACTCAGGCTGCAGGGCTAATGGTTGAGGCTTTGGCTGCAGAGCTATAAAATTGCAGTGTGGATGTTTGGGGTCAGGCTGCAGCCCGAGCTCCAAGACCTTCCTCCCACACAGGGTCCTGGGTCCTGAGGTTCTAGACCAAGCCCAAACATCTACACTGCAATTTTATAGCCCTGCAGCCCAAGCCAGCTGACGTAGGCCAGCTGAGGTGTTTTATTGTAGTGTAGACATACCCTTGGCACTAACTAGTCCCCCCAGAGAAGCCGTGATTAAGAGGTGGAATACTCAGTTACATAATCAGATTGTGGGCTGGTGAGCTAAGAGGCTAATTATCCCATCAGATGGGAAGATGGTTAAAAACACAGGAAGGAAGTGTAAAGGAAGGAGAGAAAACTAGCAGAGCCTAGGGAAGTAAGATCTCCATCTAGTGAAATCGCTTCCTCTTGCTCTCTCTTTCCCTGGAGAAAGGGCTGAGGAATGAAGGATATCATAGGTAGAAGTGCAGCATGGCAGTTGCGATGGTAGGTTGGAGGAGAGAATAAATAAAAACTCATGGAGGTGCTGACCATCATGAAGCATCAGAGACTGTTTGGTGAGAGAGTAGCCTCTCCTGTTACAGGCACCTAAATAAATTGTCTGATTTTCAGAGGTGTTAATTATCTAGTAGCTCCCACTGACAATAGTGGGAGCTGCTGGATGCTCAGTACTATTGAAAATTGGACCACTTATTTAGGAGCTTAATTTTGGCTAAGATCTCCAGAACTTCTGATTCATCTCCTGCACAAGACACTAAGAGAACACAGTTTTTCTTGTATTATTTTAGCATTTCTGATCCAGTTCTGGCTAGAAATGAAGAGTAGCAAAATACCACCTAAGTGTTTCTGTACTGTGGAAAATGTTTGCTTAGAGTTCAGCTATAGAAATGGGCAAAGATTGACAGCATTCAATGACTGTTAAATTTTCTGAACTGGTTCTCTATTTCTATTGTGGATGACCAATTTGTGTCACAAGAACACAGATGTTGATTCTTAGAAGAGATATAAAAGAGAACTGGTCTTGACTCATCACCTCACAGCAAGTGGAACAATTCCCATATTTTTCAACCTAATTCCCCACAGTTTCAATTAAAATAGGTGTTATAAACACATTTTTCCTACTGTCATGCATTTATCATAAAAATCCTTAGAGAAAGCAAGACAGTACTGGAGGTAAACAGGAAAGCAATCTGAAGTATGAAAGGGAAAAAAGTGATAAGAAATCTATGTAAAAAGCTAAAGAAATACTGTATAGTTTTCAGTTCATCTTTATGGCTCTAGCTTTTCCAGTCCCATAAATGATGTCAAGTTGCTAAAATTTTGAGCAGTGAAAATATAGCAAGCCCACTAGCCATATAAGCTACCTAAAGTACAATTGAGAGTTGGTCAGTTGGCCTTGTTTGTCATTTGAGACACACAGAATTAATTTGAGGCTTCCACTTCCATTCTGTTCTATGTAGTTTCTCATATTGTCCTCCTCATTGTAGCATCTGAATGCCTCCCAGCAGTGCATCAGTTTCCCCTTTGTAAAATGGGGATAATGATACTTACCTTATTTGTAAAGTGCTTCAAGATCTACTGTTAAAGGCACTACAAAGGAGTTAAATAATAATAGCTATTATTAAGAGATATGACTAACAGCCGTAGGCTTGTAAGGCTTGGGAGTGTTAGAAAAACACTACTTGACATCTAGAACAAGGGGACACAGAATGTATGCTTGCTCTGCAGTAACCCCACCATGACTGAACAATTGTAGTATTAAAAAAGGAGTCTCATCCAGAAGTGGGCCAAAGGAAATTAAATGCAACAGGAAGCCTTGAGGGAGAGAGGCTCAAAAGGGAGCCTGTCCTACAGAAGACATAGGGACAATTCCTTTATTGAAGATATAGGGGAAGGAGGATAATTTAAGGTTCACAGATGGGGGGCTAGAATATTTTACATTGCTTCTCCCTCCACCCCACCCTGAAATTGTTTAAATAAAGGAATTTTGAAAGCACGAAATCACCACAGCTTGGAAGAAACGTGCCTGAATTTGTAGCAGTACAAAATGTACCCAAGCAACCTTCACATTTATTGAAGGTTTATGTGTAGCTATTTCTCAGTATGTGAAGATCTTATCAAACCCTACTAAAGATCACAACCAGATAACCTTGGGGATGAAGTGGAAATCATCTTTTCAATTTTCTAAGAGATAATTGAGGAATAATTTTAGCTTTATGTCTTTTTTAAAAAGTTGTTACACCTTGTGGAAAAGCAGTGCCATTCCTACAGTCCCAGAACTTGAAGTCACACCTAAAAATCCATGAAAAGGTTTTAGATTTATTAGATATGCAGCTGAATCATGCAAGGAAAGATTCAGTCTTTGCTCTTAGAACAATGCTACTTTCTTACATATATAGAAATGTATCAGTTTGATAATAAAAATATATCTGGGTAAAATACTTCATCTCCCATTTTTCATTATCCTCATACTCTTCCTCCTGTTGAATACGTAGGATTGGAAGGATTTGATTTTTATTGGTAACTATTGTAAACATCAATTTCACTGTACACACAAATTAAAAACAATAACAATCTATATTTACAGATAGACTAAGTAATAAAAAGGCTGCTTGTGGACCTTATTAGGATTTGATTTGAGAATATTTACTTTATATAGTTTGAGATGTAAACTCACAATTTATATTTTAACAGTTATAAAGCTTTAACGTCTTGAATCTCCGCATCTATTGTCATTACATAATTATCGGACCCCTCCCCCACATAATTCTACATAATTGTTAAAATTTAAATTGATAAAAATTGGAAAAAATCCTTATAAACAATAATTGATATGGGCCATTGAAATCATAAAAAAAAATCAAAAATTGAATTCTGCGAAACCTATGTATATCACATTGCTATGAAGCTCTTATGTGCGGCAAGATTTACTAGCTGGATCCCTTAGGTTGAACTTTCATCTTTCTACTAATAGGAAGATAAAATACAGGGGGGAAAATTAAAACAAAAATTATTCACTTAGTTCATATTTGGTGAATGAGTCTCAACAGGCAATCAGACATTGATGGATAGGAACCACCATTCCCCAAGAATTCTTATGTCCTCCTATAATGCTGATTAGACTTTTCAAAATATCTAAGATTTGGTATTTTAAACAGGCAAGAGCATTTTATAATAGGGAGAGGAAAACATAACATTATCCCGTGTAAGAAAATAATGCAGAGATGAGGGAAAGCTCAGCTATGAATCATAATAGATTGCTAACTAACCTTGCAGCATATTCTTCCAGCCAACCAAGTATATAAAGGACAAAGCTTATAGGGTTTCTCTATTTGTTCAAGCTAAAACATTCATGAGCCTGCAGTTCTAAACACAATAGCAAGCTAGCTCCTGGAGACACAGCCTTGATGCTCTGCAGGGACATTCCATTCTAAACTGACACATTTCATTACAGTTTCACAGTATTTACAGGTCATTTGGGGCATATTTAGGGCTCAGCTGTTGAAGCTGATCAAGTATTGGTGGTAGAATAATATATATTTTACACTATCCTGTGGAAAAGAAGATGGATTTTTCACACTGCTTTGTTTCTAAATGTTCTTAAAGTTCCAAACAAAAGAAAAAATTGCAGCCAAAAATAAGGTATGAGGGGGGAGATTGTCATCTTTCCAGCTACAACTGGGTCAAAAGGCGCTCAGATTTCACAGCGACAAACAAACTATAAAAATGAGAGAAGGGAGTCTGTAAAGCATATTAGAGACTGTTAGTCAAATATACACAAAATAATATTAGGAAAATGAATATATATTGTTAGAAAATATAAATGAATTTTTGTTTTTATATGTGTTTATGCAGACACAGAACTTCGGATTTTGCTGATGAGAAAACTGGTTTGTGTGTTATCAATAAAATTCTTGGCCTATGCAGATAACAGGGTATAGGAGAGAGATGTTACCTTTGCAATAGATCAGGTGTACACCCCCCAATAAGACAAGCTTACAAAAACAGACCAGTAAGAAGAAGAATAACCTGCTGTAAGATAAGGACCATTGCATGGAGCCAGTGGGAGTGACAGCAAAGAACAGATGCGTTAGGAACCAGATGGATAAAACCATGTTTTAGTAGAATAAGCACCAAAAAAAGTATTAATTTAGGTAAGTTATTGTGATCTATGCATGAAACTGTTTTAATTAGGGGTTTAGAATGGAATGTATTTTAATAAGGGCACAGGTGAGGTAATTTGGTGAATTGAGTTTGCATACAAGATATGGAACACAAGATAAAAGACAGATGATTTACAATAAAAAAGTGGAGAAGACAAAGGGGAAGAATAGCCAGAAACAACAGAGACCAGAGATTTGAAAAGAATCACCTTATCCTCAAAAGGAGGAAACTTGATCATTTACTTTTCTTGCCTAACCTGTTTTTTAACATACGATAGACAAGATTTTCAGTAATCCACATCATATTTGACTTGGCTGTCTGGGTAGAAGCAAGAGGCATGGATAGCTTTAAGGGAACTATGGGTATGTCTTCACTGATGGTGGCAAATTCGCCACGGTCAGATCCATCTATCCAGATCGATTGTGCGGCAGTAAAGACCCGCTCAATCGATCCAGAGGTCAATTCAATTAATCCACCTCCTCAAAAGGCATAGCGCTGCATCGACAGGTACATAGTTCCCATCGGCACAGTGTAGTAGAGATGGCGTGCAGAAGAAGATTTAGGAAGTTGACGTAAGTTACGCAAGCTACTCTGTATAGCTTGTGTAACTCCCATCGACTACCGCCAAATTTCCCCGTAAGTATAGACCAGGCCTGTGTTTTTGTCTTCCAAATAACTGGTCTGGTGATCAGACGCTGTTTGTTGCTGGCTTGGTATATCTTATGGAAGAAAAACCGCTAGTACTGGGGGTCTGCCTGCCCCCTTCTTTGCAGTTTTACCCTGTTTAAGCTATCTCAGCGTGGCTTCCCTAGAGGCCAACATCACATATATCCAGGGATTAGCTCTTTTTGCCACACCTTTGTACTGGGAGATTATGTTCAGATGCTTGTCCACTATGACCCATAAATCTTTTACAGAATCTCTGCTTTCCAGGATATAGCTGCCCATTCTGAAGGTATGGCCTGCTTTTCTTGTTCCTAATAAGGCCTCTTTATACTGTGAATGATTTGGAGACAATAGCCATTCAATAAAAGGCCATTATCTCATCTGATATGCTGTTGATTCAATTAAATTATTCTCTAGCTTTATAATTAGTTTCAGGAAGTTACTGCTATTCCAGCTCTTTATATATGACATTCAGACACCACAACAACTGCTAGAAGGTCAGTTAATTTGACTGGAAAATACTATTTTGAATTTATTATCGCATAAGCAAATAGCATGTCTCCTCATTCCCCCACTGCCAATCAGAAACAGTTTGCGAAAGTGGCAGCAACAAACATTGACTCAGATCATAATAGGTCACATTACACACACACACACACACAAACGCACACACGCACGCACACGCACGCCTGGAATGCATTGGAAGACACAAAACATCAGGAGAAACCTTAGCGCCTTAAGCAACGCTAACTATATACCTGTGGAGTGTTATACCTCTTATAAATCGATAGAATGACTCAAGTATAAAAAAAAATACAGTTGCAGCCAGCAAGGAGCTTCATCAAGAGAATATATTTATAAGAAAATAAAATGAATCAATATATTTTAAGCCAGAAAAACTCCCCAGCTCAGGATTCAGCTCAGGCCTATGAACACTGGTGTGGAGTCATTGCGTCCCAAAGGCACTCTCCCCCCCTCTGCCTCCCAAGCAGCCAACTTAATTTTTTTCAGGGTGGATAAAAATTAAAAGAATTGGATTTTTCTTTATTTAAATTGGATTTTTTATTTTATTATTTAAATTATAAGATTTTTCTTTTTAAAAATAAAATCTGTTTCAAATGAAATTTCATCTTATTGCAAAATAAGTTAAGGCCTAAATTTATAATCTCTTAAAACATTTAAATAAAAAATAAATATGTTGAATCCGTAAGCCGCTATCAAAATCTTGGCGTTAAAGGCTGCTTTTCTATATGAAAAAAAGATATTTTTCCCCTGATTATAACTTTTGAGGTCAAGGTTTACAAATAGGGTACAAGGTCAGCCTAAGTAACTTAGAAGACAGTCTCATTTTCATGAGACTTACGCAAATAAGCTCCAGTCACTTTCACTTAGGCATATTTGAAAATTTTCCCAGGCTGTCCTGAAATAATTAGTTTAATTCACTGACTACAGTTAATCCCCTTGTTTAATAAATCATTTACTCCTAAATGATACACATGTTTTGATGAGACATTTATGTATCCAAAATATTTAAGGTTGTTTTGTCTAATAAAAATACATTATAAACGCTGTTTTGTGACTTTAATAAAATTCCAGTTACCATTCTAATGCAGCTTGACACAAATCATGAGAAAAAAGTTAATTATCTAGTAAATAAGCAATATCATTCACCATTTTCTAATATACTAAAAATGTACAATTAATAAGAAGCTGAAAATATTAAGTTATATAATTGCTGAAATAAATTAATATAGTTACTGAGTACCCTCCTAGGTAGCAAAATATGTACCAAGTCTAGTGTAAAGGCTCTCTTTAGTAATGTTTTTATGGTTATATCAACCAGTGAAAATGTACCTTTCTTTAAAAAAATAATTGAAGTACAAACAGAAAAATTGATTAAAATTAAAGGTTTAAATCAAAGCTATCCACTTGGTGACTTAAATTGCCTTGATTTAAATCAATCCTCCCTGATTTTTTCTCCTGGGCATCTGCCAAGCAAGGAAAGGATCACTGAGGTTAATCCCACTTTCATCAGGGACTAGTTAACACTCCAGAACCCCCTCAACACTGATATGGTGGGTAGTTTCATCTATTAAATTATGAGTTTTGACTCCTACAGGTGTGATGACAAAAATTTCAGTGATTGCAGCTCACCTGCCAAATCATGAATTCCTCAGTTAAAAGTACTGGGAAAGTAATTGAGTACAGTAAGCACTAGCCAAACAAATAGATCAATTTTCTGTGAAAGGCAGATTTCAATATTATTAATTTATACTCTGATGAAACACATTACTATCAGTCTGGATCTCTTTGTTGTTAATCAGTGGGTTGTAACTCCTATTTCTATCCTTGTGCCCATTACTGGATAGAGTGTTCGATTTATGACAGCTCATGGACAGCTCATGGAGTGTCTACAGCCTTTTGCAATGATATAAATGTATTTGTCTAAAAGCTGATTCAAAATATACTGGTGCCATTTTCTCAACAAGCCTTAAGATCAAGTCACTGGAGAAAATATTAAGTTATCATTTTAATTAAATGATTAATGAACTATAAAATATTGTTTCATGTGCATAGGAATGCTCCACCTAAAACTTTCAGTTAGTAAGGCTCATAAATTTGGAAATACTCATGGAAATGTGAGAACCTGAGAAAACTCCCAAATAAAATAGGCCAAACATTTTGTTTAAAGATAAAGAAGTTATTTTAAATGTGTTCTAGCATGCTGCACACTCTCTCATTGGACAGACAATCTTCCTTTAATTATACAGCTTGAAAACTCCGCCAGAAAATGAAGAATGTGCAAATCAACTACTCTCTTGTGTTTCCCTTACCTAAGTTATCAAATTTTCACTTCTGACACAGGAACTTCTAGAGATCACGACACCAAAGATGCCTTCTTATTTGTCAGTTACACACAGTGGGGTACTGAAATGTTTGGGTGGCATAATGGAAGGCAACATAATGCTTCTATTTTGGTTTGTGTTTATTGGATACATAATTATAAGCAATAAGCACATGCACCTTTCCACCCTTCTCAGAAAGTTACCTTTCACACTTTATTATTGCTTATTAAAGCCTACTGCTGGCTTGATTGAAGTGTGTAGGCTGCACTATACTTACCTGCAAATAAAGCACCTTCATTTGATTATTTAAGTTGTTTCAGTAGCATTCCCTATTATTACATGCTTCCTTTTCACACTGTGAAGTTCACATTTTTAACTGCTTTTGTGTTTCATTTGTAATCCTGTTTATTGGTGACACAAAAGTACATTTTGGATAGTAATGGCTGTCGTTCACCTTTCACTCTTTCCCTCATGGGATGCAATTCAACTCACATGTGATTAATCCATTTCTGAAAATCTTTCAAGAACATCTCAACCAAACAGGTTTTAATATTTTAGATTCTTAGGGAGTGGAGGGGAGTCACATGTTGCATAATAAGGGCTGCAACTGTCTTCTAGAATTGCCACATTTTCATTTGTGAGCACACATACACAGTCATAGAATATAAATAATTATGTATATGTAATCCATATGCAATAAACATCTAATTTATATACAAATAAAGTATTGTCAATAGGCACACAGTAGTAAGACGTGTAGGTAAGAAAATTGAGTAATAGGAAATAAATTATATTTTGAGTACATCAGATTTGTATAGGTATAATATGTTGTCAGTCTAAATTAAAAAATGCATGCTTATTTAGGAGTCCAATATTTTCATTATATTATGAATAATAATTTACCACTAAAATATCCCAGTCACTGAGCAGAGCAAGTACTATAGGTTTCCTGCTTGCAAACTTTATAACCTAAGAAAAGGCAAATTTGAAAAGTCGTAATACCAACTTGTATAGCGTTTTTCATCCATAGATCGCAGCCTTTCTAAAGGAGACAAGTATCACCATTTTAAAGATGAGGGAACACAGACAGAAAGAGGTAAAGTGACTTGTCCAAAATCACACAAAAGGCTGGTGGAAGAGGGGTGAACTCCCAGTCCAGTGTCTTTCTTGTCCACTCTGCTTTCCAGTTTTCAGACTGATGTTAGATAACAGCATAGGAGGAATAAGAGGACAAGAGTTATAGAAATATTATGAATTAGACTGAGCCCATTATGCACAGCAATGAGTAGGCACTGATGTAGACTTATACCTCTGCAGGGAAAGTACAGAGAAATTTGTGGAAAATCTCTATTGTTGGCCTCTTCAACTTCTTCCTCAAAGCCAAAGAAGGATTTGTTCCTCTCTTCAGAGTCTTGACACAATTTATGTCAAGAACATTTTGATCTTAGATATTTTTTCAGAGCTTGGCAGAACTCTAAAATGCTGCCTTCAGATTCAGTGACTTCCAGACACTAACCATGTGATCTCTCCTGTCAACAGGATTTCAGTAGTAGTATTTTCTGTAGTTCTGTTTTAAAAGTCTGAAGGACAAATTGGCCCAGTATAACAAAAGGTATATTAGAGGTAAAATCATGGTGATCACCTTGCTGTCATCTGTTAGTCAGTTCTCCTCAGGAGGTGAAAGAAATTGTCAAAACAGCAAAATGATCTTTTCCTGCAACTCCTGCCACAAACAAGTGAGGGGAAAAGATAGTTGGTGGTCTACAATATTCCACCTTCTGCTATTGTTTGAATTAGGATTTCCAAAATTGGTTTGTACTACTTAAAATATTTTGATCAAGGGAAAGCCAATTTTGCTGCTCAAAAATCTAGCTTTCATCCAAAGGAGTCCCTCTAGCAGCAAATCTGGGCTTTGCATATCAGAAGTAGATACATCAGAGATATACAAATCCAAAGACATTGAGAGTTTTCAGGATTGTAAATTTATTAATTACTGCTGTACCTGGATAAAGCTTCTCCTAATGCAGGCGGACACATCCTAATGATGAAATTCTGAAGAAATTGCTTTTCACTACGTTGTTTTTTGAAGTTTGCAACAATGCAGCTTTTAACCCACTACAATGCAAAGCAACAAAATGCAGAGAGTAAAACAGAAAATGTTAACCTCACCTTCCAGTATAGATTTAAATACCTTGCAGTCAGTGATAGACAATTCCATAGACAGACAAGGTGGGTGAAGTAATTTCTTTTATTGGACCAACTTCTATTGGTGAGACACACAAGCTTTTGAGCTTTCAGAGCTCTTCTTCAGATCTGGGAAAGGTAATCCCTTAGCATCACAGCAAAATGCAAGGTGGAATAGATTGTTTAGCATAAGTAGTAAGCACGTATTTCAAGGGACCATTTAATGTAGAGTGGCCCATTAACACATCTCCAGTAATAGGGCAAAAAGAGGTGG
This sequence comes from Emydura macquarii macquarii, assembly GCF_026122565.2. Lineage (NCBI taxonomy): Eukaryota > Metazoa > Chordata > Testudines > Chelidae > Emydura > Emydura macquarii. Next base: position 20,788,005 of record NW_027131485.1, on the reverse strand, counting down.
TAAGCAGGTTACAGATTGTTGTAATAAGTCATAAAACCAGCATCTTTGTTTAGTCCATGATTTTTATTGGCCAGTAGTATAATTTTAAGCTCCCAGGCTTGTCTTTTGAAAGTGTTGCACAGGTTTCCTTTGAGAATGAAGATTGATAGGTCAGATATCTAGTGATCGCTTTGTGAAAAGTGTTTACCCCAGGTACTTTTATATTTTGTCATTATCCTGTGCTAGTTCATTTGAAAGCATAGTGATTGTGTGGTTTCACCCACACAGTTGTTATTGGAGCACTTAGTGCACTGGATGGAGGTATATACCATGTATTGTGATAGGTATGTGTAGGATCCATGGATCTTGAAAGGTGTATTGTGGGGGGTGTTGATTGTTGCAGTGGAGATATGTCTGCAGGTTTTGCATATGTTGTTTTGTCAGGGTCTGGTGCCACTTCGAGTTGGTGTGTCCTGGTCTGTGGAGATCTTGCTTCTGATGATGAGTTTAGAGAGGTGGGGGGTTGTCTGAAGGCCAGAAGAGGTGGTTCAGGAAAGATTTCTTACAGAATGGAGTCCCCATCGAGTGTGGGTTGGAGTTGTCTGATGATACCTTGTATGGGTTCTAGCGTGGGGTGGTAGGTGACAAATAGGGGTGTGCAGTCAGAGGCAGTTTTATCTCTGTGTTAAAGCATGTTTTCACAGGGTATTTGGGTGGCCTGTTCCATGATGTGATCTACTTCTCTGGTGAAGCATCCTTATTTGGTAAAGACAGTTTTGAATATGTTATGGTGTACATCCAAGACTTTCTCCTGGAAGCATATTCTGTAGTATCTGAGTGCTTGTCTGTAGATAACAGATTTCATGGTGTGCTTGGGGTGGTTACTGGATCAATGAAGGTAGGTGGGGCGATCTAAGGGTTTCTTGTATATAGTTGTCTGTAGAGTTCCATTGTTGAAGCTGATCATGATGTCCAGGAAGTTGATGGTAGTGTGGGAGTGTTCCAGAAAGAGTGGTGGTGGTGGTTAAAGTTGTGGTGGAAATCTCTAAGGGATTTTAACCAATCTGCCCAGAGGATGAAAACATCATCAATGTATCTCAGATGTATCATTGGTTTCATGGTGCATTTGTCCATAGTTAAGCATACAGCTATCTACATAATAGTGGACTCTTGTAATGAGGATTCATGGATCTTTCTTTACCTTAACATTCTGTACCTCTGACCTCAATGTAAGATTACTATATTAATCCCCACACAGAAAAAGGAAAGATTTCCCAGTAGTAGGTAGGGGAGTAAGGATGGTCTTGTGGTTAATGCACTGGTGTGGGACTCAGGAAATCTGGTTTCAATTCCCAGCTCTGCCACATACTTCCTATATGTCCTTAGGCAAATTACTTGATCCCTCTGAGCCTCAGATCCCAATCTCCAAAATGGAGATAATAGTTCCTTTCTCCAGAAAGTGTCTTGTCCATTTAGATGGTAAATTGTTTGAGGAAAGGATTGTCTTATTGTGATTGTACAGAGAAGTGGTGTGTTTATACACAATGGAATTCCAATCTCTGTTGGAGCCCCTAGTCACTCAGTGTATGTCTACACAGGGATAAAAGACCCAAGGCATGACCATGGCTGGCCCAAGTCAGCTGACTCAGGCTCATGGGGCTAAATATCAGTGTGCAGACATTCGGGCTCAGACTGGAGCCCGAGCCCAAGCCCTGGCACCCTCCAACCTTGCAGGGTCCCAGAGCTTAGGCTCCAGCCCAAACGTCTACACTGCAATTTTTCAGCCCCGAAACCAGAGCCCTGTGAGCCTGAGTCAGTTGATCCTGTTACTCACACAATCTAGGCCACCCCTCTCCCACGGGCTCAAGGCATAACCTGATCAATTTAGGGCACCTACCCTAATTTAGGGCATAACCCTCTCAGGGTTAGTGGGAACTTTTCCCAACAAAAAGAGCCTTTAACACAGTAATATCCTTAACTTAAATGTATTAACAATTAATTAACAGAATACACTCGCTAAGCATACAATGCTCACCACTCCCAATAAAGCAGATGAACTTTTCTTGATGGCCAATCAAAATTAGATAATCCGAGGCTCCAGCTTCTGCACAGTATGGTCGGCAGGGTGTTGAGGTTTGGCAGCTTCGAATTCTTGGGTTGTGTCCCTGAGTTAGGTTCCAAAGAACTTTCTTTTGGACCCCAGTTTATAAAGTTAAACTTAGGTTCTGCTAATCTATACCTTAACAAATCATTTTTACTAAAGTATTACAAAACAATTCTTTAACACATTACCCCCTACATGCAAGAGTCAATTCAAATGTTGTGAAAACCAGTTATACAACAGACAAATGACTGAAGATAAAAAGGGAATTATAGGTTTCCCAACTGCTGCTAGACAGAGTGTTATCTTGCAAAGTTTTTCTTTAAACATCTTAAGGACTATCTGTTGATCTGGGTCACTGTTGGTGTTTAGGACTAGAGTGCTTTCTTAACAACCAAATGTTTTATTGTTTTGTACAGTTTAGATGGGATGTGACTCCCCATTTTTAGCTAATGGCTGCTGCTGCCACTGTTCTTTACTGCAAAATGGCCTCAGACCATCTAATGGCTGCTGCTGCTCCTTACTGCAAAAAGGCTCAGGTCCCAACCCAGGCCAGACGCAGGTTTTTTATCCCCACGTAGACGTATCCTAAGACACAATACATAGAAACAGATACTCTAATAGGGCTTGTCTTTACTGCAGTGATAGCTTGAGGTATAAATTAAGTGTGGCCTCTAACCTGAACTTACACCCACTCACAAAAATCTCTAGCTTGAATTAAATAGTGCTTTAAACTCTAGCTAGCTAGCCCACCAGGAGGTATGGGTTGAAGCTCAAGCCAATAATGCAGCAAGGATGCAGCCACAGGCTACAGCTTGAGTTAGCACAATTCATTAACTGCTAATCCAATCACTGTGTATCTTGAGTGTTGTTTCGTAGTGCATATGTCTACACCATAGCTGGGAGGTGAGATTCCCAGTACCAGCAGATTTATGTGTGCTAGCTCTGCTGGAGCTAGCATGCTAAAAATAGTAGTGTGGAAGTGGTGGCATGGGCAGCAGTTTGGGCTACCTGCCTGAGTACATACCAAAAGGGTGAGGTAGGTTGTATTCGGGTTGCTAACCTGAGCCACTGCCTGTCCCACTATGGCCACACTGTTATTTTTAGTGCACTAGTTCAAACAGAGCTAGCATCTGTATGTCTACCTGAACTGTGAATCACACCTCCCAGCTGTTGTGTAGACAAACCTAGTGTGGCCTTCTCAGTCAAGCTAGGTTAGCTTAGGTGTAGTCACTTAAGCTAATTGTTTCAGGGGAGACAAGCCCTAAGTGTGCAAAACTGATGGACAGAAGAACAACTAAATTAACCAAAATATTAAACAGAAATTGGAAAAATATATATGGATATTTAGATTAATCAATTTAACATAACAGAAAGCATGTAAATCGGTGAGTAATTAAATAGCTTAATATTCAATTCAATTATTTGTTCCCAGCATCCCTCATAGCTCTGATACCAGATACAACCTTGTACACAGCAGTCTGTATGATACAAAAAAAAAGGGGGGGGAAACGTTCTTTTACAAGACTCCTATTCCAAAGAAATCTGCATTGCAGAGTCATCACCAGAGTACATAAAGAAAGGACAATTTAGGAAACACTACACACTAGGAAATTCATTCTGATCTGCTACATTAAAAAAAAAAAGATATAGATTTCCTTTCTCTCTTTAAACAGTTATCTTTTTTGGATTCAAAAGCCAATTTGGTACAGTCAATGATAGTTTTAGTTTCCACCATCTGGCCATCTAGAGTAAAATGTCACCAACTTGTTAGCATAACAGTGAGAAAGGAAAGATGGATCATAGTGATTGCTCTGTCCTTGTACAGTGATCAAAGGATCATTTGCCAACAGAAATAATTTCTTTCAAAAGCAGAAATCATACAGCTCCATCTTGTGGAAGATAAATAAAGTTTATGTTTATACAGCTCAGTTTGGGTCCCAAACCTGACTTATGCCCAGGGGATTTTTTTAGATGTATCAGCCAAGATTTTACCTACTGCAGTTTTTTTTTCCTGAAAGCAAGGACATATATAAATTATGTTACTTCAGAAAGTATAGAAAACAGTTTGGATTTTTTCCATTTTTATATTTCTGTCCAAGTTTATCCTGATGTAAGGTTCTCTTAACCAAATCCAGTTTATATTTCAGCTTATTGATGCAAAATCCCATTTGCTCAGTTTTATTTTCCTCCCCTCTCTTTCTGCTGTAAAAGACAGAACTCCTCTGAGAAACAGCCTCTGTAAGCATGCCATATATCAGCACTGAAAAGAATAGATTATTAGCCTGATTGTTCTTCTCAGCAGTGAGTAATCACAGTCCATTTTAGAGGGCTCAAATACAGTGTAGCACTGTTTCTCTCATTCCACATAAATCAGAGGACACAAGACACATTTTGAGTCACTTGGAAGAGAGTAAAGTGATCAGGAACAGTCAGCATGGATTCACCAAGGGCAAGTCATGCCTGACCAACCTAATTGCCTTCTGCGATAAGATGAATGGCTCTGTGGATGTGAGCAAGCAGTGGACATGATATCAGAAGCTATGCTAAAGTCAAGATATATGGTTTCCCACCATATTCTTTCCAGCAAGTAATAGAAGTATGTGTTAGATGAATAGACTATTAGGTGGATAAAAAGCTGGCTAGATCATTGGGCTCAATGGGTCATGATCAACAACTCGATGTCTAGTTGGCAGCCACTAACAAGCGGAGTGCCCCAGGGGTTGGTCCTGGGGCCAGTTTTGTTCAACATCTTCATTAATGATTTGGAAGATGGAATGGATTGTCCCTCAGCAAGTTTGCAGATGACACTAAGCTGGGGTGAGTGGTAGATACGCTGGAGGGTAGGGATAGGATATAGAGTGACCTAGACAAATTGGAGGATTGGGCCAAAAGAAATATGAAGTAGTTTAACAAAGACAAGGACAGAGTCTTGCACTTAGGATGGAAGAATCCCATTGGCTGCTACAGACTGGGGAACTACTGGCTAGGCAATAGTTCTGCAGAAAAGGACCTGGGGGTTACAGTGGACAAGAAGCTGGATACGAGTCAACAGTGTGCCCTCATTGCCAAGAAGGCTAGTGGCATATTGGGCTGCATTAGTCGGAGCACTGCCAGCAGATCAAGGGAAGTGATTATTCCCCTCTATTCGGCATTCAAATTGAAAAATATGAACCTGAATTCACTGAACCACTATTCACACTCACATTTTTAAGTTATCCATTGCCATGTTATCTGGAGACCTTTTACATAATTTTTTAACTACCTAGATTACTCATGGGAAGTGTGGCTTGGTCTACACTTACCTCGGCGATTTGGCGGCAGTCGACGGGAATTACGCAAAGAACTTGCGTAACTCCTGTCAACTTCTGTGCTTCTCTTCTGCACACAGTCTTCACTGCACTGCGCCAATGGGAACCGCGTTCCCTTTGACATAGCGCTATGCCACTTGAGGAGGTGGTTTTAGTACATCAACTTCTGGATCGACTGAGTAGGTCTTCACTGACCACTCAGTTGATCCAGATAAGTCGATCTGACAGCAGCGACTTTGCCGCCGTCAGTGTAGACATAGCCTGTATGTCTAAAAATACACTGATCAATGAAGTCCTATACAATGGAAAAAGGTCACTGGCCATTAGCATGTAATCCAGTATAAAACATTCACAGGAGAGATGGGTTCCTGGAATGGTACTGTATACTTGGAAGCAGAACACATTTTTCACCAAGAACTGTCTAACACTGTCTTTCACTGACTAACAAATTAGCCTAGCTCATTTTCACAGAAGTCTGCTGAAAAGCAGTACGCAGCATGACTCACAGGAGCATTTGCATGTGTCTGTGGGAATATATTTCTTATTCATTTACAAACAGAGATGCATGAGTGGCCACAAATGACCACAAACATTTCCCTCAAGTCTTCTTATTTAATTAAAAGGATAACTGTTTGCAACAATTTTTTTAAATTAGTTTTTAATTTATTCTCAATATAAGAGCCAGAAGCCTTAAGTGAGTGAGGAAGAAGGCATGCACTGGAGCCTCTGCTGGTGCTCACATGCACCACAACTGCATGGTGAACATCAATGTTCAGGTGCAGAAGTTTCTAGCCAGTTCTATTTGAACAGGACTGATTTTATTGTTTAGATTCAGCTACCTTGGTATCTCCTAAACAAAGCAAGTTTATTGTGTCATTATAATATTGTAACAGCAGTGTTCTTAAAAAGAGATAACAGAACAAAACCCAGCTGGTGGGTATTCTCCTTACCATATTACCCTCCCTTGCCCGCCAAGATTCAGAAATAGCTGTCTCTCTGTTCATAACCAAATAAACACAGTAAAGTAGAAAAATTCCTTATAGGACTGTGAAAACCTATGTTTCTGTGGATCTAGTGTGCCAAGACCAAAAAATAAAAATAAATGAAGGACAAAACAGTTTCTGGAAGAGTCTCTTGATTCTTACCCCTCACTGAACATTCCATCATCTTATGAGAAATTGACCGAGACTATTCATCACTGATTCACTCCACTGGTTTCATCTCCCATGCTGAGATACATTCTGGCAATGCCCCCTCCCAGGTAAAAGTCAGCAATAACTCACTAGCAATGACTTTGCAAGAAAAATATCCTGTCTCTTGCACTAAAATTCTGGATCTGTATGAAGTTTTACGTTGGTATTAACTTTTGAATATTTTTAAAGTTTTAAGTGTTTTGGGCTTCTGAAAGGTAAAACATTGACAACCCTGGGAACCAAAGTCCTCTGTTTATCTATAGAACAGACACAACTCAGGCCAATGGCAGTTCAATGCCCCACCAACCCAGGAGCCAGCTCTGAAAGTGGAAGGCTACAGCAGTTCATTCTCCTTACCTAGTCAATCCTTGCACTGCTCTACAGAACTGCCAACAAGGTTGCCAATTAGTGTCAATCATGATGGGCTTTTTTGTGAAGTGGACACCTCTCCACTATAAATTGCACGGATTCTATCAATTAATTTCACATTGGTATTCAAAGAGATTTTATATAGTAGGGGCTTTCAATTGCTACCAACGTCAGCTAGATTCAAAATAGTAACCCAGAGGTACAAAAGCTTTATATCCCACTACCAATCCCATCAATTCCTCCCTGTATAATTTTCAATAATGTCCTTATGATTTTTGAGGAAGGGTCAAGTAGCCTACATTAAAAAGACAAGGCCATTTGTACAGTAGGGCTGCAATTATTATCTGAATATATTGGGGTGAAAATTATATTAATTAGAAAGAATATAATATATTAGGGTAGTATTTCAAAACTTCTGAAACAAAAAAATAGAAAACAGAACACACAAGAAGCTGCAAATACCTCAAAACTATGCAGTTGCTTTAAAGTCATAATCTGTGTTGATTTAATTTACCTAGCAAGTCATCTGGCTAGCAATGAAAAATCAAATCATGCCAATGAATGTCAATAGTTTGATAGGTGAAGGAAAACTATATAGGCTATGTCCTTATATTACAGCGCTGATTGCCATTAAAACTCAACAATTAACAAGACACGGTATCACAGCTAGGGTAGTATTTCCTTTTCAAGGTTTAGGAATAATTACAAGTAGATATTACATTTTTAACGTGGAAATTCTGGTTGGAAAGCAGGCTAATGCACCACCATATTGTACCAGGACCTGCTCTGCTCCACTCATTGTCTTCTCCAGTATAAGTAGAGCCCTGCAAATCCGCAGATATCTACTTGATATCCACAGATCTTTTTTTTTTTTGCAGATGGTGGATCAGATGCAGATCTCAAAGGTGGGGAAATAGCTGTCTGCAGTTCATAGCCTTTGAGGCTACTTCCCTGCCTTTGAGATGGGGGTGAGGGCTGGTTGCCAATCAGCTGTTCAGCTGGGCTCCCCCTGCCGGCCTGATCGGCTATAGGCAGGGGAACCCCGTGGAACAGCTGATTGGTGTCCCACAGAGGAGCCCTGCCAAAGAGCTGATAGATACATGTTAACCTAAATGAGAGCTTTGGTTGCACAAGGAATCTAAGATCAGACTCTAAGGTAGCATGAATTAAAAGGTAAACATCTGGCAGACTTCACAGGTATCCAGATATAACACAAGTGCTCTTGCTTTACTATGCAGGAATATGATGAGCATCGTTCTGTGAATTCTAAAGGACTTTAATCAATGCTCAAGGGTTTTCTAAGGACCTCATAATTCTCTTTTGCAGGATTATAAAGAGTTGCAAATGGGATCACAAATAAGGCCCTACTTGTATCACGGGTGTGACATCCTGAACCGCCACATTCACCCTTATAGCATAATTGTGTATTATTTAATGCAACATATGAGATGTTTTTGGAATGCTTGTCATGTACTGAGCATTATTGTTACAGTAATGTGTCTGTTGCAATGTCGTGTGTATGGTTATGAGGCTCCACTATGTAATATTCCTAAATATGTGTCCTCATGGCTTGAAACAAATCCAGGCAAAATTCACCAGGAGCAGAGAGACAGTTTGCACCTTATTAAGGTGTGTATAGAACAAACCCAGCTCAGCATTCCAGGAACAAAGGACTGGCCTAGGCATCAAAAAGGAACCACAATAAAGTGATGCTCACTGACTCAGGACATGGATGGAACCATACAAGGACATTGTTTGTCACCTGACCCTGAAGGGTGGGGTAAAGCCCCAGAGGGGAGAAGAAACATTTTAAAAAGGAGAGACATTTGCCATGTTCTCTCTTCTACCTCCATCTACAAACAACACCAAGCAACTGAAGTGCTGACCCAAAGGGGAGAATATGGCTGAAAGGGAATCAGTCAACTTGTGGTGAGAATCATCCTAGTTTGTAAGGTTGTGAAAATGTTAAGCTTAGTTTAGAATACATTTTGCTTTTTTTCTCTTGATCAAATCTGACTTGTTGCCCTTTGATTTATAATCACTTAAAAATCTTTCTGTAGTTAATACATTTGTTTGTTTGTTTGTTTTTATTTAAAGCAGTGCATTTGGTTTGAAGTGTGCTGGAGACTTCACTGGGAACAACAAGGCTGGTGTAGATCAATTTTTTTGTTAAATTGACGAACTGATATGAGCTTACAGTGTTCAGTGGGCAGCACTGAATATTGTAAGATGGGAGTTCCTAGGGCTGCATCTGGGACTGGGGTATGATTGGGGCCATTCTGTCGTATAATTGAAAGAGCGGCTGGCTAGAAGCACTCACTCACTCAGGTAGGAGCAGCTTGCTTGCTGGCAGCTATGCTTGAACATCTCAGGAGTGGGGGTTCTGAAAGAAGAGCAGGGTAAGACAGGCTCCAGGAGTGGGGGATTGGGGTGACACAGCAATACACCAGTCCAAATTGCACTAGGGGAAAGTCACAGTGGAATGATTGTGGAAAAAATTGCAGCTGAGTTGCGGACAAACTATGGAAAAATCATAGAAAATTAATATTGGGCCTTATTATTTGCAGTAATACAGTCCATTATTATTTTTCTGCACTTTTCCACTGTCGGCCATCTGGGGCTGAGAGCAGCGGCTCCCACTGTCAGCAGCCTGGACCGAGAGTGGGGGGCTACCGAATCTCCCACTGTCACCCTGTGCAGGGCAGGGCTCCTGCTGTCAAAATTGTGCTGAAAGCCTAATACTGCAAGATCCACAATTTCTGCAATATCACAAATTAAGTAAGGCCTTAGTCATGGAGTAATGCTTCAAAGGCTAAGCTCTATATTGCAAAATTTTCTCCAAAAATTTCAAAATCAGGAGTCCCACCATCTGGATAATGACACACCCCTTAAATCCTGGCACTGTATATGCCCTTTTAGTCATGTCTCTCCTTTTTTATGGAGTTTGGTGCTCCTTCCCCATTGCCTTTCCACAATTGTAAGAGGCTGAATACTGAATTTGCATAATTTTACAAAGAACAATTATTTATTTTTCATTTAAATAATCCTAAAATAAAGTTATTTGGTGTTCAACAGCTGAATACATGGCATGATTTATCCCAGTAGGCCATAGTGGGACAGGCTGTACAGCTTTACACTGTGATAGGGTCTCCAGAGAAGTCTTGCAAATGGAATACGCCCAGGATGGGGTTTGGCTGAATCAATGGTCTGAGCACTGTTCCCTTTCCAAGCCACCACTTTGTGGTCTACATTGTCCAGCTTCAACCCCTCAATGAAGCAAGAGTTCATGGCAGCTTAGGTGACTGCAATCCTTCTTCTGGGCAGACTTTTTTCCAGTAGGGAAAAGAGAAACATAATCCAAGATTGAATCATTCCCAAAAAGTCTTATATTATCCTTGTAACAGTAGTATTATTCACTTGGGGTGCTCAGTTTTCAAACATGGTTCCTAAATAGGGATGCCCAGTTCTGTATTAAGGCGCTCAAAATGGCAAATATGTGCTTAGAATGAGTATTTGGGAATTTAAGTAATAATTTGAGCACTTAAATGAGGAAGTGGCCTCCCAGATTAGGCTTTCAAACTTGAAAATTGGGCTCTCATAAATCCCAGTCCAAATGTCTGTCAAACAGTGCTGGTAGCGTTGAGTTTTGATATAATAAATAATAAATTGTGAAATTCATAATACATGAAGGCAGCCCCCGAAGCCAAGAAATAAAGTGCACATGTTTGCTTTATAATGAAAGCTTAGTACTGAACTAAAAATAATATTGTTTGTTTAATCTTTAAAATAATAATTATGCAGAAATACGGTATAGGAAAACTAGAACTGATCATCATATATAGAATGTGGTTATTTTTATAAGTTAAAATTCATTAGTTTTGTTTTTTACACATGGATTAAACAGCTATGAAATCCTCCATGTTCCTGAGAGCTCATGATTGTTTGGCAACATAATAAATTATTAAAAAGTGAAGATTTATAAGCTAATAAATGGAGTTGATAAAGGTTCATATTACCATGAATAGTGCTTCACTTAAAAGAAGTCAGAATGAACTCTAAATCAAAGATGAAAAGGGAATTTTCTTGAAAATAATAATTATCTGAGAACTCAAGCATTATGAGAATTCTTCAAATGTTTCAGGAAATATATGGTGTTTTTAAATAAGAGGAGAATTCACTTTTTTATTTTCTTCAAGGTCTTCTTAAAAGTGCCATACAAAAGCTACAAACAGATAACATTTAAGAGTTATAAGTTTAGAAACTGTTTAGGAAAGGAGCAAAGATTGCATGTAGAAGTTCTTTGCTGCAGACTGTGCTACCACAGTATTTTTTAATGTGTAGTTGGCTTCCGCATGTCCTAAGGTAACAACAAAAACAGATATAATATTAATCTACCTTTTACTATAATTATTTGCAGCTACAGAATAAAAGAGTCTCATTGTACAATATCACTTGTGTTTTAGATATTTGTATTGCTATTTATGTCCGGTCACTGAACCACTGATTTTCTATTTTATTTTAATTCAGAGTATTTAACTGAATAGAGAAGAATAAGAAAAACTATGCATCCAACAAAGTGGGTTTCTGCCCACAAAAGCTTATACCCAAATAAATTTGTTAGTCTTTAAGGTGCCACAGAACTCTCGCTGTTATGCTTTAAAATGTTACTGCAGTAATTGCAATATCAAACTGAAACTGGTAAAAACAATGCTGATGACTTTGAAGGTACAAAGTTTTCAAGTCTTCCCTCTCTCCTTCCCCATAGAATACCTTAATACCAATTAGCAGTAGGAAAATAGGTAATTTGCCAGTCTCATAACCAATCAGATCTGCACATCCAAATGCTGGATAAAGGCACTCTATTAAGGCACCTATGTGAAGAAAATGGGCTCCACTTATGACCTTTTTCATGCCTTCACCAGCAATACACAACTTGTGACAGGAAAAGTAGTTTTATTCTGAAAATATTAGACAAATCCTCATCCCTTGCCAATAGGAAAATAAAACATCAAGCTAGTTACACCCTGGATTTTACCTTTGACTCCTTTTTAAAATTATATTTATAGTACTACTCTCAGAAAACTACAATCACTTGCAATGCTGGGACCTGATTCTGCATCCATAGTCAATGTAAGTTTTTTCACCAGTTTCAACATGAGCAGGATTGGTCCTTACACACTGGCTTCTTGGAAATCAGTTTCTTGGTTAAATAAAGAGTTTTCTCTTCTCTCTCTTTAGTTACTTTTGAAAACAAAATTTCCAAAATAACTTCTCCCTATAACAAAAGATCTTGAGTTTTCTGTTACTATGAATATGTTTGATTATAGATCTTGTCCTTGTATTCTCTTTGGTCATACACATGCACAAAGCAACTCAAAACTGAAATATTGAAGCCTTTGTCTTCAGGACCATATGAAAATTGTACATTTACTAAATTTGAAGTATCTCTTTTCCTAAAATAACCTTAAAAGCTTGAGGCCAGACCATTATCTCCAAGTTATGACCTCAGATAGGCACACAGCATCCACTGAGTGCAATAAAGTTGTGTGTACATTTCTGATTGGAGAATTTGCCAGTAGTCTAGCCTCAAGTTTTTCTACAAAGCCATTGACACGTCACTGAGACTTATTTAATGATATCAGTGGGAATTCCACATGTTGGTCTAGGGTAGTACAAGGCTCTTATAATTCTTCCAAGAATCAAACAAACTTTTGAAAAAGGTCCAAAGTAAAGGACATTTGTTAAAACTCTCATAGCGATAATTTAAAAAGAAGACTTGGTTAAAATGAAGTCAATTTCTTAACAATAAACAGCTTAATTACCTAGAAGATAGAGCTCCATTTCTGTAAAAGATCAACACAGTTTCAATAGAAACTCCCTAATTTATAAATTAAAATGGTTTTCATGCTGCCACCCTGTGCTCTTTTTAGCACTTCAATTCTGTGAAATTGCACAAAGTCGGACATATTTTGTTCATTATTTATAAAGAAAAAACATTAGACCTGTAAGATGCTTAATTAACTTGTTGGTTTCATAAACATAAGGAATCTGGTGTGGAACAGGCTGCAGAATCTCAAATATCATTATACTTTCTGCCAGAAAGTTACTCAATAGCAACTTTTTCTTAGATGTATGGAGGTTTGGCAGGGGAAGGGACGGCAAGATATGAGGACAGAAGAAGCTGAGAGAATCCGCAACTGAAGAATAGGGTTCTAAGTACCAGGCTAGGATGATAGAATAGGAGAAAGCAATTAATTAAAAAATAATGTACTGGATTCAACTTGAAGGAATGTGAGACAGGTCTCAGATACCATATTGCTCCAGAAGGAAACTATCTAATAGTTTTATGTTGGCATAAAAAATGTGTACGCCCTTTGTCCTTGTCTGCACACCTCCCCAATGAATTACAATGCTGGAAGGGTTTCAGTACCATTTTCTTTCTTTTCTTTGTAGAAGTAATACACGTTTAACTGTACACAATAGTTCACTGTTATACTGTATATGGCAGCATTTCGGACACAATTCACATAATGGGTATAATTATGCATTCCAGGCACATCTGGAAACATAAGCAAAGTAGTATATTAGGGAGCACATTTGGGAGCATACAACGGGAGCAAATGTGTTCATCAAATATGTGACAATATGAAGGATGGAGGAGAAGGGATAAGTTTAAATGTATACAATTTTATAAATGGTTTTCAAAATTAATTTCTGGTATCTGCTACCTCTCTCTGCCTCTCTACCCATCCATCATTAACTGGCTGATTTCTTACACCTCTCACAGCAGACCAAATAAGATATTATTCAATAACAAATATTAGTGCTCAATATACAAGTGTAAGACACCAGATGAACAATCATTGATGCATAAAACAAATCAAGATCAAAGCTATTAAATCATCTACACAACAATTTGTAAAAGTTAACCAAACAGACAGTGGGAGAGGGAAAGAAGAATTAGAGCCCCATCCTCGCCTACAGAGAAACACAGTTTCCTATCCATCTTCCATCAGTAGTGGCAGGGTTTGTTCTAATGGAAGAAGACAATTTGTGCTTCATCAACCCACAAATCCAATTAGATCTGTATTAATTATGGTGTATTTTCAAGAGGCCAGGGGTCTCTCCTTGCATATGTCCTCTTGCCTCCTATTGTATAACCTGGCTCCATCAGCTCCTGCTAGAGAGCTTATTTTTTTCAGGGATTGTACCTTCCAGTGATTTTCCCAACCTGAAGGCCCCCAAAAGAGAATTTCTGCAGCTTAGAAGGGAAGTAGTCACAATTTAATAAAGCTTCAGGCTGCATTATACTGTCCCAGGTTCTCTAGCATTTCTGCTGCAAAGGGCAAGAAGAATACAGGAAACTCTCACACCATCTCATGTCACCAGCCTGTTCCCTTCAGATTCAACAAACCCAAATCCAGTAGATCTCTGCAGAGCTGGGGGAGGCAGTCTAACTAGACTCTCTCCTTCACACAATAGGCTTCCTTCCATACCCAGTGTGTGTGTGTGTGTGTGTGGTGGGGTGGAGGGGGATGTGTGTGGCCAAAAACCATTGACGATTTACTCCCAAATTATTTTTGGAACAAATGTTAAAAAAGGAGCTTGCTTGTCATGGCCGTTCCCTAATGGAATATAGGAAGGAATACGTTTGGGGGGAAATATATGACCAAGGTTTTGAGGAAAAATAAAATAAAGGTTTTTAATAAGAGGTTTAAACCAAAGTCTGTTTAAATACATGTGGAACAGTAACAGCTTTTTGATTGTCTATCTGGGAGTTTTAGTTCCAAGTGTTATCTGCACTAAATGAATAAATAAAATAGCTTTTAATTCCCTTGGCCCAATCATGTTTGGTGTAATTCCACTTACTTCATTATATAGTTACACCAGGGATGAACTTGGGCCATGTCTAGTCCCTGCCCTGATATTAATTGTAGCAATTTTGGTCATCTAAAGCTCCCAAGTAGACTACATTTATGGCATTTACTAAATCTTATAGTTAATATCACAGTGATTTAAACTTTGTCCAAATTTCTTAACCAAAAGCAGGTTTTACCAGTTTGGAGGACAGGGATCCAGTGGGGAAGGTAAAATGCTGATTAATACTGAATAGTGGTTCAGCCATTGCTAATTTTTCCTCTCATGATTCTTTCTTAGATGGGCCTAATGCAAAACTCACTGAAGTCAATGGGAGTCTTGCAGCTTCCGGAGTGTCATTAAAGTACTTCAAATACTTCACTCAGAAAGAAAAAATTAAATGCACAACTATAAAATGGGAAATAACTGGCTAGGTGGTAGTACTGCTGAACAGGATCTGGGTGTTAAAGTGGAAAACAAATTGAATATGAGTGAACAATGTGATGCAGTTGATAAAAAAGGCTAATATTCTGGGGTGTATTAACAGGAGTGCTGTATGTCAGAAATAGGAGGTAACTGTCCCACTCTACTGACCATTTTTGATGAGGAACAAAAATGGGCTTAGCTAATATATTGTGTCCAGTTGTGGATGCCAAGCTTTAAGAAAGATGTGGACAAATTGAAGAGAGTCCAAAGGAAAGCAACCAAACTGAAAAAAGGTGTAGAAAACATGACCTATGAAGAAAGGTGAAAAAAACCTAGATCTGTTTAGTCTTGAGAAAAGATGACTGAGGTGGGACCTGATAAATCTTCAAATATGTTAAGGGCTGTTATAAAGAGGACTGTGATCAATTATTCCTCATGTTCACTGAAGATAGGACAAGAAGTAATGGGCTTAATCTGCAGCAAGGGAGATTTAGGTTAAATATTAGGAAAAGCTTTCTAACTATTCAGGTAGCTAAACACTGGAATTTGCTTCCAAGGGAGGTTGTGGAATCCCCATCATTGGGGGTTCTTAAGAACAGGCTGGACAAACACCTGTAAGTGATGGTCTAAGTTTACTTGGTCCTGCCTCAGCTGGCACAGGGCTGGTATTGAGGATGTCTTGAGCTCCTTGCCAGCCCTATATTTCTATGATTCTATCCGAATTCTTAAATAAGCACAAAATCTACAACTTGTACCATCCAGCTGTTAAATACAAAAATAAGACAGGAAAGCAGGAGGAGGAGAAGGAGCTCTAAGAACATTTAGGTAGTTGTAATTACTATGAAAGCCACTTTTATCACTTCAAGCTTGCCTGTATCATTGTGACTTGAACTATCAGTGAGGCAACATCATGATATATTGTAATGGCAGAACAAAAAAGCAGTGATGCCTGAAGCACTTCGAAATTCAGAAAATCACAGGAAAATTAAACTAAAAGGCAGGATATGCCTTTTTTCAGATCTTTTCTTTCAAGGTACTTTTGGGTTAATTGGCTTCCCAGATAGGTGTCTAAGTAGCACCAGAACTCACAGAACCACTACAACTGTAAGAGATAGCTGTGCTATTTTCTTATTTTTTTCTGCCAGTAACTACATTTTAAACCTCTTAAACATTGATTACTAGAGATCTTGGAAAATCTGCACACATGCATGAGAATATCAGCAATTTAATTCTTTTTCCAAGCTATATGTAGACTGATACTCATGTCACGTATTTGGAAAGTAAGGCCAAGACCTTCAAATTTATCAATGACAGTCCAAATTTATCAATGACAGTAACTGTCTTTAATGTTGTCAAGATATGAGTAACAGAATGCTATTACCCATATGAATGGTAATTCACTAAGAATATTGTATAGCTTACGTATGTTTATTTCTTCTACGTGAAATACAATAAAAAAGTTCTTATTAATTTTATTTTATTTGTACCTGATGAAACCACAAATATTTTTAAGTTTAATTTCTTGCTTCCTCCCAGTAATCTACTACTGTTGAACTATAACTGATCGCAGTCAATCCCAACCAACCCAAACAAGTATTTTAAAGATTTTTTTCATTGTAACTAATTTAAAATTTGTAAGATTTAGGTTAGCTGAATACATTTAGAAGATATGTTATGCACGTAGTTACCATTGTGAGATGACATCAAAGTAATGTTTCTTTGACAAATTGGTATTTTTTTTCCTATCCCAAAAATATATTAAAAGCTTTTAAGTTTCAAGAAGGCTGTAGCCTCAAAGACTGTTTCAGAAATAACATTGCATTTTAAACATTAACCACCTGCTTTTTCATTCTTTGAGTGCCTCCTTGTCAGCTATACTGTCATAATGCAGAAGTTTACATACAAAGCTAACACTTTGATTCACAGCAGTCTCATATTTAGTATGCTTTTTAATGTCCCTGTTTATAAACAATATTTCATGCTTGCTTTTTTTATTTTAAAAAGGTGACCTTATTTGCAGACTCTGCGTACCTGCTTTGTAAACCCATGTGGGCATAATAATATAATAACAGAGATTCCATTAAATTTTTATATAGACCTTCTGTTGCACTTGTTTATGTATGGCATTGGCATTATTATTTCATAGCTCTCCTTTCGACCCATGGAAGCATAAGTCCATTTAGTCACTACATTTGAGTTTTTGTCAAATGTTCTCTTGCTTTCAGAGTGAGAGTCCTGGTAACACAACTCCAATGCTGCAAATCATGTTAAATTGAACCTAATTCGATGTTAAATTATTTTTTTAATGGTCTAGCTTTGTCTGTTCTGATACATTTGTGAGAAGTCTGGTTCTCTTCTCTTCAAACATAAACAGAGAAAACATTCAGAGGTTGTTAATTTCTAACCCCTTCAGTGATCAGCTAACAATATGCAGGCATGTGATCTAATTATCCAGATTGTGGTCCCTGTAATTTCAATTGTTGCTTACAAAAATAACTAAACTTCAAAACAGGGTAAAGGTGTAACCTTTAGATATTTAAATATTTGCCTTTATACATGATCTGGGAGATTGTTTTCCCTATAAAGGTTGTTCCACAGCTACATAAAATTAGGTAAATGAGACGCCTGTATTTTCTGAAATTATCACACTGCTATTAGCACCAACAAAGGCTTAATTGTGTCAGTGTGAAGGGGTACACATACTGTAGACTGAGGCCTGGCCTATACTACAAAGGTTGGTTGAAAGTAGTTGCCTTTTGTCACCACAGGTTTGCATGCATTCACATACAAATTTGATTCCAGCTTGCAGAACCCAGCTTTTCTGTTGCGCAAATAAAACCACATCCCCAAACACTACAAGTCCTCAGCTGATATTTTTCCACTGGCTGCATGCCAATGTGGATGCTGCATTACCTGTGTTGGTGAAAACAGTCCTCCAGCAGCAGCCCCGTAATGCCTGTCTCTGGGCTGCTCTGAACTCTGCTGCATTATGGTCACAGTGACCAGAAACACACCCCCTTTAAAATTCCCATTGTGTTTTGGAAATGCCTCCTTTCCTGGGATAAGCACATTTAGCCCACTTTTGTGAGCAGACAACTATAGCTCCTCATAAAGATAAAGCTCCAGATAAACCTTGTACTCCTGCTCAAACCAGGAAAGAGGTCCTATATCTTGTCTCCATAGGCTGAGAAGAAGTTGTTCAAGAACAGTTGTTGGGCAATTAACTATAAAAGGGTTAGGATATCCATGTGGACATTACAGAGTGGATGAAAGTCCTGGAGTATGACAGGGACATAAATCAACAGAATGGAAGAAACATTATGGAATGTTTGAAAGGAAATTGTGAAAACTTCACACTGAGCTCCCATAATTCTCCGATCACATTCCTGTAACCAACAATGCAAGGCAAAAAAGAATCACAAGGCACTGTGCCAGATGGTGTCACAGAAGACACTAGGATTCCTACCCACTGTATCTTCTGCCAGCACAAACTCTCACAGTGAGGAAAAGCAAAACCAGCAGAAGCAGTCAAGTGTGCATGAGCTGTACCATTTTGGTAATGTCAGTATCTGTAAGGTGACAAAAGTTCTGTTGGCCAAACTTTCTGGCCTACCCCTGGTCTAAATTAGGCAGTTAAACTTGCCCTGCCTACAAAGAGAACTAGGCATACTGCCCACTCCACCTCAAAGAAGCTGTCCTACCCACCTGGGAACCCCACCCTGGGCTCATTAAGGCAGAGATATAAAGGGAAAGGTATAATAGGCTGGAGGAAGAGAGCCTGAGGAAGAGTGAAAGTCCTCTTTTTCCACCTCCCCAGATGATTGAGGAAACAGGTCCAGCAGTTTTGCTGACCAAGCCTAAGCTAGACAGCACAGAAATCTTGAAAAATTGACTGCCTTGTTTACCCAGACTCCATCTGACCCAGGCTTTGCTCCCACAGTGCCAAAGGAGCAAAACCCTCCATGAACCTGAGTCTTTTGAGCATTCTCCCAGAGTGGAGAAATCTCCAGCAGGTGTAGAGCTGGTTCAGCCAGCTCCCAAACTAGTCTCTCTGAGCTCCCAGAGTATGTTATGCTTTGACTATCCTTATCTGGCAGAAATCACTTTCAGAGCCACATCCAGCAAGTACAGAAGTAGCCTCAGGATTAAGAAGATATAACCAGCTTTCTTGCAGCCTCCAACCTTTGCTGAGCATCCAGGCCTTTACATTAAGGATTATTTATTTTCTTTCCTCCTTGCTCTCCCCTCCCCCTTCATTGAAACAAGCAGCTCTCTTGGTTTGGTATTTTGTTCTCTTGTTGGACCAGTCTGAAGAAAGCCTCTGTCTTGATTTCCTATACACTGGCAGTGTGGAAAAATGCTCCATGCAAAGGCTTATTCCTTAAAGTGACAGGATATCACGTTTTTTTTTCCCCCCCCTACCCTTTTGCTCGTTCTCTAGCCTATAGGCCTACGCCCCACCTACACACATACACACAAACCCAAAACAACATCTAGCACTTAAGATGACTTTGGAAAAGGAATTACTACCTCTACACAACACTAGTCTATAATAGAAAGCAATCTTCAGTCAAGATATATACATAAAATTGGCATCAGCTAATATGTCTAATAGCAAAGGAACATGTGGTGTTACGTTTTCTTTTCAATATATTGGTCAAACAAAAGTTAAGTTTTAGCTCCAGCACAGACTGATTATTGGAAACAGATTTTTGTACCAAACAAATTAATAAATTCAAACAAAGCCTCCTACTTAAGAAGGAAAATTATACATATGTCTCTGAATGAAAGAAGTAATACTCTGAGTCAGGATTTGAGCAAAAAAATTAGACTGAAGCACAGGCTGGTGCAGAGTCACAGCAGACTCAGAGGCAAACCAGCAAAGGAAGAACCCTATCCCTCCCACACATATTTGATATGGATTAGAGTTATGGAGAACTATGGCATGACTGAACATGCGGCAACTTTAAGGCTCTCGCTACAAGTGAATGGCCTGTTGATTAACAGATAAGAAAGGGAATGCAGAAGCACCTGGAGGGGACAGTGATAATTTAGTGTGGAACACAAAGTTATGTGCATAATGAGCAATCATCAGCATGGAGAAAAGCAAAATATATGGGGAAGATAGGCAATTGTTTATTTAAGTTCAAAGAAGCATTTGAAAACCAAACCTGCTTGCCCAGTGAAACAGATATAGCATCAAATAGAAAGGGAACACTCACTGGATATGGGAGACAGTGAATAAAGTCTGTGGTCCAGTGAAGTAGAATTTGAGTGCCATCGTTGTCAATGTGTTGATGTAATGTGATATTAGGACTAGAAGGAAAGATTGTGGAAGAATGGGGTTTCTTTCTCCCTCCCCCACTCCAGAGACTGAAGGTCACCGATGTTGGGGATGTGGAATGACAAGACCGCGGTGGGGTAGGGGAAGCCAAGAAGCTGAGTAATGGGGGAGAGAAAGAGGAAAGATAAAGTAATGCATCATGCCATTTTAAGGTATACATGCTCTTCTGTGCAGAGAATTTCTCTATTCTGGCCCAGGATACAGGGAATCAGGATTAGGGCTTCCTTCATCCTTATCCAAAAAAATAAAAAGGAGAAGTTGCAAATAGCTTCAGCAAGAGCAGAAAATCAAAGTCCTGAACTTGATCACTGGACAAGCAAGGTGATCATTTCCCCAGCTCTTCCTTGTTTCCTATCCCTATGTCTGGGCTTGGTCAATTTAAATGCCCTCTTACTCTCAGGGCCCCTTCCTCAGCTCTCCACAGCCTTCTTGATACTTCCCTGCTGTGCTGAGACCCTAATTAATTCCCTTCCTGCCTGCCTTCATGTGGCATATGCACAAAGGCACCACAAGAATTTTTTTTTTTGTAATTCCTCACTAATCCACACCAACAATAGAAAAAGAGCTTTCTCAGCAAGAACAAACCAAATTATTTTGGTGTTTGTAGGCCAATCTCTTTTGAAGATATAAACCTAGGAAAAATGTTCAAAGAGTCAGACTTCTTTAAGCACTGTAACTTCAAAAATCCTTTTCTCATTTTATTTTCTACATTTCCCAGTAAATTTCCTCTCTGGGATGAGAAATGTCATATGAAATTTCAAAGGCTTCTTCTGGATATTAGGAAGGAAGGTATGTTTGGAAATTAGGACACTAGGATGCCAACTCTACAGAATGGCTACCGCCTCTCCACAATAATTAAAGGTTTCCTTGAGGATCTTAAGGATATATGTTAATCGTCTCCTTTCACAGCTGACTCCAGAATGTACTGCAAATTGAATTTAAAACAACATTAAAAATAGAACTGCTCACAGATATATAATGTTATGCCCCTCAGCAGGAAAACCAAAGAGATGTCAGAATTTGGTACATACCTAACTTTTCAGATACAGTTAAAGTTATTGAATGTAAAAGCCATTTGACTGTAAATGCAATCAGAATATACATTTCAGTACTGCCTTTTATACTGCAAGATAAATCCCAGGGAGCTCATTCAGGCCTACAAAGGATGCTGACAGAATGTTTCAGATACCATGTACTGAACAGTGTTTTGGTATTCTTGAAGTGTTTCTGTGAAATCTGACTCATTTAAACTGGAATACAAGAGACCAGCAAGTATTGCACCAGAAAGGAGAGTCAATATTAGTATCATTCAACCATTTCCTTTAAAATAGGCCGCTGATATTGGGCCAATCTCCCATCTTATTATGCAATATTATTGTGGCTGCCAAACAATAAAAGATTACAAGAAATTATTGAGACTGACCTGAACTGTCTATATTTTAATCCCTTTGATTTTGTACCCAAGTTCTCGCTCTCCAGGGTAGTTGCAGTTGGACATTATTGTTGCCCAATTTAGCCCAAGTGTTAAACCAATATTCAGGGCCTTGCCCGGTTGTTTCCATTCAGATGAAAAATTGATCAGATAAATCAGGTGTTGTTGTGCATACTTTATAAATGAACAGGATTGCACCAAAGAAAGTTCTGTTTTCCTGAACACAGTAGAAAGCCAATCCTGCCTTCCTAGTGAATATTCTGCCCAAAAAAAGGGTCTCTTTCTTGGCTTCCTCCCAAGGCCACACTCACACTTCTCTCACTGTCTGCTCCCTGCTTTCTCATTCCTTTCATATACACAAACATATGCACCTGCAATCAAATCAATGTCCCAGCCCCTGCATTTGCCATTAGTTTCCAGGGAAACCCCTTGGGCCATACGGCTTAGCTTCCACTGAGGCCTGGCCATGCTGGTCTATGCCTTTAGCTGAGACAATAGAAGCCACTACCAAACAAAGGAACTTTTAATTACTCCCTCATATAGCCTTAATGAAGGTTGTTTAGTACGCCATTGACTTCTATACCACGTCAGTGATTAATGACTGCTATTAACACCTGCCAGAAT
Source organism: Emydura macquarii macquarii (assembly GCF_026122565.2). Classification (NCBI taxonomy): domain Eukaryota; kingdom Metazoa; phylum Chordata; order Testudines; family Chelidae; genus Emydura; species Emydura macquarii. The sequence continues at coordinate 20,765,369 of NW_027131485.1, read as the reverse complement.
AGATTGTTCAATATTTTTCTGGCATTGCTATGTGCTGTGCACTGGTGGCTGCACTAGCAGTAGATGAAGTGACTCCTGTATGTATGGCTTGTACAATAGGTGAACACCAGAAGTGTTCATTGTCATGAAAGGCACAGAAACGTATCATTTCTCAAAAACAAAACAAAACAAAACAAAAACCCAACTGATTATACTATAGCTGTTCTTTTTCCCTTGTATCAGGCCTGCTTGAAGTTACAAAACAAACAACCCTTAGAGAGTTTAACCTAACTAAACAGAGTTTTAGTATCCAAAAAAAAAGATGTTTTCCTTTAGAGAGCTTTTTATAATTAAAAATTGATAAAGACTTGACCATTTATTAAATGTTTCAAAGCATTCAATCTATTATGTCTCCTTTGCAATGGATTACATTAGGATGTTTTTCTAATAATAAAAATAAAAGAATTAACCATCCCCTCACCAAGCCACCCACAGCACTGTGCAATCTTATGGAGATTTTCAAAAGCACTCAGCATTGGTCTAACTCTGTTGCCCTTGAAGTCATTGGAGGTTTAACTTGATTTAAATGGGAGCTATTTTAGCTGAGTGCTTTTGAAAAATCCTGCTCTAAAAATACAACAGAAACTAATGAAAAAAATCTTTAAATTCAAGCTGCTAAACAGCACAAGGGGAATCAGGAAGATAAGGAAGTACAAAAAGTAGCCATTAAATTATCATTTTGGGGAAAACAGAAGTTTTTAAGTGGATTTTTAAAAAGTGGGAAGAAATGACTGAGGTATTTCAGGTTCCACACCATAGATCCCATCACAGTGAAGATGAGAGCTACCATTGACCTAAGGCATGACAGAAGAATCCCTCACAGCTGGTGGCATCTAGCCTACCCATCAGGACAGTACTCAAGAGGGTCGCAAGTATAGCCAGAGTGTATACTTGTAATGGCTTTAAACACCAGTTGCATGCATGTATAATCTGTGGGCTGCATTTGGAGAACCCAGTGCAGGAAGATGTAATTTAAAGCTCCTCACACAAGTCATGTACTCCAGAGGTGATTTACTTCCAAGGAACTACCCTGCTCTTCCCTTTCCATGAAATTTCTGCTGGGGTGAGTTTTCTTTTACTCCTGCTGAGACTCCACATGGGCTCTGCTACAAGATTCCCCAGGCCACAACCATTTTTGGACAGTACTGCCCCCATTCATGTCATTGTTCCATCCCCCAATGGCCCTTCTTCCCATAACAGAGACTGTAGTCATTTTATGCCAGGTCCAGGTCCCTCCATCAGGTTTATGCCCTCCAGTAAATTATACCCTCTAATAAAATACTGAAGTTAATAGTCAGAGTCAGAGAGTCAAATTTAGCTTTCGAACTACAAGAAAAACATATGAATGGTATTGTCAGAGATTAAAATGAGAAATAATTGAAGGCCCTTCTCCCTAGATAAAGAGAATTGGTAAAACAGAGATGCAGAAGTTATTTCTGTAATTTTTCTGTTAAAATATTGAGGTCTCACACATTTAAAAGTATGATATTTCCAAAGACATTCACAAAACATGAAGTTTAATCATCCTACCACTATTTAACCTGGGCAAAACTGTTCAAACTAAACATTAAAAATTAAAATTAAATAAACTGAGGATGGCAATCATATAGATCCAGATTCAGCAATATCTTAGATCAGAAACTGGAAGCAAGTCTCGGCTTGTTCTGTTGTTTAAACACTCAGGTGAGGGTTGAGCTAAGGGTTCAACTGCAGAAAATGTTTTCCCAACATGGAGCTTCTGCTCAAGTTAGAATCTTTGTGTTTTCTTGAAGATTTGAACTTATTTGGTCTAAAAAAGAATTCTGTCTGCCTTCCACTCACTGAGCCTTTGTTTATTACTTCACTTAACCACAAGAAATTATTACTGCAAAAACAATAAGAGAAGGAGGAGAAATCTCAGGCTCAGCATAAAGTGAGATCCCTGAGAGTGTAAAACTAGTTTGCTTCCCTACATCTTTCAATTCTGTAGAGAGGAAAATACTGCTTTCATATTCCATTCATACACCAAAAAGTTTCCCTAAGTCATCTCCCTTTAGTTTGATGGAAAAAGAATTTATAGCAGTTAAGATAACATCTATCCTCATATTCCACTGTCAGTACACAAGTGTATTGTATTATTTCTTTTTGAAGGATGGCACCCACATCTCAAGACTGTTAGAAGTTTTCACACATCCCTGAAGTCTTATAACTTTGTCTCCACTTTTGTGTTGATTAATACCCAGAAGAATAAACAGAATATTTTTGCTTTAAAATTTCCCCTTAAAAAAAAACCAATTAACTTTTTTGTCTTTAAATATCATCGTTAAAATACTAACGTTGCACAGCCGCTCAAGGGGACACGTGCATATCTGGAGGGAAATATCTAATTGATCCATGTGGAAAAAGGAAAGAAAATACAATCCAGGCATTTCATAAGCAGAATTAAAAAAAAAAAAAAAAAAAACTTTAAAGGCGTTGAAGACTTTAGCTCCTAAGGGGTTCTCTCACTGTAAACAGCAGCAGTGGATGGTGTTTATAAGCTATTTACTTTGTATGCTATTATTGACTGACCTAACCTCAATACTGCTGAGCCTTTTCTTTGTAGGGGAGTTATTTTCTTATAGCTTCAGAACAGAAATTTGTAATTCTCAAGAGATCATAAAGCATGTTTGTTTTCCCAATGAAGGGAAATCCTGAACTTTACATTTTATTAGTTTCCAAAATTAGTAAGAAGTACTTTCACCTACCTGAAACTTCAACCTTCACACACCAAATTTTGTGGCTTTACAATCACATCTTCCAATTTTAAAAAAAAAATTTCTCTTCCGTGTTGCTGTACACAAAACACACTCACACTGACTGAGATGATAACAGAAATAGTGAAACTGGCAAGACAGGAAGTGCTGTCAAATGCATAAGGTAAAACTAAAAAAAGAGAAATTTTTCTCCCTCCTCTTTTAGTGATAGGAATCTTAGGTTTATTTAATAGTAAGCTAAAATATTCAACCTGAAAGGTCATTTTTTAGTTGATGGAATCTAACTATTTTGTGGTTCCCCTCAAAAAAGTAGAGAAAAAACACATCTCTAAGAGCTGGAGACTCACCAAGGTTATTACATAAATCAATAATTCAATGCCTAATTTATTCTCTAATGTAGGATATCTGTGCAGCTCAATTTTGATGGGTGCATGTAGCTGCAGAAGAATATAACACACTCCTCCAACTTGTGGGGTACACATTGCCACAAGTGCAGAGATTAGTAGCTCCCACATGATCACAAGAACTTGTTCCTTCCCTTATGCATCTTTAGGGAGAGTATTTTGATTAGAATCAGTCATGCTGCAGGCTTGCTTCTCATTTACACATGAAGGATTGTGCAAATTAAGAAGAATGTATAATGTATACATTTAATGGCTAGTGATAGTGAGCTGACTAGACACAAATTGCCCTAGATACAAACTCCCTAAAGTGCAGTCTGTCCCAACTGAGGCTCTGCCTTAGCCCATTACCGGTAGAGGGGTTAAGCTTCTCCAAGTTTTGGGTCTGTTTGATTGCTGAGCTTTGATTCAGGACCATCTCTAATGCTAACATATCCACCATAATGAGCCACCACCCTTCAACTTCTCTTCTAACATTGATTTTCTCTTAGTTTATTGTGAAGCTATAGTGAACTTTCCATAGTTAAGGATGCAATTAAGTTTCCATTATAAGTCCAAAGAATCTACCTAATAATTTATACTGGCCTCATAATAGGTACTTTTTGTCTGGGACTGTTTAAAAACAAACTTTCCTATAAAATTTGAAGTGAATAGGACCAGGGGTTTGTGAAATATGGAAACCCAAAACAGAGCTGTTGAACAAAGTTCTAAAAAGTTGCTACAAAATGTTATTGATACAAAATAAGCTTCTTTTATTCTGTAGTGCCCATTTTCAAAATTCTTAATTGAATGAAGAGAGGATTGGAAGAGGGAGGTTCTATAGTGGTAGAATTAAGTTAGTTTGGAAGCCTAGTTTAAGATGTTAACCACAAATTCTATAGTTATGTATCATTTGGAGTTTGTAAGGTGTACAGAAATTAAAATATGCCTTGAAAATATGTTGTTGACAAATTATCTCTCTCTTTCTGCCCTTTTAACTATGTGGTGGCAATGACCCTTATGCACATTCCAAACCTTATCTTCCTTGTCAAGTTAGAGTCAATTGGACCATCCCAACAGGTGGGACATATTCATTAAGCTAAAGCCAAAATACACAATTCCCAGGAAAGGAACGCTCTAAGGATTAGATAAGGAATTTTCCAACTGTCATTAGTTTCTCAAACCAAAGACTGCCAATAATTTACTTATGGAAAAGACTTCCATCGCTATTAGTCTAGCTAAGATGACAGACCAGAGCAAATGTCTCCTTTCCTGTGCAAAATACCCTGTTGTCTCCTATATGTTAATTAAGAACCAATGGAGAGATAAAACAAAACATAGATTTAAACCAGTCAGGAATAACTTACTGGTGACTCAAGAACTTGAAAGTTCTAGTGGTCAAGTAACAATATTTTAGATTTTAACTGATATGATATGCATACATTCCTTTATAAATCCTAACTAATTACCTAAAGTTATTTTTAAAATCTCTTAAGCAATTACTTTTGATATTTTAAACTTTTCCCTTTTGGACCAATCTATTCAAACAACAGGGACCACACTCTTAGAAGAGCCTTAAAAGACAAGGGCATCCTTACCACACTTCCTGTATTTTTCCAAGGAGTAAGTGTGTAGGTACTAAAGAACTGATGATTGAGGTCATAAGTAAAATACAATAAGAAACATTGGTAATTTGCATTGTTCCTTCATGAAAGTGCTGAGCCTCACCTCTAGTCTATAACAATTGCTTGCAAAACTATTGGTACATACGTAAAACAATGGCTGTGTCTACCCTTGAGTGGTAAACTTGATCATATACTGATATGGTTCTAGATGAATTAATAAATTGTTAATTGGCTAAGAATAACCAAGTGTCCTGATTACAGAAATACTGTTCAAAGATATGAAAAGAACCTACCATTAAAATTAGTAAGCTAATGTTTCCTAGACTCAATAACTCTTGGGATTAATAGAATCATAGAAAAGTAGGGCTGGAAAGGACCTTGAGAAATCATCCAGTCTAGTCCATTGCACTGAGGTAGGAACAAGTAAACTTAACTGATCCCTGACAGGCATTTGTCCAATCTTTTCTTAAAAGCCTCCAGTGATGGAGATTCCGTAGCCTCCCTTGGAAGCAAATTCCAGTGCTTAACTACCAGAATAGTTAGAAAGCTTTTCCTAATATTTAAACTAAATATCCTTTGCTGCAGACTAAGGTCATTACTTCTTGTCCTACCTTCAGTAGACATTGAGAACAATTAATCACAGTCCTCTTTATAACGGCCCTTAACGTATCTGAAGACTTATCAGGTCCCCCCACACAAACCTTCTCTTCTCAAGATTAAACATACCCAGGGTTTGGGTTTTTTTACCTTTCTTCATAGGTCAGGTTTTCTAAACCTATCATCATTTTCGTTGCTCTCATCTGGACTCTCTCCAATTGGACATAGTACTCCAAATGAGGCCTCACCAGTGCTAAGTAGAGTGGACCAATAACCTCCTGTGTCTTACATACAACACTCCTATTATTATATCCCAAAATGATATTAGCCTCTTTTAAATTGTATTACATGGCTGACTCATATTCATTTTGTGATCTACTATAACCCCACATACTTCTCAGCAGTACTACCACATAGCCAATTATTCCCCATTTTGTAGTTATGCATTCATTTTTCCTTCCTAAGTGAAATACTTTGCACTTGACTTTACTGAATTTCATCTTGTTGATTTCAGACCACTTCTTCAATTTGTCAAGATCTTTTTGATTTCTAATCCTCTCCTCCAAAGTGCCTGCAACCCCTCCCAGCTTTTTGTCATCTATAAATTTTATAAGCATACACTCTACCCTCATTATCCAAGTCATTAATGAAAATATGGAATAGTACTGGACACGACACTGGTGCTTGGGGGAACCCACTAGATACGCCCTCTCAGTCTGTCAGCTAACCATTGATGATTACTCTGTGAGTTTGGTTGTTCAACAAATTGTGCATCCACTGTGACAATCACCAGGGTTCCCAGAATTGTGAGTTACTTTGTTACCTCTCTCAATCTCAGCAAGTGAGAGTTTTGTTGCTGCTAAGCTGTGTGACAACTCCCTGACACACCAGCTTGTCTGCCTTGCCAGCAAACTCTTCACAACTCTGCGAGTCCAAACATTGTTTTTCAGGTAAACACTGAGCGTAATGAAGCCAAATAAACTGTAATTCAGTTTCTCTGTATTAGTATAGAGGAGGAAGATCTCCAAGATTACCGTTATTGCTGTGGATGTTAACAGAACCTTGAGTCAGTACTTAGGAAAGCTTATGTTTTATGGACCTGTGTTCTGATACTTTGTATCTGATTTTATTATTTAAAAAATTACGATATATAGGAATGATAAAAATAAATAATTCCAAAATAGCAGAACCAAGGAACACTAAACTCTAACTCTGCAATCAACATTCTCCAAGAGCCATAGGAGTGCTTCAACAATCACTGTGTTTAGAATATATTTAGGAGGGTTAGTCTCCACTAAGCAGATTGAGGCCTTGCACTGGCCTTCCACACTACAGGTGAATTCCACGCTAATTCAATAAAGCAGCATAAACAAACTGAAAAAGCATAGGGGAGAACAATACTTCTCCTGCTCAAAAAAATTCTCATTATTCAGTCAAAAAAACTCTTTAAAGCATACCTATATTCTTTAGGTCATTTTGTGTATTTCATTACATCTGTACTTGAAAAAAGTCAGCATGTCTTTCATATGCTGTTTCTGTGATACTTGTATCACAGAATGTATTATATATATCTTTATGTACTTTGAAATTGATTTTTGCCACCCACTGCATATTAGATTATCCCTGTAGAATTAGCAGTAATGTATAATGTTTCACATTTCAGCTTTGCATTCTAGTTTTGTATTTTGGTGATCAATAGATTTAAAGGTTAATTTTAACATATTCACAGACACTTATTCTCCTTGGTATCCGTATGCATTTCTCTTGATACGCACATGAACTTCCTCTTAGGTTTAATGAGACTTACTCCTGAGTACAATGTAGGATGAATAAAGACCCTTAGAAAACTTACGTAGCTGTTCCATATAGGGAACCAAATTTAAGAAACTGAAATCTTTTTCCCTGAGGAACAGTAAAGTAACCTTTTTGGAAAAAGTCTCACATAAATTTTTCTCTCAACTACAATAAGTTTCTGATCAATGCTTGAATTCTTTGTGGATTCCTACCTGTTCATATAATTCACCTTGCTTTCTCATTTTGTACTGTTACAATAAAATTAGTAAACCTAGTCTAACTTTCTAACTAGGCACAGTAGCCATTTCTCAGATATATTACCTGCTTCATAGTATTTCCAGCTATGTCTAGTCTGACAGTTAATTCACTTTGTTAGTTTAATTCTGTTGTTAATTGGATTGTAGTCTATTGTAATTCTACCAGTATTTATGGATCATTATAGTTGTGATGCTTTCTTGCCAGTTTTCTGGTTTATCTTAGGACGATTTAACACATTTTTCTTCCTTGAATGCCTTTTTTATTTTAGAGCCAACAAACCATTGTTTGAAAAACCTAAAAGTTTCTTCTTTAATGAAAATGATTCCCTATCAGGGAGCAGAGGGGAGATGGTGCAAGGCTCCCATGAGCAATGGGAGGAGTTGAAAAAATTGCATTATTTAATGTTTTCTCATTTATGAACTGTCGTCTTTATTAGATTTTTAAAAAGTCTGGACCTTCTAGGTCCCTGACTCAAACAGACATCTAAATGCCACCATATCACTGTGTACCTACATGTTCATCTTTAAGCTTCTGCATTAAGATGAGGTACTTTTACGTATATAAAGGTATAAACATATCAAGCAGGGTTGAAATGAATATCACAAAATCTGGAATGTTTAGTTTTTACTGCACTCTTCCCAGCAGGAGAAAATTAACTTTATCTGAGAATTCATTTAAAAGGTGTACTGTTCTGTAAAGAGATGAGGAGCAAACTCCTAATTTATCCTTTATCTGAAGATACAAAGGAACCAAGCACTCTGAGATCTGTGAAGGGTCTTGGCCAGAGAGCCTAGGCAGCCATGCTAGAAAATAGATTTGTTGAGAAACACTTTTGTGAACACGGAAGTCTAACTTGTTAAATCAGGTTTTAGTCTTAGAAGCATATTTTTACTTTTGTTTGCTTGTAGCCCTTTCTACCTTATGCTTGATATCACTTAATCCTATATCCTTTTGTTAAATAAACTTTTTACTTTTACTGTAAATCAATTCAGTGCACAGATTGAAGGGAAGGGTGTGCTAACCCCAGTTAAGGTGACAGGCTGCAGTGTATTGTCTCTTTAAAGGAGCAAAGAACTTAACTTTTATGGAATTCAGTAAGGGGGCTGGACACTGCAGGGAGATGTCTCAGGGGAACCTGGAAGTTGGGGTTCACTGTTTGTTTACTTGGTTTCATTAAGCTCAGTGAGTCATAAGAGAAATTGGGACTCATGATTTAGAGCAAGTTTCTTCCAACGGAGCACTCAAACTAAAGCTAAACAATATTACTGAATAAAATAATACTTGGTCTCATGATAGCTATTTTCTGAAAAAAAAATCAATACCAAAAAATCAATACAAGGTCAAAATGACCTGGTATTAGTTTAGGAAAACTAATATAGGGGAGGAAAAGAGGTGCAAGGTAGCTTTGTCTTCATGGAAATAGCTTCTCTGAGTAAAAAAAGACTTGATATATGGACTTCTAAATCATGCTATATAAGAGAGCCTGAGATGCTCCTTGCAAATTAGATTAGATAGGTATATGTAAAAGTAAGTAAATAATGTTAAGTAGGCAAAGAGGAGAAAAGCAAAAATTAGGGAATTGCTTACAAGAAGGAAAGCCAGTTTATCAGACATTCAACTATAGAGCTAGCCTTGCACAGGATAACAAAAGAAAAAGTGAAAAGATGTGCAACAACTGTTTCTCAAAAGAGCAAACAAAAATAAGATGAAGGCAAGAACTGCTGCCTCATAGATAGTCCTTTCAAATCAGGGAACTCTAAAATAATTTCTAATACTGTAGTTACATGACATCACAGAGCTTCAAAAGCGTAATAAAACCTAAGGGAAATGCAACAAAAAAGATATTTATCCTTATGTTATAGGAATGCCCAGCAGTAAGACAGCTTTAAAAACACATCTGGTAGGTAATAAAGGGAATCAGAACTGTCATTTTTCCCCCAACTAAGTTATGTTTTTGGAAGTTCAGAGAGCAAGCAAAATCATCCATAAGATACTTGATATCAGTTTAACAGATGCTGACATATTGTTCTCAAAAACTGAAAAGCTAAATTCTGTTTTTTAGAGGAACTGCTTATTTTGAGATAATGTTTCTTCCTTCTCCATAAGATGAATAAAAAATATCTAGCTGTCATTTGGTCAGATTCATATCAAGTAGTTAACATTTACTGTACAGTCTATAGCCCTTTTCATCACCAAAGCACTTTACAAACATTAACTAATTAATCCTTATGACATTCTTGCAAAGTGAATTAGGTATCTCTATCTTCTTTAGATGTGAAAGCTGAGGTAGCAAAGTTAAGTAATTTGCCAAAGGTCACAGAGTCATCAGTGTCATAGGATTAGAAGTCAGTAGCTCCTAGTGTGCTGTCTTATGGTTTAAACTACAAAAAAATGCTTCTTCCTGAAATAAACATGAAAGGTAGCAGATATAGATTTTCTGGCATCATCTACAAACAAAACTCAAGTTACTTCTCAGGAAGGCATAATTCCTTCCAGAACTCCCTGGTACTGCAGGAGTACCAATACTACTCAACTCCCTCGAAGTGTACTGCATACTTCCCTTCTGCAAGTAAAGTCTGATCTGTTCCACTTCCCAGTGTTGTGAGAGTTAAGGCCCAGGCCATCATCTGTTTTCTTCTTCCCCTAGAATGCTTTGCACCATAGGAGGAAGTCATTCCATTTTGGTGATTCCAGTGACTGCAAATACTATATATAAGCTGCTCTGAGGGAATGCTTGCTCCCTCTTCCTCTTTACACAACTGCAGAACAACCAAGTATAATCTGCCCCAATTGAGAAATTTTTATATCCAAATACTTTTGCACTGAATATTTTCCAGGTCTTGGGTTGTTCGTAAATTGTCCTCATTATGTCACAGTATTAAAACAACCAGGCAAAATAAGCCAGCTATCAAGAAACAAACCTAAGAGTTCTTGTAACATCTAGTTATGGCTAGCAAAGTCCCTCCAAAAAGTCTAAAGTGTTTGATTTTATCCTCTCTCTGGAATTTCTGCAAAAGACCCCATGCCATGAGCACTCGTCCTTGACACCCAAGACAAGGCAGAGAAGAAATACAACAGTCAGAATGAATGAATACAAAAAACCTCCACAAATCACTATCTGGCAGTTCCCCTATTTAAATGGGAAAACAAAATGCTTCGTTTTTGTCACCATATGATGCTCCGGGGCTATAAATCAACAGCACCCCCAAACCCACTCTCCTGATCAAAGATTTTGTCCAACAAGTACTTAACCCAGGAGAAAATCTAGACTTTTTGGCTTTTTAAACAAAGACAAAACCCATCCCTAAAATGAAAGAACACAAGGGGAAAATCTATTTTTTCCTTAGAATTACCTAAGACCAAGCCATTTTCTCAAAATGAAATAGAGAAAACAAGATACCACTACAACAGGAATAAAGCCTACTTACCAGAATCAGTCAGAAATGCTACTTCTCCCACCAACAGCAGCAGCCAGCTACAAAATGGCCTTCTTAACATTACAAGTTATTTGGCTATGCCAACTTTAAAGGGCCAACTGCAGAAAGGCTTGCTGGGGGAAAACGTTCCTATAAGAGGACACCCGTGAGGTAAGTTAGTAGTGATAAAGAAGTTTTCACTGATGTGGCATAGCTCAATGTTGAAGAGGTGTGTGTGAGAGAGAGAGAGAGAGAAGTCTTTAAATGCCTTCCTTTGCTTTTTCTCTTGCTGAGAAACTTGATGCAGCTTTAGAGTAATAGTTCTACCGAGGAAAAAAAGTTAACTTTCCTAAGGCTATTTATACCAAATGCAGCCAATAAAAGCTGGTGGATCTTAATTCAGTCCACAGATTGAACAGATAACTGTTTACATTTTAAAAAAATACAAATAAAATAAGGCTGTTGTTACATTTTTGTTATATAGCCTGTTCTTGATGAGAGTTCTGATAGAGAGACCAGAAAAATAGAATGGGCATGGGAATATTCACTCCCAGAAATGATTGCTCTAGGTTAGAGTGCAGGCAAACTGTTGCAATGGTGTAAGAAATCTACTATTGTTTCTGTCAGCACTATAAGAATCCAGTTGCTAAACTAACAAGGCTCCTGAAGTTCTCAGTCTTGTTGTCATGTTTAATGAATATTAGCTTTACATTTTTTTCTTCAGAGACAGGGGAGGGTGAAATTAATGAGGTATCAATTACCTTAGCCTCAAAATTCAGAACATTATTTCAACCAAGAAACTGCAATTACCTTCAGCTATTAAGGTGTTAAGTAACCTATTATCAATGTGTTCCTACACTGCCAGCAATATTCCTTTTCACTAATAGGTTACAACAAGCACTCTAATTAGAAAAGTCAATTATACAGTACAATCATTTCACATTCATAGCTTACCAATTAATATGAAAAGGTTTTTAATTGTTCTGTTAGTGCCTTTTCTTATAAAATAACTCTCTTATTGGAGAAAATTAAATTTGATAATATGCTTCAGAAAAAATACAATACTACAAAAGCTTGTGTAAGACTGGTGTGTTATACTAAACAGTAAGGGTGTAATGACTTTTTATAGTGAAGTTAAACATGTCAGTTTTCTCACTTCTGGTTTAACTGCACTGTCCACAAAATCTAGAAACGTATTACTCCAATTTAATATCACTGGTCTGTACTGCATGTAAAGTTGGATTTTTCTGGTTGGTTGCTTGGTTTTGTTCAAGTACCAAGAGTTGGATCCTCAGAACACGTTTTTGAAAGCAATATGTAAGCTCCCCAAACAGAGTTGCATAAGAAAAAGCATACCAATTCTTTTTCAACATGATGTTTTAATGGATATTTGATAATCACAATCTGAAGTATAACAGTTCCTTACATCTCTATCTGATTCTCCTACCAGCTAAAACACAAGCATTTAAGATTTACATATCTTTTTTTTCTCTGCAGGATGTTTTGAAAGCTAATGTATATTTTTGTAATAAGTTGTTAGACCTTACTAGAGACTTGCTAAGGTCAGTCTGTGAGTATGAGTATTCATAAATTCATAAATCTCCAACTATTACTTTTAAATTTTACAACTGTTCTGCTGCTCAGGAAAACATGAAAGGACAGCTGTAAATAAGCATTTCATCTCATGTCCTATAACTTTATAAGCATAAATTTGAGCCAGTGTCTGCAGTCCAACTGCAATAAAAATGATCTAAGTAACATAATTGCAAGTTTATTTCTTTCCATTAAACTCCTGAAAACCTAGTGTTATAAGGATAAATAATTTAATTCTATATTTGCAGTGTCATTTATAAGATATTAAGGTTTTTAACATTCTTCACCAATGGTCCGAAGATATTAAATCTTCCATGAAAATTTCAAAACATCATATCTACTTTACCCACATGGTGTCTAAAACCTATATAGGTCATCATCCTGCAAACTCTGACTCATGTACATAACGACTTTTGTATATTTTTGTGTTGACACCCTTCCTATTGTATCAGCAAGCTTCAATTCTGTTAATTCTTAAATTGTGAATCTGCAAAATAACTTTCTTACTAAATGAACAGTTGGATAACTCTGAGTAGATATGGTCATTCCCATTAGGAAATGTTTAATAGATTTGAATTGATCCGCAGATAGCATTTCTGTCCACTGCTGTCATGAATAGTACTTCAGAAAGTATACTTTTTTTACCTTCTATTTTCAATTGTTTGATATGTTTCTAAAACAAAGAAAAACCTGGTTAAACTTCCAATGTTGTTAAAGGGAATGCAGTGGATCTAATTTACCTAGATTTCAGTGAGGCATTTGATATGATTCCACATGGGGAATTGTTAGTTAATTGGAAAAGATGGGGATTAATATGAAAATTAGAAGGTGGATAAGGAACTGGTTAAAGGGGAGACTACGACGAGTTATACTAAAAGGTGACTTGTCAGGCTGGAGGGAGGTTACTAGTGGAGTTCCTCAGTGATCAATCTTGGGACCAATCTTATTTAACCTTCTTATTACTGACCTTGGCACAAAAAGTGGGAGTGTGTTAATAAAGTTTGCAGATGACACAAAGTTGGGAGGTATTGCTAATACAGAGAAAGACTGGGATATCATACAACAAGATTTGGATGACCTTGTAAACTGGAGTAATAGAAATAGGATGAACTTTAATAGTGGAAAGTGCAAGATCATGCACTTAGTGACTAATAACAAGAACTTTTGCTATAAACTAGGGACACATCAATTGAAAGTGACAGAGGAAGGGAAGGACCTGGGCATATTGTTTGATCACAGGATGACTATGAGCCACCAATGTGATGTGTTCATGAAAAAAGCTAATGTAGTCCTAGGATGCATCAGGTGAGGTATTTCCAGTAGAGATCGGGAGGTGTTAGTACCGTTATACAAGCAGTTGGTCAGACCTCATCTGGAATACTGTCTGCAGTTCTGGTCCCCCATGTTTAGGAAAGATGAATTCAAACTGGAACAGGTGCACAGAAAAGCTACTAGGATGATCCGAGGAATGGAAAACCTGCCTTATGAGAGGAGACTCAAAGAGCTTGGCTTGTTTAGCCTCACCAAAAGAAGGCTGAGGGGACATATGACTGCTCTCTATAAATACATCAGAGGGATAAATACCAAGGAGGGAGAGGAGTTATTTAAGTTCAGCATCAAGAACACAAGAACAAATGGATATAAACTGGCCATCAGGAAGTTTAGACTTGAAATTAGACTAAGGTTTCTAACCATCAGGGGAGTGAAGTTCTCAAACAGCCTTCCAAGGGGAGCAGTGGGGACAAGAAACCTAGCTGGCTTCAAGACTGATCTTGATAAATTTATGGAAGGGATTGTATGATGGGACAGCCTAATTTGGCAATTGACTGATCTTTGACTACTAGAGATAAATATGCTCACTGGCTTGTGATGGGACATTAGATGGAGTGGGTTCTGAGTTACTGCAGAGAATTATTTCTGGGTGTCTGGCTGGTGAGTCTTGCCCACATGGTCAGGGTTTAACTGATTGCCATATTTGGAGTCGGGAAGCAATATTCCTTGAGTGCAGATTGGCATAGACCCTGGGATTTTTTCGCCTTCCTCTGCAGCATGGGGCAGGGTCACTTGCTGGTGGATTCTCTGTACCTTGAAGTCTTTAAATCATTACTTGAGGACTTCAATAACTCAGTCATTGATTAGGGGTTTATTAATGGAGTGGGTGGATGAAGTTCTGTGGCCTGCATTTTGCAGGAGGTCACACTAGATGATCATAATGATCCCTTTTGACGTTATAATCAATGACTCTATGAGTTACAGATCGGAAAATAATCGTGATACTAAAATACTTTAAACAGGCACCAATAATACTTTTTATAAAATATTCACATTGTGAAGGAAAAACAGGTTAGAGTTAAGGTTGTTCAGGATAGCTTAACTATGAATATCCATATTTTAAATGGCTAGATTTTAATATTAACAACTTTCTAGTTTTCTAACTGTGGGAAGGAAATTAAAACTACAACCAATCCATTAACTTTTTCTCAATTCCTGTCTAATTAATGTTTTTGTTTAGGAATTTCCTCATTATTGAAAAAAAAATGAACTGGTGAATGACAGAAGCTATATGGGGATTCCAAGCCCTTCCATGGTCCGGGGGAAGTCTGCAGGGGCACCAAGAGAGCCTAATGATCAGAAGAGCAGAAGTTTCACCTCCTTATATTAGAACAGAAGCCTAAAGTTAATCTGTGATGTTTAATTGGAGATAGTGATTTATTAGACTGCTAAAATATTAGCAAATGCTTCTGAGCACATTTACTGTTATTTGTACTGAAATAGCCCCTAGAAGGGAAACAAAGGCACAGAAGGACTAGATCCAAATAGGCTCATCATTGCAATGCATAATGTTTAGATGCCCTGCCACCTAGCTGAATCCACAGCCATCAATTAGGCACCCAGACTCCCTATACAATGCATGGAACAAGTTAAGTGCCTTAAGAATGGGATTCACAAAAGCCAACACACACAGAGGGGAGCTGTCTGAGCTAGCCAATAGCAAATGCTCAGGAGAAGGTGCTAAGCCCTGCCCCTCAAAAGGCCTTAGGCACCTAAGCCCAGGCCAGAAGGAGAAATCTATCTCCACCGCTGGGATTCACAGCCATAAACCCTCTCCTAGTGTTGGGTACATAAACTCTTTCTCACCAAAAAAAATCCAGGAAGGAAGAGGTGGCAGTGGTGCTGCTGCTGTTGCTGGTACAATCCTTAATCCAGTGGTTAGAGCACTCTCCCAGGATGTGGCAAATCCCCCCTCTGCCTGATGTACAGCTGTTCCATCTTATATAAAATGCATCAATAGTCATTAGAACAGGGACTTACACTTGGGTCACCCACATCGCAATGAGTGCAGTAACCACCAGGTTTATGGAGTCATGCTCACTTTTTCTCTGTCCCTATAAATATTTAATTACTCATACAAAGTGAAACAGTTTCAACAGGAGAAACTAAAACATACACCATAGCCAGCAATTAGGGCACTTGTCTGCAATGTGGAAGACCCAAGTTCAAGTCACTGCTCTACATCAGGTAGGGCAAGGTGCCTAAATCCCTTTGTGGCTCTAGTCTAAAGTGATTTACACAGCATATCAGTGGCAGGGCTAAGATTAGAACCCACGTCTTCCAACGCCCAGTTCAGGGCCCTATAGACCACACTGCTTCCCCTACTACTTAACTAATTTTTTTTAATCACAATTTTTTTTTTAACCAAACAAAGGCACTTGTCCCCACTTCACTATATGCCAAGTTTCATGTTTGAAACTTCAGCTATTTTTGCTGAAGCAAATTTAGATTTTTTTATTTATAATGATAAAAGTATCTTTTTACTGTCCTTAATGAAAAATCATGTGAATGGTCTTTACTTCAATTTGCGGGAGGGGAAATAATTTTCAGGCAGAGATCAACAATTGAAAGTGTCGGCTCTTAAACTAAATGTTCTGGAAAGTGCATATTTTCTTTATTTTACATCTGCATTATGTACAGTAAACCTTTCTAACTTTATTGATCTTAAAAAAGTAAAAGTTGTCAATATTTAATAAAAGCTTACTTTGGGGGAACTTTCATAATTATATTTAAAATTCATTGTGACTATGCTGGTACTATAGTCTTAACCTTTAATCACTGATAATCTTTGTCATGATTTGTAATAATTTGTCATCTGAATACTGATTCCTTGAGCAACAACCAATTATTTCAGGGAAGTGGGCTGGGGACATACTCACTAGAGAGAGATTAAAGTCCTTGCTGTACTGATATGAGATATTTTTATAGTATTAACTGCAGAACTTCAGAGTTGCTAGTTTTTTAAGATTCTTCAGCTAATGAATTTAGGGACTAGCCTTGTAGGAATTAATGTTCAGAAATAGGGTTAGGCAAGATGAAAAGCCTGAAGGATGTAACATAGCAAATGATAGTCACTATGTGAATACTGTATAAAGCAACTTTCTTCAATTAAACTTTAAAGCGTGTGTGTATCTGCAGTGAAAATCCACGTTACTGTGGTGTAATGGTTTTATTAGCATGAATTCAGAATGACTATACTACTCATAAATGACAAAGCCACAAGTCATGTAGGTCATCCCAAACTAGTGCCAATAAAACCTTGATACTACATCACACTATCATGTATTCTCCATGTCACCAGGCAAACTATTTTATAAACATCTTGGAAATGGAGCCATATGATAATATGTCATGCATTTGACCATCTCACTGTTTCTGCCTGTTAATCATCTCCATCAGGACTACTTCTAAGCCTTTACCACTGATTAAATATCAGTCAGTCAGGAGAATAAGCTGCCCCTTGTTAGGAAGTTAGAAAACTCTGTGAGCTCAGTTTCAGTATATACCCATATGTATAAACAAATAGCACTCATCATGCCTTAAGTGGAATTATAAAGTGGCTAACCTTTAAAATTAGAAGCAACAGCTGCAGCTACACAACACAGGAGGGCAGCAAAGTTACCATGAACCAGCAGCAGTAAAGGCTGCTTTATCCTGCATAGCTAAAGCTGTGTGAAGGTTTTAATTTCAAATGACTTTCTAAGACTGTTCAACAACTCGTAGTACAAAATTTGACACATTTCTGCTTCCTAAATACTAGTCCTCACACAAACATCTGATTAAACGGTGTTTTAATGTACATGCAAATATAATTTAGATGAGAAGGGGTATCATTCTGAATATCATACTCAATGTACCATGAGTTGTGCTGTACAAAAATAATCTAATCTAAGGACCAATATTAGGTTTGTATATCTAATTAATTTAAACAGACACTGTAGGTCAGTGGACTGTCAAAATACTACCCCATCCCTTTCAATCCACAAAGGTATTTGTAAAGTCCTTTTAACGGTTTTGATTAAATCCTACATAGCAAAGGGGGACAAAAAGGCACAATATCCCCTTCCTGGCCTAATTTGCAAACTGAGGACTCCCTAGTATGGGGTAATCTCCTGCTCCCTCCATCTGCCAATTTAAGGAGTGTACTAGGTTGGGTTCAATGTGTTCCAGTGATGCCCAGCAGGCATAAAGGTCTCATGGAAGCCATTGCAGATGGTCTACATAGCACAGCCCTGAGCAAGATCAGCCCTCAACTGGCCACAAGATCAGGAAGCTGCAAAGCTGGCTTTGAACTACATTTGTCCCTATTCAGCAGCTGTGTTTTCTTTCTACTGAGAATACTATGCCTAGCTTCAAACCATGCTATGGGGAGACAGGGTGATTAGTAAAATCAAGGAGATTACTTGAAAAAGTGAATAAGATCTTGGATTTTTAATAAGAATTACTTTTCATTGACTTAAAAAATTGACTCAGGAGCCTACAGATAATCAAAATAGGCAACAAGGGGACAAACTGCAATCAGTATTAAAGAGCAAACAAATTATCACAGAGGAAGGATGAAGTGGAGGTCAAAGTACAGGCAAAGTTATGTCAATCATCAGAAAAAGAACAGAAAAGATGTTATACTGTTCCTAGTGGACTTGAAAGCAGAAAATTGTACTATAGCCATGAAGGAGAACTCATCGCTTCAAGTACTCAATTCTGCTGGGAACAGTCCTGTTTTCATTGAGACTACACCCATGATTAAAGGTTTGAGGATTGGACAGTGAGTTTTTTCAAAAGTGTAACCTACAAATGCTAACCACCAGGAGTCATTTAAGTGTATGAGAAACATGTGAAAGTGTTTGGGTGAATTATGCTGAAGTGCTGAATCCACTCACCTTTTTGTGATTCATGGAAATCAATGGGATTATTTGCTTGAGCGAGGATTACTTGTGTAAAGGAATGCAGAACTGGAAACCTAACTAATGGTACCAAAGACTTGCATTCCTACAAGAAACATGTGTCATATTTGGCTGATTCACCTACATTTTATGAAGCACATTTTTATTCTTTGAATGTGTCTTGTATTTTTAAATCTTAAAACACTCGGTTTGCAAAACCCTATCAGATTATTTTGGCTCTTCCTGAGAATGGGGGTTGGAAAGGATGCATTTAAATTTCTTATTTGTTGGTGAGGGAGTTCTTTAATGTTATTTTAGATATTTGTGCCTTTTATTATACATGCATATAGGAAAAAAGTGTGGCAGGTGCAAAATTATATTAAATTGAAAAATAAAGAAGAAACGTAGGCCCTCAGAATGTTTGACTGTATTACAAACTTCTTTAGGAAGAAGCTATTCAACAGTGTTTTTTTCATAACTGTTTTTTATAAAGCTTTGTCTGAGAAAGCTTAAAAAAAACCCTCTCGTTTCAGAAAGCAACTGAAACATCTCTGAAAGCAACTTCACAAACAGGACATGATTTACAGAAGTAATAGAGAAAGGTCAGTTTTCTTACTGTTATAAACTTCATGATAGGACATAGCCTTGAATAAGATCAAAATTGCATTCCCTATGCCAAACTAAAGTACATGGGCTGTAGTAGCCCTGACAGATTCTGCTGGGAGATCAATGTGGAAGCAGACTTTGCAGAGTGCTTCATAGCATGCAAGGGTGCAAACCCACTGCATGGATTCCTGGCATTCTGCATTGCTTTCTAGCACAGAGTAAAAGAACCACAATGGTTCAGCAGCCTTCATGGACCTCTGTGCAGAGCAGTACTTGTCCCTAACTTTCTGCAAATACAGAAAATTTGTGTTGTGGAAATACAAAGCACAGCTCAGAAGGGAACTATAATTTAGCCTCAGCACCTGTATCCTGCCTATGTCAGTACAGTATCAGTTGTAAGGTACATTAGAGATATTTATATCTGATGATGGTGCTGAAACATCTGGGTCCTAGTTTGGAGCAGACTACTACAAAAGTCAGCAGGAAAACTCTCAGTGACTTCAATGGGAGCATGATTGGCCTATATAAATGATTTGGGTTTTGCAGCTTAAACCTGGTATTCATACAGGAAAACATTCTTAAATATTTTGGTAGCTGCAGGAAGATATCTGTTTTAAATCAACCTTGAGTGTGTTTGAAATTGTCTTCAATAGTACTACCTGAGTGAAGATTACTTGAAGTAAGGATTGCAGTTTGTGATCTATGGGGCCAACTTTCTAGACAGAGGCCTGGTCTTCACTTAAAAATTTGATGGACCCAACAATGTCACTCAGGGTATGAAAAATTCTGCACACTGAGCACACTAGCTAAGTCAACTGAACCCCTTGCATAGAAATGGCTAGGTTGACGGAAGAATTCTTCCATTGACCTAACTACCACTTCTCAGAGGTGGATTAACTAGTGACAGAAAAACACCTTCCACTGATGTAGGAAGAGTCTGCACTATAGCAGCACAGCTGCAGTGCTGTAGCTGTGCTGCTGTAATATAGATATTAGCCTGATAATGGACTGAAAACTCAATTCTCTGTCCCCAATCTCAAGGCAAGTTCAGCTCCCAATGCAATTTAAAATAGTATCAGGGCTACTTTAAGTTAGTGATGGCCCTTGGGGGACTGTCTGGTGGCAGGGGATCACTGAAATACAGAACACTCAGGCCATGCACCCCTTCTCCAGCCCATAAGCCAGGATCTGGCTGCAGCATCCTAAATGGAATCCTCAGGTAGTTAATTAAGTCAGTTTTTCAACCATTTCACATCACTGGAAGAACACAAAGGAGTCATAATGGAGGGGGGTAAGATCTGGCCTGCTGTCTCTTAATAGAACTACTTGGTGAATAAGGATTATTCACATCTGAAACATAGTAAAATTTATAGCTTTAAAATGTAATTTCCTTGCCTGTCTTTCTAATGCTACCTTATTAAACCTGGAAAAAAAAACACCTATTTTTGCTATTCATGTTTTTTTTAAGTTTGGTATTTCACTCAGCTTGGACAATGAAAATAAACTGAGGCCTGGTCTACACAGAAAAGTTTTGACAGTATAGTTATACTGGTCTAGTGTAAACATAATCTTAGTTTGTTTATAGTCAGTTCCTATTTTGTGTTTCACGCAGTTGCACAACGTTGCAATGTGTTTCAATCACACACTGGAGAGAGGTGAATATAAAACAAATTTCAACACACCAAATGTGGTTTTAAAAAAGCCAGTATTTAAGTTTGAAAAAAATAATGAATTTTAACTATATTGTAACTTTTACACTTGTATGATTAAAAGCAAAAGTACTTTGGGTTAAATTCAGACCTGATATAAAGTGAAGTCAACACAGCTATGCTCATTTACCTCAGCTCTGAATTCTGCCTTTGGTGGGGAGGAGATTTTTAATCAAGCTCCTCATTAGATGCACTTTCTGCAACCCTTATTCATTTGAGTAAGCTTCTTGACTTCAATGGAAGTGCTTGCATAAAAAAAAGTTACATGCATGAAGTTTTGAAGGAACAGACATTATTACTAGTTGTACTTTAAAAGTATAGCCACTATGGCTTTTTAAAATCTATTTAACAAGCAATGTTGTCCTCTTTCTGGGTCTTCTGTTTTTACTGAAGGAAAAAAACCAAACACCCAAGAAACAGTAGGTTGCAATGTTGTTGTAGCCATGTTGGTCCCAAGTTATTAGAGACACAATGTGGGTAAAGTAATACCTTTTATTGGACCAACTTCTTTTGGTAAAAGAGAGAAGCATTTGAGCTACATAGAGGATCTTTTTCTGACCTGAAAAAGAACTCTGTGTAGCTTGAAAATCCACACTCCTGAGTGATGCAGTTATATTAACCTAATTCTAAGTATATACAATGCTATGTCAATGGAAGGGTTTCTCCTGTTGACATAGCTACTGCCTTTCGGGGAGCTAGAGTACCTACATTAACAGGAAAAGCTCTCCTGTCAGCATAGGTAGCGTCTTCAGTAAGCGCTAGAGTGGCGCACCTGGACACTGCAGCACTATAGATGTAGACAAGCCCTAAGAAATGGTAGGAGCAGCTGTAGAAGCAGTCAAAGCAGAGACTGCTACTCTGGGAGAGAGGGCATAAAATGGGGCCTAGCCAGCATGAGAACTGTGCAGGGGTGATCCCTCACACACACCCTAATGGCACTAAAATCCATGTGGTATCTCCCCCTACCATGTGGCCTTGAGGAAAAACTGCAGAAAAAAACTACCCAAAGACTCCAACCACTAACAGCAGCTGCAGAAGCAGCAAAACCAGGGATCTTTGGACATTCCGAGGACTTTCTACAGTTCTGACTGCACTTTGTGTCTCCTCTGCTGATTGTCTATTTTCTCCAACCCTCTCCCTCTTTCAGTTTGTTCATACCAGCTTCACTCCATCTATCACTCTTCCCCTTTTCCCCCTGCCTTGTCCCCCTCATCTTCCCTCCCTTCAAATGTCCCCTCTCCCTTGAGTTTTCTTTCTGTTTACCTTGTTCCCTCCTAACTAACCCACCCAACAAAGCAACACAAAGACAAAACCACCACCATGGTACTAACAATGACATTTATGGCCATCTCATTGTTATTCAGTTTTTCTGTTATATTGCTTTCCCCACCATGTGTCTCTCTTCTCTATGAAGACTGGAAGCTCTTCAGGGCAGATACTGTTGCTACCCTGTTTGTACAGTGCCTAGCACAATGGGGTCTCCATTCTTTGCTAGTCCTTGCACACAACCATAATAAACATAATTAATCATAATAAGGCAACCCAATGGATAATGCAGATCATAGCTCTGCCATCTGGGAAATTCAGTTTCAAAAGTGGCTTCAGCATCTGAGTCCAATTAAGGCTGAGTCCATCACAGAGGCATAATGAGCATTATCCAGCCTTCAAGCTAATAGAAAACAGATGACACTGCCACTAACTTCATAAAGAGCCACTCACCCCATTCTCTCTGCTGGAAGTACTGAGCTTTGATAGTGAATTTTCCCCAGATAGGGATGTGGAAGGGAATACAAAAGAAATGTCTACAATGTTTTAAAAAGAATATGAAATAAGCTCTACAAAGCTTGTCTGACTAAAGTACTATTTTTCTCATTGAAGGCCTTCCTCAGCTCTTTGCAAATCAGTAACAAAAGGTTAACTGCATAATATATAAGAACTTACCAGCTTTCAGGAAAGACTTGTCATTACACAGACTTATAGGTAATTGACTTTTATTCTCAGCTTCTTGCTTATATCTTTTCTCTCCTCTAGTAATGATTAATAACTTGTCAAAAATATAAAAACAATTAGTCGTCAAAAGCACATATCTTCAAGAAAAGGTTAGTGTTAAAGATTAACATTTTTCTTTGATTCCCCCAGTAAATTACTGATCCAGATAAAAAGCCAATCTCCAACTGACTCATATCACATTACTCTGCAGGTGATCTCATTTTCATAGAATGTTAATGTCATGAGGTAAAATCCTGTTGTTTATGCATTTTTTAAGGTGTCACTGTTTGAATAAGTAGATGCCTGCCTTGGTACATTGGTAATGGACTACACTGCCAATCTCGCCTACGACATCAGTTTGAAGCCAGCCTAGTGTCCTGCAAAGTACCCTGAACCTTCATGGGGCTTCTTAAGGTAACAGGGCCTAGAAAGATCACCATTAAGATAGTGACTATGTTAATGGAGTTGTGTTCTTAGCCCGGTGGTCAAATTTTCCCATAAGAAAACAATTGCCAGATTTTTTTTTCCACTCATTGGCAACAACATTGGCCATCTTAACGGAGAAGATGAAGATCTAATGAATATGGAAATGTAAGGCGTGAGGCACATTGTCAGGACATTCTGAGCAGTCTTACACTGTCACTGTCTATATCGCACACTTGTTATGTAGTTAAAACAAGGAGTTCAGTACACAAGGCTATCAATTTAGCACCTTTCATAAGCATGAAACTCAAACAAATTAATTAAACATAATTTCACTGTTTAAAGAGTGCTGTTTTTTAACAGACCTGAGAAGAAGGCAGATACTGAGATGGATAAGAAAATAAGACCAGTAAACAAACAAAAAAAATAACCTCTTTAATTTAATTACTGACTGAACCTTGCTTTGAATTTTTTTATTTACGGATACAGCATAAAGATGGAATTAGTTAATATGTTCCTTATTTCTCAAATAGCAAATAATGCACATTTAAAATTTTAAATAATCTAAACTGGTGCGTTAGCACAAACATCAAATAACATACATTAAAGCCTGTAAAGGTAAAGCTTTGCATTCATACAGAAAAAAAAGGTGAGTTACAGGGGTTACATAGTCTCTTCTACAAGGACAAATTAGCTGCCTAATGTAAAATACGTCCTTGCTCTCTAGGGAAAAATGGGATTGTAATATTTGACTCCTGATCCAAAAATCACAGAAGTCAGTGGAAAGATTCCAATTAACTTCACTGGGCTTTGAATCAGGCCTTTGCAGATGTGATTGCCAACATGACCTCTATGTTGAAGACCCTAGGGAAAAATGCAAAATGGGCCTGTCATGAAGTTAAATGTGCTAAATAGTAGTATCTAAGTAAAGTAGATCACGGCAAGGGGTGGAGGGGGGAAGGGGGCAGACCAAATAATGGGAAATTTTGAAACTAAAATAAAAATACAAGTTACTTTTTCATTTTAAAGCTCTTAAATAACTGTATTTGTAAAAGAAACATGTTAGTTTGTCGGATATCATCTAGTTGCTAGAAATCTATTAATTCAGTGCTAATAAAAAAAATATAAAGCCTGATACTTACAAGAGTAAGGCTTTGCAGTATCACATTTAACTTCAAGGATGTCACCCCCAGGGGAAGATTCACAAGCTTAGGCACCCCTTTCTGTTACATAGTTAAAACTACATAAACATTAAAATGTACTGAAACTCTGGTCAGCTATTTTTGTATACATGAATCTATAATATATGTGCAAATATGAATTAATAAAGCAGTATAGTATTTTTCTTGGTACTTGGCTTGGTATTTAAGGTATATATAGTATATATGGTATATAAAGAAGTACGGTATTTTTCTTGGTACTTTGTCAACCTGACAAAATATTTTTGCTGCTCTGTAGTTGGAATGCAACAAAATACCAATTATTTTTTGCAAGTAAGTTTTATATGGAATGAATCTAATGTACCTATTAGTGAACATGTTTACTGGTTGCATACAAAGTGAGCTTTACTTTTGAGGCTTCAGTGTTTGATATAGATAGCATATGTTGCAGAATACAGAATTATATAACTGTGTATTCCCTTGGTCAATATTTTCCTTGTCTTTTAATCCTTACATACCCATCACAGCTAATATAATGCTCTTGCCACTTCATCTGTTCTATTTCCTTACTGCTTTTTTCTTATAATTATACAATATAATAATAGTTAAAGAACACAAGTAAAATACAAATCTTTTAATATAATTCAAATAATTTAAAATAATTACACAAAAAACAAAACACAACAAAATATATTAGGCTTAGATATTACTCTTGTAACAAATCTGACAAATGACAGCCCTCTAGTGGTTAAATACATGTATGAGCATACAAATTGTAATGTACTAACAAACCATACTTCTAATACTGTACTTGGGCTAATTAAGAAAGTATACGTAATGTCTAATATTGCCAGACCAAAGCAAATGATCAAGCCTAAAGTAGTCTACTATTGTATTTGGGCCACTTAGAAAAGTATCTGATTTCTAATACAGACAGACCAAGGGAAATGGCTGAATATAAATCCTAAATTATAATAGGCAATACTTCCCACATTTCTCTACCGTATTACACTATATTGAAGAAGATATCATTAGTGGCCTGCTGAGTAGACTAAATATAAAGTTCTTACACACCTAGCGTAAATAAGTACTTTCAGTGGCAGAACAAACTCACTTCTTCACATTTGGATCTGTCTCTTTTATGTCCGTGTATATACATGTCAAGGCAGTATTTAAAGTCTGTACTACTTTCCCATATGGTTGTGGCAGACACCCAGAATGAACTGGGCAGCTATAAAAATCTATAATGTATTGGTTTGTACTGATGCTAGGCCCAATGTTAGGAATGATTTAATAAGAAATCAGTAAGCAATTTGTGTGGTATTTAAGAAATGGCTCTGGAACAAAGATGTTTCCAAATAATCTTCTGATCTGAAGACTTTCCTCAGTTTAGGTTATCCCAACCCAAATACAGCATATGCTCTGAAAATGTAACTCTAAACCAATAATTATTGTCTTTAATATCTACATTTCTAACATAATCCGACTCAAATCTGAAACTTGATGTGAAAATGTCTTGGAGTTAATCAGGTTATTCCCTGAAGTCAGAAAGCAAACACACGGGGGAAAAAAAGGGAATGTGATTTTTGCGTGTCTCACTTTTCAGTGTACAACCTTAAAAAAACATCACCAACTCTCCTAAGGACACTAATAAAATGTTAAAATGGTATGACTTACTGCATTCCCTTCTGGCTTTTCTGCATAAAATTAATTGACAAGGTAGAATACCAGCAGGTCTTCCCCCCCATTTTCTTTGGCCTCTTCACCATAATAAAAAATAAAAACAGTATTGGAAGCATGGCCTGAAGTTTGCTTTTTTATGATTTGATATATATATTATGAGGCACCTATCAAAACACTCTGGTTCTGCACAAATGCATGCAATTATCCCCGCCTATAATGGAGGTTTGCTTAACTTCCCAGCATAACTTTAAAAAAGGGAAGACACTTGAAAAACATATTTTGCATTTAAAACTAATTAAATTATTACACAAAGAAAGTATTAGCCTGAGGTAGCAAAATGAACTGTTTGTTTCTGGTCACCATGTCCCTCAAGGTTTTAGAACTAGTAGATCTTTCTCTCTTACACCTAGTTTTTATTCATAAATTAGAAGAGGAAAAACAAGTTTTCCTGCTTTTTCAATTCCCATTTGGTTTCTTACCTTGAACTAGTCATTGAACTGAACTAATTTAATAAATTGAAATTAAGAAAAAGATTCTGTGTACCTGCAGAGGAGGCATGGGCTCTCAAAAGCTCATTTAACACTTCAGCAAACTCCTGTTTCAAGTACTTAGCCAGTGACTTCCAGCAGTATATTGGTTTGATACTTTAAAAAACTCCAGCAGGAAACATGTACCACCGCATAATGCTATTTTTGTATTTAACACATTATTTTAATAGATTATAAAAAGTGTAGAGCATAACATAGGTCATCAATTTCAAATTTAATTTTAAATAGATTTTTAAAATATAAACCTGTATTTAAGTTAAAAATTATTATTTAAATAAAAATAAAT
This sequence comes from Emydura macquarii macquarii, assembly GCF_026122565.2. Taxonomy (NCBI): domain Eukaryota; kingdom Metazoa; phylum Chordata; order Testudines; family Chelidae; genus Emydura; species Emydura macquarii. Next base: position 20,738,313 of record NW_027131485.1, on the reverse strand, counting down.
CTGATTTTTTTTAAATCATCAATTGTTATCCAGTAGTAAAGAGACCACACAGCAGAAATAGAAACAATATTTCAAAATGCCTTTTTATGCACTGACTGAAAATAAAACATTTTAAAGTTTCACTTGTTCATGTTAGAGGGCATAGGCTCACAATAAAAATGTTGATTTGGTAATGTAAGTAGGTGGAGCTCCCAAAATGCTCTGAAATAAGGACATCCAGAAACTGACCCCAGTCTTTAATCTTGAATCATAAAATATAATCCTCAACCTATTTCCCAAATATGGATGTTCCTAGGCTTTGTTTTTTCTTACAGGATGTCTCTGCCTTTGTCCTGAGTTTCCTATGCTTCAAAGACACATTCCAAGTCTTATCATACTCTTAGATTGGAGTAAATTGAACACAGATTATCTAGCCTCAGAATATCTCAGCAAAATTAGTGGTCTGTCTGTATGCACAGTTCAAGTATCTAACACAGAGTCTTGCATCTGCAAAGCCTAGCATCAGACACACTGATAGACAACTCTGTGATTTGCAGTTTTAGGTTTCACAACTTTAAATCTCAGTTTAGAAGCTCAGGTGCAAAAGGTACACACATCAGTTTTCTGTAGTAAAACTTTGAATATGCTTAGGAAAGTTAATGACACTCAAATATAATCCATGAAACCAGTATCACTTGCAACAAAAATGTAGTCATTCATGGCGTAGCTTCTACTCTCCACAAGAAAGAGTGCTCTGTTGTTATGTGAAACATTGCCCTGAGAGGATAAGCAGACCTATCACTTATCACTCATACTGGCTTAATTTATGCTAAGTTTTAAGAATCTCATGTTGCTAATGAGAACATTTCTAATGCATTTCAATGAGACATTTAAAATTTCACTCTTTATGGTGTCACTCATTTTAAACTGACATTTCTCAGCATCTTTATAGAACTCTCCAGCGATCTGCTACCTTACAGTACCAGCCATCCTATTCTTTTCTTAAACAACAAAGATATGCAGCTTCCCTTTCCTTCAACAACAGCAGATGATCCTTACTTAAAATTCATTCACCCATCCATATGTCACAGACATGATCACTGTCTGAAGATCTGTACTGCAGACCTACTAATCTTGCACAGTTGGAGGGAGATTCCCCAGTTTTCCATTACTTTTTTTTTTTTTTTTGGCAGTTCTCTCCCTCTTATGGTGAATGACTTGGCAATGTAAGTTAAAATAAGACTAGGATGTTATAAAATAATTTAAATTAAGGAATTTTTAAGATTATCATGTACTGCCTGATAACAAAAAATACCAATATTGGTGTAATAAAGAGCAAGTGCATCTGTATTAATAGGAAAATTAAATAAGTGGAGTATGGTAGGGAAATAATTTGAGAAAGGCATAATACCCATGCAGGGTTTTTTTAATTTAAAAAAAAAATCCAATTTACCACAGAGCTGGTAATGTGCAACAGTTTGGAATACACAATCCTAGAGAGAATTTGCCAGATCACAGCAGACATCTGATCCAACAGGTCTGGTCAATGACCACCACCTGAAGGAAGGAGAAAAAGCTGAATTTGGGGCAAGTTTGGAGGATTACTTCCCACTCCAAATAAAGGAGATTTGGGGCACCTCCCACACTTCCATATACTATAAATGAAGGAGCTGTAGGATAATGTGTGTCGGTCTTCTATCTGCCCAAAGAAGCCTGGGTCATGACCCCATGCTAAGGCAGAATTCTCCTTTCATGCCCTCCCAGGGGGAGATTTGGGCAAGTCTGGAGAGGACTCCTTCCCAAGTTGGGAAGGTCTAAAAAGTTGCATTTATATTGCAGGAGACTGAAGGCAAGGTTATAGCTTCCCCTTGTACCTCACCCTGTCAAGTTTTGTGGCAAGTCAAAGACATGTGCTTCCTCCTCACCCACCATTAAATGCAACTCTGGGGGAGTCTCCTCTTGCTCTTGAAGGACAGTCTGGGCAGTTGCTTCTTCCTACATAAGAGATTGAGGTCAATATATTTAGCTTTCATTAAAAATATATTTCTATCCCCGATGCAAAGAAAAAATTGAAAACATGACCGAATAACCGAGGCCGAGTCACCGATGCCTGGCTGATTCTGCAGACAGCCTGAAACAATAGCTTCAAGGAGTGTGAACTGCCTCATTCAGCTTAACTCTGCAATTTACTGCCACACGAAGGGAGAGGGGAGCATGTGGTTAGTACCTAGGATAGATTGCCTTCATTCTTCCTTTCCTGTGGGTGGGAAGGTCTGTTTAGTCTCTTCTCCCTCTCCCCAGTCCCCATGAGGGAAGCTGTGAAGGGTCTCACACCTATAAATTTTCCACTGTTGGCAACTGTGAGAGTATCACAGAGAGAGGAAGTTCAAAAACTCAAACCCAGGGTTTCATCTTTAAAACAATCACACCACTGGGGCCAGACTCCTGGCTGCTGAACGTCAGGGATAGCAGCATTATAGGGCCTGGACAAGACTCAGCATCCCCTCCCCCAAATGAGGGAGGCTGTGGGGACCCCTGGGTGGGACTAGGTGACCTCCTTCCCGCCTCATTAAGATTTGGGTCACCACTTTCCTCTCCTGAAGGGCAGGGACTAGGGGCAGCTCCTCGCCCTCTTTCTGCCTGCACATGAGCATGGATGAGGCTTTACGCAGTTTTATCTCTGTCTCCTCCTGCCCCTACTAAAGAAAGGAGTAGGCTGCTTTAGGAAGGCCACGACGACCCTGGCCTTGGCCTGGACACGCCCCACGATGCGGGAGAGCTAGGCGGTTCCTCTCTCCTACGAGAGGTTCGGCTCGACTCGACTCGACTCGGCTCGGCTCGGCTCAGCTCCGCCCCCCTGTGGTCCGCTGCGGTTTGCATCCTGCAGGTGGCGCTAGGGCAGAGGCCTGGCGTCCGTCAGCCAGCCCGAGGAGCTGTCGCAGGCTGTTTGGGTTGAGGGCAGCGGTTTCACTGCTGCTAATGCGCATGCTCAACCCTCCTGCGCGCCGCGGGGACGGGTCTAGAGAGAGCGCCGTGACTGCTGGTCTGTCCGGCCGCCCGCCCGCCGGATATGGGTATGGGAGCGCCGCTGGAGTACGAGAACCAGGTTTTCCTGGATCTCTTTCACCAAGACGGGCTGGTGATCAGCGCCCGCGGCCTGGGCATCGACCGCATCCTGCTGCGCTTCCTGCGCCTCTACTGCGAGCCGGCCAGCCTGGTGCTAGTGCTCAACACCAGCCCGGCCGAGGAGGTGAGGGGCTGCCGAGGGCTGCTCTCCGGGGCAAGGGGAGTCACTGCCCGGGCTCCTTCGATGGGCGGGAGGACACCCTCCTCATCTTCCTCCCTGGGGGCCAGCTCCCCGACCTCCCCCTGACTGTGGGGTCAGCTCCCCCCACTTGCCCTCCCTGGGGGTGAGTGGGTGTGATCTTCCTGCCTCCCACACACGCATTCCTGTCCCAAAAATCCCCCTTACTGGGAGTGGGATGCGATTCGAATTCCTTCCTTACACACACACCCACTTTCCCCAAATACACCCCCCCTTAAGGAAGTGGGGTGTGATTTCTCCCCCAAACCTACCCCAGTTTTTTCTCATATTCAGAGCTCATTCTCCTTCCTCAGAAATTTCAGATGGTGGCCACTTACGAGACCTGGTAGGTCAGTTGTCTTGGTACCTAGAACTAGTTGTGATGGGGAGGAGAGTTTCCTTGAGGAGTTGGTACTGAATTGTGCTGCAGCCGCATGACAGAAAATACTGTGCTGCTGGAGTTGCCACTACACAGACATCTTGATCCATGGTTATTGAAGATCGTGTTTCACTGATGGAGATGTGTCAAACAGAATTGGGCAAATGCTGTGCACAAGTACTAGTGATAGTCAATCCCATAAAAATGTTGTTTGCTTTCCTGTTAGCAACTTGACCTATAAAGTACCTGTAAACATTTGTATAAGCAAATACTTATTGGGGGAAGAAGAAATACTTGTGCATATACATGTATAGCCGCATGTGACAGTGTTTGTGGACTGTGTTGAAAGCCCTCAGTAAGTTTGGGAATGATCCAGTCAAGGAGTGTGTAGGGCCTAATCTAGCAAACCAATAGGTCAGGTTTACTCTAAAAAGTTAGGTCACTATGCCTGTGAAAAATCCACACCCCTGAGCAAAGTAGTTAAACTGACCTAATCCCTGGTCTGCACAGCACTAGGTCTACTGAAAAATTCTTCTGTTGACCTGGCTACCCTCTCAAGGAGGTGCTTTAACTACAGTGATGAGAGAGCCTTTCTTATAGCTGTAGCAAGCATCTACACCACTGTTTCTCAATTAAATTTCCCCACGGAATCCTTTAGGCTCCGTGGGGAAATTACACTCGTACTCGATACCCTCCACCGAAAAATCCGGGACATCTTCCCTTTTTCAGTGGCTTGGAGAACAGCTGCTCTCCACGGCGCGATGTCACTTTCTCGCGGAACCTTAACAGTGAACACCAATTGAGAAACACTGGTCTACACTAAAGCACTTCAGCGGCACAGCTGCAGTGGCAGCATTTCTAGTGAAGGCACGGCCTTAGGCACATGCTTAACTTTGTGTAAATATTGTCCTAATGAAATCAGTGTTTGCAGGATCAGAACAGGGTCCAAGTAACCAATCACACAGCATAAAACCCTGGGCATAATTAGTAAGCTATCCATGAGAACATAGGAATGGTCATACTGGGACAGACCAATGGTCTGTCTAGCCCAGTATCCTGTCTTCTGACAGTGGCCAATGTCCGGTGCTTAAGAGGGAGTGAACAATAATCATCAAGTCATCATCATCCCATCACCCATTCCTAGCTTCTGGCAAACAGAGAGAAGGGGCACTTCAGAGCGTGGTTTTTCATCCCTGCCCATCCTGACTAATAGCCATTGATGGACCTATCCTCCATGAACTTATCTACTTCCTTTTTAACCCTGTTATAGTCTTGGCCTTCACAAAATCCTCTGGCAAAGAGTTCCACAGGTTGACTGTGCATTGTGTGAAGAAATACTTCCTTTTGTTCAATTTAAATCTGTTGCGTATTAATGTCATTTGGTGACCCCTAGTTCTCGTGTTATGAGGAATAAATAATACTTGCTTATTTACTTTCTCCACACCAGTTATGATTTTATAGACCTCTATCATATGTCCCCTTAGTCATCTCTTTTCAAAACTGAAAAATCCCAGTTTTATTAATCTCTCCTCATATGGAAGTTGTTCCAAAACCCTGATCATTTTTGTTGCCCTTTTCTGTACCTTTTCTAATTCTAATTCCAAGGAAGTCCGCACCTCCATTTGAAATTTTTTAGGAATCCACAAATCAAAAAAGGTTGAAAACCACTTCCTTGGAATTCATATATTCTAATTCAATATTCAAGATGTGGGCATACCAGGGATTTATAAAGAGGCAATGTGATATTTTCTGTCATATTAAATATCCCTTTCCTAATGATTCCCAACATTGTGTTAGCTTTTTTTGACTGCCACTTCACACTGAGTGGATGTTTTCAGAGAACTATCCACAGTGACTCCAAGATCTCTTTCTTGAGTGGTAACAGCTAATTTAGACTCCATCATTTTGTGTATAGTTGGGATTATGTTTTCCAATGTTCAGTACTTTGCATTTATCAACACTGAATTTCATCTGCCATTTAGTTCCCTAGTCACCCAGTTTTATGAGATTCCTTTGTAACTCTTCGAAGTCTGTTTTGGATTTAACTATCTTAAAATCTCCTGGAATACAATTGCATAAATTGTTTTTTTGGACAATGGAAATTTGTGAATAACTAATGAGAAGAAAGAGTATAAAATTGTTGAATAAATTAATAAAATTGCCCATCTCTGATACTTAGTTTAATTAAGGAAGTGTTTGCTCTCTGTGACCTCTTCTCTTTTTTGTGAGCAGAACATTTTTTTCAGTCACTCTGTCTTTTTATTTTATTGAAACAATGCAAAAAATGTGTGTTGGGAGAGGGAGGAAATCTGCTGGCACTTTGCAAGAGTAGAGATGTTAATCCTGGGAAACTGGGCAAATTCTAAACCAGGTAATTACATTCTACCTATGGGGTTTTCCCCTTCAGTTTTAGTTGAATAAATATCTTCTTACTATTCTATTACATTGTGTAATGATGCGGGGTGCTCTTAATTAGTTACATCATTTCACCACACAGTTGCATTTCAGTGGAGAATAAAGTGATCCTTTTGTTTAGTTTTGTTTTGTTTAGAGCCCTGGGGAGGTCCGCAGACTATGATTTCCAAGGAAGTCCGCACCTCCATTTGAAATTTTTTAGGAATCCACAAATCAAAAAAGGTTGAAAACCACTGGTTTAGTCTATGTATCCATTTTTAAAAGAATTTTGAGATCCTTGAGGGTGAAGGCCCCCATACAAATGTAATATAATACATAACCAAAAATAATATATTTATGATCGTATTTAAATAGGGTCTTTCATCCTAAGGATCCTAAAATTCTTTTAAAAAACAGATACATAGACTACAAAAAAGAGTCATTTTACTCTTAACTGAAATACAGTCGTGTGGTGAAATATATTATTTGTATTGTGATAATAGCCTTACTCATGGTTCGGGACCCCACTGTGTAATCACTGTACAAATAGAACAGAAAGACAGTCCTTTCCTCTTCTAATTATCTAAGTTACTTTTTAAAAGAAGACTTAGACTCCTAAGTTACTTGGGTGCTTTTGAAAATGTTACCCATAATACTTGATTAGAAAAATATACGTTGCATCTAACTACATAGTAATCGTGGCTCATGACTACTACTTTGTAGATTTTTTGATGGCAGGTCCCAAAAAAATCAACAGAAAATGTAGAAATCTATAGTTTTTTTGCACCTGTTTAATCAAAGCAGTTACCCTGGTGAAATACTGTGTTTGTGTTTGGTTTAGGAATATTTTATTGATCAGCTGAGGTCAGATGGAGTTGTTCATCTTCCTCGGCGTGTTACCAATGAAATTACAAGCAACTGTCGATACGAAGTTTACACACAAGGTGGTGTCCTCTTTGCAACAAGTCGAATTCTTGTGGTGGATTTCCTGACAGATAGAATTCCTTCAAATCTTATTACTGGTAAGAGTTTAGTGAAAGCAAACTAAGAATTTTCTGGTTATACTCCTTTTACCTCACCTATACACACAGGGATTAATTGTTCAACCCTTACTTTATGGGTAGTGCCATTGATGGGTGTAAGGGCTGAAGAATGAAGTGCTTGTGAAAGTTGCAGTAACACAGAACAAATTTATAGCTCTTTTTTTAGCCAGACATTAAAATTCTGGATTTTATTAATGCTTAAACATAATTGGCTAATGAACACTTTGGAGAAAGTGAATCTTTGTTATAGATTAAATATTGCATCCCTTCAATAAACCTGTGAGAGCTCCCACTATCTGAGAATCTCCAAGAGGTCCTACAGTAAAACCAGGGTGGATGAATCTTGACATTCTTGATATTTCTATTTTGAAGAACAAATAGGACCTGCCACCCTAAACCCATCTTTTAGGCCTTCTATACAAAAGAAATAACAAAAAAGGCACAAACCAATTTTAAAAAAACCCTTTGCAGGTCATTTATGACTCAGTATTTTCTTTTGATGCTATTACCACTAGATGTCAGTGTGACAATAGCGATTATATTTTTATTTCCTGCTATACACATTGGTTGGAATATTAGAAATGACATTGGATATAATGAAAAGGATGGAATAATTCTAAAAAAAAATGTATGTGAAGTTCTCATTCCTCTTTGTATATATCTAATATCTCTAGACATGCAAAAGTATATCTCTTTCTTTTATGAAAAAAATCATACATTTTACATTCTAAGCATAGATTATAAGGCCAGAAGGGACCATTGTGATCTGGTCTGAACTCCTGCATAACACAGGCCAGAGGATATGCTTGAATTAATTCCTGTTTCAAGTCCCATAGCTCAGGCTGAACTAGAGCAAGTCTTTTAGAGAAAACAGTCAATTGGGATTTAAAAACTTGCAGTGATAGAGAATCCAGCAAAACTCTTGGTAATATGTTCCAATGGTTAATTACTCTCACTGTTTAAAAAATAAAATTGCTCTTCATTTCTACTCTGGACCTGTCCAGCTTTAACTTCCAACTATTGAAGCTTGTTATACCTTGTCTGCTAGACTGAAGAGACCTCTGTGATAAAGATTATGAACACATGGGATATTCAAACACTACGGTATCACCTTTATATGTATTTTGAAGAGCTTGGATTGTATTCTGGCCCTGCAAGAACTAAAATCATTGGTAACTTGTGTTATGGGTGGGGTAATAAATGCAAATCCCTAGACAGGTAAACAAGTCTGGAGAAGTCTCACACTCACACCACACACCCAGGGAAATTGCATATTCTAGTTTGCTTTGGTTGGAGAAGCCTGACAAACAAAGACGTGATAAATGTATAATGTGACCACCCTGACATGGGGACAAGGGTCACTCTTATCCAGTCTAAGAACTGGCATGACACTATGATGATGAGAAACAGGTCTTGTGGAAAAGGCCTTAAGGACTTTGAAACCTGCCATGGTCTCCATGTGGAAGATGGATGACTGCCAGCTAAGGTAAGACCTGCATGTAAAAGGATTATTGTTTTTGAGATATATTTTTCTCTGTAATGCTTTTGTTCTGAATAAATAATACTTTGCTTTACAAAGGCTGGCTGGTCACTGGTTAACCCTGTCATTGCCCCTGTGACAGAAGAGGTGCAGGTGCTGAACTAAACTGAGACCTGCTGGGATGGTCATAGTGAAATGCAGGAGGAATTGTAGCCTAAATACCCAATCTAGAGGGAGAGAGTCACAACAGTTCGCTCCAAGAAAGGTGACAGCTAGAGGCCTGAGACCTAAATGGGTGCCTTTAACAAAGGGGTCAGAGGTGCAGTTTCTTCAGGAACTGTGACACCCTCTATTATCAAATTTATGTTCCCCATGTAGGTATTTTGAAACTGTGATCAAGTCACCTCTTATCCTTCTCTTTGATAAGCTAAACATATTGAACTCCTTGAGTATTTTACTAGAAGGCATGTTTAACAATCCTTTAGTTGTTCTCATGACTCTTCTCTTACTCCTCTCCAATTTATCAACAACCTTGAATTGTGAACACCAGAACTGGACAACAGAGTTCTGGCAATGGTTGCACCAGTGCCAAATATAGAGGTAATATACCTACTCCTACTCAATATTCCCTTATCTACAGATCCAAGGATTGCATTAGCCTTTTTGGCCACAGCAGCGCACTTATGGGCTCATGTTTAGCTGATTGTCCTTGTGCCCCCCGAGTCTCTTTCAGAGTCACTGGAATGCTGTCAGTTCTGGGGCTCACACTTGCAAAAGGAAGTTTACTAATTGGAAGGACTTCAGAAAAGTACTAGAAGAATGATTAGAAGTGTAAAAACTTAATGTAATCATACAAAGGCATAACAAGATCGGTGGTTGGAAGCTGAAGCCAGACAAACTCAGATTAGACATAAGATGCAATTATTTTTAGCAGGATGATTAACCATTGGAACAACGTACCTAGGAAAGTGATGGATTCTTTGGAACTTAAAGTCCTTAAACCAAGATTTAGATGTCTTTCTAAAAGATATGCTGTAGCTTAACCAGAAGTTATGGGTCTTGTCTTCACTAGGAAAAAGACTTTTAATATGTGTTAAATAATGTGTTAAAATCCTAGTGTAGACAAAGCTAGTTGTAGTTTCAACAGTTCTTAGCTGAGTGAGGTAGTCCCTCTGCTCACCCCTATGGTTTACCTCAACAGCCTAATACACATTAAAAGTACAACTTGCCTTCTCTCCACTAAGATTTTAACACTTGCTAAAAATACATCTTTTTTGGTAGCATACTCGTGGCGTTGGTGAAATTCTAAGGCCTGTGTTATGCAGGAAATCAGACTAAATCATCACAGTTATTCCTGCTGCCATTAAAATCCATGCATCTATGAAAATCATAGAAAATACGCTAAAGAAATGTCTCGAGGTTCTTTGATCATGAAAGAAGCTTGAACAAAATGTCATCAGTGTGGTTCAGTTCTGTAATTATGACATTTTGTAGCTAAACGAATAATGTGGCCTTTAAAATCCCTAAACTGTAAGTGTGATAATACTGTGTTAACTTCTAATTTACCAGCATTTTAAATTTATTCTAAGGATAATTTCCAGAATTTGCTAACAGAACTCTTAGAATCCAAATTAAGCCCTGTTGTTTTCCTTTATTATCTCCTTTCCATTCTAGTATTAGTATTTTTTGTCTAAAGATGCCTCGTTAACGTAGCTATAGTGTTCAGGAGAAGGGGTTATTTTGGGGGGACTTGAGAATTTTTAGGACTGGTCCTACATAATTCCATATTTGCAGCATATGGTAAAAGACTTAAATTCCTCTTGCTGCTTAACTGGCAAAACATGTTAAAAGAATAAAACGTTCTTGTGGAAAAAAGACAATATTTTAACTTTTTCCATTTGTGTAACTTGAAAACCTCTTATTCTGGCAGGCATTTTGGTATACAAAGCACACAGAATCATTGAGTCTTGTCAGGAAGCATTTATCTTGCGACTCTATCGTCAGAAGAACAAAAAGGGGTTCATCAAAGCTTTTACAGACAATGCCATTGCCTTTAATACTGGCTTTTGTCATGTGGAAAGAGTGATGAGAAGTCTCTTTGTAAGGAAGCTTTATCTGTGGCCAAGGTAAGATGCCTTGCTACTTCACAATGTATTTTTATTAATGGTGAGTCTTATTTTTTGTACTGTGGTAGTTTTTCATAGGTTTATGTCTTCAACATCCAGCTCTAAATCAAAAGCTAAGATCTTCCTTTAATGTACAATTATGTATGAAGAATATCTGAATTTGACTAGCAGAAGCTAAGGCACAGAGTTTGACTTGCATTAGGTCTCATAGTGAATCAGGGCAAAGCCAAGAATAGAATCGAGGTCTTTTGTCTTACTCCAAGTGAGACAGTGAATATAGAAAATGCAGAGAACATTTTTTTGCATTGGATAAGAAATTCAGCTGTTGTAGCCCCACGTTACTGTTTCTTTAACCCATTCTGCCAAGTGGTCCACTCACTTTTTCCTTCTCTGTTCTGTCACGTCACTATAAGCAGTATCTAAAGAAGTTTTTGTTTCAGTTGTAGTGGGCAGTGGAAGAGGGAGAGGGAGGCAGGAAAAGGTGAACAGTGGCTGTACACAAAGCTCCTCTCTTTCTTCTAAATCATGGAATCCCCTCTACAAGTTGGAGGCTCAGTGAGGCAGGAAGATGCGCTCTTAAATTTAGAGGGGGACAGACAAGGAGCAGATGTTCCTCATGCTGTGCTCCATTATCAATGTTAATTTCCTTGTATGTACGTTACAGACAGAATAGCCAAGAGGAGCATTATAAAGGGGTCCTGTTACTTGTATGGAGGGTTGGGGCTGTCCAGGATTTGCTAGTGGATTCTTGGGCTACACAGGATTTAGATACCCTTTTCTTCTGCTTGCTCCATGGGATTTTTCCTTTTCACTGGACTGCAGGATTTGGCCATCCACAGTTATTCTGTGGAATACAACCCCATTTATCCATCCCTCTTTTAACCAACACTTCACATTTACTGCACAGCCAGGACTCCAGGGCCAGAAGTAGGCACTCTCTCCTGTGGCTGACAGATGGCGCTGCAGATCACATTTTCGTATTTCGCATTCTCCAGTTTATCCGGAGTTTTGATTATCTGATCTGGCACCAGTCCCAATTAGACTGGATAAACGGGGTTCTACTGTATAATACAGTAATTCTCCATCTCCTTATGTGTATGAGCTTTGTTAATCTACTGAAACTTGACGAGAACTAGTGCAGGGGTGATCAAAGCATAGATAAAACAATGAGAGTCCTGTAGCACCTTAAAGACTAACAAATTCCTGCAGGCATAAGCTTTCATGGGCTGCAACCCACTTTGTCAGATGCATGAAATGGAAATCACAGACAGAAGGTATATATATACTTCCAAGGATAAGAAACAACAATGGGGAGGGCAAGTGCCAACAAAGTCAATGCAGTTAGAGTAGATGAGGCCTATTTACAACCGTTGATTAGAAGGTCAGAATGTGTGAACAGTGATAATTATTTCTTGTAATGAGATAACCATTCAAAGTTTCTGTTCAGACCCAGTCTGATTGTGTCAAGTTTGCATATGAGTTCCAGCTCTGCAGTTTCTCACTGAAGTCTGTTTTTGAAGTTTTTTGTAGAAGTATGGCAAGTTTCAAGTCAGCTACAGAGTATCCTGCAAGACTGAAGTGCTGTCCGACTGGTTTATGGATGTTACCATTTTTTATGTCTGATTTGTGTCCATTTATTCTTTTGTGTAGTGACAGTCCGGTTTCGCCAATGTACAGGGAAGTGGGCTGCAACCCACGAAAGCTTATGCCCACAGGAATTTGTTAGTCTTTTAAGGTGCTACAGGACTCTCGTTGTTTTTGCTGTATACAGACTAACACGGCTACCCCTCTAAAGCATAGATAGTTTCTCGAGGCTGATCATACACACTGGCAACTACCCTCATGTCTATAAAACACAATGCATTTTGCAGTTAGCTTGGTTCTTTCACTTACACTGATTCTAAACCTCATTTTATGTGAATTTATTAAATAATTGTGGCACTATATCTGTAAGGATTCTGTACCTCTCTCATAAATCTTCATAAGCTCTTTTCTCCCTAGGTTTCATATAGCAGTTAATTCATTTTTAGAAAAACACAAGCCTGAAGTGGTGGAAATACACGTATCCATGACCCCTGCCATGCTTACCATCCAGACCTCTATACTGGACATCCTGAATGTGTGTCTGAGAGAACTCAAACGCTATAACCCAGCTCTTGAAGTAGAAGACTTATCGTTAGAAAATGCTATTGGAAAACCTTTTGACAAGGTAAATTTTGTTTTTTTGTTTTGTTGTAACTTTAAAGAATGCAGGTCATTTTACTAGTTGGCAGTCTCTACAGTAATGTACTATTATACTTCTGGAAAATAACTAGAAGCAATTTAAAATCTCCCCTTTAGCATATTCCTTGCCATTGCAAATGGAGAATTGTAGTAATCTGTAGTGTTGAGTGTGTGTAGTTGCCACTGTAAAATTAGATTGTAATCTCTTTGGGGCAGGAATCATCTTTTTGTTCTATATTTCTACAGTGCAGGTATTTGGTCTACATTTGTACAGTGGGGTCCTGCTCCATTACTAAGACTCCTAGGTACTATTGTAATACAAATAACAATAATGGGGCATTTTTTTAACATTTTAAAGGCTAAATTATTTCTACGTAGTATCACTGTTTAGTCTACTTTATTCTTTATTCTGTTTAATTTCTTCTTTTTTGTAGTTAGCTATATCAAATGGGAAAATAAGGTTTATAATTACTTTTTGTTACTGTGTACTAATGTATGCAGTGTTGTAGCTGTGTTGGTCCCAGGATATTAGAGAGACAAGGTGGAAGATGAGCTCAAAAGCTTGTCTCTCTCACCAACAGAATTTGGTCCAATAAAAGGATATTACTTTACCCACTGTGTCATAATAGCACTTTAAAGATTGAAGATGGCTATGCAGTTTCTGCTCAGAATATATCCTTAATGTTAAAGAAGAGATAATAAGGTAGTAGTTCTTTCTTAACATCATGCTGATAGAAGGAGCTCTTTCTATGCATGGAAAGCAGCATATACCTTGGGGTATTTGTCTTTAACCATGTTTATTTTGCCACTGGTAGTAAAGCTGGAACTTAGTTGGTTGATGTATTTTTGCAGAGTACAGTCCTAAACTTCAACATCTATTTTGTGACACAGTTTATTTACACTTATCATCTCTGCTTTTATGTTAACATGAGGCCTTCTGGAGTTTTGTAGAGAATGTTTTTGATTTATAAAAATACTAAAATTGTCCATCTCAAATCACCCCCTCAGGGGCCTGTCTCACATGCACGCACACACATACACAGCTCCTCCTCTCCCTCTGGAATAGGAAACAAACCCCTCCCCATGGCCTAGGGTGCTCATCTGTTCTGAGAATGAGATGGTATTATGGTGCTTTCTTTTCTCACTGAATAAAGTTTACTGAATACTAAGGCCAGAAGCCATCTCAAGTGAAAGTAAATAGGTTTGTTTATCTTTTTACCTCTTCTAGCAGCTGAGGTTTATTTAGGAAAAAAATCTACACTTAATGCAGTAGAGGATGCAGATATATGTTAATTGTTCAGTTATGTTTTATATAAAATCACATATATTTCACTATATTTCCGATACTGGTTTATTTATCATAAATATTTAACTTACGTTTTTGTTTGGGTATTTTTTGTCAAAATAACAATTGTATTTGCTATAAAAATTAGGTATAGTTGTAATGTTACACATATCTGGATACTATGGGCCTGATAAAATGCCTATAGAAGTCAATGGAAACATTCAGTGGACATTGGTTCAGACCCTAAATTTATAACAAAGAAAAGAGGTGGATGTATAGTGCTCAGAGTTTTTTTTTAAATATAAAATAACATGAAATTCAACAAATAAAGATGAAAGCTAAATAAAATGAAAAATTTATCGTTAAGTGGCAGCTCCTGTCCTGCAGGGCTGGGCACAGCTCCCTGCATCAGGCACTGTGACCTGGTATGCATGTCCACAGCACCACTCAGGTTTGGCCTGGCCATCCTTCTATCTTGACAGAAGGGCAGTCAGGCCAAAGTGAGTTGTGCTGCTACCCTATGTTACAGGTAACAACACCTAGAGCAGAAGGCCAGGCCCTGCCCCATAACACAGGTACAACACTGTGCAGGATGAGTGGGGGTAGGCTTGCTCTGCAACCACCCCCTCAGGGGCCTCCCACACCACAGAAATCAAACACACACCCACAGGGCTCTTCCCCTCCCCCTGGAGCAGGAACCAAACCCCTCCCCATGGCCTCCAACCCATGGCGGGGAGAAATTCCTGAAAAATAAAACAAAAATTATTTTAAAAAGTTTCATGAGGCTCTACTGATACATTTCTGAGTAGATTGCTGCAGTATGTGTTCGCAGCACTTCACTTTCCAATTTATATTTCTAGACAATTCGTCACTATTTAGATCCACTTTGGCACCAACTTGGAGCTAAGACCAAATCTTTGGTTCAGGATTTGAAGATATTACGTACTTTGCTACAATATCTAACTCAGTATGATTGTGTCACTTTTCTTAATCTTGTGGAGTCATTGAGAGCAACTGAAAAGGCATTTGGTCAGAATTCAGGTATGAGATGAATAACATTCTAGAAGTTAATGCATGATTGAAACCTTGATTATTTTTTTTTAATAATCAAAAATCCATACTAGTCATATTAAGGTTTCCAATTAAGCTTATGTACCTAGCCATAAGGACGTAGGTTTTATTGACAGTTAATGCTGTCACTCTCCCACTTAACTTCTGTTACTTAATGTATGAAATACATCAGAAACTTGCATTTTTATATCTTGCAAAGACAGTAGTTGCATAAGCACATAGCACAGCTGTTTCAGGTGGAAGATTTTGGGCTTTCTTTTTTGGGGGGGGTTGAGGTGGGCATGTTGCAAATGCCTAATTGACTATTAATATTGTGGTCTCTCTGCACCTTTAGGATGGCTGTTTCTTGACTCTAGTACTTCAATGTTTGTAAATGCTCGAGCGAGAGTTTATCGCATTCCAGATGACAAAATGAGTAAGAAAAGCAAAGTATCTGAAAAAATGGATATAAAAGAGGAAAAAGGTATAGTGAACATTTCTAATACTGACTTCTTTATCAATCGAAAACTCAAATTCAGTGAATTTGCTTTTATTCTGAAGTACATTTACAAAAAGGTCCCTTAAAAAAATCTTCTTCAGCCAAGTGACTTCATCTCTAAGTGTCAGATTCCTATCTATAAAATGGGGATAGTTGTGCTTAGTCACCTTTGTAAAGTATTTTATTATCTACTAATGGAAAGCCTTATATAGTTATTCGGTAACATTAGTAGTTTTTAAGAAGTTCTCGTTCCACCCCAACTACCTACAAGTGTGACTTTACTCCATGCAGGACTATCTGCTATTAATTATAAATTCAAAATATAAATCACAAGTTCTTAGTCGAGTACACTTGAAAAGCTGGGTCCATAACTTTCTTCCGAAGGAAGACATGAATTCATTGGTTAGTTCAGTTTACAAAATTATGCTGTTTCTAATGTTCTGTACATTTGTATTACAGTATCTCCTAGATATCCCAACTGAGATTAGGTTGTCTAGGTGCTGTACTAATACATTGAGAGAGAGAGTCCTAGCTCCAGAGAATTTACAATAGGCAAGACAAGACAGACTAGGAGGGGAAGCAAAAGCACACAGAGGTAAAGTGATTTGCCTAGGTTGCCCAGCAGGTCACTAGCAGAGCTCTTGTAGAATTGGTGTTGAGCCACTAAAGTGTTTAATTTAATATTAGTCTGATGATGATCTCATTTTATATAAGGGTGTGTATAGTCAAAGTTATAAAAGCAATCTTATATTTAAGAATATTGAAATTAAACAAGTCAAATATGAATGTTTAACTTTGCTTCCAAATAGTGTTCGTCCCTATCTCTAAATAGGTTTATGAGAGAGCTATTCCCTTCCCCCTCCCCTCAGCAAACAAGTTGCAAATGTGGGCTGTTGTTGATTACTGCATGGCCAAGAGCCATTACATTATCAACATTTAACGTATTATTTTGAAGCTCTTCGAAGTGAAAGCTGCTATATTAAATTAATTCTCCGTTATTGTATTTCAGAACTGAAAAGGGAATTGGTCTTAGAAAGCAGCCCTAAGTGGGAGGCCTTAAGAGAAGTATTGAAAGAGGTTGAAACTGAGAACAAGAACAGTGAAGGTCTTGGTGGACCAGGTGAGAGAGTATTAAATGTTGTAAGTTATCAAAGTCTAGCTAAGTTTTCTCTCCTTTGGTTATTCTATCTTTTAAGAGACCAGAACTGCAATTATGTTTCTGAAATATATCTTACCAAAGTACTAGATTTGTAATATTTATGAATTTGAGAGGAGTTCTGTGTAAAATAAAAAGGTATTAGCTTTGAAAGCACTGTAAATGTATGAGCTTGAAATGTGCCTTTGAACACGTTAATACATGAAAGTCCAGAACGTAAAATCAGTATTTCCACCAGCTTTTTGTGTTGAGTATTCCTTAATGATTGGCACCTGCACATCCTGCCTCTCTCCCACCATATCTCCTGGTACCATGGTTGCCACCATCTTATCTTTTCCCTGTGTATTTTCTTATTCTCATTTCGTTTCTGATCTGCCTCTCTTTCCCATGCCCCAATAGACTTGGTAGCTTCCCCCAATCTTTTCTTTCTCCATTTTTGATTGACCTGGTAGGGACACTTTCTGCTGCCAGTCAGGCCCTCTTCCACTGTCTTTTGCCACACAATGTCTTAAGGAACAACTCTATGCAGTGTGACCTGCAGGAGGCAGAGAATGTACACAGGGACTCCAACTTGTGAAAATACCTACAAGTTAGGAGCATGCCTGCCTTAAAAAATTACCCCTTAAGCCAACCAAACATAGTGTGGTGGGTAAAACAGTGCAGACTATTAAAGCTTTTACCACCACTGTCTTCTCCCACCACCACCACCTTTGCTCATCTTTATCGTTTCTGATTAGGAATGCCTCTGAAGTGAAACAGGCTAGAAGCCTATATTCCTAGTCAATTATACTCTTTAGGTGGCACTATTGCAAAAGTGTCTATAGCTGTGTCTACTGTAGGATTGCTTTGCCGGTATAGGAATGCTGATATACTATACCAGCAAATTGCTCCTAGTGTGGATACAGCTATTCCAGCAAAGCTGTGGTTTGTACTGATTTAATACAACTTCTACCCCAGTGGAAAAAGGCTATATTGGTAAAGCACAGTTTTGCTGGTATGACTGCATCTACACTACGACATAGCTGTGCTGGCAAAAATCTGGTTAGAGCTCACACCTCTTTAAGACCCTGAATGGCACAAATGTGTTGTAGAAGTTAGCTTAAGAGACCTAGTAGCACAAAGTCCATTGAGTTTTAATGGAACTTGTACTCTTAAATTATGTAGGTGTTTTTATAAATCCCACCCATAATCTACTTAGAATAAGATACTTCCTGGACAGGTGGACTCTTTGCTTAGCCCCTTTTAATAGTTTGTACATATAGTTAAATATCAATGAAAAGATGGAATAGGTATGTAGTCCCTGCAAAGTTAATAAAGTCCCTTGCATACGAGCAATATACTATATTTCAAATAGGGTACAGCTAATAAAAACTGGTCCTGAGAAAGGCTCTTGCTGTGAAAAATATAACTTCTTTCCCAGACAAAGCATTTAATTAACCTGTAGTAGTTAAGGATAAAAGAAACTAACTTCATCCCAAAAATCCTTAAGAATAGCTTTCTCAAAAAAGAAAAAAGAGGAAAACATTACCCTTAAAATTCAAAGTTAACCTTCCACTTTATCCTAAAAAAATCCAAACCCAAACATTCAAATGATGCCAATAGTCAGTTAAGGTCACTCAGCTACCCTTAACTCTGCCCCATATAGTACCTCCATGAAAACAACTAGAAACTCTGAAATAATCCTAGTTGTCCATCATACATGATCATGTCAATTACGATGACAACTAGAATACCTTAATCTTAAACCTATAGTGGTTGTACATACTCCAGCCTTCTGAAGGGGAAATCCCACAGCACTTTTAAACACTGGACAAGTAGAGCTTCCCCTCAGTAAATCCTCCAAAGCCACACAAGATTATGACTCACTTGTACTTCCTAAGAGTGTAGCTGCCAGGTTTAGAGAGAAACCATGACCTTGCAGCAGATTTAAAATCTGATACAGTTGAACTAAACATCATTCCATCTTGTGAAGCTTGGATCATTGAGAGAGTGCAGCTCCTTACTTGACCCTTTCCCCCTCCCCCGCCCCGAGTGCTGTAGTTGCTTCTGACTAGCTCCTTTATTTTCCCATCTCTTTGTGGAGATACTCTTCCCCTAAACTGTACCAAATTCTATTGGGAGGCAATGAGAGGGTGCCCAAATGCTCTTTTCTCCCCTCCCCTCCCCATGTGCTATATGGCAGCCCCATCTGGCTCCACTCCTTGCTGATCTAGGAGTCTACCTGAGCCAACTTGTGGGGAAGCTTCAATTTGCAAAAAGAGAGGATCGGTCAGGGACTCCAAACCTCAATAGCATTATGCGCTTGTGTGTGTAGAACTTAAATTAGAACAGGCTCAGTTAATGTGTTTTGCTTTTTATTTCATTCCATGGTGCCAAAAAAATAATAGTTACAATATATGTTGCATCTGTCTCATTTCAATTGGTCAGAGAAAAACACTTCCGATTCTGACAGTTTAAGAGTAAGGAACAATGAACTTTCATTGACTTTCTGTGCTTGAATTTTTCTTTAGTTCAAAACAAAAAAATCATGCAAGTTAGGCTGTCCCCAAAATTCCAGAGAAACTAATAGAAAAAAGTGTGAAGGCATTTGGCAAGCATACTTCTGAGATCATTTAAAAACAATTTATAGCTTTGCCCAAGAGGCTTCTTGTATTTGGATATAAAAAAGTGCCTGTAACAGATTATAAACATAATATTGTTTCTTGACTGCAGGGCAAGTGCTTATTTGTGCCAGTGATGACCGAACTTGTGCACAGATCAGAGAGTATATTACTGCTGGAGCAGAGGCTCTTTTAATGAGGCTCTATAACAAAACCTTTGGGAAGAATGAGAGAGCTGGAGAAGCATGGATTAAGGATAGAAAAGCTGTCAAGTCCAAAGGAAATGCCAGATCGGACAAAGGACCTCAAGCCAAAAAAGCCAAAGTAGAGGCCTCCTCAAAACAAAACAAAAACATGAAGAAACAAGACTGGACTCTAACCAAAATGATGGGAAAAACAGAGGAGGAAAACATAGGAGACGAGATGGAGGACTACAAGGAATTAAGCAGCAGCCAAGAAATTAGCATAGAGGAAATCAAACCTGAAGATTTCCATCTGAACTTAGCATCAGATGCTTATTATGGCATCTTCAAAAACCCCCTAACTATTATTCATCCATTGCAGGGTTGTAGTGATCCCTATGCTCTCACTCGGGTATTGCATGAAGTGGAACCAAGATATGTAGTGCTATATGATGCAGAACTAACTTTTGTTCGGCAGCTGGAAATCTACAAGGCAAGCAGGCCTGGGAAGTCCTTGAGGCAAGTTGATTTGGTAATAACTGAGAATGCAGTTGCTCTAATTTTAGCTCTTTAAAAAACAAAAACAAATTGTTCATTGTTGAGATCTTTTGGAAGTTAACCCAGATAATCAATTAATGGCTTTATTTAGTTTTCCTCTATCTAATTCCTACTCTTTCTTTTTTCAGTTTAAAAATACAAAAACATGTAGACTGTAATTTACCCTTCTTAATTTTTTTTTTTATTTCTCCTGCAGATATCAAACCCCTTTAACAATTTATCAATACACCAGAATCAATTATATATTGTACCTTGCTTTAGAGACCTCCCACTTAGTCTTTGTGGATATTCTATTTGGGTGGTCTGGGGAGGGTTAGTACTAGGTGTGTATAAAACATTTCATGTTGGCTGCACATCCAAAGGGAGTTTGTTACATTCTCTCTGCTTCTCAACAGAGGTCCTCTGTTTTCATATTATGGGTGAAATTTACAATATGCTCCTTTTGAGAGTTTATTCTTTACACTCTTCTTGAAGCCTGACTCTGCTGTGGGACAAATAATTCAGAAACCTATTGTTGGGACAGGTACAGAAAATATGATCAGAAAATTAGGATCATCCTGCTTCAACTTTTCTAATGTAAATGACTCTTCAAATATGTCATCAAGAAAACAACACTTGCGTATATTTTAAACGTGGGTGAAGGGGAGACAGAGAGTTGATGGAAATAGCCCCATGTAAGTTGTACACTTTGTATAAATTGATCAAATACAAAAATTGAATTTATTGTATCATAGAGGTTATAAACTTAAATGCAAAAATATCAGGAAATGCAAAAGTTAAAATTGAACACAGTGCTAACTCTCTTCCCTCTTGAACTAGTGCAATAGTCTTGATTTACGTGACTGCTTAATACAGTACTTCTCACATATAGTAAATCATAGACTAACTTTGAAAGTTAATCTGCAATAAAGTAGGGTGTGAATTTAAATTGGATTAACTATTTCACTCCATATGTGGACACTCTTATTCTAGAGTGAGAGTGGTTTATTCCAAATTAGTTTAATTCACTTCCAAATTAATTAGGAATAGCTATTCCAGAATAATGTCCTATGTAGACAAGCCCTTAAATTCACATGTATTGTTCTATATATGGCAGTGCATGAGAATCACTTACATCATTAAATATACTTTACATACTAGAGGTGAAGTACAGTAGCATAGTCATGAGTATTATATGCTAGCATGTGAAAGGGATTACAATTAAATTACAGCATAAATTTCTATAAATACACTGCTATCCATGAGATGTCATTAATTTGTCTTATGATAAATATTCTGTGTAATTCATTACAATTATATACTTAGCTGGAAAAACACACTTATCACCTGTGTAAAAATTCAATCTTCACCTTACTTATATTTGTAAAGTTAACAGTATAACTTGTAATTTTCAAATCAATATACAAGTATAAATATGTGTACACCTTACAGTTGAAAACAATTTTGTAGAGTAAGTAATATATATCTAATACCAAGTTAAGGTCCATCTGGGGAGGGTGGAGTTAAAAGTATACCCAAAATTGCAGAACTCACAAGGTATTTTAAATATATAGCTGCTGGATCATTAGTTGATGCATCTTATTTTTAATAACCCAATTTATTGCACTTTTTTCTGGATTTGCATGCAGTCAAATAACATCAACTCTAGTCCTTCAGGAGAGGGCAGGAAAGCCAGATGCAGTAAATATCCCATGGACACAACAACCAATAGATTTTCCCACACACGTTCTTGTTGGAAGTGGTGCAGAAGAAGAGTAATTGACATAATTGTTTGACATTTTGACCTAGCATACAGCAAGAAGTGAACACTGCTCTGCTAAAGACATTTGTTGATAGTTTTATTAATATTTCAAACTAATTACAGTAGAATCCATGTGAATTGTTTATGTGCATGTTCATAGAATAGAAACGTAACTTGTCTACATGTGTATATTTATGCAAAATACTTCATGGCTGTGGTGAATGTGACACTTATCTGCAAAAGGAGACCTGATAATTCCCTTATACAGAGAAGTTATATTAAATTTCAGTTGTTTTTCTTGAAACTTATGTTTCTTTAAAGAATTCCAACCTGTTCATTCATTTTATAAACATTCTTCTAAGAAGACTGTATGCAACTGCAGGATAGACGTAACCTCCCAATTTTTATTTCCTCCTTGCTTTTTCTAGAAGGACTAGTTTGTCTTGTAAACCAGGTCCGAGTAGAGGACTGTCTCATCCACTCTAGTTACATTCCACAGTTTATCTAATGCTTATCCTTCTTTTGGCAAATGGAGAGAAGTTTGGATAGAAGAACTCTAACAAATGAATTTTGATCAGTTTAATTTTAGTAGAAGTTTAATGAATGGAGTCCATTTTTTGTCAAATATTTATTTTTCAAGCACTTAAAACTGCTTATCTCAAATACTGATGTTCATGTTGGTTTCAAGATTAAATTGTGTGTTTTGTGACCTGAAATACATTGTTTCCTGACCTACAGGGTTTATTTCCTTATATATGGAGGTTCAACAGAAGAACAGCGGTATCTTACTGTGCTGAGGAAAGAAAAAGAAGCCTTCGAAAAACTCATTCGGTAACTTAAAGTGGGCTTGCTAGCTTTATAGTACATTATGTGTTTCATAAGGTTTTTTTATGTCCACTTCTTAAATATAATTGTTTTTCTTAGTTATGTAAAATGTCTGTGTAAGATTCCAATTGTACTAGTTTTGCATATTAATAGGAGAGTCTTCCCTTGAGAACTAGTGTAATAACAACACCACAGTCCTCTTCTGAAACATCTGCTTGGCCAAAGACTCAGAAATTTAACAGGCTAAAGCAGCCTTTTGGATGCTGTTCACAGCAGTGTACCACTATTGCATGGGAGACTATCTTAAATTTTTTTCTTGGTTTCCAGAATAGTAAGTTTTGCAAGATACCAAACAACTTGTGGGGTTTTCATGGCTTTAATATAGTAGTTTCATGGGAGAGAAAGCCTTAAATTATTTTGGGATGATGTATTACTACCACAGAGTTCAATGTTTGTATGCCTACTTACAGCTAGATTATGCTAACATTATACGTGTTTAGTCTTTTATTCCAGGAGGAATCCCACACATCAGACGAGGCTCCTCACAGAATAAAGTACTAATCACAATAAATAAGGATAGCAGAATCTGGTCCTTAATGATCTGGAAGATAAAATAAATTTATTTTTTATCACATTTGCAGGCAATACTAAACTATGTGAGTTCTCTTCTGCTGTTTAGCCAAATGTAACATGTTTTTTATATTTGTCATACTTTTATCCTTGAGAACCCAGGCCTAAATAGCTACGAAACATAATGCAAGTAATTCAAATACTAGTGTTTCTCTGTTAATAATTCTTTAGAGAGAAGTCCAGCATGGTTATCCCTGAGGAAAGAGAAGGCAGAGATGAAACAAATTTTGATCTAGTAAGAGATTCTACTTCTGCAACTATTTCTACAGACACACGCAAAGCAGGTGAGTTCTAGCAATTCCTGGAGCTGCTCGTAGGGTTTTGTGTTATATAACAGTAGGTGCTTGACAGAATTATCTGGCGTATTGTTATTTCAGAAATCTCTCATGCGTGTTCTTAATGATCTAGCAGTAACACAATGACATTTAAATTCAGATCTCTGTCCTCAGGTTCTAGGAGGTGCTGCAGAATCATTGCACCCTGCCCCTTGTAGGTGAAAATGGAGCAACTTGGATCACTATAGAAATGTCATATAGTACATCTAACCATCTTTGCTGCTGAGTATTGTAGTGAGTCACATACTACCTCCTGGATTAGAGAGGAGATATCATGACTTGCAGTATATTGGTTTAATATTTCAAATTGATTGATAAGAACTCAATCCTTCACCCAGTAAAGTAAAGGAAAACTCCAATTGATTTCAATGGGTGAAAGAAACTTGTCCCTTTTCTCTCATTATGAGATTTTAAGACAGAGAATGGGAGGGACAGCAATATCTTTCCACTAGCGCAATATGCATCTATTACACATAAGGCATAGGGTTGAGTGAACACAAAGAAGTGGGGTGGACTCTTCAGCGCAAGGCTACATGTGCTGCAGTAAGAGGGAAAGTGGCTGGCTTTTTTTTTTTTTTTTTTTTTTTAATGTGGAAGAAGTTGAGGGTACTAATCAAAGGTGCAAATTTATAAAAGACATGCAGGAATGAACTGTCTACAAGATCAATTAATAAGAGTAAAAAAGAAGCAGGTAGGGTAGGTTAAAGTGTAAGCAAATTCTTGCTTATAGTTATCCTGTATCACATCCCTTCTCTGAACACCTATCTGTATGTGTGCTATCTACTTAGACGGCAAGCATTTCAGGGCAAGAATCTGTCTTATCTGTCTATATAGTGCTTAGCACACCTTTGCGTGCCATTAAAAAGGATTTTTGTTCAGGGCCTGCCATAATGCTCCAAGATACCTGTCGGGCATTTAAAAATACATAGGGTTAAAATCAACTCTGGTGGCAGTGTGTGCAATTCCCATTGTCTTCACTGGGAGCTGAACCACTTGCTCTGGGGCTAAATTAGATCCAGTGTGTGTGCAGAGCAGGTCTCTGGCTTAAATGCCTTTTAAGAAATCCTCATCCTCAATATGTGTCTCTTCTCTGCTTTCTATCCAAAACATTGCAGCAAAAATCATCTTTCTTTTGTTGCCACTCTGACAATCCTTATTTCAATCTCTTCACTGTTTTTTTTCCCTCTTTTCCTTAGAAATTTAAACTCCTTGTCTTCATCTTTACCCTGCCATCATCTTCACAGCTCTGCCTACATCTTGGCTTTCATTTCCTTCAGCATTCCCTCTCTTGCCATATGCTCTGCCTAATCTGTTCTCCATTTGTCTCCTCCCACTTTCAGTTTTGTACTGACCACCTTCCACCCACACCTGGAACATTTGTATGACAAACAATCTTGCTGTTTTCTTTCAAATCCCTCCTTAAAACTTGCTTCTTTCACTTAGCTTTCTATCACTTATATCTTCCACAGTCCAGTCCACACCAGCTCTTGAGCCAAACTTGTTTATATTCAAGAGCAGGGTCCTCTTGCAAATACGTAAAGGCCCCAATACATCTATAATATGATCAACTATCTATCCGATTTGGGTAGTGGATGGCTAGGAGTAAATATGAGCTTCGTGCTAAATTGTCAATATTCCTTGCTTTTTAGAGTTTAAGGTAAAAATAATTTTCTTTGCGTACAGTTTTTTTTAAATCTAAATTTGCCCAATGTATTTAAACTGATTTTTGTCTGCAGATGGATTAAAATTCTCATAGTCAGCCAATTGAATCATAATTGCTCAATAGGCATATACTGTAGTTTAAATTCCTCTCACAAGGCTCACAGATCTTGCAAAGTCTTCTTAGTAAATTATGTACTGTGCTCAGTACAGCTGCATTTTAAAACTTTATCCGGTTGGTGCACACTAGTTTTTTTTTTTTTTTAGCTGATTCAATGGTATAGTAAATCCATACTAAACTTGGCCTCTCTGGGGTGAAAGGGATGATATCTATCCATTATGAAAGCAATGAAAATATCCTTAGGGTGGGTTTTTTCAATTTGGGGTTTAAAACCCCCATCCCCAATCCTCTGGACGTGATATTAGTGCTCTGTTGTTCAAATTAGACTACATATTGGTTTGTAGAATTTTTCTAATTTATTAATAAAATGACAAACACTGAGAATTGAGATTTTTATAAAAGTGTTTGCAAAATTTTAAATGTGTGGTCTTATGCAAAACACAGTAGTAAATATATATATAATATATATATATATATATATATATATATATAACCAGAATCAGAGGTCACCCATAGGAAAGAGATTCACTATAAATTGTTTATTCTTTAGGTGGACAGGAACAGAAGAGCGTTCAACAAACTATAATAGTGGATATGCGAGAATTTCGCAGTGAGCTTCCATCTCTGATTCATCGTCGTGGCATTGACATTGAACCTGTTACTTTGGAAGTTGGAGATTACATTCTTACCCCTGATATCTGCATAGAGCGGAAGAGTATCAGTGATTTGATCGGTTCCTTAAATAATGGGAGGCTCTATACACAATGTATTTCTATGTCTCGTTATTATAAGCGACCAATTCTTCTGATTGAGTTTGACCCTAGCAAATCTTTCTCTCTCACTTCACGAGGCTCTCTACATCAAGAGATTTCCAGTAACGATATTACTTCTAAACTCACCCTTCTTACTCTTCATTTCCCAAGGTTACGTATTCTGTGGTGTCCCTCTCCCCATGCCACTGCTGAGTTATTTGAGGAGTTGAAACAGAACCGGCCACAGCCTGATGCAGCAATAGCAATGGCCATCACAGCAGATTCTGAAATCGTTCCTGAGTCAGACAAGTATAACCCTGGCCCACAGGACTTCTTATTCAAAATACCAGGTGTGAATGCCAAAAACTGCTGTATCTTAATGAACCATGTTAGGAGCATTTCAGAGCTGGTAACTCTGTCACAGAACAAACTCTCAGAAATTCTGGGCAATGCTGTCAATGCTAAACAGCTTTATGACTTCATTCACATATCCTATGCAGAGGCCATTTCTCAAGGGAAAACCAAAAGATGATTAATTAGGCCATACTGATGATGTCCCTTAAAAAGTATGTTCATAAAGTATATTAGATATTTATATTAATTTTCTCTTGGTAGAGACAGTTGTGTCCTGCTAATGCCATTCCATCAACTTTCAACATTCCCGAGGTCTTTATTGCTGAAAACAAGATTTGTGTACAAAAGACAAGTTGTCTTTAAACAGCATTAATTACTGCATAATTTTATTCTCCCTAGTGCCTTTGCCAACTCTGGAGTAGTTCGGCTTTAAATTAAATGTGTCCTTGTACCTAGCGAAATCAAGTGCTAAAGGATGAAGAAGAGTCTCTTAAACAAGAGAAACTGGCTGTAGACATACAAGCTATGTCTTATATAAATGAAGATATGTTAAAGTTCAGATTGGTAGAATACATGTGCCATCTTGCATAATACGTTGCTTTTGTCCTTGGTATCTATAAACCACCCTTTCTGTCAACGTGTTGTGAATTTCCTAAATTGCATCTCTTCTGTTGACAGTGGGGCAGCTGTTAAAATGCTTATGATTCTGTGCCTCTGTTTAAAGAAAAATACTGTGGATGACTCGTTAACTTGACAATCTTTAGGAATTTAAAATCTATCAGCAGTCTGTGTTTTGGTCAGAAATATAACTACATAAAAATGGTACACTCTTGCGTCTGTTGGTTTTTTCTGTTGTACCAAAGGTTTTTTTTCTAATATATAAAATTATCGTTCCAAAGTAAAATTTTCTTGAAAAATGGAACAGTTTTTAAAACTTGCCATCTAGTCAATGTTTTAATACTTTGCACTTGAGTGCCTTGAATGGAAGATATGTACATAAATTCAGTGCTGTTACTTCTTGTCACCTGAGAGCTGACTTTTTAACATTTTTAGGTAGCACAGAATAGAAGAAATCTAATTTCTCTCCAGTAATTTGTGTCACTTGTTATGAAAGAGAGACACTATGTGCGGAACTTTGAAATGACAATTGCATATCAGAGCATGCTTTTGTCCATTGTGGTAAATGCAGCTTCTGGTCACTAAGCACTAATGCATTAACACTTTGACATTTACAAAATGTCTTATGTACCGGAGTTGAATGATACATGTTTTAACAATTCGCTGATTTGAAACCTATAGGCACTACAGTACAGGAAAATGTATACATTTGCTGTATTTGAGTTTGACATTTTTGGCCTCATGAGTTTTACTGTGCATTGTCATTTAGTGTTTACTGTGCATATAGTAAATTACCTGTGCATTTGTCATTAAATGCTTCATCAGGGACTCATATAAGCATACAAGCCTTAAGATGGAAAATTTTATTTACAAATACTGAATTCAGTATTAAATATGTTTTGGTTCTCGGTGAAATAGACCAAAAACTAAAGCTTTGCATTCACAGCTGTAATGCTGTGCTTCTGTCATTCCATTTGACTGGCTCTTACTGGGGTCTTACAGGATTTTTTAAAGTGAAATCTGATCCACAGTTTCCTTGCTTTACTGAGTATTTTAGAATCCTAAAAATCTAAGTCCTTTCCCCCTTGTATAAAAAGGCATTCCTTCATGGCTAAATGAAAAGCTCTTAGGCCAGGAATCATTAGTAGGTACTGTTAATTATCATAAATCACACAAGTGATTGTAAGAAGAGAAGAAATATCATGTCTATTAATCTTTATATAAAGATTATGGCTGTCATGAAAGTGTATTCTGTAGAGACTCCTTCAGAAAACCTAAACGGGACAAGCTTCAAAACCAGGATGCACATTTGTATCTTTTGTGTTTGGCTCACTAAAGTAGTACAGCAACTGTCATTTTAGTTGCCTGTCAGCTGGATCAGCTCCCTTGTATGTTGCACATGTTGAAAATGAAGGACATGAAAAGTATTTAGTTATAAAAATGTGACTTTGACAGTGATACAATAAATTAAGGTCACACAGATGGTATAAGTAAATCAAGTATAATATTTGCTGTATGTTTAATTAAATTACTTTTTGTTTCTCTAGGGTGAATTCAGCATTACTTTACAGCATTATTATTTATTTGTAAAATAGTTACGCCCAAAGACTCCAGTCAGTACCCCATTACATTAGTTTCTATATATACTCTTAAGACATGTTCCCTGCCCTGAAGATTTTATTCTGTAATTTCACCACAAATTAATTAAATGTTTTCATTTAAAGGAATTAATTTGGTTCAATTGTTCTTACCAGTGCCTGACTTTTTTTTTATGTTGTGCATTTAAAATGGTCAAACTTACCTTCAGTTTGGGAATCTCTCAGTTCGAACTCTCCACATTTTTCAGGACCAGTGTACATCTGGAAGCGATGTTAATGTATAATATATTTCTAAAAGAATTTGCCAGTTGGAGATGAGCTAGCAACTGGCTTGTGTAATCTTATTTCTCCAGTTTGTTTTACAATTTGGCTACTAGAAACGATTTGCTGGTGGAGCTATGCTAGCAAACCCTTCTCGTGAGATGCAGTTGTTTTGCTATTGTCCTGGGCATACAGCAAAAAAAAAAAAGAAAAAAGATAAGATGTAAAGGATGTAGTTTAATTACACTGCTACTTTATTAATTTAACTGATCTGGCTACTATCATCAATAACTCATACAGTGCTGTTCATCATTCCTTAATCATTTCCTGCTACCCATTGTCCCCCTCAAGCTGGTTCCCAGCCTATTGCTGGGACCCCATCGCACTCCCCTCATATAAGAGTGAAGAGGGGTTGTTTCCTCACTGTAACAGACATTAGAAGCCTCAAACCTGTTCATCTTCTTTAGGAGATGTCTTCCTAGTCCACTTCCCTATCCAGTTTATCAGGGAATCAGAACCTCTAAGGAACAAGTACCTCTAGTCAATATAGGTGTGAGAAAGGCTCAGGCTGCAGGGACAAGATTTATATAACCTCCTCCAGCTATGCAGAGGCCAATGGCTCCACCCACATACGTGATACTTTCCGTTCACTTCCCAGACACCACCTCCCAGTCCCTAAAGGAGGGGGAGTCCTTAAAGGAGCCACTACCATTTCTCCTTCCAGTCCAGACAAAGCCCTCCACCTTGAGTCTGGGAGGAGGATGTTGCAGTATAACTTATTCTATTCACCAAATGAAATAAGCTGTATTGGCAAAAGTACTCTTTCCTGATATACATGTGTCTACATTAGGGCGTATGCTGGTTAGAGGTGTCATTTTTCCCTGGCCCCTCCCCCATTTCTAACTGACGTAGCTATGTTGGCAAAACTTTTAAGTGTTGACCAGATCTTGGTCTGAAGCTTAATATTATTTACTTAATATTTTGCCTTTAGTTAGCAAAATGCAATAACCCTCAAGTAGAGGAATGACATTGGCAAAGAGCAAAAGAGTAGGAAGTTCAAATATAAAGGGATTCCCCTTTGACTCAAGATCTTGCTTTAAACATAGTAATAGTATAAACAAAAGCAGAATTGTTTTTGTTTTTTTTAAAAGGAGTTTGTCTTTCCAAAGTATGCAGAATTCCAATTCTTTGGCTATAGGGTGGACCATAAAGCAAATACCTGTTAAAGAAATAGAGCTATTTAAATAATACATTATCCTGGGTAAGCAAAAGTAATGGAGGACTGTAAGAGAATTTGCGAGTATACTGATACCTCAGTGCCAATCTTCAGACCTCATTTTTTTCCAAGTGTTAAATCCTTTATAGCAAGGTTTATAATGAAAATTCTGACCCTGTCATAGTGATTCTGTTAAGTGTGGTTACAAAAAGCTGGATGCATGATGTTCTTCCATAGACTGAGCCTAAATTAATTTTAATTAATCAATATGGTTTCTACAATATTCAACTTTAGAAAATTTTGCAAGGTTCTGAAGCCATGATGTCTTCTAGAGCTCTGTAATGTGAAATAAAAGGTAATTATGCATTATGCAGCCCCACCTATACATTTCAGCCACTGTGATCATAAATCGGATCAGTGCCAATATGATCTCAAATTAAATTAATCAGATCACTTTCTCTTTGCTATGAAGTCTACATATCAAATAGCTGTGATCTGTCTATATCACAATGAAAATCTAATTTGGCTAGATATAGAACATATCTCCATAATTTGCGATTGTACAGCACTTTTTATTGTAGGATCTCAAATTATTTTACAAACACCCTATTACCAAAGCTACATATCTTAGGTAATATACCCATTACCCTTTCACATGGTTAATAAAAAAAGCTAGGAATAAAACAGATGACATTCACTATTCTGGGCAATAGTCTTTCTAATTTCTAATGTTTTCTGTTTCCTTTTTGTTTCAAATTTCAATGACAGGGAGTCTTACTCTTCGACTTTGAGGGGAGGAAAAAGTTAAACCTGAGTTGTCATAACAGCTTTTCATCTGTTAAATTAATAAATATGGAAGCTTGACACAGTGTTAAAAGTAAGTCTTGTAAGGCTAGTAGCATATAATAATTGGATAACTCCTGTAAGCAGGAATGATATTTTGTCAAGATCAAATTTTGAAAATTTCTAAATGATAAATGTTGCATACTCTACTGTGTGAAAGAAAACAGACTGGCTAAATCCCTGAATATTTGAAGAAGGGAAGAGTATCCCAAGTTATCATTTCTGGCCTCTAAATAAGGAATATGTCTATACTACAAGTGAATACCCACAGTTGGGCCACATCAACTGATTTGGGCTGCAGGGTTGTAAAATGGTAGTGTAGATATGCAGGCTGGAGCCCAGGCTCTGGGACCCTGGGTCCGAATGTTGGCAGTTTTACATCCCCACAGCCCTGTGAGTCAGAATGAGGTGACATGGTCCAGCCATGGGAGTTTAATTGCAGTGTAAACATGTCCCAAGACCAGAGAGGGAGGGGATGAGTTAGAGAGCACAGCCATTCCATGAAATTTCACCCAGAAACCTACTGAGACTACCTGTGGCTCCAGGAGCAATCTAATCGATAGATGAATTGGCTAGGAGTTTAGGCCTATTTATCCACTTATTGGCTTCAGTGGGAACAGAAATGGACCTAATTTGTTCATTTCCTAGTGTAAACCTCAGTGGGGCTCACATAAGGAAAACGGAAAGGACTGTGATAAGGGATGATTAAAAACACACTGTCTTGGCTTGAGGGCTAGTGTTTGCATAAGGCAATAGAAGTTTAATGTGTTTTCACTAATTTACTGCAGCTAACTTGGTTGATGTGCATGAAGGAAAGTCAGCGAAGCTGCTGCTGAATAAATAGAGGGAAAAGAACTCTTCTGAAATAAAGCTGCTTAGTATTATTGTGTCATTTTTTTATTTGCTCTATTAATACCATCTAGTAGAGATACCCACAAAAGATATGTTCTTCCAGCTAAGTTAATTGCATTTAAAGTGGAATGGCAAATAGACTATAAATTAACAGCTGTGACATAAGTTTGTATGATGGAATATTCAAGTGCATTTTAAAGCTTCAGTGGTATATTTTGTTTTGATTACAAAACATTAGGAGTGCATCTCTGACTCCTTGATATAAGTTGGCTCTAATGAGCAGTCTAGCCATCTCCATTTCAGTTTTTGTCTATATTTTAAAAGCTTCTCTGCAATAAATTTATGAGGTAAAAAATTTGCTCAGCAATGTTGTCTTGGAAACACAGGAAATGTTCAGCAGTTTAGCCAGCCAATCCTCAACCAAGAGAGTTCTTCTTTTCTTGTACTGAACTTAAGGTAACCAGGGCTACTGTGCTGCTATGGTGATTCGTTATTGTCTAAACAGAAAGCAGTGCTGCAATGTATCAAAATAGGCAGCATATATGTTAATTTTCCTGTGACTCAAACATGGCAAAAGTATCTCTTCAACACCCAGCACTATTAATTTAGCAGCCTTTTTTATAATCTAAAATTGTGTTTAAAAGGACATTAGTATTTAGGTTGCAAATTTGACCTATATTCATTTGGCAATGGTCCCATCTGTAAGAGTTTCCCATCTGAATTTGTAAATTTAAGATTCCCTTATAGGGTCTTCTCGCTGAATGTCATCTTTTTCCTCAGCCTTTGAGGCATACCATCTACTATCTTTCTAGTCAAGGAGAAATAGACCCCTCCTTAACCCATTGCTGCTGCTTTTTACTTTGCAAATGGAACTGTTACCCAGCTATGCAACCTTTTCTCCCAGAACTAAATATACACAAGCAAGGAATGAGAAGTTGAGACTGGGAATTTGATGGAAATGTGGTGACTGGAAGGGGTGGGGGAGACAAAAGAGGGAAGAGATCTGCAATTGGTCATTGCTTGAAAACTTTTTTTAAATGATGGCTTTTGTTGTGGCTCACTATAAACAAATAGATGTCTGTATAGTAAGCCATGTGTATGCACTACTCGGCTTACAGTGATTCAAAATAAAATCACATATGTCCCTTTTGTTTACTAAATGGTTATATTTAGCAAGGATTAGTTCCAAAACCAGTGATTCAAGTTTTGGAAACCAGAAGGTACAGCCTTTTTAGATGGATCTCTATATGAAATAAAATTTTATACCAACATCTTCAGGGTAAGATTTTCAAAAGCATTCAATGGGAGCAGAATTAGGCCAGTGTTGTGAGAGATTTTGATAATCCTACCGTAACACCAAAAGCATTTCATTTAAATGTACTGTACTAGTTCTAAAAAGGTACAGATCCTCAAGCTCTAAAATTTTCCACCAATAACTATATTTTTATCACTTTTCTGCTTCCATAAGCCCCAATTCAGTAAAGCATTTATGCACATACTTCTGTCCAGTAGAACTTGACTAGCAAGAACAAAAAGTTAATTTCATTTTGTATCTTTAATTGTACAATTCTGATTCATGCTTTGTTAGTGACCTACTGATGCATCTTTTTGTCAAGGAATAGAAATCATATCATGTGCCTTTAGTAACACATGTGGATTTAAATTTCAAATGCATGCCACAAGCTGTACTGAATTATCTGCAGACCAAGTATTTGCATACTGAAGAAATAGGTAAATGATGACTAAATTTGAAAATACTATAATGTTTGTGCAGGCACTTTTGTACATCAACTCCTGGCTCAAAAAGCAAAATTTTTCAAATAAATTATTCTTATTTATTGCTCAGCTTTATTTCTTTCCTATTCAGTCCTTTTGCTTCTCCCATAGAGGAAATGTATGTTCTGTCAGCTGTCTTTTACAGAATGTCCACTTAGATTAATGGGATGTTACAAGGATCTATAGTAACAGGATGCCGTAGCTATGCTGGAGGCCTGTGTGTCACATACCTGGGACATTATTTGAAACTGAATTAAGTAATACTTTACAGTTTCTCTAATACTTTTTATATCTCATGACCTTTTGCTTATGTTTTTCCTAAACTTTGTTAATCTTTCTTACATTTTTACTTTTGTGTGCTTTAACCCCAATTTTGTTTGGTCCAGACTAGTCTTGACCCAAGTCCTGTTTCCTTGTCCCTTTGTCTGCCCTCAGTGATGCTGCTTCTGCATTGCTGTGATCTCTAAAATACTGATTTTCACCATGTGCTAAAGGAGTAAAATTTTTAAAGTGGAATGGCAGCCACTGGGCTCAGTGCTTAACTATAAAGGTTCCATCGGAAAGCCTTGAAAGGATCTATTGTAAATAATCATGGAGACGGTGCCCTGTCCCAAATTCTCCCTCTTTCATGTGCATGTTATTCCACTGTAAGCAGTATGATAAATCCATACTGTGATATAGCGAGGGCAGTAGGAGAGTGGTGGACAGGAGATATGTGAGCCCCAGAATGCTCAGGACTCTGTTCCCTGCTGACTAACTCAGAGCCATTAGGAGCAGCTGAGGCCAATTAAGGACCAGCCAGGTGCTCAATAAAAGCCCTCTGCTCCAAACAGTCAGTGCAGGAGCTGGAGGAAGTAGGCCGGGCGTGGCGTGGCGTGGCGTGGCGTGGCGTGGCGTGGCGTGCTGTGCTGTGCTGTGCTGTGCTGTGCAGAGGAACGGACTGGAGAGCAGAGTTCTGTGGCGGAGCAGCCAGGAGGAAGGTACCGGCTCAAGAAGCCAGAAGGACTGAAGGAGGGGGGAAATTAGCCCAGGGGAAGAGTGTGCAGTTTGGAAAGCAGTGCCAGCAGCACATAGCTGCTTTCTTATAGGGCCCCTGGGCTGGGACCCGGAGGAGCGGGTGGGCTCAGGTCCCTATCCCCTCCTCCCCCCCCCCCCTCCCCCAGGAAGACAGGGTGACAGGCAACTTCCTGGCCCACTACAAGCAGAAAAGCATGAGACCCACTAGAGGGAAACTGGCCGTCTGCCACAATACATAATGCAGCTAATTAGCCATCATAGAAATAGCATTTAGAAACTGAGCATTCAAACTGGCTGATCTTGAAAAGTGCAGACTGTTTCTTACAAAGTACTTGCAGAAGGGGTTCAGCACCTCACAGGATTAGCCTCAATGGAGCTGTCTCTAGTATTTTAACATTCTGAGGCATGGATCAAATATGTATTATGCTTCATTTTCACTTAGTTCATAGTGAGGCAAATCATAGTGGGAAAATTTATATGTAAAGAACACAGAACAGCAGATTGGCAATTCTTGTAAGCTGTACATCTGATTGATTTTTTTGTTTTGTTTTGTTTTTAAGTAGACAAACCAGACTGAAATTAGACATCATGGAATTTAAAATCAACTGTTTGTATAAAATATTATCCGTCCTGGAAATAATCAAACCTTCAAAGCATTCTTCTACATATAACAAAGTTCTGGGGATCTTAAAGCTAGGTAATGGCAGTTGTAAACTTACACTCATTTGTGGAATTTATGCAGTATGAACCATATTTCACATTTAATGCACTCTATCAATATGATAGCTTGAAAACAGTTTTCAAAGTCAGCAGTAAGAACTATTCCTCTGTAATTTTGTATAAAAATTATTTCAGGACTCTGACTAAGCCAATATGTGGTGGTACAGCATACCAGCGTTAATTTAGATATGCAGCGAATTTGTTCTCCAGATTGCTTTTTATGTTTCAAATTAATCTCTATTTGTTTTTGTTGCCAAGATATCCTCAAAAACATGAACAAAGTACAAATGATGCATTGAGATCTGCTTGCATTTGAGGAACTTGAAACAATAGCTGTGAGAGGTTTGACCTGCTCCGCTCATTTACTGAAATGAATGCTAACTCAGATGTTTTATGATATTTTAAGTGTCAGTATCTTTAACTATTTCACTTCTCATCAAAGCATGCAAGATAG
The DNA here is from genome assembly GCF_026122565.2 of Emydura macquarii macquarii. Taxonomy (NCBI): domain Eukaryota; kingdom Metazoa; phylum Chordata; order Testudines; family Chelidae; genus Emydura; species Emydura macquarii. The sequence continues at coordinate 20,702,283 of NW_027131485.1, read as the reverse complement.
AAGAGGGAGGATCATATTATGAACAATCTACTATATGATAGCTCATTTTGGAATGATGTGTGAATGGGTTTGGAAAAATACCACCACTTCATCTCCAGTCAAGAAGAAGTCCTAAGCCCAAAATGCCTACAGAAGAGAGCAGGACATTGGAGACAAGGGGAGACCCATGAAGAAGACCAAGTCATGTAGGGTAACAACATACACTGAATTTTAGAAAATTGGAAATCATATATTATGTTCCATGCGGCAAACACTGCTAAATAAGCAAGTAACCATGTTCTTCTGTACTAGCTGGTGTTTTCAATTACTCCTCAAGTTTAGCTCCATGTAAAGCATATGCTGTTTGACTGACTCAAGGTGAGTATAGTTTTCACTGAAATCAGTAGCAGCCAATCAGGATGCATGCAGCCAGTCAGACAGTCATGGATTTCTGTATGTGATTTGACTGGTTCGCATTGTTGCAGACTTCAGTATTTATATATAGGGTAGTAAATAGTAGAAACTTTCTTACTTATGAAATGACAGTTATCAGCCAGACAAGGTGGATGAGTCGTTATTTTTGTTGGACTGACTTCTGTTGGTGAGAGAGACAAACTTTCAGTCTACAGAGAGCTTTTCCTCAGGTCTAGGAAAGGCAGTCAGTGTCACAGCTAAATACAAGATAGAACAGATAGTTTAGCATAAGTAGTTAGCACATATTCTAAGGGATCATTCAAGGTGAAGGGAATCGTTAATATCCCTGTAGTCACAGGACAAAAAGGGGGTTAGTGGGTTACAGATTGTTGTAATAAGTCATAAATCCAGTGTCTTATTAAAATCATGATTTTTAGCGTCTAGCAAAGTTATGAATTTAAGCGCTGAGGCTCATCTTTTGAAAGTGTTGTGCAGGTTTCCTTTGAGGATGAGGACTGAGAGATAAGATATAGAGTGATCACTCTGTGAAAAGTGTTCACCCACAGGAGATGTTATTTTTGTCTTTTATCATTTTTCTGATTTGAGAACAAAGTGATTCACTCACGTAGTTGTTATTGGGACATTTAGTGCACTGGATGAGGTATATCAGATGTGATAGGCAAGTGTAGGATCCATGGCTCTTGATAGGTGTGTTGTGTTGGGTGCTGATGATTGTAGCAGTGAAGAGATGTCTGCAGGTTTTGCATCTGTTGATCTGTCAGTCTGGTGCCACTTTGAGTTGGTGTGTCCTGGTCGGTGGGGAGCTTGCTTCCGAAGATGAGGTTGGGGGGCTGTTTGAAGGTCAGAAGAGGGGGTTCAGGAAAGATTTCTTAGGGGATGGAATCCCCATCAAGTGTGGGTTGTAGTTGTTTGATGCTACCCAATATGGGTTCCAGTGTGGGATGGTAGGTGACAAGTAGGCATGTGCGGTTGGAGGGAGTTTTATTTCTGTATTGAAGCAGGTTCTCTCGGAGTACTTGGGTGGCCCATTCCATGATGCTATCTAATTCTCTGGTGGAGTGCCCTTGTTTGGTGAAGGTGGTTTTGAATGTGTTAAGTTGAATATCCCAGACTTTGTCCTACGAGCATATTCTGTGGTATTTGAGTGCCTGCCTATAAATAAAATTTCTTCATGTGTTTGAGGTGGTTTCTGGATCGATGAAGGTAAGAGTGGTGATCCAAGCATTTCTTATATATAATTGTCTGTAGGGTTCCATTATTGAAGCTGATCATGGTGTTCAAGAAGTTGATGTTAGTGTCAGAGTGTCCTTGAGAGGTTTAACTGGCAGTGGTTGCTGAAGTTGTGGTGGAAATCTTTGAGGGATTTTAAGTCCTCCGTCCAGAGGATGAAAATTTCATTAGTTTCATGGTGCAATTGTCCAGAAATTCTTTTTTAAAGAGGCCAGTCAGAGCCAGGATTTTCTTTCCCTATGTAACAATAATATTTTACCTTACAGAAATATTTGTATGGTTTAAAGTTTGTAAAGGGATTTGAGATTCTCATACAAAAAGTTCAATAGACTTTTAAAGTGGTGGGAAATTTTTTTCTCCCCCACTGGTCTGACATAATTCAAGTGGTTTGGGTTCAGAAGTCTACAGTAGTAGACCCACTGTTGTCACAGACGCATGAGTTCTGACTCATATCCAGCAGAATCTTTGACTTCCCTTTAGTCACCAACCTTTACTTTTTTTACTTTACCAAATAATTCACAACAGTACACACGCAAGCACACAATCTGCTATGCTGGGTAACTTGAGTCTGTGCATTTTCAGCATCTGTCTCTGTGAAAATGACCCTGATAAAATAAGCTAAGTAAAGTAAACTAAGCCCATCCCCATTTTATATATAGAAACTGTTTGTTTAATTTGTGGACTGCACCAAGAATAAATAATGAGGTAATTCTGAAGATAATCCCAGAACAGTCAGCTATGACTGTTCCTGCAAATCAGAGCCGTCTTTTCTCCTTTATTTTTGGAAGTAGTTTCATTATCCAGAGTTTGAACAGCCTTATGTCTGAATGTAAGTTTAGGAATAGTACAGTATTTCAAGAAGCATGAGGGACAACATTCGGCATATAAGGGTCCTCCTGAATGCTTTGCTTATTGAATATAAAACTTGGTAATAACAGTTGAAATACTAAGGCCAGATTCAGGATTCAAACCACATTGAACAAGAAATTCCTTCCATAAGAAGAGAAAAACATACTTTCTTTCAGATACTCTCAATCAATTAGTGGAGACTACAGTCAGATTTTTCTCAAGGTACTGTACATATGTTTATTTTATGTGACTACAGTTAGAACTGGAGACTTACTTAAATTAGAAATCTCATAAGCCATGTAGTTATTTACATAGTAAACCTGACCAAAAAAAAAAATTGGGGCACAGTCAACTCCTTTTTATCACTTAGAATTATTCTGTTTACTTTTCATTGGCTGCAATAGCCCGTTAAAGGCTTGATGATAAAAGGTCTTTCCATCCTGATTTTGCCCTGTTGTATTTTGCTGTGATCCTTCTAATGCATCAGACATTTATATGGTTCCCTTTTTATTTGTCTTGGTCTGCGCACTAGCAGAATAGATGATGTCATCAGGATTGTGCATAGCTCAGGGAGACTTGTTGGGTAACTGCCCTGCAGAGCAGCATGGGGTAGGTCACTCAAAACCTGCGTTGGGATTATTTTTGTATTTGATTGGGAGTTTTCTAATGTCCTGATGATAAAAGACGTTAATTTCAAGAGACTAAATAATGATACTTTGGAGTGATAGGGATAAAATCTCATCTCAGTGACACCCACATATTTTAACCAAATTACCCAGGTTTTGCTGAGAGCAGAATTTGATTTTCAGTATATTTTACAAACATAAACTAATCCTGATGATCCCATGTGAGGCGTGAATATTATGCCCATTTTACATATGAAAAATTAAAGAGGGATTAAAAGCCTGATTCTGCATCTGATATCATGTGTAGTCCCTGCTCAAATGAGTAGTCCTACTTGGGGACGATTTAGGGGCCAATTCTTCTACTCCTTAATCACACTAAATGAATTGTTCAAGACAGAGTTAGTATCAGAATTCATCAAGCATTGGAACTCCAGAGAACCTGGCTTCTAATCCTTTGCTCAAAATTACTGGACCGTAATATAATAACTTTCCTAAAGGGAATCCCCTGCCCCATCTTATCAAATTAATTAAAATTGATTATTGTATCTTTACAACCAATTTCTTCCTTTTAGATACTTTAGGCATGTATAAAAGGGAAGTGGGGTGTGAAGGAAGAGTCTGGTTTCATAATGTCATCATTTTTATATAACTTTGTTATATTACTTTTTCTTATGTGAGTTTATTGCTGTTGAATGATTAGGGTTGGCAGCCACAGAACTCAAGTCCTCTATCCACAGAACAGCACAGCTACAGTCTCTCTTCTGAATAAGTTTAATTAAAAATCTTCCTAGATATTGATGACTTGTCTCCACATACAGGTTGTATCTCTTTAATTGGTGTTATGAGCTGGATGAAACCTTGTTAAGGGTTGAGTTAAAACCCCATTGAGAATGATAGATAGGAACTGACCCTTCAATTAACATAACTGTAAGCATAAGCCCCCACATAAGATATAAGGTGTCTGTGAGTGAACCTGCCCAGGAGCTTCTGGCTTATTATTATTTTGTGTTGAGGTGTGTGTGGAGGGGGTGTGGGGTGTGGAAAGAGATCACACAAACTGAGAACAGTAAGAGGGAGCGGCAAGAAACTCAAGTAGAAGCTTGTAAGCACATTCTAACACTGGAAAGCAATAGAGTGTGTTTTTGGGCTGGGAATTGGGTAAAGAGGCTTAAAGACTGTAAGCTTTTGTCTTGGTTCCTTCTGCATTCAGAGACATAGGATTCTGTACATTCTTTGTAAATAAACAAGATTGCATCAAAGAATATACCAGACTCAATCAATTTCTGCTTCCACCTGGAATATCCTCAGGGCTCCAATCTTTGACTGGCCACTCATGTGAAACAGGAGCAATGCTGGTATGATTAAATCAGTACAACACCAATAGTGTGGACGTAGTTATACCAGTATAAATCTGCCTATATAGATTTAGTTTACTATCATACAGAAAAGAGAATACTGACAGTATATTGTGCCCATATATCAGTACAAACCTGTGTGCAAGCAAGGCTTGAGGACTAGATTCTGATGTCCTTGCTCGTTTAAGTAGCACTTTACTCTACAAGTAGACGTACTGACTTCAATAGTACCTCTCCAGAGGTAAGACATTATTCATTTCACATGCTTAAGCACCAGAACTTAAATCCCACTGGAGTCAGTGTGAGTCCTTGAGTAAGCAAGAGTCAATAGAACTACTCCATGTGCTTAAAGTAAAGCACATATTTTAAGTACTTCACTAAATGAGGTCCAAAGTCAGTTCCTACCCCATGGTAATTAGTGAAAGCTTGAAGAATGCATCCTTTGTATTCAGCAAGAATCTGGCCCTGCCTAGGACTGTAGAGTAGTTGTCCCTGTCACTCATATCCTAGCTGTTTGAGTATGTGATCATTCCCACTCAACCTTCTCTCAAATTTCACCATTACTGACTGTAAAGTAAATACATACCCAAATTTGATTGGCTATAGGAAGTAGTCTATTACAAACACACAGATTCAATGGACCATCAGCTCATAATTTCTTATCTTTGAAGAGGCCTTATACACTGCCACTTTCCCTTCTCCTATGTCAGCCCTTACTAATACTTTTAATTCTGTCTGTACAAAATATATATTGATTTAGAGAAAAAATAGGAGCTCCCTTGAAATTATGGCTCTGTAATAGACATCTACTGATATCTTTCTAATTTATTCTGCCCATATAGATATGTTGCATGAAGCCCTGAAAAGGTGAGTAGCTCACCTGCACTCAGGAGCTTTCTGTTGTCTATATTAGAATGTAGACCATACTTACAGGCATGGGGGTGGGGCTCTATCCTGTGAAGCACAGACTCTAAAAATTATTTGGGGGTTGTGATAGATAATCAGCTGAACATGTGGTCCCAGTGAAACACAGCCAAAAGAGCTAATGTGATCCTGGGATGAGTAAACTGGGGAATCTTATCTGACAAAGTGGTTTGCAGCCCACGAAAGCTTATGCCCGCAGAAATTTGTGAGTCTTTAAAGTGCTACATGACTCTCGTTGTTTTTGCTGTATACAGACTAACACGGCTACCCCTCTGGGGAATCTCTGTATTTGGCACTGGTGCAACTGCAGCTGGAATTGTGTCCCCCGTTCTGGTGCCCACAATTTAAAAAAAAAATCTCCAGATAAATTGGAGAGGGTTCAGAGAAGAACCTCAAGAATCATTAGAGGATTGGAAAACATGCCCTATAATGATAGACTCAAGGAACTCAATTTATTTAGCTTAACTAAGAAAAAGTTAAGGGATGACTTGATTGACTAGATGATCACAATGGTCCCATCTGGTCTTGGAATCTAAGGAGTGTGGTGTTTTGGTCACAAAAGGCCTTATTCTACTACCACTTTATATTGAGTAAAACATTATTACAAATACATCCATTTATTTCCGTGGGACTATTCATAGAATGAAGGGACTACTCAACATAAGTACGAGTAGGAGAATTGAGCCCAGCGTGAGTAAGCATTCCTTACACAGTCAGTGAGGTTCTGCAGGGAAGCTGCCACTAGCTGCTTCATAGCAGAGAGTGGGAAAAAGAAAAGTGCTGTCACCAACTACCTCAGATTCCCCACACACATTTAAAAACTATGCTGTTGACTGTAGTACATGACAAAAAAGTATAAACCAAAAGGACCCTACATGTATCTGTATTTCTTTTGCTGCTTATTACTGTTTAGTGTTTATATTTTTGTTAAATGGTGTATGCTTGAAGTTACACAAGCCAAAAAGGTTTTCCCTAAGGTAACAGATCAGAAGAATGCAAATATGCCTATTAAAATAATAGGTTTGGAAGGTTACAAGACTCGTAATCTTCAAGAAGCTCTAAAGGGCAAATTCCTTGCATGTTTTACTTTGCTTGTCTGCTCAGAAGAAGGGATCCAAAAGAGCAGTTTGCTGTGTATGTTCATTCATATAAGTGTGTCTGTGATCAATACAGTTCTCTGATTTGTTACCTGAAGGCTGTACATACTGTAGTTAAAAATCCTGCAAAGTATTAGATGCACTTTCCAAAGAGAGTGGTACCTTTTTTAAAGAAAGGTACAATTTTGGACCTGACAATCATGATGTAAAGACCTTTCTAAACTCATCTTTTACAGGAGTGGATGAGTGAGCTTTTGTGGCCTGCAATGTGCAGGAAGTCAAACTAGATGATCATGATCGTCCCTTCTGGCCTTAAAGTCTATGAGAATCTGCCCACATAGTGGAAATGAAGAGTAAGCTCGAGAATATGATGGTTTAATGTAGGTTTTATTTTAACCTAAAAAATACGTTTCATAAACTAATTCTCTGAAGACTAATTATCTTGCAAAGAACATAGTCTGGTTGCTCACTTTATATCATATTGGTATTTTTCATCAAGATGGTAATTTTTGCAAACTTAATTAGACATTGGTTAGTTAAGTTCTCTGATATTATTCCCTTCTGCTAAACTTATAGATGACTTTTTCTGGCTAGGATCTAATATGTCCATTTAATCTTGATTTAATTTTAATTAAATGTAACTTGATTGTACATTTGTAAAGCTAGTTGGCTTGTAAAACAAAATTTGATTGTTTTCTTTTACAAATATTTTTGGAAAGACAATGTAATGGGTTGAACGAGACTCTATCTTAAGACTTTATTTACAACAATCATATAATGAGTGTGAACTCATTTCTCTGGGCAGTCTTTCAAACTTATGTACATATTGTTTCAGTGTTACTAGTGGTGAATTTAATTGACATTTCTATTGGAACACTGGTTTGGTGTTTTATGTCTCTGAAATGCAGATACTAGAAATGTGCCTTGTCCCATAAAATTCATGGGTTAGAACTTTAAGTGGCTATAAATAAATTTAGGCCTCTCAATTTATAAAACAATCTAATTTTCATGGAAATCTTCCAGGTTACGTTGCAGAAAATCCCATTGTGGGAATGACAGATTGCAATGAGACACTATAATCTTTAGAACAATCCATATGTAAAAGCTTTAATAAGATAACATGTTCTTGTTCATACTTTTTAAATTATCAATGATTGAAGGTATGGAATATATTTTACCTGAAATACTTATAACCATGGGAAACTCTTTAGAAAACCTATTCAGAAATATAGTGTTGTGCAATGGATGTAATACAACAATTCTTAAGCATCTTCCAACTAAAATTTCAGTGCTTTACACACACTAATGAAGTAAGTCTTAAACACCCCTGTATTATTTTCTCTTTCTCACAGATAGGTAATTTGAAGAACTGAGAGGAAAAGTGGCATGTCCAAGGTGACACAGCAAGTCAGCGACAAAACCTTAACAGAACCTAGTTCTGTACCTTAATCAGAAACCCATCTTTCCTGTCCCTGCATCTGACTTCTTACTTTGAGGTACTATGCTTCATTACCAGCTAGAGGGCTAAATCTTAGTTTTACTAAGGCTCCAATATTTCATCAAGATCCACCAGCACAAACCCATGTATCTGGGGTGGGGTGGGGTATTGAGATCAGTGGATCTCTGTAGGGGTGTGACCTGGCAGATCCCAAAGCAGGCCCAAGTATTTCAGTTCTGACTGAGTCCTTCGCTAAAATGCCCATTGAGTACAATGGATGACTTGCTTGAATAATGAAAGTATAAAAACTGGACAAGGACATAAAGACTTGACTCAGTGAGGAAGAGAAAATGCAATCATCTTGTCAATTTTGAAGTGTCTTATTTGATTATAAGCTCAACGTCAAGAGCTGACACAGGGATATTAATATGTAATCCTTAACTTTCAATTAAGTGGACTTTAACAGGACATGCACACTCTTCATTTGGATACTCAGATCAGCAGTTAGGTACATAATATATTATTTTAAAATTAATCTATGTATCAAATGAGGAATCTGGATATCCTATGAGCAGGATTTATAGTGGACTGAAAAAAGAAGTGGCAGCTCTCATCACAAGCCAAGGAGGAGTGGAGCTGTGCCAGAGAGCTGCTTACCCAAGACAGGATAAAGAGGGGAAGCGCTCTTATTTTTCATCCATCAGAAAAGAGGGGAGCTATGCCCCCCCACCTACCTCTGCTCAGTTTTTACTTTATCCCTTCCCTGTAAGATATTAATATCTGAAAACTGGGCCCAGAATGTTAGTTTATTGTGAATGTAAGTGGTTAACTCTACTGTTAGATAAGCAAAGTCCATGATGGGAGAATCTAGGGATTTGAGGCTGCATTGGCATCATTAAGTTGATGATACTTGACTGTATCTTTTTCATCATTCCCAAATAGTGTAGTCATCTACTTTCTCAGAAACTGTCTGAAACAGAGACATAAAGAAAGACGAGTTGACTGAAGTTAAATCTAGACAAGACAAATGATCCTTGTCAGAGAATCTTATAGGAAATTAGGTGGAGTTCTGTCTGGTTTGAGGGGTTGTAGGTTGTTCCAATTAGGAGGAGAAATTGGTAAAAGTCAGGTAGACTCATAGTGGTCTCTTCTGACCTTAAAGGCTATGATAATCTAGTCTGACCTCCTGCACAACGCAGGCCACAGCACTTCACCCGCCCATTCCTGTAATAAATCCCTAATCTGTGACTGAGTTATGAAGTTCTCAGATCATGGTTTAAAGACTTCAACATACATATAATCCACCAGAGAATCTCCAGCAAGTGACCTGTGCCCCATGCTGCAGAGGAAGGCGTAAACCCCCAGGGCCTCTGCCAGTCTGCACTGCACTGCCAATCTGCACTGCGATGTTTACGGCGCCGGCGTGGGGGTGAGCAGCTGGAGGAGGTGGAGGAGTGTCTCCTGTGCACCTCAGGTTTAGGATGGCGCCTTTCAGCCGGAGACCTGGAGTGGTGCTGCTCAGAAGCGCGCCCCCTATGCTGCAGTGCCGAAGGGTCGGTCAGTGCCGAGTACTTCGGTGCCAGAGCCCGCACCGGACTGCACGTTGGGGATCTGGAGCCCCGGCGGTCTCGACTGTGGCCCCTGGGTGCGGAGGAGCGAGTGTGGCCATATTCGGGGGCATCGGTAGGTGCCGAGTTGCTCGGTGCCGCGGGCCGCATTGAACTGATGGCTTCATGGCGGCTGTAAGAGCATAGTATCTCAAAGTAAGGAGTCAGATGCAGGGACAAGAAAGATGGGTTTCTGATTAAGGTACAGAACTAGGTTCTGTTAAGGTTTTGTCGCTGACTTGCTGTGTCACCTTGGGCATGCCACTTTTCCTCTCAGATCTTCAAATTACCTATCTGTGAGAGAGAAAATAATACAGAGGTGTTTAAGACTTACTTCATTAGTGTGTGTAAAGCACTGAAATTTTAGTTGGAAGATGCTATAGAACTACTACAAAGCCCTGCAACTCTCGGCCTTCCCACCGGACTCTCCCTCTACCCCGTCCCTCTTCAGGGACCCCTCTCACAAGCTGCTCCTCATTCAGGAGGTACACACTCTCCTCCTCCTCGGGGCAGTGGAAGAGGTTCTTTCCCAGGAAAGGGGCAGGGGGTTTTATTCCCGGTACTTCCTTATCCCCAAGGCAAAGGGAGGCTTCAGGCCTATTCTGGACCTTTGGCGTCTAAACAAGTTTATCAGATGCCTCAAATTCCATATGGTCTCCCTAGCCTCCATCATTCCCACTCTAGATCCAAGGGATTGGTATGCCGCCCTCGACCTCAGGGACGCCTATTTCCATATTTCTATCCTCCCGGGACACAGAAGGTTTCTGCACTTTCAGGTAGCTAGTGGCCACTACCAGTTTTCAGCCTTACCCTTTAGCCACTCTTCAGCACCCAGGGTCTTCACAAAATGTATGGTAGTGGTGGCTGCCCACCTCCGCCGCAAGGGGGTTCAGATCTTCCCCTACCTAGACGACTGGTTAATCCGGGGCAGGTCCAGAGACCATGTTCAGAACAGCCTGGCACTGACTTGCACAATATGCGCCAGGCTGGGGCTGCTCATAAACGAGCAGAAGTCCACCCTCACACCGGTACAATGCATAGACTTCATAGGGGCCACCCTGGATGCTGTCCATGCCAGGGCCTTCCTTCCACAGCCCCGCTTCGAGGCAATGACCGCCATAATTACAGATCTCCACAGATCTCCCACTACGACAGCCAGGCACTGCCTTCAGCTGTTGGGGCACATGGCGGCATGTACTTACGGGGTGAGGCTGGCTTGCCTCAAACTCAGGCCCTTTCAAGGTTGGTTAGCCTCTGGATATGCCCCGGCCAGGCACTCTCTGAGAAAGGTAGTCACTGTTCCGGCCCAAATACTAGCATCCCTCAATTGGTGGACAGACCCGAGGGAGGTATTGAGGGGTGTCCCCTTTGCAGACTTGACACCCTCCGTAACCCTGATCACGGATGCTTCGGATGTGGGTTGGGGGGCCCACATAAGCAGCGACCTCAGCACACAAGGGCTTTGGTCGGCACAGGAACAACGCCTCCATATCAATGTGTGGGAGCTCCGGGCAGTCTGCCTGGCCTGCAAGGTGTTCCTCAGGTTCCTGAGGGGCAAGGTGGTTCAGTCATGACGGACAATACAGCAGCCATGTTTTATATAAACAGGCAGGGGCGGGGTTGCTCCTTGGCCCTTTGCCACGAGGCGGTGTGACTTTGGGACCTTGCAGTGAGGCACAACTTCCACTTGTCTGCCTCGCACCTCCCCGGGGTCAGGAACAACAAGGCAGATCGCCTCAGCAGGTCATTCTTACCCCGCCACGACTGGTCACTACGCTGGGAGGTGACAACTTTTCTTTTCCGCAATTGGGGGGTTCCCCAACTGGACCTATTCACGTTGGCATGGAACAAGAAGTTGCCGAAATTCTGCTTGCTCCAGGGTCGCGAGCCGGGCTCCATCTCCGACGCATTCCTCATAATGTGGAGGGGGCCCCTAATGTATGCATTTCCCCCTGTTCCATTGCTTCCCAAAGTACTCTTAAAAGTCAAGAAAGATAAAGCGAACATCATCCTGATCGCACCAACTTGGCCGAGGCAGCACTGGTTCAGTCTGTTGCTGGACCTCTCCGTAGCCACGCCAGTACCGCTTCCGAAATGCTACGACTTGCTCTCCCAGGACCAGGGTCACATGCTGCACCCAGACCTGGACTCCGTCCACCTGACAGCTTGGAGGCTCTGTGGTTGACGGAGGGAGAGAGAGCCTGTTCGGCACAAGTCCAGCAAGCCTTACTAGGAAGCAGGAAGCAGTCCACCCAGGTGGTGTACAGGGCTAAATGGAAACATTTTACTGTTTGGGCGGAGTCCCAGGGTATCCCACCAAGCTGTTCACCTATTCAGGCGATTTGGGAGTACCTGCTCCATCTAAAGACGCAGGGCCTGACACTGGCCTCCCTGAGGGTACCCTAGCGGCCATCTCGGCCTTCCACAGACCGATTGAAGGAAGGTCAATCTTTTCGCACCCTATGTCCCTTAGGTTCCTCAAAGGGGTAGAGAGGCTATAACCGCAGGTCTGTGACCCGGTGCCTCTCTGGGATCTGAACCTGGTCCTTGCCATACTGACAGGACCCCCTTTCGAGCCTATGGCTACATGCCCGCTGCTTGTCCTCTCATGGAAGGTAGCCTTCCTGGTGGCGATTACATCGGCTAGGAGAGTCTCTGAGATAAGGGCATTGACCTCGGAGCCCCCCACACAGTCTTTTATAAATTTAAAATGCGGCTGAGACCCCACCCGACCTTCCTGCCCAAGGTGGTGTCTCAATTTCACTGTAACCAGAATATCTTCCTCCCCGAGTTCTTTCCTAAACCACACGGTTCGGAGGAGGAGCGGAGATGGCACTCACTGGATGTCAGACGAGCCTTGGCCTACTATATTGAGCGAACCAGGCTGTTCCAGAAGTCGTCACAGCTGTTCGTGGCAGTGGCGGAACGGATGAAAGGCTCACCTGTCTCCACCCAGCGCATTTCCACCTGGATCACCGCCTGCATATGGACCTGCTACGAGCAGGCGAAGGTGCCGCTCCCAGGACCTGTCACTGCACACTCAACCAGAGCCCAGGCCTCATCCGCGGCCTTCCTGGAACGAGTGCCCCTGCAGGATATCTGCAGAGCAGCGACCTGGTCGTCGGTCCACACCTTCACGTCCCATTACGCCCTCATACAGTAGGCGAGAGAGGACACGGCCGTCGGCGGAGCCGTGCTGAGAAGGGCTACTCGCCAGTGATTCCTACCCACTTCCAAGGTATGGCTATTTAATCACCTATATTGGAATGCATATGGGCAATCACTCGAAGAGAGAAAACAGGGTTATTTACCAGTAACTGTTGTTCTTCGAGGTGTGTTGCTCATATCCATTCCAAACCTGCCCTCCATCCCCGCTGTCGGAGTCGGCAGAAAGAAGGGACTGAGGGCCCGCAGGGTCAGCAGCACCATATATACCCGGCATGAGCGCGGCACTCCAGGGGGCACCGGAGCCGGCCCTGCGGGGGTTGCTAGGGCAAAAAGCTTCCGGAGACTCGAGCACGGGACGCGCACTCACCTATATTGGAATGGATATGAGCAACACATCTCAAAGAACAACAGTTACTAGTAAGTAACCCTGTTTTATTAACTGTACATGTACATTAGCAAGAACTGTAAAGAAATTGTTTTCCATGTCAGTCTTCCCCCAAACTTAGGCAGAGTCTACATGCTAATCTATATTTTATTTCAACTGTAATAAATTAATGGCAAAAGAATAGACAAGTATTGCCAATAATAGAGATGATTACAGAATGACCTATATAAAGACAGTGGTTGTTACAACACTCTTTGCAATCTATGGACTGGATCCTTCTTCAGGATTGAAGTCGATTTCTTCCTCTCTGCTTCTGTGACGAAGTACTTCTCTATAACAAATGACTGTTGAAACAGAAGATTGAATTTGTTCTTCAAACATCTGCTTCCGCTGTATGGTCCTGCCACATCTCAATCCCCTAAAGCAGCAGTACTGGAGATTTGCACACCTCTGTTCTGTGGGTATCTAATCAGCAGTAAAAATGAAGCATTATCTCTCTCCCATTCTGTAGACAAACATTTTTCGATATCTCCTTATTCATAAAAGGAACACACAGGAGAATATTGCCTCATCCCACCAGCTAAGGGACAAATTATTTGCATATTGACTTCAAGGGGAGCCCCATTTATGTACCCAACAGCAGAATTTGGTCTTTAAGGCCTTGTCTTCTACTATTGGGATCAGGGTTAACTTTGACTAGCTGACACAGCGCTGGACACCACTTGTCCTTGACTATACTGACTACAGAGTTATAGTTAGCATCTTGCTTAACATGACTCTTCAGGCTCAAGTTCTAACATGATAAAATTTTGTAGCAAAGACAAGGCTTAAGTGTTGATTGTGCCTCCACAAATGAGTCCAGCTTGCTAAAATACTCGGTGGTGTCCCAGATGCGCTGCCTTTCTCGCACCTGATTATTATGCTAATAGTAATGAAGTGTCAAAAATACAGGACACCCTGTAGTATTTGGAGTACTTATGGGTAGAGGATTAGAACATAAATTGAAGAAACATATTGATACCACTCTTAATCAGAACCCATCTCCTTGAGCCCACACCTCTCACAAATCAAATTGTAAGACTGAAGGACCCTTTAATCATTCATTCTTACATAGATTCCCATACTAATTACTGTCATTAGTCTCTGTGCACATATCAGTAAATGCCTTTTCATTTTTTCTTTATTTTAAAGCAGCCGTAGGCTGAAGAGGCGTTTAGCAGAGAGTAATAACCTGCAGATAAAACAGAGGCTTTTTAGAAAATGTCTTTATTCCCAGAATAATGAGAATTTAAAGAAGAAAATATTTTTGCTCACAAGAATGTTTTCCTCTGGCATTATATTCCGTCAATTTTTTTAGAATTATCTGATGTTAACTGACAACACAGAAGCATCTTAACTAATTTACACTGAAGTTTTCTCAGCTCAGTAAGTGACAAAAAACAACAGAGTGTCTGCTCCAATGTCTTGCTAAAACAATGTAATGGTCTAATTTACATCTACACATCCAAATTACATGTGTGTTAAAACTACACTATAAAGCCAAAATTCACCATGTTGAAGAGAGACTTTGTCCCATTTAAGACTCACTCATAGCCTGCACTGAGTAGTGCAGAGTGCCTTGAGCATTTTGTGCTGAGTTTGAATTTTTCCACACTGGCACCTGCCACATGTCATTTACACATTAATGCAAATCACTGCTTCTTCAGCTAATTGTGCAAATGAGTGTAACGGTTAGGTATACACATTAATGCAAACCTAGCAACTTGATTGACATCTTTTACAGGTGTTTTAAAGTCTGTTTACACAGACAGTATTTACAAATAATAAATAAGACATCAGTCATTAATTTATAATGATACTCTACCCCACCCATACAATGCACTCTAGATTAAGCTAGCAGGAGTGAATGAAGCACAAACTGTTTAGTGTATGAGTCTTACCAAATGTCATATTCTGGGGATAATTTGTTAGTGGTATTCCTGAAATAAGGGATTTCAACCTTGAATTGTGATAATATATTAGAGAAAACCAAATTAAGAAGCAAAAGCAGCCTTAGTCTCATTGGAGATGTGAAATAGTGCATGTGAAGTAAAATTGTCCTGATGCATCTCTTTTGTTTTGGTATACAAGTTCTGAAAGGAAGGTGTGTGGGAAGAGTTAGGTATGAGTAGTTGATTGTCATTGCTGGAGACATCAGCATGCCATCTTTAAAAGGATTACCCATAAATATGGCATAGAGGTGATTTGCCCCCAGGCCCTACCCCCAGGGGTAAGCAAGCAGTATGCAGGACAGGAGGACAGCAAACTGGTGAAGCCTTGGATCTTGTCTCTCAACTAGTAGCCAGCACAGCTGAGTCAACATGAGCATTGGGGCCAGTTGCATGGTACCACATCCCTGGAACAAGGAGCGCGGGTGGGGGTGGGAGTGGGGATAGGGAAGGAATTGTGTTTAGAGGGGTAACTGCTGCCCTTTACCCAGAACAGACTGAGAGTCAACAATCTAGCTCCTAATTTACAGTGAGTGAGATGATGTAATCACCTTCTAATTTTCTCCATCTGTTGCTAAGCAGTTTTCTTTAGTCACAGGACTTGACTTACAAAAAGAATAGCAGCCTCCACAGCTTCTGCTATTTTTATATTTTAAACAGTTGTTATGCCAGGCTTGTGTGGCAGTTATATCTTAAAATGCACTGTAGCATAATAAAATGAGTACTGGGATATCTGCATCTTCCATAACAAAGAAGTCTCAGATACCATGAGCACAGTGAATCAGGACATCCTGAGTGGGGGTTGAAACTACAAGACACTGAGGGCCCCACAAGTCCTACTGACTAGAATGTGTTCTCCGGTTTGCAGGGTGATAGTCTGTATGAGAAATTGTACTTGCATCATGCAGGAAAAAAAACAAACCACACATCTTATTTAGACCACTGGACACTGATGTGAGTTTGCCTGAATAAAACCTCAAAATTTTGCCCAGGGTTATCGTGAATTAATTGTAGTCATTCTTTCCATTTATAATAAAGATGTTCTAACTGTTGGGCACTCATCCTGTGCTCTGGCACTCTGACAAAAAGTAAAAGTAACAATCTCAAATCATCATCCCATGTAGCAAATTAGACTGCTCATTCCATCGAAAATAAATAGCTAGTGACAAATGTTCCAACACTAACAAAAAACCTCCCCATTCAAAACAGCCCCTCCTCAAATGCCTGGAAAAGAATATGGATTTGAAACACGAAAAGCAAGTTAAAAAATCTTGGTTCTTGAAGATCAAGTGAGGAAACTGATTTAGAGTTGAGGGTCCTACTAACACTTTCTCCTTGTTTATAGCAAGTGTTGCTTCTGATTTGAGAGACAAGTGATCCCATAAATATCTGTGTCTCAAAACATTTAGTGCTTTAAAGGTTAAAAACAACACCCTGAATCCTTCCTAGAAACTCACTGGTAGCAGCACAACTCCCAGGCCACTGCTATAATGTGTTTCGAGGCTGACACGTCACTTAGAAAACATATTGCTGCATTCAGCACCAGATTCAGTTCCCAAGCACGTTCAAGACATAGAACCCATTATACTAGTCGTTTGGGGTACAGGTTAAATTGAATGAGTAACTATTTCAGACATGAGCTGTTCAAATTGAGCTCCATTCTTGTTTAATGTTCACAATGTTTCCTTTAAATGAATAATCTCTAATTAAAGTAGAAAGTGTTTGACACATAGTTAAATGAAATTTTTACATCTGGAGCTCTTGGACTTAGGGAGGTGCTTGCCACAGGGTTTAAGGTATATCTTCTATGAATTGTTGCACAATCTAGGGAGTAGTTTTTCTTATGGTTTGGGGGAAAGAGCTCTGCCAGACAGTAATTAAACATATTTAGTGGGTACAGTAAAGATTCTGGACCCAAGGGTTATGGGGTTTTTTCCCTGCTGTATTACTGATAACCTCTATATGCCTGTTTCCTCATCCATACAAGGAAAATAGTAATAATTACCTAGGACTGCCAAGCATCATACATCTGGCAGCTCTGTTCCACATTTCCACGTCTCATCTGGATTCTCACACATCCAGCTGTGTGGTATGGAGGCAGAAGGCATTTGAATGCTCTTCTGGCTTTCTGCCCTATGGAGACACTGTGGGATGTGCTGAGCCATATCGTATGTCTACACTGTGGAGTGAAGTCGATTTAATTTAAATCGACCTTCACCCGCCGAGCTGCAGAATTCGGAGAAGCGTGATCACACCACGCTCGTTGCATCGGGGGATTGCGTCCCCACCATCCGCGCTTACATCAGGAATAAAAGCAGTGCACCTTGGGTAGCTATCCCACAGTGCAACTACCCACAGGGGCGCTTGGGAAGGTTGTCATTCACCCACGATGCAACGTCCTCCCTCCTTGTCCCAATCAAAACAAACAGACGATCGCCTTTTTGTGCCATTTTTTTCAAACCCTTCAGTCTCTGCTGCACACACGCCATTGCCTGAGAGGAATGGAGCCTGCTCAGCTCTGCACTATTATTGTGAGCATCACAAACACCTCATGATTTATTCTGCAGTATTTTCAGGGCCAAGACAGAAGCTGCAGCACTGAAAATTGCAATTTTACTGAAGCCGTCTTGCTACAAGCCACAGAATGAAACAATTCCCATTTGCTGCAAGCTGTCACGCACCATCTGCAGTTGGTGGAGTGCTGCTTCTGGTCCCGTCAAGCACTGACTGGTGGGATTGCATAGTTATGAAGGTGTGGGCTGATGAGCAGTGGCTACAGAACTTCCACTTTCATGGAACTTTGCGTAGAGCTGTCCACAGCCCTGAAAAGCATGAAAACTCGCTTGCGACCTGCTCTGACAGTGGAGAAGCAAATGGCCATCGCTCTGTGGAAGCTAGGACTGCCAGACTGCTACTGGTCAGTTAGAAATCAATTCTGAATCAGTAAATCCACCGTGGGAGCTGCTGTGATACAAGTGTGCAGAAGGGTAGTGACTTTGGGAAATGTGCAGGAGTGGAAGAATTTGCCGCAATGGGGTTCCCATGCATATCCCTGTCTTAGCACTGGAACACTTTGCCACAGAGTACATAAACGGAAAGAGATATTTTTCAATGGTGTTGCAGGTCCTTGTGGATCACAGGGGATGCTTCACCGACATCAGTGTGGGGTGGTCTGGAAAAATGCATGAAGCGCGCATCTTTAGGAACTCAGGTCTGTTAAAAAAAGATGCAGGTGGGCATTTCTCTGACCAAAAAATAAATATTGACGATGTTGAAATGCCAATAGTGATCCTTGGAGACCCTGCCTACCCCTTGCTCCACTGGCTAATGAAGCAATACACCGGGCACCTGGACAACAAGAAGGAGCAGTTAAATAACAGGCTCAGCAAGTGCAGAATGGTGGTGGAATGTGCCTTTGGATGTTTAAAGGCACGCTGGCGCAGTTTCCTCACTAGGTTAGACCTGAGTGAAAGCAACATCCCAATAGTTACCGCTGCCTACTGTGCACTCCATAATGTCTGTGAGACGAAGGGGGAGACGTACCCATTGAGTTGGGTCGTAGAGGCAGATAGGCTGGCCACAGATTTTGAGCAACCAGACACCAGTGCAATGCTGTGAGCCAACCGCGGAGTGCTGCGCCTCAGGGAAGCTTTGAAAACCCGTTTTTGCAATGAGACATACTAAAATGCATCACTTATCTGTGCTTTGCCTTCCCTTCCCATCCCCCACTCTTGCAGCACTGTGCCTGCTCCCCCATGCTCATTCCCATGCTTTCAATAAATAAAGAGTAATGAATTCTCAAGCAGAAAAGTTTTATTGCTGATCTTTAACAGTGGATGGAAAGGAAGATAATGAAATGGTTCGCATGCATTCTCATGGGGCTGTTAGGGCATACAGAATCAAGTTTCTCTGTGCAAACAGCAAAGAACCCACATTCCAGTTTTTAAAGAGGCCAGCACCTCTTCCTGCTCCCCTCAACCGGCATCGAGTGGAGAGTATACTGCACCCTGCTCAACCTCCTTCTAGAACACTTGGAGGTGGGGGCTAGGAAAAAGTTCATTTGTTGAGAGTTTTGCAGGGGTTGCAGAGGGAGTCTATCCTGCCACTGCTCTTACTGAAGCTCAGCCAGATGTCTTAACATATCTGACTGATCCCTCATCCTTGATCATCTCATCCTCCGTTGCATGCTCATGCTCCCGGGCTGCCTTCCTGTTTTCCATGTCCATGTTCAGTTTTTCTGACAATGAAATCCTCCAGACTCTTAGCTCTGGGTCAGCAGCTGCGGAGGCATTCATTATCTTGTTGAACATGTCATCCCAAGATTGGTTTTTTTCACCTTCTAATCTGCGAAAGCCGCTCCGTGGGAGTGGAGGATGCAATGAAGGCCACTTTGTCCACTGAAAGGCAAGCAAAGCACAAGGTTTCAATTGTTAGGTGGTCCCATAGATGAAAAGCAATGTTATAATGTAAAAAGGACTCCCCTTTATATTCCCAAGTGAACGCTAGACCCACATACCAATCTCTACCAATTGCATGGGTTGGAGTGGTGTTCCAGCCATGGTGAGTAAGGGTCTGGTGCATCCATTGCAGGGAAAACTCTGTAACATATGCTGCATAAGTCCACACTTCCCCAAGCAGCAGAATTTTTGGGCTCCCCTTGCCCTCCCAAAGGTTGGTTTTGGTAGAGGCGGCCCAAAGGTTATGGGGGGGGTAGGGGTGAAGTGTTCCCAGAAAAAATATATGGGCACCCATTCCCGGATCCCTAACACCCATAACAACATCATGTCTAGGAACTTGTGGTGTATAAACCCAAGAAACCATCCATGGCAGGGGAATAAAACACATTGAGTATATTGAGCACGTTCTGTGAACTTGTGCCATCTTCCCTAGGTGATCATGTGTGATATCAGTCTCCTGAGGGTAACACAGGCAGAAAGGGAGGATTTGCTGCAAGCATCTGGGTACAGGCCTGGCCCTTATGCTGCTATGCTGTGTTCTGCGATGATGCCTGCACATTTAGTAACAGAGTGGCAGTGTCTTATTATGGTGGAAGAAATAAGGCTGCCCTCCCCAGAAACCTTCTGCAAAGGATTACAGAGTACCTACATGAAAGTTTCCCGGAAATATCCATGGAGGACCATCCCTGTGCACACAAAGTCTTTTCCAGGGGCAACCCTCTACTTAAGCAGACCAATAACAAGGAAGCCCATCCCCACCACCAAACACAGTATTTTTGTTGTTGTTGTTGTTGTAACAAGAAGCTGGACTGGGGATGTAACCCCAGAAATGAGATTTGCAGTACATACTCACTGGATGTGCCTTCCTCAGCATCTCAGTCAGTCATGCTTTCCTGTGTCCAGCTGGGCTGCTCCGGGATAGCAAACAGCTCCTGGCTTTCAAGGAGAATGGATACCCCATTTGCCTGCCCCCTGGTCTCCTCCTCCTTACTGTCCACAGACTCATTGTCATTCATCCTGGACTCTGATTTCCCTGAGGTATCTACGCTGCGTGATGGGACAGTGATGGAGTCACCGCCGAGAATCGCATGCAGCTCGTCATAAAAGCAGCATGTCTAGTGACGAGCCAGATGATTTTGCCTCCCTAGTTTTCTGATACTCCTGCCTCAGCTCTTTGATTTTAACATGGCACTGCTGTATGTCCCTCTTGTGCCACTTCTCCAACATGTCGCAAGATATCTTTTCGTGGATATCGAGATTTCTTTAGCTGGCTCGGAGCTGAGCCAGAACAGACTCTTCTCCCCACAGATCGATGAGATCCAAGACTTCAGGTCGACTCCAGGGTGGAATGCATTTCGAGCGTGCAGTCACCATGATCAGTTCTGCTAACAAGCTCTCTCCTCGCTGATGAAACAGGAAATGGGAATTCAAAATTTCCCGTGGCTTGAGGGGGAAGGGCTGTTTCCTGTGTATGTGGCTGCAGTGGAGCAGAGTACGAATGTCAAGAGTGATTACAGCAGAGCAATGTGGGATACCTCCCGAATGTCAATGATGTTGATTTATGCAATGCTCCGCCTACACTGCTGCTTATTCGACCAATACAATTCAACTTCAGCGCTACACTTTGTGTGGAGGTGATTTTATTAAGTTGATCTTTCCTGCGATTTAGGTTGGCAGAACGGACTTGCCAATGGAGATACATACATTAAGTAGTCAACAGACACTGCATTCCATCAACCTAACTAGGCAGTGTAGACCAGGTCACAGTTTCTGCCTGGCTGTCTTGTGAATTTCACCGCAGGACCATGAAATTGACAAGAAAATCAGGCAGCTAGGGCCCAGCTGTCCCCTTCCCTCTGTTCCCTGGATAGCTGGCAGCTCAACCCTGCCCTGGGCTGGGAGCAAGGGCAAGAAGCCCAGGGGGCTGGATCCCACTCCAGGCTGGGAGCCAGGGTGAGAAGCCTGGACAGCTTCAGACCCCGATCCTGGCTGGGAGCTGGGGCGAGAAGCCCAGGCGCCTTACCCCTCACCCCTCTGCCTGCTCCCTGCCAGGAGCCAGGCAGCTTTGTCAATTTCACAGCTTACTGAGTCATGAAATTGACAAAGCTGTCCAGGAGGGGAGCAGGCGGATGGGACCAAGAAACTGGGGCAGCTGGACCCTGCTCCCCAGAAGTGAGAAACCCCAGGCAGCTTTCCCCCACTTCTGGCAGGGGAACGGGATGGGAGAAGTCCTGGTTGCTTCCTCCATTCCTTGTGGGGAGTGGAAAGGTGCAGGGTAGCCCACCAGAAGCCTGTGGGGCAACTGGGCTCCTGGCGGGGAGCTGTCAGCAGAGTTGGGAGACTGGCCCTCTTAGGTTGGTGGAAGCACTCCTGGTGAGGACCTGCACCACCAAACCAAGGAGGGTAGTAAGGATATAAATCACCCCAGTAATTACAGTAGTGGCTGTAAGTCGACCTAATATAGGTCAAATTATGTTTCTAGTGTAGACATATCCTTAGAGACATTATTATAGTAAAAGAGTATATGAATAATTTTGTCAGTATTTAAGATAAATGATGTCCAGATCTCAAGATTTTTATGTAGGGGAAGCAGGGATGTGAAGGCAGTGTTCTAATTCTTCAGAGAAAAGTCTACATATGCATCATTTCCAGTGTATGTTTGCTATTCACTTGCAGACTTCACTCCAGATTTCCTGGTTTTATATGTCTATGGGCATTTTTGGTTTGATGGTTTGTTTGAAACTAAAACCTTGTGGTGTTTTTCCCTTGTGTATTTTTATAGCCTTAACTCCAATTTAACCTTTTTTTTCAATCTGGGGAGCATTGAAAAGTATCAGAGAATCTCTTCTCCTTTTAGCATCATTAACATTTAGCCACCAAAAAAATGGAAGATGTACAATTTAAACTTCATTAATAAAATTTGTATTTCCTTTGATGGTTTTAGTCAAACTTAAAAACACACGTCTTCTGTTGTAGTTAATTTGATTAACTTTACTGTGAATACCAGTAGTATCACTTAATTTTGTAACAACCAAAGTTTGTTTTATCATGCATTGCAATCTTTGTTTTAAACATAATGGTATGTATGACATATTTTGTTTTCTTTTGGCTATTGTACTGGAAAACTATTAAGACAACATCTGCTTTGATTTCTTACTGAACTAGAGGCAAAGTACAAGTCACAGACTCCCCATTGTGATATTCTTGAAGTTATTGTTGAAATATTTTCTTGCATCTGTTGGCCACTTCTATTTTCTTCCGACAGAAACTGATTCCAAACCTCAGCACAGTGCTTTAAATACTTGTCGCATGTCCTATATGACAAAACTCCTTCACTATATTAGTACGGCACATAAGATCAACCATTAAGTCATTGATTATATCCAGTGTGCAGTATGTGATACAGGTCAGCATGACCTAAACTGGCAGTGGACGTTCTGAAATTGTTTACAAGATAATTCTGAACAAACTGTTTTAGGATATAAAGTCCCTTAATAAGATCACTCACTGGCTAAATTCATTCTAAGTGTAACTCCAGTGAATTCAATAGAATTACTCTAAAGATTAATTTGGCCATTCTTCCTGTAACAATTGTTTATAATAGAGTAGTTTAGAAATAAGCAAGTATACAGTTATCTATTAATAATTTAACTAGTGATTTAGTGGAGAAAATTGTGGGTTTTTTATTGTGCTCTGAAAAATACTATCCCCTTTCTCTCAAGATTTATTTACAGGTAATCACATATCTGGACCCATTTCCCTAGTACCAACATCTAAAAGGTTATGTGGCAGGAAGCACTTCTCACTATGTGTATATTTGGAAATCTATTTTAATATAATGGCTTTAATTACAGTTAATTTGAGGCTGTTTTCAGTGATTTTGCACAAAAACAATATGCCTTGTAATACTGTAAGGTCTTTGGGGGCAGGGGCAGTCTTTTACTATGTGTTTTTATAGTTACAGCCAAGGGGTTCTAATCCTGATTTGGGGACTTTCGGTACTGCAGGAATATGTAATTCTAATGGAAGACATCATAAGTCATTTTCCTTCCTGCTTTCAAACTGGCTTGCTCACTTCTGGACAAATTGTGCTAGTCCTCTGTATGCCTGGAAGGTTCAATATGTAGAAATGGTGGTGTTATGCTCTTCACAGGGGGCTGAGAGGTTTATATGCTCTTGCAGTCTGTAGAGCATATTTGTATCTGTTAGATGGCAGTGAGACTTAAGATGGGACCGACACAGATTGGGGTGTCCTACTAAAGGTGAGATGTTTCAATGAGAGAAAAAGTTCTTCTTTGAGTGCCTGCTCATGTCCATTCTCAATTAGGTGTGTGTGTGCCATATGCACCGATGCTGGAAATTTTTCCCCTAGTGATAGCCGTAGGGCCAGCTCTAGTGCTCCCTGCAGCAGCATGCAAATTCGCCAGTATATAGGGTGCTGGTGGTCTCCCTCCCTCTCAGTTCCTTCTTACTGCCAGTGACAATGCTGGAACCCTTGCTATGGCAAGCTTCCCCATCTAGTGATTTTCTTCATTTATCTCAATGTATATATTCAATTAATTGTAGTTAAGTGTTAGTTAGTTAGTTAATAGGAAGTTAGATTACAATTCGACCCAGGGAAGAGGCATGCCCTCATCTCCGTGTTTCAAACCTTGTGCTTCATGTAAGAAACCTATGCCAGTTAGCAACCCACACCAGAGTTGTTTGAAGTGTTTGGGAGAGGCTGAGGTGTGGGAAAAATACAAGATTTGCAAGGGCTTCAGGCCCCGCGCCAAGAAAAAACGAGACTACACTGCGGGCACTTCTAATGGAATCAGCACTTAGACCAACATCAGCGCCAAGCGTGTCAAGCTTTGGTGTGAAGCGCCCCCGTGGCGCCATCGTCTTCCCAGCACCAATAGCCATCTCTGGTGCCTAAGAAGAAGCAGAAGACGGCACACACTGAGTGCTTGCAGACACTAAGAAGGGATAAGATGGGCACGGGAGACCTGGTGAGTCCCGTGTTGGGCTACCGGTCCCCACTGACCCACGAGTTACCTTCTCCCATCCAGGTATCCAGCCCAACACCGGCCCTACTGCTGAGCCTGGGGAGCGGCAAGGGCCCTCAGCACCTGTCCGTGCCCACAACGCCTGAAGATTTTCGTGCATTCATCCCAATGCTGCCAACGCCCCAAGAAGTGAGGCCCTCAGCCCCGCCTATGTCCGTAGGACCTTCCATGGGGAAACCACCAATGAGCTGCTACAACATTCCCCATTACTGAGATGCCGGTCTCCGGTTTGTTCTCCAGACACGAGGCACTGGTCCAAAGAGTCGCACCATGGACAGTCAGGCTCCTGGCACCAGTCCCTAGTCTCTCAGCACTGGTCTCTGGAGAAGCGGCATCGATCCCCGGCATGCCGCTGGTCTCCTGAGCCTCGACACCGACCTCATAGCTGCCACAGGTCTCTGGTCTCCATATCCCGGTTGCTGAACCCCTACAGCAAGCTCAAAGACAAGAGCCAGTCAAGAGAGGAGTGATGCTCAGGCTCCCAGCAACTCTTCCTGGCACCGGCATGCCCACGTTCCCACCACGGTGCAGAAGGGCAAGCGGCTTCGGCATCCCCATGGTCCCTGAGAGACACTTCAGACTCTGAGGGAGAGGAAGAAGTCGGGACCAAAGGGCAAATCGCTACCACAGCTCTGGGGCTTCCCATGGCACCTCAGATGGGGGTATGGCTGCAAGGCCAATGGGCAGTCCCCTAGCAGTTTTGGGACACCTGGGGCTTCCCCTGGCTGTGGATTCATAAAGGTACTCCCTTTCCGGAGCCTCACTGCCACAGACATTGGTGATTGCCTAGTCGGCACTAAACTTAGATAGGGACTTGGACCAGGATGAGATCCTCACAGAAAGGGCTACACCACTCAGGGATGATGTGCCACCTTCATCTCTACCAGCCGCCTCCTCGCCAGACAAAGCAGTGGCAGGACCTTCCACAGCTGTCTCACTTGACAACTTCAGGGTCCACCAGGAACTGTTGAAACAGGTGGCATCGAACCTGGGTCTTAAGGTTGAGGGACAGAGGGAGCCCACGGATGACCTGTTTGGTGTCCTGGCAGCAGCAGCCCCATCCAGAGTGGCCCTCCCAGTCCATGAGGGAGTAGAAAAGCTAGCAAAGACCCTGTGACAGACTCCGGCCTCCTTATCTCTTACGTCCAAACGGGCGCATAAGAAACATTACATCCCCATGAAGGGGTTTGAATATCTGTATACCCATCTCTCTCCAGGATTGTTGGTGGTAACAGTAGCCAACGAAAGGGATAGGGAAGGACAGGCAGGTTCCGCCCCAAAGAATAAGGATGCAAAGAAATCGGACCATTTTGGGAGAAAAGTTTATTCTACGGCCAGCCTGCAGTTGTGTATATCTAACCAACAAGCCTTGTTGGGTAGATATTGTTAGAACATATAGCGTTGTTAGGAAAGTTCTCTGACTCCCTACCGCAAGCCTCTAAATAGGAATTCGAGGCCATCCTGGAAGAAAGTCAAGCAGCATCAAAGGCCTCTCTCCAGGCTGCCTCAGACACAGCAGACTCTGCGGCTAGAACCAGGGCATCCGCGATGTTGATGAGGAGGGCACCATGGCTCCAGTCGTCCGGTCTCTCATTGGAGGTCCAACAGTCCATCCAGGACCCCCCTTTCAATGGGTCAGCCCAATTTGCAGACCAGACAGACTTTAGGTTGCTTGGGATGAAAGATTCCAGGGTTACACTGCATTCCCTGGGGATTTACACCCCACCGTCCACTAGGCGGCACTTTAGACCTCAGCAACCACAGAGATTTGGAAGCCAACAGAGAAGATCCCTATTATAGAAGGAAGAACAAGGGATATAGGAGATGTCAAGGCCAGTCACTAGCTTTGACCACCTGAGCAGGTCCCAGCCACTACAACTCTGGGGCAAACAGAACATTTGAAGATGTGCCCAAGGGCGACCTAACAGTCATTTCCAAGAATCCAGTTCTTTCTTCGAGTGATTGCTCATATCCATTCCATTATAGGTGTGTGTGCGCCCCGTGCACAGATTCCCGGAACTTTTTCCCTTAGCAAGCCCTGCAGGGTCGGCTCAGGCGCCCCCCTGGAGTGCCGCGCTCATGCTGTGGTATATAGGGCGCTGCTGACCCCGCGGGCCCTCAGTCCCTTCTTTCTGCCGACTCCGACAATGGGGACAGAGGGTGGGTGTGGAATGGATACGAGCAACACATCTCGAAGAACAACAGTTACTGATAAGTAACCCTGTTTTTTCTCTTCGAGTGTTTGCTCATATCCATTCAATTATAGGTGATTAAATAGCCATACCTTGGAGGTGGGTAGGAGTCAGCGTTGAGCCGCTGTCGCCAGCACGGCTCTGCCGAAGCCTGCGACCTCTCTCGTGCACAAGAGGGTCATGAAACACGCCAAGGCCCTCTGGCAGACCCCCTGTTCCGTGGCCCCTACCTCCAAGGCTGTGGAAAGGAAATACTATGTCCCCAAAGAGGGTTTTGACTTCCTATATACCCACCCTGCCCCAGGAACACTGGTTGTTGACGCTGTCAACCAACGTGACTGACAGGGCGGCCAGGGCAGCACCCCTAAAGATAAGGACAGCAAGAAGCTGGACCTCTTTGGCCGTACGGTATACTCCACCACAGCACTGCAGCTACGAGTCGCCAACCACCAGGCGCTCATGGGGAGGTATAACCTCAACCTGGGGTCCTTGCTGCAGAGGTTCCAGTCGGGGCTGCCACCAGACCAGACTGCGGACTTTGCCACTTTGACCCAGGAAGGAGCGGTAGTGGCAAACGCGGCATTGCAGTTGGCTAGTGAAGCGGCCAATGCCGCCAGCAGGGTGATGGCTTCGGCCATCGTCATGCACCGCTGCTCCTGGCTGCAATCTTCAGGCTTATCCCAGGAGGTCCAGCAAGCCATACAGGACCTTCCGTTTGAGGGGCGGGACTCTTCTTTGATAAGACAGATGAGAAGCTCCGTATCCTGAAAGACTTGCGGGCCACCCTTAGGTCCCTAGGGCTCTACACCCCTCAGGCCACGAGACGCCAATCTCAGCCTCAGGCCCAGAGGCAACCACCGCCTCCTCCTAGGCCAGCCCCCAGACCCGCTCAACCCAGGAGGGGTCGGGATCGCTTCAGGGCGCCCAATCGCTGTGACCGCCAGGGGTCCTTGGCAGGGCCCCAGCAAGGCCCAAGCAAGGGCAACAATGGAAATAAACTGTTTTGACGGTGCACATGAGGGTGGCACTCCTTTATTGCCCCTGGATCTCTCCCAGGCTTTTGCCCACAGGCTTCGGCCCTTCTATGCCGAATGGGAAACCATCACCTCAGACCGCTGGGTCCTCGGCGTAGTCCTCAGGGGCTATGCCCTTCAGCTTACAGCTTTCCTCCCAGACTCTCCCCCTATCCAGTCCCTCTTCAGGGACCGCACTCAAGAGCAGCTACTCATACAGGAGGTCAACTCCCTCTTCTCACTCGAAGCAGTAGAAGAAGTTCCTCCACAGGAACGGGGGAGGGGATTTTATTCACAGTACTGGTGGAGGAACCCGGAGGACTTGGCTCCTTCAGTGACTCTCATAACAGACGCCTCAGATGTGGGATGGGGGGCCCACATCAGCAAAGACTTGAGTACCCAGGGGCTCTGGTCACTGGACAAAAGAGCCCTCCATATCAATGTCAGGGAACTGAGGGCAGTCCGCCTGGCCTGCAAGGTCTTCCTCAGGTTCCTGAAGGGCAAGATGATTCAGGTCCTCACGGACAATAAGACGGCCATGTTCTATATGAACAGGCAGTGGGAGCACGCTCCTCGGCTTTATGCCAGGAGGCTATGTGACTGGGACTTTGCTGTGAGGTACGACTTCCACGTCTCTGCCTCTCACCTCCCTGGGGTCAGAAACGATGAGGCGGACTGCCTCAGCAGGTCGTTCTTACCCCGCCACGATTGGTCATTGCACCAGGAGGTGGTAGATTCAATCTTCCGGAAGTGGGGAGCTCCCCAACTGGACTTGTTCGTGTCATCCTGGAACAGGAAATGCCCGAGGTTCTGTTCGCTCCGAGGTCGTGAGCCGGGCTCTCTCTCCAACACGTTCCTTCTAGACTGGACAGGGACCCTCACATATGCGTTTCCCCCCATCCCACTCCTACCCAAGGTCCTCTTGAAAATCCAGAAGGACAGAGCGGACATGATACTGATTGTGCCAGCTTGGCCGCAGCAGCACTGGTACAGCATGCTGCTCGACCTGTCCATCGATCCGCCGCTCCTGCTCCCAAAGCGCTTCGATCTGCTCTCCCAGGACCAGGGTCGCCTGCTGCACCCGGACCTGGACTCCTTC
Organism: Emydura macquarii macquarii; assembly: GCF_026122565.2. Taxonomy (NCBI): domain Eukaryota; kingdom Metazoa; phylum Chordata; order Testudines; family Chelidae; genus Emydura; species Emydura macquarii. The sequence continues at coordinate 20,673,393 of NW_027131485.1, read as the reverse complement.
CACCTGACGGCATGGAGACTCCATGGCTGACGGAGGGAGAGAGAGCCTGCTCCATACAGGTCCTGCTGGGCAGCAGAAAACCTTCCACCCAGGTGATGTACCAGGCGAAGTGGAAGCGTTTTACCGGTTGGGCAGAATCCCGGGGTATCCCACCGAGCTGTTCGCCCATACAGGCGATTTTGGAGTACCTACTCCATCTAAAGCTCCAGGGTCTAGAATTGGCCTCTCTGAAAGAACACCTGGCAGCTATCTCGGCCTTCCACCAGCCAATGGAAGGACGATCCCTGTTCTCTCACCCCATGTCAGTCAGGTTCCTCAAGGGGGTGGAGAGGCTATACCCGCAGGTCTGTGACCCAGTGCCTCCCTGGGTTTTGAACCTGGTCCTCACCATGTTGACAGGACCCCCCTTTGAGCCCTTGGCTACATGCCCACTGCTCGTCCTCTCTTGGAAGGTAGCCTTCCTAGTGGCCATTACATCAGCTAGGAGGGTCTCCGAGATAAGAGCTTTGACCTCGGAGCCCCCCTACATGGTCTTCTACAAAGATAAGGTCCGACTGAGACCCCACCCGGCTTTCCTGCCTAACGTGGTGTCTCAGTTTCATTATAACCAGGATATCTTCCTCCCCGTGTTTTTTCCTAAACCGCATAGTTCGGAGGAGGAGCGGAGATGGCACTCCCTGGATGTCAGACGAGCCCTGGCCTACTACATCGAGCGGACTAGGCCATTCCGGAAATCAACACAGCTGTTTGTGGCAGTGGTGGACCGGATGAAGGAATGTATATGATCAACACATCTCGAAGAACAACAGTTACTGGTAAGTAACCCTGTTTTTCCCCTCTATTTTCCTATCACCTTATTCTGTTCCTCCTGGCATGGACTATTATAACAGCAGACCATTGTGTTCTAAATACAGTAGCAGCTGGGTACACCCTTCAGTTCACCTCACTCCCAGCTCCCCACCCACCTTCCCTGTCCCTCTTTAGGGACCTGTCTCACGAGCAACTCCTCACACAGGAGATACAAGCACTCCTGCAGGTAGGTGCCGTAGAAAAGATTCCTTGGGAGCTGGAAGGAATAGGGTTATATTCCTGCTACTTTCTGATCCCAAAGCCAAAAGGGGGTCTGAGACCCATTCTGGAACTGTGAGGCCTCAACAGGTATCTCAAGAAGTTGAAGTTCTGCATGGTCTCTCTAGCCTTCATCATCCCCCTCTGGATCCAGGTGACTGGTATGCCGCCCTCGATTTGAAGGATGCCTATTTTCATTTCTCTATCTTCCCAGGCCCCAGAAGATTCCTACACTTCGTAGTTGGAAGGCGGCACTATCAGTTTACCATGCTCCCCTTTGGCTTGTCAATAGTACCATGCATGTTCACTAAGTGCATGGTGTGGTAGCAGATTACCTCAGACGGTGTGGCATACAAGTCTGTCCTACCTGGACGACTGGCTCATCAAGGGCCACTCGAGACCGCAGGTCCAATGGAGAATCAAAGTTATTTGGACCACCTACCAGACGCTAGGCCTATTAATAAACGAGAAAAAAATCAATGCTCATACCAATCCAAAGGATAGAGTTTATCGGTGTGGTCCTGGATTCAACCAAAAGCCAGAGTGTCTTTAACAGAAGCCAGATTTCTGGCCATGTCGGACGTCATACCCAAGTGTCAACCCACCCTCTCACAACGGTGAGAATATGTGTCTACTGGGTCACATGGCAGCCTGCACCTATGTGGTCTGGTACACCAGTCTGCACCTCAGACCTCTGCAGATGTGGTTGGCGTCAGTGTACCCCCATCCAGGTATCACCTGGACACAGTCATCACCATTCCCCTTCATATGCTTACCTCCTTATAGGAGTGGACAAGGCCTCAACACGTACTCAGAGGAGTGCCATTCACAGCCCCGCATCCAATGGTGTCACTGGTATCAGATGCCTTGGAGTTAGGGTGGGGAGCCCACCTAGGTTCCCTAAGAACTCAAGACCTCTGGGCCAAGGATGAGCTAACATTGATATGCAATGTCAGGGAACTCAGGGGAATCCAGCTGGCCTGCAAGATGTTCCTGCCCCATTTCACAGACAATATGGCCTTGATGTATTATATCAACAGACAAGGGGGAGCCAGGTCCCCTACCCTCCGTGAGAAAGTGATATGTATGTGGAATTTTTGTATTGGCCACGTTATTCACCTGGAAGCTGTGTATCCCCGAGGCATCAAGAACACATTAGCAGATTACCTCAGCAGATCCTTTTGTTCTCACCATGAGTGGTCACTGCACCTGGAAGTAGCCACAACCATTTTCTAGAGGTGGGGCATTCCCCGAGTGGACCTATTCACCACCAGGGGAAACAGGAAGTGCGAGCAGTTCTGTTCTATGCAAGGGCGAGAGAATGGCTTGATATCAGATGTTTTTCTCCTGCCATGGTCAGGCGACCTCACGTATGCCTTCCCACTGGTCCACAGAGTCCTCATAAAGATCAAGAGAAACAGGGCTTGGGTCATCCTGGAGGCCCCAGCATGGCCCCAACAACATTGGTTCAGGGTGCTTTCTCGAGTTCTCCGTAGCCTACCCCTGGACAATTCCATTGTGACCGGACCTTCTCTTCCAGGATCACAGCCAGCTGCTCCACCCAAACCTAACCTCACTGCACCTGATGGCGTGGATGCTCCATTGAACCTGGAAGAGTGGTCCTGCTCAGCATAAGTCCAACAGATTCTGTTGGGAAGCCGGAAGCCTTCCACCAGGGTGTCTTATTTGGCCAAGTGGAAGCGCTTCACCTCCTGGGCGGCCCTTCACAACATCTTGCCTTCTAAATCATCCATCCAAGCTATCTTGGAGTACCTGCTCCATCTGAAGCAAGAAGGGCTGGACTTGTAGTCACTTAAAGTACTCTTAGCGGCCATGCCATTACAAGATAGGAGACTTTTCTTGCATGGGATGATGACCAGATTTCTCAAGGGCCTAGAAAGGGTCTTTCCACAGGTGAGAAACCCAATTTCCCAAAGGGATCTGAACCTCGTCCTCTCCAAGCTCACAGGTTCCCCTTTTGAGCCCCTGGCTTCCTGCATCTATTGTGGGAAGTGGCCTTCATGGTAGCGATCACATCAGCAAGGAAAGTCTCGGAGATTAGGGCTCTGACCTCTGAACTCCCTTATACAGTTTTCTACAAGGACAAAGTACAGCTGCGTCCACACCCGGCATTCCTGCTGAAGGTGGTGTCCCATTTCCATGTAAATCAGGATATTTTCCTTCCGGTCTTCTTTCCAAAATCCCACAATTTTAATGAGGAGAGACACCTCTGTACTCTTGATAATAGGAAGGCTGTAGCGTTCTACATCGACAGAACCAAACATTTTTGTAAATCCATGCAACTCTTTGACGTGATTGCTGAAAGGATGAGAGGTGTCATCTCAGAGGATCTCATCCTGGATCACTGCCTGCATACGAGCATGCTATGAGCAGGCGGGAGTCGCTCTTCTGGCCTCCTTGACGGCCCACTCGACAGGACCTCGGGCTTCGTCAATGGTCTTCCTGGCTTAGGTCCCAATCCAGCACATCTGTAGAGCCACAATCTGGTCTTCAGTGCATACTTTTGCGTCCCATTATGCTATTACGCAGCAGGCCAAAGAAGATGTGGGTTTTGGCAGAGCAGTGTTGCAAACAGCACGTCCATAAACTCTGGCCCATCTCCAAGGGTACTCCTCGTAAGTCACCTAATTGGGAATGGACATGAGCAAGCACTCGAAGAAGAAAGGATGGTTACTTACCTCATAACTGTTGTTCTTCAAGATGTGTTGCTCATGTCCATTCCACAACCCATCTCTGTCCCCTCTGTTGGAATTCTGACAACAAGGAACTGAGAGGGAGGGGGGCCAGCAGCACCTAATATACTGGTACATTCGTGCAGCACTGCAGGGGGTGTTAGAGCCGGCCCTATGGATACCACTATGCGAAATATTTCCGGCACCAGTACATGTGGCACACACACACCTACTTAGGAATGGACATGAGCAATACATCTCAAAGAACAACAATTATGGGGTAAGCAACTCTTCTTTTCTTTTACTTCAGTGGGAGTTGAACCTATGTAAGGGCTATAGATCAGACCATATACTAGTAACATGATAAGCTGCAGCATAGACTTGGCGAATGAAATTCTAAGACTGTAAGTATTATGGAATGGGGCAGTGTCATTGTATGTGTTACAGTATACAGCACAGGAAGGCATTGATCATGATTCGGGCCTTCATGCCCTTATTCACTATATGCTGTGTATTTGCAAAGACTTTTAAAGATATTTTAGATTCTGTCGTGTGCATTTAAAAAAAAACAACAAACTTTTGCAAGACCATGCCACGTAGTTCAGACAAACGCCACTACTTACATGATCCAGGATAGGCCTACATCAAATGCCAGTGGCGTTCCATAGTGGTTATAACATGAGCTGAAAATTGCATGCTGAGTATCACATTGTGGGAGCCAGTGGTTTATGCAGCTGGGGGGATCTAAGTGCCAACTGCCTCTTCTTGTCCATGTTTTTTTTGTCTAATGGTGATCAAGGAGGAAGGAAGACACGTGAAAAAGAGACCACATGGCCTCTACAATATATCTTAGTGTAGGCAAGATTGCAGAAATAGTTTCAAATTATGGATTTTTTTTAATCTGAGTTGCAGAAATTCAGTGTTGTAGAGCATGAAGAAAAAACTGCCTCAATTTAAGCACACATGAAAATGTTCTCTCAGCTACAATAGTTGTAAACCCTTTTCAGCTTCTTCAAGAGATTCTTCTAGCAATATTTATTCCCTTATTGTTTGTATGGAGGTGTGTCTGTATTGATGTAGCGTATCCCAGTGAATACTAATTACAGTCGGCAAGGTAACTAGTGAGATAAACACTAGTCATTGAAACAACATAAACTAGAATGTTTTGAATAAAATACTTTAGTTATTTGCATTTGATAATGCACACATCGTGTTTTCTTGAGAAGGAGCATACAGATGCAGCTCACAGACAGAAGCTTGAAGATGGGGTTTAATAAAAGAAAAGACGCTTGAAAATGGACACTAAGAAGATTTATTTAAAGTTATGCCTCATAGCGAAAGCTCATATGAATGCAGAGTTAATAAATGGAAAAACTCCTTCTGCAATGATAGTGTAACAAGTCCCTGGTATGGCTCCAAATACAGACATGTATAAAAAAGAAAATTAGACCGGAATAGTTGTGGGAGCTCAATACATGGACATCAGAAGTGCCTTTAAAATAATTAATACTAAATTGTCATTATTGGTTAATCTAGTGGTAGCACTGGCTATTCAATTACTGGCAATATAACTATACCCATATGTAAGTACATTATTAATCTTTACCAGTTATCCCTTTTCTTGTATTTGGAAGATTCATTAATTAGAAAGTAATATAGAAAGATATTCTTTTCTGTGCTTTATGCACTTTGAGGAGGTGTGTCCTATTTGTGTTTGCAGGGGCAGTTTTTTACTGCTGATGAGAACAATAACCAAATCATACAACTTGTCCACTGTCAGTATCCTTGGATATCTTTCAGACCAGCACACAGTACAGAGACAGCACCTGTTGTACTGATGGGTGATCTCTTCCTGACCATAGACGGGGGATATGATTCATGCTCATCTTCCTGAACTTCTCTATAGTATTTGATAGTGTTGATCACCAAATGATGCCGTTGTGCCTCCAAGAGATAGTGCTGCAACTGAGATCAGTGGCAGCTGACCAGTTGAAGCTGGAACTTCTTTTGGTTTAAGTGGGACGGAGTGATGGCAAGTCATTCTCAATGAAGTTCCCTTGATTTTGCAACATACTGCTTCTCTTAGTCAATCAAAGCCTGGAATTATTACCCTACCAAATATACTGTAAACCCATGTAGTTTCTCAGATGTTTGAGGAAGAGACTATTTGAAAGTTTTTTGGGATAGTATTCAGATGGTTTTGAGGTGTGAGGTTGTGTGTTGGGTTTTTATGGGGATTATTATTACTGCAGTAAATTCAAAACGTAAGCAATTTATTTTGCTACTTTTATTGGTATTTTGATGTAGGTTTAAAATATTGTAATAGTACTCAGAACTATATGGATGGGTTGCTAACTTTTGGGCACCAATTTAAAATGAAATAGAGACGTTTCTTTATCTAGGATTTTGTTTGTAGAATTAACTGAAAATAATTGATATAAAATGTTGGCATTTGGCTGTTAGTAGACCTGATCATGAGATATTGGCCTTAGGGACCAAATTCATACTCTATAATATGGCTGAAATATAGTTGAAAAGTCTCTGTTTCCAGAATGATGCTTTCAACAAAATTGCCTAAGTTTTGTTTGTTTCCTCAAATATACAGTGTTCAGGTGTATGCCAAAACATATTTGTTATAGATCATAATAACTTTTGGAGATGAGGATTATTTGGATGCCAACAGGAAGGATGAGGAAGATGCAAGATGAGGAATATTTGAAACATAAAATATAATCTATATTTTTATGTCTTACTGCTGCAGATCCAAATATAATAGGATATGTTACCTCAAAGCAGGGACCTCTGACCACCAGCTGTCTCCTTCGTTATATTGTTTTTACAGATAATCACTGTTCAATATTTATGTTATATTTATTTAATCTTTTATTATAAAGAAGAGATGCATCCATTTGACTGACTGACTGACTGTGATATAACTAATTCCATTCTGTGCTGTTAATACTGAAGTTTGGACTGCTCCAGTTTTATAACTATTTCTCGGTTTATTTTTATTACTCTTTTTAGTTACAGGATTGAAAAAACTTGTGTCTGTATATAGCTGAAACTCTTTTTGCTTGTAGCAATTATTAACAGCAAGCTGCTAATTTTGTAAGTGAGAGGCAGTCACGTCCATATTCTTTGGAAAACAATATTATCCTATAAATGGCAATCATTCTATTTCTGCTCATTACTCTTACTTCTATTGTAAGGAAATATAGAGTTAATTATTATTCTTGGAAGCAAATATTGATTCTTTACATTAATTTTTCTGTATCAAGAAAGAATTGTATTGTATATATTCATGCTGTGACATTCCCCTGGTGCAATCTGGACTGGTGAATTGCTGTGTCATCCCAATCCCCCACTCCTGGAGCCTTCTTACTTTGCTGTGCTGTGAGAACCCCTGCTCCTGAGCTGTTCACGCACAACCTCCAACATGTAAGCAACTCCCAACTAAGTGAGTGAGTGCTTCTAGCCAGCCACTCCTTGGATTACACAACAGATTGACATTAGCAACCACCCCCAGTCCCAGGTACAACCCTACAATCCTGCATCTTACAATGTTCAGCTCCGAGTGCTTAATAAGATAAGCTGTTGTGTGTCAAACTTTGTCCTAATCAGTTAGTTAATGGTGCTTAAATACGTGGTGTAGTTATTTCCCTCTTGTAAGAGACTAGAGACAATACTACTTTAGTAGTCTAGTCTTTTTTTCCCTCCGGGAACATGGGAATTAAGATGCCATAAGAATGGCCATACTGGGTCAGACCAATAATCCATCTAGCCCAGTATCCTGTCTTCCAACCCTGGCCAGTTCTTCAAAGGAAATGAACAGAACAGAGCAATCAAGTGATCCATCCCCTATTGTCCAATGGTTTAGGGACATCCAGAACATGGGGTTGCCTCTCGGGCCATCTTGAGCAATACCCATTGATGGACCTATTCTCCATGAACTCATCTAATTCTTTTTTGTACCCAGGTATGGTTTTTGCCTTCACAACATCCCCTGGCAATGAGTTCCAGAGGTTGACTGTGTGTTGTGTGAATAAGTACTTCCTTATGTTTATTTTAAACCTGCTGCCTATTAATTCTACTGGGGGCCTCCTAGTTCTTGTGTTTTGTGAAGGGTAAATATTATTTCCTTATTCACTTTCTCTACACCATTCATGAGTTTATAGACTTCTGTCATATCCTCTCTTAGTCATCTCTTTTCCGAGCTGAAAAGTCCCAGTCATTTAAATCTTTTCTCTTATGGAAGCTGTTGTTCCATACCTTATCATCATTTCTGTACCTTCTCTGTACCTTTTTCATTTCTATTGTATCTTTTTTGAGATAGGGACAACAAGAGCTGCGTACAGGGTGTGGGCGTACCATGGATTTATATAACAGCATTATATTTGTTGTCTTATTATCTATCCCTTTCCTAATGGTTCCTAACATTGTTAACTTTTTTACTGCTGCTGCATATTGTGTGGATTTTTTCAGAGGACTATCCACAATGACTCCAAGATTATTTCTTGAGTGGTAATAGCTAATTCTGACCCCATCATTTTGTATGTATAGTTGAGATTGTTTTCCAATGTGCGTTACTTTGTATTTATCAATATTGAATTTCACAGTCTGTTTGGACTTAACTATCTTGAATAATTTTGTAACATCTGCAAATTTTTCCAACTCACTGTTTACTCCCTTTTCCAGATCATTTATGAATATGTTGAACAGTACCGGTCTTAATACAGATCCCTGAGGCACACCACTATTTACTTCCCTCCATTTTAAAAACTGATAATTTATTCCTTCCTTTTGTTTTGTATCTTTTAAGCAGCTGCTGATCTATGAGAGGACCTTCCCTTTTATCCCATGACTGGTTAGTTTGCTTAAGAGCCTTTGGTGAGGGAGCTTGTCAAAGGTTTTCTGAAAGTCCTAAGTACCCTATATCCACTGGATCACCCTTGTCTGCATGTTTGTTGACCCCTCAAAGAATTCTAGTAGATTGGTGAGGCATGATTTCCCTTTATAAAAGCCATGCTGACTCTTCCCCTGACAATTCATGTTCATCCATATGTCTTATCATTCTGTTCTTTACTATAGTTTCAACCAATTTGCCTGGTACTGAAGTTAGGCTGACTAGCCTGAAATTGCCAGGATCACCTTTTTTAAAAATTGGTTTCACATGAGCTGTCCTCCAGTCATCTGCTACAGAAGCTAATTTAAGTAATAGGCTACATACCATAGTAGTTCTGCAGTTTTATCACTGAGTTCCTTCAGAACTCTTGTGTGAATACCTTATGGTCCTGGTGACCTATTACTGTTTAATTTATCAATTTGTTCCAAAAGCTCCTCTACTGACACCACAACATGGGACAGTTCCTCAGATTTGTCACCTACAAACAATGGCTTAGGTGTGGGAATCTCCTTAACGTCCTCTGCAATGAAGACAGATTCAAAGAATTAATTTAGCTTTTCCGCAATGGCCTTGTCTTCCTTGAGTGCTCCTTTAGCATCTTGGCCCCACTGATTGTTTGGCAGATTTCCTGCTTCTCTGTCATGCTGGTCATAGCTCATCTGCTAATATTTAGGTTGTTTATTTCCCCCTCCTTCTAATACTGCACTATGAGTTCTAGAAATCTTTGCTCCCAAAGGTTTTACTTTCATGTGTGATTGAAAGAAGAACCTTCAGGATCTCCAGATCATTGATCTTTTTCAAATTGTGAAACACATCATAGTGGAGAGATTGCTTCCTAGAGCATTACCCCCGTCAACGTTCCAGTCAAGTACAAAAGTAATTGGATATTTTGTCCTTTTTGAAAAATATTAATCAAACAGTCTACTTCTTGTCTTACTTTAATTTCCTCCTCCAATATGTTCTGTTCCTCTTTTCCCGCATGCTTCTCTGCCATCTGGCCACCTTCTCCAAAACACATGTTGTCCAGCTGTCTGGTTCCTTTGTCCCATGTTTCTTGTAATAGTTATTCTAAAACTTTTCACTTTTTTTCTTTATTATTTTCTCTCATTTATTGTATAGAACTATATCATCTCTCCATCTCCTTTACTTTATGAATGTTAAATTCCTTTAACTTTTCTTCATACTTCAGAGAATTGCCAAGTCTGTAGGCCAAATTCTAGTTTGTGCTCCATCCTCTTTATACAGATTAGGTGGTGCAAAGAACTCTTAGCTGGTGTGGAACTGGCTCCTCACCCTAGAATAGGCAGTGTTCATTTGAGGGAGGAAGCATGCTGGGAACTTGGTAGAACTCTGCTTCTCCTGTCCTCTACTAGCATAACTTAGAACAGGTTAGGTGAGGCAGCACAGACTCACAGAGCAATTAATTGGCTCCTTGATGGCACTCCCATCTCCTGCAGTGAAGAGTGCTTGATGTGGAGGAGAAGATAGCCCTTTATCTTTTTTGTTGCTCTTTTTTGCATGGAGCAAATGTTTTATTAATATTTTAATGAAGTGCTCAAAATTGCACAAAGCATCTTTGAATGAGGCCAGACAGTTTATTACCTCTAATCTTACATTCCCACCATCATATTGACCTTTTTTGCTGCAGCCTTGCAGTCTGTCATTCATTATCACTATCCAGTTATGGTCTGTAATTTTCTCCAATGCTGACTTCAAACAGACATTCTCCTGATTTGTATTTTTGTTTATCTCATGCTGCAGTTAATAACTCCATATTATTCTGTATTTTTCTCTTTCTGTATGCCAAGTTTTAATCTTTTAATGCCATGACTAGTTTAAATGTTGTTAACATTAAAATTGTCATAAAACTTTCTTAATACCATTTGTTATTAGCTTTATGTAAACATGACATTTTGCAAAAAGAGACTGCATTCTACTTGATCTTTTATGGAGTGGAAGAAGCTGTTGCCTTCTCTAGAACAATTAACGGAAGGAACAAATATAGGGGGATAGTATGTGCCTCAAATCTAGGACATGAATATCAGTTCTGGTGCTTTCCATATGGATGAAGTAAGCAACATCTTTTCAGCATGCTTTTTTTCCTGGCTCTCCCACAAGTGACTTACATTACTCCTTCCTCCCACCCTCCAAATGGATTATTTAGCGGAAAAATGCTCTTTTCTGCAGGAATGTAAGTTTCCCTGCAGTAAGTTTCCCTAAAGTTTTCTAAAATACTTTTGGTAAAAATACTCTGTTTTAAAGGAGAGATTAAATATCATACCCTAGAACACAAATGATTAGATATAGTATAAACTTGCTTTTAGATCTTATTAGATTCTGTAGGAAGGTTACTGACTCTAATTTAGGTTGACTATCTATACCTTATTTTTATGGTTCCCTTTATTTGGTGCGTCATGTATCATATAAAATCAGTATCATAGACACTCTTCTGTATTTCTGCAATAATTATGTAGATGACCATACTCTCTATCAATTTTACAATTTTGAATAATGAATATAAAACACTGTCTTCCATTTCTTAAAAATATTTATTTTTCCTTATAGTAGTCTCTCTTTCCTTAAAACATATGTGATCACCTGACTTACCTAAATTGGAAATAACATCTGAAAAAGTTCTGAATCTGAATCTTGTCCATATGATATTTTCCTGGCAAAGTAATTGCAAGTCCAGCCATTCAAGCTTATCATGGCAATTTACCCTACTTATATGTAAATATATCAGGGTATTGTGATAAATATCTTAATTTCAGTGCTTTGCACTCCTTCCTGTTCTTAGGAAAACAGACAATAAGCCCTTTTCTCTTTTACTCTCCAGTCATACTCATTCTGTACTGAAATGTAAGCTGAGATAATAATAAAGCAGATTACCCTCATTAGTAAATGAGTTTGCAGAAAAGGAAATGTCATAACTTAATTTATTTGGCACTTCTATGTGACCTTTCATCTTCAGTACTGTTATCTTTCAAAATGCTTATGGCTGGAAGCTAAGGAATGACCAATCATATTTTTTTCCTTTTACTTTATAGGCTTTGTGTGCGTTGAGTGTTCAGTAATGAGGATTCTTCTGTCTAGTTACTGGGGATCCTTACACCAGAGTTTTATTCCACCACACTTAATTTTTCATTTATTTTTTTTATTTATCTGAGAGAACAGCACTGAGGATTTAGTCAACTTTAGAGAAATAATATGTATGTTTTCATACTACATATACCATTATTTCAAATGCTTGGTATTAGAGCTAGGCATTAGAAGGTTTAAAGGGTGAAGTTAGGACATTCATGTTTTCAAGAAAGGTTTAATTCTTAGTACTCTCCAAATTCAAATAGTGGCCATTGCCGTGGTTTCATAGAGCCCATCAGTTTCTGCATATAGACTGCCGAAAAATGTGTTAAAAGTTTTCGCTAAATTACACTTGCTGTCTTTTCTAAATAGTTTGTTGTTCCCTGAATGCTTACAAACTTAAAATAAGTCTAAAATACTGTAAATTGTCTTTAATTTTGGTAGCCTGCATTCTAGCATCAGAATTACAAAATAATATCTGTAAACACTCCTCTTTTCTCAGTTCCATGCAACTAAAGGGCAATGCCATAGCCCTCTCCCCCATGGTAAATCCTAGGTAATGGGGAGAGAGTACCCAGGATACTAAGGCTATATTTAGTTTCCCCTTTATGTCCCCTGGGAGGGGACATTTATGGGATATAGCCCATTAAATTTGCAGAGCCAGAAGATCCCAGGTGCTACCATAGTATAAATAAGTGCTGCAGTGAACAGCCTAATAGAGCTGCAACTAGGTTTTTAATTTACGGTTTTGCAGAAAAATAGTTGCATAGGTGGAACTCAAGAAAAACAATTTTTTTATATTTGTGATTCAGATTATGCAAAGCAGAATAGCACCAGTTCTATAGTAGTAGAACATCTATTTCAGTTGAGGTACTCAATTTACACTATGTTGTAAGCAGAATTGGTCTCTGTACACACATGCAATGAGAACTATTACATTTGCATTTTGAAATATTCGAACTTGCAACCTCAGTATCACCCAAGTGTAGTTTTTTTCCATTACAGATCTGCTGTAGTGTTCTAATTCAGCAGTCTCAGATGTGCCTTGACTCTTTGTGACAGCAACATGGAGCTCAACATTTATATTTCCTGAGGTTTTGTGAACATTTCTATTCTCTCCCTGTTCCCTTCCCCGTTATGATCTGTGCACTTATGCCCAAAAGCATTTGGTACTTGGGTGTATTTTGTGTGTTGTTAAATCTGACTCTATTCATCAGTAGTTTGGTCCAGATGTGTGGCTAAGGTTGAAGAGCAAATGTATGTATGTCGTATACTCGGCTCAGAATCGTACTCTGCTTTTCACTTTGAATTTCATTCATGTAAGCCCAAAAGCTGAGGGAAAGCACGGTGGGTGTGGAAATCCTCACCAGCCCTGGGGGCGGGGGAAAGGGTCACTCGGCCTGGTTTCGGGTGGGTCATGACCCTGGCCTGGCATAGTAGGGACTAGGACAGAGCGGCTGCACCCGCAGCAGCAAGACGGAAAGAACATGCGCTGCGTGACACTTTCCCCCCTCGCTCGGGAGGAGGCAGCGGCGGGTGTAAACGAAGGATCGAGTCCTCCGGTGCCCCCCGAAGTGAATAGCCAAGTGTGATGGGTGGCAAAGAGCTGCACTGACTATGACACGCAGCGCCTCCACCCCCCCGCTCCCTCACCCCAAGGCCAGGCCTCTGCCAACCAGCTGCAGCAGCCACAGGCAGGCTGCGTCGCGGTGCGCGCCTGCCGTGTGGGGACTCCCTGGGAGAAGGGGTGGGACTGTGGGAGTGGGAAGCAGAATTTAGGAGGAGAGAAGGACCCGGATGGAGGAGCCCGTCCTCTCCTCCGCCCTCACGTGCAAGGCGGCCACGCACTGACTCCCCCGCCCCCTCCAGCCGCAGGACAACGATCTGGGCGCGCAACCCGCATCCGAGGGAGGTCTCGGCCACAAAGCTCGCGAGAGGACATGTCCGCGGCGGCAAGAGAGGGTGAGTGAGGGGCGGACGGGCAGCTACTGCTAGGCGCTTCCATGTGGGGTCCGCGGGGGAGGGCATATCATGTGACCGGGGATTATTCCCCTCCCCCGCCCCCTTACTAAGGGACGGTAGCAGTCGCTGCTGGGCGGGGTGCCCTGCTGAGGGTCAGGCTGAGGCAGTGCCAGGGCAGGGATGTGTCTGGGGTTGGGCTGCACTGCGGTGTTAGTGGCAGCGAGGCAGCTGCCTGGCCCCTATGAAGATAGCTGCTGCGTGCAGTCTCTCTCCAGAGATAGCTGCCTTCTAGTGGGAGGCCGTGCGACCCCATACAAAGGCCTGTGGAGGCCGATGGTATGGGGGGCAGCAAACCGCGCATCCCAGCCATGGACAGATGCCTGGATGCGGTGCCAGAATGAGACCGTTTCCTGTGTAAAAGCAGCAGATCCATTGAAAACGGAACTCAGTTCACTGTGTTGTGGGGTTGAGGGCTGGATGAGTTGGGCCTTCTAGAAGCTGTCCAGCACCAGGTGAAGGGGAGCAATGAGATGCTTGCAGCTCAGATTTTGTACAAAATTTAATTTTGGGGGGGTCTGTAAAGTTTACATGATTTCTATCAGATATACTGGGCTTGTCCACACAGGGAAATTGAGCTGCAAAAGCATACAGGTGTCACTATAGTTGCACCAACCTCTCCCACTCTTCGTCCGGAATAAGAGTACTTTTTTTTCTCCTTTAGTTTATGTAGTCTTCAGATGTGGCATTCTTATTCTGGAATAAAAAGGGTTTTACTGGTATAATTATACAGTTAAAGTTATGCCAGTAAATTTCCCCATGTAGAAAAGCCATTTATGCTCTAGTTTGATCACAAGTTGTTGGGCTAGATTCAGGAATCATTGGCTGAAATGCAGGTACTTTGTTACACAAGAAGTTAGACTAGATCTTTGCAATGACTCCATTGGGCCTTAAAATGAATGGAAGAGAGAGATTTGTCTTGTTTAAAGCATAGGACTTGGAGTCAGGATATCTGGTCCTGATTACCCAAATCACATAACTGTTCCTTTACGTGTACTTAACCCTTGCACAAGTAATAATACCTACCTGTTTCACGGGAGACAGGTCGGGATGGAAAGTCTTGATTCCTTATTTTTAGGTGCTTTGAGATCGTTGGACTTTTGTGCGGCTGGGATTTGGTTAATCAGCATTGTATATAAAATAAATAAATATATGCAGTTTAAAATTTGTGGAAGATTTTGGGAGTCTCTGCCATGGAAGGAACAATATAAATAGTTCTATTACAAAAAAAATTGCCATACATACATTTGTTAAATTTGGCTTAGACATTCTTGTGCAACTTTGTGTTCACTTTTAATAAATTTTCCTTCATGTGCTTGAGAAACCTGACTATACAAATTACACTCATCCAGTCATTGAAGATAAATAATACTATGTGACTTTTGTGACCAGTCACAACTAGCAATGCAGTTTAAATAGCAAGCTGTACAGTATACAAAGTCCAAAGAATAATTTGTTGAATAATGAAGTAAATATGAGAATCACTGTCCATTCTTGAACATTTCATAAACAGTTAAAACACTTTGAAATTATAACAAATTTGCTCAGCTCTCATTAGTATGTATAAAATACTTAGACAGAAATACTAATCAGTCATGTTAAAATGTTTTATTACTCAGTACTTCAAGTACAGTGTGTATTTTCATTTAAGTTTATATATAAAGGGAGCTGTGGTTCTTCCTTAACATTAGATAGGTTTCCTTTTCAGATGGAAAAATGCCCAACATTTGAATTAATAAAACTGTTGTTTTGGAGACTTCATGAAGTTCTATTTTAATGTTTGATGTTCAGTCTAGTTCTGTTTTGGATTTGTTCGATTCCATATACTTGGCTTCTGCTAAATAACATGTTTGTGCGTGATACAGCTTATGTTCAGAATTTGACACCGTCAGTGCAAGTTTTTCTTACATCAGTTTACAACAAACTGTATAGAAGTTAAGGGTGCCCAGCACTTTGCCGGAGGTCCTCTACCTTTCAGAATTGGGCTGTGTCTGAGGAAAGTTAGAGAAGTTAGCCATTTAAAATTAGACTGGACAGAATGCTAGAAAAGAAGCTTGAAGGAGTAGTCCTATGATGGCTGGGAGATTATAAAAATATAGGTCTTTTTGATCTCTAATGTGTAAGATTCTATTAATTTAATCAGTGCAAGAATTTGAGAGGTGAGTATTAGTATATTAATGTTCACTCCATTTTTAGGTTTTATTTGAATTTAAACATTCAGTAAATCAAATAACTTATTTTGCAAAACAATCCAGCAATCACAATGGAGTCTTGGATAGCGGAATGATAATAAATCATTACAGTGTAACATTTGAAAAGGGAATATATTTATTTTGAAAACTGTAATGTAGATTAAGTAAATGTTTAGGGATGGGTAAAGGACACAGTACTCCAGAGATTGTGTTCTAATATATAATACCTCCATTCTCATTCCTCTTCTCCAGCTCCTTTTTTTCCCTAACCACTAAAGCCCACATACTATCATCTTTGTTGCCCTTTTTTTAATCTGCCTTTATAAATCTAACCCTTCTTTCACTTGTAGGGATAATAATTAATAATTTAAAAACTTTAACCTTCACAAACATGATTTTTAAAAAATGAATGTAATTGTCAAGACTCGTGCATTGCAAACCAGAACAACAGCATGATCTTACAGTCTTAGGTCTGAGACCTTTCACACAGACCTGATTACAGGATGGAAGCCAGAGTTGGTGAACTTTGTAATTAGCAAGATCTACATACAGTTGAAGCACCATTTAACACCTGTAACCTTTAAGATAATATTTTCAGAGCTAACCTGTGGATTTAGCTGCACAATTCCTGTTAATGTTTGTGTGTGTGTATTATGATATTTTATTTTAAGTCACACATATTTCATTCATTGTCATAGCAAAAGTCCCAGAACACAAGTACCAGCATTCTTTTTTCCTTTGAAATGCTAGATTCTGAGAAATTTCTACAGTGAAAATTCTGTTTTGCCTACTAGATTGAACATGCTCCATAATCTTCCCAAGTCTATGCAAGAGCAGAGGCTACTCCTAGGTCTGGGCAGATACCTAAAAGAAAACTATGTATGCCAAGTGCCCAAATCTATCCCTTCCCAAAGCAAAGTAAAATAAATTCAGCCCAATTGCCAGATATCAGTTGTCATAGCAAAAGTTCCAAAACACAGCCACCAATTCATTTATTCATTCATTCATTCATACTGGGAATCTGTAACCCCCTATGTATGTTTTGATTATAAAAGAAAGAAGTAATAGTCTAGCTGAAAAGTTTCAGGTGTAAAAACATTCCAACTCTGAGGGATTGTGCACAATCTGAATTCAAATTCTCAATCAAGATTTCATAGTAAGGTCAGACTTGAAGTCTTGCATGTTATATCGTAGCTATGGAAAAAGGAAAAAAGAGAACCTCTGGGATTGGTCTCTGTTAGATTTAACTGGAATGACAAATGATCATAGTATATGGTGAGACCTGTTATTCGGATTTGAGTGCACTGAAATTAGTTTTACTATGTAAATATGTAATTCAATAAGATATTTTCACATCACAAAACTAAGAAACTAGAACTTGGGTCTAATTCACTTGCTCAGAACAGCTTGTAGGATCAGGGTCTTGGTTTGTAATTTGTAATGCTTTTTCGTTGGATTTGTTTTTAAATACATATATAGATTTAAACATATAGTTCTTGTAGAATTATTTATAACCTGTAATTTTTAATTTTAATGTCAAATATATTGTAAATGTGTTGAAATACAGAATATAAAAGGGAGACACAATTTTAAATATTAGTATTAAGGTAAGTCAAATGTTGTGTTTTGTTTAATTTGGGGAACAATTTTATGTTTCAGAGCTCAGTAATTTCCTTTATTGCACACTATAGTCTTCCAAACAGCGCTAATGTGTAATTCCTATCAAGTAGAACTTAAGGGGATACTCATTAAATTTAATTTAATATCTTACCACTGTCTGAAAAGTTTTATGTACTGCTCTTCAAAGTAACACCTAAGTTTACTATAATTGAAATAGATTGTAAAGGGGAAAAAGTGTGTTTTACATTTGTCAGCACTTTATATATAATCAGGACTCCAGATTTATTCAGAACTCTTTCAGTACTTTGCTATGGGAACTTTGGCATGTTACTTAAATCTCTGTGTATTCAGTTTACTTGGCATAACTAGAATAATATTTATCTACCCTACACAGGTGTGGTGATACTTTCTTAAAGTTAGTGAAGTGTTTTGATCTCATCAGATGAAAAGTGATATAGAAGTGCAAGTTTTATTAACAATGATTATAAAATAAAATGTTGGTACAGGCTTCAGTCTATTTATTCACTTCCAAAATAGCACCAAAGCTCTAAACATTCATGCATTAAAAACAACAACAACAAAAAAAAAACCTTATGTACAAGACCAGGTATCTTTTTTGTTCTTATGGGTTATTGGTTACATTGCATGAAATTGTGTTATTGGCAGAACACTAGTTTAACAAATCTTGGGAAAACAAGGGACTTGAGCAATTTATTAAAAGCAAGGAACTTACAGGAAAAAAGTGCAGTTAAACATGTCTTGAATTCCCTAATTACATACTTCAGTTGTTAAATTGTTACAGAAAAGAAAAAGGAGTTGTTATTTGAATGAAGAGAGAAACGTAGCTTTGTCACTGTTGACTATAAGGGTGTTTCAGATGTACAAGGCAGCATGACTAATTTTAATTTGGAAAAAAGAGAAGCATTGGTAGAGTATAGAGAATAGGATGAGAAAGTGAAGATGAGCACAGACATAGGCAAGATATACGTTTTTTTTTTATGTGGAATGTTGAAGTATAGTGTTTGACTGTATCACAGAATATGTTCTGCATTCATGTAAATGTATCTGGCATGCATATGAACCAGGATTGTACTTAATCAGTGAACTGCGGATGACATTTATCAACCCAAAAAACTCCTTGATGAAGTTGAAGTTTCAGATTTAAAGGTGTATGTTTTCTGTGTTATTTTTGCAAAATGTCTTCAACTGTAGCAAAGTGCAGTGAAATGTATTTAATCAGCTGTGGAAATTTGCTTGTGCAGGGAGCATGTCTCTGGGGATGAAAAGTAGGTTTTTTGTTTGTTTGTGTTTGGTTTTTTTTTAATGTTCGGTTTTGTGCCCCCCACCCCCCAAAAAAATAGCTCCAAGGTTAATCAGAAACATTAGTACTTAAACAAGTTAGTAAAACCTTATTAACACCACCTTGTGATCCTGGTTGGGTGTGGAACAGTATAAAATTGGAAATAGTGACAAGTTATGGCATTCAGTAGGGCGGGACAGGCAGGGTTTGAATCTGCATGAGTTGGAAGAAGCAAAATGCCAGATTCTGTGTTCTACACGGTCTGTCTTGGTACTTGGAAGGAATGAATCAAGATTGGGCTTTTTGGTTGCCAAGTTGTAGAAGTCTGCATAGCTGGAGGTTTTTGGTTTTATTTTCTTTAAGTGAATAAATCCCAGTTTTGTATGCTTAAAATAGATAATGAAACCGGGTTTGATTAGCTCATGTGAGAAACTCATATTCCTATGAAGATTTTTGTTCCACTTCCAAACTCTAATTATTTTTATAAATGTCTACATTTAAAGCCTAATGTGAAGTCATTTCATTAATAAATTTAATCATATTTGTGAGTGTTTCTGGTATTTTATCAACAGTATTGAACAAAGCATGCTCTCTCAGTACATTTTATGTCTTTGCAACCATTTAAAAATATCTTAATAAGAGATTACAGGTGCTAGTTGAAATTATGTCCAAAATTGTATCTTGTGAGTCAGTTGTTCCCAAACTGAAATATTTTTCTGTCAACCTGATTTTCTAGTCTCTTGCAAATCAATTAAATTTTATAGAGTAAATTAAATCAACTATGCATATAACATTTGTGACAGTAGGTAATTAGATGCATAGATGTTAGTCATGGCAAACATACAAAGAACACTTAAATTGCCCAAGGCTATTAAGATATGAATGCATATTCTAAAGATTTGAATATAAAAGATGAGCTATAGGTACCCAGGAAGAAGTAGGTAGTCTTATCAAGCAATGGTATGTGCAGAGAGTAAGGTGTGATCCTGTTAGGTGCTGAGGAATCTTAATTCCAACAGCAAATCAGTAGGAAACTTGAACACTCAGGTTTTTTTATATAAGATCATAATATCTTAAAGTAACAGTTAGTTTGATGCCAAAGTCTAGCTATTTCATCTGTATCGTTCCAAAATACTATACAAACTTACTTAGGAATTGTTTTTTATTAAATCCTTTTTTAAACTGAAAAAACAAGAAAAAATTAAAAAAAAATCATTACATTTGTGTTCCCAAACATTCATTAATAACCATTTTCTTAATAAGTGTGGGGTGTATGCCCATATTTGACATGTGAAATTTGTACAATGTTTCACACTCAGTAGCAATAAAGTGCTAATTTATTGAAGTAAAAGATGCTTTAGTGTGTTAAAAGAAAATTTGACCCGTTTTTTTCGCCCCCTAGATAAGATCCAAGATAGTCATATTGTCAGAAAATAAAAATGGAATATGTGAACTATAAAGGTAAAACATTTTACCACACATTAAAATAATTCAGTACCTCTTTTTCTTTCTGTTTAAAATGTGGTAATTTGCAGTATATCTACTAATGTAGGCAAAGCTAAATGTCAAATAAAAATCTTCTTGAAACCGTGTTATGATGAACTGAATGTATAAACTCAATCTCCATGTGGCATCCCAGTTTTGTATTCGAGGCATATTGAAGTGCCTTAAACTCATGTGTGAGGGCCAAATTCTGCCCATATGCACACTCTTGTAGCCCTCCCACTGAAAGCAATAAGAACATAAGAATGGCTATACTGGGTCAGACCAATTCTTCATCTAGCCCAGTATCCTGTCTTCTAGCAGTGGCCAGTACCAAGTGCTTCAGGAGTGAACACAACAGGGCAATAGTTGAGTGATCCATCACCTGTTCCATCTTCTGGCAGAGATTTATGCATACCTGGAGTGTGGGGTTGAATTCCTAACTATCTTGGCTAATAGCCATTGATGGACCTATCCTCCATGAATCTAATTCTTTTTTTGAACCCTGTTATGATTGTGGCCTTCACAACATCCCCTGGCAACAAGTTCCACAGGTTGACTGCATTGTGTGAAGTACTTCTCTTATATTTGTTTTAAATCTGCTGCTTATTAATGTCATTGGGTGATTCCTGGTTCTTGTGTTATGTGTCACTTTGTCCACACCATTCATGATTCTATAGATCCCTATCATATCCCCCCTTAGTCATCTCTTTTTAAAGATGAACAGTCTTTTATCTCTCCTTTCGTGGAAGCTGTTCCATAACCCTAGTAATTTTGAAAAATGTAGAGAAGGGCAACAATTCTAATATATCCTTTTTGAGAGGGAGCGACCAGAATGACACACAGTACTCAAGGTGTGGGCATACCATGGATTTATATAGTGGCATTATGATATTCACTATCATATTATCTATCCCTTTCCTAATGGTTCCTAACATTCTGTTAGCTTTTTTGGCTGCCCCTGGACAGTGCGCAGATGTTTTCAGAGAATTCTCCACAATGACTTCAAGATATCTTTCTTTAGTGATAACAGCTAATGCAGATCCTTGTTTTGTATGTATAGTTGGGGTTATGTTTTCCAATTTGCATTACTTTGCATTTATCAACATTGAATTTCATCTGCCATTTTGTTGTTCAGTGTCCCAATTTGTCAGATTCCTTTGTAACTCTTTGCAGTCAGCTTTGGACTTAACTAACATACTTGAGTAATTTAGTATTGTCTGAACACGTTGTCACCTTATGGTTCACTCCTTTTTCCAGATCCTTTATGAATATGTTGAACAGCACTAGTCCCACTACAGATACTGGGGGACACCACTATTTACTTCTCTCCATTTTGAAAACTGACTATTTATTCCTACCATTTGTTTCTTGTCTGTTAACCAGTTACTGATCCATGAGAAATCCTTCCCTCTTATCACAGGACTGTATAGTTTGCTTAAGAGCCTTTAGTGAGGGAGCATGTCAAAGGCTTTCTGAAAGTCCAAGTACTCTATATCCACTGTATCACCCTTGGCCACATGTTTATTGATTCCCCTCAAAGAATTCAGATAGATTGATGAGGCATGTTTTCCTTTTACAAAAGCTGTGTTGACTTTTCCCGCAACAAATTGTGTTCATCTATGTCTCTGATCATTTTGTTTTTAGTGTAGTTTCAACTGATTTGCCTAGTATTGAATTTAGGCTTACCAACCTATAATTGCCAGGATTGCCTCTTTTAAAAATTGGTTTCACATGAGTTATCCTCATATCCTTTTTTTAAATATAGGCTACATGTTCGCTATCCTTTAGTCATCTGGTACAGAGGCTGATTTAAGTGATAGGTTACATACCACAGTTAGTTCTGCAGTTTCATATCTGAGTTACACAGTTGTTAGTGTGTAACTGAAAGGCATAATTTGGCCCTAATTGTTTAGCAATAGCTGTATTCCAAGCAAATCCTTTAAAGCCACTGAGTACATAATTCAGCTAGTCACAACCAATTGCTAGGTGAAGCCATGGCTGTCCAGCCTAAGGAAGATGAAGCAAATTGTTGTTTGATCTGGACCTGGCAGAGAATGAATACAAGCACAGGGATGAATTTTAAGTGACATTAAATTTAACTTGGGGAGGAGCACTATTCACCCTGGCACTCATAATCTCACATGCCAGGCATTTCAAATGGTGCTAGTGAGGGGGTTACAGAGCTCCTACCATATAACCCATAACTTGGGACAGACTTTCTCAGCCTGCCACTAGGACTCAGCTTGCTCCTCTGAATCCTTCCAGCACTACCCCCCTATGAAGGGCACAGAGGGTACTAAAATGAGGGGACAGGATCTCTGCCTGTGAAGGCCACAAAGTCTTCTATCCCATAAGCATGAGGTCCATCAAAATCCCAGGTTTTTTATTTCTGGGAACCATTTCTTTTAACCTTTTAAACGATCTGGAAACCAACCCCAGGTTGCAACAACTGAATATTACTACCATGAATTACTAAATCCCATTCCTATATAACCTAACTGTGCCTCCAGGATGCTGTGAGGAAAGTGGGGAAAAAACCCACTATGGCTATGCCAGTTTGGCCCCCAAAAAGAATAAAAATTCTTTCTTGTCCCTAGAACAGGTGATTGTTTGGACCTGCAGCACCTGCAAGGTGCAGCTCTGAAACTATAGTTACAGGGGAAGGGCTGCTGAAATAGAGCAAAACAAGGCTCCAGATGGGGGAGGGCTGGGGTTAAAATTAATGAAGGGAATGAGCAGGGGACCAATCAGCTGTCTTCTTCCCCAGTTGGCCAGTGAGTGGACAAAACCACTGAAGGGGATGGTCATCCCTGTGTCCCCCAGTGAGTGCTTTCATTCCCCTTTCTACGGGGGCTGTCCCAATCACTGCCTCTCCCATCAAGTTTTCCACATGTTGGGGTGGGTGAGCAGTATCCTACCCTCATTTCTTCCATCTCTTCATGAGTCTGTAACGTTAGGCAAAAGCAAAGCAACTGTGAGCACAGTTCCAGAGGGGTAGCCGTTTTAGTCTGTATACAGCAAAAACAATGAGGGTCCTGTAGCACTGTAAACACTTAACAAATTTCTGCGGGCATAAGCTTTAGTGGACTGCAACCCACGTCGTCAGATGCACAGATGTGCACATCTGTCAGATGTGAGCACAGTGAGGGTGAAGATTAGAGAGATAAGGACTGCAATTATCCTGTATTAAGGAGTGTGACTGAGAACAGCTGTTTTGGTTCGAATTGGCAAAGCCAAGTAGAGTGTCTGTCCTGTTGGTTTGATAAAACTGTGACCTTTATTTTTCTGAAACAAGTGTCTGCTGCTTCATTAGCAGTGTGCCAGGCAGCAACAAGCATCATGCCTAGAAAATGATTAACAACCCAAATTAAGCCTATTTGTATTTGCACTTGACAACCATGAACCTTTCATCTCTCAGTGTCACTAAAATAGTTCAGTGCTCTATTGAACATAGTGAACCAGACTCCCTGGCACTGGTTCTTAAGCTGTTCTTCATCTGCTGAAGTTCAAGATTGCTTTCAGGAACGCAGAGAATAACTGAAAATAGTATGGTCTTCATTATGCCGTACAATTTGAAAACTTTTTTTTTTGGTGATAAAGATTCTGACAACTGTAAAATCTTTCTGTGGGCTTGTTTAAGCCCTGTTTTATACCACCACCACAAAACTCTTTAATACCCTTAAGCTCCAAAGCAAATGCATGCTATAGAGCTTATTAAATAGTTTTCAGATAGCCTAGTTAAATCCAGATG
The DNA here is from genome assembly GCF_026122565.2 of Emydura macquarii macquarii. Classification (NCBI taxonomy): domain Eukaryota; kingdom Metazoa; phylum Chordata; order Testudines; family Chelidae; genus Emydura; species Emydura macquarii. The sequence goes on along the minus strand of NW_027131485.1, from coordinate 20,649,281 downwards.
TCAATATTATCAGTTATATACTTTTATACCAAAATGAATCTGTATAACCATTGCACTCAGTATATAGAGTTTTGACATAGCTAATATTTGGGCAGTTGGCTAACGCCATTAATTGAACATTGTTTTGAAAATCGGATTAAATCTCGGCATGACACCAAAAGCAGCACAATAGAAGATGTCTAGTTATGCTCCCTCTAGGTCTTCACACTGAATTGTGAAATACAAACCAAACAAAAACACATCTTTATTGCTTTTCTCCTTGTATCAAACTATGAACTCACAGACAACAAGTAAATAGTTTTTATTAATATCCTCAAGAAAGCTTGGCCAGTTGCATTGTATTTCCAGAAGGCTGTAAATGGTGATAGAAGCCTGCTAGTATTGTTTTTATTTGTTTAAACAGTATTTCATAACTCTGAATGTACTGATTCAAAATTCACCATTAAAAAAGAAATTTGCAATATGATAGTATCAGGCCTCGCTGTAGGTAGGCTTTACTTCATAAGTGGCTTGAGATGCATCTTAATCCGTTACATGCTACAAAAATACAAAGGATATTGATTAATACGATTAATACATATTGATTAATACGATTAATAATAGGAGCTGGCAAGCAGAAGATAAAAATGACCATTTTAGGCAGTAACATACTTTAAGTCTTATCTAGAACATTCTTTTTTATAAATCAATTGTTACCATTGCTAGAAATATAATTTTGCTACAGCTGTACTGTGTCTTTTCAGTGGCAGTTCTTCCAATCTAAATAATGTAATTTTGCCCCCAATCAAAATACTTAGACTATCTAAATTCTAGTAGTCAGAACACCAGTTTTCGGTTCCACGGAAGAAATACTGTAATATCTAAAGTCTTCAATGTATAATTTTTTAGTCAGGAATACATTTTTTATGGCAGCATTATTAATCCCTGAAAATGGAGTAAATTATTGAATATTTTTTCTTAGTATTTGTATTCTTAGATGCGTTATGAAAAATAACTGAAAAAATGTTACTGTACACTGATAAAGGAACTCCCTCTGCAATTGAATCACGACTTTATCGCAACTATGATAGAGAGGAGCTAACTGTTCTCAGTGAGAAGTCAGAAAATCAAACTGTAAAGCTGGTTAGTCAGGTAAAAAAATGAAGTAAACTAAATGATGATTGAGACTAGTGATGATCTGGTGGGTGAGGTAATATCTTTTATTGGACCAATTTGTGTCAGTGAGAGAGAGAAGCATTCGAGCTTGCACAGAGCTCGAAAGCATGTTTCTATCACCAACAGAAGTTTTGTCCAATAAAAGATATTACCTCAGCCACCTTGTCTCTAATATCCTGGGACCAACATGGCTACAGCAACACTGTATGAGACCAGTTGGTGCTTTACCTACAGCATCGAACGTTTTATAAGTCTGGTACAGACCTCAAATCATAGTACATAAAACACAAGGTTATAGAATACAGAGTTATAAAAGTTGAACTTCCCTCACAGTTATGCACAAAGTATGCACAGAACCTCATATCCTGAAGAAGCTTATAGCAAGATTAATGTGATGCCTTAAACACGAGGAAATCATCTGCAATGCATGCTCCAGAGCATCAACACACACACGTTACATTCATGTATACCTTTTCTCTTATGCTTTTATAATCCACAGTAGTGAAAAAATCTCTTTGCAGTCATGTCTGAAATGAGAAACAGATGTTGAAGACTTAGTTTCAGCTAATATAAACATTAAAGTTAATTGTTTGTTGTCCAATCTTTATAATAGAACCTTATAAAAATTTAGAAACAGAAAACTGTTCAAAAAGAGTTAAGGTTGTCAGTGTGTTCTAATGGAGTTCATTGAACACTCCAAAAAAATTGTAGACTTGCTTTACAAAATTCTATGCTTCTTGAACCCCCCCAAAGCATTAAAATGAGTGAATATAGGGTTCCATCCAGTTCCCCATTGTCACCATCCATCGCTCAATGGCACTTCACTTCACTTATGTCTCCCACCCTTTGCCCGCTTGTTTTTTAGTGAAAATATTAGGTTGGATGTATACTGTCGATTTTATGTATTGTATATTGAAGCCCTGATCCTGCAAAGACTTAAGCATTTAATTTTATGCATAGTGAGCAATCTGCCTAACCCTGAGACTGCTCACTATGTATAAAGTTAAGTAGATTTGGGGCCTAAATGTGTGGTAAAGTTTTAGAAAGGAGTAATGTAGTCCCCAATTACACAATGTTATAGAATTTTGAGGTGTAAATTCTTAGTATATGTTTGGTCCTTCCTGCAGAAAATATGATAGATATTTTCAATTCTGCATTTATGGATGGTGTCTTTATGTATAATTTGTTAATAATTAATTATGATTAATATATAACTTTGTGCATGTACTACAGATAGGACATTTCTAGTTGCTTATACATTGTTTCCGACAATATTTATCGGCTTTCTAATAGTCGAACACTTTCAACAGTTAAGTGAACTATTAAAAAGCTTTCTTTTAAATGTAAATATTTTTGTTCTTCAATCGTTAACACACTCTACATGTAGACCTAAATATTACCAAAAAAAATACATTGCTGAGTTTTCCATTTTAATTGTTAGACATGTCTTTTATTTTTTCATTATTTGTATGGATTACCTTTGATATTTTACATCCTTGTCAACTAATATAGCTTCAGGTAGACAAATTTGAAAATCCTTTTACCCAAAGCAAGCAGAAATGTTTATTGAACAAATGCTATCAACTTCTGCAAATATAAGCTTAAATAAAAAGTTTCTGGTCCTTATAGTAATGAAGTTAATTTTCCAAACATGATTCAACAGTTGCCAATGCAGTGTTGCTTTCTAAGGCCTTGTCTACATGGGGATGGTACATTTTGTAGTTAGTGCTCCTTAAAGTACCTTGTATCCACATGAAATCTATTTTCAGAGTGATTTATTTGGCATTTTAGGACATAATAAATAATCTTCCTTAGAAGAAGAGTAAATCCACAATAAGTTTATTTGCTCTAAGATTTGTGTGGACCAATTCCTAACTACTGTGTTGCTGGCAGTCCTTCAGCTAGCATCCCACACTGCACTGATTCACACCTGGATTAACCTGTCTTGGTTCCTGGGTGCCCTCCACTGCTCGGAGGTCATCTTGATTGGCTGTAACCTCTCGGTTTAAATGCTGGCAGGCAGCCAGGAGTGCCCCTTTCCAATACTCAGTAGTGCTGGACTAGATTTTCTTCTTTGAACACATGCATGTCTAGTCCTATCTGGATAAGAATCATCAGACTGCAGACGTCTATAGCGCACTAGCAGAGAAAGTGAAGGTGAGGGGGCACTCCCAGGGCTGGTCCCGTGCCAAGTCCAAGCAAAGGAGCCCTGGCAAAATTATCTGAAGACAAGGGATGATAACAGGACCTCCAATAATGCTCCCACTATCTGCTCATAATATAAGGAACTAGACGATATTTTTGATCACCAGATGCAAATTTGATGTGGTGGATAGTGTTGCAGGGAACATGGCAAGCACCCAACAAACTATCCACTGCTCCTTGATCCTACATATGCCATGGGGGCTGACCAGGCGGAGAATTATCAGGGCAGCCAAGAGCTGTATGACAGGGCAGATATAAACGATGTACAAGAAGCCCATATGGGCAGCCATACTGAAACTGCCATGGAAGGGAGCTCTATTAATACCCTGCTGGAAGTTGCTAGAGAGGAGAGCAGAACTATCCATCCTCCAGGATTTCTCCCTGGGTCTCACAGGTGTTGTACAAAATACAGCAGGCAATTCTCACACAAGGCACATAATGATGATAAACATTCAGCCTTCTAAAAGCACATTCCACTGGCACTCTACAACTAATCAAGGTTAAGTTAGGCCTCTTCTTTTTCTTGTCCAAGCATCCCGTGTAGGGCCTTATAAGCCAGGGAAGCAGAGGGTAATCTGTGTCTTCCAGAATGAGGAGGAATCATCAATCCATTAATGTCCACAATGTTCTGAAGAGCAAAGTTCCCTTGCTCACTCCAGAAAATAGTTATGACTTTCTAAGTATCCTTATCATGGACCTTTCCAGGCCACCCCACATTAATATTACTGAATCGTAGATTTCAAGGCCAGAATCAGGCATCGTGATCATCTAGTTTGTCCTGCACATTTGCAGGCCACAGAACTTCACTCACCCACTCTTGTAATAGGCTGAGTTACTGAAGTCATCAAATCATGATTTAAAAACTTCTAGTTACAGAGAATCCACAATTTATTCTTCTTTAAACCTGCAAGTTGAATCCACAAACTACAGAGAATCCACAATTTACTCTGCTTTAAACCTGGGGCCCCATGCTGCAGAGGAAGGCAAAAAACACCCAGGGTCTCTGTCAATCTGGCCCAGAGGAAAATTCCTTCCTGACCCCAGATATGGCAGTCAGTTGGACCCTGAGCGTTTTGGAAAGAGACAACAGCCAGGCACCTAGGAGAGAGTTCTCTGTAGTAATGCAGAGTCTTCCCCATCTAGTAACCGGTTATTGGGCATATTTGCTATTAGCAATTGCAGATTGGATATGTGCCATTTTAGGTAGTCCCATCATAAACTTAACAAGCTCAGTCTTGAAGCCAGTTAGGTTTTTTGCTCCCCTCCCCCCCTCGCCCACTGCTCCCCCAGGAAGGCTGTTCCAGATCTTCACTCCCCTGATGGTTAGTCTAATTGTCTAATTTCAAATCTAAACTTGTTGATGGCCAGTTTATATCCATTTGTTCTTGTGTGAAGATTGGTGCTTAACTTAAATAAACTCCGCTCCCTCCCCACTATTTATCCCTCTGATGTATTTATAGAGGGCATTATATCTCCCCATAGCCTTCTTTTGGTTAGGCTAAACAAGCCAAACTCTTTGAGTCTCCTCATAAGGTAGGTTTTCCATTCCTCCGATCATCCTAATAGCCTTTCTCTACACCTGTTCCAGTTCAGATTCATCAACATAGGAGACCAGAATTGCACACACTATTCCAGATGAGGTCTCACCAGTGCCCTGTATAATGGTACTAATACTTCCGTATCTCTACTGGAAATACCTCACCTGATGCATCCTAGGATGGCATTCATCTTTTTCACAGCTACATTGCATTGGCCAGTTCATAGTTATCCTGTGATCAACCAACACCAGGCCTTTTGTAGCTGCCAACTGATAAATACCCAGTTTATACAAAAAACTCTTGTTAATCCCTAAATGCGTGACCTTGCACTCTTGCATTATTAAATTTCACCTGCTGTGATCAACCAGGCCTTGCAGCACCATGGAGAAATAGCTCTTTCTGTTGATGAAAATTTTGATTCTGGTGTAGGGGGGTAAATGGGCACATGTGTCCAATAAAGAGCCCCTAAACAGTTTGAGGACCTCAACCATGCTAAGCCATCAGTAATTTCCTATGCATTGCCAAGCTTTATGACACAACACAAAAGCATCCATCTCACAAACCCTCATAACAGGCACCACAGTTGATTTATCAACACCAGACTTGTTAGGTTAGGGCTTGACAAACCCTGGGTGCCAGGTTGCCATGATGCCTAGGATTTTAATTCTGGCGCCTAGTATTTCTCCTAGTGAAAGACTGGGTCCCGGGGGGAGCGGCTGCCAGACTCCAGCCAGAGCTCCACTGCGTCCATATGACGGGGCCGAGAGGCGGGAGCACTGCATCTGCTGCACTCCGGCCAGGCACCCCACCGCTGGGCCCACATTATGGGAGAGGGATGAGGAGAAGGGACGGGGCCGGGAGGGGCGAGCACCTGCTGCGCTCCGGCCAGGGTGCCCCACTGCTGGGCCCACGTTGTCTGGCTCCTTAATTTTTGGGCTGGCTCCTAGCTACAAAGCAAATTTGTCAAGCCCTGTGTTAGGTACTAACAGGGTGGAGATGGTGATAGCAACACACTTTTCCACATTGAGGGGAACTTATATTAGTCTTCTGCTGCTGAAGCTCCAGGTTGAGTTCTGCAGAGATGTCTAGGAAAGCTGCTTTTGTCATCTTGAATTTTTTCTGCTACTGCTGTTCATCCCAGTTCTGTATCATTATGCTGTTCCACCAGTTTATGATAGTTAGCCAAACCCAGAAGGTGTGGTCCAACGAATAAAGGTGCTTCAGCTGCATGCTGTGCAGAAGTAACTACTCAATTTCATCTTCCTTCTTCTCCTGTAGCCATGTCACCAGAGTATCAACACCCCTGTGAAACCACAGAGTCAAATTTGTCAACTTGTGCAACTCAAAATGAATAAGCATCATTCTGTTCATATTAATGACTGTCACGATGACAGTGCTCAGTGCTGGGTCCTCCATGCTGCTTGACACAAGTTCAGAAATGGTGTTGGGAAAAATGAACAGCTGCCAGGAGAGAAACCATGGGAGCTTGTTAGTTTGACACCAGGTCCCAGAATTTCCTGTAGTTTCTGGTATCCATCCCAAAATGAATGAACCACATGAAAATCATAGAGCGGAGTTGAAGAACAGTGCATCATAGGACATCTGCCTAGAATGCTAAACTATTAATTCGAACCAACACAGAGCTGTGTGGACTCAATGATAAATCATGTAAGTACTACAACAAAGTGGTGTGGAATCATCTCTGTTAAATCACTGCATTTAGAGTGAATGAACGACATCCATGTAACATTACCATGTATACTTGCCTTATGTCTGCAGATAGCTCCAACTGACTATCTCTGCAGCTGTATAGAACCTCTGGAAGCAGTGATATTGACAAGAATCCAGTCAGTTGCACTCTGTTGTCACTATGAGCAGTAGCAGAGCAAGGTGCTGAAACTATTCAGTCAAAACTGAGACTGGGGGAGGAATAGAGTACGGAGGGAGGTTTCTTTCCCTTGCTGCAACCTAAAAGCTTCACTCTCTTAGCTGTCAGGAATCACTGGGGTGAAGGGAACAGAGAGAGAATGCTGCTTTTATGAATGTTTGGGGCAGTTGCAAGTGTATCACACACTTCCTAGCCAGAGGCTGATATAAAAGATTGGATACCCTGTGACAAGAACCAGTGACAGCATTCCTGTTAGGAATCTCAGCATCCATCTTCCCCAACTCCCTAAATCCATAAAAATCCATATAAAATCCATAGATCCATAAAAATCCCAGTACCTGTGTGTGACTGAATCCCTGGAAGTTTCTGTGCATGCATAGTTGTGGAGGTGGGTATAAGAGAGGGAAAGGAAGAATGGTATATAGAAGGGTTTTGGCGGGAGAAATGGAAAATGAAATTAGAGACGGACATTGTAAGAGAAATTCATAAAGAACACAATATGGGGTGGATAAAAATAAAGAAGGGGGTGGAATGGTAGAGAAGGAAAAGAGGAAACAGTGCTGCGGTGACCAGAGCAAGAGTTGCACCATGATTAAGGCTAAGATTTTGTTACAGTTATTTTTAGTAAAAATCACAGACAGGTCACGGGCTATACACATAAATTCACAGAAGCCCATGACCTGTCTATGACTTCTACTAAAAATAATGGGGAGCGCTGAGGGCGTTACTGGAGACCAAGGAGGAGATGAGAGCCCTAACCCCACTACGGGAGGAGAAGGGTCCAACAATCACCTCCAGCCCGTTTCCCCCAGTGCTGGGACTCCGAACTCCCCCTTGGTGGCTCGGAGTTCTGGGGTCTACCCGTAACTGAGTCTGGAGGTTGTGAGGTCCGTCAGCTGAGCCTGGAGGCTGCGGTGGCTCCGAGCTCCAGGGTCTGGCAGCGGCGGCTTCGATCCCCGCAGAAGTTGAGAGCTTCAGGCCCGCTGCCCCAGCGCACAGGGTGGAAGCTGAATAGCATAATTTCACAGAGGTATCCAGAAATCACGGAGTCCGTGACTTCTGTGGCATCCATGACAGACTCACAGCCTTAACCATGATCTGTTATAGGAAAGAAGAAGAAAGTGTAATTAAGCCAAAGAAGATAATGTGAAAGCAAGGGATATAGTTAGCAGATTTGATCAGAATGTATTTGATGAATATATTATTTGATCAACTTCACCAGTAATCATCTAATAATTTATTCATTAACTCTAGTAGTTTGTTGGGTAGATTTTTCAAGTTCTCTATATAGGTTTATCTGAGGCATTTTGAAACATGTTTGACAAGTTTACATTTTGACAAGTTAGCATTTAAAGATTCTAATATAACAGAGATGGGGCTCAGATTCCACAGTGAATGCAGTTTCTCTCTTATCTGCTAAATTAAAATAAGCCTTTTAAAAATATTTTGTATACTTAATATACAATTAAAATTACAATTTAGTATTTTAAATCTTTTCCAACCACAATTTAGTGGGTCCAGCTGTTTAAAGCAAATTAGTTTTTTGGGTTTTTTTTGTAAGATCATGCAATTTTGGAAATAAGGTATATGTCTTTGACTTTTTTTTTTTTTTTTAAATACATCATGGAAGCAACTATATAGTGACAGTTGAGAGAGAGAGCTTTGTGATATTATGCAAAAGAATCTTGGAAAAACAAGCAAAATGAAATAATTTTTTGAATGTGTTCAAGCTTTTTTGACTTACAGGACTAGCTTGTAGCGCTTACTTTGAGTATGTGATACTTTATTTTTCCAGTGAAGGGAAGACATTCAGATGCCTTGTACAGGTAGCATTCTTGGTCAGCTAAGAATCAACTTTGATGCCTACTGCAAAAGATTGCTTGAAAAAGTGTTATAGCATATCAGTTTGGGAACAGGTTTTAAGAATTAACTGTGTTTTAGACTTTGAATACAATTGGTTGAAGTAGATGTAATAACTGAATATTTAGTGGCAGTAGGTGTTAGTATGGAGAGTGTTTAATACTTGAATATCACAATATCATTTAACAGTTGAATACTTGAATAGAGGAATAATCTTTAGTGATCTCTGTTAGGTTTGTATTAATCATTATTGACAAGGCTACATTGCAAAGAAGGCTTCCACAGTAACATCATCAACCAACTGTGACTATTTCTTTGGAATTCAGATTCAGATCTGTTCTCTGCTTTTTAAGTTTACGAATTATTTTTAAAATAACATCCTATCTGACACGGACACTGCAAAATTTCCACAGTAAGCTAGAGACATAAGATAGGTGAGGTAATATATTTTACTGGCCCAATTTCTGTTGGAGAAAGAGACAAGCTTTGGAGCTACACAGAGCTCTTCTTCATCCTCTGATCACGAGGAATTGGTTCTTAAAGTAGACGGATGGAATCTAGACTACAGAATTAGTCTGATTAGAGCATTATAATTTTCAGACACCACACTAATAAAATATTTGAAAATACCCTCCCCAAATTTATAGGTTAAATTAAAAAATTTAAGTTAATGCCCCTTTAGTCTTTTCTGCCCTTTTATATAGGAGGAGTGAGTAATCTTGTCATTCTGCATGAGACTGTTGTATCCTAGGTTTCAGAGCCCAAGTCATGACTTCAAAGTTCTTTCTAGACAGCTAATTTTAGAGTGCAAACCACATAAACCCAAGTCTGTCAACCTTGGCTGGGAGGCATGCTGTTGCAGGCTTTGTAGATGTATCCCTGAACATCCTATCATGTTTAGTTGCTTGTAAATTTAGGGTCCTCCAGGTAGGGACTGGAGCTCTTTGGCAGAGCAGTGTGCTGCTGCAGCTTATGTTGCACATGTTCTGTGGATAGAGGACTTCAGTCTTCAGTAATCACAGTGTGGCATTTGTCACCTTGCTTCATTTAAATTTTGTTTTAAAGATTAAAATAGAGGGAAAAGTTTTTGAAAATTTAAAAATGGTTCAGATTAAGTAGTCTGAAAGTAAATTTTTCAGTACAGTCCAAAATGTATTTTATAATCCTAAATCAAGAGGTTTTTGTATTAGGGGAGGGAAGAGGAGCCCCTTTTGGTGGTCTGAAGAGAGCTCGGTGGTCACCTGGTATTGGCTCTCTTTTTCATATTAAAGAACTGCAACAGACAGGAGAGAGAAATGAAATTATGATGGTGGTAACTTTTTTCAAAGGTTAAAAATACGTATAATAAGCTAAAATACATCAGTATTACTCTTCTGTGTATTTGCCACAGGGACATTACAAAGTTATACATGGGAGAGGAAGAGATGGTCTGTGAGCTGTTTCTGTTGTGTGCTTCACAATATGGACAAGTTTGGGAATCACTGATTTAAAGAAAAGGAGATAGAGTAGAAAAAGTAAAGCATGGTAGAAGGCCACTGTCACAGCACTGATAAGGCTCCCCCTTCTTGACACACACCATTCTACTGTTTGGGTCCCACCATACTAGAGCTGTGTGCTTTTAAGCTTCCTGAGACTGAACGTGTCTCTCTAGTCTCATTCCTGGAGTACAGATCCTTAGTCTTGCCTGCCCCTATTCTGAGAGGTGAGACCCCTGCAGTACAACTGCCTGGGCTCTGTGACTAATGCTGGCTCCCCAGCCTCCTCAGTTGCTTATCACTCCCTTTCTGGAATTCCTCTTTGTGGACACTCTGGCTTATAGTTCACTTATTCAGGGACATGTGATAGCTGAAGCACATAACACACAGGTTTTGCAGAAGTTCCAAAATTTGCCACTCTTTTCTTTTGATAGCACAAGAAATATACACATTTAGACAAAACAATAAAACACCCATATGCATTTCCCTGCATCAGCTTCCTCACCACTCTTGAGTGTTCCTTGGTTTTAAGTCAGAGTCTTTTAAGAGGTCCAGGATCATCTTCTCTCCCTTCACTTCTGCATATGGCTTCTTCTTCAGAACATGGAGTCTCCTTTAATTTCTGCAGATGACTTTCTGCTTCTGGTCTCTTTCGTTCTCAGATGGCTAGTGAGAGACCTTATAATCTTTAATCTCCTTTGTCAGGTGACCCCTCAGTAGCCCATGTCAGATGATCAAAGCACCCTACCAGGTGAGCTGTTGCCTAGGTACCACCCACCTGGAGTGCAGATTTGGAAAATGGGTTTGTAGTCAATGGTAGCTATCTTTGTCCGGGGGTGCTCCAATTAGTGGACAATTATCAAAGTTTAATGCCCCTCCATTGTTAGCCCTGTGCCAGGTGCAAGAATTTATTTTGTCACTTCCTGTGGGTTTTAGCTCAATGTGGAGGCAAAAGACAGCAGAGAAGGCAACCAAGCCCCACATTCAAAATGGAGTTTGTAGTCTGACGTGGGGTCCCAAATAGTAAACTGAATTCACACAATATACATAAACACATTCTCCAAATGGTCACAACCACTTTTTAGGCAGCAGGGAAAACTGTATAGGGTTTAACAGTCTAATAATTGTTAAATTTCTCTATTTTCCAGTGGTTGAACCTTACTTAGGCTATGTCTACACTTAAAATGCTATAGTAGCCCAGCTGCAGTTGCACCACTGTAGCACTTCATTGTGGATGCTACCTATGCCAATGGAAGGGGTTCTCCCATTGATTTTATGTAATCCATCTCCCCAAGAGGTGGTAGCTAGGTTGATGGACAAATTTTTCCGTCGACCCAGAAGTGTCTATACAGGGAGTTATGTCGGCTTAACAATGCTGCTCAGAGGTGTGGATTTTTCACACCCTGACCAATGTAGTTAAACTGACCTAAATTTTCTAGTGAAGACAAGACCCTAGGGAATTGCAAAATGCTAAAAATGTGTATGAAAAATTATGAGTTCTAGTGACTAAATTATTCTAACTTTATAAAGAACAGTCCATTACTGGATTTTAATGATATTTTGATTCATGTTTGTCTGTAAATAGGTTTCTAGTTTATATGTGGTCACTCTGAACCCATACTGTATGTAGTAAATTGGGACTCCTAACCACATCTGATTATGCATTACTAGATAAGAGCTTTATTTTGAAAGTATTTCTAATTAATATTCAGTGTTTTATGAGATTTGGAGATTGAGTAAAATTCTGGCCCCACTGAAGTCAATCAGACTTTTAGTATTTATTTCAGTAGGGCTAGGGTTTCACCCTAAATATCTTACTTTGGGACACCAAATACAGTTTAAAAAATGTTTAAATTTATGCTAACCCTTCTAAGAATCAAAAAATCAGTCAAAAGATTTACGGTTGATATTTTTGGGAAGAAATTTCACTTTGTTTACAGAAATTCTTGTGAACTACAGAATTATATTCATGGAGGAAGATGGAAAGTGGAATGTTCTACAAGAAACAGTCCTATAGTTCCTTCCTCGCTAACTTGAATCTTAATCTTTCCTCACTTTGTTTGATTCAGTGGCTTAGTTTACATGCACTAAAATAAACAATGCACCTGCAGTTTAGTCATAAATGGGGACATCTTGAAGTGGCTAAGGAAACTGATGAAATCATGAAGTAATTTAACCTTTTTATGAAATGCTTCAAGAAAATTCAATCAGCATTAATTTTAAAAAGTAAAAGGTTATAGGAAGATCAAGACTAAAGGACAGTTAGCGTAGAAAAAGAACCGTGCAAAAAGGAATGTATATTCTACTGTTCTGACAAAAGTGAATGGAACTGATAATTTTTAAATTGTCAGGATTCCTCAGCAAAAGGATCTGAATGTTCTTTGTCTTAATGATTTTCTGTTTGGAGACACACATTTGGACAACCTTTAAGAAGCTAAAAGCATTAATCCTTATTTATATTTTTGCTTCTACAATATGTTCATATAAATATTTGGCTCTTACTCATACTTTTAGTTGTCGAGTATTTTAACTGCTACAAAAAATCTAAATTCTCGTTTTGATTTTACATTATATCAATTTCAGTAACTCCATAACAGCACCTACACGCTAATTATCTTTACACTGTGGTTTGTCTGTATCCCATACGGTGTCATCAGGCCACCCCTATTTTCCCTTCTTTAAATCCTCTCACGAAAGTTGGTCATATTCCAGAAGGAATAGGAAGAGATTGCCTTAGAAAATTAAACCCAGACTTCCTGTGTAGATGTGTATAATGCTACCAGTAGTCTGTTACTATCAAAACAAATCATGCAATCTTCTAATTACAAATAAACAAATTACTTGTATTGGAATATTAGCATTGATTTACTTCTGATTTGGTAATACATTTGCTTTTGAGAGAGAATGGTAGACAATTTTATAACAAAAGTTATTCTGAATAATTTAAAATGTATGAAGATTCTGCTTGGGTAGGAAAATATAAATACATTTTAACACTCCCATAACTCTTTTTAAATACTATAATAACCAGTTGATAAATAAATTTAATACTTTGGGGTAACACTATAGTATAGAAGCAGTTTTTTGAGTGGCCTTTATATTTCCACTTGTGGGATCAAGGCATGTACTCGGTGAACTTCTAGAAAGTTGTTTGTTGGGGCTACTCACTGCTTCCTTTTCCCATTGTGTTCTGAGAGTCTAAAAAGGATTGGGGCCCCAGCCACTTCTTAGTTCATTCTAGATATTGAATGTGCAGCAAAATCAGATCTCATTGCTTTGCTCCCCTCCTCTCTCCATGCCCTTTGGGGGGAAATTTTGCTTATAGTTAGTTAGTGTAGCCGGGAGGGGTGGTCCCCCTCTGAGGAGGACCCAGAGAGGGAGTCAGACCCACCCTGGCTGATAGCGCCCCCAAGGGGAAACCCTGGCTGGAAGCAGGTGGGTGGGGCCAGGCCTTTAAAGGCCCCAGGGTCCCCACCTGACTGGAAGCAGGAGGGCGGAGCCAGGCCTTTAAAAGCCAGGCCTGGCAGCTCAGTAAAGGAAAGACGGCTGAGGGGGAAGGACGCTTCTCTTCCTGAGCTCCCAGCTAAGGCCAGGCCGGAGAGCCACGCTGAGAGGGAGCGGCCGGCCTTAACCCCTGGGGATCAGCGGAGGCCTCACCCGAGTTCCCCACTGCCTGGGAGCTGGAGGAGGGCCCACCGGAGCACCCCACTGCCTGGGAGCCAAAAGAAGGCCCATCGGGGTTCCCCATGGCCTGCGAGCCCGAGGAGAACCCCCCGGAGACACCCGCGGCCTGGGAGCCGGAGGCGGGCCCGCCGGAGCAGTACAGAGCCTGGGACCCCGAGAACTTACCGGCCCTGCCCGCGGCCTGGGGGCCCAAGGACCTGGAAGAGCTGCCCTCCGAGGATGAGCGCATGGAGCTGCCAGTGCTGCCACCCGTGGATGAGGAGGGCCTAGTAGGACTACCATGCCCCAGCGACCCAGAGGAAGCAGGTACTGGGGGTTTCGGGGAGGAAGAAGCCCAGGGTAGCCACAGGTTCGTGGCTGAGTCGGGCACAACCCGGGTGGCGTGTTGCGGCAGGAGCCCCACCGGCCCCGTGGCAAACGCCTTTGCCATGGCAAGGGTCCTGGGCTGGGACGCAGTGGAGACGGGCGGGCCTGCGTCCCCCTATCCCCTTCCCTAACAACCCTGGGAGAGAGCCTCCCGCGCCATACCGCTCCAGAGAGCGGCCTGCTTACCCGGCCAGCCTGCGGGCCTGGCCTGAGACTGCTAACCTAGCCCGGAACAGGGGCTCAAGACTGCTCCCGGTGGGAGGTAGCCGGGAGGGGTGGTCCCCCTCTTAGGAGGACTCAGAGAGGGAGAAACCTGGACGCTGCTCCCCGCTTTCAGGGGCACGTCCACAGGAGCAGACTGAGCCAACTCACAAAACCCTATTGACTGAGGAGGGTTCTCAGGCCTGTTTGACTAAGTAGCCATATGTAAATTCAGCATTAACTTGAGGTTCCAGTTGCTGGCTAGATCCCTACATCTGTCAAGTGGACTTAGGAGGTGTGGTTATGTACCTTAAGCTCTGGCCATTGTATCTAGCTTCCAAAAGAACTGGATCTTCAAAGCCCTAATCTGGGGCAGCCAAGCTTTGGATGCAGATCCACAACAAGGCCCAAAGGGAGTGGAGGGAAGATCTGGATTTGACAGTTAAGTACAGACGTGTGGCTGACAGTTATGGATTCAGTTCCAGTGTTCCAAGCCGAGCCTGCAGCAGAAACTGGCAGCCAAAAATGAGCCTGGATCCAGATTCAACAGGCAAACATGAAGGACTTCAGTGCATGATGGCCAAGAAAGGATCTGATTGCCTGGGTTCCAGCATAAGGATCTGACACATTTGATTATTAAGAGTCACTTGTCTAGAGCAGTGGTTCTCAACCAAGGGTACCCCGGGGGTATGCAGAGATCTTCCAGGGGATACATCAACTCATCTAGATATTTGCCTAGTTTTACAACAAGCTACATAAAAAGCACTAGCGAAGTCAGTACAAACTAAAATTTCATACAGACAATGACTTATTTATACTGTTCTACATACTATACATGGAAATGTAAGTACAATATTTATATTCCAATCGGTTTATTTTATAATTATATGGTGAAAATGAGAATGTAAGCAGTTTTTCAGTAATAGTGTGCTTTGACACTTTTATATTTTTATGTCTGATTTTTGTAAGCAAGTACTTTTGAAGTCAGGTGAAACTTACGGGGTGCGCAAGACAAATCAGATTCCTGAAAGGGGTATGGTAGTCTAGAAAGGTTGAGAGCTACTGGTCTAGTAGCTCCTCACTACTGATATCCCAGGTCCAACCAGGTTAGTAAATTCTGGGATTGCAGTTCCAATACCATAATTTTTTCAGAACCGCTTACTTTACTGATTCAGTGCCCTATATAGTAGTGTGAGCAAAGAATCCATTGTGGAAGTCCTCTCAACACTGGAAAGGGGAAACACATTGCAAACTTCTGATCTGATCCAGGATAGTGGATCTCTTAGCTAGAGGGGAATGTTTTAATGTTTTGCTTTCTGCTTGGTCATTTTGAGAGTGGCACACTCAATGCCTTGCTTGTCTAGGAGAGGGATTTTCCTCTTCTGATGCTGTCTCTCACACTCTCACCCTGATTGCTACAAAAGAGGGACAGATCAATTCTTAGACTCTTACTGTCAGAAGCCTTAGAAGCCATTTTAGTCAGTTCCAGAGCTGTCTCTTTGCTTGATTGTGTGTGTTGTAGTTTGTGTGTGTTGAGATTCTTCTCCTCTCACAGCCATTCCCTAATGGCTAAGTTGTTTAGAAGAAATTCAGTTGTTCAGGCACAGATTTATGGGAATATACCTTCTGAGACTCTGATAGACTAAAAAAAGTGTCATTTTGATCAGAAACTTCTTGAGGATGTGAGGGTTCTGTTCCCATCTCAGTTTCATCAATTCTGAGATCTCATGGATTTGAAGATTTCTGTACTACCCAGTTCTTGTAGGACAAATGGGTTCTGGTGTCAGAAGGGACTGCATATTGTCTTCAGAGCTTCTTTATAGCCAATGAATGCAAAAGCAAAAATGAGACATTTAGAATCCTTTTACTTCCTTAGGGAATTAATAGGGGATTGTCAAGATTCTTCAGAGATGATAGAGCACTATAGGTTGGATTTAGAGGTGTATGTGAGCAGCCATGATGCCCACATTGGTATTTCCATAATCTGATGTTATAAATGTAGTGATGGATTCAGGTGTTTGACTTCTCACAAAGGAAGATATTTTATAGAACATTATTTGGCTCTAGGCTCCTGACCTTGAGTTATAACAAGCTTTCAGTTCTGAGCCAGGATAGATATTTTTCTGGTTCAGCTCTGGAGTGGCTCCTCTATGGAACATAGAGTGTCTAGGATTGAGTAGTGCCACTGGTAGCCCCCTTCCACCTTGTAAGGAGAATAGAAAAACCTAGAGGCTCCCATCCTTTTGCTTTTCTTTAACCCAGTAGAGCACTCAATGGAGGCATTGGCCCTGCATTTCAGAAGATTTCAGTAAATCTAGCTTCAGTTCTTCTCATCTTGGAAGGAACAGTCACACATAAGGTTGAAACATCTATCACCTATACTTAATAATGTGTGAGCTTTGTTTCTTGGCCGCAGTGCAAACAAGATTTGCCAGCTATCATAACATCAATATTGCTCTCCTTTGCTGCATCAAAAGCAGGCGCTTCTACATGTTTCCAAGATGATACCAGGTTGCTGTCAGTGGCCATGGTTAGAGATTGGCAATTCCGTTATTCAATATAATGAGCGTGGTATTAATATCTGTAAAGTCCTGCTTTCCAAACTACTTGTTCTCCTGACTCTACTTAGAGGCAGATGTCTCCCCCAGGTTTGGAGTTCTTCTAGCCAACAGCCTGACTCTGGATTGCTGCGGCACTTGATTATGAATGTTATACTTAGGTCTAAAAGATTCTATTGAAAACCAGGAGACCTTGATCTGTCGATTCTACTCTGAGTTGAAAGAGATTGCCCATGTGAGAGCTCCTAAGCAGGCGGACCTGATAACATCCTTGACTGTGGAATACTAAAAAAACCCAACCCAAAACAAACCAAAAAAATCTCTTTGACATCTACAAATTAATATTTGGTTGTCATTTCTGTTCCAGTCTCTGATATACAGATCATCAGCCTTTTCTCACTGTGGAATAACCTTCTGGATTCACATCCTTGCTCTGAATCAGAAGGTTTTGGGCTGATGTTCCCAGGCTTCTTTTCTATTATTGTCACTATTGTCATTTCATTATTGTCACTATTGATTTGCATCCTTATCTGTTGCTTCCCTCTTACCATCATGGTTCCGTTCATTATAGAACATGCTGTCCTTTCTGTTATGACCCTTACTTCAGGCCTGATCTAGCCTATCGAAGTCCATAGGAATTTTGCTAAGACTTTAATAGGAAGAGGATTGTTCTCAAAATTATGGCAATAACGAGGGTGGGGAAGAATGGCATCAAGAATGTGTACTCAGCTGCTGTATTGAGGGCCACATGAATATTTTTACTGTGTTGTTGAATATTGTGCCCAGGGTAGCTTGTGCGCCACAGATTTTGTTTTGGTTATGCTTGTAATATGATAAAAGAAGAAAATGTTTGCTTAACATCTTTCTTGAATTCTTATAGTCTCATGAAAATTTGATTTTTGACAAACCATTTTTCATATATTATTTAAGATTTTTTTGATCCAATTTTCAGAAATTAGTTAGCAGTTTATGTATTTTGCCAAAGGGTCTATGTACATTCTGTTAGACCTTACAACATATTTCACTGGACTGTTGATTCTTTAAAAATAGTCATTTTGCTGAGATATAAATAAATGTATAAGGACACTGATCTTTGTTTCAGCTGTCTACATTCCTTTCTCATAAACTTGTGATTGGCGATCGTTCAATCTCCTTGAGTAGTTTTAATTTTCATCTATCGTCGCTGTTGAAGGTATTGGAGAGCAGCTAAAGATCCAGTTTTGTTTGTTTTTTTTACACATCTGTGACTGATTGCCATGGGGACTACAGCAGACTTTGATATTATGGATTGACTATGTAGGGGAGGATCCTGTCTGATGTCTTGTTTTTAAGTATCCATTCATGTCATCAACAGGAAATGTACCATTTATGAAATGTACAATTCTTTCAAATTGGTGTAAAAGGAAGATCAACGCTCTTTCCAAGAAACTTGATGTCCATGCATCAGTTCTGATCGTAGCTGTGCTATGCCCATATCCCACACCATAGCTTTATAAAATAGCAGCTGAATTTTCAAGACCGTGGCAATAATATATTTTCTGTTAAGTATGTGTACATCTTGAATTGGCTTAACTTTCTGGGGGCCTGTTCATTTGAAGAAACTCACTGGAACTACTCCATACCCAGAGGGCAATTTATATAGCTGGGAGGGTGTAGTATGAGATGGCCACTTGTGCTCTACTTTACTGTTGCTGCCTTCAAGGATCAAAAAACTTGAGAATGAGGTGAGCCTCAACAGTGTCATGGTAAGGAATAAGACCCGAGAATTTTGTAAGATATCATCAGAGAAGCAGAATTACAAGCTAAATAATTTTCTCTTAAAGTATACTCTAACACTCAAATATTTTCTGATTTCTCCTACACATACGCAATACATCTACATCAATATGGTTCTTAAAGCATCATGGTTAGTTGAACCATTCATCATTAAAACTCTGTAGGCTTTACTGTTGAAATTGTCCTGGGTTAAAAATACTTCGTATGATCCTTACTGAAATATTTGTGGATATAAAATAATTTATTTCAATAGTAAGTTAACCACTCAGATGCCTACAAAAACTCCATTCTACCACCTTCATCTTTGTGGGAAGCATACCTTCAGTTGTCTCCAAAACCCCCTATCAAACAGATGACTTTTGCATCATGCTCATAAGGTCACCAAATTCTGACACTTTTGGACCAAGGAGGGAGGAAGCTTCAAAATCAAAGAGCTCTGCCAGAGAACATCCTGCTAGTTGCCCCCTCTTTTATAACAGGTGTTCTTGCTGACCATATCTGACAGTGTGGCATTGTGGGGGATGGGAAGAATAGAGATAATCTCTCAGGCTGGTCTCAGGTCATTTAGATCTTTACAGGTCATAATCAACTGCTTAAACTGTATCTTAAACTGTATCTTAAACTGTATCTGGAGTATCTGGAGTATGCCTGCTGTATAAGCGAACTGCTGTGTTCTGCACCATCTTCACTCTGTAAATGGGTTTAAGGGCTTGCCCCATACAGACTGCATTGCAATAGTCTAGTCTTGAGGTAACAAATGCATGGACAACCATGGTGGTCTGCATCCAACAGAAAATATCTTAGGCTGCTGAAAAACAGTTTCAAGACATACATTTCTAACAGAAAATTGGATTTTCAATTAAACATTTTTGTTGAAGTGTCTCCTGTCCACAGAAAATATTTTGATTTTATTGTGCCAATGGTGTCTTGTAGGAGTTGTAGTTAAAATGCCTCATACTCCCATTTTCTTTTGTGGGGCCAGGCTCCCCAGCCAGACCTCATCTCCCGTGATTCACCATTGCCAGGAGGCTGCCATGATGCACCACTTCCACTCACTAAGGGGGAAGATGTGGTGCATTATGGAAGAAGTAATCAGACTAGGGATCCTGGCATATAGAGAATGGGAGCATGAGGCACCCAAACTACAGCTCCCATTAGGCACTGGAGGCATTTGAGAATAAAATATTTTGGTTTTCAGCCAAAATAGTTCATGGGGTTTTTTTTCCACCAGAAACTGGAATTTTTCTGATAAGCAAAGAAACTATGTTCTGACTAGTTCTATTAAGATTATAAAAGTTTATAGTAGATATTAACTGTCCTGTACCAGAATCTGTAGACACCTTTATTTTATATCTTCATTAAAAATGGTGCTTAGAAGCAGGTCTTTAATGAAAAAAATGTCATTTTAAAAACAATGTGTTGAGATACAAGAAGAGAACTTGAGAAGGGCAACATAGAGAGAGTGCCCCCCTACACAACAGTGGAGCAGGATTTCAGCTTTGGGTTCAAGATAATGAATGTTTCAGAGGCTGACTGATGCACCATGCTCTCACAAAAGCATGTTCTGCTGACTAGGATGTGTGGACAACCCTTCAGATTACTAGTTTATACAGTATTTGCAGCACATGCTATCTCCCATTGTGGATCCTTCATTTTCCAGCCTACCTCAAGTAATCCTGTCATAGTCAAGAGACTACTGCAAAGAGTGCTCCAGCTAGCATCCTGTTCACCTAACCAATATTTAGCTCAATGTCTGTTTGTCGCTGCTTAGAAGTTTTCTGTGCTTTGTAACAATTTATGGCAAAGGGTCAATAATGCTATAATTGTCTTTTAAGACCTTCGTCAGTCTCAACACCGAAGGTTTAAAGACTTCCTTTCAAGAATTACTAAAATAGATCCTAGTGCTTTGCATCAAAGCACCCCAAATTTGTGAACTTGGTCTTGGAGGCATTTTAATATCTGATGAGCAGTATTGGTTTGGTAGGCTCCTGAAAGGTTTTAAAGGCTCCATTTTTAATATGTATTAACTAGGAAGGGAAAGTGTCTGAAATATTTTTCCACACCAGTGTGACTCTAAGCTCCTTTGGGGAGCAATTGTCATTCTATGTGTTTGTATAATACATAGGATAACAGGCCCTGATCCTGGCCGAGACCTTTGGGCACTTGTGCAATACAGGTAATAAATAATGAGTTTTATGTATTGCCAGAAATCCTGATTATGTGAAGATGTCTCATGGCTACTGTCAGCAATTAATAATATTTCCCCTCTGTTTTGTTAATTTTTTTCAAAGTCTAGTTTTGGTTTTGTAGAGCAAGATGTAAATTTTAAGTTCTTGTTGCTGTTTATTTTACTCCATAAAGTCATTTCTTCATAAACTAAGTGATTGTTCATAGCTTTCCTTATCAAATTGTAACGAGAATTTTGATTTCAGAGCTCAGATCTATTAAAATAACTATTATTTTGGATAATGTAATCATCTTTATGGGAAAATTTATATTTGTGAAAGAACTGGTGTATTTTACAAAAAAAAAAAAAAACTGAAATTACTAGGAAAACTGCAGGCAGCTTTCAGTTTTCTTTTTCAGCATTGGTTTAGTTATTTCTGGAAAAAATAAAATGTGACAGACTAGAACTATTAGAGAGGGACAAGGAAGTCTGTTTAACTTTTCAGCTGGCTTTTTCATTAAAAGGCTCTAATTTAGCCATTGGGGAGTATGCAAAGTGGATGAAGGAGCTTGAATTTTAAGAAAATAATCATGACTTGCATAAAAGAAAGTGTTGCTGTCAACCTAACATTCCTGGGGTGTGGTTAATCAGAAAAATCGCATTTATAAAATGTTTTGTCCAAGCTCATTTTAAGTGATCATACATTCCATGCGTCAAGACTCATTTAAAAGTCAATCCTTATCTATGATATTTCAAAGGTGCATTAATTGTTAACATCTGGACCATTCATTGCCTATGGGTGTTTCAGATGTTGAGCTGAACATTGAGACATGAATTCATCCCTCCCGGCCCCCAAATTGATGCCTGTAGCTGCATTATTTTTAATTATTTATATTAATTTTTAAATAAATGCAGTTTAAGTACATAAGGAAACATAATCAATTAATGCTTTGAGGAAGGTGAAAAAACCCACGGGGCCTCTGCCAATTTGACCCAACAGGAAAAATTCCTTCCCAATTCCAAAACAGGTGTCATATCCACAGTATTCTCAAAACATACTCTTGTACTGCAACAACAACTACAGGGGAGGAGGAAGGGTGGGGCAACTAAAGGGGGTGACGAGTTCCAAAAGTCTGGGAAGAGATTTAAATTAATGGGGGAAGGGAGTGCAGAGCCAGTCAGCTCCTAGCTCTCTCCCTGATGGCCAATGGGAGGTGGACAGTGTGTGGAGGAGGTGGGGCCAAGCCCTACATTCTCAGGCATGAGCTGTCCCTCTCCCTGGTTTTTCTGGGCTGTCTTTCCCACTTCCAGTCCAATGAATGTTCCTCACCCAGTCAAATGGGGAGGAGATGGCAATGTGAGGATAAATCCTTTTATGTATTTCATGGGAGAAAAGCAAGTGAATTTAGATAATGTTAAAGTTATGTGCAAACTAAGGAGAGGGAGCTGACTTGTTCATGAACCTGGATGAAATTTTAATCTAATATAATTAAAATAATTCTGTACACAAACTTCATGTTTTGCCACATTTGGCCAGCAAGTATTTAGATATAATGTGTGTTACATCTAGTACTTTAAAGTGTAAATAAAAGTTTTATCAATATGTGAACTGTACATTTATCAAAAAATTGTGGAGGCCCGGGTCCACAAGTACTGTTAAAAATTGGAAGAAAATATGCCATTGACTGACTAAGAGGGGCTTGTCTATGTAGAGACTAGTGTGTGGCAAGCCAGGGTGTGAATCTACAGCACAGTAGATTGCTGTACGCTAACTGGCAATGCTACAATACACTAAATATTCTGCAGTGCACATGCATACTTTTTAGTATGTCAAGTGTGCAGGATGCTTTTTTCCCTTTTAATATGTTGCCCAGGAAATATGCTTTCTTCTTTTTAAGATAAAATGTCACAGTTTAAAAATAAAATAAGTACTTGTCTTTCGCATTTAAGAGCTATAGCAACACCTTCAATCTGTGAGAACACTTATGTAAGCTTGCTATACAGTACGTCAGTTCTTCTTTGTCAGTACTTGGGCACTATCCAGTACCATTGTCAGATTAATTAAAAGCAAATATTACCGGTAAGCTTTTGGTGAATTTCCAGAATGTATTAACAGGAAAATATTTTGCTGGTGGAAGTTAGAAACAGAAACATGCATGATAATTTTGGATTCTGCAGATGCTGTTTGTTCTAGTCTCCATTTCTACTATTCAATTAGTTTCACCTAGTTGTGTGGAAAAACATGTAGAAATTCCTATTCTGTGAGGAGGCTGAATAAAGCCTACCAGTTCATTATCTTAAATGCTATATTCCTTAAGTTTATTAATGTATATTGAAATATTTTATAAAAAGAAACTTTTTAAAATCAGAATGGAACTTTCAGATGTCTCAAAAAACAAAATAAAACCCAACACATAAGATCAGTCAATGAAATGACAGCTCAGTGCAACCTGTCCTATTAATGTAATAAGTCTAATTTACATCCATCATTATCTGAATTATTCATATAGAAATATCATGAGACAACACAGAAACTTTAAAAATATTTGTGAATTTCTCACACACAAATATTTCAATATTGCGTAGGAGAGAGTTACGGGATATTAATATACGTTTTAAGTAATTCTTCAGAATGCAAGAGGTTTCAAATAAAGCAAAAAGGGGAAGCAAATGTGCTTTTTATTTATAAAACACAAATCTTGGTAAACTGAAACTTTCTTGTTTATAGTTTTCAAAATGTGTGTATTGTTATAAAGTATAGCATGATGTGTTTGAAATAAAGTTGAACAGTTGCTGTTCCAACTGCTCCTTTATATACAATGCATCATTTTGCTTTAATTATACTAAAGGTCTGGATTAGTTTACTAAACTTGCAATAAAGCTCTGGTTTTCACATATTTAGTAGGTGTCCATTGTGTTAGTTACTATTGAGAACCAGTTTTTAAAATGAAGAATGGCATAGTCTGTGCCCAGTTCTGATTAATAATGATTGTACTGGTTATTTTTAAAATATATCCATACATTCCTTCTAAGCTTATTTTTTGAGTATTGAGAAAATTAAAAATCTTTTAAAAGGCGTGACCTAAAATCAAATAAGCACTGAAAAGCATTTATTTTCTACTATTGCTTTTTAATAACACGTAATTATTGGGTAAGGTTTAGTGTAGTCATTACACAGCTATATTTTGTTTTTATCACATTCAAGTGATTAGCAACTCATTGCCTCTGTTCATGTGATTTAGTTGGAGTCCAAACAACTTAACTGATAAATTTAGAAATACTATAATGAAATGTGACTTAAGAAAAATGAAAGTTAGAGAGAGGATGTCCTGAGGAATTTGAGGCTTATCTTATGGTGAAGTAATTTGCATTGATCATAATCCTTAACTGATTGATAAAATAATATGATGTATCCTTTGTGT
Organism: Emydura macquarii macquarii; assembly: GCF_026122565.2. NCBI lineage: Eukaryota > Metazoa > Chordata > Testudines > Chelidae > Emydura > Emydura macquarii. Next base: position 20,624,986 of record NW_027131485.1, on the reverse strand, counting down.
TGCCCCTGGAAGTTAAAATGTACATCCTGAAAAACATAGAAATAGCTTGATCTTATAGAGCAGAACAGCAGTGGAGTATAGATGAAAAAAGTCTGTCTTAATAGGTGTACTTCATTTTTCTTAAATGTTCTGTTTTTGAGGATTTTTTTGTAAAGCTGCATCTGATAAAAAGCCTTGTCTAAAATTCAGATTTATTTTAATCAAGAGTCTTAAATCAGTAGGTGAAACATAATATTTAAGAGAATTTTGAGAAGGTCACAGGCTAATTTGAGAAGTTATTTTCTTTAGAATTTTGAGCATTTGAATACTGTGTTAGAATCAAGTAGACTGGAAACTATTTGCGAAATGACTGGCAATATGTTTCAAAACCATTCTTAAACCTGAAATCTTTCTCTCAACTGCCATTCTCTGTCTAAACATTAACAATGGGCCACACTGTCCACGAGAAAGGTGGTCTTGGTCTTCTGTGAACTGTGACTCCTTTGTCACCCTGCCATTAAGGACAGAAGCACTGTCTTCCGCGGTCTCATGGTCTCAAGCCATAGGACCACAACATCTTACACATTATCGTTCATATATGGTCCACATTAGAATCTATCCTCCGTCATCATGGAAATATAAACTGGATACTCCATTTACTGTCTCAGTAAGGATCAGACATCCAACATTCCATATATGAGTTAGACTTTTTCCTTGTCAATCATGAACATATGGGCCATAGGCCACTTCTATTCTATAAACCTATGTAAACTAGGCCTAAGAGAACCCATTCCTCATGTGACCCGTCCGTGCCTAGGGTAGCCCACCAGAAAATGCCAAGGTCAGGACAGGCTGCAAAAGGAGAGCAGATTTTCCCAGAACTGGTGGATAACACTGAAGTTAGATTCCCCGACCAGTCACAAACAGCGCTCCTGATTTCCCACACTGGTTATCAGGAAGCTAAAACAAGAAGTTACACAGCCCCCTCTATTGCTTTTCATTCTCTGGCTCCCAATTAGCAACTAGGTCCAGTAAAGAAATAAGTTATTTAAAACTCTGTTCTCTTTATCAGAATGTTCTCCTGATCCCGAAAGGGTCAGCCACATTATCAGTTTGGAATGTACCCAAAATACCATGCTGCCAGCCAATCCGTTAGTAACTAAAGCTAAAGTTTATTATAAATGGAAAGAAACAAATAAGAAGAGAGATGTTAGATGATCAAAGCAGTCAGATGCATACAAATTACTTAAAAGTGCATATATATCAGATTCCCAGCAGAATTGTGGAGTTTGCAGGCTTGTACAGTTTCTGGGATGTACATCCAGTACCCATCCAGTACCCAGATGGGTCTCAGTCCTTGTGTAGCTGCCATGAGGCTTGTACTTCCTTTGTCCCAAACATAGCCACAGAGCACCTGGCATGGAAAAACCTGAGTCTCCTCGTTCCTACATGTCCTGATGACTCATAAGGTGTAGCCCCTGGATTCATGAATCTTTCACTGGATTCATTGTAAATTTGAGTTCCCTTGATGGGTCATTAAACAGGCTTAGTGCTGCTGCCATCCTGTTTGGGGGTGTCACCCAGAAACACAGCACAAGTTTGAAATATAAATATACCATACATATTTAGAACTCATAATGCAAACCTGATACATATAAACAATATTATTATACTTAGTAAATTATAACATTTCCTATGGTACCTGACACAGCATATTTTGTAAGATTCATTGTAATTTTGCAATATTGATATCAATAATAATATAAATGATCAATTATATTCCAGACAGTGTCACACCTCATATAAGACTAAAGGGGGGTGAGGGTACTTATATAATTTTACAACAACCATGCTATTGAAAATCTATGCATTCAGCAAGGAATTTTCATGTGGCAATTAATGGGGTTCTGTGATCAGTTGGGGAAACACAAGTGAAAGTAAAGGGGCAGAATTAAGTTATTTCTCAGACAGATATCAGTTTGTTCAGTTATCCTGGGTTTTGTCTTTTCTACTTTCTAATTCTCTTTTTACTGGTATTCTATAGGTTATGACACTGTTTGTTGTGTTACTGAGGAGGATAGAGGATGCATAGAGAAATAAAATTGTTTCAGACTTGTCCCTTTTCTGACTTTTAGTGTACACGATGCTTCAGCACTTGGATAAGATTTAAAGTATGTGTTCTCAAAGAATTAAATTTGAGGCTGGGGAACAGATTTGTCCTACATAAAAAGGAAGGTGTGGACAGCTGAGCTAAAGGCCTCTCTCTCTCTCTTCGGGGGGAGAAAGAGGGGGAGGGCAGTCTTATGTGTTTTGTTACTGAGATAACTGTGTAGGGGCATATCAAATCTGTTGATTCTTAAAGTGATTATTCACATGGATCCCACTCTTAGTGCACATGCACCCATGCATGCATGATCAGATTCTTTGGGCCAGTAGCATCTGATGTGACTGCACCCGAAGTCCTCGTGTATCACTCCACTCTCCCCATGAGGGCATAAAGCTCAGAACAGGCCTAAATACCTCAGCAACTTCCTGCCACCTCTGGGAGTGAGGCAGTGTCCACCTGCTTCTCTGCAACTCCGTTGCAGTTAGTATTAGTGATTAGTTAGTTTAGTTACTTAGCTTTTAATTTGCCTGTTGGTTTAAAAAAAACCACTTTTTTTTACTAATTTTTCTTAGATAGAAGACTGAGTCTGAGACCCTTATTTCTTTATACCACTTATAAATGAAGATTGCCTTTTTAGTAGGCAGTACATCAACAGGAAGGATAGGGGAGATCCAATCCTTCATGGCTAGTGTCTTTTTACAGTCTCATAAGAATAGGATCATTTGCAGGCCTCATCACGCGTTCTCACCCAAGCTGTTTCTGGAATTCTATTTGAACCAGTTTATTCATTTCCCAATATTCTTCTCTAAGCCTCAGTGCCACGTGAAACTAAACTTCATACAGTTGGTATAATAAGGGCAATGTCATATGGCCTTAACAGGACACAATTGTTCCGGAATCCACCTGGACTACTTGTAACCTTAAAAACATGTTATGAACTAGCTATGTTAGGTCCAGCTAGCCACATTAGAGTTCATTTCCTTTGGGCTCCAGTGGCCTCTGATGCCTGTTCAAATAATGTCCCTATTTCTGAAATTTGTAGAGCAGCTACATGGAGTTCAGTCCACACATTTTACAAGATACTTCTTGGGAGATCAGGTGGTAGCTTTGGTAGAGTTTCCTCAGTCACTGTTCAAGTAGAAGTCCTATTACCCACCACCAAGCATACAGACAACTACTTGTTAGTCACCAAGAGTGGAATCTGTGTGGACATTTGCTCAAAGAAAGAACAGTTACTTACCTTATGGTAACTCTGTCCTTTGAGATGTTCTGTCTGTATGGATTCCATAACCTGACCTCCTTCCAACTATAAAGGAGTCCTACTTCTCCAGTATTCTGTATTGATCAAGGAACTGAGGGGTGAGTGGGCCCACTCCATCCTTTATGCTCTTGGATGGGGCTGCGCAAGGTCATTTGGGACTCAGGCATATCCCCAACAGATGCTGCTGGCTGAAAGAATCTGATATTGTACTCAAGTGGTGTACACACAGGCTTCATACAGAAGCCATCTTGAAGAACCACAATTTCTACAAGGTAAGTGACTGTTCTTTGTGTTACCTCTCTTTTTGGTGACCTGCTTAAATAGTGAAGTTGTGCAAGGTTTTTACTAAGACCTAACTGGATCTTTTGGGAGAAGTAGTTTTGTGGTGTTAGCCTTCTGGGGGCTTCTAATTAACATTGAATTTTAATGGTGATGATGAAGAAAAATTTTCTGGGGATAGTATTTTGGGTTTTTGCTTCAAGTTCTTCGTCTGGTCACTTCTTATACCATATGTAACCATATAGTACATAGGAAATGGACATTCAGAAATTTGTTGCTAAGTACTTCCGTTTCATAATCTGTGCATTCCATTAGGCAAGTTGGCTTTGTGGGAATAATGTTTTTGCAAAAAAACCCCACAAATATGACTTAATTTTGCATTACAGTGGCACCATTCACAATTGCTGTATATAAAATATAAATCAGCATAAAAATATCATACACATAGCTGGCTGAATTTAGGCATTTAAGTCACATTTTCTCATACTTCTGAAATCAAAATTAACAAGTTGACATTTATCAATTTAATTTGGTTTTCAGCATTTCAGTAACTCATTGATGATTACTTTAATTAAAATAAATTAATCTAGTAATACAAAATGGGGGAAGAGAGATAGTAAAGGTAGGATACAACATATTAATCACTAAAACTTTAATATGAGTAGGCATTCCTATTGACTTCTGTGAGGTTACTTGCATGAATAATGCAAGAATGAATTTGTTCCTGAATCTGAAAAATGTTTCATAGGCATAACTTATAGCCAATAAAATTTCATGAATGTGAGTAGGTATTGTTAGATTTTTGTGAGAATTCTGCTCTGAAAAGACTTGCTTAGTTAATAATGCACTTAATTTGAATGGGTGTGTGGGAGTTTGAGGAGAATATAATGTCAGGAAATAGTATGAGAGTTTGGCAAGTTATGCTTCCTAAAAGCTAAGAACAGAGTGTAGGGGGGAGGGGGCGGAACTATAGAAGATTGTAAATTAATGTGCCTAAATGATTTCAGTTTGAAAGCACCAATTGGTAACTACAGAAAACAAAGAAAAGTATACATATAGCATTAGAATTGTTCTGTATTAGCTGTATCTATCAAAGGATTTATCAAGCAATTCAGGTTATAGTGTTTATTTCATAATTAGTGCTCTTAGAGTTGCAATTTTAAGGTCTTTAGGAATTATTTAGATTAAGAAGTCAGGCTGAAATATATTTGTAAATATTAAGTAAGATTTAAAGAAAATATTCTGAAGATTGATAGTCTATAAACATATTCCATTTATGGTGTATTTGCTGCATATGCTCAAATTCAGAGTCTTTTATTCACCAATGTCCATGGTGGCTGTGTATGCAACCCTACTGTCCTTGTGCCTTATATTGAGTGCATAAAGGGGTGGAGCAGGCCAACCACCATTCAGTTTCTCCCACTGCCTCATGGATTTGAGACTAAACAGTGAGCTCTCTTTCAATTCTGAAAATAGTAGGAATGGTTAGGTGTTGCCTGTTGGCATTTTTTTAGTTCTTCTTAAGAGTAGGTTTCATTTTTTTACCAGAAATAGCCTTTTCTTTCTGAGGGTTGCAGTGGCACCATGGAGAGTAGGGAGGACCAGATTTCCCTTTCTTCTGTAACAGATTTCAGCTTCTCCTGGGGGATTCCCAGGCCACCTGGGGGAGATAATTTCTGCAGCATGTCCTGGGTCAGCCCTGGGACCTTCTCCCATTGAGACGTACCCAGCAGAGTTCCAAAGGAAGCTTACCAGGGGGCATCCTTATTAGGTGACTCCTCTCAATCTGGAGGACCTCAGCTGACTCCTCTCAATCTGGAGGAATAGCAACTGTACTCTGAGGCTCTCCTGAGTTAGTAGACCCCCTCACTCTGAGTCAGCCCAGCCACCCTGCAGAAAAACCTTATTTCTGCTACTTGTACATGCAGTCTCATCCTTTCGGCCATTACCCAAAGTTCATGACCAGAGGTGAGGATGGGGAAGTAGATTGATTGTAAACCAAGAGTTTAGTCCGAAAACTCAACTCTCAGTTCACTACCACAGATTGGTACAGGGCCCGCATCACTGCCACTGCCACACCAATCCGCTGGTCAATCTTACGCTTCTGCTTACTATCATTCATGAACAAGACCCCTAGATACTTAAACTTTTCCACTAAGGGCAGTTGCTCCCAATTCGCCTGGAAAGAACCATGACCTCTGATTTGGAGATACTGATTCTTATCCCTGCCATTTCACACTCTGCAGTGAAGCATTCAGACTGATCTCCAATGTGCCCTCGAAGAAGCAAGAAGGACAACATAATTTACAAACAGCAGCGATGCCACTTCTGAGTCACCATACTGGATACATTCCCCAAAGTGACTGCGCCTTGAAATCCTGTCTATGAAGATCACAAGCAGGAGTGGAGACAAGATGCACCCTTGGCAGAGTCCAATGCCCATCTTGAACAAACTCAACTTAATGCCAAGAATGCAAACACGACTCTCACTCCGGGAACAGAGGGACTGGATAGCATGCAGCACCAGCACCTCATACTCCCGCAGCACTTCCCACAGGACATCTTGGGGAGTATAGTAAAAAACCCTCTCCAGGTCTACAAAACAAAGGTAGACCAGATTAGCAAACTTCCACAATCCCTCGAGTGTCTGCAAGAGAGCAAAGAGCCAGTCTGTTGTTCCATGTCCATGATGGAAACTGCATTGTCCCTTCTGAATCTGAGATTCAACTAATGAGTATAGTCTCTTCTCCAGCACCTTGGCATAGGCTTTGCTGGGGAGGTTTAGGAGTGTGGTCCCCTGTAGTTGGAACACACCCTCTGGGACTACCACCCCAGTTTGCTAATCCCAAGGTACTACACTTGCCTTCCATGTAACATTGAAGAGGCATATTAACCATGACATCCCAACTTTCTTCAGTGATTTCAGCATTTCTGGACGAATCTCATCCACCCCTGCTGCCTTACCACTGCGAAGGCACTTTACTACCGTAGCAACCTCATCAACAGAAATAGATCCCATCCTACTGGGGGTTTCTGGCACTGCCTCCTGAAAGGAGGGCATGTCCACCAGCTTGAAGAGTTCCACAAAGTGCTCTTCCACCTCTCTAAAATCTTCTCATTGCGGTCACCATTTCACCACCCTTACTGAGAACAGGCTGCGCACTGTCCCACTGACCCCTCCTAAGAGGGGTTCGGTAGTCGTCTTTCCATGGTCTTTCCATGATACATACCTCCATAACTCGATAACACTAAATCACAGGAAGTACCTAATGTTCTTCATAGGCCACAAGCATTATTAGTATCAAGAACTACCTTTTGGCCTATTGACTGCACCGAGGGATTTTACTGAAGTACTAATAGTCATTGCTGTACACCTCAGAAGAAATAACATACCTGTATACCCTTACTCAGGTGATTGGCTATTCCATGGAAGGACTCCTCATCAAGCATTGGACACCATTTGCTATATTCTTGATCCATTCCAAGAGCTGGGCTTGAAAGTCAGCAAGCAAAAATCCAACTTAACTCCTATCTAAAGGACCAAATTTATAAAAGCAGTCCTGGATTCTACCAACTCTGTATCTTATCTACCTGAGGACAGGTATGGAATCTTGTATCTTTTAAAAATTAATTTAAAGTCAAACCCAGATACTCCAGTAAGGATTTGTATAGTTCTGTTCAGGCACATGGGTTTGTGTACCTTTTGTAATATGCTGCGTGCCAGACTACACCTTTGGTGCATGCAGAGTTGGTTAAGGTCGGTGTACATCCTCATCAAACATCATTTGGACATGCCTCTCCTGATGCTTCCACTAACATTCTCCTCCCTGAAATCGTGGAAGGAACCCAGAAATGTCTGCAAAGAATTCTTCTTCATACCTTCTCTTTATCCAAAACTGTAGTGATGGATGCCTCATTCTTGGGGTGGGGGAGCACACTTGTGCAGGCTCAAGGTCTTTGAGCTACATAAGAAGCATGGATGTACATCCGTCTGCTAGAAATCAGGGTAGTGCATGGAGTTTGCAACTCCATTCCATTTGAGATCAACCTGTCCAAATAATGACTCATAATACAACCAGAGCCTCTCAATCTGCCAGTAAAAGACCATTGGAAAGGCAAATAGTAAGGAGAATCTAAGGCTTTGTCTACACTTAAAAATTAAGCTGACATAACTGTGTCTGTCGTGGGCACGAAAAACCCACACTTGACTGACTGATAGCTATGCTGACCAAACCCCCAGTGTAGATGCAGCTGTATTGATGGAAGAATGGAAAATCATTCTGATTGCTGGCACTATTGTTTTGCTGAAGATTAATATTTGCATTAGAAATAAATAAGATAAATCACTGAAACCCATCTCAACAGTTACAGCAGAGGAAACACCAAGATTAAAAATACCCCATGCTGTAGAATGACCTGTATGTTAGATGTACAGCTTTAAGTGTGCACATCCAGTAGTTTTTCCCCATGTCCTCTTTCTTTTGACTTCTTTTAGTTTGTTTTGGGAAATTGTGGTGCTTGATGTGAACCAGATAACTTAATAATTTATAGTACATGTAACAGATGTGCAGGAGAGACCTTCCAAATATAAGTACCAAGTATTGAAGAAGGTCATTAAATTAAAGCCCCTTTTGAAATGTATTCTTGCTTTAGACAACAAGATACAGATTTTATTAAATTGGTTATATGAAAAGTAGCTAAAGAAACTCTGTTCCTTGCTGTTCTTATTCATCCTATGTGATGTTATTTGTCAGCCTTATTAAAAATAAGTGGTAGCATAGCCTTATTGGTCCCATAATATTAGCGAGACAAGATGGGTGAAGTAATATCTTTTATTAAACCAACTTCTGTTGGTGAGAGAGACAAGCATTCGTGCTGCTTCAGGTCTGGGAAAGGTACTTTGGGCTTATCTATATTTCAAATGCTACAGAAGTGCAGCTGCGCCTGTGCAGCTGTGACACTGTAGCACTTCAGCATAGACACTACCTATGCCAAAATATCCACCCCCTGAGTGACGTAATTACAGTGGCCTAATCCAGGTTGTCTGGTTTCACTCTCATAGTTTGGGACTTTATTGCACTGAATGAGATACATTAGATGTTGTGATAGTTGTGTGTAGCATCCCTGGATCTTAAAAGATTTATTATGGGGTAATATAACTCTATAACTGACCTCTCAGTCCTCATCCTCAAAGGAAACCTGCACAACACCTTCAAAACACGAGCCGTGGAGGTTAATTCCATGACTTTACTAGACACTAAAAATCAGGGACTGAATAGAGACATTGGATTTATGGTTTATTACAGCAAGCTATATTGCACTACAAAGACTGGACAGGTGTTAATGGGCCACTTCACCTTGATTGGTCTCTTGAAATATATGTTAACTACTTATGCTAAACAATCTGTTCCATCTTGTATTTAGTTGTCACACTCTGAGTACATTTCCCAGACCTGAAGAAGAGCTCTGTGAGCTTGAAAGCTTGTCTCTCACCAACAGAAGTTGGTCCAATACATATTATCTCACCCACCTTGTCTCTCTTATTAACTGTAAGTCAGTTATTATAAGTCCCATTTATGACTGTCAACTTGACATTAGAAATGTTTGCAGCATTCTGACATAAGTGAAATCAGGACTGCTCTGATCAGAGATCATATGTGTATACATAAATTAATGTAAATTAGCCCCATGGACTCCAACTGAATTTTGAAGATCTTGTCAAAACTCAGTGTTCTAATTAAGCAGTTTTTTCATGGTAGTACAAGTGCTGGCAGTATTTTCTTCCAGGATGTAATGATAGGGACACTGGGGTTTTAGCCCCTGCTTCTGGTGCATTGAACAGGAATCATCCATTAGGATCAAAAGGCATATTTTAAACAATTAACTGTCTCTGTTTGAAGGGATGGGCACTGATTTACCTCTCTCTTTGTGTCTTCTTTTATGGTTCTAGAACCATTGTAGTAATAATGGATGAATTGTGGGTGAACTAGGAAGGAGTGGAAGAACATTTTGACTGCAATGTAGAGAAAATGAGTAACAGAAAAAATTAAATCCTGAGCAGGATAGATGAGTCATAGGAATACAAAGAGAAAAGCTTTGCAAATGATACACCCACAGAGTCTGTCATAAATAATTTTTTCACTTTGTCTCATTTATCAGTACAGGTTTTGAAAAATTATATAACATCTGAATTTGTTCCTAAGACCCACTCCTAATTTGACGAGGAATGATGTGGATACTTCAAAAGGAAAGACTAAAAGGATGATGCAGGTGGACATGTTCTACTGTGGACATAATTAGAGTCCTGTGAGGATACAAAATGTATATCCGCAAAAATGATCTGCAGATATAAAGCAGATATCTGCAGATTTGCATGGCTTTAAATATAAAATTTGGATCTGCATCCATCTGCGATCCACAAAAATTGACCATGGGATATCTGTGGGCCTAAAGCAGATATCCGCAGATTTGCAGGGCAAGTACACAATCCAGTGTTGCTGGTGAATAGCATACGAGAAAATTACTGTGATTTTGAGTAGTGGCATATACATATTTTTCTTGGTAGCTGGATAGCTGATCAGGGACTTGATATGACTGAGTAACATTCTGTTTCAAGTTTTTGGGACTGTATTCTTTTGAAAAGCTGGCTTTGAGAACTACTAGTCAATTTCTTCCACTCCTATGTCTCATTTTATTTCTTCATTTTCCCCCATCTATATACTTATGTCCTCTCTTCTGCTTTATTGTTACATTTGTAGGTTTTTCCTGTTTTCCTTAACAGTTACCTCACTGTTCTCTTGACTGACATGTTCTATGTCAAAATTAATCTTTTAAATGAATCACAGTGCTATGCTAATTAGCACTGCAAGAGCATGTTCAGCTGGGTCAAGGTAATGAGGTGAGAAATGGCTTTTTAAAATATTTTTAAAAAACAAAACTATCACTGTTTTATTATGTGTTTGTATAGGGCCTGGCACCATGAAGCCTCAATCCCAGTGGGTTTGCATCTATGATACAAATAATAATAGGGCTCAGCAAAATCATGTTGTTAAGCAAAAGAGGGTGCTTTTAAAAACTGCTTTTCAGAGATTGAAGGTCAATGTGGTTTTGTTGGTATAAAGTACATTCTTTAGACAGTTGACAAGTTTTTTGAATGCCAGAGGGGGGAAACAAACACTTATTTTTGCTTATCATTTTGTTCTGTGGGATGTGGTAAACTGGTCGGATAGGATTCTGTAAGTCTGAGGCAACAAAACAGCTCCTTTTTCTGCTTTGCTATTTCAAAGTTTTCCTTTCATTTGGTTTCTTCAATAGCTTTTTAAATAAACGAATGGGGATTTAATTCTATTCTTTGTTTTCACAGTCCAAGTGCGATACTTTGACAGTAAGTGCCACTTGTGCTGTGTGCATTCTCATGCCTTTCAAATTTTGATGTTTTGATTTTTTTTCCAGAAAATCGGTCTAAATAGCATGTATGTCAGATTATACAGATATTTTCCTAAGACACTTTACAGATGTTTAAGTCCTAGCTTAAGTACAAATATGAGGTTAACGTGATAACGAATAACAGAATTTAGAATGTTTTTTATGGCATACTTTTATTGCTTAACTAGCAGTAAAAGCATGCAGTAAGAATCATTGGGTCCCATTCTCACCTAGGAATAAACTGCCAGGAGAGATGAAACTCAGAGTTTCAGCTTGTTGGAGTTTATTACTGGTTCTTCCATCAGGATGGTAAGAGGAGTTGTTATGGCTTGTACCACATGCTGAAGAAACTCCTGTACCTGTAGACCCAAATGAGATAATGAGGATCAGTCTAAATTCCATGTATTAGTTTATCAGCCTGTTATTTAAAGGTATCAGGTGTGAGAATGGAGAACTGAAGAATGGATCCAATACTAAACTCTGTTCTGAAGTATTGTGCCAGTGAGGTACTTTAAATTATTGCATTGTTAGCCCAGATTGCTGTTAATAAAACTGAATTTGAGGCCAAAAGATACTTTTGAAGCTGTGATTTGATAATTTAGAAATAGTAGTACAGTACTATTTTTAAAAAATTGAATTAGATTCATGATAATGTTGAGAAATCAATAATAAAATAGTATCTTAGATAATAATGTCATGTGCTCTGTAGTGAGAGACAGAAACTTTGCTTCTGAGAAATAGGATATCAAATCTGAAGATGAAAGACATTTTATGAAACGTGGAACTTTATTGTACATTTGGTTAAGAGTATTAATTCCAAACAAAACAGTTATGAATACTGACTGAAATACAGTAAACATTACTTTATTTTAGGAAATAATATGAGGTTAATTTAATACATACCAAGGTGGATATTGCCCTGTGATTTTATATTTTATATTGTTATTCCAAAAAACCCACTTTTTATTCTCACCCACTTTTAGATTCTTAATAGAACGATCAATTTTTAAAAATTAATATTTGATCTGTCATGCACACTTTGGTAGCTCAGTCTTAATTTTGTTATCCCACATAATTATACAACTTAATGTTTTTCTTCAACTTTTAACTTTTAGATTTTCTTTTTCATATATTTTTCTATATTGTTTTTGTTTCTCAGATTGTTCTTTTTTTCTTCTTTCTTGTGTTTAGGTTCTCTTTCTCCTTAGTGAATTTTAGTGCTAGTTTGCTTAAAACATTAAGACCAACTACTGACTCGTGCCCAAGCAAAATTGGAGACAGGTGCTGTGCACCCTTTACTCTAACAATGGCACAGTCATTTTGACATGTCATCTTCCTGCTATTCTAGTTCTGGGATTAATCCTGTGAAGCAGAGGCTCCCAATTTTACCAGACTTTGGTGATGTAGCTGATTTTTTTTCCCCCTCCACCTTTCACAAGCATTGGCATTTATCTTCCCATCCCCAATCTCTCCTTTCTGATTATGGTGATAAAAAATATGGTGACAATTGACTGCAATTGATGCATTAGATTTCTTCCAGGGAACTTTTAGAGCTAAATAGGATAAGGTGATTGTAATCATGGTACTGTGGATACTCTCTTCATAGCCATGGGTAGAGAATAACTGCTTTGACAATGATGATCATAGTGTAGCTGAACCAGCTGAGATCTTGCAAGAATTGAGGGAATCATGCTGTCCACTAGCTCCCTATCCAGGTATGGATCTTGGTCCTTAGCTTGTCTCTTTCCCATTGGAGCTTTAAAAATAAGATAGAAGGCCTTTCCCTTTGTAATCAGTGATGGCAGCTGCAATCAATGGGAACGCTGTAGCTAATAGTCCTTGTGGAAGACTTTCCAGGAGACTTGAGAGCAGAGCTTTAGCACTGGAAAGCCCTTGACTATGGAACACACAGGCACTGGGGATAGGAATGAGCCCATGTTTTGCCATTTCTAAAACCCAGCACAGGCCCCAATTCTCTAAAAGGACTTCCCCAAATAAGAGTTCTGTAACAGCCTAGCAGTATTTCTTCCAGAAGTCAAAGATTAATATTAATCCCACTTGAGTATTACAGTAGGAAGGAGTAAAAATAACGAGAGTTCTGTGGCACTTTAAAGACTAACAAATTTAATATTTGCAGACATAAGCTTTCGAGAGACTTCAGCTCTCTTCTTCAGATGCACTAATACAGTGTTTGGTCCAATATTTGAACTAATACAATCTAATCCTTATATTTGTGTATAGTACCTAGTTTTAATGTTAATTAGAACTTTAGAAATGCATGTGGAGCTATTTTTCTCTAATTTTGTAAGAAATAGAAAATAAAGCCCCTAATTTATATTTTAAGGATCTGAGGTCTGGTCTACACAAAGATTTTATACTAGTGTTACTATTTCAGTTGGGGGCATGATTTTTTTTACCAATAATTATACCATTATTGATGTGCATTATAGTGATGTAGCTTAGCCCCCTTCTCATACAGTAATAAGTTGTACAGGTCTAGCTGCATCCATACTGGGGGGTTGTACTGGTTTGGTGCAAGCAGTACCTCTTCTGGTGTAAATATTGCCTTAGATAAAATTAGTAAACTCAAGAAATTCAAATTTAAGGCTGAATATTTTATGTCTTGTAATACTTAATCACAATGGTGTGAACTCTGTTGAGGTCAGTCCATCAGTCCCTTGCATGCAGAAGGCCCAGAGAAGCAGGAAAAATACATAAGGGAAATTCTGACATTGTGCTTCTGGAGCTCCATAACATGCACATGGAATGAAGTAGTAGCATTGATATGTCCAGAGGGTCCACAACAAACAGCACAGAGCAACACAGTAGGGTGTAGAGTATCATAGCAGCTACATCATGCTATAGCAAGAAAGCTATGCAGGTACTTCACATTCTCCCTCTGGCTAGGAAGTGGAGTTGCTACCTCCCAACACCTACTTAGTTCTTTCATGCAAAAGCCTTTTACTCAAATTTTGCTGGGAACAAAGAATTAGGTATTAATTGATGTACCTCCTTATTGTTAGAGATGTATTGTGGGATTTGTTTACATTTCATGTTTTATAGTGCAGTCATTCAAGCTACCCCTTGATATTAGTGGATTTGTGCATTTTATAAAGGTGTTTCCTTTAGAAAAATGTATTTGTGTAAATGTAAAAACTATTAAAAAAATAAAGCATCATTAAAGAATTAAGAATACTTTTGCTGCAAATCAGCATGAACTCACTAAATTAGAAAAACAGTCCAACCCACATGGTTTTGAACATGAAATTATAAGTTTTAGCCCTTTTCAACTTTCCTTAAGCTTTAGGAACATTGAGCAATCTAAAGATGGATTTTATTGTATTCTCATTGGGCGGCTCTGCCTGGAGTGCCCTCCTGCAACAGGTCGCGGAATGACTGGCGCACCTGCCTCAGTTGTCCCTCTCAAGTACCCCAAGGACTCCACAAAATTCTCTTTTAACTCAATAATACCCTATTTGGGGCAAGTTTATTACAAAAACTTGAGGCAAAACAGTGGATAAGAATCCTCCAAACAATCCATTTGTCATCCTGGTGTATATAGTCCTTAAAATTGCAAATTCTGTAGTCCATTTGCAAAGATCATTCCACACTCTGGCGTCTTCCACCACACCTAGGATCCTTTGCAGTCCTCTTCTATCCCTCTGCCAACACAGTAACCCCAACCCTATCAGCTGGAGTGCAACCCCATTCTTCCCAGCAGGACCTCCCACTGTCTCTACTGGGAGATCATCTTTGCCAGTGAAGCATCTCTCAGGCCCTCTCACTGTTCCTCTGAGTTCAGTTCTCTCCAGCATGAAGATGTCAGTAGGTAAGCTCCCTTCTTTCTTCACTGCCTTCAGACCATGGCTTCAGCTCTCCAGCCTAGACATTAGCAGGCAACTCCATCTGCTGGCCCTGGCTCTCTGTTTTTCATTCTCCTATTGGGTCCGGTGGGGAGGGGGAGGGCATGCAGAACACTTGGTTTATGTACATAGAGATATCCATTTTGTCCTTCTGCGACATTTTGATGAAACTTTCTTGGAGATACTCTGCAGTCCTCTCCCAAAGGCGTCTGTGGATGGCTGCCTTATTTCTTCCTCCACAGTAGGACACTTTACCATGCTACTCTGCATTGAGTTCAGTTGGAACTGTTTCTGTAAACAGGCCAGCAGTATTTGGTCCCAAGTGGCTTTGTGATGCCAATAGCAGCTGTGTTCTCTGTGTCTTTGTGACCCTCAGGCGTGAAGTAATCCCCTAAAACCACCATCACCTGTGGAAAATAGTGTCAATATTGAGTGCCATTGTCCTATACTTATACTGGTGTCGGAGCTGAGATCAGACTCAGGACCGAGTACCGCAGCATTGTTAAAAAACGCTCCTCTGGCGTCGGAGTTGACCCAGCACCACCACTCAAAATGCCTGGTGCCAAAGAAGCGGCAAAAGATGGCACACTCAGAGAGGTAGTGCTCGCCGTCACCGAAGCCAGCTAAGAAAATTTAAAGGAAGCTGGAGTCAGCTCAGAAAGGGTCTCTGCCCAAGCTGGAGTTGAGCCCAGCACCCGTGCCACCGCCGACTCCAGGGAGCAGCAGAGGCCTGCGCCACCTATTTGTCCCTTCCATGCCTGAGGCGTTCCAGGCGATGAAGGACCAGTTGCTCATGCCAGTACCACCTACAGCTCAAGAGGGTAAGCTTACACATCAAGGAGCAGACACACTGGCCGGGGGAATCATTAAAGGGGATGCCAGCATTGGCACAACAGCCTCATCCCCTGTCAACTGGTTGCCATTCGCCGGCCCTGAGGCACTCTTCGGGTTCTCAGCACCCGTTGCTGGAACAATGCTGGACTGGAAACAAGCCGGACAGACTGGGTTCGGGCTAACGGTCACCAGGCTCTAGGCACCGATCCATGGAGCATTGGCATTGATACGCTGAGCGTCAGCATTGGCCTTTGGAGCTCCGAAGTTTGCCGAGCCTGTGGCGTTGCGAATCGCCAGCACACAGCAGGTCACCAGAGCCCCGGCACCACTCGAGTCCTTACAGGAAGCTGAAGGACAAAATACGATCGAGATATGGCCAATGCTCTGGCTCCGGACACCGCTCCCTGATGCTGTAACTCAGGCTCAGAGATGTAGAGAAGCAGGTGACGTCGGTGCCCCCGTGGTCACCGGGATATACCTCCTCAGTTTTGGGGGAGGAAAATATAGTTCCCCTGAAGGGGCAGGCTGCAAAGTCCCATGCACTTTTCCCCATTCCGTCTCAGATGGGGGCATGGCATCAAGGACAATGGACTGGACCTTGGCAATACTGGAACCCCAGGGGGTTCCCCCTTTCCGCAGTGCTCTACCCATTCTTGTCTACGGGAACTTTGTTGCCATGTTCTTCAAAAGACTGCCTCGGCACCAGCCTTAGATGTAGACTCAGAGCATGGAGAGTCATGTCGGGAAGTCCATTGCTGACCACCCTGACTAGGGAAGACGCGCCAGCAACCCCTCAGCTACTGGCCTCCTCTTTGTCCTCCCCAGACAAGGCAGTAGTGGGCCCCTCACTCACTGCCTCGCTGGATGATTATGAGTGATTATGGATGAGCTCTTTGGCATCTTGGCATCCGCAGCCCCTTCCAGGGTGGCCCTCCCGGTGCATGAGGGAGTAGTGAAAGTGGCTAAGGCTTTATGGCAAACCCCGACTTCTCTGCCCTCCATGTTCAAGCAGGCAGAGAAAAAGTACTATGTGCCCACTAAGGGTTTTGAATATCTATATATGCACCCATATCCAGGCTCACTGGTGATCACAATGGCTAACAAGCATGACAGGCAGGGACAAATGAGCTCCACTCCAAAGAATAAAGAGGCAAAGAAAATGGACTTATTGATTGGAAAATACTGGAGCCTACAGTTAAGGGTATCTAACCAACAGGCGTTGTTGAGGCGGATGCCATTTTAACGTCTGGCAATCACTGGAGAAGTTTACTGACTCCCTCCCCCAGTCCTCCAAACAGGAGTTCGAGTCCATTCTGGAGGAGAGTAAGACTGTGGCCAGGGCCTCCCTGCAGGCGTCTTCAAATGCAGTGGACTCAGCAGCGCAGGCAATGGCTTCCATGGTGTTTATAGGGAGAGTTTCGTGGCTCCAGTTATCAGTTCTCTTGATGAAAGTCCAGCAGTCCATCCAGTACCTTCCATTTGGTGTCAACGCTCCGTTCACAGACCAGACCGACTCCGGACTGCATGATCTGAAGGACTCTAGGGCCACGTTATGCTCGTTGGGCCTTTATACCCCATCCTCATCAAGGAGACACTTCAGGCCCTCACAGCAGCAGCACTTTGGAGGTCAGTCCAAAGGGGAGCCCTATAGAAAGAGAAACAGGCTACAAACATTGCCAGGGCAATTTGCCTGCATCTTTCTCGAAACCAGGCCCAAGCTGCCATTCCTTGGGCGGAAAGAGAGGCTTTTGTAGGTACTCCCGGTGACAACCGATGAGTTTATACCCGAGATCCAGTTTTCCATCCACTCTCCTCCCACCTTGCCTCTTTTTTCCCGGCCTGGATGACCCTTACGTCAGACCGTTGGGTGTTGACTACTGGCTACACCCTACAGTTCACCTTGATCACTCCCTACCTTCCTCGTCCCTCTTCAGGGACCCTCTCACGAGCAACTCCTCATCCAGGAGGTACAAGCCCTCCTGCAGATAGTAGTGTTGGAGGCAGTTCCTCCGGATCTGTTGGAGGCAGATCCTCACGGTATTTCCTGATCCCAAAGGCAAAGGGAGGCCTGAGACCCATACTAGATTTAAGGGCCCTAAACAAGTTCCTGAAAAAGCTAAAGTTTCGCATGGTTTCCCTAGTGGCCATCATTCCTTCTCTGGATCCAGGCAACTGATTCACTGCCCTTGATTTAAAGGACGCTTATTTTCATATCACTATATTCCCTGGCCACAGGAGTTCCTGCAGCTTAGAGTGGGTGCACAACATTACCAATTTGCAGTCCTGCCATTCGGCCTTTTTACTGCCCCCTGCATTTTTACCAAATTATGCAGTAGTGATGGCCCACCTCAGGCGCAGGGGAGTGCAGGTGTTCCTTTACCTGGACGATTGGCTCATCAGAGGCTGCTCAAGGGAACAGGTCTGTCGTAACTTACGAATCGTGAGAGACACATGTCGGTTGCTGGGCCTGTTAATAAATTAACAGAAATTGTTACTTATGCCTGTTCAGAGAACAGAGTTCGTGGGGATGGTCTTGGACTCCATCCAAGTCAAAGCACTACTGCCTGATACCAGATTCCAGGCTATAACGGAGCTTATAGCCAGTTTACGGGATCACTTGATTACTATGGCGAGATTATACCTTAGCCTCCTGGGACATGTGGCGGCTTGTACCTATGTGGTCTGCTATGTGAGGCTGTGTTTTCAGCTGCTCCAGATGTGGCTGGCCACAGTATATTCCCCATCAAGACACTCGCTGGACAGGGTTCGCACAACCCCTCCCCCTTCCCCCCCTGCCGCATACTTACCTCCCTGTCATGGTGGACAAACCCTCGTCAGGTGCTAGCAGGAATAACCTTTGTGGCCCTGAGACCGACACTGTCCCTGGTCTCGGATATCTCGGATGTGGGATTGGGAGCCCACCTTGTTTTCCTCAAGACTCAAGGTCTATGGACCAGGGGAGTTAACTGTTCACATAAATGTCAAGGAGCTCAGGGCTGTCCAGCTGGCCTGGGAGGTTTTTCTGCCGCACCTGTCCAACATGGTGGTGTGGGTCCTCACAGATAACACAGCGGTGATGTACTATATCAACAAGCAAGGGAGAGCAGATCCTGAGCCCTGTGTTGGGAAGCCATACATCTCTGGGACATCTGTGTGGATCACAACATCCACCTGGAAGCGGTCCATCTGCCAGGGCTGAAGAATATCCTAGCAGATCGTTTGAGCAGGTCCTTTTGCTCTCACCATGAATGGTCACTCCACCAGGAGGTGGCTGACCGCATCTTCCAAAGGTGGGGAGCTCCCCGGGTGGACCTGTTTGCCACCAGGGAAAACAGGAAATGTGTCCATTTCTGCTCTCTCTGGGGTCGGAGGGCAGCTCACTGACAGATGCTTTCCTCCTCTTGTGGTCGAGGGCATCTCATACGCATTTCCCCCGATACCTCTCGTGCACAGAGGCCTGGTGAAAGTCAAGAGAGACAAAGCACGAATCGTTCTGATAGCCCCGAAGTGGCCTCACCAACACTGGTTCGGGATGCTGTTGGATCTTTCGGTGGCTCGTCCTTGGTCTCTGCCACTGTGCCCAGACCACATTTCCCAGGACAGGAGTTGGTTACTTCACTCGGACCTAGCCTCCCTGCATCTGATGGTGTGACTGCTGCATGGCTGAACAGGGAAGAGTGCCACTGTTCGACCCAGGTCCAGAGAGTGCTGTTGGAATGTAGAAAGCCTCCCACCAGGGTGTCCTACCTTATGAAGTGGAAGCGCTTCGCCGGCTGGGCAGCCTGTCAGAATGTATCATTGACGAAGTCTCCTATACAGGTGATCCTGGACTATTTGCTTCATTTAAAGCAGGAAGGCTTAGCCTTTTCGTCGGTAAAAGTTCACCTGACAGCAATATCGGCATTTCACCCACTGATACAGGGCAAATCAATTTTCTCCCACGAGATGACAACTAGATTTCTTAAAGGGCTGGAAAGGCTCTTCCCTCAGATTAGAGTCCCCAATGGAACTTGAACTTTGTCCTGTCCCGACTCACTGCTCCGCCTTTCGAACCATTGGCCTCCTGCTCTCTCATGCACTTGTCCTAGAAGATAGCTTTTTTAGTAGCAATCACTTCTGCATACAGGGTTTCAGAGATTAAGGCCCTGACCTCAGAGCTGCTCTATACGATGTTCTTCAAGGATAAGCTCCAGCTCCACCCTCATCCTGCCCAAAGGTCATTTCCCACTTTCATGTTAATCAGGACATCTTCCTGCCGGTATTCTTCCCTAAGCCTCACAGCTCTAGTGAAAAGAGGCGCCTGCACTCGCTCGATGTAAGGAGAGCTCTAGCCTTCTACATCGATAGGACCAGACCATTCCGCTGCTTCATGCAACTTTTTGTAGTGATTGCTGACAGGATGAAGGGCAAACCAGTCTCCATGCAGCAAATATTGTCCTGGATTTCAGCCTGCATTCCCGCCTATTATAAACAAGTCAGAGTTGTGCCTCCGGTGTCCCTGTCGGCCCACTCCACAAGGGCCCATGCGTCTTCAGAGACTTTCCTTGGCTTTTTTTTGCTTGGAAGTTGACCCTTAGCTCCAGAGTTCCCATGGCAAGTCATTTCTATCCCACAACACACTGACAATTTCCCAAAAGGCATTGTGCCCGATGGTGGCATATGGCACACTAGGATACCTACCATGGTGCACTGCACTTTGCATTGACATAAGCACTCCTGGTGAGTACATGCAGTGTTGAAACAAGCAGGCAAGTATGCATGCACCTGAGCAATATACAAACTTTGGCAGCTGTACACTGATGTAGTTTTTGTTGACTAAAGATTGTAATGTAGACAGAAGTCAAATAGCAAGCAGGAAAACAAACTTTATATCTTCTGCTTTCTTTTATACATCATAAAGCAGCACACACACAAAAAGTGAACAAATCCAACTTAAAAAAAAATCCTTTAAAGATCTCCTTTGCTAAAAGTCAAAGCACAACTGGCAACGTAGTAAATATTTATAGATACAAAATCTGTGGGGTATCTAAGAAGCACTATTTTAAGACTAGGGATTCTCAACCTCTTTCAATGTGTGGACCATGTCTTTAATATAGAAAGTGTTGCATGGACAGTGTCCTGTCTTCTTTTCAATTGTACAACATTCCTGTAGCAACTACAGAAATTGTTCATGTAGTAAAGTGAAGTTAGGAAAGTATTTAATATATATATTTTAGCTTCTTTAAATTTAGCAACTGAAAACAAGGAGGCAAACCACCACCACGTTGACCTATCACTTTCACAGACCGCCAGCAAGTGTTCCACAGACAATCACTAGTTTAGGTACCACTAATTGAGAACCATTATCGTAGATTATATTAAGGAACTATTCACCATAGTTTTTATTTATTTGATATCAAGAAGGTTTTATCACGGAGATCTTGAGATTTTTTCTTTTGTGATGAAATATTCAAAGCCTCATAACATCTTGAGCATTAAATAATTGTTCCGACTAATGAATATTTGCATCTGGTTGCATGATGTCTTTATTCCTCCCTTCCCCCCCCTTTTTTTTTCTTACCAGATTCACCAACGTGCTGTAATTAAGAGATCGGTTGCCTGAACACAATGGACCACTTACGGACAGCAGACGCTGAGGATGATTTGGGATCATTAACGCATATTGCTCCTAGTCCTCATAGTGAAGCAGTTGCTCATGAATTTCAGGAGCTCTCATTGCAGCCCAGTCAGTACTTACTTCCTCTGAATGAACGAAAGAATGGTGAGTGCAAAACAGGTTAGAGGCAGAGCCTCCCTGCTCTGCCATGGAAAAATGTGCATTTTTATAAGTAGAGGTAATAATGTTTTTAATTGCTTACTATCCTCAAGTGAAATATTTGTTGATCTTCTCCATTTATGTGTCCAACTACCATGTTAAATTATGAATGTTTTTTCTGTTCCTTGTTAAACTGGTCTTGACCAACTTCATTTACCATTGCAAATGGCAAAATGTAGGTGCCTAACTTTAAATATCCAATATTGAAAATGTTAGCCAATGCACATAAAATATGGCTATTCGTTTAAATGAATGAAAGGTATAATCCCCAGCAAATACAAAGTGAAAGCATGAGTTAATCAAATGTATGTTTTCTTCCCAGGAAGATAGTTACATTACCAAACAACTGAAGATAGTTATTTCAAATAATTATTTTTGTTGAAAAATTAGAGGTATTTAAACTTGAAGTTTTAAAGTAAAAACATTATTTCACAGACTAGTTTAAGGATGAATGTTGTAGGGAAAATGAGGTTTACTTTTGAGGAATGTTTCCAGTATATTTCCTCAGTGTTTATGTTGGCATGCAGCTTAGTAGAAAAGTGTTTCCACTGTTACAGTAAGTATAAGGAGAGTTAGGTTTGAATCAAGATGTAAGTGTTCACTATGAAATAGTCATAATTATTTTAAAGCATGTTGCACCTCACAAATATGTATCTCATCACCTTTTTCTACTTGGCAACTTAAATACTTTTTCAACACACATTGGTAAATATTGGGAATATTTAGGTTCCAAATTGTAATATTAAATTAAACCGGGCAAGTTGGCCAAAGCAAGCCATTTATCAATTATTCAGAATTATTCAGAAATATGATATAATTATGGGAAGCATAATTTTGTTATTTTTGTAGTAGATCTAGTGGTAGTGGTAGTTTTTAGGATTTTAAGGACTTGGGATGCCGTTTTCACCGGTTGCACCCTCCCCCTGACTCCCAGCACCCAGGCCTGGGTATTGGATAATGCTGAAGACACTGGGGTTCCTGCCCTCACTCGTTCTTAGTCAGTGACGAGCACCAACATTGCCTTTGCTGCTTGGGGGAGGCACATGTTGCATCCAGGTGCAGTAGCTGTCTCTCTTTCCCTGTCTCTATGTGGGAAGGCCAGGCTCACCACCTCAAGAAGCACTTCATGGAGGTTGCCATGAGGCTGCAGTTGGATCCAGGTTGGGAAACTGCCCTCCTTGTACATCAGCCTGAGCAATAGACGAGTGTGCCTCCTACTGTGAACCTTCAGTCTGGTTCCACCGTAACTGGTGCTATAGACCCTGCCTTGTGGCCCAGCCGTGAAGCAAGGAAGTAAGTCTTCCTCCAAGTCCAAGGACACTGTGCCCCATCCACGAGTTCTGATCATGAAGAAGCTGTGCATTCCAAGCATGACAAGAAGCCACACAGATCGTCAGATTTATTGGCACCATACACCGAACCTGATTGGTACTGTTGAGGTCCAGGGAACCTTTGGTTCCACGGCAGTCCTCTGTTCTGAGTCCGATTCTGCCCGAAGATCGTGTGCCACTGATGCCTGGGAAACTTGGGTCATCTCCTGAGCAGGATGAACTGTTTGCTTTCTCTGAGGAGAGGTCGTCTTGTCCTCTGATGCCATCGGAGAGTGTGCTCCCCCATGTTGGACTTGCCTCTTTCAGACCGTGTTTTCTCCTGATCTCCAGAGCCTTCTGTGGTTCTGAAGGCACTGCCATTTGAATCGGCTTCGGATTTCTTGGATTTGGACAGGGACTAAGGCCTGCCTCTCCTGTACCACTGGTGAGAGTACCCTAAGGCCCTGTCAGCTCCATGGCAGTATCTGCCATTTACCCAGCTTTGGGGTCCTTGGTATCCTGCTTTGTGGGGTCCTCCACAGCATCCAGTGGAATCGCCAGGTTGGTCGTACTGGGGCTCATGGCCACAGTACTCATTGTCAGAACCTTCCTGCTCTGCCCATGAGGAATCCCTTCTGTCCCCTCTCTGACCATCATTCAGCAGGCGTTCAGACCTGCGGTTAGAGGATGCCCCACTGAGTCTGACTCCGACAGTACTGCTGGATCCAGAGCAGTTCCCCTCTTCATCTCTGGATGCCACAGTGTCTTTGACCTTCAGCCCCCCTTGCAGAACTTCTACTGAAAGACTTTCCCAGATTAGGAAGCGGAGAAAAAAAATGCGGGATGACATGTTCAGCAAACTAATGAACACCTCTGCGGCTGCTGACACAGAACTCAGAGCCTGGAGGATGTCCTTCTCTGAAAAACTGGACATTTAACACAGAAGATCTGCACAGAAGCAGGAGCATGATATGCAACAGGACATGATGCGTATTATGGTGAATCAGTCCGACATGCTGAGGTGTCTGGTAGAGCTCCAGGAAGAGCAGTGACAGGACAGACTCCCTCTGCAGCCCCTCCAAAATGCTCTGCTGCCTACCACTTTATCAGCTCCCACCCCCAAGCGGTCTAGGAGGAGGCTGAGTAGGATGCAGTACGTGCTGCATTCCACGCCGGAGGAGGCGAGCAGAAGGACACAATGGCCTCTTTAAAAACTGCACACAACCACAGTTGCTTGCACAGTGACACTTTACAATGTTAACTTATCCTCCTTCCCCCCATTGAAACGGGTCGCAAATAAAACTTTGCAGCATTAAAAAACATCTGTTTTTGTTCATTCATAGCTTGGGCGGGGAAAAAAGGGTTGAGATTGGGAAATAAAGGCACAGCAGAGACATACGTTACTGCAGTTCATTGAAAGTTTTTCAATGCTTCCCATAGGCAAAGCACTCCACGGTTGGCTCTGAGCATAGCGCTGGAATCTGGCTACTCAAAATTTGCGGCCAGCCTATCAGCCTCCATGGCCCAACCCTGGGGGGACTTTTCACCCTTTGTTTCACACAAATTATGGAGCACACAGCATACAGATATAACTGATGGGATGTTCTTTTCCCTGATGTCAAGCTTAATAAGCAGATATCTCCATCTGGCTTTTAAATGGCCAAATGCACATTCCACCACCATTCTGCACTTGCTGAGCTTGTTATTGAAATGCTCCTTCTCACTGTTCATTAGCCATGGGAGCAAGGGGTAGGCAGGATCCCCCAGGATCACTATTGGCATTTCCACGTCCCCAATATTTATTTTTTGGTCAGGGAAAAAAGTGCCTGCCTGCACTTTATTGAACAGACCTGAGTTCCCAAGTATACGCGCATCATGCACTTTTCCAGACCACCCCACATTGATGTCGGTGAAACATCCCTTGTGATTCACAAGGGCCTGCAACACCATTGAGAAGTATTCCTTCCAGTTTATGTAATCTGTGGCAAGGTGCTCAGGTGCTAGTATAGGGATATGCATGCCATCTATTACCTCCCCCTCACCCCCCAAGTTTGTCCACTATGTCCTGCACATTTCCCAAAGTCACTACCCTTTGCAGCAGAAACCTATTGATAGCCCTGCACACTTGCATCACAGCAGCTCTAACAGTGGATTTACCGACTCCGAATTGACTCCCAACTGACCGGCAGCAGTTTCGGGTTGCCAACTTCCACAGAACGATGGCCACTTTCTTCTCCACTGTCAGAACTGGTCTCAAGCGAGTATTCACATGCTTCAGGGCTGGGGACAGCTTTGCGCAAAGTTCAAAGAAAGTGGCCTTTCGCATACGAAAGTTCTGCAGCCACTGCTCATCATCCCACACTTTCATAACGATGCGATCCCACAAGCCTGTGTTTGTTTCCCAGGACTAGAACCGGCGCTCCATGGACTGAAGATGATGCGTAACAGCCTGCAGCAAATGGGAATTATTCCGCTCTATGTCTTGTAGCAGGGCGGCCTCGGTAACATCGCTATTTTCCATGCTGCGGCTCCTGTCTCGCCTTTAAAAATACTGCAGGATAACCCATGAGGTATTTGTGATGCTCACAATGTTAATGCAGAGCTGAGCGAACTCCTTGCCTCTCTGGCAACAGCATGCACGCAGCATAGAAAAAATATGTGAAAAAGCGTTTGTGGTTTGTTTGGGACAAGAAGGGAGGGGGAGGGAGCACATTGCATCATGGGAGGATGACAAGCTTCCCAAAAGCTTCTGCAGCTAGTTGCACTGTGGGATAGCTACCCATGGTGCACTGCTTTGAATGTCAACCACCCTCCTGCAACTTATAAAATTTGACGGGGAAAGTCGATTTAAAGTTAATGGACTTCAGTCTGCAATGTAGACATACTCTCAGTCTTCACAGACAATAAAAGAATAAAGGTTAGGTTGTTTTGTTTGTTTGTTTGTTTACAGTGAGATAACTAATGTGTGATAGTTATCGCTCTCTAAAATACAAGTGGAGATAAAATTCCTGTAGTTTTTACCATGAGCAGGTCAGTATTAGACTCATGGTTGACCTTGCTTAGTTTACCTCTCACTCTTAGTAATTACAGTGTCTTGTCTTCACTATGTTTTTACTCCAGGAAAGCTAACATGCATTAGTTATCCAACAGTAAAAACTCACTTTTTTCCCCCTCATTGAATACATGGCCTGAATCTTTTAAATTGGGCTGCTTGATTGCTGGCATCACAAGTAATGTTAATTTTCAGACAGATGTCTCTCGTCAGCAAGAGACTCTGAAATACAAATTCTAATCAGAAGAGTTGTCTCCAGTACTTTTCATGGTTTAATGCTGGTGCAAAGTACTTGTTATGTGAATTTTCAGGCTGTTCTGATGGATTCAGCTTTCATTATAGGACTGAAAAATGTTCTTTAAAATCTTAAGTCATTAACAGAATGAATGTGTATACATTAAGTGACAAATATACTTTAAAAGTATCCTGATTTTCTTTTTAAATAACCCCAAGATAACAATTCAGATTTCTTTCACCCTGGATTTCTTGATCTACCTTCCTGGGCTATAAGACTTCAAGTCTTCTCTGCATGTTTTTCTTTGACTCTTTTCCAACCATCCCAATGTTCCTGCTCATCATAGCTAGTGGCCCAGAGATGAAAGACCAAGTTATTTTCAAATTATACAGAATTCAGATTTGAGAAATGGATAGGTAGTCAAGTATGTCATTTCTTTTATCTCTGTTCTTGACTAATTTATTTCATTTGCCTACACCATCCTATACCTTAGCATCATCCTTCATCTCAAACTCATTGTCTCTTCCCACATCTTCTGTGACTGCAAATCTACCTGTCAGTTCCCCCATAACCTTGTACTTTTAGGCCACTGCCTCAACCCCATGTCATCTAAAGTCCTCACCCAGGCTATCATCTCCTCCGAGGTATGGTCTAAAGTATGACATTTTACCATGTTTGACCACAGTTGTCAATAATTGTTAGTTGACATGATCCTGGACAGAACTTACCCTAGTCTGTGTTTACCACTAAACTATGTTCTGCCTCAGGACAAAACATACTGTAGACCAGCACACACTCATTATTATTGTATGTCCCAGATGTCCAGACTTCAGCATATACAGAGTTCTGCTGTTGCCTACTCATGTGAATTTCATTAGAGCACACATCTATAAGTTGCTCATTCATTTTAAGATTCTGTACAAAGTTGCATCTTTGTTTTTAAAACCTCCATGGTAGTTGATTCATTGTAGGTATAGTTCACACACCCTGTTTCTCTCTGTTTTCCTACTCATTGTGGTCTTTCTCTCCTATCTCCACATATTCTGACCATTTTTGATACTAGAGCCACATTTTTGTTCAGATGCTGCCATCTGGAACAGCATTTTATATCACTCCACCACAATTGTCCATCTGATTTCAAATCATCTTAGAAGTTCTGTTTTTCTCTCTTAGTTATACCACTTTTAATGTGTTAATACCTTTTGCTGTTATATTCCTTAAATAATTTTGGGATACAGTATGTCTGATAAAAGTATATAAAAATGTTATATAATAGAACTGAGAGTAGAAAAGGAGGAAACTAGTCTGTCTGTTCTAATCCAGTGGTTCCCAACCTCTGGCCCAGGGGCCAAAAGTGGCCTACAGGGTCTCTCAAAGTGGCCGGCACTCTCTTCCTGCTGACTGCAGAAGGGAGCTGCCGCCTAAGGACTCAGGTGGAGCATGTTGCCACAGGGCTACAAAACCAGTGCAGATTCCTTGCTACAGTCAAGGGGACGAGAGATCAGTGCTCCCGTCCCGCTGGCTGTTGCAGGGAGCGCGGCAAAGTGCTCCTCCTGGGTCCGTAGGCGCTGGGGTCCCTGCTGGAGCCACGGGGAAGGGAAGCACTGATTTCCTGTTCCCTTGGCTGCAGAAGGGAGCCACTGCCTAGGGACCCAGTTGGAGTGCACAGGGCTACAGGATGCATGCAGTTTCCCTGGTGCAGCCAGGGGAATGGGAAATAGCAAGGAGGCAGCATCCTTGCTGAACTCCTTCCATCTGGCTGCAATGAGGTGGGGGACGCTGCTGGTGGAGCAGCCAGGACCTACCATGCTTGAGGAGGGGCAGGACTCTAAAAATCAGTCCCTTATGGTTTGGCCTGCACTTAGCAGGCCTCCCACTGTGACTTAGCTGCTAGGCCATGTCCTTCAGTGTGTAGTGACAGCATTCATCTACACTATTGCTTTGTCTGTAAGCATGTGACATACTGTGAGTAATTTGTAGGTGTAAAATAGTGAATGTAAAAATGAGCACAGTGACATCAAAATGTTTACTTTCGATATGTAGTGATTTGTAGTCCTTAATGGTGTGTATGTTAATACATTTTTTATGAGTTGATAGATTGGTGGCCTTCAGGGTTATAAAAATGATATTTGTGGCCCTCGAGCCAAAAAGATTGGGAACCACTGTTCTAAACAATAAACAGGCAACAGATGAAAACACTATATTCTAGAAAATCTAGATAAAATATCAAGTTACAGACATTTTCAAGTCACAGAGTCACTAAAATTAAAGATAGTCTCTATTCCAGTAATTTGTTCTATTAATTTGGCTTTAGACCTTTTAATAAAAGACTAAAATCTTTTAAGTACATGTGTCATGAATGCTACTATAAGG
The DNA here is from genome assembly GCF_026122565.2 of Emydura macquarii macquarii. NCBI lineage: Eukaryota > Metazoa > Chordata > Testudines > Chelidae > Emydura > Emydura macquarii. Next base: position 20,596,453 of record NW_027131485.1, on the reverse strand, counting down.
GTATTTGCATTCTATAGATATGCAGTGCAATCAGTTTTACACTGCATATCGGTGCAATATGCTGGATGATTTTTTCAGTTTATTTAAGCTTATATTTTATAGTACCCTTAGCCTTTGAAGCAAATGTTTAAAAAAATGAAATTTATATCTAAGTTGAATTTTAAAAGTGTGGTTATAAATGCAAAAGTGTGAGGAAGGGTTTATAATTTTTTTTATCATCCTTGGAATCTAAAATGAAAATATTCCACTGTAATCCTTGAAATAAAGTGTAATAGAATTTATCATTATAAACCTAAATCCTAGTAGAAATGCAAAATGTTGCAACCAGTATTTTTTTTCCCTTTCTTTTGTGTCTCTGAAGTTATTTCAATGTTTTGAAGAAACAGTGTCAGGAAAACAAATGTCTGCTAACATGTGAAATCTCCCCCCTCCTCCCACAAGTATTTAACTATTATCTACTAAGAGTTCACAGAGCAAACCGAGTAGGTACTGATTTCTCATTAAGGCTGACTTTGTCATTGGTACTGCCAGTTCCCACAATCCTAGCATTCCCAGGGCATCAGTCAGTGTCTACAAGGAACAATTTTCAAATATTAAAGCATGTGAAAAGCCATACAGGCCAAAACTCAGAGTTCTCTAGGGACTATAACCTCTTAAAGGGAATATATTCTGACATTTTCACAGGCTACTTGAAGGAATTCCAGCAGGGTCATTCCATTTGGTAAACTTCTAAACAAACTGTGATTTTTAGTCTGATTTATAGATCTTTTTTCTTTTATTATCTGGTTATTGTGAAGAGATTAAGATGGGAGACATGATTTGTAACTGACTCCACTTAAAACATCTAGTGTGTAAGAAAAAATCCTACGCTAGAGTTTTGGCATTTAAAGTAATTACAGAAGATATGGAAAGTATGTTTTCCTTCAGAGATCTCTTGATCATAATGTCTTATTTTGAATTTTTGTTTCCAAAAATTCCAAGTGGATAACTAAATATTTAGCTGAAAAATGAATGCAATGTTAATACTTCAGTTCAATTTAGTTATATAAAAATGATCTTTGAAAGTGATATTGCTAGAAACAAGTCTTAACTACCTGGGTATAGTCATTTATTGATGTCTATGTTAGAACTGATACTATATTAAGGAATGCGCCCAGGATCTTTTGGATACATCAGCACAACTACTAATTTATGTTTAATACAGCATTGTTTGAGATGTTATTCCTTTATCGAAAAATTTACTATCTCCATCATTTAACAGTGTCTTTAAAATCCTGCTTCTCCATCAGAACCCCTTTGTAAATCAATTGTGGCATAGGGGATGATTTAATAGTTTCCTAACGGAAAAAGACAGTTGGTGTGTCCTGAGGGATTTGCATTTAATCAACAAAGTAAAATTGTTTTCTTAGCTGCATGTGATGCTTCTCACTCCATGTATTATCTGTATATCTATATCTTCCTTAATGAGCAGATTTTGCATTATTTTTACTGAAAGATCCTAGAGTGTTGGAAGAACAGAGTATTTGAGATAAGATGCAGGCCTAAAAAAGATGGTAATGCTATAAATATTTTAGAAGAGTGATTTGACTGCAGAGGAGGATAATAATTTGTTACTTTTTACCTACAAGTCATGAATAAGTCAAGGCAACAGAGTCTATAGCTCAACATAAGACTAACAGGATGTGGGAGGTAATACCTTTTATTGGACCAGGCATTCAGATACCACAAAGTATGCTCTGAGGAGAAAGTTTGGGATATACAGCTTAGCACACTTAAAACTGCTATCACCAAACAAGCCAACTCCACCAGAAAAGTAGATCTCATCATGGGACAGGCCACCCAAATACTCCTAAGAGAACCTTCTTCAGTACTGAGATAAATAAACCCCCTCTGATGGTATCCTCCAACTTGTTACCTGCCACCCTCACTGAAAGCCACATGTGGCATCATTAAACAGTTACTACCTATTGATGGGGAGCACATCCTGAAAGAGGTCTTTCCTGAACCCCTTCTTCTGGCCTTCAAATAACCCCTTAGACTCGCCAAACTCATCATCAGAAGCAAGCTCCCTACAGATCAGAACCCACCAACTCAAAGCTGCACCAGACTGTGCCAGAACAACAGATACAAAACCTGCAGACATATCTCCACTGCTATAATGGTCAACACCCCATACTACATACCTTCCAAGATCCATGGGCCCTATTACAACATGTGATATACCTCATCCAGTGCATTAAATGCCCTAATAACTACTGTATGAGTGAAACGAGACCATTAATACATTCTTAAATGAACTCGTACAGAAAAATGATAGAAGGCAAAAACACCATATCACCTGTGGGGGACACTTTTCAAAAAGTGATCTGTATATATCTGACCTCTCAGTCCTCGTCCTCAAAGGAAACCTACACAACATCTTCAAAAGATGAGCTTGGGAATTTAAATTCATAACTTTGCAAGACACACTCTCCCCAGCATCTAAAAAAGACAAGCAGGGAGTGCGGGGGGGAGGGGAGAGGAGGGGAAAGCAAAGACCCATGCCGGGCCACTCATCTTCCCTGGAACGTGGGTCGGCTGAGGTCTCACCCCTCAGAATTCCCAGTCCACCTCAGGACCCATCTCTGATTCCGGCAGTGGCAGGGGCCCCGGTACCTTATAGTGCCATCCATGTGCAAAGCCTTTCAAATGGCCAAGGACCTGCTCTCGCTCCTGGTCCCAACTCCTCTTCAGGAAGATAGACTCTTGCGCAAAGACCCTGTGCCGGGGTAGTCAGCCAAGAGTGGGTCCAAGAGCAAGCCCATGATGGGAGCCCGGCACAAGTCCTTAGTGCCGGTCTTTGACCCCTTGTCATTCACCAACGCCCCTCTGTACCGCTCACCAGGCCCTCAGTACCGATTACCGGAACCTCAGTGAAGGGCACCAGGGTCCTGGCACTAATCCCTGGCATCAAGGTGTCAGTCTCTGTAGCAATACTATCGGTCACCAGAACACCAGGAACCATGGGGTGCCCAGCACCGATCAGTGAAACCCTAGTACTACTCCCTGGCTCTGGATCGCCGCACCCACCAGTGCTCTAAGGATCCAGGATCAAGGTTGACACCACTGTGGTCCCCATAGGAGGACCCCTCGTATTCAGAGGGAGAGGAGGTTGCCTTGCCCAGGGTCCAAGGGATACCCTGCCACAGCTGCGGGCTTCCCCCCACCTTACTACCAGGCTCGTGACCACTGACACAATGGCCTGGACCTTGGCAATTCTGGAACCTATGGGGATTCCCTACTGTCCCAGGGTTACAGCAACAGCAATCTGTCTCGGGAACATCCAAGTGCCACTCTGCAACAGAGTCACACCGACCCCCACAGTCAGACGAGGAACCAGACCAAGTGGGGAAGGGGGAGCTCTGGTGATCCCTCACGAGGACGCTATCCCAGCTACGGGGGAAGGGTCACCCACTCCTCTTTTACCAGCCTCGTTGTTGTCATCACCTGACGAAGCAGTAGCAGGACTTTCTGCCACAATCCCACAAGATGACTTTAGGGCACACCAAGAGCTGCTCAAGAGGGTAGCGGTGAATCTAAGCCTGGAGGCAGAGGAGCTGAAGGAATCAGCTGATTCACTCTTTGATATTCTGGCGGCAGCAGCCCCTTCCAGAGTGGCCCTCCCTGTCCACAAGGGAGTTAACAAGCTGGTCAAGATCCTGTGGCAAATCCCCTCTTCTCTGCCCCCTACATCTAAAAGGGCAGAGAAAAAATATTATGTGCTGCCAGGGGGTTTGAGTATCTCTACTTCCCCCCATCCCCAGGGTCAGCGGCCAACGATAGAGATAGACAAGGGCAGTCAAGCTTAACCCCTAAAAACAAGGAGAATAAAAGCTGGACGACTTTGGAAGAAAAATTTATTCAACTGCCAGTCTCCAGCTCTGCATATCAAACCAGAAAGCCCTACTAGAGAGAGATGATTTTAATGTTTGGCATTCCATGCTCAAGTTACCTGACTCCTTATCCCAGGAATTTAAGCAGGCGTTCATGGCTATTCTGGAGGAGGGCGAATCAGTGACCTTAGCTGCTCTCCAAGTGTCCTCTAATGCGGCAGTCTCAGTGGCCAGAACAATGATGTCAGCAGTGTCTATGCAGAGAACCTCATGGCTGCAGTCATCTGGCCTATTGGCAGAAGTTCAAGTGTCCACTCAGGACTTCCCCTTCAAAGGTGCAGCACTGTTCTCCGACGAAATGGATGCCAGGCTGCACAGCCTAAAGGACTCTTGGGCCACACTCTGCTCCTTAGAGCAGTACACCCCACTAGCTCCTAAGAGCATTTCAGGTCCCAGCAACAACAACAGTTCGCAGGCCACGCTAGGAGCCTATAAAAGAAAAAACAAACTATAAGCGCCATCAGTGTCAACCCACTGCTGTTGCTTCCTAGTCGAGCTCAGGCTGCTATCCACCAAATGGCAGATAGGTCGCCCCCAGGTGCACCCTTAAAAGATCTAACAGCCTTAACCCAGGATCCAACTCCTTCTTTCTTTTTAAACAGCCTTTCCCCCTTCCTTTCTGTGTGAGCGACTATAACATCAGACAAGTGGGTTCTAAACACCGTCGCAGTTAGGTACAGCTTTCAATTCATTTCAAATCCTCCTTCCCATTCCTATCACTCTTCAGGGACCGTTCTCATGAACAACTCCTCATCCAGCAGGTACAAACTCTCCTGCAGGTAGGTGTCATATAGGAAGTTCCCCTACATCTGAAAGGAATATGGTTTTACTCCCATTACTTTCTAATTCCAAAGGCAAAGGGAGGCCTGTGACCCATACTGGACCTGCATGACCTCAAGAAATATCTCAAGAAACTGAGGTTCTGTATGGTCTTTCTAGCTTCCATCATCCCCTCCTTGGATCCAGGAGACTGGTATTCTGCTCTCAGCCTGAAGGACGCATACTTCCACGTCTCCATGTTCCATGGCCACAAGCACTTTTTATGTTTGTAATGGGGGACAACCACTATCAATCCATGGCCCTTTCATTTGGCCTATCAACCGTGCCAAGGGTGTTCACAAATGCATGGTGGTAGTTGCGGCCTCTCTCAAACGTCAAAGGATACAGATCTACCCTTACTTCGACAACTGGCTCAAAGGCCTCTTGGAAGCCCAGGTCCAGTGCAGTATCACAGTACTGCAGGCAACCAGGTCACAACTCACCCCTTCACCACGGTGAAGGTTTGCCTCAGGTTACTGGGTCATATGGCAGCATGTACCTATGTGGTGCAATATGCAAGACTACGTCTCAGACGACTTCAGATGTGGCTAGCATCTGTCTAGTCCCCGTTGAGGCACAGCCTGGATGTGGTCCTCACAATTCCGCCTCAAGTTCTTACCTCATTGACTTGGTGGACAATCCCTGCACATGTAGCAGAAGGGGATTCCATTTTAAGTCCCATGTCAACGCTCTCCTTCGTTTTGGATTCCTTGTTGGCCCCCTCAAGACCCAGGGCCTCTGGTCCTCGGAGGAACTAAAGTTACACATAAACCTCAGAGAGGTCAGGGCAATCTGCCTGGCCTGCGAAGTATTCCTTCCCCAGATGTCGGGAAAGGTAGTACGGTTGCTGACAGACAACAATGCATTATGTCAAAAAGCAAGGGGAAGCAAGATCCTCAGCCCTATACCATTCATCAGCAGTTTTCCTAGCCCAGGTTACAATAATGGTTATTTGCAGGACTACAACTTGGTCTTCGATCCACACCTCCATGGCCTGCTATGCGATTACTCAACAAGCCTGGAACAATATGGGGTTTGGCAGAGCGACATTGCAATTGACATGTCTGTGAACTCCAGGCCCACCTCCAGAGATACTGCTTGTGAGTTACCTGGCATAGAATGGACATGAGCAAGCTCTCGAGGAAGAAAAAACGGTTACTAACCTTCCATAACTCACCCTCCTTCCCATCTGTCAGAGTTCTGGCAAGAAGGAATTGAGAGGGAAGGTGGGCCTGCAGCATCCTTATACTGGCGCAAATGCACGCCACTGCAGAGGATGCTAGAGCTGACCCTATGGATACCATGGAAAAATCTCCAGCACCAGTGAATGTGGTGCACATACACCTAGAGTGGAATGGACATGAACAACACCTCTCGAATAACAAGTTACAGAAAGTTAGTAACTGTCTTTCATGCAGTGCACATTTCAGACTTTATTTATTGTTCAGTGTAGCCTTCCATATAATTCTGATTGTTTTCTGACTACTGTGCATATTAGAGTAGTTCTTTGGATGCAGATGCATGTTCATTTTAACAAAGGTGATCCACTCTGCATTCCTTTTCAGAGATGCAAAGTCTTGCTCTCAGTTACTGTAACCTTTCTGCACTAAATAGACTCATTGATAGGCAGTTCAGATAAAACTCAGCTCCTTGAAAAACAGCAGGCCACAAATCCCTCTCGAGTTGCCAGTACAGGAGCAATTCAGTGTTGGCAGACATGAAAGTAGCTTGAAGATAACCTTCCACACCATCTGTGCAGCCTTACAGAATTCTCAAGAGGCAGGTCACCATTCACAAGTCCAAACATCTAACCTAACAGAGACACTAGCTTTGTCATTTTGTCACAGGCGGAACAGAACATCTACTCAAACAGCAGTTACCTTAGGACATGACAGTTTAATATGATGCAATGAGGAAATATCAAATGTAAAATTTCAGTTAAAATTGTAGTTGATTCCCTTCCCATTGTTTGTTTAAAAAACAAAATAGCAATAAAACAAGCAGGACATGAAATGAGACAAAATAGCCTTCAGGAGTGCAGAACCGCTCTGCTGGAACAGAGTTGTAAGAGGCTCCACATGCCCCATGCACCAGGTTAAATCCCGGAGCTAGGGAATGCAGGCCAATCAGCATCCCTCCCTCTGATTGTCCAGTGGGTGCCAGAGACACCAAGGGCTGGAGGGAGGTACTTAATGCCCTCAGCAAATGTCTCCCTCCCTTGTGCTTGGGGCTGTCACCCTTCACTGCTGTCCCCATCAAGTTCCTCCACCTCCTGAGGTGAGTGGGTGGCATTTCTCTGCAGCTGGGCAGTCTGTCTTTGCCTTTACATCTGTAATCAGTGAGAGGCTTATATTGTCTTAAAATTATAAAAAAATCAGTTTGATTAACCTTTTTTGGCATATAACTAGAAACAAACATGACAATTTTAAACAAAAATATTATTTAACGTTATATGTGACATTTTGATCCAACGAGTACTTCATGTGATGGTGTCTATTGTATTCCACTGTGGATTACGCATGCGCACCATTTGTTGAGAGTCAGAGGATATGAAAGTAGTGTCCATTAGTCCATGCATATGCCCTGGTTCATCTTGTGCCTCCAACCAAGATGATAACAGGTAGTGCAGACCTACCACCTCTTCAGTCCTCCTCACCACTGCATGGTGTAGGCTGGAATCTTTAGTGTCCTCAGCTCTGATGTCATTCTGAAAAACAATATTGATTCAGTTGTAAATAATTCATAGTTTAATATTTCTTAACTTTGATTTAGTTGTTTTAATAGTTTTAGTACCTTTTAGAGTTAGATTAGGCTACAGGATTTCCCCACCCTCCCAATACCCTGTTTGCGTACCAGATTATGCCCAGAACTCCGGATTTCAAAGTCTCTGCCTCCTGCTTGTGATTCTTCTTGATCAGTGATGACCATCAGAATTGCCCCTACAGCCTGGGAGAAGCTCACATCATGGCTCAGTGCAGTATTTGCTAGTCCTTCCCCTGGAAGGGTGGGCACTTTGCTTCTGCAAGTATCTCATGGTGATGGCTATGAGACCCCAGTCAGACCCAGGCCAAGGAATGCCCCCTGCATATTGGCCTGAATCAGTAAGGAGTGTGCCTCCTGATGCAAAGTCCAACTCTGATGCGGGAGAATCCACTCCCACAGACTCCACAGCAGGGCCTAGTTGGTAAGTTAGAGGAAAACTTAGTCCCATGCTTATGAAAGTGCTTCCTAAGTCCACTTCAAAGAAATCAGACGTGCCTGCAAGCAAATCCAGCAGCTTGGCCCATGAAGATGTAGGATGTACTAAATCCCGTAGGCATGACAAGAAAACACAGAAACATTGGGCTCTGCTGGCTCCAGACTTTGCTCTATTGGTATTACTAATTCAGGCTCCTCATAAGACCCAGGACCCTCCAGCACCAGTGAAGACCGACCACTGCAGATACCATCATCATTGCTGGCTCGGACAGCTGGACAGAAAGAGTCTTCCTTACGCCTGGAAAGTCTGGATCTGTGACCGTACCGCAGGACATTTTTGCTCTCCTGGATCCAGAATCTCCATTAGTATCCTCCATTTCCAGGGAGCTCACATCTCCTCCAAGAGACCTGTTTGCGGGATGGAGCTTATTGCCACTACCTCCTCCCCGCATACACAACTTATACCTCTCCAACAACACCGATGGTACTGCCACTGGAACCCGAGTCAGACTTCCTTTGGAGATTCGGAACCAGCAGAAGAAACCACTCCTCCCATACCATCCTTACCCATTTCCCAGGATACCTACAAGGCCCTGGGACCAACCACGGTCTCACCTGACTTGGAATCCTGGTACCCCATGCCAACACGACCATCTATTGACCCCTCCTATTGGCCATGTTGGGGACCTGTGACCAGCAGTCCCCTTCAGAATCTATTCAATCTGTCAGGGTGTCACCACCTGCCTATCCTGTGAGGGAAGCATCACATTTACTCTTGGATCTGACAGTGGAGGAGGAGTACTACTACCGGAAACTGCCAGATTATTATCATAATGGCCAAAAGAAGCAGTGACTTTGGCATCCCCTTCCCCCCAGATGACTTCAGGCAATTCTAAGATCTTCTCTGTAGAATTGCCAGGGAACTTCAGATACCACTAGAGGAGTTCCAGGATTCCCAGCACAAGCTCTTGGACATCCTCCACATCTCTGGACCTATGAGAATAGCCTTCCTGTTCAATGAGGCGATACTGGAGCTGGCTAGGACAGTGTGACATACCTTTGCCACCTGTGCACCTACCTCAAAAGTGGCAGAGAGAGATTATGTGTTGGCCAAGGGTTCAGAATTCCTGTTCTCTCACCCAGCTTCTAACTCGGTGGTGGCCCAGGACACTTCGGAAAGTTTCAGACGACAATACCCCAGAATTATTCCTGCATACAAGGAGGGTAAATACTTAGAGCTACTGGGGAGAACCATTTTCTCATTCTCCAGTTTTCAGGATAGCTAATTATTAAGCGCTGTTGGCTAAATATGATTTCCTGAACTATGCTTTGAGGACTTCACCAACAGCTTCCCACAACAGGATCATGCTCATAAGCAAGCCCTGATAGAGGAAAGGAAGTTAATAGCCAGATCCACCCTCCAATCTGCGGTCGATGAGGCCGATACTTCCTCTAGACGTATGGTTAATGCCATTTTGATGTGAAGGAAGTCCTGGCTCCATGCCTCAGGGCTCCCCAGGAAGGTCCAGAATACCATCGAGAATCTCCCCTTCAGTGAATTTCACCTTTTCAAACAGAAGACTAATGAGTCCCTACACATCCTGAAGGACTCTAGGGTATATACAGTGGGTATATACACTGGGTCACTGGGTATATACACATCTGCCCCTCAAAGGAAGTTTCATCACCAGTGCACCTCATCGAGAGAGAGGGTCCAACACTTTTTCCATCAGAGACCCTAAAAAGCAAAGGACTCAAAAGTCTCGCTTCTCTATTCCCTCCACACTGGCCTTAACATCCCAATCAGAGATCCTGACCCAACAGTATTTTTGATGTGAGCTCGAGAGCTGCACACCATTGAGCCCAAGAGCTTCCGACCCCAGTACTTCATTTGGGAGTCATCTAGCTCTCTTTATCGACACCAGGAGTGCGATAATAATGTCATCCCCTTTGGCTATATGATTGAGTTTGCAATGCTACATTGTCCAAAACCCCCTTCCCTATCCCTCTTCTTGGACCACTCTCATGACGGTATTTTCCTCAACAAGTGAACTCCTTCCTGCAGCGAGGAGCAAAAGAACATGTACCTCCACAATATCAAGGGACGGGCTTTTATTCAATCTACTTACTCATACCCAAAAAGATGTGTGGGTAGAGATCAATCCCTGACCTCCGCCATGTCAACCACTTCATTCACAAACTCAAATTTCTCATGGTCACATTGGCAGTGATAATTCCATCTTTAGAAAAGGGCATGTGGTTCACAGCTCTCAATATGAATGATGGTTACTTTCACGTTGACATTCATCCCACCAACAGATGGATTTCTTAGATTTATGGTGGGCTCCCACTATTTCCAGTGCACAGTACTACCCTTCAGAGTAGCTACCACCCCCAGAGTCTTTACCAAGTTATTTTCAGTAATAGCAGCTCATGTCAGACATCATGCACTCCTTGTTTTCTCATACCTCGCTGATTGGCTCCTCATCGCTAGATCTCACCAAGAAGCCAGTACGTTGACCTCTATGATGCTCTGCCTCCTTTCCTTTTTGGGAGTCAGCATAAACATCGAAATAATCTGTTCTTACCCCTACAAAATATTTGGACTTTGTTGGGACAACCTTTAATTCTATCACTGCAAGGGCATACTTGCCCACAGATACATTCCAGACCATGAAAAATATCATAGCTCACATTGTAAGCAGCCCGCAGGTAATGATGAAGACCTGACTGTCCCTACTTGGCCACATGGCCTCATGCACATAGATCACTCCATTCGCAAGACTCCATCTTTGCTGCCTTCAAGAATGCCTACAGTTGGTTTTCTCCCCAAGCTGTCATTCCATGAACCTCACACTGACGGTTCCCATCAAGGTACTGTTCTCCCTCCTGTGATGGACAAATCTTCATCATGTATGCATAGGGATCCTCTTTCTCCCCTCTTTGCCAGACAAGACCTTCATTATGGATGCACCTCCTACTAGATTGTGAAGCTCAAATGGGCAACCAACATGGCGCAATCCAGTCCAGATAGCACATCAATGTCCTTGAATTAGAAGCAGTAAGGAAAGCAAGTCTTTTCTTCCATTCATCTGCTCTCACCACATTCTGATTTGTCAGACAACACTATGATTGTCTTCTACATCAACAAGCAAGGGGGAGCAAGATCAGCTTCCCCGTGTGCAGAAGCAGTCCACCTCTGGAACTGGTGCATCAGTAGTCAGATCAGCCTATCCACAGCCTACCTTCCAGGGACACAGAATGTGCTAACAGACTCCCTGAACATACACTTTGTGATCAACTCTGAATGGGAACTTCATGACATGGTGCTACACGACATTTTCACTTGATGGGGAACTCCAACCAGAGATTTGTTCGCTTCCCAGGCCAATAACAAATGCACCACATATTGTTACAGAGGAGCCCTCAGTTTCCACTCCCGAGAGCTATGCTCTCCTTCTTTCCTGGTCAGACCAGTTTAACTATGCCTTCCTTCCGCTGCCAGTTCTGCCATCAGTGTTACATGAGATCAAGCAGGACAGGGCTACAGTTGCCCCTTTCTGTCCCAGACAGTTCTGTTTCCCCACCTGTGATCTCGCCCACTGATTACTCTCCCAATATTTCCTATTTGCTGACCCAGTGCAACGGCAGGATAAAACCCAACCAATCCATGACTGCTCCACCGCAGTGCATGGTATTTGGATGGGCACTATCCATAGAACATGCATATCCTCAGCCGTGTGAGACATCTTCTCCAGTAGCAGAAAGGACTCAAGTAGGAGATGTTATCTACCTAAATGGAAGCAATGCTCATCCTGGACATAACAAAGAGGTGTTCTACCAGAAGCTATATTTATTCCATTCGTCCTAGACTATATCCAATCTTTGAAGACATTGGGTCTGTCCCTCAGCTCTCTGTAAGTCCACTTAGCAGCAGTCCGTGCATTCCATCCACCTTCTGAGGGCTACTCTGTTTTCGCACACCTACTAGCCAAAATAATCTGGAAAAGTCTGATAAGAACTTTCCCACCTCCTCAAAAGATTATGTCCCACTGGGAATTGAACTTTGTCCTTTTAATATTAACAAGGCCCCCTTTTGAGCCTTTAGCTCCTGCTGTATGTCCCTCTTCTCCATGAAGAGAAGAGCCATCTGGTAGCCATCACATCTGTAAGGAGGGTCGGTGAATTCAGAGCAATGATGTCAGACCTGCCATACACTGTGTTCCACTAAGATAGTTTCTTTATACCTACACCCCAAATGTATCCATAAAGTGATTTCAGAATTTCACCTTAATCCGTTCACTTACTTATATTCTTTCTAAAACCACACACATCTGCAGAAAAACGTAGACTCCACTCCCTCAGTGTTCACCAAGCCTTGGCCTTTTACCTGCAGAGAACAAAAACCCATCAGGAAATCCTTGAGACTGTTTGCCGCTATAGGGTCAGAGGGCATGCCATCTCCACCCAAAGAATTTCCAAATGGATATCCAGTTGCATTCTATTCTGCTATCAGTTCTCAAATCTTTCTCTTCCTACAGGGGTACAAATTCACTCTACGTGAGCTCAAGCAATGACCATAGCATCTCTTTAGGATGTACCGTTCCTAGATATCTGTAAAGAAGCCATGTGGAGTTCCATCCACATGTTTGCAAAGCATTACACCCTGGTGCAGGACTTGGCTGTTGGTGCCTCCTTTGGGATGGCTGTGCTCCACTCAACCCTGCTGTCCTCATCCTCGCATCCTTCTTTTACTTAGGTACTGCTTGTCAATCACCCACAGTGGAATACAGTAGGAACCATCACTTGAAGAGGAGGAGGAGGTTACTTACCTGTAACTGGTGGTTCTTCGAGATGTGTGGTCCCTATCTGTATTTCACTATTGGCCTTCATTCCTCTCTGCTTCAGATCTTATATGATTTGCAGTAGGGAAGGAACTAAAGAAGCAATCAGTCCGCCCAATCCTTTATTGCCTTGGTTGGAGGCATGAGGCAAGCCAGGGTTTATGTGCAGACCAACGGATGCAACTTTCAAATTCTCTGACACTGGATGCATGGTGTGCATGTATAATCCACAGTGGAATACAGATACGGACTACACATCTTGAAGAACCTCCAATTACAGGTCAGTAACCTCCTCTTACTCAAATTGGCTGACATATTCCCATTTTCAAACTTATTCTGTGTCATTAAAACAAACATTAACAAACATAACTTGTTAAAGAACAAATTACCTTTTTGTAAATGTCAATTAGTCAGATCTATCAAGTTAAAACCAGATAACTTTCTAACTATTTCATGCAGAAATACCATAATTTAACCAACAGTATTTTCACTGCTTTATGTTGATAATGTAGAGCCTGATCCAACTCCAACTGAAGTAAATGGAAAGATTCACATTGATTTCAATGACAGCTGGATCAAGACCTGAGACATTAACTGTATTTTGTGAGCTGGATATGTGATTTAGCTGATTCTAGGCTGTATGACACTCATAATATGCCCTCAAAATGTCACTCCTGGCAGATCATTTGGTATATTTTGTTTTTAATTTATTTGAACAGAACTCTTAAAAGAAACTGCTGCTGTAACACTGTGTTTTCTAACAGCCACAAGGGTTAACTTAATATTACCATGTTCTGAGTGCTTGTTTATCATCATTTATAACTATATTTCTGACCTTGTCAAACTTAAATAATGCAAAAATCCACCCACCTCCTATTTTTAAAAATATTGTTTTGTAACTGCAACCTTCTATAAACATTTTACTTGAAACAGCAGGAAACACATTTTTCAGCAATTAAAGTGTTATGCTTGTGTTTCTTGCTAATAGTTCAAAGTAAGAATTACTGCCTAAACTCTGAAGCTTGAATTACGGTAATACTTGATTTCTGTGTAAAACAAAAAACTATAATTTCTGAACTCTGAAAATCAAAGTGTATAGGAAGAGGATGTACAGGCACAGGTATTATAAAGAGACAATGGAGGAAATCCTGAGAGTTTTGGCAGTATTTTATCCAGTGAGTGCAAACAAGATTTTGAATATATTAACCTTTTCTATTTCCTTTAATTAAAAGACATTATAACATTAGTCATTTTAAGTGAATCCAAAGAACTTTATACTCTATTTATTTAATTATGATTCTCGCTGTATGAGGAATTGTTTTCTTAGAAAGAAGAAGGGCCATTTAACAAATGTTCTTCAGCAATTCTAGTGTAGCTCTCTCATGCCCATTACTATCCCTCAAGCAGGATCTTTTACACAGTGGCAAGAAGTGCTCTCTCAAGAACACCAAAAGATATTCAAACAGGTCTTAAACTGATGACTAGATGGAAAAAGAAAAGGAAATTCCGATTACTGTCAAAGTTAAGCATACTTTTCATTTAATTTGTATTTTATTTTTAATGAAGCATCTGTGGGCATTCAGATGTAACAGAGTTCCATTACTCACCTGTGTCAGGTTACAAAGATTTATTAAAAATAACAGAATACATTAACAAAACATGAATCTTGTGCTAAAGTGAAGACGCACAAAGACCATAATATTTCTGCTGATACAATAAGGGCCACTTTCTGCCATTTTATAACATTAAGTACCATGTTACATTGGTTGAAGTCTGGTGCCTTTTGGAATAAAGCATTATTCAGCATGACTAAAAGTGGTAGAATCTGGCCCTCATTCAGGTTATTAATATGTCAACAGAATTAAAACTATGGTTCACATTAGAATCCAGTGGTTCCATCTCAATGTTTTCTTGCAGCTGGGACCTTACCTGCAGAATATACTATCATAAAGGAGTGCAATGAGCACTGGACCTCTATACTAGTACTGCGGAACCCTGTATGTCCAGCTCTTAAAGAAGTATTTCATTGTAGCATGGAACTAAAAATCAACAGGATTTTAATATGGACTAATCAAGTACAAAGTTTAACATTTTCTATCTTAGCTATTATTGAAAAGTTCTAGAAAATTAGGTACTCTATTTGGAGAAAAAGACAAATATTTTGTAATTTGTAATCCAATAAAAATCTTTTAAAAATCCAGGTTAACTCATCTTTATTATTCTAATCTGGAAAATAGCCAAGCAATTACATTTTAAGAAAAAAAAAACATTTAAAAAAAAAATTACTTCCGCAATTGCTTATATGCACTCCTCCAGCTTAACCATGTTTATAGATATTTATAATGGAAATGTTGACATCCTTAAAAAGAATATGCCAAGTAGTTTAGCCTCTAAATTTAAAGTTCATATAAAGAATATCTTTTCATAATTTAATATTAAAAATGTTTTCATTATACATTTTAAAAATGAAAAGATACTTGTTCAGCTTTAAACTTTCTCTCATCCTTCTATGCAGATATTGAAGCATTTTTATCAGTGCATGCAAATAAGAAAATGAAACTGACTGTGTGTTAGTCTATTATAATTATCCAAGTTAAATGAAACGTAAAACATGAACAGCTTAAATAGTGAAAAGTAAGTAATTTAAAAAAAATATTTTGTTCAGTAATTTAAGGCACTTGGATCCTTTGGTAATGAGGGGCTCATATGACTACCTAGATGTACAAGATTTTTAGTAATTTTCTTCAAACCCTTCCATAAATCTGCCTCTTTCCACTTATCTGCCTTTGTCTCATTTCATCTCACTCCCCATGGTCTGTGTTCCATCAGTGATGCAAATCTTCTCAGCTCATTTGTCAGCTTCTTCTTTGTCTTCTTCATGCTTGTGTAAAGAGCATTCTTCCTGAACTCATCCATAAGATACATAATCTTTCCCTTCAAGTCCCTCCTTAACACCAACTTCTATTGTGCTGCCAATGGAGAATATAGCTGACTGTAGGCCGGTGGTCTTGTCCGGTCTGGGCGTTGCAGTCCTTCCTTGGGCCGAGGCTCCGAGGAAGGCCACGGTGCCTTCCTATAAGGGGAATAATTTGATGCCTATGCACCAGTCTTAGCTCTGGCCCTCGGGCAGGGCGGGCAGACAAGTAGTCTGTAGCCTCCGGCCCTTAGGCAGGGCGAGGCCGGTACACAGTCTGTAGTCTCCAACCCCCAGGTGGGGTGAGACAGGTAAGCAGTCTGTAGCCTCTGGCCCTTAGACAGGGCAAGACAGACAAGCAGTGTGTGGTCTCCAACCCCCAGGTGGGTGAGGCAGGGAAGCAGTGGATCCGCTGTCTGTAGTGGCAGGGGAGAACACTTTCTCCCAGGGGGGCTAGGTAAGGGGGGATGGGGATGCAGGCCCACCCATCTCCACTGCGTCCCAGCCCAGGGCCCTAGCAGTAGCAAAGGCATTTGCCACTGAGTCGGCAGGGCTCCCGCCGCAACACGCTGACAGGGGTCTTGCTGCCGGCTCAGCCACTGGCTATGGCTGTCACTGAGCCACTTCCTCCCCCTGGTCCCCAGGTACCTGTGTCTTCCGTGTCCTCGGGGTCGCTGGGGTACTCGGCACATGGCAGGCTCACCAGTCCCTCTTCATCGACTGGCAGCAAGTCAGGGAGCTCCTCTGCAGAGGGCAGCTCCTCCAGGTCACAGGGCTCCTAGGGTTCCTCGGGGTCAGGCAATTCCTCCAGGTCACAGGGCTTGGCGTCAGGCAGTTCCTCCAGGTCAGGGCCGGCCTCGGGGTATCTCCCACCCATGGGCCTTGGAGGGCTTGGTCCAGTCACTGGGGCCCGGAGTCCCTACCCAGTCCCTGGGACCCGGTAGCCCGGTCCAGTCACTGGGGCCCGGAGGCCCTATCCAGTCCCTGGGGCTCAGTAAGTTGGACAGCTTCAGGCGCCTCTGCTCTGGGAGGCGGTTGCTCAGGGTGGCTGCCCGGCTGAGGTCAGGCCTACACAGCAGCCAGCGGAACAGCACATCTGCCTCCGGCAGCAGCCCGTCTCCTACTCAGTGGTGGGGCCTGCCTTTTATACTTCCTTCCCCTGCGGAAGCTCCACTCCTCGGTTGCCGGGCAGACTGGCTAGCCGGACCTGTTCCTGTCTGGCCTGGGCATTGCAGCCCTTCCTTGAGCCCAGACTCCGAGGAAAGCCACAGCGCCTTCCTACACTGACTTATATTGACAAGTTTAAATAAATAAATATTGACCTTTTTTTGGCCAAGACACAACATTGGCCGTCACTAGTCACATATTTTATCCCATTCCCCTGATGTCTTAATTTTGTTTTGAAAATCCTTAACACATGCGGTTGCTACCAAAACCAAACAATAAACAATAAAATTAATAGGAAGGAAAATATGTTTTAAATTAAGTTTTAGTGATTGACAATATTGCTTTATGTCTTTTAGAAAACTTTTACTAAAGAGGCAGAGTAGAATTGTAAGTCCAATTAGTTTTGAAAATTGAGCTCAAAGTACCACTTAAAAAGATCTTGCTTTGTAGTATGTGGGTGGGAGAGTGTGTGTGTTTAATAAGAGAAAAAAATAAATCTAATGCTCTTCTTGAGTTTAATTATTACATAGTTTAAATTCCCTTCACATAAGAATTTTTCAGGTATAGATGTCAAAATCTGTATGATTGTGCCATGTTTTTAAAAGAGCTTAGTTCTCATTTAGGAACCAAAGTAAGTGGCACATTGAACGCTGAGCACTCTTGAAAATCTGATCATAAGTATCATCACAGTGGGAGTTGGTGGCTTTTCAGCACTTTTGTAAACTGGTCCATTTCTTGGTGCCTGAATAGTGGCTGAACTATTTTGAAATTCTGGTCCTAATTGTTCGTGCTGTTCATTTGAAAAACTTCTCTGCACTATTTGAAAATATGGCTTGAACTCTCTGCAAACAGGTTTTATTCTTTGGAGGTTTAAGAGTTAAATTTAACCTAATTTGCTGACTCTGTCAGTGCTCTCACACTCCCTACTCTGATATAATGATTTCATTGATGCATCTAAGCATGCTCTTCTCATGTGAGCAGCAATTCTGTAACTGTTCAGCGAGTGCATTGGCACAAGTGCTGTTTTTCTCTTGTACTGTTAGAAATTCTGGAGATGCAGGTTGATGGCACTTGTTCATGGATTGCAAGCCCTTTTTATTAATTAAAAGCAGAACTGTAATTAAAGTAAAAATACTTGAAGAGCAAATCAGTAGCTAACATACCACTAATGCTACTTCTGACAGTCAACTCTCTATTACAGCAGAAAGTAAGTCAATATTCTTGTTAATGGAACTGCATCAGCAGATCACCAGTGTAGGAGTCTTATACCACCACATCTTGCAAGACAGACATATGGTATGAGACTCCTACATTGTAGTGCTATAGAGGCAATATATTCAGATAACTGTGTACAAAAATGTAATGTATTTCAAGTGTTTTGTTTGTGAATGCCTTGTCAAAAACATATGAGTGTAATCCTACCTATGTAGGTGTGAATGCCTATAATGCTGTGTTATGTCTTAATGCACACATGCTTCCAATGCACTGTATACATTGCATTATTTCATTTTGAAAAAAATTGTTTTAATTGCTCTTTCTTGTAAATGGAGAAAGAGAAGGATGTAACAAAATAAAATGCCTATAGTCTCCAAAATGGAAGTCAGTGGAACTGTCAGAAAATTCATCCATGACTTGATCTCAACTAAGCAATCTTTCCTTTTGGGGGTCTTTTTTTTTTTTTTAAATCAAACTAACTGTGACACTGTTGCCATTTTAGCTGTCAAAACTATGACCTTTCAAGACAGATATTACTGAAATATAGTGGATGTGATAAAATGCCAGCATGGCATTTGGAATGGTGGCGGGAATCTTCTTTAGTCTCTTTGAATATTAGGAAGTGTTTTAAACTCTGAAGATGCCTAAGAAAATGTCATGATACAGCTGTAGTGAATATGTATAGAAACATGGAATCAGTGACAAAGCTTTTTTTTAAATGGTTGCTCTTTTTTGTGTTTGGGATTTTTTGTGTGCACACACTGCTAATGGTAGTACATATAAAAATAGCTTTGAAATACAGATTCATAGATTATTTTCCTGTGCACTATAAGGGAGAGTTTTTTAAAAAACGAACACATTTTAAGACATGCCTTATTTTCAAAATGTATCCTAGTGTGGGTATATCTGGGAAACAAAGAATTTGAAAACTCAGTTGGCAATTTAAAAGAAATCATTCAAAAATAATATGTAGCATTGATGCTATTGGAGATGAGTGTTAACTGCTGTTTCATTTAGCTCTTGGTATTCATGCTCAGTTTGAAAATATTTCTCTTTTGTGAATGTTTTATGCAATTTACTTTTCCATAACTATTTGAGGACAGAATTGTCATCTCATAAGTATTAAAGATCGACAGACTTTTAAAGAAATGTATGCACTATAACATCTATTGTTACAAAAATTTTTGTATACTTGAATAAAACATGACTGCTTATGGAAGAAGTTAAAATGTCAATATTCTTAGCAAAACAGGCAAACAGCCTAAGATCTAGTACCCGAAATAATTAGATGAACCTTGCGACATCGCTCTAACATTTAACATCGCTAACTGACACTGCCTGAGACCATTTGTAAACATTTAAGGAAAAATAATGAAACATAGAATAGTTTGTGAGCCTGAATTCAGAGTCATTCTTCTCTTTTCCTCCCCATATTACTTAATATGGCAGCACACATAGTGTAACAGTTACAAATGCATCTTTTAAAATTAGTAGTATGATCTGTTTTTCAGTTTAATGATCAAAAACAACTTTTCATCTTGCTGTGTTGGATTAGCAAATGAATTTTAACATTTGAGTATGAAATCTTAACTGGCAATATTTTAATTATTCTTAGTAGTGAAATTCTTGCATCTGAATCCTTGGAGATCTGTTTGATAACCTCCCAATTAATTAATTTTTGCTTAATTTATCTGATTTGAACATGGGAATAATAGCTTTAAGAAATGTGTATTTTTCCTACACTACAAAACTTAGCTATTGTTTTATTTTACTAGGGTAGTAGTAGGATATTTACCCAAATACCCACGAATTTCCTCAAAATACTTGATTTTCCTTCTAGACAAGTAAGTTACTAAAAGCTATTATTTTTGGTGATTTCATTCCCTGAAATACCAGCCAAGAAAGGCTTACTTATTGGAATATCATCACCAAAAATGGTAAACCTCTGTTATTTTGGTGGGTCACTCAGTTAATCAAAATACTGAGCCTGCTTTCAGATAGGTAAGTGTTACCGCGTGTTCAAGATTATAGGTTAACAAAGTTTTTACTGCAGATCTTGGGAAGTATATTTTTCATGACATATGGTGGGACCTTAATAGGTATTCAAGAGAAACTGTTCCCTGCATTAGAATACCCAAATTATCTAATGCAGGCATTCTCAATTTTTTTATCATAATTTGAACCATATCATAACAGAAAAGTTTTTTCCATGGACCCACCTCGCTTCCTAATCTCAGTCAAATGGTCCATATCCCCATATATTTATGATCGCATAACTTCTCCGTGGCAACTACACCATTTGCTTACATGGAAAAATAATATTAGGAAATTATTTAATGTCTTAGCTGGCTTTTAATGCTTGCAGTCTTGTAGCCACATTGATCCCAGGATATTAGAGAGAGAGGGTTGGTGAGGTAATATACCTTTTATTTGACCAACTTCTGTTGGTGAGAGAAACAAGCTTTCGAGCTCTGTGTAAATTCTCAAAAGCTTGTCTCTCTCTCCAACAAAAGTTGGTCCAATAAAAGATATTATCTCACCCACCTTGTCTGTCTTTTAATGTAATTTAGCACAGCCAATATCATTTAACAAACCAGCTCTTCTGACCCACGTACACAGTTTAATCCCCCCTTCTCTTATATGAAGTAAATGCCTGTGAAGTCTCCTGTGTGAAAAATTGCTATCCTTGCTCAGTAGCTTCTTTTCAAAGTTTAATATCTTTAAAATGCCAAATGTAGTTAGATGATTTTATATTTTAATCCATTATTAGGCTAAGGATTACTATAACAGAAGAAAGCTCTAGGCATCATACATAATCAAGTGTTTAGAATTTTATGGACTTCTTAATATCATTAATCTGCTGAAACAGTTAGCACATTTCCTGTTATGGCTTTACCTGTTTAAATAAGCATGGTCTTGGTTCTGCATGCATACTCATAATTAACTGTAGTCACACTAAATTTTATAAGATCTAACCTCTAATTGCCAATAACAATGAAATATTCTTATTTAGGGGTGATTTAACTCTCTATCTAGCAATGTTTTATTTTTGGCAATAGAAGTTGCAGGGGTTTCTTTTACCTGTCAGTCCCTGTGTCCTGAAAGAGATGCTCACCTCAATCAGTACTGTTGTCACAATATACAAAGAGTATTGACTATTGGTTAGAAAAGGCGATGGAAGGTCAGTAGACCTGAATTCTATCCACAGGTTTGCCATTGTTTTACTTTGTGATCTTGTGTTACTTAGGAACCATTGCTGCAAAAACTTTCAGATGTGCTTGACTCTAGGTATATGAGTAATTCCATTGACTTCTGTCAGGGTATTAGCCTCAATGTACCTCTGAGCTCTATATTTGTGCATTATTTTCAATGAAGATATCAGTAGAAATGCAGATAGTTCTGAATAGTTAATTAAGACTCGCAATGGCAAATATAGGCAGTTTATGCATTATTTTTGTGTACCCACAAAAAATGGCTTTAAAAATTGTCAGTGACATACAGTTAAAATATGAGTATAGCATTGGAATAGTGTTCTCCAGGAGAATATAACAATTAAAATACTTCTCAGGTTTGAGATCATAACTCATTTAATATGTCATTTTAACGTAGCAAAATATAGTTAAAGATACTACTATTACAACATGCAAATGAAAGTATTGATGTATAAACTGTCGTATTTCCAAACTTTGAACTCAGTGTAAGATAAAGATAACAGTAGAGTGGGACATCTGATTGCAGTCTTCCCAGTATTATAGGCCTTCGTACCTTGTTCCTTCCTTGTATCCCATCTCTATTCTATTTTATCTCCTCTGCTGTCATCTTCACTCCTGTTTTCAGACATCCACATGAAATCTTCAGGATTCTTTAATCATTTGCACTTACCTCCCCTGTGTTCCTAATGCTAATGGTTTCTCTTCTATGGATATTCATCTTCATCTTCCTTGACATGCCCTCCTATATTGCTAGAGCTACAGTATTTCAAATATGGTCTGTTTTTTAAAAAAAGTAAATATTTTATAATGTATTCTACTCTGATCTGTTTTAATGTCCCCTTCTTCCAAATAATAAACTGCAATGGCATGATCTTGCATGTTAGAATGAACATGCTTAGCTATAAAGAAATAGAATATTGAAAATGTACTGTAATCAGGTGCACAGAAGTAATTGCAATCTTTGTTCTCTATGTATTTAAATACCCTTTGGATTTTTCTATACTGCAAGTGAGGGTGTGATTGTAGCATGGGTAGGTGCTAGCTAGCATGGGTAACAACAACAGTACGTACTCTGTTTGCTAGGCCGTGATGAAGCCTGTGACCCACATCTATACTGCTGTTTACTCCTGTGGGAATTCTGCGCCACTGCATACATGCAGAATTCATGTCCCTTGCAGAATTTTTTTTTCTTCGCAGAAAATACATTCTGTTGGAGAGGAGTTGCAGTTACAACTTTCGCCCACCAGCAGCTGCTGTGGTGCCAGAACAGAGGGCAGCCAGTTCCGGCCATAGCAGCCGATAGGGAAGAGGAAAGGCTGCATTCCTCACGGTGCCCTGCCCATGGGGCCAGGTGAGGAGGCACAGGATGTGTGGGGGGAGGGATGACAGAGTAGGGCACACGTGGCTGCTGGAGGATCACATAGACTGAGGTTCAATTTAATTAAATTAAAATGAGCATGGGTAAGACTACCTTTGTTGCAATCACACCTTTCACTTGTAGTGTAGATATATGCTTAGTTTGGAAATTTAGTGTACTCATTGTCTTCTGAAAGATATAGATTTCTTCTGGTAAACTGTTTTACATGGTAAACCATTTACTAATATGTTCCCATCAATCTGTTTTTCTTTATATGCTTCCTGTTAGTTAAAAGTAAACATGCTATTACTTCAAACAATAGGAAAGTTGTGAATATGCTTATATACAAGAGTTTGTTCTGCTTGTTTTGTGGGAGTAAAGTAGTGAGAAGGCATTTTACTTTTAGCGACTTGCCTAATAGTGTTTTGATACCCTGGATGTGCATGTGTTATAGCAGGCATAGCATTTTATGAAATGATGCTCCTCAGGCTGGGACACATAGTAAACCCATTGAAGTCAGTGAGATTCATAACACATACTTCAGTGGAATTTTGATCAAGCCTATTGTCCATAAATGTTCTTTAATGTGTCCCTTATATGATAGTAGTACTAATACTTAAATTAGAATCACACATAGGATTAGTGTCAAACTATGTTTTCCTCACTCCATACCCACCACCAATTAGCACCCTTGACAACAAGAACAAAGACTAGAAACCAAAATATCATGCAGCACCTAGAGGTGGCCATTCCAGGCAGGGCTGAGGCACATGTAGAGAAGATTGGATTGCTGCTGCCCAATCTGTAGCTGATCTGGAGACAAAGTCCTTCAGTACTCAGGGCTTGCAATTTAGCACTATTCACCAGCACTTATTTTGCATGAAAAATACTGTAATAAACAAATGAGAGAGAAAACTGCACTTAGGACTGTAATGTATGAAGTTCAAGTGATCACCTTGTAGTATTTTGCATGGTAGACTTGCTTATTAATCATGTTTGTATTTGAGCCTACTCTGTTCATTTTGGAAAACATTTTCTGTTTGTATCTTCTGTTACTCCGTTATCAACTGAGGCTATGTCTACACTGCAGCACTAATTCGAATTAGCTTAATTCGAATTACAGAAAGCGATTTATAGAAAGCGCGGCAGACTGTCCACACTACAGTGTTTGTGCTGGTTCTCTCTTCAAGTGATTGCTCATATCCATTCCATTATAGGTGTGTGCGCGCCCTGTGCATAGATTCCCGGAACTTTTTTCCCCTTAGCGAGCCCCGTAGGGTCGGCTCAGGCGCCCCCTGGAATACCGTGCTCATGCCACAGTACGTAGGGCACCGCCGACCCTGCGGGCCCTCAGTTCCTTCTTTCCGCCTGTGACGGTTACTGGAACGCTTGCCTCTTGCTGTTGCAAGTAGCACCCCTTTAGCATTTTGTAGTTCTCTGTTTGAGTTGAATAGTGTTAATCGTTGTTGTTAGTAAGTAGATAGTTGCCCTTAGGGGCTTGCGGTTGAGCCATGCCCGGCTCCACCAGCTTCAAAGCCTGCACGTCATGCGCTAAGGCTTTCCCCTTGAGTGACCCTCACGATCGCTGCCTCCGATGCCTCGGAGAGCAGCATAGAAAGGACAAATGTAAAATCTGTAAGGCTTTCAAGCCCCAGACCCAGAAAGAACGGGACTCCCGGCTGAAGGCAATACTGATGGAGTCCGCGCTCCGCCTGGACTCCGAACCATCCCGATCCCCGGCGGCACCGAGCATCTCCTTGGTGCGGAGCGCTCCGCCGGCACTGGCACCGAAGTCCTTGTGCCGAAGAAGAAGAAGCGGCCCGTGGCCACCCACATGGACTCCCCCCTGCGACCGGTACAGCAGGGGGTCATCCAGGAGATGCCCCAGCCACGTGCTGTGGAGAGTACTCTGGCACTGGCATCTCCTCGCAGAGAGCCTCCCCCGACTCCTGGGGGTGGGGGAGCACCTCTGCAAGGGCCATCGACACCGGAGGCGTTCGCAGCGGCACGCGCACTCATGGGCATGCCCACGAATCCGTCCCCCCTCGGCTGAGGGTGCAGGGGCAGGTGTCCCAGGGTAAACCAGCGCTGGGTGCTCCTGGTGGGTGGAGGCAACAGGAGTCGAAGTCTCCCCCCAGACAGTCAGGGAGGGTTGAGAGAGTGGGCTCCCCTCCTAGCTCTGACTCCCAGTCGAGCTCCTCGACACCGCGACACAGAGGGCAGTCAAGAGGTACACGCACGAGGCAACGCTGCTCCAGTTCCGCCTCGCGCAGGGGTTGCAGCTCTAGCTCTCATACCCCGGTACAGAGCTCGGCCCGGCACCGATCTCCAACCCCAGTGCACAATCCAATGCGGTGACGGCACCGGGTGAGATCTGCAGGCAGTCCACGCCCCCGTCCGGCACCGACTGCCTCGGCACTGACTGCTCCGCCGACCGCTGCGCCAACTGCCTTGGTACCGACTGCCCCGGCACCGACTGTAACGGCACCGACCGCCTCGGCACCGCAGAGCCGGTCACGCTCGCGGTCGGCACAACGGCGACATAGGCGGCACCACTCCCGGTCCTGAGGAGGGAAGCGTCACTGCAAGAGCTCAAGGAGGAGGAGACGAGCATCATCCAGCTCCTCCAGCAGCCATTCCCCCAGATGGCACCGCAGATGTCGGCACTGGCGGTCGCCCTCGTCATCGCGGGGCCGGTCACCACCCAAGAGCCGCAAACGACGATCCAGCGACTCTGGGTCCCAGGGCCACCACCCTGAGGCGACCCAGCAGATGTCCATGCCTGCTCTGGTGTGGGCTTAAGGCTCCTGGAAGTGGCCATACTCGGTGCCTTGGGGTACCCAGGTGGTACAGAGTACCACCTCGGTCAAATCCTCTGTGGCCCACCCAGTGCCACCCCCTCAGCCAACAGGACCAAGGCCACCCCTCAGATGAGGGTTCAGACCCAGAGGAAGGTCCCTCCACAGGGTCCCTCCCACAATCCTCCTCCTCGTCCCCGGATGATGCGGCTGCCAGGGACCACAAGGCTCCCCTTTATGACTTTAAGGCTCACCAGGACCTTCTTAGAAGCGTGGCAAGCAATCTTAATCTGGAGATCAAGGAAATGTCGGAGGAGGAGGACCCCCTATTTGGGGTGTCGGGGTCGGCAGGGTCATCAAGAGTCGCCCTCCCAGTGCATGACAGGGTCATGAAGTTGGCTAAGACCGTGTGGCAGACCCCTTCCTCGGTGGCCCCCACATCCAAGGGCGCTGAGTGAAAATACTATGTCCCCAAGGAGGGTTTTGATTTTTTATATACTCACCCTGCCCCAGGGACTTTGGTGGTCGATGCCGCTAACCAGTGGGATTGGCAGGGCGGCCAGGGCAACACCTCCAAAGACAAGGAGAGCAAAAAACTGGACCTCTTTGGCCACAAGATGTATTCTACTGCGGCCCTGCAGCTGAGGATCGCTAACCACCAGGCACTCCTCGGGAGGTATAACCTCAACTTGTGGTCCTCGCTACAGAGGTTTGCTCCGGTGTTGCCCCCAGACCAAGTGGCGGATTTCGCCACTGTCACCCAAGAGGGCGCTGCGGTGGCAGCAACTGCCTTACAGACTGCCAGTGATGCGGCGGACTCCGCCAGCAGGGCCATGGCTATGGCCATCATCATGCGACGCTGCTCCTAGCTCCAGGCGTCGGGGCTATCCCAGGAAGTCCAGCAAGCCATCCAAGACTTACCATTTGATGGCCTGGCCTCTTTTCGGATAAAATGGATGGAAAACTTCATGCCCTAAAGGACTCCCGGGCTACACTGAGGTCTAGGGCTTTATACCCCGCAGGCCTCGAGGCGTCAGTCTCAGCCTCAGGCTCAGAGGCAGCCTCAGCCCCTTCCTAGGCTGCCCCCCAGACCCACCCAACCCAGGAGAGGTCGGGACCGGTACTGGGCGCCCAACCGCCGTGACCGTCAAGGGTCCTCGGCAGGATCCCAACAAGGCCCAAGCAAGGGCCAGGGTAACAATAAATGCCAATTTTGACGGGGCGCACGAGGGTGGCACTCCTCATTTCCCCCTGGATCTCTCCCGGCCTTTTGCCCACAGGCTCCAGCCACACTATGCCGAGTGGGCAGCTGTCACTACGGACCGTTGGGTCCTCGGGATAGTTTTGCAGGGCTATGCCCTGCAGCTTATGGCCTTCCCCCCAGACTCTCCCCCTACCCCGTCCCTCTTCAGGGACCCCTCTCACGAGCAACTCCTCACACAGGAGGTCAACTCCCTCCTCCTACTTGGGGCTGTGGAAGAGGTTCCTCCACAGGAAAGGGGAAAAGGGTTTTACTCACGGTACTTCCTAATCCCCAAGGCCAAAGGGGGCCTGAGGCCGATACTAGACCTCCGCCATCTGAACAAATTCATCAGACGCATCAGGTTCCCTGTGGTTTCGCTAGCCTCCATCATTCCTACCCTAGATCCAGGGGACTAGTATGCTCCCCTCGATTTAAAGGATGCATATTTCCATATTTCTATCCTCCCCGATCACAGAAGGTTTCTCAGGTTCACGGTAGTTTGCTGCCACTACCAGTTCTCGGCCCTGCCCTTTGGCCTCTCGTCAGCCCCCAGGGTCTTTACAAGGTGTATGGCAGTGGTGGCGGCCCACCTGCGCCGCAAGGGGGGTCCAGATCTTTCCATACCTGGACGACTGGCTGATCCGGGGCAGGTCCAGGGCCCACGTGAGGAACAGCCTGGCACTCACCTGTGCGACGTGCACCGACTGGGGCTGCTCATCAACGAGCAGAAGTCCACGCTCACCCCGGTGCAGCGCATAGACTTCATAGGGGCCACCCTGGATGCCACCCAGGCCAGAGCCTTCCTCCCACAGCCTCGATTCAAGACCATGGCCGCCATAATTGCCGATCTACACAGGTCCCCCACGACAATAGCCAGGCACTGCATCCAGCTGTTGGGACATATGGCGGCATGTACATATGTGGTGAGGCTGGCTTACCTCAAGCTCAGGCCTCTCCAAGGGTGGTTGGCCTCTGTATATGTACCAGCAAGGCATTCGCTGAACAGGGTGGTCACTACTCCCACCCTGGTACTGTCCTCCCTAGATTGGTGGAGGGATCCGGGGGAAGTTCTGAGGGGCGTCCCCTTTAGAGACTTAGCCCCCTCAGTAACGCTGATTACGGATGCTTGGCCTGCAAGGTCTTCCTCAGATTTCTGAGGGGCAGAATGGTTCAGGTTCTCACGGACAATACAGCAGCCATGTTCTACATGAACAGGCAGGGGCAGCGCGCTCCTCGGCTTTGTGCCAGGAGGCCATCCATCTTTGGGACTTTGTAGTGAGGCACGACTTTCATATATCAGCCTCTCACCTCCCGGGGGTCAGGAACGATGAGGTGGATCGCCTCAGTAGGTCGTTCTTACCCCGCCACGACTGGTCACTACACCCGGAGGTGGCGACCTCATTCTTCCAAAAGTGGGGGTTTCCCCAACTGGACCTGTTGGCGTCGTCCTGGAACAGGAAGTGCCCGAGGTTCTGCTCTCTCTGGGGCCACGAGCTGGGCTCCCTCTCCGACGCATTCCTTCTATACTGGACGGGGACCCTCGTATGCATTTCCTCCCATTCCACTCTTGCCCCAAGTCCTCTTGAAAATCAAGAGGGACAGAGCGGACATCATACTGATTGCACCTGCTTGGCCGAGGCAGCACTGGTACAGCATGCTGCTCGACCTGTCTATTGACACACCGCTCCCGCTCCCAAGCAGGTGGTGTACCGGGCCAAGTGGAAACGGTTTACCTGTTGGGCGGAGTCCCGGGGCATCCCACCTAGCGGTTTGCCCATACAGGCGATTTTGGAGTACTTGCTCCAGCTAAAGCTGCAGGGTCTAGTATTGGCCTCCCTGAAGGTGCACCTGGCGGCTATTTCCGCCTTCCGTCAACCAATGGAAGGATGATCCCTGTTCTCCCACCCCATGTCAGTCAGGTTCCTCAAAGGGGTGGAGAGGCTATACCCGCAGGTCTGTGACCCGGTGCCTCCCTGGTATTTGAACTTGGTCCTTCCCATGTTGACAGGACCCCCCTTTGAGCCCTTGGCTACACGCCCGCTGCTCGTTCTCTCGTAGAAGGTAGCCTTCCTGGTGGCCATTACATCGGCTAGGAGGGTCTCCGAGTTAAAAGCTTTGACCTCGGAGCTCCCCTACACGGTCTTCTACAAAGATAAGGTCCAGCTGAGACCCCACCCAGCTTTCCTGCCAAAGGTGGTGTCCCAGTTTCATTATAACCAGGATATCTTCCTCCCCGTGTTTTTTCCCAAACCACACAGTTCGGAAGAGGAGCGGAGATGGCACTCCCTGGATGTCAGACAAGCTCTGGCCCACTACATCGAGTGGACCAGGCCGTTCCGGAAGTCAACACAGCTGTTCATGGCAGTGGCGGATCGGATGAAAGGCTCACCTGTCTCCACCCAGCACATCTCCACCTGGATCACTGCCTGCATCAGGACCTGCTACGAGCAGGCGAAGGTGCCCCTTCCAGGGGCTGTGACAGCGCACTCAACCAGAGCCCAGGCCTCATCCGCAGCCTTCCTGGAGAGGGTGCCACTGCAGGACATCTGCAGAGCAGCAACCTGGTTGTCGGTCCACACCTTCACGTCCCACTACGCCATCGTACAACAGGCGAGAGAGGATGCGGGCTTCGGCAGAGCTGTGCTGGCAAGGGTAGCTCAACACTGACTCCTACCCACCTCCAAGGTATGGCTATTTAATCACCTATAATGGAATGGATATGAGCAATCACTAGAAGAGAAAAAACAGGGTTACTTACCAGTAACTGTTGTCCTTCAAGATGTGTTGCTCATATCCATTCCAAACCCACCCTCCGTCCCCACTGTCGGAGTCGGCAGAAAGAAGGGACTGAGGGCCCGCAGGGTCGGCAGTGCCCTATGTACTGCGGCATGAGCGACCCTACGAGGCTCGCTAAGGGGAAAAATGTTCTGGGAATCTGTGCATGGGGCGCGCACACACCTATAATGGAATGGATATGAGCAACACATCTCGAAGAACAACAGTTACTGGTAAGTAACCCTGTTTTTCTTGCGTCCACACTGGCCAGCCTTAATTCGAATTAGAAAGCAGTGCAGTGTGGGAAGCTATCCCACAGTGCAACTAATCATAGATGCTGTTGTGACGAGTGTCATCATCCCAGGATACAGCGCTGCTTCCCCCACCCTCTTCCCCCACCCCCAAACAAATAGGAAAAGGATTTTCATGCTGTTTTTTTACTCCCCCGATCGCCATTGCTGCAGGCACATGTAGCCAGCTGAACTATGCTCTCATTTTGACCATGACAAATACATCGCAGCTTATCCTAGATTACTTTAGAACTGTATGCTGTTTGCCTTTTATGCTCCCCTCACCACTCCCTGTATATTGCTTGCCTTTGATTTTTCTCTTCACCAAACGAACCCCCCCACCTGTATGCTGTTTGCCTTTTATGCTCCCCCTACTACCTCCTGTATATTGCTTGCCTTTGATTTTGATTCTACAGGTGTCTGTAAAATGTAAGATAAATAACAATGGACACGGTTAGTATATTAATACAGTGATACAAATGTTTCCATTTCACAGATGGAAAGCATGATATAATGTATCCACATGTAGCACTGTGAATAAACTTAAGAAAATATCAATTTCCATGACTGGCAACTGAAACAATGTAGCAAAGAATTTCCTCTCACTGTTGGCATTTAAAACACATTCACCACGCGGAGAGGGGGATGGATGGTGAAATCTTTCAAAGGGACAAACTTTAAAGGGCTAAACTTTCAAAGGGACAAACTGCAAAGGGCTTGCTGGGCAGTTAAACCGCATTCACCACGTGGGGAGGGGGGTGGATGGTGAAATCTTTCAAAGGGACAAACTTTAAAGGGCTAAACTTTCAAAGGGACAAATCTTAAAGGGACAAACTGCAAAGGGCTTGCTGGGGAGTTAAAACGCATTCACCATGCGGGGAGGGGGATGGTGAAATCTTTCAAAACCTTAAAGAGACAAACTGCGAAGGGCTTGTTGTGTGTGTGTGGGGGGGGGGGTGAGCGCAGCTTGGATTTTAAACCCATTCACTGCAGGAAATGAAGATTTAAATCTTCCTGGGGCTACTTTGGGGGAGGGTACTAAAATGGGGCATCATGGGATACAGTCTGGAGGCCAATCAATTCGAATTAAGCCCCATTGCGTCCACACTCACACTAATGCGAATTAACTGATGCGCTTCAGGCGCTAATCCGTTTGCAGAGGTGGTTTTATTAATTCTATTTTAATTCAAATTAACAATGCGCACGTGTAGTAATTAATTAATTCGAATTAAGGGACTTTAATTCGAAGTAAGCCACCAGTGTAGACCAGGCCTTAGTTTAATAATTTGCTCACTTATTTTATTTTATTGGATCAAGGAATCTGTAAAATAATAGTCTGGTGTATCTGTAACTGTGTAAGAATATATTGACCTTGCCAAATATTCATATAGGTCCCTTGAGCAATGCTGTAGTCTACTTGCTTGGAAGTCCTTCTTTGGTTGTGCCCAGCTTCTCAGCAGTATAATTTTTCTCACGCTTAATAAGGGTTTGGGAAAAGGGAAAATTTAGTTGATTTATGAAGGAGTTCTTGCATAGTAAGTTTTCTGGGGGTTTTTTTGCAGTTAAAATCACTATGAAATCAGATGTGTTACAACACAAATGACTGTGATCTTATGTATTTTGGATTTAAGCAACATGTCATTTAAGATAATATATTTGATAGAAATTATATATTGTAAGCAGTTTGCAAACATCAGATTTTTAGAGGGCAGAACCCATTTCAAAAGAATTATGTTGCAAAACGCTGCTTTTTTCTCTGAAATAACTAGTGACATTCTTTTCTGTACTTGTCCTATATGGGTTAGCCATATTTTCTAATCCTGAAACACACAAAGAACTAATTCTGTCACCAAGATGGACCCATTCTTCTTCAGACTGATGGTTAATTGATAGGGCTTCCAGCTGTCAAAATGCCAACATCATAACGTTTTTCAGGAGTCCTGAAGTCACTATTAGTTTATATCCTCTTATATATGAAATTTTTTCTGCCAAGAAAGAAAAGTGAAATCATTATGAACATTTCTTCTGTTTCAGACTGAAATACTCCATCATTAGACATAAGTTAGGGTCCCTGGGATCTCACACCACATATTGAGGGGTTGGTTTCTTTGTTGTTGTTTTTTTTAGAGTCGCTAACAGCATTTCTGAATGAGGTACCCACTGGCTCATTGGGAGATGAACCTGGACCTGAATACTGTTATGAAGCCCCCTTCTGAGCTCATCAGAAAAGATGCTTTGATGCAAAAGATGGCGATTTTATCAGCCAGGAGTATGGGGAGAATTACAGCACTAACAGAATTCCGCACTAACAGAATTAGATAATTTACCCTAAAGACAATGTGTTCATTAAAACTATTCCATATTTTTTATTTAAGATCCTTTCAAATTTTGACCTTAGTTAGGAAATCTCTTTACCCTCTTTGCATCCTTCAGTTAGTAAGGAGAATGGGAAAAGCTTCACACCTTTAGCATTAAGAAGACATTTCATATTTGCCTTAAGTGTACCTTAGTATTCAGGATTATTTCCTTTTCTTATGATGATGTGAGGGTAAGAAAAGGGGGAAGTGTCTATTCTTTTGGTTTAGCATAAAAAGACTTGAAAAACAAAATTTAGAAAAAATTAACCTTTTCTCCTGTGGTGTATACAGTAACTTTAAAACCTAAACATTTTCCTGTTAGGCCAGTTTCTGAAAACACTTACACATTTGCATAACTTTGAAGTCAATGGGACTACTCGTGAGACAAGTTGCACTTGTGCTTGTCTGTTTGCACAGTTAGGGCCTAAGAGAATTGTCAGTAATTCAAGATGCCTTGCATGCCAGGTAATTTTCAAATCCTTCTGGACATAGTAAACAGGAAAATGTTTAAAAAAAAAAAAAATTCTTTAACATTGTCGGAAAACTTTGTAGCCTATACTATTCTATTTAAAATTAATTGTGGTATGTTGTTGATATATCTTTTCCTGTGAAAACAGACTGCTTAGGTCATCCTTCTTATTTGACACTTGAAGTTAATTCTCTAGTCATTACATGAAAATCATTTCCAAAGCTAGTTGTGGCGCTGCAAACAGAATTGTGGCTTTCATTAGGGAATAATCCATCAGCAGTTCATAGATCGGTTAAAAGATCTCAAAATTTTTTCAAGCATCTTTAATACTAAAAATGAAGGAAAAGAAATACAGAAAGAAGTAGTTTTTCAGAGAGCTGAAATGCTAGCCTCTCTTGATGATGACGGGAATTGTGCCTGTAAAATACACACCCACTAGAATGAATTGTTGGCACATTTGGACTACTTACATACACAACCTGTGCCTGCAATCAGATAGTTAGAGGTGCAATTTCACCCACAGTTTAATTGTAGGTACAAAATTTGCAGGTGCAAATTGTGTCCACTGAAAAGGAAAAGAAACCACTTGAAAATGTTGCCAAAATTGTATTACATAAGTAGAAAATTTTCTAGGCAAGGAGGGGTTAATAATCAAAGAATTCCTTTTGAACATGCAGTAAGGTAGAAGTGCATATACAGATATATAAGATACATAAGACCAATTTAAGTGATTGGTACACTTGTTGAAGAGAATTTTAGGTATCTGTCTGAGCATTGCACTTGAGTGTTCATTTTCATGAACAGAGAATAGTCAACAAAGATATAGCGGAAGTATTTTGTGCTCACATTAGCACATAGATCAATCCTCCATTTCCTCCCCCCATTTATGAATAAGGATATGATTTAGTCAGAGAGGACACAGGTTCTGTGACTTTAATGAACCTCCATAACTTTTTTGGTTTCAGCCCCAACCGCAGTGACTGTGGCAGGGGCTGGAGCTGTAAGCCCCCACGGCTGCAGCGGGGCTCAGGCTGTCAGTCGTTCTCACAAACCCACACCCGTTCCCCCACAAGGCTCAGGCTTTGGTCCCACCTGGCGGTCAGCACCCTTCTCCCTTCCCCATTATTTTTTTAGTAAAAAGTCACAGATAGGTCGAGGGCTTCTGAGAGTTTTTGTTTATTGCCCACGACCTGTTCATAACTTTTACTAAAAAGAACTGTGACAGAATCTTAAGCTTATAACAAACATGTACTCTTTCAATTGTAGACTCTTTTCTTATGTGACAAGCAAAAGTTCACAGAATTAATGGTATGTTTAGGAAATATTGCAAGGTTTTACAGCTTAGAAGTAAGCCTCTTAACATTTTAGTGATCCTGGCCATATTTTTTTTTTAAATAAATGTTTGTCCTTTTGCCTTGTATTGAAAATCCCAGCTGTAAAATAGAATTTTGCTTAAGCCTGTCATCTACACGTTTAAGGATATACACTGCATTAAAACACACTCATATAAGAGGATTGCAGTTCAGTGGAATTTTTTAGCCAACAGTAAATTCAGAACACACATCATTGCTGCAAAATATCATAGGATTTACTCATGTTTGCAGCAGAATAAGTTTACTATTATCACAAAAATCTACTCCAACCTCCTGGTTGACACTAAAAAAGATATGTTGGTGTTTAATATGAAAGGTTAAAAAGGTTCATGCTGGGTGAGAATGGGAAATCAGAAAGACTGTGCAGAAGGATATTCTCTGAACCAACTACTGGGAACAACTGGAAGTGTTACTGCCTCATGAGTGTAGTGCAAAATGAAAACATAGAAATCTGAGGTTTAAAAAATGTATTACAGGGAGTAAGATCTATGTGTAGCAAAAGCAATATATGTACATTTTGTAGTGTGAACAGTATCACAGGAGTCAGTTGCTTTCAAATTGTCCTTTAATTGTTCTTAAGATTTGCAGCTATGCTATGTAAATATGCTTCTGTGAAATAAGGCCTGCTTTATTCTTTACATAATTTTCTTCATAGACAGCTGTTTGTTTACTGATGAAATTTAATGAGTAATGAATGTGCCTGTCAGGCCAACATAAAGTATTTCCATAGCCTCCAGCAGTGTTTAGAAAGAGAGACCCCAGCAACTATTTGTCTTAGGTATCAGAAAGGCTGCTCCTTCAGCAACTGCTGGATTTATTTTTAACTGCTTGACTCAGTGTTTGTCAGATGATTCTGGTGAACGAGCTGCATACTGAAACATAAAGTACAGAGGAAGCCAAGATAGCTAAAGGGAGAGGAGAGTGGCTATCTGGGAAAGGGGGTGGGATTTGGGAGTTTTGCTTCAGAAGCTCTGTTTCCCTGTCTGGAAGAGAGTTAAGGGCTTCAAGCAAATTGAGAGTATTTTTAGGTCAGACTGGGAAGTAACGGGTAATGGCAGCTTTCTGCTGCTTGAAGAAATAATTGCTCAATTATTGTGAGAAGGAGAAGGAATTATTGTGAGAAGGAAGGGGAGCAGAGTATCCAGGAGAAGCAGTGTGTACTGCTGGGTAGCAAATTGGTCTTTTTCCTATGTTGGATGTTGCCATTCAAAGGAGTCTCATCATGATCGATAGCTCCAAGAAGCAGCAACAGGGCTTTCCAGAGATTTTACCTACTGGAGATATTGAGACATTGAAAGAAAAGGAATGCCTTGAGGTGAACAGCCAAAAAAGTCTCAAGGAAGGTCAGTTACCTGCTGGTTGGGGGGCAAAAAAATGCAGACATGCCACAATAGATTCAGTCTGTAAGTGCTTGCTTTACATTTTTTTACATATTTTTTGAATGCATGCATTCAGATGCTTCATTTTCAGGTCTTTTAAAACACTATGTTCATTATTATTTATTTTTATTAAGTAACTCTCTTAAAAGGCTATGTTTATCATTATTTATTTTTATTAAGTAACTCTCAAGTAAATGCTAATGTCTGAACAGTAATTAACCTCTAACGGAAATTTAGTAATAAGTGATCATTTCAGGGTGATGCTCAAGTGCATTAGTTCAGTTTGTGATATATGTTGAAATTTGCCCTGAAAGGATTTCAGAAATTGCCTTAAACTAAGGAGAATAGGACTAAGGATTTTTAAACAGCAATGTGTGTCTTCCTCATTTTTAGCACAGGATGCTGTTGTTTTCTCTTTACTTCTACCTCGTTACACAGTTTGCTTCTTTTTCTGTTTTATAGTTTTGTTTTTCACCTATATTTTGTAAATCTAAGCTTGCATTGTTTCTTAAATAATTCTTCATACTGTGCAGTTAATTGATAAAGCAACATCAACACGAATTAACTTGTAATGGTCCAGCGATCTTCTGAGGAATATAGTCTTATCATTCAGTACTGACAACTGTTATAATTGCCACCTCATATGTATCTTGAGTAGTTTTCTTAATATCGTTCACTGGGCTGGAGCAGAAATTTTGCCAGGAGACTGGTAGTGCTCAGTTCCCTCAGACACTTGGAGATAGCAGGATCATATTGAAAGAGGAGGAAGTGGCTGATAGTGACTTAAGCACAGCACCTCAATTTCAGATGCCATGGTCTTCCACACAAGGTGTATTCCCTTGCAGTTGAGACTCCAACCTTTACCCTACCCAGGCAGCCAAAAAAAAAAAAAAAAACCCAACTTTTTTTTTTGTAGACAAAATTCCTTCACCCCTCTATATGCCTTCTTGTATTGGTTTCCCTTATACCACTGACTATGCAGATGATCTGGTAGTGAGCCAGAGTGCTCTCCTCGGTTCCTGTGATATAGAACTGACATTTTGTCCCCTCAGGAACCTATGCCTTCTAAATTGAAATAATGTAAGCTTAAGGAACTAAAAAGTATTGGTGAATTTTAAGAAAGGAAAATTCTATTCTATTCTATTACTAGACTGGATCAGATCACTCTTGCCATTCCTAAACAAAGAGCTTGAAACTTTTCAGCTCTAGTAATGACCAAGGAGAAAACAGATTTTATATTATTTATTAGTCTTTAAAGACAGACCACTTTTCTTTAACATGTGGAAGAACTCCAAGGTAGAAAGAAGTGTTCAGTGTCTGTGTGTGAAAATACCTGTAGCTGAAAACATAACTGTTATGCACCTTCTACTGTAGAGAACAGCCAATATTAAAAAAGTAATAAAAAGACAGTTTACACTGAATTTTCTTGCCATAAAGTGTATATCAATTACAGGCTTTTTACAGCTCCATACACAGTCAGTCATCAAAGCTCACTAGAAAACCTGCAGTGGGGAAATAGAGACTAAGGAAAAAAGTCAGAGGAATTTGAAGAAGGTTAGAGAAGAAATATGTATTGCAACAGAAAAGATGGGGAAGAAAAGAGAGCTATAGCATAAGAAATAAAGGGGAACAAGAAAAGGAGGGAAAGCAGAGAAAGAACCATTAAACACAAGAGTGGAATGGGTTAATAAATAACCATGGAATTAACATTCTTTATTATATATTTCAAAATGAACTACACCAGATTGCACATAATATATAGGAAATGTACTCCAGCTGTACATTACAAGGCTGTAATTCCATCAGAGTGGTGACAAACCACGGGCATTGGATCCTGCAATAGCCTAAACTTAGTATGTCTTGTGGGATAAATTATTTAATATTAATGTGGTTGAAAATAGAGGTTCCACCAACCTCTCTTTCTTTTTTTTTTTATGAATTGCAGCATCTTAGTGTATGTGGCCTTCCTTCCCCCTACAAATTTTGGCAGCTGCCAGCTTGACAGCTTGTATTTTAAAATGAATTGTGCTCTCAAAGGTACATAAGTATAGTAAAGGGAAAAAATAACTTATTAAATTTAATTCATACTTTGACATTAATTACTGAATAATAAGAAGGAAAATTTCCGTTTTATTAATCTGTTCCAGGATGTCATGTAGACTACATTGCAGATCTACCTTTTGATATTCTAGTGACACAAACAAAAAGGTTCAGCTTTATTGTTGTAATGTATAAGGTCACCAGAACGTGTCATGGGCTATAGTAATATATGCAGTTCAGATATATAGTTCTATAGCGTATTTTATGTAAATGACACTGTAAATCATTTTAAAAAAACTGTTTGGTAGAACAGGATTTTCTTAAATAGGTTTATTTGAAATTTTAATGGTTACTCTCTTATTAAAAATAAAAACTTGGCTACTTCCACCATCCCTTACCTTGAAATCCTTTTGGATGAGATGGTATTCACTAATGGTCAGAACTGTCTCACAGGAAAACTCAAGAATGCAGAAAGTAGAATTCTGCTGGCAATCCAGTATTGCTTACGGTATCTTACTGTAATTCTAGATAACGATAATCCTTTGAAGGTCCTACTGTGTTTTGCTTAAGTACACTAAATATTAAAATCCTGACACAGTAAAGTTAATTTCCTGCTAATCAGGAATATTGTAAACGTTTCCCTTTTTGATTAGGTATCCTTTATAAGAGAAAAAAAATGTTTCTTTGCTGAGTGTTAAAAATCACAATGAAAATGAAACCATACTAATTTAACAACACACTATTATACAAAATAAAGGGCATTAGGAGTTTAGTTAATGAAGATGAAATTGTTTACTTTGCTTAAAATAATAAACACCTTACAAGGTATATTTCATAGCGTCCTGTTGCAGAGCAGAGGGAGGAAATCCTAACTACCCTACTTTCCTGTAAACAGCCTCAAGCAGGACTACTTTGCTTTCCATCCATTTTCAGTGAAAAGTATTCAAGACCTAAATTCTACATGTAGATTTGGCTAGAAATCTTCACTGCATTAACAAACAAGAAATCTTTTTAAACTGTCAGTGCAATTAGTAATATCTAATCATATAATTGTACTTGAACAACCTTTTCAAAAATGTCAGAAGTGCCTAAGTCACTTAGAAGCCTAAGTCCTGTTATAAGTCAGTGGGACTTAAGTTCCTAAATTTGATTCCTTTGCAGATTTGATTCTAGATTCTTCTATCACAGAATAGCATAATTATTCATTATTTATATTACAGTACTATCTGCAGGCCTCAACTGAGATCAAGGACTCATTATGCTTACTCAGAAATAAGAGACAGTTCCTGTCCTGAAGAATTTACAATCTAAATAGACAAGAAAGAAAAGATAGAAAAAAGGGAAAATAGTGTTATCCATGTTTAAAGAACAGAAAGTTCAGAGCCCCTGTCCTGCAAAGATTTATGAACATGCTTAATTTTATGCACTCTGAGTAATCCGGTTGAAGACAGTGGGATTATTCAGGAGACCTGATTTAGGAAACTGTTCTTATTAAGCAATCACTTAAGTACATAAGTAACTTTAAGCACATGGTTAAGTCCCACTGATTTTAAAGATAAGCACATGCTTAAGCGCTGCTAAATCAAGGTTATAGTGCATAAAGTTAATTATGCTTATGTGAGTCTTTCTGGATTGAATCCAAAGTGACGTCACAGAGTAAGTCTGTGGTAGATCTGGAAGCTGAACCCAGGTCTGATGAGTCCCAGTCTGGTACCTTAACCACAAAACCATCCTTGCACCATAAGGCTATTTGAGGAACTGTAAATGAGTGTAAAAAAAAAAAAAAAAAAAAAAAAAAAAAAAAGTTACAGCAACCATTTATTAAATAGTTGGAAAAAATACCTGCAAATTTAGAAAGCATAATTTTTGGTTACATGAGTGTACAGAATTTAACAAAATGTTTGGGATTTTTTAACCATTAATTTCTCCTCTCCCCCCACACAAGGCAGATGGAGATTATTTTCTCATTATAAAAATGTGGAAAAAATTGTGGGAAGTTTAGATTTTATGACTATAACAGTCCTCCCAACAGGGATTCTAACAACCTAAATTTGAAGATAAATGTATGTCCTGTTGTTTCCAAGCAATAAATATTCCATAGCAATAATATATGACAGATTATCCTGTTCCTCAATTGATGAATGGTATGATAGACCTTCTGGGTTATATTTTCTAATACATTTTTTTAAATGTCAGAAAAATTACCTTTAAATAATTTTCCTCCCAATATACCTTTTTCATTTCTACCTGCAATGTAATGAAACACTTCTTCTGGAGGGATACTTACACAGTGATGTTGGTTGACATACAAAAGCCTGCAATCTCTGTAGTACAATTTCCAGAAGTTTATGGGATCCTGCAAGGTTTTTCAGAATTTCTTTTAAAAATCCTGAGGAGTTTCTAT
The DNA here is from genome assembly GCF_026122565.2 of Emydura macquarii macquarii. NCBI lineage: Eukaryota > Metazoa > Chordata > Testudines > Chelidae > Emydura > Emydura macquarii. Next base: position 20,556,667 of record NW_027131485.1, on the reverse strand, counting down.
GGAACTACTGTACCATGCACATAGAGAGTCTAAGCTCTGCAAAACACTCAACAGTGTAAATTCCAACTGTTTGCACTTATTCACCACACTTTTCAGCTGATGAAACTAAAAGGAACAAAGGAAATGCTGCTCAGAATGTGAATGTATAAAGGCTCTAGATATTTCCAACTGGTTTTGAAGTAAGTTCTGTCATTTACCAGAAAAAGAACTGCGTATAAAATGGATAAGCAAGATATATATTTATTTAATATTAATAATATAGAACTCTATGTAAACTCTGATTCAAATGATTTAAATTGCTTTAACACATATGAAAGTCCCCGAGTCCCAGCCTGTTATCAATGCATTCATGTGATGAACTGAACTTTCTCTGTTACAAATGGTCATCAAATTAAGATGGCAACTTGCTATTTCATTGTGAATTAGTGATTTTTATTACATTAAAGATCATTTAAGATATTATTTATTTGCTTCTTGTAATAGACAGGAAGTGATTCCAAAAACTTTTAATACATTTCAGTTTTTGCGTTTGTGATCCTATGCAATTCACCTCTAGGCACTTCCTCCAGATAACAGGCAGCTTAACACTTCTGGTGTAATGGGTTCACTCTTTCTGCAATGGAAACCAAAAGAATACAGTCTTATTGTCAAATTTGTGAATGCTATGAAAACCAAAAGAACACCATGCTATCATCATATTTGTGACTTTGGAAACATATGAGATGAGTACTACAGAGTGAGAAACAGCATATTCCATATCCTTTACAAGCCTCTTCATTGAATAATAAATAGCAGAAAAAATAACTACTATCCAAAACATCCTAATTTTTGAATTTTGAATTTTCAGTTTTATATATATAGCAATTAAACATTCCCTGAAAATGCCTAATATTTCTAATATTTATTTGAAAAATATTTCATAACTATATAAATATGATGCCACACCACTGAAATGCATATTCCTTGGAGATGAAGGGTTGCAATTATGTCTGATATAGCATTTTGGCATAATTCCCTTCTCTTTAGGAAAGTGCCATGGAATCTTTAAAATTCATGCAGAGCAAATAGGACATTGCTTTTTTAAAGTAGTAGTCAAAAGATACACATTAAAAATAACTACATGTTGCTTCATTTTTGTAGCTAAGAAAGATAAAGGACTGATTTGACCTTCCTGATTTGACTTGTGGTTCCAATATTTGAAGCATTCCAAACTTTGTTTTTAGAGCATTTAGCTATATCATTCACTTAGCTCTTGATATGTTATGTTGTGCCACTTCATGACTTTACTCTCTCATTGTGCCTTATATTTCAAAGTCACAATGTCAGCTAACTATAGTCACAGGTATATTGTTACTTTAAAACACTATCTCAGTCTGTTCTTAGAAGTGATAGATCCATCCACTGAATCTTTTGTATCCATTGTTACTGTGGCTCTATATTTTATGCTCAGCATCCTAGAGAGATTTTGGCTCACACAGAGCAGGACAAGATGCTTTAAACTAATGGCTGTTCATATAAAACAAAACAAAAAAAATGGAGACTTTTTGTGCAGCAGCCGTTAGTTTAAAGGAATCTGTCCCATTTTCAGCACTGTCTGTTTCCATAGCAGCCAGAGCAGCAGCCAGCAGCAGAGTTGTCAGAACTCTTAATTTCCAAGACAGAATGCTGGAAATGCCATTTTTCCCAACATCATCTATGCTCTTATCTAAACAGCTAATATCTACAGTGTTTTAACTTTGGAAGAAATAATTAGAGAACTGTACAGAGAGCATTTAAAACATATTTTCTAGCTACATTATTTTTGTCTTTTCCGCAGGTGTAATGATTTGAGAGGTGTATATGTTATCAAGTGAATCCCTCCCCATAGATTTACAGTGTTTATAACAAATCCCCAAACAGTCTGGATTTTCAACAGCCATTTGGATGCCTCATTTCACAACACATACATTAAAAAGACAGTGTATGTTCTATCTGAAATTCATAGGATTTGAAATTAGTGCTAGGATTACTGTGCACAGTGTGAGCTCTGGTTTTGTTCAAGACAAGAAGCAGCGATGAAAGCCTGTCAATCAGTATAGATAGCATTGTTCCTACAGGACAGTTATCAATTTATTTTTGGCCTCTTTACATTCCAGTTCTTGTGATTGCTTATAACTACTTGGAGACACCTTTTCCACAGCATACAAATTACAAATTCAGTCCATGAATACCACAACAGCTGAAAATCATTTAACTTGACTTTGATAATGGTGTATTTACTTAAAATGCTTTAATAATACCATACATTTTATTTTCATTAGTTCTACCTTTCACAAAGATTAACATTGCTCCAGAAATAATACAAATGAATTTGTCACTCTTCAGTATATGATACATAAAATGAGATATGATGTATTGATGATTAAGTGAATTTGCCTTTTTATATATCCTTGCCTACATGTACTCAAACAGTAAGGCATTCAGTGATGTGCTGCAGGGCCTTTTTCCTTTGTTGCTGTTCACTCTTAACCTTTTGCCCCCCTTTTAATCTTACAGTATGTGAACTCAACAATATTCACTGTTGGGAGACAGAGTGCAATTAAACTACTTTTATGTAATCCACAACTTGACTGAAATGTATCTCAGAACAGTAAGGTACATTCTAATACATATTTGGTTGCTAGAGAACCTTTTCTTCCCTACACACCATCTTCTTTATTCCTTTGTCTATAGATATAGAGATTTCCTGATATGCTAACACTAAATGATTGCTAACAGTTGGAACTCTAGCCTCTGTGGTATAGATCATCGCCTAATGGAAATCTGCATAGCACCTCTGAAGTCAGTAGACAGACCTACATTGATTTTACACCAGTTGAGGTTCTGGCATTCTGACTGTAAGGAATTAACATAATCTGTTTTGTTTTGTTTTTTTATTAAGTACCAAAGAAACCAATCAGTGTAACAGTGGGATAAAGGTCAACAGAATTGATTTTGTTAGAAAGTAGCCCTTTTAAGTGACTAATCTATTGACTCCCCTTGAGTAAAATTTATAAGGAGGCTTTCCTAAGAATCTGAAAGTCAAATTTTAATGTTGCAATCAAGTGCTGATTTTTTTTTAAAATTACACAATCCAGAGCTAATCAGTGATTTGGCTGACAGTTCAGTGCATGGCTTTTGTTCAGAGACAGTTCTGAGACTTTATTCCCTCGATTAGCAGCATTGTGTAGGAGATTCTGTCAGATCCTGTAAATTGCAAAACAGTTGTGTCAGTTTCAGTAGCCTAGTTTGTGCAGTGGTGATAACATAGGCCCTATTTTGCCAAACACATATATGCTTAACTATGAGCATGCTAGTAGTCTGATTGAAATGAATGGTATTTATAACATTCTTAAAATTAGGTACATGCTTAAGTCTTTGTTGAAACAACTTACCAAAGTTTGTGATGGATTCACCATCACTAATAATTTTTTAAATCAAGATTGGATGTTTTCCTAAAAGATCTACTCTAGGAGTTATTTTGGGAAGGTTCCAGGACCTGTGTTGTACAAGAGGCCCGACTAGATGTTCATGATGATTCTGGCCTTGGAATTTACGAATCTAAGGTTCTGGCCCATGGCCTTTGAGATAGTGGTTCATGACTCTCTCTTCTCTGGTATGAGTGGTATTATGTGGATAATTGTGCTTGATTCAGGAAGAGGTCATCATCATTGTTTGTCACTTCAACCCATAGCTAAGACTCAATATTGTCATTATTTTTCTACCGTCTTGGGTAGTGGAGTATGTCCATGCAGTAGAAGTCCTGGCTTGTGCACCTGTTTTTGTCTCCCATTTTTACTGAAGGCATCCCGCCTCATGTATGGTGGTGTGATTCTTGCAAGGCAGTATAGCAACAGTGTGGGGTTTTGGTTTCTAGGTCCCTATGATGATCCTCCAGAATTGACTGAATTCAGTATCAATTTTGCATGCATGGCTCAAGCATGACCATACTGTGGCACAGTGCTCCACAGTTGAGTAACATAGATAGAAACTGGTTGCTCACAGTGTTTTGGGGTCAGCTCCGTGTTTGTGTTGGCTAGCTTGTGGAATTCACTTTCTTTTTCAGCTTCTTGATGTGCTCTTTGAACATCAGCATTCACTCTGATGTGACAACCCTTCCCCCTTCCCCAAGTACACCAGATGTTTATAATAGTCAAGGATTGTACTATCCCGCAATATCTAGAGTTTTTGCATGGTCTGATGGTGTTTCAGGTGGAAGCCATACACTTGTGTCTTGCTAGGGTTGATCTTGAAGGAACCATGTTTGATAATATTTTCCAAGTAAATGCAGGAATCCAGCGAAAATGCTCTTGGTGTCCTTAATCTTTTTGATTGGGTGGCAATGCAAAGTCACTTGCATAAATGAATCTTCACATATTGGGGGAATTCTGGTAGATCATTTGTATACATTTTATACAGGAAGGATGATAGCACTGATCCTTGGGGCAATCCATTGGGCTGAGTATGCCATTGACTTTTTTTGACCACCCTCCTTGACAAAGAAATGTTGATTTATGAGCTGCAAGGAGAAGACCTGGACCATCTTGCTATTTCTCAAAATTCTTGCCAATTTTCATAGAAGTACATGAAGGTTCGCAGTGTCATAAGCAACTGACAGATCAACAAACACAGACACTGTAATTTTACAGGTTCCACAATTAGCTTTGCAATTTGGTCACAGCATAAACAATCTGGGCAGGAACAGATTTGATCATCAATCAACACCCCTTCCACTACTGACATTATTCTGTCCTTTGTCATCTGCTCATATAGTTTGTAGGTTGAGCAGAGTAAGGCTATTTGGTGGTAACTCTTTGCAGATCATCATCAAACGTACGTAGTCTACCGAGGATCTTTGCACCAGCCCGAGTGACCATGGTTGATAGCATCATATCAGTCATCGTAGAGTGAAGTTTCCAGATCTCTCTTATTCCTGCGAATCCACAAATACCTGGGGTGGCCCCGAGGGTGACACTAGGTAGGGTCATGGCAAGCACCCCTTTGCACATCAATGAAGAGAGCCTGATGTGCTGGCATGTTTTTGTCCATTCTGATGACGTGATTGAAGAGCATGCAACACTGCTTTTGAATGTAGTGAGCAATTGGAGGAAGGCCAGATTTCTGCTAGATTATGGTATTTTGCACAAAGTCAAACCACCTTATGCTCAGGATTTGGCACTGACAGTGCATATGGAATGCCTCGTGCCGCTCCAAGTCTGCCTATTAAAAGGTCCAGTTTTCTGACCCATATAGGAGTACAAGAAGTACACATGTTTGATAAATCCTGAACTTTGTCTCAGAGCAGAGATGTTTTTGCATCCGTGAGACATGGACTTTATGCAGTAGGCAGCATGAGCTGTTTGTTGGGAGGACATCCATTTTGCTGTGACCATTTGATCTCTGCTTGCATCCTAGATAGATGAACTTGTCAACACTCTCTCCAGTGTTTGACCCCACCTGTACCAAGCGTTTAGTGCTTCAGCTCCAAGATTCTGGACCTTGGTCTGCTGCCATGAGATGTTCAATCCCATAGTGCGTGTGATGTCTGAAACTTTGAAGGGCAGGGCTGAAATTCTCTGGTTTCTCCATAAGCAAGGCAGGGTCGTTGTCATATTTTTGGTTGGTGAACAGTTTCTGACCAGCCTTGATTCCCGTGTGTGGCGTGATAAGTCCTAATATCCAGTCAGTAGTTTGACAGAATAGTGCCAGGGCAAAAATGTATCCCTGCTGCACACCTGAGGTTGTGTGGAAACAGCTCTCACACCAGTACCAGTGTGAAGATCACACACCAGATTTAGCAGAACATCTGGGACACCAAATCCTTTCAGTGCAAGCCAAAGGGCTGACCTGCAGCTGAATCAAAAGATGCTTTGCTGTTGATATATGCCACGTGAAGCAGTCAGTTAAATTCTTGGTGCAGCTCAAACTAAAAGCTGGAGGGTCAAGACATTGTCAATTGTCAACACCCAGCAATAAAACCTGATTACTGTGGATGTCAATGTCTGTTAAGGAATCGCTGCATCCTGCTAAACAGAACATGAGCGAATATACCTTTCCAGGGACCAAAGCAATGAGGTTGGTCTGCAATTGCCACACATGGTACAAGATTATTTACCTTTGTACAGGGACATTATGATGCCATCTTTTCATTCTGCTGGTACTCTGCTTAATGCCACAGTTTTAAGAACAGTTGATGCAGGTCCATGCTTACTGGTTCCTAGGCACTTCTGAGCAGTCGGATGGAATACCCTTAGGTCCAGCAGCACGTCCTGCCCGTAACTTTTGGATGGCCTTTCATACTTCCTCAAGTGACAGAAGATCAGTGTGTATCCCTGAGTCTGGGCAGCAGTATGGTTAACCACGTCATACAGCTCTGAACAGTGATCAGCAGGTGTGTGGATCACCATCCTTTCATGTGTTTTCCATTTATCCAAGACCCTGTTCATTGATGAGGAGGAAGAGCAGTCTGGTTTCATCATGGAAATATTAGAAGGCTGTTTATGGCTGTCAACCAGGTGTTTGATAGATTATGTATATGGTCTTTGATGGCCTGTGTAAAGATGTTGGGCATTATATTGTTCGTGAGCATCTAGTTTGTGAGGAGCTGGAAAATGCAGTGAGAGCTAAAGGACAACTAGTTTATGGTCTGAATTTGGTGGTGTTTCTGCGCCACTGAAGACCTAATGAGATTTCATTATGGAGCGAAGTATGATGAGGATGTGGTCAGTTCCTTTCATAGTGTATTGATTGTTTGAAATCCAGGTCCCGGAGTGGTTGTTTAGGTGCCTGAACCAGGAGCCCATGACAAACACTTAGCAGCATGCAATGTCAAAAGCCAAGTGGTGTTATCATTTGAGGAACCTGACCCAAAGGGATCTATCACAGGTTTATATCCAGTTCAATCACAGTCAGTCAGGCATTGAAATTTCTGGGCACCAACAGTGTGTCATGTGGTGGATTTCACTGGATTTTTGCTGCTAGCTGATGGTAGAATGTGTCCTCTTCCACTGGTGATCCATCTTCGATTGGCATGTAGGCCACAATGATAGATAAGTATCCATGATGGTGTTGAAGCTGAGCAGAAAGTAAGCATGGAGAGACCGGGCTTCATCTGGTTATGGAGTGTGCTAGAGAGATCGTCTGATAATAAATGCCACACCTTGAGTTTGGTGTGAATCACCGAAGTGGAGGAACATTACTCCTTCCACAGTGATTTGATTGTTTTCTGACAAGCGAGATTTTGTGATGCCTGCAATTACAATCTTAAAGCAGGTGAATTCTTTGAGGTCTGTCTTGTACCCAGTGCCATTCAGTATTAACAGATTCCATGTGGAGACATGGGGATACACCTTTGAGGTCTGGTTTGGACTTCCAGTGAGCTGGGGCCGTGGGGCAGCACCTTCTCTAAATGGGATTTGGATCATGCATGTCACATGCATGTGAAATATGGTTCTCTTCCTCGGGTCGGTAATGATGGGATTTAACCCTAGTGTTGTAGTCCCAGTCTATCATGGCTGGGTGCCTCTTCATTTCACTCTGACTCCTTGAACTAGAGAGACGTAGAAGGTTTGGGGGTTTTCTGTTGTGTGTGTTTGTTGGGAGAGAATCACCTTTCCCAGGAAATCTTCTACCAGATGCCATTGGTTCTTCTTTGAGTGTTTGCTCATGTCCATTCCATTGTAGGTGTGTGTGCCTCCATACATGGTTACTGGAACTTTTTTCCCTTTAGCAGTACCCGTAGGCTCGGCTCCGGCGTCCCCTGGAGCCTCACGCACATGCTGCGGTATATGAGGCACTGCCAGGCCTACACCCCCTCAGTTCCTTCTTTCTGCCTGTGATGGTTGCTGGAATGGCTATGACTTGGATTGCAAGTGTTCTCAATCCCTTTTGTTCTCCTTAATTGTTTGTTGTTTGTCTTAGTTAGGTAAATTAGACGTTAAGTGTTGTTAATAGTGTTAGTCAGTCACTTAAGATAGTCCCAGCTGGGAATTTGCCGGGAGCAGGGCATGCCCTGGTCCCCGGGCTTCAAACTTTGTGCCTCCTGTGGGAAGGCCTTTTCACTGAGCGACCCCCATGATACTTGCCTAAAGTGCCTGGGGGAAGCTCATTGTAAGGACAAATGCAAGATCTGTAAGGCTTTCAGATGTTGAACTGAAAAAGACAGAGAGATCCGCTTGAAAGCATTACTAATAGAGGCAGCACTCAGACTGACTTCCAAACCAACCCATTCTACCTCAGTACCGAGTGTGGCATCGGTGAAGAGCATGCCATCAGCACCGGCCCCGCCTCGGCACTGGACTTACTTCCTCTCCATTGAGGAAGAAACAGTGAAAGCAGCATGCAGCGAGACGCCGCTCCCCTGCTCCGTCCAAGAAAGCGGGCTCAAGCACGACAGTACACTGGGGTCAGACACTGGAGACTCACTCACCACCACCAGAGCCTATGTCTCCAACCAGAGAACCACCCCCGACTCCTGGGAGTGGGAGGGCGTCTCTGCACCTGCTGATGCTGTTGATGCCAGAGGCAGGGACCATATTGGGGTCTTTAGGGGTTTCCAGTGGGGCCGGGTTCACTGTCATTCAGGTCGTCTGGGGTGCAGTCTGCACCACTGGTGCTGGAGAAGGGCCATCATTCGGCTTCCGACAATGTCTCGGACCCCTAGGAAGGGACCTCTGTTGGGGCCCCTCATCAGCGGGAAGGGATGCCACCGGCCACCGCGCCCCTCCCCAGATGAGACGGTCACCCAGGGACCATCGGCGCCCCTGGATGATTTCAGGGTGCATCAAGAGCTTCTCAAGAGGGTGGCTTCCAAGTTGGGGTTGTAGGTAGAGGAGATAAGGCATCAGACAGTCTTTTTAATGTCCTGGAAGTGGCCACTCCAGCCCAGGTTGCCCTCCCCATGCATGAGGGGTATTAAAGGTAGTGAAGGCCCTATGACAGGCCCTTTCATCAGTGGCCCCAACCTCTAAGGGGGCTGAAAAGAAATATTATGTCCCGGCCATCTTTTCACCCACCTCTCTCCCGGTACCCTGGTGGTAGGTGCTGCCAACCAGCAGAATAGGCAGGGACAGCCCAGTTCCATGCCCAAAAATAAAGACAACAAGAAATTGGACTGTTCTGGAGAAGTTTATTCGACGGCAAGGCTGCAGTTTCTCATTGCCAATCAGCAGACTCTCCTGGGCAGGTACAATTTCAATCTCTTGGACTCTCTCAAGCGCTTTGCAGATGCTTTGCCCCAAGACAGGCGCTGGACTTTAGCACCATCCTGGAGGAGAGTATTCGGACACAGCAGACTCGGCAGACAGAGCCATGGCCTCCACTATCTGTATGCATAGGTGCTTGTAGCTGTAATCCTAACGAGTGTCCCAGGAGGTTCAACAGTCCATCCAGGACCTCCCTTTCAACGGGTCAGCCTTGTTTTTGGACCAGAAGGATGCAAAGTTGCATGGTCTGAAAGACTCAAGGCCAAGCTCCGCTCCTTGAGGCTTTATGTGCCTCAGGCCTCAAGGTGCCAGTTCCGTCCTCAGGGCCAGCAGCTGCAGAGATACCAGCCACAGTGGTTCATGCCCTACAGAAAAGGGACAGAAATAGGGGGTCTAGGAGATGTCAGTCAACACCCGAGTCCACCTTATTCCACCAGCAAGGGTCATCTAGGCGATTCAATAATCAAAGGTGGTCATTTTGAAGATGCGCCCGACGACAGCGTTCCAGCCTGTTCCCTGGATCCTTCATGTCCCTTCCTGAACCACCTAGCTCCTTTCCTGTTCCAATGGGCCAAGATCACTTCGGACTGCTGGGTCCTTGGCATAGTTTTGGTGGGCTATGCCCTCCAGTTTTCCTCTATCCCTCCCAACAACCTCCCTCCTGTCCTTCTTCAGGGACCCCTCTCATGAGCAACTCCTCATGCAAGAGGCAGAGAATCTTCTCAGCTTGTGGGCCGTAGAAGGGGTTCAACTGGACATGAGTGGAAGAGGGTTTTACTCGAGGTACTTCCTCATCTCTAAAGTGAAAGGGTGTCTCAGGCCTATATTAGACTGCGTTGTCTCAACAAATATCTCAAGAGACTGAAATTTTATATGGTCTTGCTTGCCTCCATCATTCCCTCCCTGGATCCAGGAGACTGGTATGCCACCCTCAACCTAAAGGGCGCTTACTTCCACATTTTTATCTTCCTCAGCCACAGGCGTTTTCGCCATTTCATGGTAGTCGGCTCCCACTACCAGATTGCAACATTGCCCTTTGGCCTTTCCTCAGCCCCCAGGGTGTTTACAAAATGTATGGCGGTAGTGGCAGCGCACCTGAGGTGCAAAGGGATCCGAATTTTCCCCTACCTGGACGATTGGTTAATCAGGGGCAGGTCCAGGGCCCAGGTCCAGAATAGTGTAAGTCTGACACGTGCCACCTGCCGCCAACTGGTCCCTCTAATAAACGAGCAGAAGTCCACATTAACTCCGGTGCAGCATATAGAATTCATCAGGGTGGTCCTGGACTCTTTCCAAGACAGAGCTTTCCTTCCCCAGCTGCACTTCGAAGCGCTGTCCACCATCATTGCTCACTTGCACCTCTGCCCAACTACAACAGCCAGGCACTGTCTGCAGCTGTTAGGCCAGATGGCAGCCTGCACTTACATGGTGAGGCTTGCTCATCTGAAACTCAGACCACTTCAGTCATGGCTCACCTCGGTTTATGCCCCAAGCAGACATTCCCTGGACTGAGTGGTCAGAGTTCCCCCCCCAGGTTCTGACCGCACTAGACTGGTGACGAAAGCCCCGGGCTGTGTTGAGGGGTGTGCCGTTTGAGGAGCTAGTTCCCTCGGTCACTCTGGTATCGGATGCCTTGGACTTAGGATGGGGGGCCAGTATCAGCACCAACCTCGGCATACAAGGGGTCTGGTCGAGGGAGGAGAGGTACGTGCACATCAATGTGAGAAAGTTACTCTGTGGAGTGCTCCTCCACTTTATTGCGGGCAAGGTGGTTCATGTACTGACAGACAATACAACCGGCCATGTATTACATCAGCCGACAAAGGGGAGCCCGTTTCTCAGCCCTCTGAAAAGAAGCAATTTCTCTTTGGGACTTGGCAGTGAGGCACAATTTTCACATAATAGCCTCTCACCTACCAGGAGTTAGGAACGACAAGGAGGACCGCCTCAGCAGGTTATTCTTACCCTGCCACGACTGGTTATTTCATCCAGATGTGATCTCTATGATTTTCCAAAGATGGGGCTCTCCCCAGGTGGACCTGTTTTCATCAGCATGGAACAGGAAGTGCCCGCAGTTCTGCTCCCTCCGCGGTCTGGAGGCTGGGTCATTCTCCGACACCTTCCTTCTGCAGTGGTTGGGGAGCTTCATGTACGCGTTTCCACCCATTCCAATCAAAAGGGACAAGGCAGACATTATCTTAATTGCACCAGCCTGGCCATGCCAGCACTGGTTCAGCATGCTGCTGGACCTATTGATTGCTCCTAAGCTGGAGCTACCAAGACAGCATGATCTCCTGTCCCAGGATCACGGTCGCTTGCTACACCCGGATCCCTTATACCTCACGGCATGGAGCTCCATGACTGAGCGCAGACGAGCGAGTCTGTTCAGCATAAGCCCAGCAAATCCTGCTGGGTAACAGGAGACCTTCCATGCAGGTCACGTATCAGGCAAAATGGAAGTGATTTACCTGTTGGGCACAGTCCCAGGGAATTTTGCCTGGGTTGTTGCTGACACAGGCGATCTTGGAGTACTTGTTGCAATTAAAACTCCAAGGACTAGCCGTGATGTCCCTGAAGGTCCACCTAGTGACTATATCGGCATTCCACCAGCCTTTGGAGAGGAGATCAGTCTTCTCCCACCTTATGACAATTAGGTTCCTGGAAGGGAGGGAGAGGCTCTATCCATAGGTCCGTGACCCGGTGCCTCCCTGGGATCTCAACCTGGTCCTCTCACGGCTCATGGCACCCCCCTTCAAGCCCATGGCTACATGCCCTTTACTGCTGCTGTCGTGGAAGGTGGCCTTTTTGGTGGCCATTACCTCAGCAAGGAGGGTCTCCGAGATTAGGGTGCTGACCTCGGAGCCTCCTTATACTGCGTTCTATAAAGACAAAGTTCAGTTGTGGCCGTACCTGGCCTTCCTGCCTAAGGTGGTTTCCCAATTTCATTATAACCAAGATATTTCCCCCCCCCCCCCCCCCGTGTTTTTTCCCAAATCACATAGGTCAGAGGAGGAGAGGAGGTGGCACACACTAGATGTTAGACGGGCCTTAGCATTCTACATTGAGTGCACAAGACAGTTCCAGAGATCTATGCAACTCTTCGTCACGGTGGCTGTTTGGATGAAAGGTTTTCCTGTTTCCACCCAGCGAATCTCATCATGGATAACTTCCTGCATCAGGTTCTGCTATGAGCAGGTTACACTTTTGGCAGCATACATTCTTATGGTGCTGGTGGTCCTAATGTTCTTATATCATCAGAAGTGCCTGTTCTCTCCTGAATCCATGTAATATTAGTGCTGATAATGTGGCTTGTTCCTGCCCCTTTGTGTTATCTATGCTGGAGGACAGGATTCAGAACTGTACCCTAATGCTGAGGCTTTGGCACAGCAACAATTTTCAGAGAAAGCTGAGCAGTTCAATCCCTCTTTAAAAAATAGTTTGACTGAAGTATATTTTAGAGAATACTTATGCCTTTTTAAGAGCTTTAAAGAGGTTATTTAGTTTTGCATTTATTGGCAGACATCAATGTTAGTTCTTTTCTCTTTTTCTTCCAGTAACTTGCCAATAAAAATTCATACTAAATAAACCCCCTTAAGAAGATGGGCGGAGCAATGGGGAAATATGGAAATATGTTTTGTCCCCCCAGAAGTAATCTGTATATTTGATGATAGCACAAATGGATGTTGTGGGGAAGATTTGCACTTTAAAATAAAACATTGATATGTTTATGACAAGCATAATTGTAAAAGTTGAGACTAAAGCAATTAAGGCTAGTCATCATAAAGAATACCCAGTTCCCTCTAGATATAGATGAAATAATATCTTTATGTATTACCCACTTCTCTCACATTCAATAATTTAGCCTAATGTTCAAGTCATTAAAAAGGACACTGCTGTTGAGTTTCAAAATTGCCTTGAGATTGTGTCCCAGAAGCCATCTTTCCACTGATTAAAGGCTAATTCTGCCTTGCCATCTTTCCACAAATTCTGCCTAGCTCAGCAGCCTTCTCATTGTCTTTTTTGACTGATCTATTTATATCTGTGAGGGTATTAGCTTCCACTGCCTATGGTCCTTAATACAGCCTCAGAAATGTTTTGACCCATGTAAAGGTTTCTTTGGTGAAGAGCCAAGAGATAATGACTCTGCTGCTGAACACAGAATTGGAATTGGACATAATCTTGCCCTTGTACGGTCAATTAATATTAATTTTCTTGTAAGTACAGTAGTACCTCAGTTACTAACACCTTGAGAATGGAGAATGTTCATAACTCTGAACAAAGCATTATGGTTGTTCCTTCAAAAGTTTACAAGTGAATATTAACTTAATATAGCTTTGAAACACTATTGTGCAGAAGAAAAATGCTGCTTCTCCTTTATTTTTTTAGTAGTGTACTTTTAACACAGTACTGTACTGTATTTGCTTCCCCTCCACCACCCGTCTTCTCTCTCTCTGCTGCTGCCTGATTTCTGTACTTCTGATTCCAAATGAAGTGTGTGATTGACTGGTCAGTTCGTAACTCTGGTGTTTGTAACTCTGGTTCTACTGTAACTTATTTTCTGAGTTGGCACAATAGCCACCTTTTCAAGGTTTACTATCCTAGTTATTTAAAAATTAACCTCAAAATACCAAACTATGGGCTGGATCACCTGCTCCCATTGTAAAACCTGTGTAAGAAGAAAGAACATTTTGAAAGGATTCCATTACTGAATCTCTGCCATATTGATTCATCAGAGCAAGGGTTTGACTCTTTCCCCCATAATGAGCCACACCTCAAATCCAATGTCCCCCAGGAGATCAGTGCTATCCATATGGAGGCCCTCTGTCCCCAGCTTCATTGGATCTGTGCTATCAGGACTCCTCTCTCCCATGGCTGCTGCTGTCACGATCAGCAGCATTATGAAACAGTTAATAGAAGCTCTGGTAGTACTCATTTTCCAAGTAAGCTTCATTGGGGATATTGTGTGTTCCTCCCTTATTCAGTATGAGGCTACCCACTCCCCTTCTTCCATTCCCCTCCCAAATGTAGTTTCTGATCCCTCAGAGTCTCATCCATGTTGTCTTGGGAAGGGAGCACAATGCTAAAAAGTAGTTTGACCCCTTCTATGCGGGAATGGAAAGATCATCTCGGTGGTGAGCTGAGGGGGAACACTCTGACCCAGTAATTAACGAATAAGTTGACATACCTAATTTGAGTGAAAGTATTTAAGATATACAAGTGCAAAACCAAGAATTTGAAACCAATAAACCTCCAGCCCCTTATGTAGTTTATCAGCCAAACTGATTTGATAAATATGGTAAAGCACTTCTTCCTGCATTAAGACCCTGTATACCAAGTTCCAGGCTATAATAATTTTTCTTTGAAATTCTTGAATAATTAGTGTTTAATAAAGTGAGAAACTAATAACATTTGAGGGTGAAGGAGCAGATGCTGTGCAAGCTTGCTGTGCAAGCAGATGCTGCAAGCACAAAGCTTCTAGTCCACACTGCTGTTCCAGTTTGGGGAGGGCTTTCAAACAAAGATTACTAATCATATCAAATTGTGTGGTTGTTTTGTAGTGTGGAGACCAATCCTAGAATCAGAATTATTTTTCATATTGGATTTATTAACACCTGAAAATATTTTATTATGGTATTAAAATAGCCCTAGCTGTACAAAAATATTTCTGATGAGTTTGTCAGGAATCTAAAGAAATGTAGGAAATAATGTAATCAAATTGTAATTCTGTCTGCTACAGTTTTCAGCTTCTCTAGGCCTAAGCTAATGAGCCATCATAACACTCTTAAGGGAATATTCAGTAGAACCAAGTGACAAGGTGAACGGCCTAGTAGGAATTGGAAACATCACAGAGCATATCTTTTTACACAAAGCGAGCCATCTGTCTGTTATGGTAGATGGATCCCATGGTGACTGACTGGATTCCTCATATCTGTTGTAATGGTACTAGCATTCATTTTCATGTTGATCCACTGTGTTAGCAGGTGCTGGAATCCTGCAGAGATGGTGTTTCCTGCTGACTCGTGTCACGTGTGCCTTGTTATGTCTCCCTTGGATGTCAGAATATATTCATTAGGCATAGAGAACTTGGGTGTAGAATAGAGATGCCTCTGAAGGGAAATCCTAGGAACAGTTAAAACTGGGGAGAAGGTTAAGATGGGGTTTACATTTCTGTTGTTGTTCGAGTTCCCAGTGAAGCCAAGCCCAAGTAAGGGGTAAATTTGGTCTAAATACAGTGTGTGTTTCAGGCCAGGCCAGGAACCCCACCAGCTTTTGCTGTTTACAAGCAATGTCAAAAGAAGCATTGAGTTCAGAGGTGATAGGGGGAAGCCAATTTATTCTTGATCCACACAAGGTAAAAGTCTTCTGTCTGAAGAAGACTTTGTACTGAGGTAGTCATGACATGCTGCTTCTGAATCATATTGTTTGAATAGCCAACCCATATGACTATGACACACTTGATTTTTAAAGGTATTGTCCATTTAGTCTTATGGTAATTCTGAGCTTTCTGCATTTCCATGATTATATCAGATAGAAGCCAGTACTAGTACACACACTGTTATTTAATCTGTGGGCACCAGTTGGTGGATTCCTTAGTGCTGTATGCTGTATAATTAGGAAGAAGTTGAGGTGTTTAGACAAGTCAGTATTGTACATCAGGACCTAGAACCCACAGGCAAATCCTCTCTTAAGGAAAATGTCAGAGTAGCCTCACCTCTGAGGATGCTATATAATTCCAGGGGTTAGTAAACAGAATGGCATCTTTATTAAAATTACCTTCTGTTTCACTCCGGGAAACTCCTCATCCTGCTTTTGATATACTGGGGAATACTCTACTGGCAAGATATCTCTGTCTCTTTTGGAAGGTCTCTAGCAACCAGCAAAATCAATATGTAATATTCCATCTTCTTGTTAACCGATAGCTAAGAAAGCAGATTGGTTGTATCAGGTCGCATATGAAGGGTTTTCTTGCTTCCATGTGCATCCTCCCCTTATCTCTTTAGTGGTAGCTGCAACAATGCAGTGTTCAAGAACGGGGCATCTTCCATTCTACTAATGACAGAGAAGGAAAAAAATTAGATTCCTTAGGAAGGGGGAGGTCTGTTCTTTAGCTTCTCTGAACATGAGGTAACTAACTACCTAGCTGTCATGGCTAGGTATCAGTTTCACCTCTGGGACAAGATCTCCCTTTTTACAAAAAAATCTTCCTGAGAAACACTGCAGACTGACTAATGCCCTTATAAAAGAGGATCAGAATGTTGCTAAGCATTCATTGTGAGAGCATCTCTCAGTGTTTCAGATGCATTATCAAGATCAGTAGCTGCAGCAATAACTATCTGAAGGCATGCATGGCTACACAACTATTCTCTTCCCCAAGAAACAAGGTCAAAGATCAAAGACCTTCCCTTTGAGGGAGATGAATTGTTTAGTTCAAAAACAGATGGATTGTTAGAGAAAATGAAAGAGATTAGGTCCACAGCTAGATCTCTGGGTCTCTTACAATCTTTTAAGAGAAGAATTCCTATACCTGCCTTCAGATATCAATGACAATATTATTCACCTTATTCTTCATCTTCCTATTTCAACAAAGGTAGACAATGCTACCAGCAACAAGAGAAATCTTCTTCTTTTCAACACCAATATAGAAGATGTCCCTTTAACTCTAAACTGAAGACACAAGAATTCATCCTCCACTTCTCTTTACTGACAGTTAGACCTCAGTTTTAACATGGAGATAGAGAGCAGCAAATCAGCTTTGAATTCCATTCCCATTTTATTTGAATTCCATTCCCATTTATGCCATTTTTAGAGGCAAGTGGGTTTTGGACAGTATAAAGGACTCTTATACTATCCAGTTCAAGACACTTCCTCCAAACCAACCTCCCCCTTTTTCCCTATTCAGTTACCTCTCTCACAAGTGAGTGTTAAGAGCAGAAATCAGCTCTGTACTAAGGAAGAGCAATAGAAGAGGTTCTGGTACATTTCAGAAATTTGGGTTTCTACTTCCACAAGTTCCAAATTCCAAACAAAATTGAAGGTCGATCTGAGGAAGCTAAACAAGTGCATTCAAGTGCATTTCACTTCAGAATGTTAACTCTGGATTCCATTACCCCTTCCCTTTCCTATCTGGATCGGTTTGCTGCTCTCAACCTAAAAGATACTTATTTTCATATTTCAATAAAGATCATCTCACAAGAGATACATGCATTTCACCAGAGAACAGGACCATTTCCAGTACAGGTCCTCCTTTTTGCCTTTCCACTGCTCCCAGAACCTTTACAAAATGCCTATCTGTAGTGGCAGCTTTTCAGAAAAGATGAGATTTTTTGTGTTTCCATATTTAGATGATTGGCTCCTAAAAGCAGCTTCTAAACATGAATTGAGAATGGACACTGATTTCATATGCTCTCTGTTTCAAAGGTTGTGGCTTTAGATCAATGAAAATAAATCTATACTAACGCCTTCAGAGTTTCTCTTTCATAGGAGCAGTTCCAGACTTCAAAACAATGAAAGCTTACCTTCCAGAGGACAAGAATCCATCTCAGAAAGTGAAGTTCTTCCTCTCCCTTTTAGGTCTCATTGCATCAACCACATATGTCATACTCTATGTGAGACTAAATATGTGAGACTAAAGACTTCTTCTACACTGGGTGGCAAGAAACTTCAAACCTGAAGACACATGAACCTAATAATTACTGTTCCAAACAAAATCCAAAAAACTCTCTTGTGGTGGATGGATCGGGATCATGTAATGAAGGGAGTAAGGGTCAAGCCTCTCTCCCTTTCCATGATAATTACAACAGATGTCTTGAAAACAGGCTGGGATGCACATCTCAGCTACCTTGCAACAAAAGGGCTCTGGAAGAATCAGAAAGAATGTTACCTTCAAATCAATATTCTGGAGTTCAGAGCAATTCAGCTGGCAATAGGATCTTTCCTCTCTGAGGTGAAAGGGTATGTGGTTAAAGAGGCCAAAGACAGTATGACAGCAATGTATTATATAAACAAACAGGGGGGAACCTGCTCTTCACAGCATTGCAAAGAGGCAATAAAGCTTTGGGAGTGGTGTATTCATCACAAAGTTTATATAGTAGTATTGAATGAACCAGGATCCCTCATCCAGTTAGTGGACCAACAAAGCAGCGTTTCTTCCTAGATGCATGAATGGTCCTTGAAAGACGCTGTAATCAGGGACATTTTTGCTCTGTGAGGTACTCCAAATATTTGCCACAAGTTTCAATACCAAATCTGTTTGTTTCATTTAAGAACAGGAAACAGCAGTGGTACACAGATACTCCTTCTTTCAAAGGGAAATTTCAAAGTATTATCACAGTGACTGGAACTTCTGTCAGGGCAGCAAGGGAAAATATACCATCCAGATCCATTTTTGTTACATATGAAAGCAAAGTGTTTGATGGAATTAGAGAAATCTTTCTAAAGATCAAAGGTTTATCTGTTATGTCACTTACGATAGATTTAGCCCAAACTGCAATATTTCATATACCAATAGATGGTAAATCTGTATTCTCTCATAATATCATTGAGGTTTCTAAAAGATTTACTAAATCTTTATTCCCTCCATAAGAAAGCCTGTCCTGCTTGGAATTTAAACTTAGTGCTTTCACAGTTTAGGTTTTCTTCTTTTGAACCATTATCTACTTGTTCTCTATTTCATCTTTCAATTAAGACTGCATTTATTATGGCAATAACGTCAGCTGTGAGGGTTAGCTAACTTGTGCTTTGATAGCTGATCCTCCATTTACAGTTTTTCATAAAGACAAAGTAATTCTTTGTCCTCGCCCAAAGTTTATTCCATAAGTAATTTGGGACTTCCATGTTAGCCAATCTATTATCCTATCAGTGTTTTTTCCCTAAGTCACATTCAAATGAGGGTGAAGTGACGTTACATTGTTTGGACACTAAAAATGTTATCGTTCTATTTAGATAGGATCAAGGATTTCAGATTGTTTCATATGCAGGAAACTGTAAAGGAAATCCTATTACAGCATAAACATTGTCTAGATGTATCAAACTATTTGACAGGGTCAGGCCAGAGGGCTACCAGAGAGTGTTAGAAGGCCAGTACATATATATGTTATATTAGTCCCAGGATAAGCAGATCCTTTTCCCCGGTAGCTGAGCAGGGGTTATTCCAGGTTAATTAGTACACCTGGAGCCAATCAAGGACTTTCCTAGGTTAAAAGCCTCCCCTCCAGCCAGAGAAGGGTGTGGCTGGAGTTGTGGGAGTGAGGTGACCTACCAGAGAGTTTGAGCAGAGCCAGATGCAGTCAGATGTTAGGAGGGTGCAGAAGAAGAAGTGGAACGCTGGCAAGAGAGCCCTGCAGGTACAAAGATTGAGGGGGAGAATCATGCTCGAAGAGGGCGAAAGACCTTACTCAGGCCTGGAGGCTGGAGGGAAAAGACCCTGCCAGAAAGGGAAGATTGCACTGGACATTTGGTTCAGCACTGCCACGCCCAGAGGGGCTGTCAGAGGCCCCAGACAAGGAGGCTGGGAAGGGCCCCATTTTGAGCAGGGAGTGGACATTAAGCCAGGGGACATGGGGAAGTAACCCAGGGAAGCTAGCAGTTTTCCTGAAGCCCACAGCACGAGGCTGCCACTTATAGGGTTCCTGGGTTGGGGCCCAGAGTCCAGGGTGGGACCAGGCTCCCTTATTCCCCACGGCCATTCGCCGGAAGGGTGAGAGCTCCAGCAAAGAGACAAGGGCCTACCAGGACCAGAGATGGGACTGGGAGCTAGCAGGAAGTGGCAATCTTTGAGAGGCTCAATTACTCTCACCCGCCCCTAGTGGGAGAAAGAGAACTGAGGGACGAAGCAGTTCCCCAACCTACCGCTAGAAGGAAGCGCTGCTCTCACAGGGACAGAGAAGAAGCTTTGCCATGCTATCTATAATAGAAACTTATAAGAATGCCTCATGTTCCCCCCTTTCTACATTTAGGAGGCACTCCTCTAATGGAGGAACAGTGGTAATATTGATTACCTGACAGGTCCAAGAGATTGAAATTTGTAGAGCAGTCACATAAAGTTCAATACATACCGTATTTCCCCATGTATAAGACGCACCTTTTTTCGAAAAATTTGGGGTCTAAAAACTGGGTGCGTCTTATACAGTGGTTGTAGATTTTTTTACCCCAGGGCCGGGTGGTACGCGCGCCGCCGCCGAATGGGCCTTCCCTTCCACCCCTGCGAAGCTTTGCCGGTGAAGAAGGGGAACGGGCGGAAGGGTTTTGGCGGGGGGTATTTTTTCCGCCGCGAAACCCCGCCGCCCGTCTCTCCCTGCCGCCGGGAAGCCGCGCCGCAAATCTCTCCCGCCGCCGCCGCAAAACCCCGCCGCAAGTCCCCTCCCTTTTTTTCCCCGAGTGGTACTCGGGTCGGGTACTTGACCCGACTGTACCTGGCCCGAGTGGTACTCGGGGGAAAGAAGGTTGAGAACCGCTGATGTACCGTAATACATTTTTTTTCAAATTTTGGGCCCCAAAATTAAGGTGCATCTTATACATGGGGAAATACGGTATCTTTAGTAAGCATTATGTTCTAGATATTGCCACTAAGTCGGATGCTCTGTTTGATAAATCGGTTATGCAGTCTTTGTTTAGTTAGGACTCCTTACCTACCATCCAATTTCCTTATATAGAATCATAGAGTTGGAAGGGACCTCAGGAGGTCATCTAGTCCAACCCCCTGCTCAAAGCAGGACTAACCTCAGCTAAATAATCCCAGCGAGTGTTTTGTCAAGCCACAGCTTAAAAACCTGTAAAGATGGAGATTCCACCACCTCTCTAAGTAACCCATTCCAGTGCTTCACCACCCTCCTAGTGAAAAACTTTTTCCAAATATCCAACCTAGATCTCCCCCACTGCAATTTGAGACCATTGCTCCTTGTTCTGTCATCTGCCACCACTGAGAACAGCCTAGCTCATCCTCCCTGGAACCCTCTTTCAGGTAGTTAAAGGCTGTATCAAATCTCCCCTCATTCTTCTCTTCTGCAGACTAAACAACCCTAGTTCCCTCAGCCTCTCCTCATAAGTCTTGTGCTCCAGCCCCCTAATCATTTTTGTTGCCCTCCGCTGGACTCTCTCCAACTTGTCCACATCCTTTTTGTAGTGGGGGGCCCAAAACTGGACACAATACTCCAAATGCGGCCTCACTTATGCCAAATAGAGGGGAATAATCACTTCCCGCGATCTGCTGGCAATGCTCCTACTAATGCTATATACTCCTATATACTGCAGACTAACTGTCCCAAGACTGGGATTATGCAGAGGACACTTGAATAAGAAATAAAGTTACTTATCTACTTAACTGAGATTCTTTTAGATGGACTCTGCATATTCACAATTGCCTCCCTCCTTTCCCTCTCCTGTAAAGTCCTAACCTTTCAGGGCTCTGTATTAATGATGGAAGGAACTGAGATGGCAACCACTGCTACGTCCCCTTTTGTAGCTCTGCCCTCAGAGTATGCTCGAAACTGAGGGGAGAGTCATGAGCATTCAAATAGGCACTGCTAGTAGAAGCTGCATTGTTCAATGGCACAGGTCGATATGTATCCAAAAAGTGTAAATATGCAGAGTCTATCTCAAAGAACCTTGATTTACAGGTAAGTAACCTTCATTTTCTCCTCATTTTGCCTAATGTTGGTTTTTTAATTATTTTATTTCACAGTATTTTTACATCTCTGCAAACTACTCAGCTACTTAAATTTCCCTTCTCAGAAATAACACTTCAAAGTATATTATAATGCTTTTTATGATGCAGTATGTAGCTTTTTATTTCATCTAATGCTATTGTGTTTATTTAATCTGTGTATCTTCAGTAATTGTGAACTTGGCTAAGGTGCTTTAGTTTCTGTTCTGAGGAAGCTCCTAGAGAACATCAGTGACTCAGGACTTGTCTACACTTAAAATGCTGCAGTAGTGCATCTGCAGCGCTTAGTAAAGACGCTACCTATGCCAGTGGGAGATCTTCTCCCATTGAAGTAGGTACTTCACCTCTCTGAGAGACAGTAGCTATGTCGACAGGAGAAGCTCTCCCATCTACATAGCACTGTCTACATGGGGGTGGGGGTTAGGTTGGTATAACTACCTCACTCAGAGATGTGGATGAGTGATGTAATTATACCGACATAAGTTGGTAGTGTAGTTGGTAGTGTCAGGCCAATAACTTCAGAATGATTTTACTTGATAGTTGTTGTCTTCTTCTTTTGTACGGCATTGGTAGGTAGCAATGATTACAAATTTATATCTAGATTGCCACAGCAGTGAGTTGATGAATGTCCTTCAGGCCCCCATCAAAAAGAACAAAGGAGGCACTCAGATTTGATGTGCTTTATTGTTTGTAACTGGGGACCACAATCACATACAGATGTTTGCCTCATTTTCCATTTAAAGAGGGTTTGTTCACATATCCCATGAGATGTCCTGCTGTGATTCAATCTGCACCAGTCTTTCTGACATAAATCAAAACTCGGTGGTTCCGTGGCAGGGTCAAAGATGAGCTGTTTGTTTTGAGTGGTTGAAACGCTCCATGTGGCTCTCCATCAAGCCTCAGCATCAAAGCTGAATGTAAGGTTCTTGATGTTATGGGATTTTAGTCTTGTCTTTGGTGGGTTCTGCAGGTCATCGTGCAATGGGATCCTCGTGTTTGGATTGACATATTTAAGAAAGCAAGATGTCTGGGCAGCTCTTCTAATCTGTGGCTGGATGTATGATAGGACCAAAGTGGGCAAATTCACTAACATACCAATGTTGTCAGCTGGCCGTTGGCCATCATATTATCGACCTCCCAGTGAAAGAAGCAACTATTATATATACATGATAGTAATTATTGTTGTATCCTGTTTTAGATGATAAATATTGTTTATAATGTATTTCTCTGAGTAATTTATGTAATTTATCCAAGAATACATTGTGAGTTAATGCCAGAGCTGGGAATAGAACCTAAGTCTCCTGTTCTTAACAATAACAACACCTTGCACTTCCCATCTGAAGACCTCAGAACTGCTCACAAATATTAAGTGAGGCCTTGTCTACACTGGTAATTTTGCAGCTGTGCAACTACACTAATGCAGCTACCCCAGTGCAAACCGTTAAGGTGGCTGTGCCATACCAGTGTGAAAAGTGACTTGCAATTGTGCATCTTAGCCCAGTTTAAAATGACCTAACCTTCTCAATGTGTGTGTGACATAGGAAGGTATCCTTATTTTTCAGGTTTGTGTCTGAGTCTGGAGTTGGATACAAATTTCTTCTCTCAGCCTTATGTTTTGGCCAGAAAAGGAGGCCAAAAAGAAGGCCACCCCTCCCCATAAAATAGGAAACAATTATACTTTTATACTCTGAAAACGATGAACTCTGTGCTCAGACTAATCTTGCAAAAATTACATTAATTTTGATGTTCTGATCACTACTTATAGTTTTTGTTTCCTAATGAAGTACAATGAGAACAGTGTCTCCTAGTCATACGGCCAGGAGTTATCAGGGGAGATCATGAGAATGCAATATAATTTATTTTTATTTAATCTACATCACACAAAGTATCAAGGCATGCTTTACTGTGAGAATGTGTATATTATTTCTCTTTAGTTTAATTGTTTGGTTAATCATTCTGACAGAGGAATATTAAAAAAATTAGGAGAGGGAAATTAGATATTTTTGCAAAAATATTTTACGTTATTTGTTTTAAAGAGAGCCTGCAGTTATCTATATGAAGAAAAACTGAACACTTCGAAGGTCATTGGGACCTGTGCTTCTAAATCTCTTTTAGGTGCTTTGAAAATATACCCCCAGATTAACATCAGTGTTGGTTCTGTCAAGGGCAGGATGTTGACAGCCATTAATCATGCAAACAGTCCCATAAAAATCAGTAAGACTACATGCAGAGTTATGCTTATCAGAATCCAGCCCTGTACTGGGTACTATTTAAATTGGCCTTTGACAAGATATCAGATTCAGATACCTTGCATGAGGATACAGAGCTCTGATTTACCTGTCTACTCTAGGAAATCTTTCTGTTGCATGTAAAGGCAATAACAATAATTATTACTTACTACATTCAGGAAAAGTGGTGCCAACCAGATTAGGGTCATTTTGTATAAGGCGCAGTATAGACATATAGTGGTCCATTGATCCATCCTTAAGACTGCCCATTTGGATTTACAGAAAGTGGTGTACAACGCTTTCACAGTCTCATAAGAAATAATATAAATAGCTAGATATATGATTTTAAAAAAGCAGAACATTCTTGTGCATAAAATGCTGCAGCCCTGAAATCTTGGCATTAGTTCTTATTCCCAGTACTTTCTGCTGGTTTCCAGACTAAAGGCCTATATAAATTTAGACACCAAAAGAAACCAAATTAAACTCCATTACTATTTAAAGGTATTTCAATTAGCCAAATTAAACTTTGGGCTAGCACATCTTGTTGTTGTGTGTTTGTACAGCTCCTAGCATAATGGGATCCTTGTCCATGATCAGGGATCCTATGTGCTGCAGTTGTATAAATAATAATAATGACCTGTTTGACTATTTCATGAAGATTACTTTGGAGGTTATTTTAATAAAACATAAAAGAGTTACCTCTAAAATTTGGGCAGGACTTCTGCCAAATTACAAAATGACAGATTTATTCAGTATTTAAATTAGACCATTGAGATAGGGTAAACCTCTCATTAATCAGGGAAGCAATTACTCTGTCTCTTCTTCAGTTTTCTATTTTTAAAATGGGAGAAATTCCCCTTTGTAAAACACTGAGATGCTCAAGTCAAAGACATTATGTAAGTGCAAAGTTTGTTTGTTTGTTTATTTATTTATTTATTTATTTAATTATTGTTGTTATTGGGGAAATCCATGTAATGTGATTTCCTTTTTGATATTTGATATCCTTCTCTTTTGGAATCTGAATTTGAATCTAGAATCTGCTGTACACAAATAATCTCAAAAATCATTGTGAAAAAAATCCTAAAATAGAATATGAACATTTGAATTCCAAACAGCACTATTATATCAGTACAGAACACCGAGGTACCTGGGGTTCTAGACATGTGAGCAGAACATATAATCCACTCTGTGTTCTTCCTGAAGACATAATATTACCAAAGATTTTAAAAAGTAACCTACAAGTCTTTTATACAATATCCTGTGTCTGTTCCTGAATAAACATAGCCAAAGTATTTCTAAAGTTGAAATATTTGACATCTTAATTAGAATTTGTTTTGTGCTTTTCTGCAGCTTTAAGTAGGGGATAGTATCATAGCATGTGAATTAATTATTGCTATTTTTTTTTGCCAGTACTTCAGCTTAGGCTGCAGCAAAGACGTACAAGAGAACAGCTGGTGGACCAGGGCATCATGCCACGTAAGATTAATTTTATTTACAGTAACTTGCATCATGTGTCAAGACATATAAAATAATTGAAGATGAAAATTTCTAAGGAAAGCAGTCATGATACTTTGCCATTTGATGATACTCATTTAAAACTTACAGGAAAATATATAGCTAATTTAAATAAGAGATATTTAAAATGGATACAAGATAAAGACAGTAAACTAAATTAATCTGCAGACAGAACAACCACTGTACTAGCATCCCCCAAGACTTAGAGACATTTGAAATAAGAGCTGATAAATGATAGAAAATACTGGGGCTAATTATTATTTACATTTTGAACTGTGAGTATCTTCACTGCAAATGATTGAATTACACCAGCATAAGCAAGTGGACAGTAAAGTTTACTGGATGATTTAGTAAATCATTTCCATCTCTAATCTATGATATAGTCTAAACCAAAGTTACTCTTTATTAATTTAGAGGTATTACTATAACAATCAGATACAGTTTGAAAATTTGGCTAATTTAGTTATGTTAGTTGTATTTACAGAACTCTATATCTGAGATAACTACATTGTATCTGTAAAAATATAAGGTTTATTTGTAAGTGATTACTTTAAAGTACTGAAAACAAAATAAATTTGGTCCTATGGTCCTTTTTTCCCCTGGACTTTGCTTATTTAGGGTCAGTTGCTGCTCAACCAGCACAAAGTTACCCTAAAGTTAGTTTAACCAATAGCAGGAAGATCCCCCTGCATAAGGAGTTTGAGTGTCATAGAGCTACTGTACCAACTCCAACACCACCAACGCTCCATCCCCCATGAAAAAGAGGGCTGTGGTTGTGGTGTTTTTATGCCCTGGCTATCCCTAACTGCCCTAACATTCTTTAGGGAAGGAGCTGGAACAAGTTAGAGCAGCGTAAAGCTACTCTAACTCGTGCTGGGGTACCAGCCAGGTGGAAGGCATCTGAGGATCAGGGGAGTGCAGAGATAGATTAAAAGCCATCCCTAGCTGCACTGAACACTTCCCTTCCCCCGCCCCTTCATCTAAGCACCTTTACTTTAGTCCTTTTTTAGAATCAGTGGAAGTTGACAAGGTCTAGTAAGGGAGGACTGGACTCCATAGATTATGGAGCCCATTAGAAAAAATATTTAATTATGAAGACTGATAGACTTTATTCAATAAACAAATATGCCCATTTGACATTACAAAAATACATTAGTTACAATTATTATAAATAATAATTCATTCCTCACTGGTGAAGTCACAATTCCTTGCATGGCTTCTTGAAACTAATCTCTTCTTGGCTGTTTCCTGATACCCAACAGGCCTAAGACAGCTTCACCACAATATCTTCTTAACCTTTTCAGTACTGTAGTGGCTTATCAGTAATATTCCACATGTCATTTATCTCTCAAGCACAGCTGGGCTTTCAGCTACATTGTTGCAGACTTTTTTCACTGGGGAGTGGACTCCAAGGAGGCACCTTTCTTTTTCTGTCTGGGAATCAAAGACTTCACTAGGAAAGGGAAGAATTACCACTTTAAAAAATACAAATGTATCCTGGATTTTTTCCTTTAGTTGTTTATATTTCTTTGTAAATGGCTTCAAAATGAAACACAACATGATGGTTCTATCCTATTTTAACTCTTCTTTATTTTGAATATTTTGTGTTTTTTACAATGTTTAAAAACAGATCAATGCATACAATTCTTAGTAAAAGACAATTTCTTTATCTGTCTGGTGAAGGTTCTGAGCATTAATCTTTCCTGTATTTATTATTAGAGAAAATAAGACATAGGTGAAGGGTAATGTAGTGGGACAGATAGACAGTGTCAGTATTTTGAATGGAAGCTGATAAAATTAAACCGTAGAGCACTTTATTGGTAAATAGCGAGGGGACATGGGTTACATAAAATATTGGAATTTATTAGGGCATCAATGTACCTTAAAAATGTTCTAATGAGCTCTGCATATGCATGAGCAGTGCGGTTTGTTTTGCCATCCTGAACCGCAGCTCTGCTTAGCTACAAATCCAAATTTAGAATCTATTCCTATATTACATCAGAGAGTTACAATAATTCTCCATGTGAGAAAGCCTTAACCTGTACATATTTTAAAAATGAGCTATAATCTCAGGGTGTGTCTACACTGTGGAGTGAAGTAGATTTATTTTAAATCGACTTTCATCCGCGGAATTTTAGAAGTCGGAGAAGCGTGATCACACCACGCTCATTGTGTCAGGGAATCGCATCCCCACTAGCTATGCTTGGGTCAACAAGCAAAGCAGTGCACCGTGGGTAGCTATCCCACAGTGCAACTAGCCGCAGAAGCTTTTGGGAAGGTTGTTGTCTTCCCATGATGCAACATACTCCCCCCCCCCCCTTCTTGTCCCAGTCCAAAACAAACAGACAATCTTCTTTTCGTGCCATTTTTTCAAACCCTTTCTGCTACGTGCACGCCATTGCCTGAGAGGAATGGAGCCCACTCAGCTCTGCACTATTGTTGTGAGCATCACAAATACCTCACAACTTATTCTGCAGTAATAAGGAGCAAGACAGGAGCCACAGTGCTGAAAATTGCAATGTTACACCGCCACCCACCCCTCTTTCTTGCTGGTACAAGATTCTGGACTGGGGATATAACCAAAGACATGCAATTTGCAGTGCATACTCACCAGATGTGCCTTCCCCGGCATCCGGTCAGTCATGGTTTCCTGTGTCTGGGAGGGCTGCTCCTGTGTTGCAAACAGCTCCTGGCTTTCTGGAGAAGGGATACCACACTTGCCTGCCCCCTGTTCTCCTCATCATCCTCTTCATCCACAGACTCATCCTCATTCATCCTGGACTCGGATTCCCCAGAGGTATCAATGCTGTGTGGTGGCATAGTGGTGAGGTCTCCACCGAGAATCGCATGCATCTCCTCATAAAAGTGGCATGTTTTGGGCGAGGATCCAGAACAGCTGTTAGCTTCTCTAGTGTTTTGATAAGCCTACCTTAGCTCTTTGATCTTAACGCGGCACCGCAGCATGTCCCTGTTGTGCCCCTTCTCCAACATGCCACAAGATATCTTCTCGAAGATATGCAAATTTCTTTTCCTGGCTCGGAGCTGAGCCAGAACAGACTCTTCACCCCACAGACCGATGAGATCCAAGACCTCAGGTTGGCTCCATGTTGGAGCATGGTTGGGGCATGCAGTCACCATGATCATCTGTGCTGGCAAGCTCTCTTCATGCTGACCAAACAGGAAATGGGAATTCAAAATTTCCCAGGGCTTGCGGGGAGGAGCTATTTCCTGTTTATATGGCCATAGTGTAGAGTGCGAATGTGCAGAGTGGTCAGAATAGAGCATTATGGGATACCTCCCGCAGGCCAATGACATCGATTGACATTGTGCTCTGACTACACTGACGCTCATTCGACCCTCTGAATTCGACTTCATCATTACACCACCTGCGGAAGTGATTTTATTAAGTCAAAGTTTATCGCAATTTAGGTCGGCAGAACTGACGTGCCAGTGGAGACGCATACTTTAGGGGATCGTTGTAAGCAGCGTTATGTCAACCTCCATTGTCAGTGTAGACAAGGCCTGAGAGTGGAATGCTTCCCTGTGCAGAGGGCCAGCACAAAGATTATGCAATACTTCAGTCCCTCTTAAGCAAACAAATATGGTAAATACAAGCAAATAATAAATGGAAAGAGTTAGATGCTGGGCTAGTAAAGTGGAGTCCTCAGTCTAATTTAGTGTTAAGTGCAAGATGCCTGTCTTTAACTAATATACTGATTAGAGCATTTCCTTTGGAAACAATTTCCTGTCAGTTTAACTCTTTCTTTCTTCTCACAGCTTTGAAAAGTCCAGCTGCATTCCATGAGCAGAGGAAGAGCTTGGAACGAGCCAGGGTAAGGGATCTAGTTTATACTTTTTAAAAACTATCAACATACTATTGACATCTGAAAAATTCTAGTTTGTTACTTACAAAAAACAAAAATAGATCAGTAATGTGAGGTAGTCAGTTCTCAGACTGTGTGGGACTTTTTATTATCATTTCAAATAGCCTATGTTAATATTCTGGAAGAAAGCTTGAAATTAAAATACAGTATTTGTAGCAAATCTGTTGTGGCGAGTCAAAGCATTCTTAATTCTCTACAGATACCATACAGGTTGAGGGTTTAAATATGATGTATTCCATTCCAGGCTGCCCCCAGTCTAAGAAGAGCAGGATCCTCCTGTTAAATTACAGTAGAGAAAGATGACAGGTTTTATGCAAGGAAACAAAAGCCTTGTCTGTGCTAAAGTTTTTAGGCATCAGTGCAGCTGTATCAGTGTAGATATTCTGGTGGCTTAAAACCACATTGTGCACAAGCCCTAAGGTGAGCGAGAGGAAAAAAATACCACCATCATATTATCCATCCTGCCAATCTATACTCTAAGACTACAATAACAATTATAGTACCTGCCTGCTTTCTCTGTAGATTGATTACTTTGGATTCAAGTACTGAAAAATTTACTGGCCTTTACCCAGTACCTTCTCTTGCTAACTCTCCCTTTCACCACTGTTTGCCATACAGAGGTACCGAAGAACAGAGCTCAGTGGTGCTTGAGTTGCTACGTACTATACAGAACCATGGCAGTTCTACTCCATTTAGATTCTTCCACAGATGTGGGAATGGAGAATATTTCCCTTGGAGATCTATTTTCAGTCTGCCTGTCCTCAGATTCAAGAAGTCATCACTGATTTGAATCATATTCATAATGATTTTAAATTATGTAGAACTTGACGGGGCCATTTGATAG
Organism: Emydura macquarii macquarii; assembly: GCF_026122565.2. Taxonomy (NCBI): domain Eukaryota; kingdom Metazoa; phylum Chordata; order Testudines; family Chelidae; genus Emydura; species Emydura macquarii. The sequence continues at coordinate 20,526,314 of NW_027131485.1, read as the reverse complement.
AGCTACTGGCATGTACAATACTGGCTCAGTCTACCTTCTGGTACTTTTATATGGAGGAAAATGGATAAATTGACATCACTTAATACATACCCTTTAGAAGAGCGATACTACTGGGGCATCTGACAATTTAAAAAATATATATAGTTTTAAAACTTAAATAAAAATCTGGACTGTAGGACAAGGTTAATTATGCCTGGATTACTCGGTACAATCCAATAACAGTCATTCACATAACTTCATAAAATTGGCAAACTTTAAACTGTGAAATCTAGTCATCTGGGTCTTAAAACTTCTTCCAAAGAGATGGGTTTGTTTTAAGAAAATTAATAAGGATGATACTTTGCACAGCAGATTTTAATAGCAAAAGTCTGAACTGTGCGAATATAGCGTGGGTCTACATTATGGAACAGCATGTTTCTGGATTGCTCCTGGGTTGCTTATGCTGCTGCTTTGAAAAGGGATGTCACTAACTTTCAAGTAAAGAAAAGAATGGAGTTTTAAAAGCAGTTCAAAGGCTATGTCTTGTTTACTGTAGTTATTTTATGTATGTATCACTGTGCTGCATTTCCTAAATCTCAGTTCAATCATCCCAATTAGATTTAGATTTCAATCTCCCTTTCTTGTTCTTTGTGTTTGAGTCATAGTTAAGAGGAGCAAGTGGGGTTAGGCAGAGTGTCTGTGGAGAGTTGGTTGTTTTATGGGATCCTTGTTAGTTTGTAAACTATTCAGGGGAGGGGGACTCAGTTTTATCCTATGCACTGTAAATTGCCAATTGTACTTGCTGTGCAATATAAATACTTTAATAATCATAAACATAAAGCAAGAACCTAGGCTTTAATGCAGAGTGTAGCCAAAAATTATAAGGTTTTTATGTTTTTTCATAGGGAAGAATTTTCAATACAAAAAATAAACCTCTCCATGATCTCTGCTCCAACAACAAAAAACAGTGATGCTCATCTACAGGAATATGACCCAAGCACCAATATATTCCCAAATCCATACTTCTCATAAAAGTCTGTGTGAATGAACAAATTGCTTTCTTCTGTAGTTATTAACATTGGTGTGATGCTTTTTTCTTTTTAAGACTGAAAATTTTTTGAAGCACAAGATTCGCAGCAGACCAGATCGATCAGAGTTGGTCAGAATGCATATTCTGGAAGGTAGGAACCCATATGTCCTGTTTTTCTGGCTAGAGGTTTATTTTAGTTTTGGGCTCTCTAACTACATCAAGCTTTGTTATGAGATACTTATTATGGTGCAGAATTGTTTTGCATGCCAGTCTGTAGTTAGGTAATTGACACAGAGGAACTCTTTGGAGACTTGAACCAGAGGGGAGGAATCTTTATCCTTAGTCTATAGGACAACAGAGAAAACACTCCTGGCCACTACTGTCTTCTCAGCTGTATGGAGGCTGCCTCTATAGCCAGTTTCTCTTTAGTAAAAATTGTGTTGAATTATATAATGTTCATTGCTGTATTATCTATATCCTGAGGGATGTACATACAGCATACATTGATGCAGTCTCTCCAGAATGCTGTGAAACAATCTTACAATTTAAGGGAAGTTTTTCCCAATAGATTACCCATTAATAAGCTTGGCTTTCCACATTCTGTTGCCTTGTTCAGGTAAATTTAATATTCAGAAATAATAAAATTGGTTTTTGAATGAGACTGCATTAGCATGTTTTAATATTGAAATCCCATTGTATGTACAAACAGCAGTATTAAAACCAAAATCAATTAACAGTATTCCATTTGGTAAAATAGTCTGCTGTTTTTAGTTTTGAGAACATGAACCTGGATACTACACTCAGATCAGGATTCTTCATATTGACTGGCCATCTGCATTTTGTCATTAAAATTAGCATGCAACAAAAATCTAAAAAACTTCAAAATTACATTTTAAAATTAAGCCTTTTATAGCTAAGAGTTTGGCAAGAGAGGCTCCAAATAAATTGTTTTGAAGTTCCATATTTGAAAAAACAACAGCTTAATGGATTTCATTCAAATTTGTTCTGGGAAAACTGGCATTAGGGGTAAAATCACATCAAGTTTCTGCCCAGTATATTGGTAAACAGCCAAAACATTACATTCTGAAAACAGGTTTATAATGGAAATGCCAACTCACCCTTAACTATAGGCATGCTGCTATAATGTATAAATTTTGGTCTGCTTTTAGATTTATGAATCATGTTAGTTCTGTGTGTCATATGTTTGATAGGATTTCACATACATGATTACCATATGTTTGTATTATTAGTGTAGAATAAGACGTGCCTGCCTTCTTTAGCCCTGATGAGTTTTTTCTTTCCACTTCAGCCTACTTAATGAGTCTAGCACAGAATAAATTAGTAGTCTGACCTTGGTGACAAAGGCCCTGATTTGGCAAAGTGTTTAAGCAATTGCATAATTTTAAGATGACTTCAATGAGACTACACGGGTGCTTAAAGTTAGATATATACTTAAATTTCTTGCTGAATTGGGCCAAAGTAATTGAAGAGAGTTTTTCAGGTCAAATTTGACTCAAATATTAGTTTTGTAATAATATGCTCATAGAATCAGTGAGGATTTTTGTTAAAAATGAAAATCTTTTCAAAGAAACAAGATATTTCACTGAAGTGTATTAAGCAAATAAACATTACCCTCTAGAGTTTTCAACCAAATGTAACCTTTGGAGAACTGCAAGTGAAATTGACAAGAAACTGGCTATAAACAAATGCAAAACCCAGTAACCTTCTAATTTTCCCTGGTGAAAGAAATGCCAAAAATAACCAAATACTGTATCATAAATTGTGAAGTGGTGTAAGTTTTAATCAACGGTGTTACTAGTAACAATGATAAGGACTTTTTTGTAAAAAAACATTTTAAAGCTGATAGTGCCTCTCTTACAGGTCAATAGCATTTATAAAGCTGCTTATACTAATAAACAGCGTTTTGGAATCCTGTCTGTTGTGGTTTACTATAAATGTCACACGTCTGGTTTATGTTGTGTAGATTCTGTAGCTACAAATTGCATCCTAAATTGATGACAGAGCAGGATCTTTCATCAAGGTGCCTAAGACAATAGGGTCTTAATTTAATTTAATAATAAAATTAATAATTATTATTAAATACTACTTTGGTTGAATGAGCCTATAAGACCTTGATTTGTTTGGCTGTATATAAGCTTTTGAATTTAAGTTTTAAATTTCATCTTAGGGTGCTGAGGAAATTAATCATAATTGGACAAAAAAGAACAAATGACTTCCTAAAACCAGAAAGTCTTTCTGAGTTGGTCTTTTTTTCAAATGTTTATCATATGTTACAAATACACATTATTATAGATGGCTGCACAGATCATTAAAAGTGCTATGTTTAGCTAATTGTGGGCTGATACTATAATCAATGTAAACGAGCTATCTAGGACATTTTCCTTTCTTAATATTAATTTGAGGATCTGTAGATAGGTTAGCACTGTAGATATTTTTATAACAAAATTACACTCTCTAACAAAGGACTGAAATAACTAACTGATGTTTTAAAGTTTTCAACATGCATGGAGGTATGGCTATGAAGATCAAACACTATTTTGGTGGTCTTAAAATAAAAGAAAATAATGAACAGAATCATTAAAAATGTTATCTCTTTTAGAGACATTTGCAGAACCTTCACTGCAGGCAACCCAAATGAAACTGAAGAGAGCTCGGCTGGCAGATGATCTGAACGAGAAGATTGCTCAGAGACCTGGCCCCATGGAACTGGTGGAAAAGAACATCCTTCCTGTAGACTCCAGTGTTAAAGAAGCAATTATAGGTAAGTAGAAGAGCTACAACTTGGATCTGTTATCAGTAAGGCAATATGAGAAATTAATAATTGAACCTTAACTTTAAAGTAAAGTTCAGTGGACAAAAAACATACTTAAAATTAATTAGCTATTTGTTATGTCAGCTTCTAAGGTACTTATGCTCTAGCAGCACTAAATTAAGCAAAGTAATACAATTTTTGTTCAAACTCAGTTTTAACTGAACAATTGATCGGAGTATAAAGCTATGTCTCTCTTACAGGAGGGAATCTTTTAATTATTAAAAATAATTAAAAATTAATTGAAGCCACATAAATTACTCTTATTTAGTCACCTCCCATCATAAGGGTCCATCCCAGTGTATCCTCAAATATATACTGAATACAGTTCTTTTCATCCTTTTTTAGAAGAGCATTTCCATTAAGAAACCAATTTTTTTGTCCCTTGAATATCATTTAAGATGGCTTTTATTGTATTAAAAATAACATTTATATACAAAAATGTTTAACAACAAACCATCCTAAAGGCTAGCTGATTTCCGACATTCAGAGGTCCTCTGGCTAGCTAAATACTGACTTTTGAAACTAAAGAGTTTATTTTTTGTAACCATCCTAGCGGTTGGACAAGAGAGTTATCCCCGAGCTTTGGATGATTACTCATTTGATGAAGACAGCAGTGATGCTTTATCTCCAGATCAGCCCGCTAGCCAGGAATCCCAGAGTTCAACAGCGTCTCCTGGTGAGCCAAAAACAAGTGATCCACTATCATCAGTCTCACCGAACACTACTTCTATTACACAGGTACAGTTACCAAATGTCAGAATCAAATCACAAACCTATGTACTGTAGTACTGTATTGCAGTAAAGAGAGCACTGTTAAAAAAGGACATTTACCATAACATGGTATTTAACTTTCAATGTGTTTTTGTGGCATTTCACTTAAATCATGCTCATTCTAGATACGGTGGATCAAAGTTGGGAGACATATTTGACCAAAGAGAGGTACTGAGATCATGAACAGAGCCAGAAAGATACAACAGGAAAGGAGGAAGCAAATAAAGAACACTAGTTGTGTTCTCAACTTTCTTTATTTCCCTCATTTTTTATTAATATTTATAATTTTTAACTCTTTTATTGTACTTTTCCTACTGGTCACCATCTCTGTGTCCCTTTCTATACTATATATAATCCCAGAAATATTTCCTGTTCTTAAACACCAGATTTCATTCATCACATTGTCAAGCAAGCCAATAACTTTAGGTAACAAAGCTAAAGCCGGCTGGTTCAAACTTTTAAAACTATCAATACTGTTCGTGTAGGCTGCTTTTGATATATTGATAAAATAACCGGCTTCAACTGAAGCAAAAAGCCAAAAACTATTCTTTTTAAATGATTGTGTTGGTTAAAATCCAATTTACTCAAAAATGAACTAGTGGGACTTTGTGGTTCCTCTCTATATGAACATGGTAGAGGAACAGATGGAGTGAACATGGCCTACCTACCTGCCAGTGAATCAAAGATATCTTTGCTCATATTCTATAATGTGGCCACCCATCATTTTATGGGGGTTGTATTTTACTTTTCTCTTTATTCCAAGTGCCCTTCCTCTGCACTCTTAAAAGCAATGACAACTTTGTGTAGCTGCTCCCCCACCTTTCTTGTAGTGCTTAGGACACTGAACAAAGAGTAAACATATCCTGGTAACAAAAACATAAAATATTAAATCTAACCCTGCAGACTGCTATTCTGTTTAAAAACAAAATATCAGTGAGAAGAGGGATTCCTACACCTTATCCGCCTTTGTCATATCACATCAACCAAAACTTCAATCCAGGATCCAGATGTGTGTGTGGAACTTCCTTCACAGTCAACATGGATAAACATTCAGGAAATGCTTTAAAAATAATGCAGATGGCAACATTCACTCAACATTCATTCACACGAGAATAAAAACGGATCAGTTCCCTGAGTATCCCTTCTTAGCTGTTACACTGTGCAAAAATGTTTGAGTCACTTCTGAAATTAGGTATACTTTACAGCAGTGTATTGTGAGAGTCTCGTGTGGTCAGTTTGAACAGAGGGAACAGTCTTAATATCTGTGTTCCTTTTATTTGCTAAATGAATACTGGGAGCATTCGTACTATTTAATTATGCAAAGTGATTAACAAAAGCAAGGAACAGGAAATTTCTCATGTAGTATAATTTACATAATCTAACTAACCATTTCTTTGCTATCCATATATTTCACATTTCCTCTGTATGTCAGAGATGACATTGAATCAGATAATTAGAGGAGGAAAGACAATACTTAGTTAAAATCAGAAACAAAAATAGATAAACCTTTGAAAGAGACAAACTTTCATGCTGCTTTCAAGCACTCTTTGTAGTCTTAACTGATAATGAATTAAACCATCTCCGATTCATTGCTTGCTAGTAGCTGTAACTACTGGATTATTTTAGTGAAATTTAGGACACTTGTTTACCTAGCTTACTTTGCAAATGCTTGCAGTAAAAGTATTGTTGCACTGCAGTGTGCGGAACCGAGTTTGCTGTTCCTAGGTTCCAAGGGAGAAATCCTGGCTCTCTTGAAGTCAGTAGCAAAATTCCCATTCAAGGAAGCAAAGATTTAAAACCGTGGTTCTTCCAGAATCAATAGAACCTCTGCAGTCATCCCAGAAGAATGTTTTGTCTTTAATAATAATGCTTAACTCCAGTTGTGACTGATTTTTTAGTATCTTTCTTCATTCCAGATAGTTGTATAAATTGTCGTAACTCGATTGAAGTCAGTCAGTGGAGCTATGACAATACACATCAGCTGAGGATCTGGCCCTATGTCTCCAGAAAAGATCACAGAACTAATGAAGATGTTTTCTGTATTTAGTTTTAAAAACAGTTGTTTAGTATTCAGAAACAAAAACAACCTTGCTGTTTCTCATCTAAGCTAGATTTTCTTGCTTTCTTGCATTATGTGTCTAAATTAGATTTTCCAAACAAGAGGAAACCTGAAATACTAAAAGGAACAAAAGTGACAGTTGCAACATTACCCTCATCTGTAATAAGATAACTGAATGTATGGTATTTATTATTATTAATAATAATAATGATAAATTAACAAAAAATCAAATGTAGGTTTGACTCAGTAGCTTCAAAGTAGTGCTATCCACTGCCATGAAGGGAGATCTGGGCTTGATTATTAGTCTTTGTAGCTTTTGTCCTTAGGGCAAAGAAGCAACATTGCTTCTCTCAGGTGCTTTGTTGACTGGTCCAAAGGTAGTCTCATTCAAAAGGATGGTAGTTTTGTGACTCTGACAGTATAAATTATTAAATCTAAAAAGGAAACAGATTGCCTCTTCAGAAGTAGAGGTGATTAAAATTGATCCAAATAGCAGTATTACTCCATTAATAAGCTCAAAGGGCCAAATCAGTGTCACCTCATTACACTGGTGTACATGAATAATAAGGCCATTTTAAATTAGTAATTCCGCTATAAATAAGAAAACAGTATTAGGACTATAGTGTCTTGTTCAAACATTTTAAAAAATCATGTAGTAGCCAACAGATGGAAGCATAATGTTGTACTTGAATTTCTTTTTTCAAAAGCCTGTCTCAATCAATTTGTAAAATCTATAGACTTAAAGAATTAAAATACCATATTACTCCATTATTTATTTGGATTATGAGTCTAACACATTATACCATCTCGAAGAACAAAATATATTATATAAAAATTAGGAGTAACATTTCAATCTTTCTCAAGATCCATCCACTGATCGATGAAAACTAGAACAGTTTAAATATGCAAAATGGAATGTTGAGGAATCCTTCTTTCACAGTTCATCTGAACTGCAAAAATAGTTTGAACTTTCCAAACAAAAAAAAATCTTCACAGTGATTTAGTTGTGTGATCTGGAAGGGAAAGTTATACTGTCTGATCTTGAATATTTCTGTGTCTTTAAACATCTTATAAAAGTGCATCTGGAAAACATATCAATTTGCCAAAATATCAATAGAACTAACATTACTTACATTGGAAACGAATTTTAAGTTTGACCAATTCCTGAAACAGAAGGCTGTGTTCATAATGATAAAGACATCTGGGCATTGTTATCTTGACTGCCTCTCACTGGATTCTTACAGCCAATTTTGGTATCTCCACTCAGTAGACCATTATTTATAATGATTACTTGTATTAGGTGTTGTCAGCCTGTTAGTTTTCCTCTAGTGTAAATTCTTTGTGCCATTTTGGTCCTTGGCTTCTTTGAGACAGCCAGCATGGATAATCATTAGTATAAAGTATGATGCTGGGCTTTTTTGATGGGGGAACACTTGTCCACTAGGAACTAGAGACCATCAACTCATTTAAAATAGGTTACCAGACTTCCACTAGATTTTTGGTTACTGTTGATCATTAGTGAATTTGACCTTAAGTCCAGTTGCTTTCTAGTGAATAAGGTAGTCACTATTCCCTAAATAAAATATTCTTGCCTTTTTCTTACTCCTCTTTATACTATCACCGCTTTATTTTTTTTTTCTTTTCCTATTTCTTGCACTTCTTAGCCAGATTTATTACATCGTGCTGCACTTCATGAGCACCCAAAGTGATGGGATGTAAATGTGTAATATCTCTTTTGGTTAGTGATAGCGGTAATCCAGGTGCTCATGAAGGTTCCTTCGTTGTGATTTTATTTGCACATAAACATCTAATAATCCATTGCTAGTGATATTTGGGATTTTCTGGTGCTTACAATTGTACTTCCTTGTTTCCCCTTGAATTTAATTGTATACTCTAAAATAAACAGAGAGAGCTTTTGTACTGTGACTAAAAATAACTATTTTATAGTTTCTGGAAAGATTTTTAAGGGGGTAGCAAAATTTTAATGGCCAAAGTGATGAGTTCAAGAAAACATGTATGTCAAGAAAACATGTACACCTTATAGTGTACATCATTGACTGTGCATTCCTCTCTGAGGTGCAAATTGAGACATGAATTAGGTTCCATGTGGAGAAAATGTAATGTGTGTTGAGTGAAATGAAAACAAACCACTTGAAATCAGATCAGTAAGTGAAGAATTAGGTTTCTTATGGATAGTTAAATAAAAATACTCGAAGCAATTCATGCCAAAAGCCATTCAAGTGATAGATAGATATGTGATGGCAACAACAAAGCAACAGAGCACTTAGAGCTGATTTGAAAAGCACTTTAAATAGGGCTTTAAATTTTCTGATTGTAGATTTCACATTGCATTTTATGCATTTCTACATACACATCTAGAAGTACAAAACTGCTCCTCCACAGAATGAAACAGATCTTACCTTCATGGGTTTTTTTTTTTCAGATATAAGAATAAGAGCTCATATGTTGAACATGTGCCGGGGAAATTGCTCTTTCACTCTGTTAATTTCCTCTGACAGAGTTTGCAGAAAATGTAAAGAATATTTTGAAAACAATGGAGTATAGCCAGGGCTTTTTTGAAGGCTTCCTTCTGCACATGTTTCCAGGCCCTAAAGAATTAAAACATTTACGATCCCTCAGCATAGATTGAGTTATGACCCAAAAGTCATCTTACTTTCACCTAATATGTTTGCATCTGGTGAGGATTAGATGTTTGGCCTCACTGCTCCAAACATGTCAAGTTCTAGTAATGATGACACTGCTGTTTAATAGCCAATTTATTTTTAGACCAATTTCTGAACATTGAAGGACATTGCTTGATGAAGCAATATGAAATGATTACTTTCCTAATGCACTTAAAATAGCCGTTAACCTCGTGGATGTTCACTTTCTGTTAATAGAAAAAATGCAGAAATAACACATCTGTGACGGGAAATGGGAGCTTTGTTTGTTTTATTGTAGTATTTACTTATCTCTGTTAAGAAATAGAGAAGTGGCAACCAATTCACAATTAAAACTTATTAAAATGAGAAAATATAACACGAAAGTGAAGGACGTTGTTTGTGCTTCCCTCTCCCTCCCCCCCATTTAGAGCTATTGTAAAAATGAGGAGTCCACCAAGCTGCATATTTCACATCTTATAGCAAGCCCTTACAATTTGCAGCTCATTATCAATGTGAGAACAGGTAATTGACTGTATGGCAGCGGGACTGTTCAAGTAACTTGATGTTTCCTTAAGGGACAGCAGTTTGATTCCCAGTATCAGTGAAATGGTAAGGTATTTTGCTTTGTTTTGGCAGATGTTTTTGTTTGGTTTGGAGGGTTGTTTTTTTTTTAATAATGCTAATAAAAAGTTGTACTCTGAAGGAAAAAAGAAAAGAAATGTTGACTAGCTAGGTCAGGGAATTACACAGGATTAACACTTAAATTTAGTTCCTTGTGCCATTGATGTCTGATGGCCCTAGACTGTTTGTTCCATGCAGGTAGAATGCTGTTTGCATTTAACCTTGCACTATTTAAGAAAGCCTGGAATGTGGTCAATTCTGTAAAATGCCATTTATTGAGAGTTGGTTGTAGTATCATTGCCTAATCTTGGGTACTGATACCACAGCATATTTTAGTAAGTTTTATTTTAGCTTTTTTACAACAGGTAACCTCCTGCCCTAGAAAAACTAGCATTAAATTTATGTTCCTGATGGCCACCTATTTCCTATCAAAAGAATTGCTGTATTTTGTAATATTTAATTATTGCATCCTTAAATACAACAGTCTTATATTTACATTTATTTTGGATTCATCATACTTATTCAATATGCAGGGAAACAACATTTGACACCTAAAAAATTACAAATAAATGCTTACTATAAGTAGGCTTGAAAGGATTAGATTTGTATCAGTAAATGTCAATTTCACCATACATATACAAACCAACAAAAAATATTTCCAGATAGACAAAATAAGAAAATGGCTGCTTGAGAATTTGGAGTTTAAGGATATTTACTTTGTATATTTGACATATATGGTGTTGACAATTTGTGTTTTAACGTTATAAAGCTTTAACTTTTTGAATCTCAACATCTACTGTCATTAAATAATAATCTGACACCTTCCCCCCATAATGTAAAGAGAGAAAAAAAATGTAAAAATCTTAAAAGCCATAATTACAACTGTGAAAATGTAAATCAATAAAAATAAAAAATGCTTAAAAATAAACATTGTTATTAGCCTTTGAAATTATAAAAAATAAAATAAAAATTAAATTCTGAGAAGCCTAACTATAACACTAAGCAATAATAAAGAAAAATTGCCCAATATTTTAGCCAAAGTCCACCAGAAAGCATATCTGTTAGTCCATCCCTAAGCCCTTATGGTATTGCATTTAAGCTGTCCATCAGAAGATTGCTTCTTTTTATGTCTGTTCAGATTCTTCTTTGGGTGATTGTCCACACAGATTCCATTCTAAATATGCATACTCCCCATGCACATGAGATCGGATTCTTTTGAATAGCAGTATCCATTGTGGCCAGACTTGCTGCTGCCATACATGAAGGCATAACAGAAGGAGCAGCCACAATCACTGCTCTGTTTCTTTTTTACCATCCATGTTGCGTGTCAGAACACCAGCAGCATCCAGGTCTTGAGGCAACATAATGATCTTCACTTTGAATTCTTACTTTTCTTAATTTCTTTTCTACATTTTTTTTCTGTGTTTTTCTTTTTCAATGATGGGTCCAAAAAAAAAAACAAAAGAAAGGGAAAAGAAGAGAAGAACATCCGTCCTGCTCCCCCCATATTGTACAGGGATACTCTTATATGATGCCAGATGCCAAATCTCCCAGTTTTAAGACCTGTCTATCATGTAATTCAACTGTGCCTATTAATGGTGGAGACTCTGGATGTCTCATCTGTTTAGAAGAAGGGCATATTGTAGATTGTTACTTCATATACTGTTCCTTTTCTAAAAGGACCCTCAAAATCAGAGGTGAGGCTGAAATTATTCTGATGGAGAAATGGATGCAACCTCAGCTCATAGTCTTCCAGAAACCTGGGAAAGACCAACCATATCCAGCCTCAATGCTAGCTGCTTGAGGTACCCCCTCCATCTCCCACAATGTCTCCTTGCATAGACCATATTTGACTACTGCATTTGTACCATCTGAAAGAGGGAAATTGCTCTGGCGATGATTTAAATCATAGATCCCAGCTCCAAGTAAGAGAATGAAATCTTTTACATGGCCATCCTCTTCTAGGGCACATAGCCTAGAAACTCCCTGGTACTTCCAGCTTTGGAGTTTTAATTACCAAAGTAATGTACTGTACTGGGGGTATCAGAATCTCCTCTCATAGACTAATTGAGGAAGGTGATGGTGAACTTGCCATCCACCTCAATCTCAGTCCATCCTGTACCACGCAGACCCCATACGGTGGACTGGACTGGACTGGACTGATCCTCTTCTCTGAGACAAAAGTTGCAAATCATCCACCTTTGCAACTTCAACCGGTGCAAGAGGAGGAGTGGAGTAGCAACTTCCTCAAGTGCAGCAGCAAACACCACCACCTTTACCAGCTGTTGATGAGGCAATAAATCCACTTTCTACAACCTCTCAGGTTAAATTTAAGATCTTTGAAGATCTCCTCAAGGGAATTGCTGAGACTCTGGAAATTCCCCTCAAAATTAGTCAGAAGAAGCAACATAACAGTTATTGGACATTCTCCATGTTGCAACACCAGGCAGAACAGCTATACCCATAAATGAGGGCCTTCTTGAGTCCACTAAAGTCACTTGGCATACTCCTGCCTCCATTCTACCCACTTCAAAGAGGGCAGACAGGAAATATCAGTCACTGCTAAAGGATTCAAGTATTTATTAGCACAGGACTTTTGGATCTCTAGTGATCCAGCCAGTCAGGGGAAGAATAAACAACAAGTGAGATACAGCATGAGAGAGAGACTCCAAATTATTTGACTTTGGTCGCAAAGTCTGCTCCTCCATCAGTCTCCAAATGAAAGTGACAAATTATCAAGCTTTGTTCTCAAAGTATGATTTTCTCATTTGCAACAGACGATCTAATTTCATAGATAATTTGCCACAAGAACACCTGGAGGATCTGAAGACCTTGATGGCAGAGAACCAACTGCCAGGTAGTACCTCCTTCTAGGCCACACTGGATGCCTTTAACATGATAGCAAGGACCCTGGCAACTGCTATCAACACAAGATGCACTTCCTGGCTACAGGCATTTGGAATTCTTCGAGAGGCTCAGATTACCATTGAGGGCCTTCCATTGGAGGGAACTGATCTCTTTGCCAGCTCTACAAATGAAGCACTTCATAGTCTCCAGGACACTAGTGCGACATTACAGTTATTAGGACTTTATGTCCCTACATCTCAAAGAAATCAACAGCCAAGGCAGCAGCTCTACTACAAGCGCAGACCCCAAGTGCAGTACTATCCACAAAAGCACTTGTCTGAACCCACCTTCAGGAGAGAGATTCTGCAGACAAGGTTCAGTGGCTGAGTCTTCCTCTGTTTCACATGTTCACTTCTGACATAAGTGTCAAAAGTCTGATAGGACAAGTGGGGTCTTGGCTGTCCAGTAGTGACTCCTGATTGTTTTGTGGCACTGCTGGTGTTCCCTGTCTCAGTTTCCTCTCCTGACGTGGGTCTCCTCAGCTCTTCGCAAACTGTTCTGTGCTGGAGACATGGCTTAGTCCTCGAGGCTGGGATAGCAAAAGTCCTGACAAACAAAAAGGTTCTTCTGTCGTTCAGGGGCTTCTGTTCAGCCCATCCTCTGGTCTCCGGTCCAACTCCTTCTGGGCTACATTTGAGAGTTTTTCTATCTGTGGGATAGAGCACTTGCCCCCTAGCTGATTCTCTAAGAATCTGTCATTCTTGGCCTCTGCTGGATTCTGTTCTTTGCATCCTTCCCTGCTCTGATAGAGAACACTGTGTTCCCAGTCTGGTTTCAGTTAAGTACCCAGCATTCTGCAGACCCTGGTTCATAGCCTTCCACTGGAGCTTACCTGTTCCCTGTGGTAACAACTCCAGACTGATATTGCTCAGAGTCTTTTTTTAAGACCCAGGTGTCATTAAGCTGTCATATGACTCTGTTTAGTCGTGCCCCGTCAGGCTAGGGAGAAGATAATGAATTATGGCACAAGTATGGCTGGCCCTATCTCCCTTTAGAGGGACCAGTCACCCTGTTACAGATCTCTTATAGATCCTTCTTTCCTAACCCTCCCATTTGGAGACTGCCTTCCCTCTTCCTGGGAAATTGGATTGGAATAATCTTGAACCAGTGGGTCCTCAAGATAGTATCCAGGGATAATCCATTCAATCCATATCTTTCTGCCCCTTTTCAGGGACCATTCTCATGAGAGTTTATTAGAAACGGAACTGGATTCTCTAACACAGCTTAGAGCTCCTTTCTGGTCCCAAAGAAAAAAAGGTATTGGAGATCCATTCTCAACCTTCATCAACTCAGCATCTTGATTCAATGTTTCAGATTCCGTACAGTCACCTTATCAGTTATACCACCTTCCCTGGATCCGTTACACTGGTCTGTGGCTCTCAACCTCCAAGACGCATACCTTCACATATCCATTCATCTGGCATATAGAAAATACCTCAGATTTGTAGTTGGCACTAGTGTAGGGTACTGTCCGTCGGCCTTTCAGCAGCTCCCCAAGTACCAAGGTTCTAGCCATGCAGACACCATCCAAGGGGGTCTTGCATTATATCTGAACTTGCTAGCAAGTCAAAATAAGACCTATTTCATGAGGGTTCCATGTAGCATCTGCAGCTTTCCTGGCCAGTGTTCTGATCTCTGAAATATGCAGTGGTCACAAGGAGTTTGATCCATAAGTTCACCACTCACTATTCCCTGATCCAGGCCTCCAAATCAACAGAGCAGTCCTACAGTCATTACTCAGTTTAAGGGTTCCTGTCCCACTGTCTGTGGAAAGAACAGCTGTTAGTCACTGTGATGGAGGCCTTGCAGACGTGCTTTACCCCACCCCAGAAAGAGCAGAGGGGACGTCCTCCAGGTGGCCCTAGAATGCTGCAGGGAAGCAGCTAATTAGATGGGCTGCTGGCGTGGCCAGTCAAGGGCCAGGAGGGCCATATAAAAAGGAGCAGCAGGGGAAGAGCCGTCAGTTGCTTCCTAAAGCTGGAAGAGGTAAGAGCAGATTCCTGGGTGGCTGGAAGAGCAGCAGGACCAGGGAAAGCTCAGTATAAGCAGGACTGAGCCCAGGGAAGGCAACTGAAGACTAGGGGAGCAAAGAAGGAGCTGCTGTCTGGCTGCGGGACTGACACTGAGCCCAGAGCCTAGTCAGACTAAATAAGGGTAGCATGATGGGCCCTGTTGGTCTGGACTGAGCCCAGGGAGGGCTGCTGAAAGGACACACCAATTCCACAACCTGCCCTCCTTCCCCCTACTACCTGGATTCTTATTTGTAAAGGAACTGAGAAGTACACACTTCATGCCTTTGGCTAGAGTAGCTGCGAGAGCATGGGGGCATAGGTGGGACCACAACGGATGCTGCTTTTCAACAGTATCTGATCTTGTGCACATGGGGTATATAGGCATCTTCAATGTAATCTGTGTGGATAACACATCTTGAAGAACCAGTTACGGTAGAATAAGTGACTATTTTGGTGCACACTGTGCCTGGACATGCCTTCACATGCAGGCCCAGGGAGGATGGAGGAGTAGAGAGTGGAGCAGGGATTAAGCAGCTGCTCTGCAAGGAGGGGGAGTGGCAGAGCTCAGCACAGCTCGGAGAGGATGACCCCCGACACTCTGGCTATTCCCCTTCCTGCAGGGCAGCCACTTAGTTCCTGCTCTGCCCTTCCTCCCCCCACCCAGGGGAGAGGCTGTGTGTTATGGGGCACGTGGGCTGCATTCACTGTCAAGATGGTGAGTGGGAACCAGCCCCAAAACTTCTTCCTGGGGAACCCTTATACATACCTCCCTGGGTGTGGCAGGGGCAGGGAACTCCAGGGTGTGCTGGAGTGTACTACACCCCAAGCCCTGGGGATGCACTTCACTGCTCCACAGCTGGCCGCAGCCAGTCTAAGGTGTGTGTCTATATGTTTCCTTTGAAACTTACATTTTATGCCAAACTTCAAAACAGACAAAAATAAATAAAAAGCCAATCAAACAAAACCACCTTAATTGAACATCCCATTCTAAAAATTAAGAATTGCAAAGTTTCATTTTAATAGTTTGACAGTGCTGGAGACTGATATCCTAATTATCCTGAGAACAGGTACACATGGGCATTTTCCTGCCATTGTGACTCAGCCTAGAAGTAGAGAGCCCAATTCTCAGATTAGATGATAGTTCAGTATAAAGCCTTCTCAAAACTGCAGTCATGCTACTGAGGGCTTGTCTACAGTGTGCAGCTCTGTCAATGCAAGTTACTCAAGTTACGTTATTCAAGTAACGTAACTGAAGTCGACATACCTTGCATCGAGTAGCCACGCTGTCTCCACTACGCTATATTGACTGGAGATGCTGTCCCACCAACATAGCTTACACTTCTCGTTCCAGTGAATTACCGGAGTTGACTGGAGAAGCACTCATCAATCGATTTGATCATGTCTTCACTAGACCTGCTCAATTGATGCCAATGCATGGATGGCTGCGGCGCCAACAGAACTGCATAGTGTAGACAAACCCTGAAACAGCCACCAGAGGAGCTAATTATTCAGTTTATGAACTCATGCTCCTTTATGAGCACCTAAGTCCCATCAATAGTACTGTCACAGCTAGGAAACAGGGTGGGCAATAGAGTTTTTCCACAGTACAACACATTCGTAGGGCTAGAATGTTGACATGGGGATGCTAGGCAATCTGGGATAGGGTTACTTTGACTCAAGTCTGTGCACTGCAGTGTGAATGCTAGAGCCCTAGGCTTGAACAAGGGTCAGAAAATCCTTAACCTAGGGTTAAAATGCAGTGTAGGTGTTCAAGCCCAGGGTTCCCTGACACAGGTCAGTTGAGTCGAGTCTTAACCCTAGGCTTACACTGCTGTGTAGACATACCATTTATGTCCAGGAATGATTCTGGCTCCAGTGCTGAAAGATGATGAAGGCTATTATAAATAAAAAACAAATGCATTTGTAGTGTTTCTTTCTGTAACTTGCTGTAGACTGTTTGGGAATACACATTGTACATCTCTCAGGTAAAGCGCTCAGTGTAATCTATACAATTATAAGTTTTTAAATCAAAATTCAACATTCATAGTGGGGTTTTTGCATTGACCACAGAGTAACAACTAGATTGTGATGGCTCTGCTAACACTTAAAACATACAACCCAGCTGCACTCAGAACACTTCATTCCTTTCTTTCTTCAATTATCTATAACTTGTTTACCATATTATTTTTTTTAAATTTTTAAAAAGGAGCCACATACTTCTTTTTCAGGCAGAATGTACTATATCCATTTTGAGCTGAACTTGAGCATTAAGAGAAATGTCAAATTCGGAAATGTTTTTTTTCCTCTCCTTAATCCTCTATAAAAATAAAGAAATTTGTAGCACTCCTTTAAGAAAGAGCTATAATTTTAAGTTAGTAGAAGCTTTAATATGTTCTCTAGTCACTGCATGTAAGCTAAATTACTTTTTAGAGAAGAGATGAGAAAGTGTATTTTGACATCCCTTTTATATAATTTTAACAGCCAAGATATTGGCAATGGCTTCAGGAGAAGGTGCTTCCTTATCCTTATGGCTGGAATGAAGGTGTATTGTGACGGCTGTCAGTCATAGGAAAGACAGAATGGATTTTGTAACCAAAAGAAAAACTTCCTTGTATATTATGTATTTATTCTCTTATTCCCCAATAGGTTGATGAGGAGGATGAAAAGAGAATGAACTATCTGGACAAACTGGGCATACAAAATAGGAGACAGAGACAAAGTCCCTTCTTTCTGACTTTAGTTTATTTTATTTTTTTCAAATTGTTTTATATAGATAAAGATATATATATAGATATAAAAAGAGAGAGAGAGATTTCCTCTAGTTTTTGGTTGGATAAATTAGTACATTTGACAACACTTGGTGAACAGTAGCTTTCACTGTTGCTCCTGTTTGGAACAGATGGTAGAGAGGAACCTTTTTTTAAAAAAAATTAGGAAAATATGATATACCACGTCACCGTTCAGGGCAACTGTACCTACATTTCCCTTTAGTGGTCCAGTAAGAGTACCCAGTCTCAGGCTTCCAGCTCATGCAGCTACTGCTTGGGTGGAGACCTGCATCTCTCTCCTTTCTAATCAGGGTATTACCACAATTCACACTTCCCTACCTTCACCTTGCCCCAGGACACCTGCTGGCTTTCTCTTTAGAGACAGTTAACAGGTGCAATTGCTATAGATCAGTGGTTTTCAATTTCAACCTTTATTAAATTTTAACACGGGGAGGGGTGCTACCCACTCATCAGCCATATTCTCCTATACCAGGCATTTAATTGGGTCCAGTGCAGGGTTTACAGAGTTCCTAACCATATAACTTGTAACTAGGGATAGGGTTACAGGGCTTCTTACCATATAACCCATTATGCGGGTAGGCTTCCCTCAGCCTACCCACCAGGACTCTCTGAGTCCTTGCACCCTCCCACTGTGAGGGGGACACATGGTGCAGCAGGGAGGTCCTTAGCCTGCAAGGGCTGCAGTCTGACCTCAGCCCACAAAGGCCACAGGGTCTCACTCGATCACATGAGCCCAAGGCCCATCACTGAAATCACAGGTTTTTTACCTCTGGGAACCATTCATTTTATTCTCTTAACTGCCCTGGAAACCAGCCACAGAGGTGCCAGCGATTAGCGTGGTCATTCCCTACCAACCATGCTGCCTGGAATCACACCACTTGCCCAGTTCATGCCTGCACATGTCGTAGCTGTATGTCAGCAATTCCATCTGACCAATGTATGGGATGTCCTTATGCTGTATCACTGAATCCCCTTTCTTCAGGAATACCTTGGTGACCCCCTTCTTTACTTTCTTTCTAGTCTTGTCCACATAGGTTGGGTCTGCTCCCAGCCCTTGCCTGTCAGTGAGTGCAGAAGTGGCATGAGCTGATCCCACTGCATGCCTCTTCTGGACGCGAACAGTTTCGGCCCTGAAGCCCAGTTGAGATCCAGCTGCCATCCTGGCTTCCCTCTTGTAGGCCCAGTGCACTATAACATGCCAGCAAATCCAAACGTGTACGCTCTGGGTAGCTTCTGAAACAAACAAGCATATTGGATTAGTCATGTTTTGCCGTTCCCTACCATCTTTTCATTGGTGTGAATGTAAGTCCTGAAACACCTTGATTTCCAGTGCCCTATTGTCTGCAACTGCTGTGGGCCAAAACCCTCTGCAGCCGCTGAGGTTTCTGTCCTGATCCTGAAAGAATGAGTACCTGGGTCAAGACTGTAGTACCGTAAAGTTTTTCTCAGTACCGTGCTGAATTGATAACTTGTCAGGAAGATGCCATCACTGTGTGTGAATAGCAGGCCTGACTGCAGGCCCTGGATTTTTAGTGAGGCTCTTACCATCTCTTTAGGACTCAAGTGCTCATCTGCACATTCCTTCAATGCTACATAAGCCCCTCTCCTGTTCTAGACTTAAGGTTTTTGAGTACCTTAAAGACAGGGACACCATTCCTGCAAATAGCTGCATGTCTGTTACATTTAATGCATGCTGGGACCTGTCAGCAACTGCCATGGGCACCAAGTCACTCACTCTCAAAATGCCAAAGAAGACAACAACAAATGCCACCTTAAATAACATGGCTTCTCTTCTCACAGCTGCAGCCCCTGGCAGAGTCTTTGACAACTCTGGGTTTCCAGTGTTAGGGGTAACCTCCTCTACTGCCACCCCTGTTGAACCACCTGAGTTTCTGTACTATGAAATGCCTGTAGTGGTCTGGGAAACCCACCAACTTACTCCAGGAGGACAGGCCCACTAGCTAGCCACATATTGCGCCACCTGGTGTGTGGGTATGGGCCAGACACAGTGAAGCCCTTCCTGTCCCCTAAATGCCATGAACTCCAAGGCTTGCCTTATAGGCCCTCAGAGTCCACAAAGCAACCAAATTCTCAACTGGCCTGCAGCTGTCATGAGCTAAGGTCCCAAAGTTGTTGGAGCATTGCCCATGGATCCCTGTTGGTCAGCAAGACAAGTTTCCAAAATCTTTCATCCAGAAATTGACTGGGGATTGGCAACACCTGGGACATGCACTGCATGAAAAAGGATGTTAAACTGCAAGCAGGCTCTTACCAGCCTCCTCATTACCTGAGTGGTCTTAGCCGACTCTGTACAATATGGATCACGGGTTGATTGTCACACCAGAAATGGACTTTCTTGTTCTGAAAGTTTTCTCCCCATCTACTGACTGACAACAGTATAGGAAAAAACTTGAGGAAGGTGATGTCCCCTGTAATGCCCTGTGCACACCACTCACCTTGAAAGTAAACCCCAAAATCTAAACCTCCCATGCTGTCAGATTGTACCTGCAGCTCAGTCTTGAGCAATCATGTCAAAAACTCTAGGAGTCTTTCCCACACTTCCTTCATTTCCCTTGTCATTCTGATAAAATTGGTGGGGTTTTCACACTCCAGAGGAGGCAGATGCCAGATGAGCACAAAATGCCCAATGGGGAGCCACCACCCCACAGGCATGTTTAGATGTCCCATTATCATCTATAGTTCTCAGAGTAATTTTTGTTTTTTATCCTTTGAGAGCCCATCCTGACCAATTCTAATTTCTCTGTAGGTAACCTACAAATCATGAACTGAGTCCAGTTCAATGCCCAGGTATGTTAAACTTTGGGCAGAGTCTTCTTTTTTTTTCTGTGGTGAGGGGGACCCCAAAGCGTTTGGCTACGTTCTGAAACATCTGAAGCACATACGACTGTTGCCTATCCCTAATCTTCCTGCACATAAGATGAGGTTGAGATGGTGCATGAGATGCCTTTTTCACATACTGCACTATCACCCACTTCAACATGGAGCTACATCTTTTGAAAGTGCCCCATGACACTGAGTGACCTATTGGCGTGGCTTTATCAAAATAGTAGTGGCCTTCAAAGTGAAGTCTAAGCAAGTTAAAGTCCCTTAGGTGCACTGGAAGCAATAAGAATGCAGATCTGATGCCACATTTTGCTTACATCACCCCAGGGTGACGCTCCCTGTCCATGGCTTCTGCAGCATCAAATGACAAGTATTTCACTGAACACAGCTAGGGGCTCAATATAATCATTTTACCGATGAACTTGGGGGGTAAAACAGGTGATGGATAAGACAATTGCCTTCTTCAATACCACATTCAGAGAAGACGTGCAATTCTGGCATGACTGTATGGGAAAGGACCTGCCACTCTCCTTCATGGCATCTCCAAGTTGATCTCTATATGCTCAAAGCCTTTGGTAGACTTCAAGTTGTCTGTCCAAGAGTGGCACCTCATGCCGTCCTTATGGGATTTGATAACTAGTCAAAATCCGTTCCACAAATAAGCTCCGTATTTTTCCCCCTGGGGTGGTCCAATAAATTCAATAGCCCTGTATCCTAATTGGAGAAAGAGCCTGTTCCATTGTTACTGCCTCTCCCTGTAGCAGCTCCTACAGCACTGGGACTTGGAAAACCTCATTTTTCTACAGCCGTGTTGGAGACATCCTTGACCCCCCAAAAGAAGAGGTGTGCTATGCTGATTCTCAGACATCCTATAGCAGTGTTTGTACCTGTCTAAGATATAAAAATGTTTCCCATCATTAATTAAAAGTACACATTGGCTTTTATACCCATATTTTGATAATGGGGTTTTGGCACTGGCAACCCTGCTGCCTATGAATACCAGCAGGGCAGAGCGTGATAAGGAGTCATACTTACAGCCAGAGTGCCTGGTCTGTTTTACCCCAGGGCAAATTAGGCTTCTCTACCACCTGCTGTCCAACTTCTGTGTCATACCTTAACCATGCTATCCTATAACATGTAGCATAAGCTGTCGCTATTAAATCCTTATACTTGAGAAAGGAAATATGCCTCTTGGGGCTCCGCACACAAATTATACTTGCATAAATGTGAAAGGCTGCCGACCAGTTCAAGAGTTTATCACCTTAGGTCTGCAGATTTTGTTCTTACCTTTCATTTTATGCTATTTGTCCCCCTCTGTCTGCTCTTCATTGAACAGCAAGGTAAATACATTCACAAATTCCCCTTTCCAACCTTTTCTTTAAACACCTTAGACAGATGATTCCCAAGTGGATGATTGGATCCCACATAAGCTCTAGGAGCTTTAACTGCTGTATCGCCTTCCTGTGTTTTATGAGGAGTAATGCCATCTGGCGAAGGCAGGAGCTCCCTAGTTGCTCTGTTTTCCTTTGTGGAATATCATCCCTCCAAACGTGTGTGTCACCCCCTCCTCTGAGAGAGGCCCACTCTTGTCAGGCAGGCTGCCCAACCTATGGGCCACCAATGCCATGATTTTACCAGGTCACTCTATATCCTTGGAGGGGGGGTCCAACGGAGAAAGGACCTGGGCTGCCAGCTGAGCACCAAGGTTCACAGTCCCCTCTGTCATATCCACAAGCCTCTGGAATCCACCACCACATCCTAAGGATGCCTGCTGGACTCTTAGAGGCTTATGGGAGAGAGCCCTCTCACCCACTCCTCATCATCCTTGTCCACCTCAGTGAGGCTTGGACTGTCACTTTCCACAAACTTGAGCCTGAATCCATTACATAAACCTCCTGTATGGACCCTATCTGGAAGGAATGCACTTGTCTAACTCACCACCATCTGCAAGTCCCTGCTGAGCTCATGGCTCCTACCCAGCTGCTCTTCTATTGTTGCTCTTCTGCACCTGTTCAGGCTATTGATCCTCACTTGATCTCCCTTCCTGTGAAGATTGAGCACATCCTTCCTGCATGGGAGCTGCGCTTCCAAAACCAATATTCCCCAGCAAAGCTCCTGGAACAAAACTAAAAAAGACTCATCTGGCTCTGCATTGGGCTAAATCCTGGGAGCTGGGTAATGCTGGCCAACCAGCACCCTTCTCTCCCATCTGGCCAGTAGGTGCTAGAGACTCCCAGGGGGTGGAGCTACCTGTTGTCTCTTGGCACGTGTCTCCCTCCCTAACTACTAGGATTGTCTTCCTTTCATTGCTGACCGCATCAAGTTCCCCTACCAATTGATGCAGGTGGATGGCATTTTGTAGAGCATAGCTGAGAGACAAGGAGTATACAAAGGAGGGAAAATAATTATTTACCATGTTACAAGGGGTATGAGGAATGGGATGAAACTAAGAGGGAAAATTTAGGCTGAATATCAAGCAAAACTTCCAGACATTGAAATTTATGGTACTGTATAAGGGATTGATCTTTTGCTATGGCCTTCAGTGAGAGCTGGGGAAATTCCCAAGACTGTAGAATATTCCCAAAAGGGAAGCAGCAGAAAACCCCATATATCAAAAATCCTGTTTTGGCTGGGGGAAGGTCTAGTAAATCTTTTTCTAACATCTCTGATTCTGTGTGTGGATTGGTCATAATTAATCTTATTTTTTTACATGTTTTTGTGATGTGTTCTGGAAGTGTTTAGGTGCTGGATTTTAATGTATATTTCTTTGTTTTTCAGCAGTATCCTTCATTAACTTCTCCAGTCCCTGAATTCCTAAAGCCTTCTCCCACCACTGAGCAGCACACTACACACACTATAGCTACTACTACTCTCACCACAAATACTCTATCTGCAGCAAAGCCTGGGCCGACTTTGGTAAAGGTAGGTTATAATGAAGTCATTTGATGTTGTTGCTTTAAATATTCTCTCTCTAATTCTGTATATAATGAAAATGAATATATAATAGTATTATAGTGCTTTTATCTTTGTATATAAAATATCCTGCAGTGTTCAGTTGGATATACAGTGAAGTCAGCTGAAAGTGTGGCATACTGTGTCAGATTTGCCATTCATAATTTGCAGGCTCTGCTATAAATTCTTTTATGAGCCACCCAGCTATTGTAGTTGTAGACAGACCTGGCAAAATTCTGCAATCTGAACCATGTAGTAGGATTCATATTACTTTTGAAGTACAAAAGAAAATGCAAAATGAGATTAATACTGCAGGTACTTGCCAAATTGCCTTTATATTTTGATTTTTTTATTGGTGAAATTCATCCCTCCCAACACAGAGCCCAGCTAATCTGGCTTTGTGTAGAGGACTAAGCGGGAGCAAGGAAATTGCATTTACACCCCAACCCACAAATAAGCCATAAAGCTGTAATGCATTCTCTCCACAGCCATTTTCCTAGCCAATGGATTGGATTAGCAGAAACTATGCCTCCATGCTGCCTTGTGGTGGTTTTAGACCACTGGATACTCATCATGGATCATAAGTGAGAATCCTATAGCCCACTCATAATAGTCCCTTCTGCACTAACGTATTTGGAGCTAGCATGGAGAACCTCTCCTTTTGCACAGATTTAGGTGTCCCTGTGTGTAAATATCTACAGTTCTCCCCTCTTGGCCTCTCTTTGCAGGTGTTGTGGAAGCCATTATAGAGCCATTCATCAGGATGAACTTTCACTGTCATATAATTTTAGGATGTACTGTGTTGTTGTTTTATGCAGCTGATATAAATTTGGAAGATATTCACTGAAATCCATGGAGTGTCACCAACTCACTTACAATGCAAAACCTTAACAACTTCAAACACCCCCCAAAATGCATAATTGGCAGGAATCAGGGCCTGCAGCAGAACCATTCTCTAGGCAACCTAGTGAGTGCAGTTGGCCTGTAGTAGGTTGCCTGATTGGCTGGAAGAGTCCGCAGACTGGTTTATAGCCTAGCAGCAGCAGCAGTTCAGCAACTACTCAAAGCATTTGCCCATGGCTGCGATAGGTCCTGTGCCTACTTGTTTCCAGCCAAGCTCCTACCCTTGTCCCCACACGTGGCTTGCTCCAAGTAACCTGGTCCTGACACTTGGCTCTGATTCCTGACTTTGGTTTTGACTCTTTTCTCTGGCATGTGGCCTCTAACACTGGTTCTGACCCTGGGTTCCAATTCCTGGTTACTGACTCCTGCTCTAACCACTAGGCCCAACTCCTGGACTGGTTCTAACCATGACTGCCCACATTCTGGTTACTGATAATGACAAATCACATATTTAATTAGTGCACATATGTCAACATAGAATTTCCCTTTCAGAATTTTTTTTGCTGTATAACTGTCTCCAGTTTTTCACTGAAAATAGCTTTAAGGTGTTCACTAAAGAAAATTCCCTGTCCAAAAGGAAACTTTACTGGGAGCAGAAGGATCTCCAGTAAGAGTACAGCTGAAACAATCTGTGTATAAACCCAATTTCTGGGATTCAGTATAGGGATGTTCGTATTTGATTGGTAGAAACAAGCTGTTTGAATTTTGGATTTGGTTGTCATGTTAAGTAATTAATGTAGGACTCAGAACCTGTGCATGGGTGGTTTTTATTCTAAATAGAAAGTAAATTAATATCTTAACATAGCCTCAGTGAGAGACTTTTTTGTAAGTAATTAAGAAATTATATGCCTGTCTTAATGGGAAGAGTAAAAATTTCCTCAAATTACATTTTTTTTATGCCATGATTGTATCCTTAATTAATTTACAAATAAGACTCAAACAATCTTTCTTGGATATAAAATGTAGGACCAGGTTATGCATATAGGCACTTAGGCCCCTGCATATGGGCACCACAATGGAGCTGGGGACTGTAATTGCTAGCTTCACAAAAAGGGGGCAGCAGTTAGGATAGGGCTACATCCCTGTCCACTTTGCACCCAGAAAAGAAATGATTCATCACTTGCAGAGTAGCAGAGCCCTTGGTGAGTCAGACAGAATTCTTCCAGATGTCTCACACTGAAGCACACTCCACTCCAGTGCAGACAGTTGATTTAGGCTAATGTCTATTAACTTTTCTTGAGATGGCTATCTACAAAATCCAGAACAGGTGCAACAAAGAATCTGCTTTACAATGGAAGTAAAATTCCTCCTTTTGTTGCAAAGCAGTTTGTAATGTATATTTATGCCAAATGACATTTTCAGTCTAGAGTTTAAAAAAGAACAACCTAACTTGGGCCTCCTCCATCTGCTCCATGAATTGAAAATGAGGCACTTTCTAAACAGTACTGCTCTTGAAATAAGAATGAAGATGTCGACAGAGTGCTCCAATAACTGCTTTGGTTAAGGTTTATCACATTTTTATTCTTATAGCAATTGTTGCCTTTTTTATCTTTTCGAAAACTTTGACTATGAATGATTCTTTCACAATATGCATTGATTCTTGTGAATTTTCTCAGTTTGGTCCTGATTTATGTGGTCTTCATACAGCTCTCTGAATTGTATAGATACCTATCTGTTTTTCATCTTAATTTGATAGCCCTAACAATGCCCACAACATGATCAAACTAAAAAGAAGGGAAAAGTAAAATGATTTATTGGAAAGAGTACATGCTGTTTATTACAGAATACATTTTTTACCCAGGTTGCAACTTTCCTCTGCATTACAGTATGTTTTCCTTTCATAGTGTTTGTTAGAAAGAATGAACATTTGTGGTCTGAAGAAGAGCTCTCTGTCAGCTTGAAAGCTTGTCTCCCACCAACAGAAGTTGGTCCTATAAAAGATACTACCTCACCCACTTTGTCTCTTTAACACTTGTGGCAGTGATAGTTAAGTCCTGGTCATATTGTGAGGGACACTGTGGAAAAAATGACTGTCTGTTGTTTTGAAACAGAGGGGATTCTTTTAACTTTTGACACTTTCAAAAATCCTATAGCATGGCGTTGGTTTTATTCAGGAAGTGAGCTAATCTGAGAGATCAGCTGCTGGTTTACTGTTAGAAGTTAAGGAATAAAACCCAGAAATCTATAGGTGTAAAATGAATAATTAAACATGAATTAGTTTGGGATGGTGTGGTGGCAGCTATGAACATAAAAAATGTAAGTTGTTTTGTCTGGTTTCCTTAGAAGGAACAAGAAAAGTGTTTTTGCCAAAACTGAATGTGAAATTAGTAAGTGGTTTAGTAACAGGGAAGAGAGTTTGCAAAAGAATTTTTGGTGATTTCCCTCCCAAGTTGAGCAGATGTGTTCCTTAGAATCTAATGATTTTGTATAGTAATTGTTTTGGTCTTTTGCATCATTCACTTTATTGTAAGAGCCGTTAAGGTCTGATCTATCACTTTGCTTGCTATCAGGAGGAGAAAGATATTCTTTGTAATGCAAAATTAGCCTTAATGTGGAAAGCAAAACTACACTAATAGCAACAGCTACATTACTTGAATAGTTAAATCATAACACATAAACAGATACAGACTAGTGCAAGTCTTTTCAAATCCTGTGGATTTAAGGCGGGTTAGTGAGGAAGTCTGGGCTGAATTGCTTTCAATATGCTGATGACGCCCAAGTTTATATCTCCGTTTCATCCAAGGCTGTTGAATGCCTAAACCCAATGTCTGCGGGATATTGGGGTGTGGATGAAAACTGACTGTTTGGACCTCAATCCATGTATTATTATTAATGAGAATGAGGTGTACTTCATAGGTTGGAGGAAGCAAATAGAAGATATGGTGAAGCCAGTATCTCTTCCTTTGAGAGCATTTGTCTGCCATTTTTTACTTGGGTGCACAATCTGGGGTATTGGTGGATCCTCCATCAAGGATGACCTGTTGGATGATCACATTGTGGTAGTGTCCAGAAATATTTTTTACCACATGCACCTAGCCAGCAAGTTGTGAGAGATTCTCTTCTCACCTTGAGTCTGGATTATACCAATGCACTCTGTTTGGGGCCACATCTTAAATCGTATCCAGAAATTTCAATTAGTGCAGAATGCAATAACTCAGTTGTTAAATGATCCCACTCAGTTGCAGCATACTTTACCAATGCTCTGATCTGCTCTGGCTATATTGGTTTCCAGGTGGAGTTTAATGTGGAGATTGATCTATAAAATGGCCTAAATGACTTTGAGAGGACTGCCTCTCTTCCTATGCCATAGTTATGACTAACAGAGGCCCTTGAGCTTCATTCCTATCATTATGAAAGGAAGGGCATTGTTTCTAACCATCACAGGAGTGAAGCTGTGGAACAGTCTTCAAAGGGGAGTAGTGAGGGCAAAAAAAATCTTGTTTAAGACTGAGTTTGATAAGTTTATGGAGGAGATGGTATGATGAGGTTGCCAAAAATAGCATATGGCCCATCTATGACTGCTATTAGCAAATATCTCCAACAGTTGGTGATGGGACACTAGATGGGGAGGGCTCTGAGTTGCTACATAGAATTCTTTCCCACGTGTCTGGCTGGTGGGTCTCACCCTCATGCTCAGGGTCTAACTGACTGCCATATTTGAGGCTGCAAAGGAATTTTCCCCCAGTCAGATTGGCAGAGACTCTCGGAGGGTGAGAGGGTTCACCTTCCTTTGCAGCATGGAGCTCAGGTCCATTGCTGGTCTGAACTAGACTGGAGGATTGTCTGAAACTGAAAGTATAAACAATGAGAACATTCTTGTTGTTACTAACAGACTATAGTTATGACAAGCATATCATCATTTGTTTTTCATGCAGCACTTGAAATTATATGGACTTGCAGACTATTCTGACAACACTTTTAAAATATACATTAGCTGATAAACCACATTATGATCGGAAAAAATATTTTTCACCAATGTAGAATGTGATAAAAGGTTGTTTTAGGCAATGTTGGACCAAAACAGATTACTTTCCTTGGAGTGTTTAGCACAATGTGTGTGAGAGTTTTTGGTGTGGAATGCAATAAAGTGGTAACAGGCATCTGCATAATGTGCTATAAAGTGTCTTCTGAGTGTCTCTAATAGTAGCTTTATTTGGAAGTTACTTAATACAATATTACAGTGATCTACTGATGTAAGTAGGATGTCATGCAGATTAAATTGTTTAACTGAGTTAGTAGGAATCTTTAAAGTGGACTAAACTTCCCTCTTTGACAGATATTCACATGCTAGGGAACCTTCATTTAGAATCTAACCAGACATGACTCTAGTCTAAAATTTATAATTTACTAAAATGGCAAAAAGATCTGGTTACTTTTCCCTGTTCCAAATGGTCACAAGTTGAGCTGATTACTATAATGATGTGATGGGATCCCTGACGTACAACCTGAAACTGTAGGACCACTGTGCCCCCTTAATTCTCCATCCTGGGCTGTCTCTTACAATGCTTTGCTGGTGACAAGCAGCAAAACCCTCCAGGTGCTGTTACCACTCAGTCAACAACATTCAGGAATGCACCCAGCTAAGTTGCTGAAGGCTACCCAAGCCACTCATGAACCATACACAGGGAAACACCCACAAATTCCCTCCAGCCTTTTACCCCAGAAATATACCATCTTACCCTGCTCAAGACCTTCTCTTTAACAGTGCAACCTTATTAATTAGTTCACCACTTTGTCAAAGGAAAGTGGACATGCACCGGCCTTTGTAACCTGAGCAGATTTCTCAAGCCCTTTAGAAAAACTCATTGGTAAGGATAAAACATTAAAATAAGTTTATTAACTACAGAAAGATAGATTTTAAGAGATTATAAATAGTAGGCATAAAGGTCAGAGGTAGTTACTTTAAGAAAATAAAAAGTAAATACGTATTCTAAATCCTGAACTAAGGAAGAGTTCAATTAAACAGCTTTTTCTCACCCTACTGGATGTTGCAGGTAGATTACATTTCTTAATACACGGGCTGAATTTCCTTCTCAGCCTGGGACCCGCCTCCTCAGTTCAAGTCTTTGTCTTCCCAGCATTCTTGTTGCCTTCAGCTTAGGTGGGGGAGGAGATAGGTGATCTCATGCAGCCACTGTCCCTTATTTTATACTTTTAGTCCCTGTCCTGGAAAGAAACTGGCACAGACATGTCCTGGTGGGCCTTGCTGAGTCATCCTCATTGTGTATTGTTTGTGCAACTGTCTCTTATTGAATTGTAAACCTCTTGTTTACCATTCACCTGCTGATCAATGGTCATTTAACCCCTACACCAGGATATAATAAGCATTGGGGGCCTCCCAAACTCACAACATTATTTGATAACAATCATATCGCAAAATCTCATAACTTCATACACACTAAGGATACATTTTGGCCAAATGAGTTTCAGCAGATCACAACCTTTCATACAGTATCATACAAGGCATGTTTTGTATGAAATATCAACCATATGTGAATGATGAATATGGGGCTTATAAGGTACTACTCTGAGATAGTGTGTATCCTAAATGGACAATATTATTTCTTGTCTTCTCATGTTTCATAACAGATGTGTTTCTTTATGCCTCAACTTCAGTTCTTCATACAATTGCTTTTTAAAAATGTAATAGCTGTTTTATTTTATAATTTTTTCTCTAACTTTGTCTCTAAATAGCAAAGCCACCCCAAGAACCCAAGTGACAAGCACCGGAGCAAGAAATGTAAAGAACCCAAGCCTAGGGTAAAGAAGTTGAAGTACCATCAATATATCCCACCTGATCAGAAAGGTGAGAAGAACGAGCCACAGATGGACTCCAATTACGCTCGTTTGCTGCAGCAACAACAGCTTTTTTTGCAGCTGCAGATCCTCAGCCAACAGCAACAACACTACAACTACCAGACAATTCTACCTGCACCACTCAAGTATGTGAGACTGTCAGCTTTTTTCCTTTAAAGGGATGAATTAATTTTTCTCTTTAATAGGGAAAAATATATATTTCATGTAGAATTTGTACTTTAAGGTTAAATTGTGCATGTTAACCAACAACTACATAGTAGAGGGTGGTGACTCATCATGATTTGAGGTGGTTATATCTGAAGGCAGGTCAGTACACATACCCTCCTCTCCAATTCTCTATTACTTAACAGCACACATAGTGATGAGACTATAGTTGTTTTGATTTATTGAAAGGACAATAAAGTCTGATAAACTTATAATTGGACCTGCTGGCTTAATTTTGGTCTATGGACATATGCAAGCACAGCCCTTTTATTTGTCTGCTGCATATTTCTAATCAAATGTTATTTAAATTCACAAGAATCATGATCTCTTATGAATGCTTGTAACTTTGAACACCTTGCCTACACATGAGTATGACGCAAAGCAAGCATGCATATCAGAGACAGAACACAACCTCTATCCATAACATAAGCTAATATCCCAGTTTTTTGTTGCTGTTTGGGGGCATATCAGTGTGCAGGTGACATTTTGGAGGGATTTGAGAGACTTTAGGATGAGAACAAATATGGGGCTTTGTAAACTATAGCAGATTAAAATTTAGGGCTAAAATCCTGTCTACGTACTTAATAGACCCCACCCTCACCATAGTATATGAGTGACTCACAAACATCATTAATCCCTGATATGCCGATGCGGGAGAGAAGTATCATTACCTCAATTTTATGGATGGAGGCAGAGAAGGATTAAATGATTTGTGCAAAGTGTCACAAGGAGTCTTTGGAAGAGCTGGACATTGACTCCAGTCTCATAGCTTTGAAGTTACTATGGTAACACTCAATAAGCATGTAAACCCCCAGTTTCACTCTTTGAAAATCTAATTTACAAGCAATGTAGAGTTCTATTTCCAGCCTTTCTTAACAACTGACAATAAATAACTAAAAAGTACCATCTGAAAGTAACAAATAATATTTGTATAATTGCCATGTATCCTATCTTTGGAAGCAGTGATGCTGCTGTGTTGTATCAGCAGTTCATTCTGTTACATTTAACAGACATTGCAAAAATATTTTTAGCCCTGAATCAAATTGAACAAAGAAAATGGAGAGAATTTAAATTAAAATCCATTTAAAACTGATATTAATACAACAAAGCTTAGCCCTGCTTGCTGTAATAGCAGTTTGTTATCTTACTACCACTTAAAAAAACCCCTTGATATATTAAGAGGTGTCCATTGTTGCTTAAAAATGCCAGTAAGGGCATAATTACACAAACCATGAAAGAAAAGTGCAGCTGTTCTGAAAGATGATGTGGAAGTCTGGAATTTCAGTGACTGCTAAACGTTAGCTTCTTTTGACACAAAGATCCAGTCTGATCTGATCTCTTTTCAAAATAACACAATTAAAGATTAACCTAGCATAACCTTTTGTATATTTATTATAAAATACACACTGTGCCTTGTGAGCAGCGTACAATCTGCATTTGAAGAATAAATTCAAATGTCATTATCACAACATGCATTTTCCTGTACAATATTGCTTATCCAGGGAAGTTGTAATAGCAAATACAAAATCAGTAAAAGGCAGGCCCACTTGCTCCAGGGCCATATGATGCAGTTTCATTGTAGAAATCCAGGATTATGACAAGACTTTTTCAGGCTGGTTAAGTCACCCAGTAAGAGCTGTTCAGTTTCTCTGGGGAATGTCTTGAGTATCAGCTTCAAATTCTACTCTTTTACACTGTGGTTAGAATTAAGCTGTTTTGTTGATAACCACTTGAAAGAATGAGAAAATAAGGGAAAAAAGAATAATTATCATAATAAACTAACATTTACTATGAATTTTTACAATATTACTTTCAAAATGTTTTTCTTTAAGACTATAAAGGCTTTAAAATACTTAGAAATCAATGCTGGATGGGTCATTTCTTCAGCAATAATCTGATTGTGTATTTCTTATGTGCTCATACAGAAACCAATATTTTCAGGCCCAGAAGAAAAGTACATCTCATTCTATAGAGGTACTTTACCTCAGATAGCATAAACCAGAACATGATACTTAAGGCTGCAAAGATAACTTTACATGGTTACCTATAATGTTGCAACATATCCTGATGGAGTTCTTTTTGGATTACAGCTTTAGTATGACTTTAGTTATATCTGTAAATGTGACATGTATTTAAAACAAATACATAAGTATATTTAAGTATATAAATATCCATACTTAACCAATAAATCCAACTAATTAACATGAATAAAATTTTGCTTTCTGATAAAGAATGCCCATGTTTCTTGCAAAGCAAAATCAGTTTGGCAAATGAAAGAATTATGTGAAAACTTCTAGTATTGTATATCTAAAGTTAGACACTTAAACCCATATTTAAACACATAAATAGAAAACCTATTTTCCCCCAGAAGAACTGAATGTGCACAGTCTCCAGTCAAGTCCAAGGGAGATGTGCATATTCAATTCCTCTGAAAATCAGGCCTCCCTTACTTAGGTGTCTACATATGGATTTAGGAGCTTAATTTTATGTATCCAGTTTTAAAATGTTTTAGCTTTTGTGAGAGAAAAGAGATTAAAATGTTAATGTGCAATTTGCTTAGATAAATGGAGATGCAAACTCTTCATGTTTGGCTCCCCTATTCGTTCACATGTATCTTAAAGTATTATTACACTCTAAAGGTTCTTTAATTCTAATTATGTAAATCTGCACATGAGGGAAGCTTTTATAATACTGTGATGTATGTCAGCCCATTTGCCTAGTTTACTTCAGTAGTCAGCAGAAATTTGGTTAATTTCAATATTTCTTTCGGTGTTTTTGATATCCAATTGTGGTGTTCTTACATTAATAGAAAAAATACTAGGATATTTGAAACAAAGATAGTTTGGGTTGTATAAATCCTGTTGACTTTTTAGAGGCAAGATTTTCCTTAATATTTTAGTAGCGTAATAAAAGTAATTAAGCATAAATTTGTAAGACTAACTACATAAAATACCAAAATATTCTCCACAGCAAACTTTTCCTCTGCAAGCAATTCAAGAATTCATCTACTTAATGAGTCCAGCTAACTATGTTAATTATGTATCTGAAGAAAAGTCAATTTTCTTCCATTAAGTGGATAAATGTTAAATTCAGTACTACCTTCTCTTAAAAGTAAGTAATATAATAGCTAACACTGTTGTTTCTATACTGTTTACTTCCAGACCAGTCAGTGACACACAGAACAACAATGGAAATATACCACTGACTACTTTAAGCAACAGCACACCTACATCAGGAGCCTGCACACCAAGACAGAACAGTAATATTCCCAGCAGAAAACCAGGACCGCTTCCTTCAAGCTTGGATGACCTGAAGGTAAAAATGAAGAGGGATTTGTCCATGTACAAATATCAGCAAAGGTTATAACCTGCAAAATGTTGCTGACTAGCATAAGCCTGGATTTGATTTTTCCATGAAAATTGTGCTTTAGATTTCCTATGAGATTTTATATAAATATTTTTTTCATTTTCATTTACAACTAAGCTGGATTTTTTGCTTTAATTTAATTCCCTTCCCCTCCACCCAAGTGCTAAGAAGCATTTTATCTAATCTTTAAAAAATTTATCTGCTACAGATAAGAAAGGAACACAGAATAGGTTATTCATATACAATTTTCTTCCATTATTGGTTCAATATATGAAGGCTTGTTTGGGAGAATGAACAAGAGAAAGTATCTAGGTGAAGCAGATGACATGCTGAATTTTGACCCCAAACAGATTTTTACATTGAATTAATGGTTTCCTAATAAGAGTTATACTCTAATAGAGAGATTTAATAAAGCACTATAAATGTAAACAGATTCCCTAATGAAACATTCAGAGAAGTGCTGCACAGAAATAACACCATTAAAGATGGGGCTAAATTTTAACTCATCTTTTTCTCCCATTGCATGCCCTTTTCTGAACACTTTCACTTGTGTGCACAAATAGAATTGGCTTGTCTGTTGCCTATGCAAGCAAATTAATAGTGTTCATAATATGTGCTGAAGAACTTTTAGACACACAGTGGGGCACATCTTTGTATATTTAAGTATGTTTATATTTGGCCCATCTTATACAATTTAAATTTTTTGTACAGAAACTATATTTACCAGTAGTTTTTCTATATCCTTTATAAACAAAATCAGAATTTCTTTTTGCTAATTGGCTCTATACTGTAGAGCTAGTTGAATTACTTGTTGCTAATTATGCAACAAATTTAGTCCTTTTTTCCTGCCCATTAATTGTTTATGAACTATTGCTGCTGTTAGTGTACTTACCATTTGTGATGTGTGACTGATCAGCTACATCACACAATATTGTTTTGTATCCTGATTGGATGATGGAAACAAAGAAGAAGAATGAATAGCAATACTGAACAACACGTTGATGCCTTATGAATTTTCAGTTAAACATTCATGCTAAAATTGATGAAAATTTCTCCATTAAGTGTTTGTGAATCCTGAAACAGGAAGTTGTCTGAACAATATGAACCCACAGACTGAGATAATGAAATAAACCTGCTATGTTTATTCACAAAAATATTCACAGATCATTTTTGTCATATTCTACCAGCTCTACTGTAAAGGTTTTTTATATGGTCCTTTCTTCATAAAGAAGCTGTTCTGAGGAACTAAAGATGATAGTCAGCTATTGAAAATGGATATGAAGAACATCAAGTCTGGTGTTCAGATTCAAATATTTTCATCAGCTACTACACAAATGCTCCTAGTTTTGTGTGAAGGAATAGCAAGACATTTAAGGCCAATTCGTTTATTCTCTGGCTTATGTTCCTTAACGCAGTGATTCCTGGTTTCTTACCTAAAAGCAGAAGGAAGATAGAGAAGAAGTAGTTTCTGAAGATCAGATTAGTGGGACATCAATACTGGTTTCAAAGCTATCATTCTCATATAAAACAAATATAACATATAACTGATTTAGCCTGAAAGTTGGAAATGCTAATCATCTAGATCAGCTCTAGACAAGGTCCAACAATGGGAAATTTTAACACAAATTCTAGTGTAGACATGTGGGATATTCTTCTTATTGCAAAAGCCACCGGTAAAATATTACTAATGACAAAACACAGTTCTTATTTGAGTGTTTGTCCATATGGATTCCATTCCTGTGGTGTATGCAGCCCATGCACACAAGATTGGATTCTGCTGGTCAGCAGTGTCCTTTGGGGCCATTTCTGCAACTGAAGTGCCATTGCAGCCCACATCTGAGGGCATAAAGGGCAGAGCAGGCCCAACTGTCCCTCAGTTCCTTCTTACTGCCCATGGCAGTGAGATGACATCCTTGCATTATCTGCTTTTCTGTGCACTGTGTCAGGAGGAATTGGTGGAATTTGGTGCATTCTGAATCAAATCACTCAGTCTTCAGAATGTCTTGGTGAATCAACTGAGAGACAGTTCTGTCATCCGAGAGTTGTATGTCAGAGGACATCTTTCACAAGTGGAATTCCCAGAAATAGATCTGTTTGCCCTGGACCAGAATGAGTGTCAGACATTCTGTTCCAGAACGGGGTGCAAGCCCAGGCTCCTGGACAGATGTCTTCTTCCCTTGGACTCCAGGGTTGATACATGCTTTTCTGATGATTGATACCTGCAATACTGAGGTTTCTGAGGAAACAGAGAGGATGCAGGGTGCATGATGGCCCCAGCATGGGCAAAGCAGCTCTAGTACTCAGAGCTCCATGAACCTTTCAGCACAGCCACAGATTGCCTTACCTGCTTTGCCTAACTGTCTCCCAGAACAACAGTAAGATCCTGCACCTGAACCTAGCATTTTTATTCTCGACGGCTTTAATGCTATCTGGATGATGTCCACCAAAAAAACCTGTTCATTGAGGTTCAGAACATTCTGCTTCAGAGCAGGGAAACCTTCAACCAGATGTAAATACAAAGCTAAATGGGAACAGGGTTTTCTGTTTGGCATCCCAGCATCAGCTGTGTCCTTTAACATTACCAATTTCAGCAATGCTAGATTATTTGGTAGCCCTGAAACAAACTGGACTGTCCATCAGTTGCATGAGTCCATATATCAGCAATATCTGCTCACCACCCCTCAATCCAGGACCAAACTTTTTTCTCTAGCCCCTACACAGGGGCTAGATCCCTGAAATACCTGACTGCATGTTCTTCCCCCAGTTCAGGAACTTCCTCTGTCTTGGATCCTCTATAGAGTATTAACAGGGTTGATCATCCCCTCTTTGAGTCCTAATAACCAGGTACCTATACCAGCTGTCAATGAATATTGCCTTTCTGGTGGCCATTATATCAGCTTGGAGAGTAGAGCAGATTCAGGCCTTCGTAACAGATCCTCTGTACAGAGTATTTCATACAAATAGGTCTCTTAGATGTCACCCCAAGTTTCTACCTAAAGTTCTCTTAGATTCCATATAAACCAATCTATTCACCTCCTGGTTTTCTTTCTGAAACCTCACTCAACCCTAGGGAAGCTAGATTTCATACATTTGATGTAGCAAGAGGACTGTCTTTTTACTTAGAACAAAATCATTAAAGAACATGCCCAAAAACTATTCATGATCTTTGCTGATATAATTAAGGGGCAAACTATATTCTCACAGAGGTTATCCAAATTGGTCTCCAGCTGTATAAGACCATGTTATGAACTGGCCAGAGTAGCTCCATTAAGCCACGCTAGAGCTCATTCCACTAGGGCTCAGGCAGCATCCACTGCCTGTTTAAGGAATATTCCTATATTTGAAATGTGTAGAGCAGCTACACGGGGCTCACTCCACATATTTACAAGATGCTATTCTTTAACACAGGCTTCCAAAAACTGGATGGCAGTTTTTCTAGGTATCTCCTGCAGTCATCATTTAAAAAGGACTCCTAATGCCCACCTCCAAGTACCCAGACAACTGCTTGTTTAGTCATCATGAGAGGAATCTATGTGCACAGTCACTCACAGAAAGAATGGTTACTTAATTTATAGTAACTGTGGTTCTTCAAAACATGTTGTCCACATGGATTCCACAGCCCATTGTACTTTCCTACAAATACAAAGTTCTCCTATGGCATTGGTGAAAGAACTGAGGGACAAGTGGGCCTACTTTGCTCTTTATGCTCTTGGTTGGGGGCACTTAGGGCACAGGTGTGGCCCTAATGGACACTGCTAGCCAAAAGAATAATCGTTTGCACATGACGTGCATGTGCACCAAGAGTGAAATTGTGGACAATAAAGAACCACAGCTACTGTAGTTTAAGTAACCATTTATTTTTGTATCAAAATTTTGATGGACACCATTACATAAAACACATACTATAGCTTACCATTTTTGTCCATAATTTACCCCCAGTGAACATATCAGTATGCTTATTTGACTGGAAAATCCAGGTTCTCCCCATCAGACGTTAGATAGCTAAACTGCTTATGCTTTTCATACTTGTAAAAGAAACCCAGATGGCATATGGCAATATTTGATCAATTTCTAACTAAAGGTGACTAATCCAGTGAGTCATCCAATCTTCTTGATAAATTTCTGATACAATAGGTCCCATAATCTTATGTCA
The DNA here is from genome assembly GCF_026122565.2 of Emydura macquarii macquarii. Lineage (NCBI taxonomy): Eukaryota > Metazoa > Chordata > Testudines > Chelidae > Emydura > Emydura macquarii. The sequence continues at coordinate 20,488,411 of NW_027131485.1, read as the reverse complement.
TGCTGGCATAAGGAAGTGACTCAACATGCCAAATTTTGTATATTCAGTACCTAAACGTGCACATTTGTCAGATGCTGTAGATTTGTTTCAGAAGTATTCAGTCCAAAAGTAAAGAGATGATGTATTTTCATATTTCGCAGATGAGACTTGTTTGTGTTAAAGAAATATACAGTGTACTTACAGTGCTAACTGAAATATTTGTCCATTGCACAACAATGTAATAGTATTAAAATGAGTTTTTTGGCTTTCCACCAAACTGTAAGTAACTTATTCATATAGACATGTATTTACATTCATGTTGCTATGAAGAACCTCTGTTGCACCAGAGTGCAAAAAGACCAATGTGCAATGAATAGTGTATATGCTGAAAAGAAAATTCTTTAGCAAAATGCAATGCAAGTAAAACATGCTGTTTAAATTATGGTGGTGTTTCTTGTTTTATTTTTAATACTAAGTCTTATTTTATCCTCAGGTAGCTGAACTGAAGATGGAATTGAAGTTAAGGGGATTGCCAGTGTCTGGTACTAAAACAGATCTTATTGAGCGTCTAAAACCCTACCAAGATCTTAGTAACAATGGTGTCAGTACTAGTAATGCTGTTGCAATAACCACTTCTACTGGTGTCACCAGTAATACAGGGGAGGTAACTGTGGCATTCCCTGTTACAACATTAAATAAATCAGTGTCTAGCTTTCCATCAGAAACATCATCTGCAGGAACTGGATTCAAATTAGCACATACAGAAAGCATTAGCTCCCCTTTGCCCTTTTCACCATCTCCTTCGGAACAATCAAGTCTAAGCACAGATGACACTAACATGACAGATACTTTCACAGAAATGATGACCATGATGTCACCATCCCAGTTCTTAAGTACTTCACCTCTCAGACTGACTGTGAATGAAGACAGTCTGAGTCATGCCAGTGGCTCAAGCATGGAGCTTGATGCAGCAGAAAAGGACCGCAAGCTTCAAGAAAAAGAGAAGCAGATTGAAGAGCTCAAAAGGAAACTGGAACAAGAACAGAAACTTGTGGAAGTACTGAAAATGCAACTGGAGGTTGAAAAACGGGGTCAGCAGCAATCCCAGTCTCCTGCTAACTCCATAACTACTTTGGATCAGAAACAATTAAATGCTGCTATCAAAGATGAAAACACTCTCACTGATTGCTCTACTGCAAGGCAACCAGTATCTATAGCCAGCCATTCTGTAGGACAGCCAATGTCTACTGGTGGCCAGAACCTAGTTGCTAAAAAGGCTGTTATCATCAAGCAGGAGGTACATTTGGCCAAAGCTGAACCACAGAATGTCATCTCTCAGTTCTACATGAGTTCACAGAGGCAGCCACAAACCGCAGTTGTTGCCCAGCCTCAAGCTTTACTAACTACCCATGGAACAACACAATTGCTACTCCCACTGTCTATCCAGGGACCGAATTCAACCAATTCCGTGCAGCTGCCAGTGGGCAATATAAAGCTACAGGTATGAAGTGTTTTCTTTAGCTTTAATAATTTAAATTACCCACTGTGATTGTGAGCAATGCTACTCATTTTTATATAGAGTAGAAAAGTGCTGTTTATATGCTTAATAACTGTAAAAATATTGACTTATATCATGATTGCCTTATTGTAGAGACTATCAAGAGCCAACATTTAGTAAGATTCTTTTCCCATACTCAGGCATTTTCTAGATGAGTCCTTTTTGTGCGTTATAGCAAAGATTTTTGAACAGGACTTGGAAAACTTTCCTTGACAATTACTCCCCCAAGGATTAAGCCTACTAGCCCAAGAGACAAGTATCTGGTCCTCTATCCCTTTCCGTATGCATTCCTTCCTGCCCCCCGTAAATAAACTCTGACTTCCCATCACCACAGAAATCATCAGTTTTTCATTCATAAATAAAATCAGTTCTGATCCCCATCCCTCAGATAAAATGAATTGTGACATCCACTTACCTTCCATTTCATCAGTTTTAGGCTTTCCCTAAATCAGTGAATTCTGGGAAGTGAGACAGTGTAGCTTGGGAAGCCCTGTCTCCTCTTTGCTGGGAACCTCTGCTGCCTTCCTGGATGTGCAAATAGCTGTTCTTCACATGGGCCACTCTGCTCCTGGCTCCCCTAAACTTCAGGTAAAGCAGCAGATCCAGGCCCTTTGCTTCACCTTGAACCTAAAGGATCACCTGTGTGCTCTATTCCGTTTCTTCCCTTCCCTCCAGCAACCCCCTCCTCCCCCCGCCCACTGCCACCAATCCCATTCTCCACAACATAAATCAATTAAGTGATTCCAGTGCAACTGATCTCCATGACATTCTGTAGTACTGAAATGTGAATGGAAACTTTGGAGTCTCCTTGATCTCCTTTCATTCAGATTTTGTAGTAGTGACATCACAATTTTAGTAGACCAACAAGCTAAGAAGAAAAATCCTTAAAGTTGACTTAGTGTCACCTATCATATTGCATGCTTTTAAAAAATACAAAGTTCTGTGTTGTGCAGTGATGGTGCACTTTGTTTAGGAAGCAGAGACTCCTCAGATTGCACTGGGGGAGAATTAGCCTCATCATAGAAAAGTTTTTAATGTCAGGTGTATAGAAAAGGGTTTCTCAGTTGTGTACAATTATTTTACTATGTATTTCATGTGCTATTGCTATTTAATTTGTTGTCTGTCTCAAGGATTTGGTGGAGTTTTCCCAGACTGTACAGTAAGTACCCTATTCAGATTTTCTGATCTATACTGCATCAGAGCACAATTTCAAATGCAATAGTTTATTTTGGGGTGCACTTGTTTGCAAAATGTGTATTGGGACTTCTCTCCCCAATCCAACTGTGTGTTTGCCCATCTACTTCTGTTTTACTTTTACATTCTCAAATGTTGCGCTGTAAAGCTCCAGTGAAATCTGAAAGTGAAACAATATTCAAACAATGAAGTGTGACTTCCTGACTGATTGTAAATTAATACCACTGAGGATTATTGATTATGCCATAACTATATTGTAGATTGCTAAAATGTTAAATTTCGTTTGTCTTTAGGCTCAGTCACAAGCAGGAATTCAGGCTTCATCACAAATATCTGCTCCTGTTTCATCTTCTGGTCTAGTACAGACAGCACCACAGATGCATGGTCCATCATCAAAACAAAATACTGTCACACAGTATGTGCTCAGTCAGGCCCAACCAATCAGAAAGGTTTGTGACTACTGGTGAGATATAAATGTGAAATTATTGTATTCTGTAATTTGAGGCACTTCTCTTACCATTAAATACATGGTAACCTGTGTGCTCTTAGAAAGGAAACATTATCCTTTCTAAGGCAGACAATATGGTTTACTAGATACCTAAAATACTTAAATATACATTGGCCCAGAAAGAATGATTCTAGATCCCAGTGAAGACGCAGGTTCCGCGCCCTGCTCCAATGAATATTTAAGTATTTTATACAAAGTGAAAGAGCTTCCACAGGAGAGATTGAGAGAGACCTATCCCAGAGTACCTTTATACTCTGGTGGTAAGGGCACTCACCTTAGAGACCTCTATCGGTTTCAAATCAGAGTGTGTGGGATTTGAACCTAGGTCTGCCACATATTCAATGAGTGCTCTAACCACTGAGCTATAGAACATATAACGGATGCCTCCTTCTTGGTTTTCTTTTTTTGAGAAAGGCCAGATGTGTGTTAGGTGCCTAACTCCAGGTTAAATGGGTCCAGATTCAGGTTCGGATGGGTTCAGGGCTGTGAATCCTAAGTGGAAGGAAGCACCTCCCTCCAGCCTATATTTAGGTGCCCAACATCCTTTTAGGGCCGGGCCCTAGACCACACCCTTTTCCGACATTTCCCATTGCCTAGATTAGGCAGCTCCCTGCTCAGCGTGCTGACTTTTGTGAAGCTTATTACTTGGTATATAATTTGGGTCTCTGGATTCCACTACACACTAAGGTACCAGAATTTTAGGGACTGCAGTGTTGAGTCTATAACCTTTCTGGATCTAGCTGATAACCTCTCTGTGCACCATATTTTCCCTATGTGGAAAAAAAAAATGGGGCTGATGGGCCTTAAACTTTATTAATAAGGCAGGTATTGTGAAAGAAAACTACTGTATTAGTAGTAGCTGTTGTATTTTTTTGTTATTAAGCAAATTTGTTAGTGTACTAAAGAGAAAAATGTTATTCCCATTTTTTCTTTAGATTCTACTCTATTAAGGACTTTTTATTTTAAAGGTATAGACTTTACTGTCTTTATGTAGTTTTGATCATCCAGATTTACCAAAAGGAGCCACTAATCTGTCGTATAGTTTGAATTGATATGCACTAGGAATTAATATATTTTTCTTAGAATAAGTTTGAAATTAAATCAAGCCAGAAATTAGTACAGTCTGCTTTATTGGTTGACCACTAGGTGGAGATGGTATTTTAAATTGTTTTAAATACAGTTCTTTTGAAGGCATAATTCTCATGTGCCAGAAACCATGTTCATCTCAGAACAACTTTGATAGGTCATGTGCTTTCCGGAAAATTGGAGATGAAAGCAGTTTTGATTTTTATAAGTATAATCATCAGCAAAAGCTATTTGCTGGACTCTGGAGGCAGACGGAAGCAGTATTATATATTTCAGGTGAGTGAAGGCTCAAAATCACAGTGACAGTCTCTCTCCAGGAGCAGCAGTACTGACAGTTATTCGAGAGTCTTCTGCCTGAGCCACTGAAAAATTCAGACAATTAGTGTAGTTGTAGAAAAAAAAACTTTCCTAGTAGAAGTTAAGAAAAACAAATGCTGACAAGAAAGAAAGCATAATTGCTTTTAATTTCCCTAATGATTTTTATAATGCCATTTAACAATTCTTGTGAATATAAAAACATTAGCTATTGACAAAATATTTCTCCTTTACAGGTTTTCCCACCTAATATATCAAATACAGCATTTCCCTATCAAAATCCACCTGTTACAACACTACAGCAGCCTTTTATCAATAAGGCATCAAACAATAGCCTTGATGCTGGGAAGAACCAGGTTCCCTTGGTGCAAAATGGACCCAATAAGGTAAGATTAACTCACTTCTCCACAAGGCTGTTGCTACATTTTTTATTAAGAAAATATAAGGATGAGGAATTAGTGTTCTGTGTATATGAATATTTCACATACAGAATACATGCAGTTTTAAAAGCTAGATTACTTACAGTGTGTGATTACATCTAAGTATATAGTTATCTGACTTGAGAACTAGGGTAAATTCTTTTTTGAGTGCTGGTCTTTATGTGGATTCCATACATGTGTGTGCATGTGCGCCATGCCCCAGAACTGTTTTTAGTCGTGTGTGTTAGGCTTCGTGGTGCATCTGAGATCTTAATCAAACCACGTGGGTCGACTGCCCCTCAGTTCCTTCTTACCGCCATATGGCCAGAGTCAGAACACCTTGTTTTTCAATCTGCACAGCAAAATAAAATAAAATGTATTCTTGTATATAGTTTCTCTTAATAGTAGTTATAGTTAGTTAACCTCACTGTCATTTTACCTGTCCATGACAATCCTACCAGTTGTGGGGGACTATGCCCCAAGAAGCTGGGTTTAAGAACTGCGCGTCATGCCCATGATCATTCTCAGTGAGTGACAAATACCAACACTGCCTTTATTGCCTTGGTGAGAGACACATCGTCACCCGCTGCTCCATCTGCCAGTCCTTCCCGTTGCAAGCACGTGAGGCCAGAGAGCTTAGATTATGCAAGCAACTCATGGAGAAGTCAGTGCATCTGTGTGCATACTCAGACGTGGGACCAATGGACCCACTGGAGTGCCTAGTACCACCATCACCAGCCAGGTCAGCATCAATAAAAACCCAACATGCTCATAAGAAGCACAGCCATGAGCACAAGGATGGATCCCCGAAAAGGACCGCCTTCATGCGTAGTGCTATCTCCCCGAGCTGTGAAAGCCCGATTGAGAAGTTGCAAGCAGACCAGGCAGCTTCAACAAAGAAATCCAAAGTGCAGCATAAGTCCAAGCATTGTCAGGATGGACCAGAATCATCATCTGCCTCAGCCACTGGGGCACCACCGAAACATTCAGTTCCACCCACCCTGCTGAGTCCGTCTGACCTCTCACACCCAGTACAATGTACAGTACCACACACACACACCTGATGATCTCCTCCACACCATCAGCCAAACTGCTTCTTCTCTTGGCGGGCTGTCCAACATAGCACAGATCGCCTGGGATTGTGTAGCCTCCATCACCAGCAGATGAGCTTCTATACCACCTGTTGAGCCTACAAGTTGAATGTCATCACAGGTCCCACCCATCCCAGACCAACTGTCAGACTCGGAATGGTCCTCAGAACCGGGTCCAACATTTTCACTGGTGTGCTCCCATAGTCTGCTGCCAGAACATCTTCGATACACTCCAGCATACACATCACCTGCACAGCAATGGCTCCAATACCCTCATGGGCCGCGGAGCACTGCAGCCTCCATTTCACTTCCCTTCGCCCAAGTACATGGACCCTCCATTGGTCTACAAAAAGATCCATGGGGTACAGACAGGCCCCCGGTACCATTGGAACTGCCGATTCCAACTGGAGCATCATCGTTACCTGATGAAGTGCTCATCCCTCCCACCCTTTCCCCACCAGATGACCAGGGCCAGTACCAAAATTTCCTGTGTCGCAAAGCAGGGACCCTCAACCTTCTAGCTGAGGATGTACAAAGACTCTCAGGACATCCTGCAACCAGCATGCCCCTCATACACAGCACTCCCCAGCCTCATGTACCCAGACACCTAAACGAGCGGTGAGGCGATATTTTGTTCCAGGCAAGGGCACTAACTTATTTTTTCACACCCTCCACCCAATTCTCTTGTAGTGTAAGTAGCAACGCAATGCACCAAGCAACAACATTTTAGGACCACTCCCCTGGATCAAGCTGCCAAAAAGCTTAACTTAATCGGCCGAAAAGACTATTCTTTGGCGGGCCTACTATTCCACATTGCCAGCTACCAAGCCATATTGGCAAAGTACAATTTCAAGTACTCTAAACTAGAAGAGTTGCAAACCTTACTTCCAGAGGCTAAACAAGCAGAATTCAAGTCCCTCATTAAGGAGGGTACAGTGGTGGCCAAAGTCTCCCTCCAAGCAGCTGAAGATGCAGCAGATAGAGCATCATGCTCCCTGACATCTGGGGTGGTTCTTTAGGGACTCTTGGCTTCAGATGTCAGAGTTCCCTAAGGAGGTCCAAACCACACTCAAGGACCCCCTTTTTGACAATCAAAAACTTTTCAGTGACAAGACTGATGAGAATCTCCACTCACTAAAAGTATCTTGACCCACGCATCGGTCCTTGGGCCTCTACACTCCCACTCCTACCCACCATCAAAACTAGGCTTCCTTCTGACCCCGATCCCTCACCAGGCCCACCTCCCAACCATATCCCCTCTTTCCCCCGCAGCCAGCAAAACCAGCCTTACTGCTGTCAATGTTCCCAATGATATAGATTTTCTGCTGCCTCCACCTCTATTTCCTCCACCTTTCCACAACACTTCTCCAGCCAACCCTTTTGACTTTTACCCTCAGAATCACAAACCCCTCCCCATCCCTGCTCTGGCTTCCCCGATTGTCTTTGGGGGCCATCTTGCTCTCTTTGCACACAACTGGAGCAAGATTACCACCAATCAACAGGTATTAGACATCATACACTGGGGATACCTCATAGAGTTCCTTGCCTTTCCCCCAGTCACCCACCCCAGAGCAGTCATAGCAGACCCATCACAAGACCTTCTCCAGAAGGAGGCATGCACCTTCTTCCAAAAAGGTACCATCGAATGGTGGATCCCACACCACTATCATGTCCATACCTCCTACTCCCCCTATTTCCTTATACCAAAAAAAAAAGAAAAAAAAAAGGAGGCCTTCGCCCCCTACTGGATATATGGGTATTGATCTGGTTTATCTGCAAATTCCATTCCAAATAGTCACTCTTTCCCAAATCATCCCATTGCAGCCTGGTTCGCGGCTCTTGATATGAAGGATACATACTTTCACGTGGACATCCATCCTACCCCTGCAAATTCCTTCAGTTCACATTGCAACACTCCCATTACCAATTCCGTGTCCTCCCTTTTGTGATCACTACTGCCTCCTATTTGTTCACAAAGGTCTTTGCAGTAGTTGCGGCCTATATACAATGCCTGGACCATTCTTTTTCCATACCTGGATGACTGGCGCTCACTGGTGTCATCCTGCGAACAGCTCCTCATTACCATCCAATCAACACAGAACCTCCTCTGGACATCGGTCTGGACATCGGTATCAACGAGGAAAAATCAACCTTCATACTCATCTTTATAGAAGCGCCCTTGGACTCTCTTGCAGGACAGGCCTTCCTTCCAAGGGACTGCTTCACCACTCTCACCTCACTCATTACAAGGCTACCGAGTTGTCCCCACACATGCCTCCATCACTGCCTTTCACTTCTGGGACACTTGGCGGCATGCACCTTTGTCACCCTACATGCCCACCTTCACATGTGATGCCTTCAACAGTGGCTTCGTTCAGTGTATGACCCACAGATGGACCACCTCAACAAATGAATCCTCCTGCTGCCATCAGTGGTAACTTCCCTTCATGGTGGTGCAACCCACAAAGATCATGGCAGGCACCCCCTTCAACTCTCCTACACCTCACACTAGAGTCACCTCACTCGGCTGGGGCCCTCACATACATGGCCAAAGGCCTCTGATCCCCAGAGAAGTAAGGATGTACATCAACATCCTACAGTTATGAATGGTCCAGCATGCCTGTCAAGCGCTTCTTCCTCTTATTCCCTCCAGACATGTGCAACTTCTCTCGGACAACATGACAGCGGTCATATAGATCTCCAACCCTCTGTCAGGAGGTAATCCGTCTGTGGAACTGGTGCCTACGGGAAGACATCATACTTCATGCAACCCATTTACTGGGTAGAGACACCTGGTGGACACTCTCAGAACCTCCTTTCATCGTAACCATGAGTGGGAGCTTCCGTCTTTCATCAATGAGGCACACCACGCTAGGATATGTTCATGACAGCTACCATCCACAAGCTTCCCTTCTTTGACTCCAGAGGTGCCATCAGGCAAAGCTCTCAAGGGAATGGCCTTCTCTTCTGGACACCAGAACTACGCTATGCCCCACCCATATCACTTCTCCTACAAGCACACCACAAAATGAAACACGACTGAGCAGTCGTCATCCACCTAGCCCCCTACTGGTTATGCCAATATTGTCACTGATCTTCACCTTTCAACTTGCCCTCCAACCTGTCTGCCCCTCTCCCAAATCTCTTCACACAATAACGGGGTCAGATCAGCCACCACAATCTAGATCCTCTTCACCTCACGGCCTGGTATATGGATGGGGCTCATGGATAGACAATGCATGTTCCATGCCTGTGCAAGATGTCCTCACACATAGCCAGCCGATGCCTGGCCACCACACCATGCTACCAAGCCAAATGGAGATGCATCCAAACACCATCACTCCATAGACACTGTGTCCATTCCAACCATCCTTGACAATCTGCTTAATCTTCACCTTTCAGGCCTTGCCCACTCCTCCATTCAGCACCTTTCTCCCACCTATAGACTTGCTTCTCTGACTTCAGCCACCCGACCATTGTTCGATTCCTTCGCAGTCTCCTCAACACCTTCCCTTAGGTCAGGAAACCTACTCTCCCTTGGGAACTTAACCTCAGCCTTTCAGCCCTCAGTAAACCCCCCCTTCAAGCCCCTGGCCACTTGCTCCCTTACCCATCTATCGTTGCTCCCTGAAGGTGATCTTTTTAGCGGCCATCACCTCTGCAATGAGTCAGCGAACTGACAGCCATGATGGCAGACCCACGCTTTACTGTGTTCCACAGGTACAAAGTTTCCCTCCGACTCCATCCCAAATTTCTCCCCAAGATGGCCTCACCCTTCTACCTCAATCAAGTCATCCATCTCCCAGCCTTTTACCCTAAATCACACATCTCCATCAGGGAGCGCACACTATATTCCCTCAACATCCGTCGTGCACTGGCCTTTTATCTCCAACACACCTGCATTTTGAGCCTCAGCCAGACTCTCACTATAGCACAACACTGCCGAGGCTGCGCCCTCTCTTCCCAACACCTCTTTAAATGGATTTCTCGCTACATCACAGTGTATTACTCCCTTTTCCGAGTCTCTCCACCACCAAGCATCACTGCCCACTCCACAAGAGCATAATCCACCACATCGGCCCTCCTTGCAGATGTCCCATGGCAGGACATCTGGAAAGCAGTAACATGGTTCTCCATTCAAATATTCACTGCTTATTACGCCATAGGTCATTCAACAGCAGCAGCAGATGTGGCAGTTGACCACACAGTCCCACAAACTCTACTTCTACTGAGCTCTCACGTCCACCTCCAAACTAAATACTGCTACCCATGTATGGAATCCACATAGAGGACCAGTATTTGAAGGAGAAAGAGACGTGACATACTGTAACTGGAGGTTCATCGAGGTGGGTGGTCCCTCTCTGGATTCCAATTCCACCCCTCTGCTACAGGCTGTGTCTATTGGTAAGAGGGAACTGAGGGGGCATTGGACCCATGCAGTCTCATGAGACTTCAGATGCACCATGTTGCTGATGCACGACGTACTTGTGGGTCAACAGAGACTACTCTAGACAGTTCTGGTTGTGGAGCATGGCACACATGGAATCCAGATAGGGACCACACCCTCAAAGAACCACCAGTTACAGTAAGTAAAACAGGGTAACTTACCAGTAACTGTTGTTCTTCGAGATGTGTTGCTCATATCCATTCCAGTATAGGTGAGTGCGCGCCTCGTGCATGAGTCCCCAGAACCTTTTTTGCCCCTAGTAACTCCCGTAGGGCTGGCCTCAGCGCCCCCTGGAGTGCCGCGCTCATGCTGCGGTACATAGGGAGCTGCCGACCCTGCGGGCCCTCAGTCCCTTCTTTCTGCCGACAGCGGAGATGGAGGGCGGGTTTGGAATGGATATGAGCAACACATCTCGAAGAACAACAGTTACTGGTAAGTAACCCTGTTTTCTCTCTTCAAGTGATTGCTCATATCCATTCCAGTGTAGGTGATTAAATAGCCATACCTTGGATGTGGGTAGGAGTCACTGGCGAGCAGCCCTTCTCAGCACGGCTCCGCCTGTGTCCTCTCTCACCTGTTGCACGATGGCGTAGTGGGACGTAAAGGTATGGATCGAAGACCAGGTCGCTGCTCTGCAGATATCCTGCAGAGGCATTCCTTCCAGGAAAGCCGCCGACGAGGCCTGGGCTCTGGTCGAGTGCGCAGATACAGGTCCTGGAAGCACCACCTTCACCTGCTCGTAGCAGGATTTGATGCAGGCTTTGATCCAGGTGGAGATGCGCTGGGTGGAGACAGGTGAGCCTTTCATCCGGTCCGCCACTGCCACAAACAGTTGTGTTGATTTCCGGAATGGCCTCGTGCGCTCAATGTAGTAGGACAGGGCCTGTCTCACATCCAGCAAGTGCCATCTCCACTCCTCCTCCGAACCGTGTGGTTTAGGAAGGAACACGGGGAGGAAGATGTCCTGGTTATAGTGGAACTGAGACACCACTTTAGGCAGGAAGGCCAGGTGGGGTCTCAGTCGGACTTTATCTTTGAAAAAGACCGTGTGGGGGGGCTCCGAGGTCAAGGCTCTTATCTCGGAGACCCTCCTAGCCGATGTAATGGCCACCAGGAAGGCTACCTTCCACGAGAGGATGAGCAGCGGGCATGTAGCCATGGGCTCAAAGGGGGGTCCTGTCAGCATGGCGAGGACCAGGTTCAGATCCCAGAAAGGCACCGGGTCGCGGACCTGTGGATATAGCCTCTCCACCCCCTTGAGAAACCTAAGGGACATAGGGTGCGAAAAGAGCGACCTCCCTTCCATTGGCTGGTGGAAGACCAAGATGGCCGCCAGGTGTACCCTCAGGGAGGCCAGGGCCAGGCCCTGCCTCTGTAGGTGGAGTAGGTACTCCAGGATCACCTGTATGGGCCAACAGCTCGGCAGGATACCCCAGGATGCCGCCCAACTAGTGAAGCGCTTCCATTTAGCCCTGTACACCACCTGGGTGGACGACTTCCTGCTTCCAAGCAGGACTTGCGCCGAACAGGCTCTCTCCCCCTCCGTCAACCACAAAGCCTCCATGCTGTCAGGTGGAGGGAGTCCAGGTCCGGGTGCAGCAGGCGACCCTGGTCCTGGGAGAGCAGGTTGTAGCGCTTCGGAAGCGGTATTGGTGTGGTTATGGACAGGTCCAGCAGCATACTGAACCACTGCTGCCTCGGCCAGGCCGGTGCGATCAGGATGACGTCCGCTTTGTCCCTCTTGATTTTCAAGAGTACTTTGGGCAGCAGTGGAACAGGGGAAAACGCATACATTAGGGACCCCATCCATTCTATGAGGAACACGTCGGATAGGGAGTCCGGCTCGCGACCCTGGAGCGAGCAGAACCTCGGGCACTTCTTGTTCCAGGCCGACGCGAAGAGGTCCAGTTGGGGAAAGCCCCACTTGCGGAAAAGAAAAGATAATACCTCCCAGTGTAGTGACCAGTCATGGCGGGATAAGAACAACCTGCTCAGGTGATCCACCTCATCATTCCTGACCTTGGGGAGGTGAGAGGCAGATAAGTGGAAGTTGTGCCTTGCCGCAAGGCCCCAAAGTTGTATCGCCTCCTGGCAAAGTGCCGAGGAGCATGCTTCCCCCTGCCTGTTTATATAAAACATAGCTGCAGTATTGTCCGTCAGGACCTGAACCACCTTGCTCCTCAGGAACTTGAGGAACACTTTGCATGTCAGGCGGACTGCCCGGAGCTCTCGCACATTGATATGGAGGCGTTGCTCCTGTGTCGACCACAGCCCCTATGTGCTGAGGTCGCTGCTCATGTGGGCCCCCCAACCCACATCCGAAGCGTCCGTGATCAGGGTTATGGAGGGTGTCAAATCTGCAAAAGGGACACCTTGCAATACCTCCCTCGGGTCTGTCCACTAGTTTAGGGACGCTAGTACCTGGGCCGGGACCATGACCACCCTGCTCAACGAGTGTCTGGCCGGGGCGTAAACCGAGGCCAACCAACCTTGGAGGTGCCTGAGTTTGAGGCGAGCCAGCCTCACCACGTATGTACATGCTGCCCTGTGTCCCAACAGCTGAAGGCAGTGCCTGGCTGTCGTCCTGGGGGACTTGTGCAAGTTGGCGATAATGGCGGCCATGGTTTGGAATCGAGGCTGCGGGAGGAAGACTCTGGCCTGAACAGCATCCAGGGTGGCCCCGATGAAGTCTATACGCTGCACTGGTGTGAAAGTAGACTTCTGCTCGTTGAGGAGCAGACCCAGCCTGGTGCATGTTGCGCAAGTTTGGGCCAGGCTGTTCCAGACATGATCCCTAGCCCTGCCAGTTGTCCACATAGGGGAAGATCTGAACCCCTCTGAGGCGCAGGTGGGCCGCCACCACCGCCATACATTTTGTGAAAACCCTGGGCGCTGAGGAAAGGTCAAAGGGTAGGGCCGAAAACTGGTAGTGGCCACCAGCTACGATGAAGTGTAGGAACCGTCTGTGGCCTGGGAGGATAGAAATATGGAAATACGCGTCCTTGAGGTCGAGGGCGGCGTACCAGTCCCCTGGATCCAGAGCGGGAATGATGGAGGCTAAGGAGACGATACGGAACTTGGGGCACCTGATAAACCTGTTCAGACCTCCCTTTGCCTTGGGGATAAGGAAGTACCAGGAGTAGAACCCCCTGCCCCTTTCCGAAGGAGGAACCTCTTCCACTGCCCTGAGGAGGAGGAGTGTTTGTACCTCCTGGATGAGAAGCAGCTCGTGAGAGGGGTCCCTGAAGAGGGACGGGGTAAGGGGAGAGTCTGGTGAGAAGGCCGAGAGTTGCAGGGCATAACCTCTTTGTACTACACTTAGCACCCATCGATCTGAGGTTATGCTCTGCCATTGAGGGAGGAACGGCCACAGTCTGTGAGAGAAAGGTAAGGTGAGATCCAGGGGGAAGGGGGAGGTGCCACCCTTGAGCGTATCATCAAAACGGCCGCTTGTTTTTCTGGGGCCCTTGCTGGGAGCCCCCGGCAGGGCCTTGGCAGTCACGATGGTTAGGCTGTTGGAACCTGTCGTGACCCCTCCTGGGTTGAGCGGGTCGGGCGCGTGGTCTGGGCAGATGTTGCTGTTGCCTCTGGGGGCACTGCCTGCCCTGTCGCCTTGGGGCTTGAGGGACATATAGGCCTAAAGACTTCAGGGTGGCCCTGGCGTCCTTTAGTGCATGTAATTTGTCGTCCGTTTTATCGGAGAAGAGGCCAGCTCCATTGAAGGGCAGATCTTGAATGGCCTGCTGAACCTCAGTTGACAGGCCGGATGATTGCAGCCAGGCCGACTGTCTCATTACAATGCCGGATGCCATGGCCCTTCCTGCTGCATCTGTTGCATCACTGGCCGATTGGAGAGCCGCCCCAGCCACCGTAGCACCCTCCTGGACTATGGTGTTAAAATCCGTTGTGAGGTCCTGGGGCAATGCCTGGGCAAACCTCTGGAGGGAAGACCACAGGTTCAGATTATAGCGACCAAGGAGTGCCTGGTAGTTGGCGATGTAGAGCTGTAAAGTCGCCATCGAATAGACCTTCCTCCCAAAAAGGTTGAGTCTTTTATGCTCCTTGGATTTGGGAGTGATGGCCTAGCCCCCCCTACCTGTCCCTCTGGTTGGCCGCGTTGACGACCAATGTACCCGGAGCAGGATGATTATACAAGTATTCAAATCCTTGTGGAGGGACGTAATATTTGCGCTCTGCCGTTTTAGAGGTGGGGGCCACCGAGGCAGGGGTTTCCCAGAGGGGCCTAACCAATTTGAGGACCCTATCATGTACTGGGAGAGCAACCGTGGATGGCCTGGCAGATCCCGAAATTCCGAAGAGGGGGTCCTCCTCTTCCGAGAGCTCCTTAAGATCTAGCTTGAGATTGTCTGCTAGTCTCTTTAGGAGCTTTTGATGCTTAAAATCTGGGAGGGGGGTTCTCTGGTCCCTGGCCGTCGTCTCATAGAATCATAGAATATTAGAGTTGGAAGGGACCTCAGGAGGTCATCTAGTCCAACCCCCCGGTCAAAGCAGGACTAACCTCAGCTATATCATCCCAGCCAGGGCTTTGTCAAACCTCAGCTTAAAAACCTCTAAGGATGGAGATTCCACCACCTCCCTAGGTAACCCATTCCAGTGCTTCACCACCCTCCTAGTGAAAAACTTTTTCCTAATGTCCAACCTAGACCTCCCCCCCTGTAACTTGAGACCGTTGCTCCTTGTTCAGTCATCTGCCACCACCGAGAACAGCCTAGCCCCATCCTCCCTAGAACTCTCTTTCAGATAGTTAAAGGCCGCTATCAAATCCCCCCTCATTCTTCTCTTTTGCAGACTAAACAAGCCCAGTTCCCTCAGCCTCTCCTCATAAGTCCTGTGCTCCAGCCCCCTAATCATTTTTGTTGCCCTCCGCTGTACTCTCTCCAACTTGTCCACATCCTTTTTGTAGTGGGGGGCCCAAAATTGGACGCAATATTCTAAATGCAGCCTCACCAATGCCGAATAGAGGGGAATAATCACTTCCCGCGACCTGCTGGCAATGCCCCTCCTAATGCAGCCCAATATGCTATTAGCCTTCTTGACAACCAGGGCACACTGCTGACTCATATCCAGCTTTTTATCCACTGTTACCTCCAGGTCCTTTTCTGCAGAACTGCTGCCTAGCTCGTCGGTCCCCAGTCTGTAGCTGTGCATGGGATTCTTCCTTCCTAAGTGGAGGACTCTGCACTTTTCTTTGTTGAACCTCATTAGATTTCTCAGCAGGGGACGAAGAGGACGACTGTGGAAGGGGACCCGTAGAGGGGCCCTCCATGGGGTCAGACTCTTCCTCAGAAGAGTGCCCCTTGTCTAGCTGGCTTGGTGGGGGTGGCGGTGGATGGGCGCCCACAGAGGGCGTTGACCCCATGCCCTGGGTGGTTTGCTGAGGCCAAGGTCCCCAGTATGGCCATTGCCATGGCCCCTGTGGCCATTGTACCGGCCCCAGTGCCGGGTACTGCACAGCTCCCTGGGGGGCAGTGGTGTCTGACCAGCGACGCCTGGCCTTACAATCCCTTCCCCTTTCTCTCGGAGATCTGCTCCTAACAGAAGTGGAGCGATCTCGGTGGTGTCTCCGGTGCTGGGGAGGGGGTGAGCAGCTAGAGGAGGTGGACGACTGCCTCCTGGGTGCCGTGGACTTGTGGTGGCGTTTGCCCGCCGGAGATCTGGAGTAGCGCCACTCACTGGAGTAGCGCCGGAGATCTGGAGTAGCGCCGGAGATCTGGAGTAGCGCCGGAGATCTGGAGTAGCTGGAGCGGTCACGGTGGCGCAGTGCCGAAGGCTCGCTTGGTGCCGAGAGCTTCGGTGCTGGAGCCCGCGCCGGGCTGCGCGTCAGGGACCTGGAGCGGTTACTGTCCCAGCTATGTCCCCTAGGTGGTGAGTGAGACTGGTGCCGCAGTCTCGACCAGCGCCGGGACCTTCGGTGCCGTGGCTTGCACCCACGTGGGCGACCTCGAGCGGGACTGCTGCCTGCGGTTCTCTGCACCGTAAGATGTATAATTGTGCCGGCAGTCCTCTGGCGCTGAAGTGGCCTCCCGGCCCAGGTGCTTGGGTCTCAGAGTGGCCAGGTCCCTGGGGCTAGGGATCGGGAGCAGTGCCGGGTCCATGGTGAGATGTGCGGGGCTTGCGCCGGGCTACAGCATGGGGATCTGGACCTGTGCCGAGGGAGCTGGAACTTCTTGGCCACCGGGATGCGCGCCAGGCTATGCACCGGGGACCGAGAGCGGTGTTCATGTCTCGGTGCCTGTTGCCGTGGCACCGGGGTCGATGGTCGTGACCGGTGCCGTGTGTTACCTTCCCCGGATGAGTGGGAACCGTGCCAGGAGTGGCGGTATTGCGATCATACCGGACTGCGCACTGGTGATTGGGAGTGGCGCCGAGCCTCTCCCATCTGCGTGGGCACCAGGGTCCATGAATGGCGGGAAGGCAAGCGGTGCCAGGATCCTGACAACTGACCACCGCGTGAGGCAGAACTGTCGCAGCTCCGCCTGGGTTCTTGAGACCGCCCGCGGTGTGGAGGTGCTTGACGACTCTTGGTCGGAGCTAGGAGGGGAGCTCTCACTCTCCACCCTCCTCGACCGTCTGGGGGGAGACATTGACTCCTGTCTCCTCCACCCACTGGGGCAACCCAGCATGGGCTTGCCCCGAGACGCTGGTCCCAGGATCCTCGGCCTGGGGGGGACGGAGGCAATGGCATGCCCATCAGGGTGCGTGCCGCTGCAAATGCCTCGGGCGTCGACGGCCCCTGCAGAGGCACTCCCACACCCCGTGGGGTCAGGGGAGGCTCCCTGCGTGGAGATGCCGGTGCCGGGATGGGGTCGACGGCACGTGGCTGGGGCATCTCCTGTGTCACCCCTGCTGTACCGGTTGCAGGGGGAATCCATAATCACGGTCTCAGGCTGCTTTTTCTTTGTCTTCGGTGCGGACGGGCCGCTCCTCACCGTGGAGACTCTCGGTGCCGTTGGGGATCTTGAAGGCTCAGAGACCAGCCGGAGCACGGACTCCATTGCCATAGCCTTCAGTCGGGCGTCCCGCTCCTTTCTCATCCGTGGCTTGAAGGCCTTGCAAATCTTACATCGGTCTTTCCGATATTCTTCTCCCAGGCACTGGAGGCAACAGTCATGCGGGTCGCTGACTGGGAAAGCCTTGGAGCAGGCGGCACTGGATTTGAATCCTGTGGAGCCATGCATGACTCCAAGTGAGCCCCTAAGGGCTATCTACTAATGTACTATTCTAACTAACAACTACTCAACAACTATTAACTTGCAAAAACAACACAGAACTATAGAAATAGAGATTGCTACTTGCTCAAGCGAAGCAAGGGGCTAACGTTCCAGTATCATCACAGGCAGAAAGAAGGAACTGAGGGCCCGCAGGGTCGGCAGCGCCCTATGTACCGCGGCATGAGCGCGGCACTCCAGGGGGCGCCGAAGCCAGCCCTACGGTCCCAAAAAAGGTTCCAGGGACTCGTGCACGAGGCGCGCACTCATCTATACTGGAATGGATATGAGCAATCACTTGAATAGAGAACTTTTCTTTATAATAAATACATCCAATATTTATATAACTGATTCCCTTAAGAATAGTTAACTGTACCAATATGGTGCATTTGTTTTTCATTGTTATCATTGTTTCACACAGCCAGGCTCACCATCTCAGTCCCAACCGTATATCATACAACACTCTTTATTCGGCAATCCAGTAACCAAGACAAAAGACCCTCCGCGTTATGAAGAGGCCATAAAACAGACCCGGAACATGCAGGCATGTCAGCGAGAGGTAGGCTAGATAAGAGAAAATAACTATCAGATAATTTTTTTTTCTTTTTTACGTAGAATTATTAGTGTAAGTGGTCTCTGAGTGCCAGCCAGGATTTTCCTGCATGCACTTCATTGTTTTAACATATCCTTATTGATATTTGGATATATATAGTGATCTTCACTCCAAGAGCTGTTTTTTCATGATTCTGTTAACTGAATTTATCCTTTTGATAAAATTAATGCAAATCTACAAAATATTGGTTGCTTGCCAGTATATTAGAAATATACTGGAAATCATTAATATTGTGACAATGAGAATCTCAGTCCACTCTTAAATTAAATCAGACCTGTCAAATCTGACACCTTATTACTAATCTAACATTACCCTTCACATAACATTGCATGTCTTCAGCTCTTTAGAGTTTGTCTGACCATTAATATCTTGAAAATAGCTAAGTTGTATTTGACAAGTTTAAGATTGATTAATTTTCCATTGTTTTTATTTCTGTGTAAAATTATTCAACAACATTTAAAAAGAACAGTAGAACCTCAGAGTTAAACACACCTCGGGAATGGAGGTTGTTCATAACTCTGAAATGTTCGTAACTCCGAACAAAATGTTATGGGTGTTTTTTCAAAAGTTTACAACTGAAAATTGACTTAATAAAACTTTGAAACTTTACTATGCAGAAGAAAAATGTTGCTTTTAATCTTCTTAATTTAAATGAAAAAAGCACAGAAAGTTTCCTTACCTTGTCAAATCTTTTTTTTTAAACTTTCCCCCTTATTTTTTTAGTAGTTTATGTTTAACGTAGTACTGTACTGTATTTGCTTTTTTTTCCTCTCTCTCTCTGCTGCTGCCTGATTGCGTACTTCCGGTTCCAAATGAGGTGTGTGGTTGACCAGTCAATTCGTAATTCTGAGGTTTTGCTGTATATTAGCAGGACCACTCAAAAAGAATCTCTCATTTTAATGAGTGTTGTCAGTACTTTTATGAGGAATATTGGAGGCTGGGCCTTAAAGTATCACCATGACACCATTCATGTTGGCAGTGAGGAGACTTCAAGTCATTTGCAAGGCAAGATGCTCATCTGCTTTGTTTGTATTTCATTGTAATAATTCCTTTAGTACTCTTTTTTGAAAAACAAAAACGTATACCCACTGCCCCCCTCACTAGTCTTGACAGGTGCTTATGTGGCAGAAGAAACCACTGTTTAAAAAGCTATTAAGCATAGTTGTTTTAAAAACATCAACATTACTTATACTATTTAAAAAAAAATATTTCTCCTTGCCTTTCAGCATTTTCCTGATTGCTTTATGCTGACCCACTCAGTGACATAACTGACAACCACCATTTACTGATATTCAAATTATTATTTAAAAGCATGGCATTAACTCCATACTTTTATTTGTGAGCCTAAAGTCATTTTTTTTTTAAATCTAGAGCTGTAATCCCAGCTAATGTTATTGAGGCAAAGCTGGCATCAGTCGTAGTTTAGATTAGGGTCTGCATGACAAGAAATTATCTTTCTGTTACAGACTTCAAATACACATAGTCAGCAGATGGATGATCTCTTTGATATTCTCATTAAGAGTGGAGGTAAGTCAGATTAACACTGTGTAATGTATAGACAAAATGTATAAATTGTTAAGATGCGACAGGAAGAAAGGAGTAAGGAAGAAAATGGGACCACAGAATAAGTGGTATTTAGGTACCAATCATGGCATTTATTATTCCTCTTCAATTCTTGACTCATTTAAGAACACTGAACCTAAATGCAAAGTATTTCAAAGGCTATAGATTTTGTTAGCAACGAGGAAAATAATCATTCACCTCTGCTTCCCCAAACCGACTGCTGCTGTAGAAGTAATACAGTTGTGATACAGTGACAGTGACAAAATATCTTAGTAGACAATAAAAAAGTAGTTATACCTTGTAATTAGGCAGCTTTATGATTTATCAAGGTTTGCAGCTCTCATTTCAAGGCAAGTAACCATTCATGTTGGGAGTATGTAGGAAGTAAACTACTTATGGTTCTGATCCAGTTCAGGGGAAAGTGGTGGTGTTTGAATCTGCTCTCTGTAGATTTGTATGAATTCAAATTTTTATCTGTATTAGCATATTTAAAATTAAAATATTTTCAGATTACAGTATCTAAACTGCATCAGGGTATGATTGTTATTTCAATAAAACCACTGAATGTCCTGCTGTTAATAAAGCAGCACCAATAAGGAGAGATGAACAATTGATGTCTGTCCAAGGTATTTCTACAGTACTCATCACTATGGTATCGTGAGTTTACTAGCAGGTTCCAGCTAGTAATAAATACTGAAGGAAGATCCTGTCTCCAGAGTCTTACAAACACATACTTTTATATATTTAGTATGTTCCTCATCTGCCATTCTAGAAAACATGGATCTCGTGGCTCAGCAGTAGTCCCTAAGTCTCCCTGACAGTTTAGGACGGGAGCAAGCCAGTCCCTGGTGTCAAAAAAGTTGAGAAACACTGCTCCAGAATAGTGGCCATTACGTTCATGCTTCACAGTCTCTTTCACGCACATCTCAGTCCCTCATGACTCCATGCTGCCCTAATCTTAGAATGTGAACAGGCCTGGAGAGCCACTTCAGTCACTGGTTGGGTAGTTTATTTAAATGGTAAAAGCTCTCAGTCGCATCCCTTTCTAACAATGTTCAATCATAATCTCCAGGCTCAGTATCCTTGATATGGTTCTAGTTTTGACTATTGTTATCAAACTAAGCCAATTATGGCTGCAGAGTTTTTCCATTGGCCACCTAAGGAAAACTTGCACTCTAATTCTCACCATTCATCATGTCTGCTAGCAGTAGTATATCATCGTGGTTTGTAGAATGGAAAAAAAAGGAGACACACAAAGGAAAACTTCGCAATAGAAATTTTATGTATGTGGAGCAGTCTTCCTTCCTCATTCTATAATCTATATTCCCATCATCCCTGCAATTTTGTTTTTAATTTGCTTTTTAAATGAAAGAGAAAGCAGGTAAAGCCAGTTTCTATATAGGTCCTCTGACTGACAGATTTTAGCTTCCTGTTTCTTGGTCCAGTAAGTGGGAGTTAGAATGTTTGCTGAATGGAATCTTGTTTCTCCTACTAAAGCTGAAAGAAAAGGTTTTCTAATCAACAGACATTATTACTACAGGATATAACAAGTTAAATCCCAAATCTTTCTCTTCATTTTGCTGATCAAGTGCTTCTGTAAAGGGGTGATGTCAAATTTTGACTCCCAACTTCAAGGAGTTAAAATAGATTATTCTAAATAAGGAAGAAACCATTGGTGTAGTTATCAGGGAACTGTACATGACTATAATGCCAAAAACTATTAACATGATTGACACCTACCTTGTTTTTTTTCAGACAGGTAATCCTGGAATCTGACATAAAGCCACTTGTGCTATATCTCCACTACAGTTTATGTTGCCATAAATTATATCGCTCAGCGGTGTCACTAAACCACCCCATTGTGCGACATAAACGTCCACTCGCTGGGGTTGGTGTACTTCAGCTGACGGGACAGCTCTCTCTTGTCAGCTTAGAGCAGCTACATTAGAGAACTTACAGTGACACAGTTGCATCTGTGCCACTGTAAGATCTCTAATGTAGCCATAGCCACAGAATGATTAACATGAAAGTAGTTTAAATTCTACTGATATTCTAAATAAATAAAACATGGCCAGTATCTGGGAACAGGGAAAGGAGATTTTAAATAGACAAAGCGCAATTGTGAATACAGTACAAGGGTCAGCTTATAACACTTTAGTTTAGCAAGAAAGCCCTCTAAGTATCTTGTCTCATTATTAGAGTTGCTTGCAGTCTTATTGTAACCATGTTGGTCTCAGTATTATAGAGATGTAGTGGATTGGACTAACTCCTGAAGAAGAATTCTGTGTAAGCTCCAAAGCTTGTCTCTTTCATCAACAGAAGTTGATCCAGTAAGAGATCAGTGAGAGATTCTCACCCGCCTTGTCTCATTATCAAAATAATAAACAACCTCACATGCTTAGTTTATATTTACTGTTTGTACCACAAGAACATATTTACTAGTTGAATATTGGAAGATATCTAATCTTGCAGACTGAATGCCCTTTATTTTCATGGATTTATTTTAACTTCCTTTTATACAGAGATTTCCCTCCCTATAAAAGAGGAACCATCTCCCATCTCCAAAATGAGACCAGTTACTGCCAATATCACTACAATGCCAGTGAACACAGTGGTATCCCGCTCACCACCACAAGTCCAAATGGCACCTCCTATGTCTTTAGAACCAACAAACAGTTTGTCTATAAGTTTGGAGAACCAACTTGAAGCTCTCTTGGATGGAACTTTACCTTCAGGTAATGAAATTCCTCAACTAACAAGCAGTAGCGAGGACAGAGAATCATTTTCTCTGATTGAAGACCTTCAGAATGATCTGCTCAATCCCTCCAACATGCTTGATCACGCTCATTCACCCATGGAAACAGCTGACCAACAATTCACTGCTAATAGTTCCTGTTTATCTCTTGACCTTCCTGACACAAATTTAGACAATATGGAGTGGTTAGATATTACCATGCCCAATTCCTCCTCAGCGCTTACTCCTCTGAGCTCTACTGCCCCAAGTATGTTTTCCACTGACTTTTTAGATCCACAAGACCTACAGTTGCACTGGGATTAAGCTATAGAGGTGAAGCATGAGAGAACTTGACTTTAAAATATCTGTTTACAGAATAGGTCCATTATGACACAATTCTGGTTGCAATTAAGGTAAATTACCACAGAATGCTTGGAAAGGAGAAATACTTTATGCTAATTCTGCAATTATGTTGAAGTATACAAGTACGTTTCTTTACCCTTCTATCAATAATGCAGATCAGAGCCATCTGGGAATTATACTTCACAGGTCAAGAAGAATGGTTGTATTTATTGATGAAAAGTACCACCAAGAAGAAAGCAGGGAAAAGATGTATATAGGAAATAGTATTGAGATACCTTCATAATGCTCAAACGAACTGCAAGACGTGTGGTCATTTGATTAGACTTTAAACAGAAGAAAAATAGTGCAATCAGATTTCAACCTACTGTACCAATAATGAGTAAACATTATTTGGGGGAAAGTAAAAGATATCACTGCACTTGATTGTTCCTGTGGACAGCCTGAGCCAAGATCAAGAGGCATTGGGAAGGCAAAGGCAACTAAAATCACTGGCTGGTTCAGTGAAATTTCACTTGTCTAGAGTCTTTAAATTTGTTCAAGTTGTTTTTGTATTTTGTTTTATTTTCTGTGACTTTTAGAAAATTCCTCTTACTCCATTTCAATTTTAAATCCTGAGGGAAGAACTTAATTGAATGCAAAGGGATATTTTAAGTGTAATTGCACACAATCCATTATAGGAAGGCCAGGTATATTGAGAACACTGAATTTTTTATAGCAACACTTTAAATTTATTAGACAAGTGTTAATGTGTATATCAGACAGTTATTTGTATACTTTTTACCTTTGTGACTTGTACAGCTTATTTTTGTGGGGATAGAATAATAGTGGTCATCAAACCAATAGGCTATAGTATTCTAAGAATACTTAATATCCAAGTTTCCTTCCATTGTTTCAGAGAATACTTGCTAGAAAGATTAATCTAACCAAATATCTCAAAGAATCATTTTAGAATATTAAAATATTTACAGGACAATACATATAATTTTTTTTGTAGACCTTGATCTTGCAAACTTTTATGGACATGAGTAAGACCTGCTGACTTCAACTTAAATTTTTTTAGGATCAGGGCCAGAATACATAGGATGTACTGACAAGATAGGCAACTTCATCTCTTAAAATGGCAACAGACCCACTTCCTAACTCCTAGACATCTAGGTAAAAGTTGTTCAGGAGCAATGAAAAAACAGAAAAGCTTCAAGAGGTAAAATTCTACACTATTAAGGATTAATACTTCAAAAATTAGAATGAATGATTGTTGCAAAAAAGAGTGCTTACTTGAGGGCACGCACTAACAAATGACAACCCCAATTTGCTCCTGGTAGAATTTCTAAATTTTTAGAAACTAACATGAAAATACTCTGAAAAACAAAGCAGGATGCAAATATTCTAGAGCTCCACATTATTTCTCATACAATAACTTTACCAGTATTGCTGTAACAGCTTCTCATCAAAATGAAGATCAGAAATAAAACAATTTCTGGGGTGAAAACAGGTCTCAGTTAAGAAACAATTGATTTTTTCAATTTCAAAAATAACATTTAGCTAGTGACTAGTGTGGGGTAAAAGCTTTTGCCATTTTGCAGGGGTGTAAACACGGATATCAAAGAGATGCTGGCAACTAACTAAAAGTGACTACTGTTAACTGTACAGTAACTGTTTTAATAAGCATACCAAAATGGCTGTTAGTACTTCTACATTCTAATAACCTCCTAAATTATCATTCCTGCAGAGTGAACCATTAGTTCTGCTTGGGCAGAGTTCTGTTGACTAAGCATAAACACAAATCCAGACTAGTGGATTACACTGCAGATCTGTACATCAGATCAACATTTTTAAACTAATTATATATCTTCATATGAAAATGTTTGCAAACACTTTATAAAAGGCCACACTTATGAAGATACCAAATACATGTGGTTTGTAAACATTCTAAAAAAATGTCTGTTACATCAACAAAAAGCAAAGAAATTCAAAGTTGATTCAAATTCAAAGGGGTAGGATGCTATCCTTATTCCTCACTGTTGTGCCTAGATAGTTCCAGGAGTAGTTGTGCGTACAATACTTGGGTACAATGTTACATATGGACTGTCTGCCTTATGTTTTGATTATCTTGGCTTTAGTATTATATATATATAGTTACTTGTATGTAGTATTTTGCTTTTAATATTGATTAATAGGGTAGGATTCTTCAGCCAATAAACGAACAAATATCGTGACCCTTACCCATTCCACTTGGCTATACACTTTTGGGGGCTGATCCTATGAGGTGCTAAGTGCCTCTTATGAGCTCCTGATTGTCCTCAACTTTTACTGAAATGAAGAGTTAAAGGCACTCAGCACCTTGGAGGAGTAGGTGCTTGGTCTGGTAGCTAGACCTATGTATGAAATCTATATTGTTTTACTCTATTTTATTAGTAGATTATGTCTGATATCAAAGTGTGAAATGTGACGATAGACCAAAGACAGTAGTAACAAAATGGCCCCTTTTATCTATGCCTGCTGTGATGATGAGTTTAACTAAAATCAGTTTTCTCTTCCAAGAAAAACTGTATTGATTATTTTTATGTTCATGCAAATATAGCTTCAAACTGGCAATATTGTATAGCATATTGCTACACAAATACTCTAATTGGCAATGAAGAATGTTAACTGACCCATAGGAATCTGTGTGCAGAAAAAAATCCCATACATCTGAAGTGTGCTGATACCAGTACAGAATTACTTTCTATTCATATTGGCTCAATTCACATAAAACTAAGGGATTATTACAAAGTCCTTGAAACAGAAATATGTGATTTTGTACATTTCAGAATTACTTGTATTGGAAAACCCTTATACATACATACACACACACATATGTATGTATGTTTGCTTTAGAGTGTATGTTGTGAAACGTGCTACAGTATTTGCCATATTCATGCATACCTGGCATTGTGGAAAGATTTTCTTGTGCATGTTTTAAATGATCATTTTTATAAATAATATAAAAGACAAATCTTTAATCTTTGACTGTACAGCATTGTGACGCTACCACCAGGGTGGTATTTCTCATTCTGAGAACAGCTGAATTTGCAAAAGAATGCACTGATACCAAATTCACCAAGCTAGCTAAAATAGATTAACAAAACATGGTTCCTGTGAACTGCACCATTAGTGGACGGTAACTGTTCAATTAAGGATACCATTTTTATCAAATAAAGAGCATTTTATTTTTGTCACTGCATTTACCACAGAAACAGTGTTTCTTCGGCACTTCTTCTGCCCTTCAACATTTATTGAGGCATATACGTTTACAAGATAAGCTTATATGCCATTTTTCTTAAAAACTAAACAGTTAATTATCTTTGTCATAGATTTAGAAGGCTTTTGAAGAGCTGAATTTATGGCAATCGTTCTCCACACAATTCTAGGACCCCAGTCGGAAATCTGAACTTGTATCAGTGAGGAATTGCAGAATCAGGTTTTTAAAGTGCTGAGTGCCACAGCATTCTATTCCTATGCTAAAATCTTTTTAAATGGTTATTAAAATATAGATAGTTCACTAGCAGGGGTAACCTGAAGGTAAGCAGATGTATAAAATAAGCAACATATGGATGTTTCTATTGGTATTTGCCTATCTACCAATATACAAAACACATTTGCATGGCTGAATATTATAATTGATAGGGAACATAATTGGTAACCTAGCACAAGCTTCCATCTGTTCTAGAGTCACAAAAGCAGAGACAGTGACACAGAATACTTTAACTGGAAGGGCATTATATAGTTGAAAAAAATGCAGTAAAGTGACAGATGCACAATCATTTATTTGGATGGCATCTTTTTTTTTTCTAAACTGGAAAATAAAAATTAGAACATAGTTCCACAGAATTCTGAATAAAGAACCCTTAAATGTTGAAACACTTAACTGTTGTAGAACTTAAATTTTTAAAATGCAGTCTAACAATTTTTAAACATGTTTTCTGATCAGTTTTCTTGTCAATCCAATAAACATAGCTGTAAAGAGGTTAAATGGAACATGAAAATATGTTCATAAGAGATATACTAAATGCATGTTTTCTCTTTGCAGTGTAAGAGGATAATTAGATTTGAAAGCTCAGATAATGAATGTGTACATGTAAGCAACAGTTCCCTTTTACACCAAATTGTTAAGTGGGTAAAAGGAAGTTAGAACATTGAAGTTCATGCTTCAATGCAGTCCCACACCAGAAAGGGAGACACACTTACTCCATTCTGCAGTGTTGAATGCATGGAATTTTCGTACCCAGTGTGTAAAAAGTTGCTTTAGAAATCTAGGAATCATCATGCTAACTGTTTGAGAGGAAAGTTTCAGCAAAGAACATGGAATAGTATAACAAGTACATCTTTATATTATAGTGTAACAACTATGATTTTTTTTGGGTAAGAATACTGCTTAGATAGTCAAAAGAAGATATATAGCCTCAAATAAAATAGGAACCAAAGCAATGCCATTTATATTGCCAAAGACGGCGACACTTTGTATTTTAAAGGAAAAAAGTCAGTCCCAAAAAATATTATCCATTTATTTAGTTATACTTTTTAAAAATTAAGGATGTAGATATTTCTGAAGTTGTTTTTCAGATGTTAACAGCGCAGATTTGTTTTTTGTTTGAGAAACTGTAAAAGTAATAAAAGGCTTCTTTTCAGATAGGGCTTCTTCATTGTATTGCTTGCAGTAAAAATAATGCTTACTGTGATAGATGTCTTAGCATCTCACTTTATGGGGGGGAAAAAGAAAGATACCAATCCGCACAGTCCTCTTCATTTAAGCACTAGTTTATTAAATAAAAATTATGGCAATCAGGGTGTCCATCTATGTATTGCCTTTCTATAAGAAACCATGATGCCTTCGTATTTGCTGTTTGCACCCCTGATCAATTCCATATCTTTGAATGCCATATGTTTTGCACATTGTACTGTATATATGTAATGCATACTGTATTTTTATATGTGTAGTACATTTAACAAATATTTTGTACATAGTGGCAATATTGTAGCTACAGAGGAAATGTTTAATATCAGCATTTTTGCTATGTGTCTCAAATAAAAAAATTATAAACTGTAACATTTGTTCATGCTTGACAAAAGCTGTCTGTGAAATCTTAACTAGCAAAAGGCAACCAAAATATATCAGAAAATTTCTTAACAATTTAACCAAATTCCTGACCCCACAGTATGCTAACATCTGGGTCACTCCAGCCCTAAATAGGAATGAGAATTAAAGTATCTGTGTGCAAATTCCCTGAAAATGAATTTTTAAAGCCTAACAGCATAAACCAAAGCCTTTAAAATGTAACTTTCGGGGGGGCGGGCGGCGCCATATGAATGAAACCAGTTGCATTTACCATTGCAGAAATTTAACAGAAGATCCATACTCTACATGGCAAATTTATATCTAGAACCACAGAAAATTATCTTGCCAGCACCCATTTTGATTTTAGGCAAGAAAATGAAAATCAACTAGAACTTTTCTTTGAAGACCAGAAAAAATTTAGATTTCAAATACCATACGTGGGAGCAAACTTTTGCCACTTAGCAAGAAAATGGACAAAGGTGGCCAGTAAAGGTACCTCATGGACATTTATGCATATTTATGGCAAACATTTTTTTAAGTAGGAAGGTAGCATGTTTCCCCTCCTCTCCCAGGCTTTTGGAGATGATTAGCAGATTCATATTGCAACAGAGCATAAATTCACCAAATTCAGTTTTATTCCATAACCTGAATCATCAACTAGCAAATTCTCTTATAAATCGTGGCATATTAATTACTGTGTATACTCATTTCTTCTATTTAGTTAACTGAAAAGAACACAGACCTGGCATGTTCACTTATTTGGAAGTGTTTTTACAAGTGATAAAATAACATTTTGGGAATCAAGTGTGAGAGTAATGTTATTTCCATTACTTCAAAATTTAAATGAACATTTTTGTGCAGCTGTTTTAAAAAATTCCACTGCTGTGGATCACTATTCTTACTGTTCACAAATACTTTTTTTGGTTGAGGAAACGTATCAAATACCCTCCTGTTTATGCTATTAATGTCAAATACTTTAAAAATTTCTCTTTTAATTCATAAAGTGTAATGTTTATTCTGAACAAAGCCCAAGAGAGGCTGCTGAGCATCTAACTGTCTCAAGTGGAATAGAAAAGAGTCAATGTTCCATAAACATAGCAAATATTTCTTCAGGAGTGACAATCATTCAGCTATATAAATAGCTTCCTTTTACATACAGATGGTATATGCTGCATGCAGTATTTATTAGCATTCATCAAACCATAAACCAGAGTTCCAGGAAGGTTTGTAGCATAGTTCAAAGGTTGAGTGTCTTATAAAATGTAGGTATACTAGACTCAAGCCTAACATTCTTGACCATTTAAAGAACCCCAAGCATCTTCCATCTCTTCCTTTAAAAAAAAAAGGATGTGAAACACTGATCTATTCTACAAAGCCTACCAGCCAATAATGAAGTTTACATTCAACACTCATCATTGTCTATATGTCCTTTAAGTAGTAAGCTCATCGTGGCAAAGACCTTATTTTTGTAAATTTTGCACCCTAAAATATTGTGCTGTTACCGACTTATCCATAATGCATGGCACCCCAATACATGCCTCAAAGAGTGAGTCTATATTTGGGGTCATATATTCAGTTTAGCCCACACACAGATAAATGACAAGATCCTTAAAACAAAACAAAAGGAGAAAAATGAAAAGCCAAAACTAAGCAAGCAGTGATGATCAACCCTATTTTAACAAATCAGTATATGATGTAGAAATAAAACATTTTAGGAAATATTCCTGCCTCAAGTGGTTATAAATACTGGGCAAATACATATTTTTAAAAGTGAAGATACTTTGGAAGTACTCATTTTTACTTGGCCATCCAGATTCAACTAGCTGGAATGAAAGCAATTGACCTACACAAGTTCTGGCAGTATTTTAAATCCAAACAAGCATGAGGTAATACTGTGCATAGAGATGATCTCTTTGAACAAAGTTGAAAATAAGATTTTAAATAAGTCATCCGCAATCCCTGGCACAGTGCAAGAATGTCAAGTCATGCAAAACTAACACTGCATGACTACGCAGAAATGTTTAAGGAGCCAACTGAATAGACTTTAATCCAAACTTATCTATCCTATGAAAGAAAAGCCAGCAAAATTGAGGAAGCTGTACTAAAGCACAGAGAAAACTGAAGTACAATACAATATGTACTGATTGTTTTTGACAACAAGAGAAAATGAGTTAGGCTGGATGCTATTTTGCATTAGTCATGTAGGTGACAGAAGAAAATGTCTGTCTGACTTGGGTTTTCCTAAAAAGCCTGTAGTAATGAAGCACTGAGTGCCGTGACGAAAACTAGTTACACTGAAGCCTCATTTACTGTCCAAGAACATGTTTTAGACTCCTCACTGGCCCCTCCCTTTAGCTGTGTCATCACTGCATGCAACACAGCTGAAGGGATGCACACACCAAAACAGCCACCAGATACAGGTTGAATTTTTTTAAATGGAATTTTTCAATAATAATCACACATCATTTTGGAAAAAGATATGTTAAAACAGGTCAATTATTTGAAGAAAATGTCTACTAGTTTTGGAGGCATTTGATACCCAATAGATTCCAACCACAAATTTACAAAATAGCTTCCCTGATCACCAGCTAAAAGTCCATTAAATTTTGTTTTAGGATGAGGATGATCAGGCATATATGCTGCAATAAAATAGCCTAACACTACTGGAGACCAAACATAAAAACTCTTTTGATCTTATGTATTACTACAGTAGTGATGCTTTTGCTTGGTTAGCATTGTCTTTTTCCTGCAGCAGTCTGTGTGGAAGAGAGATATTGCCTATGAGGGAGATATTAATAGCATGTATCACTGCTCTTTACCATTTTCTATAGACGTACACTAATAAATTTCTGCTTCTTCATTTAAAAACCAACATCATAGTACTTAAAAAAATAAAGACTATTAACTCTAAATCTCTTAAATCTTTTAACCTCTCCAAACTCATCAAAGTTCCCCACAGACCAAGACACACCAACTCAAAGCAGCACCAGACCCTACCAGAACAAAAGAAAAATCTGCAGATATATCTCCATTGCTATGATGATCAATACCCACCACCACAAGATCCATGAGTCCCACACATGCCTAACACAATATGTGGCATACCTCATCCAATGTACCAAATGTCCCACAACAACTATGGGTGAAAACACACAATCACTATGCTCTCAACTGAACTCACAGAAAAATGATAAAATACAAAAAAAACAACCTTTCACCCATGTGCGGACATTTTTCACAAAGCAATCACTCCATATCTAACCCCTCAGTCCTTGTCCTCAAAGGAAACATGCACAACACCTTCAAAAGACAAGTAGGGAATTTAAATTCCGCTCTCTTAGGGTATGTCTACACTTAAAATGCTGCAGCTGCACCACCGTAGTGCTTCAATGTAGATACTCACTAAAGCAACAGGAGGAGTTTTCCCATCACTGTAGTTAGTCCATCTTCCCAACAGGTAGTAGCTAGGTCAAGAATTCTTCCATCTACCTAGCAGTGTCTACACTGGAGGTTAGGTTGGCATAGCTATGTCTCTCCAGGTGTGGCATTTTCACACCCGAGACACAGAGCTATGATCTAAAGCCTTGCCTACACTACAGAGTTTTGTCGATACAAATTATGCCAGCATACAGCCACCACTGTAATATGTCTACACTATGCTCCTTGTGTCAATGGAGTGACTCCCTTGCCCTCCCACCCCAGCTCAGTGGAGAATAGTACACTGGCGAGGAGAGGGGACACCCCCACATTAGCCCCTGCCTCCCTCCCTGGCTCTGCACACCACAACAGGAGTCACTTCCCTCTCCTTCCCCCACACTCCCTCACCGCAGCCCATCCTGCCTGCTTGCCACTGCAATTCTAGTTCCCTCTGAGTTCTCCCACAGCCTCCTCTCCCCACAGACCCAGGATATTCACCCCCTCCCCTGTATTCTAGGCAAGAGTGCGTTGTGAGCTCTCCACACAGCAATTTCAAAACTTCCTGGGGCTTTGAAAGGGGAGGGGCACATGCTTGTGTAGCTGGATGCAGAGCAGCATAGCAGAGTTCAAAATGGTGAGCAGAGCGGTGAAAGTGGGCATTGTAGAATAGCTCCTGGAGGCCAGTTACAGCACAGCATCTACACTGACGCTCTGTCACTCTAACTTTGCCACAAAAAGCTCCACGCCTCTTGCCAAGGTGGTTTAATTTTGTCGGCAGGAGGAACATTGTAGCGTGTCCACCTCCACTGTTTTGTTGCCAAAAGCTGACTTTTGTCAACAAACTCTGTAGTGTAAACCAGGCTTAAGTTCCCAGTGCAGAACAGCCCTCAACAGAAAAACTGGTTTTATGGCCCATTACAACAACTTGTAACACACTCTGTTGCCTTCTAACACTCCATTGTCCAATGACTACTGAGGTGTTAATTGTCCACTTCATTTTAAGTGATCTCCTACAACATATGAGAACCCTTTTTCCTTAACAATCTGTCCCACCTTGTACTTAGCTTGGACACTCTAGTTTCCTTCTCCAGATGAAAATTTTATGAAGCTCGAATGCTTGTAAGTTGGTCCAATAAAAGATACTATTTCACCATCTTGTGTCTCTCTTATCCTGGAACCAACACAGCTGTAACAATAATGCAAACTTTAAATCCTAACATTTGTAGAGATTAATTTTTAGATCCTTAAGCACATTTTCTATACTGCATCTTAGGTAAAATGCTTTTATTTAGGAGCTGCAAGACCAATATCCTCATGAATTCCTTCACTTACTCTATTTCCCCGGTTAACTGATATTTGGGAGGTTTTATTAACCATAAAGGAATTATTCTATATCCTAAGAGTGTTGCCACTTTAATGGGACTATGTGTTACCCATCTTACAATTGTGCAGTCACTTGGGCATTCATATCTGATATTTAAATACTCAGTTCACCATTTAGGCACATCAATGCCCATCTTCTGCGCTTCTGCGAGCAAATGCAGGATATGATCACATTTACCGTGCCACACTTAAAAATGTGTTGTCATCAAAGGAGAGAAAAAGCCATTCCCAGCTGGCATACCGCTGTAGTTTAACTATATATCTGACAAGTATTATATTGTATCTAAATCCGCTGTGTTACACATATCACAAGCAATAGATTAAATGCCACAAGATCTTGAGCATCTCCCTAAACTGTGCCATTGGCTATAATGGGATTTGAAGGAGGATATTTAGCACCTTGCAAGACAGGGCCTCATAGCTGTTCTGTCACGTATTTGTGATATGATTATATAAAATCAATCCACTAAGGGGCACAAATCCAGACATGTTATTCTATACATCTAAGATGTTTTAAAGTTCTAATAAGTCTTCAGATTTAGACAGTATTATTTTTAATTGCTCAGGTTCTAATTCATACCCGTTTACAACAAAGCCAAATAGCACCAACAGATGAGTAATATATTTAATCCATTAAATAAAAAAATTCAAAAGGAGGAAAGGTTACTCAGCTTGAGCAGTAACTGGAATCCTTTGAGATGTGTGTCCCTGTGGGCTCTTTACTTCAAGTGCACATGTGCCCATGTACCTCTGATCCAAAATTTTCAGTAATAGTGCCTGTTCAGCCCTGTGCATTCTACACATCCTCACGTTGTGTACCAAGCATACATGAGACTGTATGGGTGAACCAGCCTCAGTTCCTTCTCTACCACAAAGTCTAACAAAACGAAACTCCACAGCATAGGAGAAGAAGGACAGGTAGAAGAACACCCGGTGAGGAGCACCTCGAAGAACATCAGTTATTAACACCAGGTGTAATACGCACTCTTCTCCTTTTACAAGTAGTAATGTGTGCTCCATTTCAGGTGACTCCCAAGCAGGAGCCCTGGAACGAGGAAGGAATACCTGAGTTGGGTCTAACACCGAAGACAGAATTGTATTGCCAACCACAGCACCTCATCTGACAGCATGAATCAAGGCCTGGTGTCTGCAGAAAGTATGTATTGGAAGCCCAGGTTGCCACCAGATTTTCACCACTGGAACATCTTTCAATAGCACCATAGAAGTGGACTGGTATCTTGCTGAAGGCCTAGCACCCTAGGAGGAGGTTGAATATTGGCAGTCTCATATCATGAGATAATACAGCCAGATATCTACCTGGAGAGTCTCCAAGATGAGATTGTAGATCCTCTGGTTCTGTCTACAAATTAAACAAATTTTCTAAAAAGTATGGTTCTGTCTAGACAGAAGGCTAACACTCTTCTGACATCCAAAGTGTGGAGGGCAACTTCCTCCCTTGTCTGGTGTGATTTCAGAAGAAAAACTGGAAGATGAATAACCTGGTTAATATGGAAGTCAGAAGACACCTTCAGTAGAAATTTAGGATGTAGTCATAAAGGGTTATTAACCTTTCAGTTACTGTTGTTCTTTGAGATGTGTTGCTCATGTCCATTCTCATGTAGGTGTACACATGCACTGTCACTGGAAGCTTTTTCCTAGTGGTACATACCCGGTCAACTCTGGTGCCCCCTGAAGTGGCACTTTCATAGCACAGTATATAGGCAGCTGCTATCCTGCTGCCCCCTTATTTCCTTCTTGCCAGCTACTCTGACAGAGGGGCAGGTGGGCAGGTTTTGGAATGGACATGAGCAACACATCTCGAAGAACAACAGTTACAGAAAGGTTAGTAACAGCTTTTTCATCTTCGAGTGCTTGCTCATGTCTATTCCCATTTAGGTAATTCCCAAGCCGTGAGTTAGGAGGTGGGATCAGAGGACTCTGCAGTGATACAGACTGTAAGACTGCTTGTCCGAAGGCAGCATCACTCCTTGCCTATTGTGTGATGGCATAGTGTGTAGTGAATGTGTGTATGGATGACCAGGTCACCGCCTTGCATATGTCCAGGACCGGGACCTGTGCCACAAAAGCTGCTGCTGAAGATTGCGACCTCGTGGAATGAGCTGTTAGGTGAGGAAGTGAAACCTTTGTCAGATCATAGCACATGTGTATGCATGATGTAATCCATGAGGAGATTCTCTGGGTTAGAAGTCTTTCATGAGAAGGGTCCCTGAAGAGGGACAGGGAGGGGAGGTCGGAAGAAGGGGAAGAGAGAAATTGAAGGGCATATCCCACTTCTACAGTGTGGTGCACCCAGCAATCCAAGGTGATGTTGACCCACGCCTGATAGAAGCAGGATAAACAGTTTCCAAACATAGGGGTAAAATCCAGGATCTGGTCTGGTGCGTCACCGCTGATCGCACCTTCAAAAGTTCCATCTAGGGCCCAAAGGTTGCCTCGTGGCCTTAGCTATGGGGGCCAACGAGGAGTGATGAGAATTCCTTCTCCTAAAGTCCTTGTTTCCTGCTTTTATTGTGGCAATTGGAAACTGCCCAAAAGCTGGGGCTTAAAGTCCTTTGGGATGGGGCCAGCATGTGGAGACCCAGAGGCGTGATGGCATGAGAGTCCTTCCAACAACAAAGTCATACATCCATCTGGTCAGAAGAGAGAGAGTTACCCTCAAATGGCAGGTCCTGCAATATCAACTGTACTTTGTAGGGCAGGCCTCATGATTGGAGCCAGGAGCTGCACCTCATCGCCATTGCTGTGGCCATGGTGTGGGATGCCGCATCTGCAGTATCCAAGGCTGCCTGGAGAGATGCCTTGGTTACAGCCCTGCCTTCCTCCACCAATGCTGCGTACTCCACCCTGGACTCTAATGGTAGAAGTTCTTTAAAATTAGACAGGGCTCTCCAGGAATTAAAGTCATAGCGACTTAAGGGGCCTTTGTGGCCCCCAGTGGAATACACCTTCCTTCCTAGCAAGTCCAATTTCCTGGCCTCCTTAGCCTTTAGAGAAGGACCCTATTGCCCTTGCCAGTGTCGATCACTGGCTCCAGTCACGACCAGTGATCCTGGAGGAGGGTGTGTATACAAATACTCATAACCTTCCAGGGGTACGAAGTATTTCCTCTCAATCCACTTTGCTGTGGGCTGAAGAGATGCGGGGGTTTGCCACAAGGCCATTATTGGCTTCAAGATGGCCTTATTGAGAGGATAAGGCCACTCTTGTTGATCCAGGAAATGTTAATATGTCCACCAAGACCAGGGCAGAGTCATTAATCTCCTCCACCTTCAGTTGGAGTTTTTGGGCCATTCTCTTTAAAAGCCCCTAGCGGGCTTTGTCATCATCCTGTATGAGCTATGGACATATGGCAACGGCCTCATCTGTGGAGGATGATGAAGTGGCCAGGACTGTCTTGGGTTCCTGGACCTCCTCCAGTGCTGGCGGGTCTCCTGCAGGGGTACCACAGACCTCCATCATCTCTGCCTCTGGCACTGAGCCCCTCTCTGACGGGGGAGGATGGGACACTCTCGTCTCAGAGGGCACCAAATATGAGCAACCTGTGAGGGAGCCTTGAAAGGCCTGGGTTGTCCACAGTGCCCACATTGGCCACTGAGGAGGCATCTCATAGACTCACAGACTATAAGGTCAGAAGGGACCATTATGATCATCTAGTCTGACCTCCTCCACAATGCAGGCCACAGAACTTCACCCACCCACTCCTGTAATAAAGCCCTAACCTATAACTGAGTTACTGAAGTCCTCAAATAATGAATACACCAGCTAGTGACTCATGACCCATGCTGCAGGGGAAGACAAACCCAGGGCCTATGCCAATCTGCCCTGGGGAAAATTCTTTCCCAACCCCAAATTTGGCGATCAGTTAAACCCTGAGCATGTGGGCAAGACTCACAAGCCAGACACCCGGAAGAATTCTCTGTAATAACTCAGAACTCACCCCATCTTTTTGGGTATATTTACCCACTAGTAGTCCAAGATCAGTCAGTTGCCAAATTAGGTTGTCCCATCATACCATCCACTCCATAAACTTATCAAGGTCAGTCTTGAAGCCAGCTAGGTTTCTTGCCCCCACTGCTCCCCTTGGAAGGCTGTTCCAGAACTTCACTCCCCTGATGGTTAGAAACCTTCATCTAATTTCAAGTCTAAACTTCCTGATGGCCAGTTTATATCCATTTGTTCTTGTGTCCACATTGGTGCTAAACTTAAATAACTACTCTCCCTCCCTGGTATTTATCCCTCTGATGTATTATAGAGAGCAGTCATATGTCCCCTCAGCCTTCTTTTGGTCAGGCTAAACAAGCCAAGCTCTTTGAGTCTCCTCTCATAAGGCAGGTTTTCCATTCCTTGGATCATCCTAGTAGCCCTTCTCTGCACCTGTTCCAGTTTGAATTCATCTTTCTTAAACATGGGAGACCAGAACTGCACACAGTATTCCAGATGAGGTCTGATCAATGCCTTGTATAATGGTACTAACACCTCCCTATCCCTACTGGAAATACTTTGCCTGATGCATCCTAGGACCGCATTAGCTTTTTTCACG
Source organism: Emydura macquarii macquarii (assembly GCF_026122565.2). Classification (NCBI taxonomy): domain Eukaryota; kingdom Metazoa; phylum Chordata; order Testudines; family Chelidae; genus Emydura; species Emydura macquarii. The sequence continues at coordinate 20,450,856 of NW_027131485.1, read as the reverse complement.
GCCACATCACACTGGAGGCTCATAGATCCATCTGCTATTGATCGAGGGTCATGCTGGCGGAACAGGTCTCTGGGATGTTGCCTCATATCTCTGGCCTGCTCAGTACTCATGCCTTCATGACCCATATGATTCCACCTGGGATATCGAGCCAGAGGGGTCACTGCTCGGTGACCAGGGAGGCACTGTGCCTCTTGGCGCCATGATGATGATCCGTGCTGTGACAGCAAGCGGTGCCATGATCTGGAGTGGCGTCGTGACTGCAAGCAGTGCCAGGACTCCAGCCAGTGCCAGGATCATACCCCAGTGCACCGTGCAGGCTAGCCCCACAGAGTGGGGATCCTGAGTACTTAAACTAATCTAAGTTCAATTTAATTAACTATTTACATTAATCAAATGCAAATATTTAATATTAACATTAATAGAATGCAAATGATTTACATCTAATTACAGGCACAACAACTGAGGTGTATCACTTGCAGAGCAAGAGAAGAACAGCATTCCAGCAACCATCACCGATAGAAAGAAGGAACTCAGGAGGCAGTGGGGTGGCAATTGCATATATACCGCACCATGAGGGTGCCACGCCAGGGGGGCACCAGAGCCAACCCTGCATGTACCACTAGAACAAAACTTCCAGCAACAGTGCATGCACTGCGCACACACCTACATAGGAATGGACATGAGCAAGCACTCGAAGAACAATGAAACTTTCTCCCTGAAAAATACTGTAAAGGGAGGGGTCTGTCGTTAAAGTCCCCATTTCCCCAGCTCTTCGGGCAGAAATGATGACAACCAAGAAGGCAGTTTTCATGGACAGATGAAGAAGGGAGCAGGTAGCGATGGGCTCAGAGGGGGTTTCATGAGACAATTAAGGACCAAATTTGTAATTTTATAATCCCATATGAAGTGGGCCTTCTAATCTGTGAAAAAAGGTCATCAACCCTTGATGAATGTTGTAGGATGAGCAAACACAGAGAATCCCTCAACAGAAGAATTAAAAGCCATTATAGATGCCAAGTGAATCTTGACAGAACTCAAGGAGAGACCTAAACCTATTCAAGTCCCACAGGTAGTCAAGACAGCAGAGACAGAAGAATGTATAAGTGAAAGCTGTTGCTGGATATACCAGTGTGGTGAAATCTTTTCCATTTCTGAAGGGAAGCACTTTGCAAAGATATCTTCCTAGTGTACTTCTGCAGAACAGAAAGTCTCTATTCCTGAGAACCAGCAAGTAACCAAGCTCTGAGACAAAATTCCTAGGTTGGGATGAAGAGTCCAAGGGAGTCCTGAGAAAGCATATACAGAATGGACAGAAGACTCAGCACCAGATAAGAAGCAAGGTGAATCAGGTTAGGGTACCAGACTTGTCTCAGCCATGTTGGAACAACTAAAATGGTCCTGCCGTTGTCTTGTTTGGTCTTGCTCAAAAACAGTGTTGGAAGATATGCATGAAGGATGCTCTTTGTCCAAGGCAAGAGGAAGGCATCCCCTAGGGACTGAGGACCCTGTCCTCCTCTGGAACAGAAGTTTATACGGTTCTTGTTAGTGGTAGTAGCTAAGAGGTCCATTTCTGAGAACCCCAAAAACAGAAAAATGTGTTTTAGAACCAACACATCCAGCTCCCACTTGTAATCTTGGGAGAATTGCCTGCTAAAATCATTGGCTATAGTGTGTTATACGCCTGGGAGATAAGAAGTTGAGATGAGGATGTGATGGGCTCTACACCAGTTCCACAGCTTTACATTTTGCCTCCTCTTGAGAACTGATTTAGAACATACAGGCCATGTTGTCTATCATGATCTTGACAGACATGTGCCTGATTAACAGAAGGAAGTGGATACAAGCGTTCCTGGCAGCTCTTAAATTTGAGGAGGTTGATGTACAAAAAACTCCGGAGCCATCCATTTGCCCTGAATGATATGTCCCTCCCATTCACTGGAGACACACGAGACATCGTGATGACGGTAGACGGAGGTTGAGTAACAGGAACTACTTTCACCCATTGAGTGATTCCAGTACTCAGTGAGGGACAGACACTAGCTTGCCTAGACTGTGCCTGTTTGGAATATTGACTGTTCTGAGCTGTCCTTGGAAGTAGCAAAGACGTAAACTGGCATGCTGTGTCTCAGAGATACCCAGCAACTGGAGATAATTTCTTGCTGACATCTGGGGGCTTATCTGAGTCTTGGAGACAAGGTTTGTTAAAGTCATAAACCTGTACACAAGAAGGTATGCCCTGGCTATTACGGCATCCAGAGAAGCCCTTGTGAAATCTATTTGTTGTATTGGGATCAAAGTGGACTTTTTGATATTGAGTTGAAATTCTAGCCTGCAGAACAGGGACATTGCTATCTGTACTGCACAGAAAATTTCATCGTATGGCCAATTGTCAAGTTAGGGGAAGACAATTATTCCCAGTCAATGTGAGGATCTTTGAAAATACTCTTGAGGCAGAGGAGAGATAGGAGAGAACCACCTGATATTGAAAATGATCCTGTCCTAGTGTAAAATGGAGGAATGTCTTGTGACAGTATGCATAGTGACATGAAAATAGGCATCCTGAAGGTTGAGGACCATGGACTAATCCCCAGAAACTAATGATGGAATTACAACTGCATGAGTCGCCATCCTGAATTTCTGTGATTTCAACTAAGGCATTCAGGAATCTGAGATATAATATTCATCTCCAATCCCCATTCTTTTTTTGAACCAGAAAATAAGTGGAATAGAAACCCTTCCCCTTCTGCTGGACTGGAACTGGTCCTATGACCCCTATGCATAGAAGACAGATGAATTCCTATCTCAGCAACAGTTCATGTGATAGGTCCCTGAAAAGGGACAGGGAAGAGATGTGGGTTGAGGAGATAGAGATAAAATGGAGTAACCCAATTTACAGCCTTCAAAACCCAAATGTTGGAAGTAATCTCTTCCCAGGCAGCTCAAAAATGGGAAAGCCAGTCTCTGAAGGGTGGGAGATATGGTATGTAGGGTGGTGCAACTGCAGAATCTCAAAGCAAGGATATTCCGGGCCCCCAACCAGACCATCAAAATTGATGCTTGGTTGAGGATGACAGTTGGGTAGTTAGTAGCAATTGCAGTGGGGTGGGGGTATCTCTTCTTTTAATACCTTTGTCTCTTTTTTCTAAGGGGTCAATGTGGATATATCATAGTTAAAAAACTGGACCAGCTGAGATTTCTGCATGGTTTGATATCTGCTGCTATTTTCTTCTATTTGCAGGTATCTGAGAGACCTGAGTGTGGCCCCTGACTCTTTTAAAGGTATGTAAGGATTCATCCATGGACTCTGAAAAGAGTTTGAATCCACCATAAGTTTTTCCACAATATATTGACTTCCCTAGGAAAACCGAAGAACTGCTGCCAAGCTGCTCAACACATGATGTCAGTGGTGGAGATGGATCGAGCCATAATATTATCTGCGCCTAGAGAGGCTTGGAATGAGGTCCTCACTAAGACCTGACCTTCAGCTATGATGGCTCCAAATGGATTTCAGTATTCCTCAGGGAGATGTTTGATAAAAGCTATTGAATTTACCATAATTGGAGGGGTTGTATTTTGCCATCAGAGCTTGATAATTTATGATCCTGAATTGCAGGGTTGCTGTAACTGTATAGATCAATACACTTTCAGTCTTTATTGTAAGATATAGACTTCACATGATGCCACGTTCGTTGACCATCTCCACAACTAAAGAATTTGGCAGTGGGTAGGAACACAAAAACTCAGAATTTTTAACACATAGATGGTGCTGTGGCAGGGAGTTTACCAGATGGTTTTAGCAGGTTCCAAAAGAGCGTCACTCTCAGTTACTTTGGTATAAATATAGCATTAAAAACAATAAAGAGAATGGAATCATTAGCATAACAGAGAAAAATCTGGTCCTTAAGGAGTGGAAAGTGGCAATTAGTGAGTCCAGAAAAAGGCACAAGCTTATATCCTGCTCAATCAATGTACTATGTACCCTGCCGGTCTGCACCAGGCCAGAGAATGGTCTTTTGTGAGATGAGAAAAACAGGTTCTCATCTAAGTATTCAAGAGTGTGTGTGTGAAATCAAAGAGTTCCTGTAAACATTCTAAACCAGTCCCCAGAGAGTCTGCTACATGTGTTCCATTTAATCTGATTTAATAGCTTATATGGTTCCATTTTGTTATTTTAACCTAATTTTTTAACTCAGTGCAACATTTTCGTCATTTATAAAAATTACCTTTTAAGACTTCTCAAAATTCCAGAACAGTATATTCAAACATCATCTATGGATTCCTGGACTGTATTTTACCTTATAACAGATTGCTGCCTTCATCTGAATTATAACGTCGCATATATATATATACACACACAGAATGCCAGAGTAAATTTATGCTGGCACAGTAACCAACCACAAAATACTGTGTTTCTTATTATGCTTTACAGTAGTATGTGTCTCTAATCGAGCAGCAGAGAAAATGGCTTTGACACCACATTTACTCTCATAGACGCTCCCCTTAATTGTGTCAAAACAATTAAAAGAAATATGTATGTTGGTGTTAAAGCAAATAGAACAGCTAGTAGGTCGCTATGGAGGAAACGTCTACTCTGTAATAAATCAAGAGGGGTTTCAGAGATCATAAACCACAGAAGAGAACAGAGAGTGGTTTGTGAGGCAGTCAGGAACACATGCACACACGCACACGCACACGCACACACACACACACAACTCTCCTGCCCTCCACCGAACTTTTTTCTGGCACATGGTTATCAAAGCTGTACTGGATCATGGTAGAGTCCTAGTTTGGGATGAATTTTCATTCTGCACATTGGTCCTAATTGGTATGATTATAGGACAAATTGAAAGAACCTTAGTTAAATAACAAGTGTGTATGCATACACAACCCATAACCCCATATTCAGTTCTCTTTTTTAGGAAAGGTGAACTCTGAACATTGTTAGGGATGTGCAAGCTTCTTTTGCTTTCAATTTCACTACACAGCTGTTGATCTTCATCTGATTTCTTATTAGTAAATGGAGACTTCAGAACAGTTATAAACTCCCTAGATCAGATGCAATCCCCACAGTGTTCAACCACTGTTACTTTAAATAATACTCTCTAATCTACTATGATGATTGAAGAATAGGGCCCAACGTAAAAAAACCTAATCTGTCATATTATCAACTGGAAAGTATGTAGAAATACACAAACTATAAACCACTAGTCCCTGTCCCTTCTCCTTCCCCACACCCCCACATAAATTATCTTAAAGTATTTCTCACTGTGAGCTTGATGTGCACATTTAAAAAGTTACTGGGCTATACACAACACAAATACAGCTATCCAAACTTTGTACTGTAAACTTTCTCACAAAAACATATGACAACATGCACATTCTGTGACGGAGAGCACATCATTCTTTTAGATTGTGCATTATATATTACAGAATCTATAGTTCAATTTTATCGGATTGTTTGTTTGGCCTTGAATAGTAATTCTGAATGTACTCTTTCAAAGGACCTTTTAGGGAAAAGGTTACATAAGATAAAGAACTATTCACATTTAGTATTATGATGTCAACAGCAGGACAATAAATCTGGTGTAGCATGCGGTTATACTATAAGAGCTTTTTCAGAAGCCAGAATCTAGTTTTCAGATGAAATTGTGAACATATGAAACCATGCATGCCCATTATCTTGTTAAAGTCTTTACATTCTACAATGGTCTACTGAGTTCATTCCTAGCTTTTCTATTCAGCCACTTGTGTGTTTTATTAGAATACTATTACGAGTGCCAAGATCGTAATTACAGAGGTTGGTTGATTTTTCAGTCCTCTTCTCAGTATGAAGAAAATTCTCATCCTCCTCTCGATCTATCAGAACATTTTCTTCTTAAAATACCATTACAGAGGTGAAGTTTCCATTCTTTCAACACCCTCAGCCTATGCATCTTCTTTATTGTCTTGCTATTTCCTAGTCCAATGTTCTAAGTACTCAGCATTATGACTATCTCCTTACATTATATTGTTTTTATTCCCACTGTGCCTAGGAGCACTAGTCATGGACCTGGACCTCATTGTGCTAGACCCTGACCAAAGTTCTTACTTCAAAGAATTTAAAATTACATATAACACAAGAAACAACAGATGGATACCAGAAGGGGAGCACAAAAAAGCAGAGTTTTGACGAGATTTAAATGTGGATTAGGAGGTTGCTTTGCACATATTTATAGAGAGTACCTCTCAATTGTGAGGGGCAACATGGGAGAATGCACAAAGTTGAAAACTTAACATGTGGGTGATAGAAGCTGGCATTATGGGCCAATCGGAGGTGAGACTCGATTGCTCCATAGCAGTAAGGATAAGATTATGTCATGGAGGTCACGGATTCCTTGACTTTCAGAGCACCATGACATTTTCCACTTCAGCCCCGGAGCGACGGGCTGGAACTGCCAACCGGCAGCTGCCAAGCTGCCGCAGGAGGTGGGGGACCCCCTGCAGCTTTGAGCCACTGCGGCCAGCGAGTACTGGACCCCCTCTCCCTTCCGCAGGACGGCTCGTGCTCTGATCCTCCCAACCCCCACCCCAGGCTTCAGTTCTCCCCTGGTCAGCCCCATTTTGTCACAGTTACTTTTCATAAAAGTCAGGGACGGGTCATGGGCTTCCATAAATTTTTGTTTATTGCCCATGACCTGTCCCTGACTGTTATGAAAAATAACGACTTAAATTGCAGCAAGGACTTCCGGTCCTGACTGCATGCCAGCCCTGCTCCCAGCCGTAGCCCCCACCTCTCAGCCCTGACCACGGCTCCGCTCCTGGCCCTGGCTCCCAACCATGGTTCCCGCAGGGGGCTGCAGACTGGGGAAAGAAACACGACCAAAAAAGATGGGGACCACTGTCCAAGGTTAAGGATTTTCTGACCTGTGCTCAAATCTACAGCTCTGGCGTCCACACTACAGTGCACAGATCTGAGTTAAAATAAGCATAAGCATTTCTTCCTCCATTGTTAACACTCTAGCCCTATGAATGTAGTGCTCTGTGGGAAGACTCTATTGCCCACCCTCTTCCCTAACTGTGATGGTGCTACTGATGGGACTCGGATGTCCACCAATAACTACATATTTTCTAACTGCATAATTAGATCCTTTGGTGGCTGTCTCAGTAGCATGACTTCAGTCTGAGAAGGCTTTATGCTGAACTACCATCTAATCTGAGAATTGGTGTCTCTACCTCTAGGCTGAGTCACAGTGGCAGGAAAACACCCATGTGCACCTGTTCTCAGGATAATTAGGACATCAGTCTCCTGGGCTGTCAAATTATTAAAATGAAACTTTGCAATTCTGAATTTTTAAAATGGGGTGTTCAGTTAAGATGTTTATGCTTTATTTATTTATCATCTGTGTGTTTTGAAGTTTGACATAAAATTTAGGTTTCAGAGGAAAAACACACACACACACACACACACAGGCTGCTGCCAGCTATGGAGCAGTGAAGTGCCTTCCCAGGGCTGAGGGTGCAGTGTGCTCCAGCACCTCCTCCCAGGGATACCTTATCCCTGCTCCCACCGCACCCCAGGAGACAGAGATAAGTGATCCCTGGGAGGCTGCGGGGAAGTTTTGGGGCTGGCTTCCACTTACCATGCTCACAATGCACATTGCCCAAGTGCCCCTGCAAACACAGCCCTAGGGAGGGCAGGGTGGGCGCAGGAGCAAGGGCCAGAGAACAGAGTGAAAATCAAGCACTGCCCTATAGGGATGGGGAGCAGCAGGGCTCCCAGCTCAGCACAGTGGCGGTAGGGATGACTCCCCACATCCAGTGGTTGGGAGCTACCTCCTGCCTGTCAGCTTCGCTCCCTCCTACAGGCAAGCTCCATGCAGCAGTGAGGAGGAGCCGGAGGGGAAGGGAGAGCATTTTCAGCCAGGCAGTAATGGCACTTCTGACCACTACACTGGCTGCCTGCAGTGCTGCTGCTGACACCAAGAACTCTGAAATACAACTGCAGGACTTCTGGGACCCAAGTCAAGCCGGGACCATGTGCACACAGGAAAGCAACAGGACTTGGACCCGAGATCCCAGTTTAACACAGGCTCAGATCCTCCAGCCTTCCAGGGTCCTGGGACTCTAGGTCCGAGCCCTAGGTTAGCATAAGCGGCGTGTGTAGACAAGGAAGGTTAGGCTTAAGTCCAGGCTCAAGCTCATGCTTACATTGCTGTGTAGACATACCCTCAGAGCCCAGGTCAACTGACTCAGGTTCACAGGGTTGATGCTACAGGACTACAAATAACAGCGTAAATATTCTCACTCGGGCTGGAGCCTGGGCTCCGAGACTCAGGGAGAGAGGTGGGTCTCAGAGCCCAGGCTCCAGCCTGAGGAGGAATGTCTATGCTGCAGATTTTAGCCCTGTAGCATAAACCCGAGTCAGCTGACCTGGGCTCTCAGACTTGGTTCCATGTTATGGGGTTTTTTTTCAGCGTAGACATAATTTAGTGGTTATTGTCCAGTTAGCCTTGCAGGACATCAGCCTGACCACCCTGGGCAGATTGCTTTGTTTGTTTTTTTAAATCCCCAGTGAACGGACAGCAATTAGAGTCTTATTTTGTTTCTGGCATGATTCTCCTACAGCTCTGACTCTCCTTAAAAAAGGCAGGAACCTTAGATTTCCTGCAGCAACATTGGGATATGGCTCTCCCTCCTAAGTACAGAGGAAACATTCATTTCAGCTAACATGGTTATCTCAGTGGTGAAATATTTGGAAGCAATGGCACTGTCTCAAATAAAGAGAGACCACATCTGACGAGCAGTAGTCAGATTCGCAACAGCAAGATTAGTCATCTTTTGTGTTACAGAGAAAGCATCTCAATTACAGATTATTATGCTGGCTCATAAGAAGCTGATGAGCCATGCTTACAGGAAACAAGGTAAATTGTTGATATAGCTTGTAACTGATCAAGAACATATGTATAAACTGGCCAGGCCTGAATAATAAAAGTTTTAAAACTCTTCAGTTGCTTATAACTTTGCCAATCTTTAATCATTTGGGCTGAAATTTTCCATACTGGGTGTGTCTCTCAGGCTAATAAATATATATTTTTAAATTCCAGATAAAACCATTAAACCATTTTCAAGTATGACATTAGGGCAAAAATGTTGCTTTAATCATGTTAAAAAAAGCTGTGGTATTGTCCACCCTTCGGAAGAGAGACCTGAAATTTGGAAGGGGATCATTCTGATGTCAGGAATGTGGCTTTCGCTATGCCAAAATCCCAAATTTGGGCAAGCTACAAGTCTGTTAATTATCTCAGATCACACATACTCAGAGACTTGTCAGAGTACTGCATATAAATTTACTGTGCTCTCAGTGCCCCATCTGTGGGGCCCAACATTATGGAAGCGAAGAAAAACAGCCTTGATTTTAATCCAGAGGGACATAAAAATGGACTCCCTACATGGCTGTGTGTAGGGAGTGGAATGAGACAAGGATTATGGGGAAAATGAGAGTCGGGGAGGCAGGCAGAGCTGAAATTTGTTGAGAAGCCCTGAAGGGGGTATGTATGCAGGAAGAGACTGGGTAGAAAAAAATAGTATGTCATCATATAAATAAAGACTTTACCATAATTCAGATGTACAAGGGGACAAATTAAAGTTGCACAGGCAACCTTAAGTCTGAATTTTCTAACTTTTGAGTGCTTGATTTTGCAACCTTAACACTCTTTTTCATATATTTTTTGTGTAACATTATATAGACACATTAGAAGAGGACTGGCTTTTTAATTAGCCAATTTAAGCAATACATAACTATCTCCCCACCCACCTAATTCTAGTGCTTTTATGAATCCAAATTGTTTTCTGTGAACTTGGCCATATAACTATGCCTTTGATAATGTGATTTTTCTTCTCCCCTCTTTTCCCCTTGCTCTTCCTCATTTCAGTCAATAACTCAGGAAAACTACCTTCTCCCTTGAATATCTCCCTATTCCTATAAATGTTACTAACCTTGCTCCCAATAGTATCAAGCAGACCTTTGCCATTCCTCATTCCTTTATCTGCCACTCTCTAGCACTGGACCCAAGCAGCATTTACAGTCCTAAGCCAGAGATGTGAGGGTGTGTGTAAGCAGTCCTGAGAATATAACTCTGATACTTCAAGAGACCTTTTGGGATAAAACTGGAAAAATAGATGACACATAGAAGAGTTCCAGAGGGTAGCTGTGTTAGTCTGTATACAGCAAAAACAACGAGAGTTCTGTAGCACTTTAAAAACTAACAAATTTAATTTCAGCAGCATAAGCTTTCGTGAGCTTCAGCTCACTTCCTCAGATGCAGCTGGTAGAAGTGATACAACAAATAGGAAACATATATAGAAGGCAACATATGCAGATCTAAGAGCATAGATAACAATGGGGTAGGTGGATAAAAGCCAGGTACTTGAGGCATAATGACAACCATTGAGTAGGAGGTGAGAATGGATGACAGAGCAAATTACTTCTTGTAATGAGATAGCCATTCCAAATCCCTGTTTAAACCCAGTTTGAATGTATCAAGTTTGCAGATAATTTCTAACCCAGCAGTTTCTCTTTCAAGTCTATTTTTGAAGGTTTTTTGGAGAAGTAAAGCAACTTTCAGGTCAGCGACAGGATGCCCTGGGAGATTGAAGTGTTCTCCGACTGGTTTATGGATGATGTTATTTTTTATGTCTGATTTGTGTCCATTTATCCTTTTGCGTAGTGATAGTCCAGTTTGGCCAATGTACATGGCAGAGGGGCATTGCTGGCACATGATGGCATATATAACATTAGTGGATGTGCAGGTGAATGAGCCCCTTATGGTGTGGCTGATGTGGTTAGGACCAGTGATGCTGTCACTAGAGTCCATGTGTGAGCAGAGCTGGCAATGGGGTTTGTCGCAGGGATAGGTTCCTGGATTGGACTTTTTGTAGGGTGTATGGTTGCTGGTGAGTATTTGCTTCAGGTTGGGGGGCTGTCTGTAAGCTAAGATGGGTCTGCCGCCCACTGCATGAGCGAGAGACGGATCATCTGCTAGGATAGATTGTAGATCTTTAATGATGTGTTGGAGAGATTTTAGCTGGGGACCAAAGGAACCATAACTGATTTAATGAGCCATTCGCAGTTTCACTGTAACGCCCGTGTGTACGTAAACATGCATGGCTTAATCTTTGAGACACATAAAACACTTTTGTTTGACTAGGTTTTCCCCCTAATATTTAAGCTCCGCCTATATATAATTAGTCTAAGCCAAGCAATGAGCCTGAAAACTAGATCTCTCATTCTGCACAGGCTGCATCTACACTAGGAAAAATAGTACCCTGTGAACACCCAATGTGATCCCCTGGGAGCAGCTGACTGATTTTTCACTATCAAAACATGCCAGTGTCAACAGGAGGTTTATGTCAACCCCATTTAGCAAGGTAATCTCTCAGTAGATGTCACCCTGGTTCAATAGGGAACACAGTGGACTCAGTCTTAAGTCCAAACAAATTAAAGTAATTTCTCACTATCTTTGCTACAGGTCCAAGAAACAAGATCTCACATACTCCTTTTACAACCTAGCTCTTAATGAACTGCAGCAGCTGTTGATCTCTTCCTGCAGTACTATCAGCTTGCAAACTGCCCTCTGGGTGCCTTAGAGCTTCCCTCTTTTCCCAGGGAATTGTTAACTCTTCTCTCTCACTGCTGGGTACTCAGTAAACACATTTAATCACAGATCTCTAGGGCAGATAGGATTCTCATATTCTTACCACAGAGTAGCATAAATGCCAAGCTCTGCCTCCTTACAGCTTCCACTGGTACTACCATCAGTGGGTCTACACCAGTGGTGAATTATGAGTTCAATTTTCCTAGCTTAGACAAGTCCCACAGCACACACATTCAAGTCTCCAATAGCAAATGCTCTCAAAATTCACAATTGCCACACAGAATGAGGCAAGATAAATTACCAGCTGTGATGGGCTGCCTTTACATACAATTTGTCAAATTTTGTTTTTTATTAGCACAGCAATGAGACACAAATACCATAACATCTAGACAATTTTGGTAAAATTACTCTATTTTTACACTTAATATCTCTTACACTTTTCACCTGACACTTTCATTTACAAACACTTTACAAACATTAATTTCACTTTTTCATACTTCTGTGGTATACAAATGTGACTTCAAATTTTTTTTTTAAGTTGCATTTTTTTATCCTAGAAATATCAGACATCTCAAATTAGGATTTTCCTGGTTTTTGTGGAGATTGTTCTAACTGGGTCTCAGAGCATGTTTCTTATTAACTCTCACACCTTAACAGACTTTAACAAAAAGATATCCTTTCTTCAAAGTATTACTGATTGGTCTTAAACACTCTCTCCACCGGAATGAAAATAGAAAAAACTAGAGGAAAGCATAACAAGAGGCAAGAGTATTCACCAGCCACCAGATAAGGAGATGCAGCCAGTAGAAACTAGTTCCAAAAGGGCTATTTTAGGGCTGCAAGTGTTTGCCTCAGCCAAATTGAAAGTGCCAGTCCCCAGAAAAACATGTATGAGACAGCAGCCCCGAAACTAAGGAGGATCAGTAAAGATTAGGCAACCACAAATGAAGGTGTCCTTGAGGAATAGGCTGCAAGTTAAGTATGTGGATATATCTTTGCAGGCCCAGGACTGAAGGTGATAACAATTAAGGTTTCCAAGCTTGTTCCTCCCTCAATTCAGTTCCACAGCACTGCACTTACAAATGCAATTCTGAATGTGGCCAAAAAGTGCCACATCCCCTTTCCTTCCTCTCTTTTCCCAGCTACTCCAGCTGCAATTCTCTACTTATTCAGGTTCTTATGGCACCTGCCAACATAGTCTCTTATTATCTCCCAAACAATTAAAAAACAATCCCCAAACTTGCCTCCCTATAGATCTATCATCATCTTCTTTGCAATTATCTTTTTCCTATCCTTGTTCTGTTTAGATTACTAGTTGTTTAAGACAGGGACATGTCTTATTCAGTGTCTGTGAGACAACTCATAGATGCATACATGATGGATGTTAAAGCCAGAAAGGACTATTTTGGTCATCTAGTCCAGTGGTCTTCAACGTGGAGCCCACAGACTATGTCTAAGATTTCCAAACGGGTCCACACTTCCATTAGAAATTTTTATGGATCCTCAAATGAAAAAAGATTGAAAACCACTGATCTAGTCTGATCTCTTGCATAACACAGACTATAGAATTTTACTCAGTGATTCCTGCATCTGTCCAATAACTTGTGATTGGAAATAAAACAATTTTTTAGAAAGACAGCCCATGTCAATTTAAAGACCCTAAGTGATGGAGAATTTACCACATCCATTTGTATCCTGTTCCAATGGCTGATTACACTCACTGTAAAAAATCTGCAATTTATTTCCTGTTTGAACTTTCCTGACTTCAATTTCCAGTCAAAGGATCTTGTTATGCCTTTGCCTGCTAGACCAAAGAGCCCTTGTGTCAGATATGTAGGCACTTACAGATTGCAATTGAATAGCTTCTTACCCTTCTTTTGGATAAACTAAACAGATTAAGCTTCTTTAATCCCTTATTATAAGGCATGTTTTTCAGATGACATATCATTCCTGTAGCTCTTCTCTGAAACCTCTCCAATTTTACAGTTTAAAACGTGGAGACCTGAACTGGACAGAGTATTCCAGTAGTTCTCACCAATGTACACAGAATATCACTTTCTTACTCCTGCTAGATATTGCTCTGATAATAAATCTGAGTATTAGGTTTGCCCTTTTTTCCACAGGATTATATGGCATCTTATCTATAAAGATTTATAAATTCTTTTCAGAGCCACTGCCTTCCATCTAGGGTGGCCTACATTCTTTGTTTCTTTGCATTTGGCTCCATGAAAACACATTCTTTGACCCTTCCCAGCTTCAAATGACCACATTTTTGAATGTTGATTGATAATTAGTGTCCATAATACAAGGCTTCCACCTTATCTCAAAATACTCCTTGCTGGGCTGCTGGCTTTCAGATGGCAATGACATCTTAATGGATATGTCAATATAAACTATGATTTCTCCAAATATCTTATTTTCTTAAATATCTTGAAGAATTAAACTATGGATGGCTGAAAACTGTATCCATACTAACCAATTTTAACAGCTATGCTATTCTTTTTGACGCTTTATGCACTGCCTGCATAGGTTTTCAAACAGGTCCTCTATACAGATCTCTCTGTAATTCCATTTAAATTATGGTCACATCCATTTTTTCAAATATATTAAATCACTCTTCCACTGACAGGCTGGATCAGAGCTCGTGCAAAAAAACCTCCTCATGTAAACTGAAAGCCCTGAACTTATTATTTTGGCCAATACTGTGAAAAGGCCAAGAAAACGTATTCTTAGGGCAATTTGGCTTTTTTTTCTTAACAGACTTTGATTTTCAATCATATTCATGGGGGAGGAAAGTTAAAACTTAAAGTTTCAGTATGGATTTTTATTAGATTAATTTCACCTACATACTTTCAGGGCTCAGGAGTAGAGGGATATGTAACTATAGAACTTTAGATCTTTGCCTTTCATTTGATAACTCTTTCTTTCTCTGAAAAACTATCTGTAAAGACGAGAGCGAAGAGGACAAGAAGCACAATGTTCATATTTTCTCTCCTGGCCACCCTGGCTTCTTTTGACCATAGAATCATAGAATATTAGAGTTGGAAGGGACCTCAGGAGGTCATCTAGTCCAACCCCCTGCTCAAAGCAGGACTAACTTCAGCTATATCATCCCAACCAGGGCTTTGTCAAGCCTCAGCTTAAAAACCTCTAAGGATGGAGATTCCACCACCTCCCTAGGTAACCCATTCCAGTGCTTCACCACCCTCCTAGTAAAAAACTTTTTCCTAATGTCCAACCTAGACCTCACGCCCTGCAACTTGAGACTGTTGCTCCTTGTTCTGTCATCTGCCACCACCGAGAACAGCCTAGCCCCATCCTCCCTGGAACCCCCTTTCAGGTATTTAAAAGCCGCTATCAAATCCCCCTCACTCTTCTCTTTTGCAGACTAAACAAGCCCAGTTCCCTCAGCCTCTCCTCATAAGTCCTGTGCTCCAGCCCCCTAATCATTTTGGTTGCCCTCCGCTGCACTCTCTCCAACTTGTCCACATCCTTTTTGTAGTGGGGGGCCCAAAACTGGACACAATATTCTAAATGCGGCCTCACCAATGCCGAATAGAAGGGAATAATCACTTCCCGTGACCTGCTGGCAATGCCCCTCCTAATGCAGCCCAATATGCCATTAGCCTTCTTGACAACCAGGGCACACTGCTGACTCATATCCAGCTTTTTATCCACCGTTACCCCCATGAAGGACCCAACTCTACAATCAACCTATGCATAGATTTCCTATTGAAGCTAACTGTGGTTTGTTAGCATGGACTGACCCTGGGGATAGGGGCTGTTATCAGACAGTGAATTCATAGTATTCAGCCACCATCTGAAAGAGCAACTTGACTTTTAATGACTTCAAGAAAAAGCTTGCGCTTGCTGCTGTTGAGAACTACACAACCACACACTCTTGAGATGGGCAGCTAGTGCCCTTTTCTTCCATTATGGTTAAAAATCAGTAGCATATGTGAAGACATTAGTTTTGGACATTCAGAGCTTCTTTTTTTGTTGCTCAAAACATTGATTGAAGCTACAGGAATTTGCTGTTTGACAAAAAGCCACTCAGAATAACACATCTCAACCAGATGGCTTAGCCTCAACCATCATCAAACAAATGAATGCAAGACCAGTTATCTCATCCTACTGTATTTTCAGATCTCCTCCTAAACACACAAAGTTGAAAGTGACTGAGTGATGAAAATGAACTAAAATGACCTAATAGTCTTCTTTGTAATAGGTAATGAACTTTAATCTTCAAATGCAAAGCAGACAGAGCTAGGTCATTAGGTTTCATGAAGATTTTTGTAGAACTGTTGAAACGGATATTAGAAAAGTACTGATCCATGAAACTGCAATAAATTTACTAATTAATATTGACATTTCTATTTTGGTAAACGAGCACAGTCTTCTGGCAGCAGAAGAAAAACCATTTGTTAGATGCAAGATTCAAGAATTCCCACAACTACCTGAGTGACATTTTTGTTAAACATGCACTCAGACAACTGCTCAAAAAGCATGTGAGCAAGTAATTGTATATGCAAATATGGAACACGTTTTCTGGAATATGGCTGACTAGGTTTCAGGACAAAAGGTAAAACTGCATGTTCTCCTCCTCCACAACAGCAATGCCTGTATCCTATGATGAAAAATTTTCACACAAAAGTTGTGTCTTAGTTTTTAATAAGCATTTATTTTCTAGTTGCTCTTATTGTTCTTCAGAGTTTATATTGTACAGATTATTTTACTACTTTTTAAAGAAAGAAATTTTACTTTGATTGCTCTAATGTTTAGCCCCTTCTTAGTTTAAGAATTTGTATTTGACTTTTAATTCAAATTGCTAAGCAATATCCAGGTTGCTGACAATTTTAATTATTTTTGTTACTCTTACACATTAGGGAGGTGCCACTGAAATCAATGGTAGTAAAGCTAAACATGTGCATTCTGAGTGCAGGGTCAGGATTTAATTTAAAATGGATAATATAAAGAAATCAGAGTATAGGATACTGAGAAGTACTCATCAACCTACCATAACATATTGCTTTGAAACCTTACTGCTACTGAAGGATTTGGCTAAGATTTACAAACATGACCACTATAAATCCATAAGAGGGCATGAAGAGAACTATGTGGGTTTCTAGAACTAGTTGGAAAATACCATTTTCTGTGAAAATTTTTAAAAGAAAAATTTTTTTATTTAAAAAAGTTATGTAAGTTTTACAGTTTATGACAAATCAAGAAAAAATTTTCAATTTTTGAAAACTAAAAACAACCCAAAAATTGTTTTTTGTGAAAAAAGTTAATTTAAAAAAAAAAAAAAAGATTTCAGTAGTTTTAGATTTTTTACAGAAATCTGAACACTGGAAAATTTTGAAAGAAAACATATTTCTGAGAAAAACAATTTTAGAAAGAGGATAATTTTTAGAAAAAAAAGTCAACTGAAAATTTTCAACCTGTTCTATGTATTTCTTTGAGGATACCTGAATTACTGTAATGTTCAGTATAAAATCTAGAGTATAAAGTTCACATTGTTTTTTCTTGCTTCAAGCCTAAAACAAGGTATCAGTAAAAGATTATAACCAAACTGTTCCATTGACTTTAAAAAACACTTCAGCCCTGACCAAAATTGGAAAAATAACATATCAGTAGTAGTATTTTTTTCCCTTCCAAGAATATTCTATCTGCATACAAAAGATAAGGAAGCTACTTAAGCAAATTCATTTGAAGTTAAAAGAAAGGGCTTTTCTGATCTTTAAACATAACAAGATTTATTACATATCACAATTTAGATAGATTACAGAATCACCTAATTGCAATGTTGTGTCTTTGGAATATAAGTATCCTGATGTTTTTCTTGTCACTGAAGTATTTTAAATACTTCTTGATTCAAATGAGTTATACATTTTTGTAAAACACATATAAGATACAGATAATGGGCCTGATTCTCATTACATTGGGGTCCTTCACAAAACTCTGACAATGTAAAGGCTGATTCAATAGGTGTACATGTAGTGTATGCCCAGTTTAGGGCCTCTCTACACAGCCAGCATAATATAACTGGCCATTCATGTAAATGAAAATCAGGCTCTGTCTGTGTAATGCCTTTTAATGTTTCTTTGTTTTTGTTTTAATATTACAAAGGGACAGAAGCACCACTACAGTAAAGGTTGAGACTAGCTTATTGTTTATTAATCTATTATAGCTTTTTCTTTGAGTTAATTCACCTTCTTTCTGCAGTGTGCCTGAAATGGGAGTTTTGTGTAAACACATTACTATTGGAACTTTTTTGTGTTATTACAGCCCCAGAAATATATATACAGAAAGCAGAAATATAACATTTCCTTTTTTTAAAAAGGTAAAAATCTGTCAATTATATGCTAGGGAGAACTACAAATTTTATTAAATTTAATTCCAACTCCACAGTTAACAGAAGCTATTTTTTAAAACTTTTATTCTTTGGTGTTTGACATAAAGGTAAAGAAATTATATTTTAATTGAAACTGAAGTGCTAAAAGCTGCTCTAAAGTTACAGCAGTTTCAGAACTCTCATTAACTAGAATAATTATTTCCATCAAATAATATCCCAAGAAACTGAGTTTGTTTCTTCCAATGATAAAATATTTCATAAACATAAAAGAATGCTTCCAAGACCCGGTAAGTCAGACAAATGAGAAGATTTTTACTCATAAAGTTAACTAAACAATTTCAAAAACGATATGACATCACTCAGATTCTTTTAAAAGATTTATGTAAAGCTGTTTTGCAGTATCCCATGAGGGTAAGTTCCCTTTCTAAAAATCAGTTTACTATAGTTAAATAAGCAAACCAATCAAATATTAACTGGGAACATCCCACCCAGGAAATTCTAAAAAGCATATTAAGGGAGGATGTGGACTCTTACAAATATTTATATTTTCAATAAACCCATTTACGAACCCACAATAAGCCTGGAGTTTTGTGTTGTTATTAATGAAGGTGTCATCATCCCAGACACAGGTAGAGATTTTATGGCAAATAAAAGTTCTAAGCAAATTATCAAGGTAAGACCATATAAAATACTGTAGCTGTGCCAAAATCTTAGTGATATGTCTGTGTAAAGTATTTCTTATCTAATAAAACAGAGGACTGGAAACCGAGGCCTGGATCCACAAAGGGATGTAGGCATTGCAACACCAAGCACAGTGCCTAACTTTTTATTGCCTAGAAAAATCACACAAACAACACTGTGATCCATAAAGCCTGAGTTAGGTGCGTAGGCTCCCATAATAAATGGGGGAAGAGAGCTCCTTAGACTGAGATCCACAAAAGCCAACACACACGGGGAGGAACCGCCTAAACTAGCCAGTGAGAGATGCTAACGATGATAACACCTATATCTGCTTGGTGATCCACAAATGGGAAACCATTTTCTGGAGTTAGGCAATTTGAGAGCCTAAGCAGTTTCTTGCCGAGTTAGGTGCCTGCCTCACTCCACACAAAATGGCAAGAGGTGATGGAGTAGGTGGGAGAAAGAAAGTATCACTAACCCCATTTTACAGATGGGGAACATTGGAAGGAGGAGAGAGAATATATGAGAATGACTCTATAATCCAGTGGTTAGGGCACCCATGTAGGAGGTCAAAGCCCCAGAATCCAGTCCCCCTCCTCCAAACACTCTAATTATTTATCCATACTGGAACAGCTTCAACAGGAGAGACTGAGGGAGCCCCACATCAGAATATCATACAGCTCAGTGGTTACAATGCTCTCCTGACAGGTGGGAAAGCTCTCCAATTCTTTATTCCTCTAAGGCATGGGGGGGAGGGGAATTACACCTGGGTCTCCCACACCTCAGGTGAATGCTCTAACTACCAGGGCAAACTAAAGTGGGCAGTGGGGTAGCAGCACCACCATCTCTCCATCCAGATTTTGAATGGATCTCATCTGTTAGGCAGCCTCTGAGCCTACCTACCAGATCAGGCCCCACACATCTTAGGCAGGCAAATGTCTATCTTTCACCGGTTTGAGGATCACTCTGGGACTTAGGCAGGAGACAGGTGTCTGCACACCTAGAGTGAGGCAGTACTGAATGTGCCCAAAGGCAGAAATTTAGGAATTGAGTGAGTTTAGGTGCCTACTAGGCTCAGAAGTTTTGTGAATAATAGTGGAATCTAAATCTCACATTTAGGTGCGCAAGTCCCTTTGTGGATCGGGGCCCAAGACTTCTTAGTTCTGTTATAGGATCTGCTACTTACTCATTCCATGACAACGGTTCCCAAACTGTGGGTCATAACCCCAAATGGGGTCGCACCAGCAGCAGATGGGGTCGCAGCAACCCTTAGTATGTGGAGGGTGCAATTTTGCTCCGCACAGCATGACCTAGCACGTATGATGCATGCAAGGTCAGAATGTGCAAAGAGCAAAATGACATCCTCCATGCCGGCTGGGGTCACGGCAGGAAACTTCATTAAAATGGGGTCGTGGTGACAAAAAGTTTGGGGACCCCTGTTCTATGATCTTGAAGAAGACACTGAACCCAACATTTTCAAACTTGGGTGCCTAATGTTAGACCCCTAAATAAAGCTTTGATCCACCAAAGCAGATATGCCTGTACTGAACTTTAAGCACAAGCTTAAATGTTTTGTTGAATCAGCACCGGATGTCAGTACTACTTTTGTTTTGTTTAAAGAGGTATCAAACTCCCACTGACTTCACTAGCAGCTGTGGGTGCTTTGCTCCTTCTGAAAATCAGGCCACTTATTTAGATTCCTATATTCAGATCTAGGGGACTAACCTTAGGTATCTAGACTTCAAAATTTCAGTAATAACGTCTCTGTGGATAAATTTTTTCACATGTAAAATGGGGATAATACCCACGTTTCAAAAGGGCGTTGCAAGACAAATAATTAATACCTATAAAGTTTTTCAAGGCCCTCTAGGGGAAGGCAAAAAATATAATTATTGATAACCTCATACTCTGACATCAAACATGACTATTTGAAGGAAACACAGAATGACCTCAACGTACATGCCTCATTCTATTAATGTGGTCAACAAGATTTAATTAGAAATGTCCTTAAGTCTCTCTCAGGATCATGCCCTGTAGCAGTACTAACGCAGACACATTTTTACTCTTGAAAGTGTTCTGACAGAGCGGGCTAAGATTACGCAGCCATTCACTGAATT
Source organism: Emydura macquarii macquarii (assembly GCF_026122565.2). NCBI lineage: Eukaryota > Metazoa > Chordata > Testudines > Chelidae > Emydura > Emydura macquarii. Next base: position 20,430,070 of record NW_027131485.1, on the reverse strand, counting down.
TTATCTGGTAAAAATAAAAATAAATCCAAATAAATATTAAAGTTTCATTTTTAATAAAATGATTTGGTTCCCTGGATTTTCATCAGATGAAGCAGAATGTCATTCAGTGACTGAATTAAGTGGAAGGCACTGTGACATGCACCATAAGTGCATGACTGGTATGAAATGTCTCCATGAACAAGGAAAGAAGGAAGAATTGATAAGTGATGCTTACAAGAATAATGTTATAAAATATCAGCCCTCCCAACATGCATGGACATACATAACTTAAATATCCCACACAGATTAGAAGGGATGGTGCCAGATTCTTAATCATACCTATAATTATTAGCACGTTAGACATCCTGACACAGTACATCAAATTAATCTGTCAAAAGAATTTCCATTCCTCACTACTCATGTCTATGTTGGTTGCAGAAAGAAGTAAAAATATTTTAATGCAAGATGTACCTATTCTAAAACATTTCCCCACCCCCAAGTGAACCTACTTCACATTTTGTTTGTGAACAATTAAAAGGTTTCGGTACTCCGTAGATTGGGGTTTAATTTCCAGCTCTGCCATAGACCTTATAATATTATGTGCTATGATGCAGGGAGTAGTTAAACTGTTGGAGAACCTATGAGGCTAAGCAACTCTGCCCTTTCAAAAAGCAAAATTCTTTTTCTAAGCATAGGAGCCTTGGAGATTGCAACTGGAGCCGCTAAACTGCCACAATCACTAAAATAGTTAGGAGCCTACTGCTAGGCTAGCGGGGTTTCCAGCCCTCCCTGAATTATCCTGTGACCTGTCCAGATCCAAACTGGAGGGAGAAGGAAAAAATAGCCAAGGGAAATGCAAAGAAAGCATGTCTTGCCAAAAGTGCATTTACAAAAGGGGAAATATCTATCCTCCTTTATGGAGGCAGAAAAACTGAAAGGGCATGATCAATTCAGCAAACGTGAGCTGGAGAAAAAACACACACACACACACACACCATCTATGCACCTATTTTTCAGGAACAAAATATAAGTATTTCCAGTAAAGTATGGATTATGATTTAGAAAGCCTTGTTCTCTAAATAGGAACCCAAATGAACAGATTCCTATTTCCTTGCTCCTCCCCTCTGCAGAACCAACCACTCCCAGTGTAGGGCGTTTATCACAGGTTAAGAGAGAAAATACGAGGGAAGACTGAAAAAATTGGGTTTGTTTAGTCTGGAGAAGACTGAGGAGGGACATGATAAAAGTTTTCAAGTACATAAAAGGGAGGGAGAAAAATTGTTCTCTTTAACCTCTGAGGATAGGACAAGAAAGAATGTGCTTAAATTGCAGCAAGGATGGTTTAGAGTTGGACATTAGGAAAAACTTCTTGTAAAGGTAGTTAAGCACTGGAATAAACTGCCTGGGGAGGTTGTGGAATCTCCATCATTGGAGGTTTTTAAGAGCAGGTTAGACAAACACCTGTCAGTGATAGTCTAGATCATACTTAGTCCTGACTTGAGTGGAGGCAAAGACTAGATGACCTCTCGAGGTCCTTTCCACTCCTACACGTCTATGATTCTATACCCACGGCTACCCCGATGAGTTATAAAAGCCCTTAACATCTATATTGGAAAGACTTTCTGCTGTTGCTGCCCCAAGACGATGCTTAGATGGGACAAATGATGCATTATGACATATTTGTCATGTCCACAAAGTTATGTAAGAAACTGCCCACTATTTAAGGCTAGAGATGAGACTGCTTTATTGGTGTTCAATAACAGAATCCATCTCAGTGGAGTACCATGAGATATGTATACATATTTTTAGCACATAGCACAATTTAACTACAAAGAAACCAGATGGAGAGCCACTCCTAAACTATGAGGCAGCTTATACAACAGTGGAAAAGCTAGCTATTTTGTATATGAGGAGAATAAACCATTTATATTTGAAAAAAAGTATCTTCTGCTGTCAACATAACTTCTGCTCAGTTTCACTGTCCTCCTGGGGTTCTTCCCACTTAGGCACCGCTGTACTTATTATGCTGACAGTTTTTTGTCATTTGGATAACTTACAAGACAACCACTGCCACAAACACTGCAACAGAAGAGTTCAGAAAATTCTTCATATTTTCAACAAGTAAAGAGAATACAATTTTTGTAGACAGTCTGATCTCAGAAAATTAATATATGCAGTATTAATAGTATTAGTAGTCATTTTTACAGTGTCAGATATATATAAACAGCAATTAGTAGATAGAGTAATCCATTTTCCATTACACAAATTACTTAGAATGTAAGATGGCAAGTTAAATTTTTAGTTCAATAATTTAGATAAAGGGTGCAAAGTATTAGTGTTGAAATGTAAGTAGGATGGCAATTAAAGAAAAAGGTTTTAAGGAAGAATTTGAGGGAAGAAAGGAGTTTGGCAAATGAGTGGGAAACTGTTCCAAACAAATGGCCTGCATGAGAGAAGTGTGAAGCTGAGAGTGAGAGAAGGCAGGATGGATTCAGGGGCTAGAGTGGTAACAGTGAAGTTGCACATGACTAAGACTTCTTTTTGTTCTCTTCTGATCCTTTTCTTCTTTCACACAGGTGATAGAAAATGGCTTTTAAAGAAGCCAAACAAACAAATTGTATATATAAGTAATTACTTCTTACTATTAATAAGAATGCCTAACTCTTATATAGTACTTTCTATATTAGAAGCACTGAAAATATTCAATGGAAACTAAGTTTGAGGGCATTTTTGTATTGAACAATTTCAAAATATTCAGTTGTCTGATACAGCATCCTTTAAATGTCATGTTTTGATTTCTTGAATTCTGAAAAGGAGAGAAAAAGAGACGCTTATGATAGATTTGCTGTGCTTATAAGGATCTTTTGGGAAACATCAAATGTAACACCAAACACATTCAAGCACACAGCAGTCTCTCTGTGAACACCCCAGTTGCCTTTTCAGTTTCATCTTTGCTACTGCTACTGTCAGTGAAAACCTACTTGCAGAACCTGGGGAAGTGCATAATTGAGTTCCCTCCAGAACAATGGATGAAAATGAAGCAAATGACCATCAACTAAAGAATTAAACTGACATACAATAAATAAACTGGGGGGAAAAGAAAAACCAATTCTAACCTTTCTGTTCTAGTTATCTTAGAAGTGGTTTGTAATAAAAGTAGGTATAATATTTTCAGATTGAGATGAGCTAACCAGGTAGAGTGTGTACTTTCAATAAATTTCAATATTTTAAATTAGACTTAAAATAAGCTTCAGACAGATGGGCTATTTCTACTACAATACATTATTTTCTTATTTATCTGCAGACACTCATTCAGTTTTTGGACCAATAAATTTATAATCAATTTCAAATTTTGAAAGGTAGGTGAAATTGGATCTTAGTCTTCTACTTGTTAAACTATTGTTCTACCATAGATATTTTTATATCAGAAACTTTGCACATATCTCTGTCTGGGCATTCAATTCTTTTCTGTTTTGCACACTTTTGCATAAAAGGGTTTTCTAACCGAGAATGTATTTGGGTGTACAGCGGGCTACTGTGTATTCAAAAACTCCATAACTCTACCTACCCATAGAGATGCAGAGAAACTGATTTTTCAAGAATATTTCCCAAAGAACTACCACTAAAAAACAACATATGCCGTGCTATCGCAGAATAATGGTAAAACACACACATGAATGCCATAACATAATTCTCCAGTACTGAAACAATATTTCTAGATCAGTGAAATACTTCCTTGTTACATAAGCCAACTATCATCCTCTCTCATTAACCTGATTTGTTAATGGTAACATTTTTTTAGCTTCATATGGAAAGGTTCAAAGTTAACATCATGATGGCTTGAATCCTGGGGACAGAGGTGAGGCAGATATCCTTTGCTACAGGACACAGTACTTTAGCAAGAAAAAGCTAGCAAACAGCCTAAGAGCAGAGTCTTTTCAAGACTCTTGACAAGACTGCATGGCACATAATGAGGTATCAGAGACAGCACTTGAGACCATAGTAGTCACACAGATAGTGTATGTTCAGGAATAAGATATCCTAATAACCCTCTTTAGCCTTCCAATATCATCAAAACTGCAGTTATGACATTACAATCACAACACCTTGTGGGCAAAATATATCTGTTTTGTGATTGATTGCTATCTGATAATTGATTAGTTCACGATGCCTTAACAATGATACCTAAAGGAACAGATAATTTCAGTGTATATAAAACATTTTTCTTTTAAATGAGATATTTTAACAACAAACCTTTGTCTCATCTTTCTGAAATCTGAAGTTTAAACTGCAAATCAACCCAATCTCCCTGGAAAACAGAATGAAAAGAACATGTCACAAAATTACCATGTTAAAGCAGTTAAATATCAGTAAAACAATCTGGAAAAAAAAAAACTATGCTCCAGAAAGAAAGAGAACTATGCTCTAGAATCTATTCCAAACCTAGCTGAAGATTTAGATTAGTTCCAAAATGTTACTTTTTGATATTCATTTGCTTCTTTCCATTCATAAACACTCCAGTTTAAAACTAAAACATATGCTACTTAATGTTTATAACCGTATTGTGTTAAAGCTTCATAATTTTTTTTTATTATTTGTAGTACAGTAGCAAGGCCTCAATATAAAGGAATAGGGCCCTATTGAGCTATGTGCTATACAAACATTAAGCAGGAAGACAGCCCCTGTACCGAAGACCTTATGCTCTAGGCTTATTCCACGACATGAGCTGCAATAATCAGATAAAACAAATGAGGGGGGGGGAAGTTGCCACCTGCCTAACAATTGTTAGACAGCAGTGTTTTGTAGGTTTCATAGCAGCGATAAGTCTTCAGGAAGCATCTGAAGGATAGTAACATAGTGGCTTTATGGATTTTGTCAGGGAGGTTTTCTTCCTCCATGAATGAGAGGTGATAGAGAGGAATACAAGTAGGTGCTCAGATTAGTGACCTTTCCTCTTTATTCCAGAATCACCTAGGTGTTGCCTGGCTTCAGCTTTAGACAGCCCATCCCCACAAACTGAGAAAACGGCTTTAAAAACTTACTCTCTTTCACAGAACTGAATTATTTTTATTTTTAAACAGTATGATGCAATTTAGTTCATACCTTCTCCTAGGCACAGATGCGTCTCAATTTCCTTCTTTGGGAATGCTCAGCCCATAACCTAGATCCTCTCCCCCTACACAGACATTCTTATCTTCCTCATATCTGGATGGGGTGCTGAGATATAAACAAGAGTGAGTCAGCAAAACTCACTTAACATTTTCCCAGTAGCATCAATACCTTAAAAAAAACGTAGGGGTGCTTCAAGCAAACACTAAAAGCCTGTTACATTGCTGTTTAAGTTTGATGTAGAGGAACTGTAGAGTTCGGTGTCATCTGCATACCGCTGGCATTTCAGCTCATTTCTCCCCAACTCTTCCAACAGCTACTTATAGATGTTGAATAATATGCCCTTACAAGACTTTACAGATGAAGGCTCTGGTAGCATACTAACAACTATCTGTAACAACCCTCGGTATTTGGTCTGAGAGAAAGGACTTAAACATTCTGAAATGTCTTCAGTACATCCCCAGTTTCTTGGAACTAGTGATGAACAAGCTCAAATTGCCTCAGGGAAATCCAGCATATTTATAGATTTACTTGCCTTGTCATCCACAAAAGTAACAAATACAGCTGCATGTCTTGGCCCTAAGCCTGTCTGTGAGGGATCCAGCACAATGACTGCTGAGGAGTGATTTAAGAAGCTGAATTTTTTGCTAACATCTCAGTAAGTTTAAAAAGGGAGCTCTTAGAAAACGAAACAATAGCGTATCAGGTCTCTAACGTAGATGGTTTATTTCTGGATTGGACAATTCTGTGTTTTAGGGTAATAAGTGATTCCCCCATCTAAGGATCTGTTGACAAATCTTTGTCAGTATGAGCCTCAAGCATTCTCTACCACCTTTTACCACTCAGGAAAGGAACGAGCCAGTCACAGGCGATGGCCCTGACTGCAATTAGCGTATCCATTAGTACTTTTGTTGTGCATGGGCCAAATTCTGGGAAGGAAGGTATTGGTTTTTTGCCCAATCTCTTGGCTTCCTGTTCTTGGTTGTCTCTGAGACCATTCCAGATTGTGATAGATCTGGCTATTTCCTGCAAAATCCTTGAAAAAAATTACTGAATTAAGTTTAAGTATCTTTGGAGTTCATTATATTAAGTGCCAAGATTATATAACCTCTCTAAGGGGGAGATGCAATGTGAATCCTGGGAAATAGTATGAACTTCAGAAAACTGTATTGAACATGACAGACAATGGGGTTTTGGGACAAATTGTCTTGTAATTTGCTTGGGAACCTGTAGGGGAGATGAATGCAAATTTCCCTCCTCCAGTGATGCAAAAGCCCAACCTTCTGAAGATAAGCCCTGAGTATAAAACCCATTGTCTATTGATTACCTGTTCCTGGAATCTGAAGATCAAAGGCTCAAGCAGTCTATTTACAACACAAGCTTTTCATTTTGGACAATAGGTCTTCATACATGAGAAATAAAGATGTTTATGAGCAAATTGCTTGGTGTATATTATGTAGCTAATTTCATAAAACCTTTATGGGTTCTTTCAGAGTTTTTTCACTTTTCCCTGCCCCTTCCTCCACAAAAATTGGAATTCTTCAGTCTGAGGAAAATTATAACATTGTACAAAAGTAATAGATGGATTTGTGCTGTGTATGTACTAGTATAAAGAGTGACATCTACTGGTAAACAATAATATTTAACATCACATTTGTATAGTCAATAAAAGTTACAGTAGAAAAAGCTTGTTGTGACTGCAGCTTTTCACAGGAAGTACCTGTGAAACGAAAGCCCCCCTCTCAAATCTGACAGCCCCGTATCTTTCCACCCGAGCAGACTGCAGAGGAAGCACCTCAACTGACCCCTATTCCCCACCCACCCACCCACCTCCAAACCCCTCTTTCTTCTCCCCCAGGCCCACACTGAATGCCAGGCACCCCCTTACCACCACCACCCCCTTGTGCAACGTGATTCTCCCACCCCACCTCACCCCGATAGCGGGGCGGGCCAAGCGCTTGTCTCCCTGCATTCCCGCCTTTCCCCTGCATTGAAGGGGACTCACCATTCCCACCCTCCGGCTAACGCTCCCACCTAGGCAGGGGAGAAGGGGAGGGAATTTAACACCGTCCCCTGTTTGATCTAAGGCAAAAACTCTCCCCTTCTCCCCCTAAGGCCGACCCGCGAATTCACTCTAAACGGCCCCTCCCCCCCCAAGGCTGGGGCGGGCCCTCCACCAACTCCACACACCCCGAAGGGCGGGGCGGGGCGGGGCGCGCACTCCGTCTCTCCCCCCCTCGCGCGCGCGCGCGCGCGCACACGCACGCACACACAGCCTGGGCGGGGCGCACGTATTCCCTCCCCCTCCCCGGTTAGGGAGCAGCAGCCGGCACCGCCGACAGGGGAGAAGTTCCTCTCCCCACACCACAGCATGACCCGCTCCCGCCCCGCCAAGAGTGTCTTGCCCCGAGCTCTGGCGGGAACGGCAGAGAGCACCCCGGCCCCCGCTCACATGGCGCGCGCCACTTCCGGTGGGAGACGCGACCAGCCCATGCCGTGTGAACGAGCTCGACCCTCACGTTAAGGGAAGCCGCACAGCACGAATGCGCATGCGTTGCGTACAACTCGCCCCCTCCGAAGGGGGCGTTGGTGTTGCCAAACGCTGCGCACGCACGCGGCGGTATCTCAGGAGTACGCCTTGCCGGGAGTAGTGCCGTTATACATATGCTTCAAATCGAACTTTTTAACGCAGGCGCGGTGGCCAAGTGGTAAGGCGTCGGTCTCGTAAACCGAAGATCACGGGTTCGAACCCCGTCCGTGCCTGAGTGCCTCTTCCCCTAAAGCGACGGGGATCTTCCCACCAAAGAGGTAGCCGGGACATTTTTAGGGGAGTTTGGTGCACGGGAACCTCAAATGAGATGAAGCTTAATACCGTCCCAGCAGGACGTGAAACACAGTGTTTTCAGACACCTCCTACTGTGTCCATCATCTCCATCACACTGGTACTACATGTCTACACACACACTGCTGTCCCTCAGCATGGTGAAGATGCTCTACTCTGAAATAAGTGAGCTCGTTTGTAAGCAAACAAAAAAAACCTTCGTGAGCAGCAGTTGGTACCTGTGTGGACAGGAGAAGTTCACCCACCAATACGGCACTGTCTGCACCTGAGCAATCTAAACTTTCCAGACATAAATGGTAGTGCAGACATAGCCTAATCCATCCCCCTGCTGCTGCTTACAGCGGTGCAGCTGCATCAGAACAGCTGTGCCGCTGTAAAAGCACTTTAGAGTAAACATGGCTTTCTTCACGCCTCTGAGTGACTTAAATTGTGCTGACATAAGCTGTAGTGTAGACATGCCTTTAAACCATATCTATACTTACAAGCTTACAGCTGGTGTAGCCAAGTTATGCCAAGGGGAGAGCACTTTCCTGTCAACATAATAAAATCAGCTCAAAGAGCAGCGGTAGCTACATCACTTATGCCAGCAAAACTCATGTCACTCAGGGGTGTGAAAAAAACACAAAGTTTTGCTGACATAAGTGCTAGTGTAGACATGACCTTAGTCTCTGTCACTTTCCCTCTGGTTCTTGTTCGCCCCAGGTCTATATTATATCTAGGCAGTTATATCTGTCTCCATCTCTGTTTTCTCCCTTTGGGTATAATGCTTTATTTTACACTTCAAAAATATAAAATAAGTATTTTATTTACAACTGTATGGTCAAAATACATTGTTTAAAATGACACAATAAATTTAAGAAATTAAAGATTTGAAAATTAATTAGCAGTTCACCATTTATTGTTTGTTTACATTTTGCATTTCCCCCACCTTGGACAACTAAACTAATCTGGTCAATATCACTTTTGGTTTGATCCCTTTTACCTGCATGTTCTCAGACATTTCTACAATGCTGTTGTCTGACTTCACAGTTTTTTTCGAGTCATATTAGATTTTTTCCAAATCATAGTAGGTCATTGTAAAACTTGTTTTTCACTTAGTTGGTAAATATGTTTGGTAGACCAAAAATAATAATGCATCCTACACTTTGATTTAAAGAACAATAGTTATCTATTTATTTTACATTTGGCTCTTTTTGCAATGGTACTTTTACTGTGTCATGCAGATAATCAAACCAATTAGAATAGTTATATATAATCCATGCTGTGTAAAATACAGCCTGAGAGTTATCCTTTTGCACCCAATCTAACCTTTGTTTATTATGAACAGAATCAATTATCATTGCCGGCATGGATTGTTAATATTTAATATGCAAGACCTAATCAGATGAATGCTGATGATCCACTTGATGGCCTACCTGAATGTAGATAATAATGAGGATATAAAACCATTAATAAAATGAAACAAAAATCTCTTTTTATCATGGTTTAATTTTCATCTGAAGACTAAAACATGATTTTTCGTTATACAGATCTTTCATAAACAAATTAAATTTTGTATGTAATCATTAAATAAATTGTGGCATTATTTTGATAAAATGTTAAAAAAGCAAAAATTATATTGCAGACTTGCCACCTTGCTGTTGTACTTTTCTACATGTGAAATACAATGAAAATTATTCCCAAGTGGGAACATTTAGACTGCTAATAGAAAATCACATTGGATAATGAAATGTTTACTTAGATTACTCCAGTAAGGGACTGTCTATATCAAATGTATATAAATTGCTTATTCTCACTAGTGTCTGATATCAGTTGGAGTTTTTGTTGCAAAGGAAATGCAGGATTACAACAATGAAATGTTCTACAGTGGATTATCTTCTTTAAAATATTTTTAAAGTTAGCTGTAAGACATTCAGACGTAATGTCCCTACCCTTCTCTTTAGAGCATGATGTCCACAGCTACTTTCAGACATTAACCACCAAATGATGAGATCCATAAATCCAAGATATATCTCTTAATTCCCTAAAGCATGTTTTGCATTCATTATAACCTTCAATAATAAATCTAAAATAGAATTGCACAATATGATACAGTGTTTGTTTAAATACGTTTTTCCTGAAATAACTGCATAAAATGGACAAGCCTATCACAATGGGTACATGATATCCAATATCACTCACCATCTAGTATAAAGATACTTTGTGGGTCTATGTACACTCAAATTAAAAATACAGAGCCAAATCCTGTAAACCTTACATAAACTAACCTCCTACTGCAGACATTGGTCATTTTGCCTGAGTAAAACCTGTAAGGCAGGTCCCATACCTGTTCACTTGAAATTATATATTGATTTTGTTTTCGAAGGTGATCTTCTAAAGTCATAGCAGAAATGTAGCTATTGTAGAATATAAACTGAAGTACTACAGCTGTAGTTAAGACATGTGGGTATAATGTAAAGAAAAATATTATGGTAGACTTACTGCAGTCATCATGTCAGACTGAGCTCCTCTTTAAAATTTGTCATGCTATCTTTTTCTTTATATTTGAATGGTTCTTCCAATTGAATGGTTCTTCACATTCTACTAGGAAAGGTCCCTTGATATCATAATCTTTATTTCTAGTATGATTTACCTAATATTTTCAGTCCCTGTCAAAAGAAATATTTAAAAATTCCTAAGACATAAAGACTCAGTCCAGCTCCCGTTTGAGTCAGGAGCTTTGTCATTGACTTTATTGGAAGGACAATCGGGCCCTATATTAAGATAGCAGATTTTTAACCTTAATAATCCAGTATCATATTTAAATAGCTTCTTCCTTCATATGCTGTATTATATTGCACTATGCAAGCTTCCCATAAGCTGGAAAGGGTGCCAGTAGCCAATTCAGCATTATATGCCCCCAACCATGCTGACACTCATGGATTGCATTGGATGGAGCACATAGAGGTACTGCTTTTTTTTTTTTTTTTTTTTTTTTTGGTGGCTCCATGCTTTACCTGCACTGCATCTCTACTGGTCTTGTGAGATGGGGAGGGGAAGAAGGGAGTTTAATGACTGCAGATGATAATCCCTCACAGATTTACTACTTTGTTCCTTTCCACACATTTCACATTGAAGGAGAATTCTGCTACCATGCATTACACTTCCATAAGTATTATGCAGCATGAGTAAATGGATAATCCGTTTTTTTGTTTGTTTGTTTGTTTGTTTGTTTGTTTTCATGTATTTAGTTTCTTTATTTGATATATCTTTAAAATAAATATGATTACTACAGAAATTGTCCTGGGCGCTGAAAGGGGCACCAAACAAGAGTCCAAGAATGGTTCACTCTTTAAAGTCAAGCTTTGTTCTCTTAAAGAAAAAAAAAAAGAATGCATACAAGAAAATGTTTGACAGATCAGCATAGTATTAAGGATTTATACCAGATTGTTGTCACTGATTTTCATGAATTGTAAACCTGCTGTGGGAGGAATTATCTGATCCATGCTTCTGCCAAACATAGTTTTAATCCGCACAGTTCTTTCCTTATATTTTATTTGGCTACTGTGTACCTTTTTCTGGATTTACAATCCCTAATAGGCTTTCTAGTCATCTCTTTAGCAGACAGAACAGATCATTACAGTAACTCTGAATTTGATTAGCATTAAATGTGGAACAAACAGTATTCAGTTGAAACAGCAGGATCCTAACCTGTGTGCAGTAAAACCCAGATATTAGGTAATAATAATGTATGTAAATAAAATTGCTTGAAACTAGCAAATATTTCCTCAAGCAGGAAGACTACTACACTGATAAAGCAGCATTAATGTGCATCAATGCTTTGGCTGTGCGCAGCCCCATGCCAAGCCTCTTTGTAGGCTCCTCTAATTTGCACAGAGCACAAGGAAGGGGGCCGTGAAAAAACTGAGTACAAGGGGTTTGCCTTGCCAGGGTACTCCTATATCTATATACTCATAAAAACACACCCAGTCAGGACTTTCCAGCTGCTATATAATTTATGAAAGATTGGTGGAACTGTGATTTTTCCATTGATGAAGAATTCAGGCAGCCAACCAGTACCCTGTATTTCTCACTGAGGTCTTGCTGGCATGTACACATGTGCAGTCCCAACAGGAACTCAGCACAATAAAGGTTAAAATAAAATTTAAAACTGTAATTAAGAGTTGAGTTAACTTAGATTTTTTAAGCAGTATGCAAACAGGTTTTACAGCACTATTCCCATTAGGCTAACTTCTGCCCTTGGAAGTATATAGACAGCTGTCAGTAAAGTCAGTGGGGGGAATTTATTTCTGTGCTGGTACCAAGGCCAGCACAGGGACGAAGTGGGTGGTAATGCGTCTCCCTTTTCTCAGGTCTTGTAATGGTTCAGTCTTGAGTACAGTTGACAGCAGGCTGAGTGCTATCCTATAGTATGCCTAAGGGTATGTCTACACTGCAGACTGAAGTCGATTTACTTTAAATCGACTTTTACCTGCCAAATTTTAGAAGTCGCAGGAGCAGGATCACACCATGCTCCTTGCACTAGGCTCTTGCGTCCCCACTCGCCACGCTTGGGTCGACATTCAAAGCAGTGCAGCGTGGGTAGCTATCCCACAGTGCAACTAGTCGCAGAGCTTTTGGGAAGTTTGTCGTCCTTCCATGATGCAACATGCTCCCTCCCCCTCCCTTCTTGTCCCAAACAAACTGCAAATGCTTTTTCGCGCTGTTTTTCTATGCCACACGCATGCCATTGCCAGAGAGACATGGAGCCCGCTCTGCTCTGCACTATCATTGTGAGCATCACAAATACCTTGCAGCTTATCCTGCAGTATTTTCAAAGGCGAGAGAGGAGCCACAGCATGGAAAATAGCAATGTTACTGAGACCGCCCTGCTACAAGCCTTAGAGCGGAACAATTCCCGTTTGCTGCAGGCTGTCACACATCATCTTCCGTCCATGGAGCGCTGGTTCTGATCTCGGGAAACAATCACAAATTGGTGGGATTGCATCGTTATGAAGGTGTGGGATGATGAGCAGCGGCTGCAGAACTTTCGTATGCGAAAGGCCACTTTCTTTGAACTTTGCATGGAGCTGTCCCCAGCCCTGAAGCACATGAATACTTACTTGAGACCAGCTCTGAGAGTGGAGAAGTGAGTGGCCATTGTTTTGTGGAAGCTGGCAACCCCAGACTGCTACCAGTCAGTTGGGAATCAGTTTGAGTCGGTAAATCCACCATTGGAGCTGCTGTGATGCAAGTGTGCAGGGCCATCAATAGGCTTCTGCTAAGAAGAGTAGTGACTTTGGGAAACATGCAGGACATAGTGGATGGGTTTGGGGTTCCCAAACTGTGGGAGGGCAATAGATGGGACACATATCCCTATCCTAGCACTTGACCACCTTGCCACAGAGTACATAAACCAGAAGGGATACGTCTTAATGGTGTTGCAGGTCCTTGTGGATCACAGGGGACGTTTCATTGACATCAATGTGGGCTGGTCTGGAAAAGTACAAGACGCGCACATCTTTAGGAATGTGGGTCTGTTCAATAAGATTAAGACAGGCACTTTCTTCCCTGACCAAAAAATAAACATTGGGGATGTGGAAATGCCGATAGTGATCCTAAAAAATCCTGCCTACCCTTTGCTCCTCTGGCTAATGAAGCCCTACACAGGGCACCTGGACAGCGAAAAGGAGCATTTCAATAACAGGCTCCGCAAGTGCAGAATGGTGGTCGAATGTGCATTTGGCTGCTTAAAAGATGTTTGCTTATTAGGTTTGACATCAGTGAAAAGAACATCCCATCAGTTATAACTACATGCTGTGTGCTCCATAACTTGTGTGAAATGAAGGGAGAAAAGTTCCTGCAGGGTTCAGCCGTGGAGGCTGATAGCCTGGGTGCAAATTTTGAACAGCCAGATTCCAGCACTATGCTCACAGCCAACCGCAGAGCACTTCAGCTTCCGGAAGCATTGAAAAACTGGTTTTGCAATGAACTGCAATAATGTATGTCTGCGCTGTGCCTTTATTTTCCATCCTCCACCCTCACCCCAGCAGCCCCCTCCCCTTCTCTCCCCACCCAAGCTATGAATAATAAAGACAGATGTCTTTTAATGCTACAAAGTTGTATTTGTACCTGTTATAATGGGGGGAAAAGAGGAAAACTTAACATTGTAAAGTGTCACTGTGCAAGCAACTGTGGTTGCATGCAGGGGCTGTCGTGTCCTTCTGCTCGCCTCCACCGGTGTGGAGTGCAGCACATACTGCACCTTGCTCCGTCTCCTCCTAGACTACTTGGGGGTAGGGGCTGATAACAAAGTGGTAGGCAGAGGAGTGTTTTGGAGGGGCTGCAGAGGGAGTCTGTCCTGCCGCTGCTCTTCCTGAAGCTCTACCAGACACCTCAGCATGTCGGACTGATCCCTCATAATACGCAACATCTCCTGTTACATATCACGCTCCTGCTTCTGTGCAGATCTTCTGTGTTTCATGTCCATGTCTAGTTTTTCAGACAGGGACATCCTCTGAGCTTTGTGTCAGCAGCCGCGGAGGCGTTCATTAGTTCGCTGAACAAGTCATTCCCATGGGTTTGGTTTTTTTTCTGTTTCCTAATCTGGGAAAGTCTTTCAGCTGGAGTTCGGCAAGGCCAAGGTGTCTACTGTAAGATAAGCAAAGACTAAGTTGCCATTGTTAGCTGACCCAAAGTAGTTACAATGTTACAATGTAAAAAGTACTCCCCTTTATGTTCAAAAGGCTAACCCAGACCAGCATTCCATTCTGTGCATCTCCGAAGGGTCGGACTGGCATTTCAGACATTGTAAGCACGGGTCCCTTGCATCTGTTATTGAGAGGCTTCATTGGCACTAAAATCCACAATCCACACTTGAGCAAGGAGAGGGATCACTGGGCTCCCCTGTAACATGCCAAGGACTGGTTTGGAAGGAGATGGGCAGAACAGATTAGAGAACACTGCGGGTGAATTGTAGCGGCAGAAAACATAGGGCAACCAGTATCCCAACCCATAATGCCCATTGCAATAGTATTAAGACTAGGAATAGCCTTGAGGAGGTACCCAGGGACCCCATCCACAGCAGAGGAATAAAACGGAGTGACTGTATTGGTCAGGTACTTTAAACTTACGCCATCTTCCCTAGGTGACCATGTGTGATAGTTTCCTGAGGGTAACGCAGGCAGAAAGGGAAGATTTGCTGCAAGCATTGGGGTACAGGCCTGGCCCTTCTGCTGCTATGCTGTGTTCCGCGATGATGCCTGCTCATTTAATAACAGAGTGGCAGGGAAAAGTATCCTATGTGGTGGAAGAAATAAGGCTGCCCTCCCCAGAAACCTGTGAATTATAGGCCCCTATGAATTACTCTGGCAGCCAGAACTAGCCATGACATTGGAATACCCCAGCCACATACCCACCTACCTCTGACATGACCCCAGTGTACTGCCTGTCCCAGGGCACCTGCCAGTGGAATCAGCTATGCAACTACTGGGGATCCCCCCTCCATCAGGGGAATTCAGTGGAGGGGAGGGCGCTGATCAAGCTTTCCTTCCGCTTTTGTGACATCATAGCTGATGCAAACAGAGCACATGAAAGTGAAGAATCGAAGTAATATGCGCACATCTAAGGGCAGAATTTGGCACACTGATGTCAATAGGATCGTGCATATATCCTTATCTTTAATTTATCCTTTAGCATCTCTTACTGTTTCATCCAGTATAAGTAAAACTATATTCTGCTCTGAAACCCCATGCACTACCCAATTACAATGGTGAAAGAGGACTTTATAACAGTTTTTAAACTCAGTTTCCTTGTTTTTGTCAGCTTACTACCGCTTTGCTTTAAAGTTAGTTAATTTAATTTTACATGTGACAACCAATACGACCAACAGAGGACAGCAAATACATATTTTTAATTATCAAAGGATTCTAAACTTCAGACTCTCATCCACGTTCCACTGAGGAAATTAATTTGAGTGGCTACAGTAAAATGTCTCAAATAGTATGACCATCTTAAAAGATCTTTTTTGCAATTTGCAATAAAGCTGTTTTGGATTTTAAGAGATTATTTAAAATGTGCTCTTTAAACAGGTATTATTATGAATGAGATTGTGTAGGTGTACCTATTGTGGATTCTGTATTTCTATCACTGTTTATTCAACACAGAGCTGGCAGTTAAAACTCAAAGCACATTTCAAGTGGGATTGTAGGTCAGACAAACTTTATTCATATTATGCCTCTTTCAGGATTGCAGATAAAGAAGGTATTTGCAACTTCATTTGTATTAAATGCAATTATTACAATTAAAACAAGGCAGGGCATAAACCCAAACACAGTATTTGTGTACTTTTGGGGGTGGAGGTGGAGCAATTTCCTAGTTCATGATGAAAATTTGAAGAACAAAAGCGCAAATTTCACAAAGCCAAGTGTAATTTAATTATGAAAATCCAATTGACCAACAAAAGTTTAACACACTGAAACCTATTATCCTCTTTCCCCAAAAGCTGGTCATCATAGTTTTGTACAGTTGTCACTGCTATTGTTGGAATACAGATTGTTTTCCAAATCAGGAATGCATTGAAATCCTTATTTAATTAGTAATAAATAATAATAAGACTTTTCTTTTTTAATGCTTTTCTTCTGAGAATCTTAAAATACTTTTCAAACATAAGTTAAGCCTCACAACACTTCTACATGCCTATTAATTATTGTTATTTATATTGCCATGAGCAGAGATAGACAAAGTATTTTTAATACCTAATTGGAATGATTAACAGGAGTAAAGGTTTGAAGGACTGGACTCTAAGACATTAGACACATGCACAAAGCAAATAAAAGGTAAATATAAAATTTTATGAGAAATATGTGTAATAATAGTAAGTGCCTTCATCACAAAGTGCAATGGTGTTGTGAGAATTGATTTACAAGGCATGTTAGGCCTGATCCTGTGAGTTGCTGAGCACCCTCAACTTTCATTTAAGTCAACAGGAAGTAAGTACCTTTGTATGATTGGGGCCTTACATAGGAGCTGATCATGCAAATTCTTATTAATCTGAGCAATAATAATACCTTGCATATACACAGCAATAGCTTCAATGTTACTCAAGTGAAGACAGGTTTGCAAGATGGCACACAGTGCATTCTGGAAATACATCACTGTATCTTGTGATGTAGGTAAGTATTATCAGCACTTAGATCCATTTTTCATATATATGTGTGTGTGTGTGTGTGTGTATTCCTTTTATTTACTTTGTGCCTGTGTATGACATAAGGATTCCGGGGGTGGAGGGGGGAGGTGACAGAAAAAGCACAAGACAGGCATCTATAAACATCATTAGAAAATGAGGAAAGAGGTTTACTGATGAGCTTTCCTTCACATATGACACTCCTAGATCTTATCTGAGAAATGTGAGTTAAGTGCTTTGCTATTTTTTTTAAACCATTATCTGACCAGACAAGCATGAAAAGCACTTTATTGCTCACTTGATTTTTTTTTCTTTCCCTCTCTGGGCTAGAAGCCCTCTGCAGGAAGTGAAGCTGAATTTCACAAATCTTCTCTTTCTGACGTCTCCCGAATTTCTAGGAATGCCCCTTCCTTGTTACTATATTTGGAGGTAGCTTCTAGGAAAAAAATAATTTTCAGACAGTCTTGGACCTATACAAGGAGCCACTTCACCCAAGATTCCCTGACAAGGACCTGAAGGAGATTAGAAGCCAAATGACTAGGATCATCAACTCCAGTCACAGAGCTGCATGTCTTTGTAACAATGTTGCAGAAACGAGCATGGGGAGGAATGGGAAAGGAAGAGAGGTGTCTTTGTGGAAACAATGAGGAATCTTCTCTAGTGATCTCTTGGTTGCTGGGTTTTCCCCCTGCACTTTATTTTTTTTTTTTTTTTTTTTTTGCTTTTTAAAGGAAGACGATTGTTTTTAAATGATGATTAAATCCTCCTGGTTTTTTTCTCTTTTTCACCCTCACCTCCACCCCCCACCCCCCTGATGTGGCCTCTTGTTTAGCTTGTGGCGTGACTATGATGAAGAAATGTTTCTGGGAGCCTGGCAGTGTGATCTTTTTATGTAATGAGTCAGATTTTTGCCAAGGGAAGGAGCAGGGTTTGAGGATTGAGTGTTTGCCTCCTTTCAAGAAGAAAACTGACAGGCGAGATGCACCTTTTCCGCAGGATCCTACCCCCCCTCCCCCACACATACCTTACAGGAATGACAAGTGGTAAGTTGTATTTTCTTTTGACCACCTCCTGGCCTTTGTAATATTATTCCCCCCACCTTGGTTGTAGACAGTGATTTCCATGCTTAATGAGACGCATGTCCTAATGCACGTCTCCCTTTATTTGGTGATCAGCAGGTGTGGGGTTTGCCGGAGCACATTGCTTGGGGTGGCGGGCGGTGAGAGCTGCTGGAAGTGGATTGCGGGAGGGCATGGTAATTGCTGCGTGGTTTATGTCTGTCTCGACCGGAGAGGTAGCTGCTTTGCTGGGTGGGAATTCGGGGCTGCTGCTTGGAGATTTGGGGCGGGGGAGGGTTCTTCTTTCCAGTTGCCCACACTGCCATCATACCCCTATAGGTGGATGAATGGCTGGGAGATGGGATACTGGGATTGCCATGCAATGAAGGAGGAGGAAGCACCAGACAGAGTAGGGCACCTGGGCTCTCTCGGGACCACGCGCTAGACAGTGTCTAGATTCAGCAGCAGCTCAGCTGCAGTCTCCCTTTCCCGAGGAGAATGTCTCCTTGCCTGCCATAACAATCTTTTTTCCCTAGATCGCATTTAATGTAAACTAAGGAACATACTGGAAAAGATGTAAGTGCTCGCAGTCTGCACTTTTCCTTTTGTGTGTGTGTATACACGCATACCAATACTTAATTTAAACATGTGTATCTATATATTTTATATCAATGATATAGTGACACCTTGAAATCACCCACAAGACAACATAATTGATTGTGGTTTTGTTTTTGGATAATGCAAAACATGAACAAATATAAACAGCAAACGTCTTGTCTGATGACATGGCTATTTCAAGACTTTGTGTGATCCTCATATACCCTGCACCCTGTCTGGTGTGCTAACATGTGCTGACAGCCATGTGGACTAGTGGAATTATTTGTGTATGGTTTATTTCAGTTAGAATGGATTATTCATTTAATTTATTGTTTTAGAGATAGAACGTGATTAATTCAAATATGCCTACTCTAGGGTATAGATCAAGTGTTTTGCAAGTTAGGCTAGGAAGGCCAAAATTCTCAACCTTGGATATCTAATGTTGGATCCCATATCCATTTTTTGGCACCTACATAAAAGTAGTGCTGAGCACCTGCAGGTCCCACTTAAGCTACAGGTGCTTAGCGTTTTTGAACACCAGGCCATCAATTTAGGTACCTAAATGTGGATTCAGGTGCCTACATTTAGGCATTTTTAAAAATTTTCTTTGAAGGATCTTAACAAAAATAAGTACTATAAAGGCAAAGAAAATAAAAATGTGTAAGTTCTTAATTAACATATGACTTGCAGTAGTTAATAAGATTACATGAAAACAGAAAGCCAATTATTTTTTAAATTTATAAATAAAATAATACCTGTTTTTACAGGCCATATATCCCATATTAAGATTTCTAGCTATTCAATATTTCACTGGAGCTTTCATGCATTTTTATTTCAAGATATATTTACTCAGTTTAGTACAATTATTTTCTATAATACTAGCAAGTTGTTTACCTTAATGTTCCAGAATATCAAATACAGAGTTAATTTAACATGCACTTTATTTTCACTTTTAAAATGCATGAGTAAGATTCTCTTTTTTAAATTACTGTACAGAGTAAGCTGCTTCAGTAGTCTAACTAAAGAGAACTATAACTTGATTTTATTAGAACTTTTGCAGGAATAAGACACTGCAAGTTTCAGGAACATATTCCTGTCAGAGATCCACATTTTTCTGTTATTTTAATAAGATCTTAGAATATTTGCTACCAAATTAAGCAAGTAACAAATTTTGACAGTAATGAGAGACAACTCTCTAAATTATTTCAACTTTAGTTTGAAATAAAAGATACACACAAGAAACTTTGCTTTTCACTTCATGAAGAAATCTTGGCAAATAGATATATATTTTGGGTTGACTAATAATTTACTATATTAATCTACGTGAGTTCTGAGTTGTTTACATGTGCTATAAAATAAGTTAAGTTGATTTAGAATATACTGCCTTACTATGAAGTAAAGAAGTCATGAGACATAAATAAACAGTAAGATCTGGTAGCCATTCCTGTTTTTCGGTAAGCAAAAAGAATGTGCATTGTGACTTGGCTAAGCTGTCCTGTTTTAGCTGTCAGAAAAGTTAACCATTTATAGCAAATAACCATTCAGTTGATTAGGCATATCTTGTAAAGAGATTTTACTTAAAAATTGACCTTCTGAAGGTTGTGGTTCCAGAGTCGGGGTTTTGGGGGCGAGATGAGTTTGTGTTTTATCCAACTGGCCCACAAAGTCCCGCTTTTGGTGGTCACTTTGTTCAGCAAAAGAAACCTGTACATTATGGCTCTTACAGAGAGTAAACTAATACTATATTCCTGCTGCACTCAGTACAAGAATACTACACATTTAAATAAATAACAATATTTTAACTTTATTATTGTTCTCAACATGGTAAATGAGAGAAAATGCTTCCACTGTTAGGAATTAAACAGAAGTAAACATTTTGTGGTTTGTAAAAGCTTCTTTCATTTAAAAAACCATAAAAGTCTATTGAAAAAAGTTCCAAGTTGTCACTCAGTTACTGAACAAGATCCAAAAAATGTCAATTGAACAGAAGTGAATTTTGGGGAAAAGCAAAGCTGTTCATAGAAAACTAACAATGACAATAACAATAAAACTTTTTAAAAATCCTGTAATAACATTTACACTATTTTTTTATTTGTTCACGAATTGCTTCAGGTTTTTACGTACCTCTGTCCAATTAATATCTTGATGCAGGCTAAGTGTGTGGGTGTCTGTTTAAACTTTATAGAGAGCTGGCTATTGTACGGCATAAGTTGTAAAACATATTTTCAAGGAAAATATACTGAAAATTTGCAATTGGTAAAAATTCCCAAATCCATGCTACTATTTGCAGTTAGATATTGATATCTTACAAAAAGTTTTAAAAATATTAATACAGTTTTTACTAGCCAAGCATATACTTGCACTTTTAAACTGGGATTCTAATAAACCCTGAAGACTTGCTGGTAGAAAAGTTGTTTGTTTTGCAGCCCTGAGTATACAGTACATGGATTTAAGTTGTAAAGAAATGAGTTATAAACTATCTAAGTTTATGGGAGATTATATTCATGCTATGTATATACAGAACACATACAAGCAGATCTTCTGCTGATATAAATGGTCATAGCTCCATTGACTTCACTGTATGCCAGTTGAGAATCTGTCTCATACTCTACATAAAAAATTTATGTATTTATGCATGGTCATATGCTGTAGTCTTTCTTTCAGCTACTGATTTTGTATGCAACACTTAAGATTTGCTAGTAGACACGTTGAAAATCCTTTATAAAGGCCTGGTAAATCATCAACATTTGTACAGTGATATATTGTTAAGATAAAGCTGTTGATATGTGCATATTATTTGATTGTAGATAAGATCTACCTAATCAGTTAAATAGAATATTTTGCTAAATGAAGGAATTACACTAATACTTCATGGAAAAGTGGATACCTATATATTTTCTATACATGTGTATGTGAACTATAAGAAAGATATCCCCATTCCATATACAGTAAATGGATCAACTTAGTTTAACACTGAAAGGATTATTGAAAGAGATATAGGCCAGAATTCTACATTATTGAATGCCTTTTAGTTGTTAATTAATATGAAAGCTTTTGTTGTTTAATAGTAGCATTTATAGTAACACTTTAATTTTTCATGTACCCCTATATGTTTAACTACAGTTAATATATTTAACTAGTTTTCCATTGAAGTATTTTAAAATTATGCTAACAAATACATTACAGTCTAATGCAGTATTATATGTCACTGTTCTCAACTTGTGCTTGGTGTACCTCCAGTTGTTTGTTGAGAAATATTTTGAGAAGTGAGAACTGGAGAATTGGGAAGGAAAGTTAGTCTGCTAGAGGATCTTGTCCTTACAAAGTGGGGAAACAAGAACAAAATGTAGAGAGACTCTTGAAAAAGCATTAGGAACCAACTCTTTTCTGATAAAATTTAGCAGTAATTTTCACCAGACAGTGCAATCCAACTTTTATTTAAAAGCTCTGAAAATTAAAATATTTTGCTTTGTAATGCTAAATGCATTCAGTAAAATGTTTCCATTCTTATGCATAACATTTTGTTACCCGCCTATATTTTTTATATTTTTAAAATAGGTTTTAATTTAGTTTTTCGTTGATAGTACACAAAATGCATGCATAATCTTCCTACTAGCATTAAGCTAAATATAAAATAAGTAGAGTGTTTAAATGAATATACTTACATTCTAAGATGTCAACAAGCATAAAGAATATGAGTCTAATCCTGCAGCCCTTCCTCATACAAAACTCCCATTGCCAATTTTTTTCCTTTACTAAGGACTACAGGAGCAGATCTTGTCTGTTTCTATTGTTATATTAAAGTGATAGATTCGGATGTTAAACTTAAATATCTTAAACACAAAATCTCTATTTTAATGTTAAGTTTGTAACCCAAATCAATGATGCCCAGATAATACAGTGATGGACACCAAGGAAATGCTTGTAATAAAAATTAAATAGCGGCTTTTCCCCTTCACTCATACTGTTATGCCTTTTTATCCTAAAGGCACAAATGAAGGATGGAATGTCAGCCTTAACTCTTAATTTCCTAGGACTTATTTTGTATTCTGAACTTTAATAATTAAAGATCAGCGGCAATTTCTTTATTTTGCTGTTTAAAATGAGAAAATATATTTTATGGAAGATTATAAAATATTGCATTATATGCTTGAATATGCAATAAAAATAATTTATTTAAAATTAAAGCTGTTTTGAATTGTTAAAGCTTAAAAATTCATCACCCCAACAAACAAATTTTATTTTACTTTCATAACTTTGAAATTGCCTGACTAGTTTGCTTTTGTTTTTTGTACAATATAATAAAAAAAACTATCGTATTTGCAGATGTGTGGTTTGAGCACTTTCAAAGCAAAATTTTAAAAGCAATATAGAAACCTTTGAGAAACAGTGAAAGGGTTAACAACAGGCCCAGCTCTGCTCCTGTTGAAGTCAATAGGTAAACTCACATCGAAAACACTGAAAATAGATCAGGCCCACAACCCCCACCAGAATGCAATGGCATGACTTGTTCTAATATCATAAGACCTGACCCTACAAGGTATTCCGGTGCTCAGTTCTCTAGGCAGTGGTTCTCAACCTTCTATGTACTGTGATTCCATGTTACAAGAGAACAATTTCAGGATGCCTCTCCCATTTAGCTATAGTGAAAGGGAGGGGGCTTGTCAGTCTGAGAACCATTCGCCCTGGAGCAAATGGAAATTTTGCCTGAGTAAATGCTGACAGATCAGGATCATCTTCCTATGACGTTAGTGGTTTTTCAGAGCAAGGAGACAGATTCTCTAAAATATGATTTTGGGGCCAAATTTGGTTCATCATACTCATGTGATTAGACTAATTGACTTTAGTGGCACTACTCTCCTGAATATAGCCAACAGTCTTTGGCCATTAGAGTACACAGAAAAATGTTTATGAATATATGCAAAAATTTGCAGAACATATATTTTCAAAGATCAATCATCTTTATGGTGCCTGTTTATAAAAACATATCTGCTTCCATGTTTAGCAGATTATGCCACGATAAAAATTGTTCTTAAATCTTGTTGATGGCTTTTACAGTATCCTGCGAGGATTTTAAAAGAAAGCTGATGTGACCAGGAACTTACAGTGGAAGAAACTGTAAAAAAAGTAGTTGTATTGGGCAGGCTACCAACTACATTTCAGACTATGCAGTTTGAGGATGTGAAGCTCCTAATGAATTTAGCTTATTTAAAGCACCATTTGTCCTACAGAAAGTGCAAGTCAGTTAATGATTATGCAAACCACTTGTTGTGTGTAGTCTTGTCTACTTTTCTCAGTCAAACAATACAGATAGTTAGGGATTGTGGTAAAGGCACAATTATGGCAAAAACAGACAAAGAATCAGCTTCTTTGTCTGTTGCCAGCATGCCCAGCTAGTTTCTGCTTACTAAGGATTTGGTACGAGGGCAGTGTTTATGTGGGCAAGGTGTGGGAGCGCCTATGCTCAGCCTTGCTGGGGGGTGGGTTCAGAACATTCCTGAAGTATGTAGTGAGGCAGAAAGCAGCAATAAAAACCCATCTTCTATTATTTAGGTCACTTTCGTTATGTGGACCTGCCAACCTTGACAACGTCAAGAACTGTGGCATTTAAGAAGGTTGCCAGTGATTTCTGAGTCTCTGTGATATAAGAGATTTTAAAAGTTACCACCATTTTAATTATTACATGGATTCAAAAAGAATGAAATCACACCTTCCCAGAGAAATGCTCCAGAGTCTTAAAAGCTTTTTCTTTTCTTGGAACAAATCTGTTCATTGGTGAGATCAAAAGAGGCCTTAAGTGTTGTACCAGTCCTATGTGATTTCCTTATCATTTGAATGCTTACATAATTTATACATGTTAATGTTAAACAAAGCTATTTCCAGCTTCTAAATTAACACTGATGTACTATTTTAATTTGGTTGTCAGCAGGGGAAGGGAGAAGTTACAATTCACCAGTGTAATGTAATATTTATGCATTTAACCTACAGTAAGTCAGTTATCCTTGAGCTTCTATCTCCTTAGGCTCTGGAGGCCAGAATCTCTTGAATGGATTCAGAGCCTGTTTAAATTTATTGGTATAAAATAACAGCCATGCATCTGTCTTTTCCTGGTAATATTTTTTCCTTCCATTCCGTAGGCCAGGAAGGAGAATTTTAGAAACAAACAATCAAACAAACAATTTGTCCTGTCATCTGTGACAGGCAAGATTTAAGTAGACTTAACACAGGGAATAAAGGCTCTTTGGCAGGTTTCATTGTAGGCCCACAAGGGTCAGACAGGCAGAATGAAAGAAGTATTGCAGCTGCTAGTTTTACTAGTGATATATTTTTATTTATACTTGCTATTATTATTTGAACTGGCTGCATTACTTGACTATTTAGCATAATATTTTTGGGTGGTTTTGGAGTGGATTGCTGCTTTTTGTTGTTGTTAGTTTTATAAAACCTCTCTTTCTCTAGTAATTAAACTCCTCTATCCAAAACCTTTGCAACATCATCACTGTGTCTAGTGCTATCTTCAGATACATGGTGCAAATCCCGGAGAAGCCTGTATACCTGACACTGTTTGCATTTATGCTGGTGTAAATCAGGAGTAACTACACTGAAGTCAACTAGCATAATATCAGTGTGAGGTCGCAATAAAGTCCCATGTATCTGAGGGCAGGATTGGGCTCATCTTCTGTAATGTATTATGCTTTAAAATAGGAATAAACAAAAAACAAAGGTACTGTATAATCTACATTTTTGGAGGGATTTTTAAATATGAAGATAGATCAGGTGTTCTCAAAAATTTTATTCTCTATCTATTCATGTTCTGTTACAGTAATCTTTCACCTTTTGTGGAGATTGGAAAATATTTTACCCAATAATTTCCTTTCTGCTAGCAGTGTCTCCCACAATTCTGCTATGTCTGGGTTGGTTCCTCCCACTTTGAAGCTCCTGGCAGTTGTTCTAAATTGATTGTGCCCCCTGCTTGCCACCTGAAGTTGTGTAAAACTTCTAGAAAAAATTATTATTAACAAAGAACTTCAGAGATAACCTAATAAAATAGGCAGATGGCCTAAATGGTAATGATCCAATTAAATAGCTGACCTTGGGCTGAGAAGCCATCCATGGTGGGTAGAGTTCGGAGATGCTACTAACAGGACAGAAATTATTAGGTAAGAAATTTTCCATTCTGCAGACTAGGCTTGCTACTTCCCAGGCCACAATTCCACTACTTCTGGGAAGCAGGGAGCAGTGAACAGAAGTAGGGAAGGTTAAAGAAAGAAAAAGGTACCTATCCCAGTAAGAAATGCTCAATAGGCAATGTTATTTCTGGGCCACCTACTGCAGAACCTTCCTGCCAAGGAGGACTCTGCAGATGATAGAAAGTCTACTTCACAATGTTTGATAAAGGTGTTAGCCGATGACCAAGTGGTCATTGGCCATGTTTCAGATGTCTGAGATGGATGCACTCATTTGTTTTGTCTTGTGGAGTGTGCCTGGATTTCTTACAGAACAGGGACATCTGATGCCTTGTAGGCCTCCACAATGCATAGATTAATCCATGTAGTGATGGATGATTTGGAAACTTTGAGTTCTTGGTATTTTTTATGGAAGAATATGAACAGGGTACCTGACTATCTTGTGTATTCTGTGCCTTTGAATTAATTTTAGGGAGAAATGATTCCAGAGGTCTCAGCACCACTTTTTTTTCCATGGAACACACAGTAAGGGGCCTGCAAAGATAAGGCTGCCAGCTCTGAGACTTGCCCAGCAGACATAATGGCAACAAGAAAACAGGTTTTGATGGACAGGAAGAAAGCTAATACTGAAGTCAGAGGATAAAAGGGATGATTTGTAACAGCTTTCAGTAGGAGGTCCCAATTTCAGGAAAATTGGCCTGACTGCTCAGAGAAACTTGAATATCTGGGGTACTCTGCCAAGAAATCTGTGGGTTCCACAAAGAGAACACTATTAAGAGCAGATATCTGATGAGCTATGGTGCTGAGCTGAAGACCTCTATCCATCTCTTGGAGGAAGTCCAAAATGGCAGGAATTCCCAGGTATCTAGGCTCTATATAGCATGCTGCTGGCACCAGATGCTGAGCCTGAACCCCATGAAGGAGTATACTCTAAACATAGAGATTTTCTTGGATGAGAAGAAGATCTCAATCACTGTGGAAGACAGACCCAGCGCTCCTAACACTCCCTTGTCAATAGCCAGGCTGTTAGCTGAATCCAGCCCATGCCTGGATAGAGAAAGGGATCTTGGGAGAGTCTCTGTGGTAGCCGTAGTGGGGGTTTCAGTTTTAGCTCTATCAGCTCAGAAGAACAGGGTGTTTTTGGCCAATAGGCGCTATTGCTATTACTATCACCATTTGATCTTTTGGACCACTTTCCTTAGTAGTGGGAAGGGGGAAATGTGTATAGTAGGCCCTGCAGCCATCTGTGGGACAAGGCATCTGTTCTCATGAACTTGGGGTCTGCTTCCCTTGTGAAATATTTTGGTTGTTTTACGTTCATGCAATTCACAAACAAGTTGGCTGAATGGAGACTGAATGTCTAAAGACCTCCTGATTTAGGGATTCCAAGTTGTTGACCTTGCACCCCTTTTAAAGTCCCCTTTTATGTGAATTGCTTTGATGGAAAGGAGAGATTTCTCTGCCCATCCCATTAATTCCATTGCTTCTGCATGCAACGCATGGCTCCTTGTCCCTCCTTGTTTGTTTATATATGCAACTATAGTTGTGTTTTCTGACTAAACCATGATATGGCTTCCCTCTGGGTGGATATGGAACCTCTACAGAACTATCTTGTCTGCTTTAAGCTCCCTGAGATTTACCCTGTGGATCTTTTCCTCCAGGTTCCTTGGGAGCTTTGGAGGTCCAGATGTGCTCCCCAACCTTTCAGACTGTGTTGTTTGTGAGGGCTGGAGGGTCTGGGAGGTATTGAGGGAAACCTTTGTGGATGTTCTCAGGCCCTGTCCAACTATTTAGGGATCTGAGTACCCAGTTCGGGACTTGCACTTGTTCCATCTTGCGCTTCAGGAAGTGGTCCCACACTTAGGAAGAAGGTTTGGAATCCCCAATGATTTTGCCCATGGAGTGATCCCCATACAGAACACCAAGAGGTCCAGAAGCTGAAGACACTGTACTATGGTAGGCCTCCTGTAGCTGCATAGCAAAGCAATAAGATCCTTGATTTTCTGGAACCTCTTGAATGATGGATATTTTTTTGCCACCGAGTTGTCTATGTCCACTTCCAGATGAGATATTCCTGATGAGGGAATCCTTGATGTTGGAGACAAAGACATGTGTCTGCACAAACTTCAGTCTGTCATGCTGCCATGTGCTGCAGCTTGGGATGGGAATCTGTTCAAGATATCAAGAAAGAGCTATAGGTCAGAGGTTTTCAACCTGTGATCCGTGGACCCCTGGGGGTCCATTGACTATGTCTAAAATTTCCAAAGGGGTCTGCACATCCACTTGAAACTCTGTGATCTGAGTCTGGCTATGATCACCGTCAATATCTCTGTAAAGACTATGGGGCTGAGGATGGACAGAACGGGAATTTTCGGTACTGGGAATGGTTCATGCCTCAAGCAAATCTCCAGAGTCTGCAGCGTCATGATCATATGGGAATATGGAGATAAGCACTGCCAGATCTACTGACAATATGAAATCCTCTTGGGACTGGGATGACACCATAGAAATGAAGGTCTCCATCCAAAATTTTGTTTTCTTCATCCAGTTGTTGTGTCTTGAAGTCAAGGAGGGCTCTGAGGGTCCCCCCATCCCCAGTGCTTTTCTGAACTATAAAGAAGATTGTAGATCTCGGAGAACCTTTCCTCTGAGGAAACACTTTCTATCTGTCATATATCCAGAAGATGAAAAATCTCATTCTGGACCAGATCACGCTTTATGGGGTCACTGGAGATGGGAGACTAGATGAAAGGATGGGGTGGAGACTTTAACTTGAGGAAGTATCCCAGTCTCATGACCTCCTTTACCCACTTGTCTGTGACCCATGCATACCATTCCTCTATGAAATGGAAAATTCTACCTCCTAGATTCAATTCTGGGCAGAGGCACACTTGTTCATTGTCAACAAGTGGTTTTGCAGGTTGCAGAACCATCTCCGGGCTTTCTGCCCAAATTTTAGTTCCAGGACTTTCCCTGGGAGAATCTTCTGTCCTTTCATTGATACGTCTGTGAGGAGGATAGATGAAAGGAACATCTCTGCCTGAAAGTGGGTTTACATTCCCTCCTGGGGGCACTTAGTGAAGAAGGGAAGGACTATTTGGATTTTGCAGCATTTTCTGCCACTATCTTGTCCAACTAATCTCCAAAGAGGAGGGAAACTGCAAACTTAGGCCCTGTTTAAAATGAGTGTCCACCTTCCAAGGACGGAGCCATATATGGCCCCTGGCCCCTGAACCTAATGCCATGGCCTTAGCCGAAAATTTTATTGCATCCATGTAGAAATCAGCCACAAATGCTGTTGCAAGAGAAACTTTCTTGAGTATGGAGCTGAAGTCAGGATGCTCTCTGTTCTTTAGGGGCCTGGGATCTTCCAACCAGAAGAGTGATACTCTTGTAAAGGAAGCAGCAGCAAGTGACACTTAGAGTGGCCGAGGAAGCCTCAAAAGTCCTTTCCGAGGGTATGCTCAACTTTTTTTATTTGTTAATTCCTTTGGGAAGAATTCCCTGGCTGATGAGATAACCATGTCCCTCACTAGAGATGCTACAGCAGTTCCAATCAAGAAGGATGTTGATAAATTGGAAAGATTCAGAGAAGAGCCATGAGAATGATTAAAGGATTAGATAACATGTTTTATAGTGTTAAATGCAAAGAGCTCAATCTGTTTAGCTCAACAAAGTGAAGGTTAAGGGCTGATTTGATTACAGTCAGTAGTATCTACAGGGGGAACAAATATTTTAAAAGGGGTTATTCAATCTAGCAGAGAAAGATATAACATGATTCAATGGCTGGAAATTGAAGCTAGACAAATTCAGACTGGAAGGTGTACATTTTTAAGTGAGAGAGTAATGAATCACTGGAACAATTTACTAGATTCTCCATCATGGACAATTATTAAATCAAGATTGGATGTTTTTCTAAAAGATAAGCTCTAGGAATTATTTTGGGGAAGTTCTATGGCCTATGTTATAGAGGATGTCAGACTAGATGATCACAATGGTTTCTTCTGGCCTTGGTATCCGTGAAACATTTGGGACCTCAGTAGTAGAGTTCTTTGGCTCTTCCAGCTCATAGAACCTGAGATCAGTTTGTTAATGTGTTTGGTCTTATCAGGTCTGTCCCACTCCTCCCTGATCACATCCTCAAAGGAGGAGAGAAGGGGAATTGTGGTGTCAAGGGAGGATTTTGAGCAGTGAAACTTACTGACGCTTGCTCTCTTGAATCTATTCAAGTTGGATCTGTATTGTGGACACAATCTTTTTGACTATGGCCTCAAGCTTCTCAGGGGATAAAATCTTTGTGGTGCTTTCCCCTGGTCCTGCTTGGATTCAGAGTCAGAAAGCTCCCCTTCCTCTGGAGAAGTGGGGCAGGAGAAGACAGAGGATGAGTACCTTGCAGATTTTCTGCTTTTTCATCCTCTCTTGCTCGTTTTGGATCCTCTTAGCATGTTTTGTGGGCAGTGGTGCCCTGATGTGGACTTGATGTGGCCCTTTGTGTGGGCAGGGGAGGGGGTCTCCGGCCAGAGCCAGAGCCCTCCGGCTCGAATTGGGAATGAAGGAGCCTGCTTCATTCCCCAAACATTCAGGACTCACTTTAAGACATGGGGTTGGAGGGAACCTGCAGCCCTGCAAGCCTCTTGACTTTGCAATCCAGGGTTACCCTGAGACTTACCCCCTGGGCTGGCTGAATGAGGTCTTCCTTGTTCTTAGAGCCTCTCCTGGCTCTGCACTGGGTCTCCTGGTTGGCTTTTCCCTCTTTGGAGTGATGGTTACTTGGATGAGTAGAGGAACCCACAAGCCTAACCAACTCAGAGCCTCCATGTCCTAATGGAATTAGGGTCGACTGGCTGGGAGCTAACTAGGCACAATTCACCATCTGCCAAGCCTGGGAAGGCTGACTCACAGATAGAGCGCCACTTGGATTTGCCCATTACTTTCACAGCTGCTGTGCCATGCCTGAAAAGGGGCGAAGTAGTTAGCAGGAAGGCACTGCAGCAGAGTCCAAGTAGTTACAACAATAACACTGCTCAGACTTGCACCAGGGAGCAAGAAAGGAAGCATGATGCTTGTCGCTGCCCGAGAACATGAGAAAATTAAAATGCAACTAGAAAGTACAGGAGTTAGATGAACTGCTGCAGAGGCAAAAATCTGTGGGAGGCAGGAGCAGGGGGTGTGGCCAGTGTGTGATGCGCTGCCCCTTTGAACCACTTCAGGGAGCTGCAGAATGGAGGGGAGCAGCCCAGATGTAGGAGAATTGGGGGAGACATATACATACTGTAGTTTGTAAAATGCTTCTAAATCCTTTAAGATAAAAAAGAATTTTTATATATATATATATATATATATATATATATATATATATATATAAGATATTATTTATTTGCTCCTATATAGTTTATCTATTCCACTAAGATAACAAGATGTGTTTAAAGTCAGCCCTTAAACATTAGAGTAGCTGATTAGCTGTTATTAGGAACTGTTCTGTTTTATTTAGTACCTTTGTTATAAGTGAAAGAATAACCAGAAATTGTCTTGGGTGTCTGCACTTTACATAGTGTAGTTTCACTTTTCCAAATCTTATCTTATTCTAGTTTCCCGATTTAAAAGCCACTTCTGTGAATGAACAGAACTGCTGAATGTATCCAAGAAAATGAATTAAGAAATGTTTGGCAAATTAGAAAGTTATACATATAAATTTCCTACAGAGTGGACTAACAAGACACTATGAAGCTTGAATGTTGTTCGAAAAATGTTTGTTCTAACTTTTAAATTTTTTTCCTTTTAGTTTCACTCACTCTCACTGCTCCAGCATTCACCACTTCCTGCATGGCTCTTTACTGCAGGGAAAATGAGGGACTTTTGGGGGCAGATGTGTTTGCATTACACTATCATAATGCCCCTAAAAATCCTTATTACTCTTGCAGTATTCTTCTGTATTGCTGGGCCTGGTGTGAACTACTTGAAGACCTAGTTTATAAGCGCACCTATATTGCAAAATCACTTTAAAAACCACTGAGTTTTCATTTGTTTATTTTATTTTTATTTTTAGTTGTGTTTACTGATGCTTAAAATATAAATAGCAAGATTTGCAACCACCTGTTGATAAACAAATGTCATAAGTCATAAATCATAAATCCAAGGGATATGCTGATACCTACATGGTACTTAAGAAAAATAAATAAATTTCACCATTAAGAATGAGGTTTAAAAACAAGCTTTACTTGTTTGGCAAGGCTAATTTCACCTTTGTTTAATAAGAACTCACACTATATGACTCTAGGATCATTAACTCTATGACACAGATATTTTGCAGTAATTTAGTACGCCCACTCTTGAATTACTTTGCTATATTTGATCCCACTCATAAAGAGCTTTAATCTGTTGCTAATAAGAGTATATTTGACGCAGTTTATCCAACAAACAGACCTGCCCACAGTGGTTTCTCTATTAAACCTATCAAAATCTATTGTGAAATTAAAACCAAGGGCCTCACACAATCCTAAAATCAGAAAATAAATTTAGGGTTAAACTCTGAAATTACATCTCAGATCACCTATTCCATGCAGGGGGACTCTGCATGGGCAGAACGCTCACTAATCATGTAGTAGAGTGCTACCTTCATGACATTGTCTTCATCGTCTTGTGGGGTCTCTATAGGTTATAACCTCTGCCGGTTTTGGCAGGTGGCAGGGGCTGGGGAAAGGTGATATCTGCTATTCCCACCTTATCCTGTAGATCAGATTTTTTTACAAGGCAGCACTGAGGGACTTCTGTTAGAGCTGTGCTTCTGGGGCAGGAAGTATAGCAGAGCCACTGCAGTTATCAATGTTGGATGGACCCTGCATCAGCCCATGTGTGTGAATCCTCTGGATCTTCAGAGGTGGGAGACCTTATCCCTTGCTCAATCTACAGGCTACCAAACCTGCTAGAAGGGGGAGTTTTCTGAAAGCCTCCACCTTTACATGTTTTTTCTGAAGGAGTGGCCAGTCTGTTCCTAAAATCTAAAATCAATCTAAATTTGTCTGGCTATCACAGCACAGTATATCATCAGCTTGACTGGGGAAACCCTAGTTGCAGGGAATTCAGCTACTGTGCCCATTAGGGTACCAATCAATGGTTGGTAGTAAATATACTCTTTAATTCAGACACTAGATTAGGAGGAATAATTACCCCCTTCATCTGAGAATATCAAAGAGCTTTAAAAATATTAATTAACCCTCATAACATCCCTGTGATATAAGGAAAAGAGCTGGTCAGAAAGCAGAAAATGTTAATGGTTTTTTTTTCCAGCTTTGCTCTATAATTTCAACTCAAAGAAAATGTCCTGGTCAGTTGTAGTAGGGAAATGTTACTATCCCTATTTTAACAGATAAGGAAATGGGCACTAAAAGGTGAAGTCACTTACCAAAATTAACAAACCCAGTGCTGAAAATTACAAAACAGCACTCCAGAATCCCAGGCCTGTACTGCAGCTACTAGACCATTATTTCCCCACCATCAGGCACAGGGACTGGATAACTGGCATGACACAGTACCATAGGTCACATGAAAGTGCTATAGGCCTTGTGATATGAACAGCAGACATATGACTAGGGATTGGCCTGAGGCCCATACAGAGTTTAAAACTGTAAGGATTATTTACCAAGTGTTAGATCTTTAATTAGATTGTAAATGTTTATTAATAAAGTTTCAGTCATTTTTGAGTGTACTCAGCAAGCCTGCTAATGTTGAGTAGAACTCTTTGCTAAAGACCCTACATCAAACTGTGAATATATTTAAAGGTATGTGAGATCACACACAGTCGGAGAGCCCTACATTATTAAAGATCAGTGAGAGGAGTCTTCATAGAGATCTGTATGTCTTTGCTGTGGTAGGTAATAGTGTAACTGCACAGGGACTTAATTATTTGGTTTTGTTTACATGTTTGTTTTTGGGGGTTCTCTCAGTCACAATATCTAAAGAACATTGTAATGGTTTTATGCATTAAAACTGATCTGCTTTGACACGCGTCATATTGTAATTTTACATTAAGGATTTCAGAAAGTCTTTTTTTTAAATGTACCATATAAATAATTAATGCTATATTTATCATATGAAATTCCTAGCAAGGAGATAAAAAAACGAGAGTCAAAATGAAAATCTCTTCTCAGGGGAGCATATAAAGTCTGATACAAATCACCTGTCATACAAGTACGTGTGTTTGTTTATACAAATCTTCCACCATAAGGGGACCATAAGCATTAGAAAATGAGAGCAAAGTATGTGGCTTGAAATGTGTATTTTAAACATTTAAATGACTATACTTTGAAATAACCAAGAGTTTCCGTATTAGGGACATATTCTTAAGGGAAAGCTGACATTTTTGTGTGGCTGGAGGGGAAGCTGCATTTGAACCCTGTCAGATTTGACAATATCTCTCTTTTCATTTTACCTCAAATAAATGAGAATAAAAAAGTATAGGATATTAAATTGAATTTTTAATTTCTTGGCTTGTTAACAAGTCACAAAAACCTTAGGGTCTGAGCTTGCCCCAAACAAGGATTGTAGAACTCCTATACAAAACCTGAAGTTGATAGAGTTTTGCTACTCTGTAGTGTGCAGGATAGGGCTGATGATATTATTTCAAAAATCAAATGTCCTTTTTCTTGTTTTTGTTCGTTTATATTTTAATGTGTATAAACAAATTTATTACCAGGCTTATACCGTCAGTGCCAAGAATCTGGCTGAAGTGGATTTTTTGGCCATGTTATAAATTACTGCAAACAGAGGTTATGAATAGTAGTGCTGGCACTACCTTAATGATAGCTGGATGAAGCTCTACCACTGTAGTGTGTGTGAGAGCTAAGGAAATATATGGGTCACTGTAAATACCTAAGATCATTTAGAAGAAATATGCATTTCAGAATCTAACTTTTTGAAGATGGAGTGAGTTATATTAGACTTTTAAGAATGTACTGCAGACAATGTACAAATTACCATTTAAAATAATTTCATGAAATGAATTATATTAACAAGTAATTCTGCATAATTGCTTAATTTACTTTGCTAGGGACAAAATAGCAATGAAATACTTGTAACTTATCTTGATGACCTTATTTAGTAGTTGGACTATAGTAAATAATATTATCAAAGACACTTTAACGGATCCTTGAAATCCTTGCCAAATGTGATTTATTAATGGTTTCTATTTTGTTCATTTTGTAGATCAGACTCATAAAAGGGACAAGCAGCAGCTTCTTTCCCTTTCTCCTCCCCTTCCAATGACAAACTGTATATCACATATTCTTTTGAGAACAGAAGGCTAAAGCTTTATTAGTATTTGTTAAAAGTGGTTTTCAGATTCCACAATTATGAGCATAGTATAACTACCTAAATAGATTATACACTTGAAATAGCAGAAGAGGCAATGACTATATCTCGAATGGGTTCAGGCTGTGGTTCGGGTCAGACGTTGAATCTCTGGTAGAATTTAGGTTCTGATTTGAGGTCACTAAAATCTTGAGAACTCTGGTAAGATCAACTGCTTTCATGAAATTTCTTCTAATTTGTTTCAAAATCTCCTAAGAATTATAGTTTTGCTCTAGAAGATTTTGTATGCGTCTGAACCCAAAGAGGAAAATATCATCAAAGACACTTTAATGGATCCTTGAAATCCTTCGTTTTAGATTAAACCTGCAAACCAAAACTATAGGGCTAGATTCAAATCCAGGGATCAGAAAATTAGGCCACATGGGAGTTAGGTACCTCAATACCTTTGAAGATCTCAGGGCCTAAATGTCTGAAAGGATCCGGATTCAAGGTTTGACTATAGAACAAAACTGGGCCCAGTCACAGGACAGTGCAAAACGCTTTCATTTGAACCTCACTCGTGAGCAACATCACTACATCCACTGTACTAGGCAGGTGGAGCCTTCCCCCCCCCTCAACAAAATACTTTCAGAGAAAAAACAACGAGAGTTCTGTAGCACTTTAAAGACCAACAAATTTAATTTCAGTAGGCATAAGCTTTCATGGGTTGCACCCCACTTCCTCAGATGCAGTTGGTAGAAATAATATAGCAAATACAGGCAACATATATAGGAGGCAACATATACATATCCAAAGGCATAGACAACAATGGGGTAGGTGGATGAAAGCCAGGTTCTTGAGGCCTAATTACAACCATTGAGTAGGAGGTGAGAATGGGTGATCAGAGCAACTTACTTCTAATGAGATAGCCATTCCAAATCTCTGTTAAAACCCAGTTTGAATGTGTCAAGTTTGCAGCTAATTTCTAACTCGGCAGTTTCTCTTTGAAGTCTGTTTTTGAATTTTTTTTTGAGATAGGATAGCAACTCTTAGGTCAGAGTTGGAGAACACTTCAATCTCCCAGGACACTAACTGGTTTATGGATGTTATTTTTTATGTCTGATTTTTGTCCATTTATCCTTGTGCGTAGTGATAGTCCAGTTTGGCCAATGTACATGGCAGAGGAGCATTGCTGGCACATGATGGCATATGTAACATTAGTGGATGTGCAGGTGAATGAGCCCCTTATGGTGTGATTGATGTGGTTAGGACCAGTGATGCTGTCACTAGAGTCGATGTGTGGGCAGAGCTGACAACGGGGTTTGTTGCAGGGATAGGTTCCTGGATTAGACTTTTTGAAGGCTATGTATATGTTGCCTACCGTATATATGTTGCCTGTATTTGCTATATTATTTCTACTAACTGCATCTGAGGAAGTGGGGTGCAACCCACAAAAGCTTATGCCTACTGAAATTAAATTTGTTAGTCTTTAAAGTGCTACAGAACTCTCGTTGTTTTTGCTGTATACAGACTAACACGGCTACCCCTCTGGAACTCTTCTACTTTCAGAGAGAATTTTCATGTGGACTGCCCTTAACCATAATATTTTCCTGGAGCTGCTCTGTTCATCTTCTCTCCCTTGCAAATTATCCAGTTAATAAACAGTTCCAAGAAGTCCAATACCCAAGTGTAACTTCTTTTCAAGACTTCAGTTGTACTAATACCAAAAATTAAAGACTCAGCCACAGCTGCAATTTCCTGATAGCCCTGCCTCCTGATAACACCACAGTCTGGGTGGCGCAAGTGGGAAAATTCCACCAAGTGCTCTTTGGGCTGCTATCTGAGCTCCTTTCATTCACATTTGGTTTGGCCATAGCCCCGTAAGCATAAACCCATTTTCCTCTCTTCTTCAAGAACCTGCCTGATCTGATGAGAAACCAACAGTGGAGGTCAATCAGCATAGGCAATGCCTCCCCTCTATTCCAAATCAGATATAGTACTTCTGTCCATTGCTATAAATGGGCTCTCTTTTGCCTACTCATTTTGAGAGGTCATGAGTCCCCACTGGGTGTGTGTCAAGCAAGAAGGAACTACCATGTTATGAGTTTTCATTAAATTTGTGGACTTTGCCAGTTATCCATGCCTTTTTCATCTCTAGGCTAGCCTGGCAGGCTAAAATGACCACTTCGTACCTGTGCTCTGCACTGGCCTCCCATTTGCTTCTGTGGGCAAGGTGTTGATCATCTATGAAGTCTTAACTGGCTTAGCATTTAGTTGTCTCCAAATGGATGAGATGGTGAATTGGGTATTTTTAGATCTATATTGTTTGGCCTTTGGTATTTTTAAATGTTGTACCTGCACTGTGATGTTGCAGGACATGCAATTAATCAATCAACAGATTTTTAGTGTAATTGTTTGTGGTGATGTTGATCTTAAGAGGAACCAACAATTAATTTTACACACCTAAAGAAAGAACAGTAATAATTATCTAGCAGTGACTAAAAAGAGGACTGAAGTTTGTGCTGTAACTATGGGATCCATTTAGACTGCATAATAATTTTTTTAATACTTTGTTTTAAAAGATGTGTTACAAATACTTCACATTAATATTTGCATAAAATGAGCATAGATGCCCTACAGGCTTTTAAGAATACATTTAAAATATATTTACAAATGTACATGGAGATGCTATCTCACTGTATTGTGTTAGTCCACCAACTATTCTAAGTGTTGCTTTAAATAGCATACAAATCTAGAAACTCAACAGCATTACATTAATGGCACTAGCTTCTGACATATTTCAGATAGCCATCTTATAAATTATCCTGTTGTTTTAAGAAAATGTTTTAAAGGGTAAGACTATGGTTTCTTTCCTCTCTTACCTTTCTGCTGTTTACTGCTCATTCCTAACACATCATGCTCCCACAAAACATTTAGATAGTTATCTATAGATTTCAAATTAATGTAGGTCCCCCTATCTGTCTGTTCCTGTAATTAATTCTGAAAACACGTATTACCTGTCTTGGCTATAAAGATAAGAAGAAGAAGCTCTGCACAATGATTACTCTGCTGCCAATTCTTTTTCAGGTTGATTTCTTCAATTACTTCTCTAGTGCTTTTATATTAATTACAGTTCTGCTGTAAAATTCAAGTTTTTAAAATGCTGTTTGGCAAAATACAACATCAATCCTGCATTTTAAACTCTTATGGAAATGTAGCAAAGTATCTTCATTGTTTTCTCTTTTACTTTACTAATGGGTAAACTAACGTAACAGGTTTATGAAGATGCAAATCCTGCTCCTTCATCTATGAAGACTCAGATTCTGTCCATAGCAGAATGAATGTGTTTTCCACTACACAGAGCCTAGTGGGAGGTTGGGAATCTGGCAAGGGGTGCAAATACCCTGTGTATCAAAACCCATGTCTGTGGGATGTAATAATGAGCTGTAGAGAAGTTTTGGGATAAGGGTGTAGAGGAGTGACAGCAGTGTAGTGGATCTGTTCCTTTTAGATTGAATGGCCTTTGCCCTCATGTTAGTGGGTCAGGTGCAAACACTAATGGGGTAGTGCAACCCTGAGGTAGAAGCTGTGACTGCAGAAAATGGAAGGGTAGTGTGGGGGTGCATTCCTTTTCCTTGGATCCCACCTTGTTCAAAGACTCTATATTCAGGATGTGTAGAGAAAAGAGGATTTGACTCTCAATGTTTAACACCTCTGTGTAAGTTTGTAAAACTGATTACTGCTCTGAAATTCAGTTTTCCTTTTGAAATATAACTCCCCCAAATTCTTGTTGATAATAGTGAATCATTAGGCTCCAAGATCCATGAAAAGTAGAGGATCTCCATGCCAAGGTGGATCAACTAGACAGGTGTTTAAAGCTGTTATTCTTCAGTCCTCCCAAAAATATACCTTATGTGTTTCAGACTATGGCCCTGATCCTGCATTATGCAATGCACAGGCAAACTCTGATCCTGCACAGAGTCACAGTAGTCTTCCCATGCACTACATGACGTGGGACCAGGACATAATATAGGATAATGCCTTACATAAGCAAGAAAGTTAATATCTATACAGTAATGTAAGTGTGAATGGTGTTTTATCCAAATGTAACCAAGACTGATCCTTGCTCCAAGAACCAATAACTATGGGCCAAATCCTGCTCCCACTGAAGTCAACACTGTGTTTTGACATTGACTTGAATAGGAGCAGAATCAGGTAGTAAGGGACACATAACACAGTAGGGTTTGACAGCAAACAATGCACTGTGGGGGGTGAGGAGCAAGGATGCAGGAAGGGAAGCACGAGCTGGCAAGTTCAATCTTGGGTCTTATGCCTTATCATTTATTCATCCAATGTCTCTCCTGTGGGACAGAGTGCTGATAGTGCATTCTGTGCACGACAGAAAGATCCATGGTAGTCATGGGGGTATGTCTACACAGGGAGTTCTTGTCTGAACAAGGACTGGAGGATAAAGTCTTGTTTTCGGGTAAAATACTATAGTGTTTGGAGACCACAAGAAAACTACTTATCCACAGAGGGGCATGATGACAGACCAGAGTATCAACCTTAACTTACAATTAATTTGCTCCTGTCAGTTTCTTTGTTAGTGTTTGTACATAACACTAATGTTCTTTAAGTTATTTTGTGTGTAACATTTTTAAAAAGGAAAAATAAAATGATTCACAGAAGCAAACTAGCATGTACACAGCAAACCCAAAGGGCCAGCTGCTAAATAAACATTGACAGCACACAAAAGCCTTATGAAACATGATAACCACTGAACATGCCACAGCAGTTTAACACCAAAAAAAACTTCTCTCTCAAGGTACCAACATTGATCAGACTCTAATAAGGATTATGCAGCTATCCAGTTATTTTTCCTTTTTGAATTATTTAGTATATGTGAAATATGCCAAGTTAACATGGGAAGTCTGATGTTGGCCATTTATCCAAAACACAGAGAACAGGTGTATGAGCTTCCCCATTCTATATATATATATTACACTGAAAAAGAAGATTCTTCAGTATTCCATGGCAAAAGCCTAAAACACTTTAGTGTTACTATTGTAAGCCATAGACTTTTGAACAATTACTGTGGGGGTACTTTATTTTGTCATGCTTTTTGTATTTCAGGCTGTAGTTATTGGTTAATCTTCAGCATTAGGAGTAATAAAAATATCACTGCTGTCTGAATCTTGGAGAGAAAAGCCATAAGAATGAAAAATAAAAGAGCAAAACAAAGTCCCTTTAGGATGCAGGCTATTTGCCAGCTTCTTTTCACAAGAACTTTCATTTCTGCTGTTTGCTTTGAATGTAACAAGAAGATAAACATTTTCTTGTTGCAAGTCAACAAACACCACCATGCGTGACAGATTGATAAGCACTAAGTAGAGCTATATCTGGAGTTTATTAGTTCATTTGAAAAAGGTGCAAATACGCTGGAGAGTTTTGATCTGTAGTTGAAAAATAAAAAATAATTGGTTTGTGTCCAATATGTCCCACTTAAAAATGTTTTCTGCTGTTCTAACTGGAGCTTTAATAGTCAACATATCTCTCTGTCTTGTGGTAAATGCTTCAACATCTCTGCCTGCTATGTACAGCATACACCATCGTTAGGTGGTGATACATGTATTCTAAATTCTGCAGTTACACCCAAGCAATTCCACTGAACTCTATGGGATTACTCAGGCATAATAGAGCAGAATTTGACCCAGAGTCTTTCTGCAGACTAAAAATAAAGTTACTGAAAGTGAAATACTAACAGCATTGACTAGTCATGCAGGCATAGTGCAAATTTCTCCTGCAGTTCCCCATGAAAATCTGTCTCTTATTGCACTTCGATTCTTCCCTGAATTTTTTGTGATGTAGACAAATGAATTGATATTACTCCATTACCAATACTTGTGACCAAGTTTATACTTGAACTCAGATTCCCAAGGATAAAATGCTATTAAAACATGGTTTCATGTATATCCCAAATGTACACTGTGGTTCTCTTTTCTCAGTGGTATATACCAAAATGATATGAATAGGGACATATAACTAGATGATGCATGGTGATGTAGTAGAAAGGTATTATTGGCAAGGGTTTGGAATAGCTGTATTAATCTCTAAGTGGGGAAGCCACAAGAAAATCATGAAGGACTTTAAGTAAATCTCAATAAATTCCTTTATACTATATCATTATGTATATTCTTTAGACCACATATTTTAGAAATGTTTTAAAGAGTTTTAAAAAATTCTGTCAGCACTATTTTTATAGTCCTTCCCCTGTAAAGCCAGGTTGCCTAAGCACTTTATACATTTGCAGTATGCACACAGTCGGATGCTGGATAAATAGTAATAAAACTATATGTAAAGAAGATAACCAATACATTTTAGAAACCCCTAAAATGACTGTGAATAATGGTATGAAGAATTTCTTAGGCTGAAAAAGATTGTTACACCAGCCCACAGAGAAATACTGACAAGTTATTTTCACATGCTGTTTCTAGAAACAGGGTGAAAGGAAAAAGAAAACAGGCAGAGTAGAGTGCAATGTGCACTTTAGTAAGATGTGATCAATAATCAGAGCTAAAATATTTTTAAGTTCTTTGCAAATAATTCTATGCCCCCTAGAAGCCTAAGATAGATAAGGGCACAGAAGAGGGCTGGTGAATCTCTTTAGATATGATGGTTGCCTGGCACTGTGGAATGTGGATACCTTTGGCCATTTGTATGAGAATTATATCCTATGTCTTAGTTCCCCACTGAGGGTATACAAGGGAATAAACAGAAGGTCTTTCAAGACTTCCTGCTTTATTTAATGCAAAGCCCCAGGAGAAGAAACATGCACAGGATGTTTATTGAAAGGAATGAGAAAGTGTTGCTCATCCAACAACTGAATGTTCATGAGTGACTAACACAAACGTGATGACTTGGTGAAAGTAAACATACCAGTATCTGTCTTGAAGGAGAAACAGCCAAATAGTTTTTTGGTTCCGTGCATTGAGACACTGAATAGCATTCTGTTGCAAGAATGAAGTTGTGTTTTTGCAGTTAGGCTGGTTTCAGTGAACATACAAGCAGTTTTCATGGTAACACCACAAGCTATTTACCATGATAGTACTAGTCACCTTATAGTAGCCAATTATTCTACAAAAGCAAGTTAGTAGACAGTTAGTAGACAGTGGTCACATATAGTACTCTGGTATTTTCAACTAATTGAATAAATAACTTATGCCATCTCTTATTTCTGTCTTTATGGATTCCTAATTCCAGAATTGGAGAGGTTATGCATAAAATTAGACTCTGACCCTCCAAGGTTTATGTCAAGTTAAGTCTTCTATGAGCCAATAGCTTCTTACTGCTCTGTGAGACATTGCATTCAATCGCAGCTCGGAGGTGTCTTCATTTCATGCCCTCAGTCCCCTACTTATAATCAGTACAGAGGAGGTACAGTTTGTAGCCCCTGCAATTGACTGCAGAATGAGGAAAGTGGGATTGTAATGCATCAGTATTCCTCAAATTTTCTTGCTCTGAAGCAGCAGAACTTATTCATGATACAGGCAATCATAATGACTTGTGAGGAGAAAAAATATGAAATGTGCCAATTGAGCTGGCTGTGTGCCTGAAGGAGCAACACCCTGTTTCAAGAATAAATTGACTTTCAACTAAATGCCTGTGGCATTGCTGTAGGTACTGCAAGGGCTCGATCTATCACACATTCACACCCCACCCACATGTACGGCATTGCTCCTGTGAGCTCTAGAAATGTTTTTCTATGGTTTGTGAAAAAATCCACGTTTGAGGAGAGGTAATATGTAATTTGTTTCCTTTAGACATCACAGAAGTATATTGCCTGACTAAAAGTGGTCTCATGTTCTGATGGGTTTATAGATTGAATAAATATACTGTAGGATTGAATAGAGATCAAATATTGTACAAGCCCACTGCCGCAAAGCCTGAGAAAGTGTAATTGATCTTCTCAAAGGAGACATTTAAGAAAGGTACTTTTT
The DNA here is from genome assembly GCF_026122565.2 of Emydura macquarii macquarii. Classification (NCBI taxonomy): domain Eukaryota; kingdom Metazoa; phylum Chordata; order Testudines; family Chelidae; genus Emydura; species Emydura macquarii. Next base: position 20,386,853 of record NW_027131485.1, on the reverse strand, counting down.
AAAAATCAGTTAATGTTATGTAATCTCAGCCAACAAGTAGAGGATCTGAGGTCTGAAATGCTCTTCGTGAAAAAAGGAAAGTTGGTTAGGGCTAAATTAGGCCTCAAGCAGATTAAACATCTCCTTTAATTTAAGGACAATGAAAACGAGACCTAGATGCCTTTTGATAAGGAGCTGCTTGCTCTGTACAATGGCCTTACTGAAACAATATGAAAACCCAAAGATCCAGATCTTCACCTGGTGTAAATCACCATAATTCCATTGATTTGGACCTATGTCAGTTTATTCCATCTGAAGATCTGTTTTAGATTGTCCAAGATCGGGGAAAGGATCCTAAAAGATTTTACAGGCAAATGTAACTTATTCTGGGAAATGTATTTCAAAAAGCCACTTATATATGGTTGATAACCCCTCTAGGTAAGTCTGAGTCTCTTAAGACCTCACCAGAAAAACTCTGGGGAGGGGAGGAGAGAAATAGCACTGTCTCTGCTCCCCTATGTATACCGTCAAGACACGAGGCAGGTGCAGGGATGCAGCTAGGAAGTGTTTAACAATTGTTGAGCCTAGTAATATTTGTGTTTGGCCAGAACACATTACATTTTAATGCAATTTTGTGTTGCAATTTTAAGAAAATACATAAAATCATGAATGCTTGTTAAAATATTTTACTTTCTAAAGTATTTATAGAGTTGATTTTAAATTCTGATGTAATAGTGTATTTTTTTTTATTTTTTTATTTTTTAAAGAAAATTTTCATTGTCTTTTTAAATATTTGAGACAAATTTTAGATAGGGATGTATTTCTCACTGCACCTAAATTTGTAATAAAGCCCAAATCTTTCAATACCAGTATTGTGCTGACTGCCCTAGCAACCTGAAATATGGAAAAATATTTAGAACATTTTAAAAAACAATTGAATGATATAGCAGTTTTGGTTGTGCTGCATTATAATACATTTTTAAAAAGCTGTCAATGTTCCCATGCATTTCAGGCTGTTGCCTAAATTTAATTTCACTGCATGATCTAGTATAGATCGTGGAAAAGCCACCACATCAGAGTGGTAGATTTTGATATGCACTTTGCACAGGTATAAAGTACTACAGAATATTCAGTGGAGTGAAAAATTGGCTTCAGTGACCCTAAATACTGCAGGACTCTCCTTTTGGCATTTGTTCCAAAATGGATCCTTAAGCAAAATGGAAATTAGGTAATAGTCTGAAAGCCATGGAAAAACACTTACAGCATCTAAAAATTATTAAATATTTCAGTGGAGAAGAATCAATACTGTTATTCCAGCAAACATTTAAACACATGCGTAACTTTGGTTTGATGAGTAGCCCCAGTGATTCCAAAGTGCAATCAGATTCACACTTTCTTCTCTTGTTTGTGTTTCCCCCTGTTTCCCCCCCCCCCCCCACACACACACACTAATGGGAGAAAATTTAAAAAAGAAAATGCAATTACAGAATTGGCAAATTCTTCATATTGTCATATGTCAGGTTATAACTTATAGGAATACACAACTTCATAGCAGGTGTCATTGTATTGAGAGTAGTAAAATATGATAGATGCCCAAAAAGGTTTTTATTAAATCAAATACAAAACCTCTTTCCAGATATTAGTAAACATTATATCCTTGATAAATAAAAATGCTGTTCTGATATTCAAATTCTTGCAGCTTTCAACACACCTGCCTTCCCGATATTTTACACACAAAAAAAGTTAAAAATCCCATACTTAAACTCCCAAGAAATGCAGCCATGGCAATTTAGACAGAAAAGGAGAGAGAAAAAGGGAGGAGGAGTAAACAATGTTGTGCATTCATAAATCTTCATGAATTAAGAATTAATGTAAAACTGGGAGAACAGCAACATTTAAAATCTGCATTATTTAATTAAGTTCTCTCAGAATGCTAGTAGCAAATATTCCCAATGACCAGTGATGGCTCTGAGTTACTACAGATAATTCTTTTCCAGGTGTCTGGCTCTTGAGTCTTGGTGACTTGCTCAGTGTACAACTGATCACCATATTTAGGGTTGGGGAGGAATTTGCCCTGTGGGCAGATTGGCAGACCTCTGTAGCATGGGGCACAGTCACTTTTAGGTTTAAACTAGAGTAAATGATGGATTCTCTGTAACTTGGAAGTCTTTAAAATATTATTTGAGGACTTCAATAACTCACCCAGAGATTATGGGTTTATGTGATGGGATGTACAAATCCCACACTGGTGAGCACAGGTGGCTGGACACAGGAAGCCATGCCCTGTTTCTGCGAGGCATGCTCCCAGTAGAGGGAGAGTTCAAAAAGGAGCAACTTAGTTCAGTCTATACTGACTGAGTGAGAGAGCAGTTGATTGCTGCAGCCTCCTGCAGAGAAGTTGCTGGGGTTCCAAGCAGCCAGACCTGAGGCCACAGGGCAGGGGCGGGGAAGATTCTCAGAGTGACCTGAGAGGATGCCAAGAGGGTAGCCCAAGACAGACCTGTGGCACAGACATAGGAACAGAAGCAGGGATAGAAAGTGAGCCAGGTACAGGCATAAAGTGTGGCTGCCCTTAGGCCACATATCTGGACCATTATTTTGAAGGACCAGGGTTGGAACCTATTGGAGCAGGATGGGCCCGGGTTTCCCTATCCCCAGGGAATGACTCTCTCCATTGGGCAACACTTCCAAGGGCTTTAGGCACAGCATCTACTGACGCTCATCATTGGACGAGATTACTTCAGACTAACTGTTATCCAAGGGTGAGTCAGTGCCCACCTTGCCTGAAACCATCACTGACTCTAGCCACTAGGAAAGGCAGCCACAGAACCTCAACGTTGGGTAACATTGGTACTGACTCTCTCCATGAGGCAACATAGTTCAGAGTATCATCACTAGGCAGTACTACCAGCCTTGGACAAACCTCACTCCAAAAGTCTATTACAGGAGCGGATTAGTGAGGTTCTGTGGCCTGCAATGTCCAGGAGGTCAAACTATAGTATCTTGATGGTCCCTTCTGGCCTTAAAGTCTATGCGTCCATGTCCATTGTTCTTCAAGCATAAAAACTACCCATACTCTTTGGAGGTCATTTAATCTGAAATATTTGTATGCATTTACATATCTAAGTGGTCATGTTTGTATTTACCAGGACAATACAGGCCGCTTTATTAAACCTATGCAGGTCCAAATATTATTTGGTTATCAATTTTTAAAGATGGATATTTCCATATTGGCACTGTTATGGGCACATAAGGGATTTGCTTAAATAATTCACCCACTGATAGACGCACACTAGATAGATGTGGCTAGAATAGGATATTTATTATTGTAATAATGAGACCCCAAGACACAAGAAAGTGGCAGCAACCAAGTTCATCACTGGAATCATTATCACACTCAAATATGGATGGCCTCAGTGAACAGGCTTTATCATAAAAAATGCTTTGTAGAGTTTAGGTTCTCTTTTGCAACTCGAAAATAAAGATTTTAGGAGATATTTTAATAAATTTATTACTTCCCCATAAAAATATTTTGAATGCTTTGTTAATCCTACTAAAGCAACAAATGGAATATAAAGAGGAGTTGAATGAAAGTAGTAGTCATCTTCCGACTGAAAAGTGCTATAGAACTCAATAGAGAATTATGTGCTTTCAGAAGAAATGTATAGAAATTATATAAGTTGTATAGGGTAATTTCTCTAGAACCCTCTTGCTTACTCCTATGAAATTTTATAAGCTTTCCATAATAGTTGGAGTGTAATGTTCACTTAAAACATATCCTTATGTATAAGAAAAGATGTAAATGGCTCCCTTTCTCAAGCTTTAAAATAATAAGATCTAGATTCAGTTTAAAAATATTGTGGACATCTAGAAAAACAGCCATGTGTTGTGCTGACTATTAAAAGTTTCAGAAAGGGAAATAAAAAGCAAGACAATTCTGAAGAGTGGAAGGCTCTCCACTTAATCTTGTATCCTGATAGCAATTGGTTCAAGGTAGAAAGATGTAGCCAAAACTTTACTCTCCACATATGAAACACCACTTCCTCCTGGATTTTCAGATCCACATCCAATTTTTTTACTTTTGCCCATCTCTGGTTCAGGGATTAAATGATTTAGTAAGGTTTTTTTTTTTTTTTTTTTTAAATGAACACATTCCATGAAATACACATTCAATGTAGCTGGCTAAACCTGATTCTGCCCCATCACAATCAACGAGAGTTTAAGGAGCAGGAGCTACTAATGTACATAAACCCCTGCTTTGCTTCAGCAGTTGAAAAGGAAGTACATCCGTAACTATAGAAGCCATATTTCATAGCTGTAGTAGGTGACTCCCAACCCAGCCCCTAAAGATGACAGGCTGTTTTTTTAGATTGAATCCAACACAGATTCAGGGTGGGTTCTTTCACAGGTCCCTGAATTGTTTCAGCCAGGTAGCTCTGTACTGTCTCAGCAGCTTACAACAGTGATATGATGTGAGTAGTAATAGTTCTATTGCAGTTGGTCACAGCTCAATGTCTGCATGCTGGACTGAGAGAAAATGGTTCTAAAACCACCCCAAAAAAATGGATGATTTGGCAAGAGTTTGCAAATTCATTCCCAATTAACTGGAATTAACTAATAATATTTATAAGTTTTCATTATATGTTTTGGTTTAAAACATTGAAACAAATCATCATACTCTTTTAGCTGTATGCATAAGAAATTAGTTTTACTGTCAATCGGAGTTTGTGTATAGGCTCGAGTTTGCTCTAAATAAGAGGATAAAGGAAAAACCTTGCAAACCTTCACATAAAGTATACTGGAATCTGCTATGCAGAAACAGTACTATCCTGCAATACAAAGTCTACTGGTGGAATGATGCAGCTGCACAGAGCCCTCTGACTTCAGTGGGGCTTTGCATGGACCCAGCAACCAGCTCACACACTGTACATTACAGGACTGAAGTCTATGATGGTTTGAGTAAAAATCAGTAAGAGTAAAGTGATTACTTAAGTAGATAAAAAATTCACAGTAACTTTTTTGAACTATTGAGTTGAAAGGCAGAAAGAACAAATGAGGAAAAGTAGGGATAGCCTCCATATTGTCTCATTAATAGCTGCCTGTCCTTGCTACTGCTCTCCAAATACATGTATACAACCTATAGATACCTTGCATGATAAATACTTTAAACTAAACAAGTCAGAAAGAACAAAGTGTGCATTTACAAAATAAAATTTTAGTAGACAATGGTAAGCAGACAAACAAAAATGAAAAACCACATAACCAAGCCTATGACACATGGAAAACTAACGAGAGGTGAAAACCCAAATCTTCCCTAAAATGACAAAGCACAATTATAATTAGGGCTTCTCTATATGAGAAAATTTAGAAGCAAAATTAGACTGGTATAATTATACGACTATAGCCATACCAGCATAGCTCCTCATGTGGACATTTATCCCAAAACAAGAGTGTTCACACAGGGAATTACACCAGTATAACCACGGAGGTATAATTATAGTAGTGTAATTATGCTGGTAAGCTTCCTTGTGTTGCCTTTATACAAAAACAATGAATGCAGTAATCCCACTGCATATATATCTCTGCGATCTGAACTATCAGAGATGCGCCTTTACTGAAATCCCAGGTACTATCTTTGTAGTTTCAAATACAAACATGAGGCTGGATCTGAACTTTGTAAGTGGTCCTATGTTTATAATGGAAGAAATTGAAATACTGGATCTAAACATTCCTGAATGACTGGGTATTCAAATTGTATGACTGAGGCTATGTCTTCACCGACGGCGGCAAATTTGCCACCATCAGATCGACTTCTCTGGATCGACTGAGTGGTCAATGAAGACCCGCTCAGTTGATCCAGAAATTGATGTATTAAGACCACCTTCTTAAGTGGCATAGCGCTGTGTCGACGGGAACACAGTTCCCGTCGGCGCAGTGCAGTGAAGATGGTGCGCAGAACAGAAGCAGAGATGTCGATAGGAATTACGCAGGTTTTTTGCGTAGTTTGCGTAACTCCAGTCGACTGCCGCCAAATCTCTGAGGTAAGTGAAGACAAGCCCTGAGCAATTTCTCCCTTCTTTTAAGTCCTATTTTCTTATTCTTTAGCAGGATTGTCTGGCTGTGCCTTTCTCAGTGATTTTGAATGTGTGGCTTTCTGCTTTAGTCTCATTTTGAGGCACAGCATTAAGGCAATCTTCTCTCCTTGGAATATTTGCCTCAGGGTCTTTAAGAAATCTGCATTTTATCCTAACATCATCTAATTGCTGACTCATGAAAACTATGTGAAATGCTCACAAGGAAATCTTATACCACCAAAATAAAAAACAAACAGTCCTGCTTTCAAAAAAAAAAAAAAAACAAAAACAAAAAACCACCACACCCACAAACCACCCTTTTTTAAAGTCAACTAGAAACCCAGGCCACATTCACAGACATTTCAGTGAATTTGGGCTGATTCATGATTTTGTGTCAGCACAATGAGAAATTAGGATTGGTGACAGGAATTGGGTAAAACTCAGTTTTTGGTGAATTTTCACATGGAGGCTGGGGGTATCACTAAAATTTAAGATATGTGAAACTATGTGGACCAAAAATAAGATGTCTGCACTAACCCTTCTAATGCAAATGACTAAGATCACACCAAATCTATGCATTGCCCAGAAAACAAAAGTCCCGGAAGCTAGAAGTCATTCTGCTGCAGGGAGCACAAGAGATCTCCCTCTCATTAATGTCTAGCCATTAAGCATCAGACTATGTAAATGTTGTGTTTGATAAAAGGGGTTGGTGCACCTCCAGGAAGAGGATCTCTGCAACACAGAGCTAGACTTTGATAGCTGAACTAACACAATGAGTAAACAAGACTGATGACCTTCCTTGCTCCAGTCAAGCCCTTTGTGCTCATGTTTACTGGAAGGCTTCACTGCTTTTTTGGGGGGAGGGTGGTATAAACCTATAGCCATATGTTTAATTCCTATTTTAACAAATGCTTTGTTGCATTTAATGTTGCCTTGCTAATTAGCATGTGTCTTTCATGAATGCAAAGAATATCAGAGTATTGTAAGAACAATTATAAAGGATCTTATCTATTTATATTGCATGTTGGTTAGTAAAAAAATCCTGTACAAGCAAGAAAAAGATACTTCGGTCCATTATGAAATGCATGCTTGGCTGTAATAAAGAGCATTTCCTGATCATTAGAGAGCTATTTCTGTATTATTCCACATCTTGTAGGTGGACTGAATCTAGAGATCCTCCGATATTTTAGCCTAGAAACACATTTCAGGTATATAGTTTGAATTCCAGCACATTCTGAAATGGCAAGAATAGTCAACAAAATATCCAGTAGCAAAATAAGCTCTCCTTGTAATTTTACATCTATTTGTAACATATTGAAGCACTATTCCACATTATGCACAAGAGACAGACATTCACTTGACATAATTATAAAAACATCTCTTTTCAAAAGATTTTGCACTGTAGTTCCTCATTAAAAATACAACCCGTACACCACCTTCCCCCAACATTGGGTTCTCTCTATGGAGCTATGCTGTTGAGGTTTAATTTTTCACAGGATGTTTGCATAGAAGATATCATTGCTGTAGTGATGGCCAGATGAAAGAGTCTGCTTGACTACAGTGTACAATGTAAAAAGGACATTCAGTCAAACAACTTTAAACATTAACCTAAATGAATCACTGTAATTTAACAATAGAAAAATAGTTATGGTCAGCAAAAAAAAAAAAAAAAGTCAGTGGGGAATTGACTGTGGATTAAGGCTCTCCAGCAAAACCTGTGCCAGCTGACTTCAAACAAACACCTATGCACACATTCAGAACAAATACTTACAAGCATACTGTGCTGACTAAACTTAACTTCTTTTCCAGAATACACTCAGCCCAGGGGAAAATCTTTGATTTTCTCAGGCAGGCTCTCTTTGGTTATGCCAAAGCCCTGGTCAGAAATTGATAGTTGACACTGCCAGATCATTGCCTCCACCACCATCAAAATAGATGTACCAATAGGAACCCAGAGTTAAGGGTCAGATTTACAAAGTTATGTAGGCACCTAAAGATACAGAAAGATGCCTAGTGGGATTTTTCACTCCATTGGGAGTTAGGCTCCTAAATCCTACTTGGCCCCTGTCTGTATTCTAGGTATACAAATACTGAACCTTTGTAAATCTGGCCTTAAGTGCCCTGAAATGTCACTGAGTATTAAAACCTTAGATCATAAATAAAACCAAATCTTAATGGTTTCACTCCAGGATTTGTTCTTGACAGGATTTCAATTGAGACTGTCATTAGTGAGGACCAGGGCTGGACAAGCAGAATCTATGGAAAGTTAGGATTTGAGATAATCTGGCTAAAGTGTATGAGAAAAGCCTGCCACGTACCCACCGATGCTATATTTGGCTACAGTCAATGCTGTTAATCCCTCAATTTCATCAATGTCACATGAAAGAAATAATTTTTAAAAAGACAACATTGACACCATCAGTCACTTGGCATAACTGAATTAAGCTTGAGGGAGTATGCCATGGGATAAATGTCTCCCACTTTATAAACAAAATCAGCATCTTGATGTTTATTTTAGATAAATTCTTCTGCATTTATTTAGCAGCAGGAAACCTCTATACTGTGACAATGCCTTTTAATTACATTTCTGATTTTAAGTAGCATGTTACAGCTGTGCCAACTAACAGTGACAGATAAGGATTTGTTAATGTTTCTACAATTAATTCTGTTTTCAAGTGGGTTTGATTTAGGGTGACCAGATGTCTCGATTTTATAGGGACAGTCCCAATATTTGGGGCTTTGACTTATATAGGCACCTATTACCACCTACCATTCCAATTTTTCACACTTGCTGTCTGGTCACCCTTGTTTTGATTTAACTAAAAATGAAGTTTGCTCTGAGCTGAAACAGAGTACTAAGGACCCAATTCTGCCCTCAGTTATATTCATGCAAATGTGGACACCATTTAGATCAATGTATATGAAAATGACACACACAAAACAAAAAAAGGTTATCCTATTTAAAGTACATTGTGAACAGAATTCCAGATTCAGACATGTTTGCTCATGTCATCGATGAAATGGGGTAGATTTTAGAGAGCTTTAGCAAGTTCTCTTGATATAGATCAATATAAGTACACTGTTGTCATCAGAAGGTCTTATATGCAGCATACAATGGTTTCAATAAGTGCAAATAAGCAACACACTTCCTCAGAGATCTGCCTGCCTCCAGAAGAAAACATCGACTCCTGCAGTTTCTGCTGACTTGCTAAATTGACTTCACAACATCCTTTCACAGCAGCCATTCGTAATGTCCAGCGCTGCTATCCCAGTGCCAGTCTCAGATGAACAATGGCATATCAGGAACAGAACAAGTATGTCCTGGCAGAGTGGCAGCAAATACTGGGAATCGATGAATATGCATGCTGATGAATTTCAGAAGGCTAACTTATATCCACCTGTTTGCAACCTGAAAAACAGATCCTGGACAAAGCTTACCAGGTTACTGACTGGAATAGCCAGAGGGGCTGCCACAATGCAAAAATTTGGTTTAGCTAATCTTCACACTGACTGCAGCGCAACAATGCAGGCGGTCAAACATGTGGAGGAGTGCACAATTAGACAATTGGAGGGTGATTGCTCAATGACGCAGCAGTAAGTATGCAACTGAATAATCTAGCTATCAAATTGTGATGCACATGGAAGAATAAATCCCAAAACACATCACAACTTATATACTTATTAGGAAATTTATAAAGGAAGTTGACAAGGAGCCAAATGTATCCATAGTATATCTTCACTGACTGTCATGGGATCCACTCACCACAATAGAGCCTCCTGCTGGCTGTCCTGGGGATTAGCTCTGCTAGTTGGAGCGCCCTCTTCAGGTGGTACCTCTCCCATCATCCTATCACCCTGCAGTCCCACCTTACTCCAGGAATCATAGCGTCCTCTTCATGACAGGGCCCACTGGTAAGATCACCATCCATGTTTCTCTTTTCCAGGCTTACCCCAAAATCTTTCTATGAAAAGAGTCCCAGGCAGTCTTCTCCGGTACTGATGGTGCCACTTGCCCAGTAGAGGAACCTGGACTCGCCCTCTACTCCAGGATCCAGGCTAGGGACCCTCAGCTCAGTAGTTCTGGGCTCTACCCTCTCATCCCTCACTGCTTTTCCCTGGACTGCTTACTACTGTTCCTGGTTCCCCCGTTCTCTAGGAGTACCAGCTCTAAACCAACTCCCTCCTCCCAGGGAATGACTGTTTCCTGCAGTCTTTCCCAGCAACTCATTTGTTCTCAGCTCCTCGGCTTTATAGGCCCTGACTATTCCTGCCCAGCTGATTCTCCTTTAATCAACTTTCTGCTCCCTGGCTACTCCTCCACGTGCAGTCTGGACAGTTAATTGGCCCATGTGGCCACCTTAACCCCTTTTAATCCTGTGTGGGAGGGAACACACCATCACAGACTTAAATGGGTCGATTTGGTTTAACAATTCATCCCTTAACTAAAAATGTCTTGATTTTGTTGATTTGTATTACAAACTTAACATTAGTTATACTGAATATAATTTGTTTGTATGTTGCAAAAATTAATGAAATACTCATTGCATGTGCTAAGCTGTGGTAGATAGATGTTCACAAATATTAAATTATGCATTAAATTTACCTTATTTTTCTAAAGAAAAATCAATTGTCCTTAATGACACTGTTAATGCATTTCACCCCCAAACTTAACCTCCCTTTAACATTATATGACAGTTGTAAACTTACTTCTTATTATAGCTCTATGGAAGTGGGTTCTCTCTTATCAATCCTTTCAGACTCAACTATTATTTTTTTTATACAGCACTTGGTCTTAGTTCTAACAAAATATAGCTTCTTGTATGCAGGATATCCAGATCACAACAGGAGTTGAAATTATATTGGCTCCTAATAAGCCAACTTTTTGTATACATACAGAATGGTTCTTGATTTTACTCTTTGGAATCTAAAACTTGGATTTGAGTAGCAAACTTTAGAAGCAGGACCTGAATATTTTAACATACAGTAGATAAATATATTTCTCTCCCCTCTGGAAACTATGTCCTTGATTTGGTTTGCCCTGAATCTGAAAGGGCAGATTCCTGCACTCACGCAGAATCCCAATAAAGTCTACGGGGTTGCCTGTGGATGCAGGAATTGCTATTGCTTAAAATGAATTTACCTTTTCTCACTGCTTTTAAATTAAGACTAACATTTTATCGAATTATTGTTATAAGCATAAGTTATTTTTAAGTAGAATTTTAATACTTGACCACAATTAATCACCAGAAGCAGCCAAAAATCAGTGAGATGGATGATGCTGTTTATTTGACACAAGAAGTTTTATTCTTGGCATTGTTTTAGAAAGGGCGCATATGATGTCATCCTTCACATCAAGCTGGTTTCAAGATTTCATCTTTATTGTGAGAAGGCTGGAGAATCCACTCTCACATTCGTAGGTAGTGGGAAACAGCAGAAGGACTCTCAGGGCCATTTCAGACACCTGTAGCTTTTCACTTGCAACAGAGCATCAGAACTAGTTTTGAGGCAGCTGTGTGAATTTTGCTTTCACTTCATCATTGATCATATCAATAAACTGTTCCTGTGCGTGAATATCCTCAGTAAGTAACTGCTCTGCTGCCACACTAAAAGGGTTCCTTCACCAAAGAATGAAATGCTTCTGGTAGCGCTGGGAAATAGTGAACATCTGAGACCCCTTCACAAAGAGGTCTCACACTGAGAGTTGACTTGAGAGCACTATCAATGTTGACTTCCTCCTCCTCACTGAATGAGGAAAGTGTCAGAAGCATGCCATACTTGTTTGTGTCCAACTTCTTGCACCACAGATCCAACTTCATCTGGGAAAGCTCTGATTTTATTAGTCAGGTCTATTAATGTCGAACATTTTCCCTGAAGTGACAGACTGAGGTTGTTAAGGCTATCAAAGAGATCAACGAGGTATGCTAAGTAGAGAAGCCAATTCTTGTCACTGAACTTTTTGTTCAGCTCGTTTGTCCTTTTGCAGAAAAAACTCTGCCATCTCTTCACAAAGTATAAAAACATGCTTTAATGCACATCCTCTAGAAAGACATCGGACTTGAGTGTGGAAAAGCAAATCTTCGTATTCACCACCCATTTCGTTGCAGAGCGCTCAAAAGAGATGACTATTCAGAGCATGCACTTTAATGTAGTTCACTGCTTGTACAACATCCATCACAGCATTCAGGCACATTGTGGAATCCATCATTAGCAATGTCTTTGCAGCTAGGACCCAATGCGTAACAATCACTTTAGGTGACATGCACTTTATCTTCTGCTGAAAGCCAGACCGTGCACCCATCATAGCAGGAGCATCATCGGTATCGATACCATGAAGATTTTTCCACTCAATGCTATTGTTTTCAAAAAAGGCATTCACCTTATTGAAAATGGCCTGTGCTCTTGTGGTTGTTTCAAGTTGTTCACAGAATAAGAACTCATCCTTAACATCCCCAGTATAAACATACCATACGAACGCTATCAATTGTGTGCGATTAGTAACATCAGTGTTTCTGCTTTCAGCATGTTTAGCCTGCAACTTGATGAATGTTTAATTTCGTGCACAACTTGTTCTTTGATATCTTCAAACATCTCACACATTGTGCGTTTCACAGTATCATTCAACACGGAAAGATTATTAAGCTTTTTAGCAGTATCATTCCCAAGCATAAGTGACAATATCTTTCCACGCTGGCAGAATAAGTTCCTCACCTATTGTATGCGGTGTTTTGGTACAGGTGATTCATAGTGACACAGCATAAGGGGCCTCCATAGCTGAGGATGTTTGCTGTCAGCAACTTCCATTTGCATCAAGCCTGGCTTTCTTTGTTGCTTCTTCTCTGTGTTTGAAAAAATCCACATTTTGATTTTTATGCTCAGGATGTCTAGTTTTAAGATGTCACTGCAGTTTGCATGGTTTCATCGATTCAGCAAACAAAACTTCACAGCAAATGATCAATTGCAGTTTTTCAATACCTGAGCTAACAATGCTGGTAAAACCGTGTTTTATGTAAGACTCCAGATACTGTCAGCGTTTAGCTGTTGTAACAGTAGAAGTGGTCATTATTTTCAGGACAAAGTATGCACCTGTGTCTGTTACATAATAAAGTACTTCTTCAAATCAAGCCTTCCAATATTGTAATGTTGTCTCAGTCCAGGACTTCCAGGGCTGGCCATAGGAAAAATGGCGCCCTGGGCAAACTGCTATTTGGTGCCCTTTCTTGCAGGGCAGGGCTAGCAGGGAGGTCATTCACAGCCCCACACCTGGCCAGGCTACTGGCTCAATTACAGCCTCACCGGTGGTGGTCTGGGCTACAGAAACTGATACTGGTCACAAACTGTGGCTGTACCCAGCAGCCAGGGTCAGGGATACCTGGAGTCGGGTCTTCTAAGAACCAGATGGGGTCGAAGCTGCTGCTGGTAACCCCAGTGCCCGGAGAGGGTAGGGATTGCAGATAGCCCCATCACTGGGCCGGGGGTTGCAGCTGCTGATCACAACCCCGCCACAGGTCAGGGATGCTGGCAACCCCACCGCCTAACCTGGGCTCACACCCCCACCACCTAGCCAGGATCCGGGGTGCTACGGGCAACCTCATCTTCCGGTCGGGGCTCTCACAGCCTCGCTGCCCAGCCAGAGGTCGGGGCTGCTGAGAATGCATGGCGGGGTCGGGGCTGCTGCTAACAGCCCTGCTGCCTGGCCGGGGGTCAGGGCTGCTCGTGAGCGGCCCTGCCACTCGCAGCCCTGCCGCCCTACCAACAGCTCGCAACCCCCAGAACTGGGTCACGAGATAAACATTTGTCAAGTATTTTGCCAGCACAGACTGGTTTTCATACATGAATTTAAGAAAGCTTACTTAATCTTATCATATGTTATAGGACCCAATCCTTTCTGATGCAGAGGGCCCTCAATTTCCTTTAACTTAAGAAGGAATTGAGGGTGCTCAATTAATAAGAAAGACAATTAATTAATAAGAAAGAACTGAAAGCATGAGAGGTAAAATCTAGTAGCAAATACATGCATAATGTCATAAGTGATTGATGAAAAGATGCCAATCAATCAATCTACCAGAGATGGTGGAAATTGCAGCCTATGATGTAAATTGTTTGCAGTGTCTCATGTGACTAAATAGTCCAATCTGAGATTTCCATAATCTTTGGCAGTTATTGCAACAGTGTGGCTTGCTTGGGAGCTGCTTGCTTCCTACAAGCTTTTTTCTAAGTGATAAAGCAAAGAAATAATTTACAGTACTAAAAAAAGCTGTTGATATAGTTTGTTGATGTTTAGTGGTGTGGTGCTATTTCTGGCATGAAGAAATCAGAGATGTACCAAATTAGCTGAAAAGTGCTAAATGATCCTATTAACAATTACTGAATATCCCATTAATCTTCCCCTGACAAGCAGTAGGAAAACAGCCTTTTTATAGCACATTTACAGTAGCTTTGTACATTTATAGGTTGCTTATGTGGTTTTACAGATGTAAAAATATTAATTTAAAATTAACATTGGAAATATTTTCTCTTTGCTTACAAACCAGATCACTATATCTTGTACATTTGTATATTCTGTATGCACATCTGGGAGAAGGGAAATACCTTTGCTTGCTTGTTGCTTCAGCTGATATGGTGCTATTTAATGTATCATTTTGGAGCAAGAAATGCTCAACAGCTTCAGTATTCATCTTTTTTTTTTTTTTTTTTGGTTTTATAGCACAGCTATCTGGAATACTGGTGTGCATGGTTGTGTTTTAGAAAAAAATAAGTAAGAGAGAATTCAGAATAAGCAGAGGCATGTTTCTGTCTGTTTCCTCATTTCCTCAATTTAATTTCTCTAACATCTTACCCACAGTAATAGGCTCTTCTAAAGAGAATGGAAAGAACAGCCTCTCCCAAAGGGTAAGTGATTGAACACAGGTTAGCTAATTGATTTAACCTTTTACAGAACACAGACCTAAGGGAAAATAAAGTTTGGTAGACAACATGCTGTAGCTCCACCAGCAAAACACTATGTGGTTTAGAACATTTCAGCAGTTCTCTTTCTTTTAAATGAGTCTCATGACTGGAATAGTTTGAAAATTTGCAAGTCAGTGCTAATATGCATTGGCAAAGTTGCATGGGGAGGTGGCACAATGCCTGCTTGCACTCAGGTTTGCTATTTACAGTGATACCAGACTAGTACTTGCTTGAATATTAACGTTCACACAAAAAGTAGCAGCAGCAAGTAGGATGGATCTGGTTATCCTATAAAGGGCTCTTCCATGTTATTTTTGAGCAACTTAAATATTCAGATCTATGAAGCCCTTGAGTTCTTATTCCAGATTGCAAAATTCAGTAGTTTTAAAACCAATTGGTGGAAAGGTTATGATAGTGAAAGGTGCCCGGTTGGGCAGCTCCTTGTTTATGCATAGAGAGAGCTGGCAACAACAATACAGGCTTCCTCACAGTACCCTGTCCCAACCATGACATGTAGGAGCCCTTTCTAGGAGTAACTTAATAATTCATTCTTTACACCTGTTCATTCATAGATTTCAACGCCAGAAGGGACCATTGTGATCATCTAGTCTGACCCTGGATAACACAGGCCACAGAACTTCCCCAAAATAATTCCTTGAGCAGATCTTTTAGCAAAATATCCATTCTTGATTTAAAAATGGTCAGGGATTGAGAATCCACCATGAGTCTTGGTAAATTGTTCCAATACTGAATTATTCTTACTTAAAAATGTATGATTTATTTCCAGTTTGAATTTGTCTAGCTTCAACTTCCAGCCATTGGATTGTGTTATACCTTTCTCTGCTAGATTGAAGAGCCAATTATTAAATATCTGTTCCTCACATAGATACTTATAGACTGTAATCAAGTCACCCCTTAAGCTCTTTGTTAAGCTAAATAGAGTGAGCTCCTTGAATCTATCACTATAAGGCATGTTTTCTACTCCTTTAATAATTCTCATGACTCTTCTGTGAACCCTCTCCAATTTATCAACATCCTTCTTGAATTCTGGGCACCAGAACTGGACACAACAGTGGTCACAACAATGCCAAATACAGAAGTAAAATAATCTTTCTACTCCCAAAGTTGCATTAACTCTTTTGGCCACACAGGCACACTAGGATTTCATGTTCAGCTGATTTTCAATATAACCCCCCAATTTTTTTGAGAGTTTTTGGTGTCTGTGCTGAGATTGCCAACACAGGGGCCAGGGAAGGGTAGTTGTAGTTTTTGTGAAGTAGATACCTGTTTTCTACATACAGGACTGAGATCACCAAACTAATTTTGCATAGGCTATCAAATAATTCTCAGATATAATATATTATGCTGGATTTTAGTCAGCAACTGAAAGGTGAATATTATATGGGCTTGACCCAAGCCCACTGAAATCAATGGATCTGTAAACCGGTGGCACGGACCGGCCGGGGTGTGGCAACCCTTCCTCGGGCCCAGGCTCCGAGGAAGACCACAGCGTCTCCCCTTTGGGGAATGAGCAGTGCCTGTTTGCAAGTCTTTTAGCTCCAGCCCCCAGTGGGGCAGGCTAACAAGTGGTCTATTGCCCCCAGCTCTCAGACATGGTGGGGCAGGCAAGCAGAGAATAGCACTTCTTCCCAGGATGGTTAGGGAAAGGGGGAAGGGGATGCAGGCCCACCCATCTCCACTGCATCCCAGCCCAGGGCCCTATCAGTGGCAAAGCCATTTGTCACTGAATCAGCAGGGCTCTAGCCACAACACGCTGATGGGGTTTAGCCTGTCTCAGCCGCTGGCTAGCCAGCTGCCCCTGGGCCACTTCCTCCCCCTGGTCCCCGGGTACCTATGTGCGCTCAGATTCTCTCAGGGTCACTGGGGTACACAGCAAGCAGCAGGCCACCCAGTCCCTCCTCATTGACCGGCAGCAGGTCTGGGAACTCCTCAGCAGAGGGCAACTCCTCCAGGTCACAGGGTCCCAGTGGCTCCTCCGGTCCACCAGGTTCACTCAGCTCCCCAGCATCAGGCAGTTCCTCCAGGTGAGGGCCAGCCTCAGGGGGTATTTCCCACACATGGATCTCATCCCAGCTACTAGAGCTCGGTGGCCCTGTCTAATCACTAGGGCCCAGTGGCCCCATCCAGTCACCAGGGCCTGGCAATCTGAGCAGGTTTTGGACGCGCCACTCCGTGAGGCGGTTGCGCCAAACGGCTGCTCGGTCAGGGTCAGGCCTAAGCCACAGCCTGCAGGGAGACACGTCTGCCTCCAGCAGCAGCTTCCCCCTTACTGAGGTGCTGGGCTGGCCTTTTATAGTTCCTGTTCCTGTCTTTGCTCCACCCCTCTGTTGCCAGGAAGTTTGGCCAGTACGGCATGGTTCTGCCCAATAGGGGCGTTGCAACCCTTCCTCAGGCACAAGCTCCAAGGAAGGCCACAGCACCTTCCTAAAGGGACTCTTTGACATAAGTGAGCTATGGATCATGCTCTAGATCAGAGGTTTTCAACCGGGGGTACATGTACTCCTGGGGGTACTTCAGAGTACTGCAGGGGGTACGCAACAGGATCAGATGGCTGCAGCCCACCTCCCAGCAGGGAGAAGGGACTAGGCGGAGGTGGGTGGCTGCAGCCTGCATCCCGGCTGTGTGCTGGACTGGGCGAGAGGCGGACAGTCGCCTACCAAGGGGGCCCCTGGGCACCGGCCTGCAGAGGGGTGCTGGGTCATGAGGCGCAGCTGGGAGCCTCCTGCGCCCTCTGTCCCCACTGTGCATCATGATGGGCCAGCCGGGCACCACGCCCAGGCCAGGAGGGTGAGGCCGCCCAATCCGAGGTGGCCCCAACTGCGGGGCTGGAGCAGGAGAGGCGGGCACCGCGTGGCAGGTAAGTGCAGAGGAGCGGCGGGTAAGTGTGGGGGCAGGAGGTGGCAGAGCCTAGCCAGCGGTGGGGGGCGGCGGAGCCTGACCAGAGCTGGGCACTGTGTGGCAGGTAAGTGGGTGGGTGGGGCAGTGGGAAAGTGCAGGTGGTTTGGAGGGTAAGTGACTGGAGTGGGGGCTGTGGAGCCCAGCCAGAGCCAGCTCTGCCACCCTGCACAGGAGGAGGTAAGCGGCATGTTCCCTGCCCCCAGCAGGTATAGACACCTCCCTCCGGAAGTTGGGGAATGGTGCCATCTTGTGGGAGCTGGGGACCCCTCCTGCTCTGCACAGGGGGGCGCGCGAAACCTGGGGGGGTGCCGAACTGCAAGTTTGGCCCCCGGGTATTGGAGACTCAGGGTATGCCACTGAAGCTGGGCGACGGACCCACACAGTGTGCTTTACCCTGGATCCCACACATCCTAGGGATGGCCCTGTGCAAGAAGACTTAGAAGTGCAAAAGTAAACAAAAAAAAATGGTCTTGAATGTATTTTAGGCCATTATGCCATTTATTTCAACTGTGGTAACATCAGGTACAATGAAAACCATGAAGGGGTATTTCAGGTGAAACCTTGAGACCATAATGGTACAGTTTCTAAAAAAGGTTGAAAACCCCTGCCTTGTATCACTTTCTATTAACATTTGAAAATTCTTTTTCCATTTCAATATTCTGTTATTTCAACAAATATTTTATTAGTTGTGATTTAGAAATGTGGATAAATGATTTATATAATTTTTAATTGTGCCACAAATGTGCTACTTTTTCACTGTTATTGCAAACTAGCCGTGGCCCTGTTATACATGATTTTTAATTGGGATGATGTAGCGTAGTTTGCATAAAAACAGTGGAATATTAAGTCATTTACTCATGGAGAAAAATATTCAATTTGTTCCATTGTGGGATAATAGGAATTGCACATTCATGCTAAGAATACATGAGAATTCCACACTTAGAGCTAAGTTCACCAACGATCTCCAGTTAGTAGTCTCTAGAGGAATAGTGCAATAGTAATCAAAATGGAAGCTTTACTTGTGATATTTTTTTAATAATATGCTATTTAAAAAGCTCACTCCTGTTTTATGACATAATTAATGAACAACAGAATATAGTCTGGAAGTGCCTATGTTAAAGGGTGATTTGGAATAAGCATTAGGGTAGTCATCAGCATGATGTTCAGTTGGCACATATTTATGAAATGTCTACATTAAAAAACAAAACAACACAAGAAAAATTACTTCCATCCTGCCACTTTCAATTTATCCATGAAACATTCATTGACTTTTTTTTAACAGAAAATAGGACAGGTTCAAACCAGAAACATATTGCTTCAAATTATAATTTAATCTTTTAACGTTTCCTAATACTTCTCTCAAGAAATCGTACTGTTTTTGGTTCTTCATCTTTTATCACAGTATTTCCCTTATATGTAATAAGAAACAATTTTGCACTGGCATAAGGGATGGGCCTGTAGCAATTAATAGGTTTTTTTCTGTTTATAATGTATATGATTCTTTTGTTATTTGATAGTCACACAACATTTAACAAGTCTGTTAACCAAGATTTGAGTAGGTACAGGAGATTTTCAAGGCAGATATGGGAATTAGGCACCTAAGTTACACTGACTTCCAGTGGTGGTTTGGCACCTAACTGTTCTTTTTGCCTTTGAAAATCTCTCCCCTGAGAAATATTGTTACATTGTACTGTATATAAAAAGACTACAAGTTAAAACAAAAAAGAATAAGTAAACCATGAAAATTTCTACTGTTCCTTAGAGATCTTTGTTATTTTCCAGCTTGTATAGTTTGTGATCCCAAGAAATGGAAATTCCCGAACTACTCACTACAGACAGAAGAATCCCTAAAGATAACTAAGGGACCACTCAGTTGGTCAGGGTTTGCAGTGTGCTCTGGCTCCACTCCAAGCCACAGTTCCAGAGCAGCAGGGTTTATTTCGTGGGAATTCCTGAGCCCTAAATCAGCTCTCCATCCCCTTTACACCAATGTGGACAAAATAGGGGGCCAGAATCTGAGAGTCTACTCCCAGTTCTTTCCCCAGGACATTGTGTTACTGAAATTCAAGAAAAATCTGCAGTTACCAAACCTAAATTTTAATAAATGTGCAAAAGAATTGCTATTTTCTAAAACATCTTTCTCCCTTCTCCTAAATTCCACAAAAATTAAGTCAGAGAAGATGAGTTAACACTTACATACACCAAAATGATATATGAAAATTTTAAATCTCTCTCATTTGGACAAGATCTGGCAGTACTGATTGGATTTATTTTATGCAATGCATGCACCTTCATTTTTTCATTATTAGCTTTTTTTTTTATTCTCACTGCAGCTCAGGGGGATTGCCAACAAGATATGGATAGTGTAAAAATAAATTTGAGATGG
Organism: Emydura macquarii macquarii; assembly: GCF_026122565.2. Lineage (NCBI taxonomy): Eukaryota > Metazoa > Chordata > Testudines > Chelidae > Emydura > Emydura macquarii. Next base: position 20,366,549 of record NW_027131485.1, on the reverse strand, counting down.
TGTGACTGAGCAGAGTATTGTGGTGAAGGGGAATGTTTTCCTTCAAATCAATTCCCTTAAAGTGACTTTAAATTGAAGATCTCCTCAAACAAAACTCTAATGAAACCATTCTTCAAGGGATACTATGGTATTTGTGATGAGTAGCGGGTGTATGTATGCTGGTACAAAGAGGCTCTTACTCCATCACTCCCTCATAATTTGTTTGCATGGTACAAGAGCCTTTTAGACTGCACAGGAAGAGGCATGCCAGCCTTTTTACCTATCTGTACAATTCTAGTGCCCATCACCACTAACTTTTCTCAACACAGGCCAGATATTTCTACCCTGTGAATTGTGAGAAACTTGGCTGCATGGTTTTAAAAAAACAAGTTTACCAAAATTATATATCGATCGTATTTCTGCCTGTTGGGAGTCCCTTTTGGGGTATGTCTACACAGCATTTTGGAATAAGTGGGAACGAGCCTCCCAGCTTGAGTCCACAGACTTGGGCTAGTGGGGCTCATGCTAGTACTCTAAAAGTAGCTGTATTGACAACCCTTTGGAGTTGGGGCTCAGGCTCGGAAGCCTACCCCTCTCCCAAGTCTTCATTCCATTTCTCCCTCTCCTTGCTTGAGAGGAAATGCAGCCAATATTGGGAGACTGTGGTTGCACTGAATTACTGTTGTGTCTCTTTACCTATAACCTTTAGTGCAGATGCATTTGACCCCGATTAGAAGACAGTGGATGGAGAACATGCAGCAGACACGCTATTCCAAATAGGCTTGCTGTTATCAATAACGATTAAAATGAAGGATGGTAAGGCCCTGCCTATCGCAATATGCCTGCCTCACAGCTCTATTGATGTAGCCTACCCACATCCCAGTACCCAATAGGAGCTCTATTGATTTATAAATGCTTTTCTCCTTTTTTATTTTATTTACAAATTTGTGAAGTATGAAAAGATAAAAACATGTTAAAGTTGAAAGAAAGAAAGAAAGAAAGAAAGAAAGAAAGAAAGAAAGAAAGAAAGAAAGAAAGAAAGAAAGAAAGGCCACTTTCATTGCTCAACCTTTTGCTAACCCCTGACATCAGTTGAACAGCTTCTCAGGGAGTGAGCCAAATAGCAGAATCACATTCAGCTTTAGCAGATTCATATGCCAAGAAAGAGGGTGAAATGGGGTAGGAATGGAAACTCAGCCCATCTCTATGCCTTGCTTGTGCAATGGGGCTTGATTCTATATTAACTCCATATGAGGAACTCCCTCTATTTTGTTGCAACAGGAGTTCCATATGCAGAGCAATTTAAGAATTTGGGCCTAATTATTTTCTTCACTTTGGCTATCAAATACTCCGTCAAATTACACAGCAGAGAACATACTTATTTTGCACATGAAATTGGCAGAAGACTCAGTTTTACAGCCTATTAAATGTGCCGTTTTCTCTGAAAAACAAACACCAATACAGGGAAACACAGGAATCTATTCCTGAAGCATCATTTATGCTTTGATAGGCAGCTACTGATCTTTCAAGTCTTCTCAGTAGTTTCATAAAAAAGGGTTGTCAATATCAGGAGACACAACTGCCATCCTCTCATAATGCTGAACATTACCCAAAACTTTGATCTCCTGTTATTTCCCAATAACGGAGCTGACTAAGAGCTTGATTAATAGGCCTTTCCACCCACCCCATTCCCATCATAAATTTTTATTGCATTATTTTTACATGTATTTTGATAACATAAGCAGTATGAGGGTATTTACATTTATAAACACAGAGTGTAGTATTGAAATAAATTATGTTATACAAATAAAAAATTTCACATTCAGCAACAATCATACCAAGAAAAGAAAACCTGGAAGAGTCCTTAGAAAGAAGAAACAAATATTTTGGTTTTGAACACCATTAAAACTATGTCATGCAAAGTAATTAGTGCCAAAGTCACAATGGTTGGTATTTTGGGGCCTAAGAGATTAGACACCATATGATAATATTACCCTGTATCAACAACTGTTCAGGGTTTCTATTAGTTTCAGATACTTAAGGCCTAATTCAGAGTAATTTGTGAGGTGGTGAAATTCGGAGCCCTTTACATTAATACAGACATTCTTACACTCAGGCCCTGATCCAGCAAAGCACTTAAGTACATGCTTAGCTATAACCATATGATTATTCATACCAAAATCAATTATACTCATGCTTAAAGTTAAGCATGTGCATAAGTGCCTTGATGGATCAGGGTCTTTGCTCACTCATACACTTTTCTAACCATTCTAGATATTTCAAAGGCACCTCTCACAAACTGCTAAACAAACATTACCTAATACATTGTCATAATACCCTTGTGAGGAGGTGAAGTAAGTATTATTAATCCAACTTTAGAAATGGGGAAACTGAGGAATTGAAGCCAAGTGACTTGGCCAAGACCATACAGTGCCTGTTAGAAGTGGGATTAGAACTCAGGATCTCATCACTCCCAACCTGTGTTCTTTCTGTCAGATTACACGGTCTCATTTACTTAAACACAAATTCCTTTACTAGTCTGTGCATGATTAATAAACTGGGAGGTGCAATTTCCTGAATATCAAGAGAATGACTACAATCTTCTTGGATAATAGGGTTACTGAAGAGGAAAGAGCTTACATTAATGTTCTAATTCTCATCTTCACTGTTGTTCAGGATCTCAATAATTCACCTCTTTGGAATACTTCACATATTGCAGTTTACGTTACATTTCCATCATGACACTGATAGTTTGCCAAAACAGTTATTCCACAATGCCTTGTCTCACCATTATCAGTTCTTAAATCAAATGTGTACAGTCTGCCACTAGAGCTTACACATCCCCATTCTATGTCTCCATTAATATTTTTGTGAAAATAAGAAAATCCCATTTTTACCACTGGAGATCCAGGCTACTTAGATCCTTTGGTGTAATCCATCGCTATGAATCATGAATTTTCCCTAAAATACTGGCATTTTTCAGATGACCAAACTAATTCTCTAATATTTACAAAGCCTTACACATTATCACTATGTTTAAAAAGTACTGAATGCATTAGCTGATTAGGTTAAATATTTTTATTAATATACTTAGTTCATTCTTATTTTTCCTTCATAGATTCCAAGGCCAAAAGGGATCACTGTGATCCTCTAGTCCAGGGGTGTCCAAACTTTTTTCACCAAGGGCCATATGCGATAAAATACACAAACAGCCGGGCCACTCACTCGAGATGAAGTACGTATTGCCTCACCTGGTTTATTTAAGTAAACTAAATCAATCAGCCTACAACACTGCTTTTCATGAATGGGATTTTTTTTTTAGAACAAAAAAGGTTGGCAGTTCATTCTCAAAACAGCTGCCTCTGATTGCTTCTGGATGGTGGTCCTTCTTGACAGACCTGGAGGGGGTGGGGATATAAAATAAATTATATACTATATTTCAAGCTTGTTATGCAAATAAGTTTGGATTGTCAACAGATCAACTAATATTTGTTTTAAAAATGCTATCAACATAAAATGATTACATTTATTAAGTAATAGGGCTTAATAACACATGGAACGTGTAATATATTTTGAACTCAGGGGAACACGGTTGCGCTCAGTGGGAACAATGAAGTTGCGCTTTGGCCTGCAGGATTGCTGGCAGGTCCGGAGTCAGTTTTGTGGTTGAGATGCGAAGGACGTCACAGAGATGGTCGTTGGTCATTTTGGTTCTCAATCTGCTTTTGTTCAGCGTCATCAGAGAAAATGTTTGTTCACATATGTATGTTGAGCCGAACAGACTCATCATTCTTTTTGCGTGGCGTCTCATCAGAGGAAACTTGGCTTCTTCCAAGCTCCGGTAGAAGTCAGGTAAGGAGAGAAGCTGATGTTGATTCTTCAGAGAATCATCACACTGCATTTCTATAAGTTCTAATTGCAGACTCTCTTCCACTTCTTCTGCATTTATCATGAAGGGAGTCGCGAACAGCTTGATATCGTTCTCAATGGTAGAAAAATCTTGGAAGTGCTGAGAAAATTCTGTCATGAGAGATGTGATCACAGACACATATTTCCCCTTTTTATCAGTGAGATCGGCCTTTGGAAACGCAGATCTGATTTCGGACAATGTGGGGAAGTGCGCGACATTGAAGGTGCGCAACTGTGCCTCAAACAGTCGGAGCTTCACACAGAATGCTTTCATGTGTGCGTGAAGCTGCGGTACGAGTTGGTCTTTGCCTTGTAGGTTTTTGTTGAGTGTGTTGAGGTGTTCAGTGAGATCAACTAAAAACGCCAGGTCTGCCAACCATAGAGGGTCACTCAGCTCGTGAAGAGGTCGGTCCTTTTCTTTCAAAAACTGGTCAATCTCTGATCTCAGAGAATAAAACCGCCGAAGCACGGAGCCGCGACTTAGCCAGCGCACTTCTGAATGGTAGAGCAGGTCCCCATATTCAGCATCAACGTCAGTTAAGAAAGTTTGAAATTCTCTGTGGTAGAGTGCTCGTACTCGAATTATGTTTACCGTTTTCACAACAGTGTTCATCACATCGCTAAGCTGTACTGTCTTGGCACAGAGTGCTTCTTGGTGGATGATACAGTGCATTTTAACTGCCTCACCTCCGCTCTCCTGCACCTTGGCACACACCATAGAGGCCATTCCTTTGCGCTCGCCTGTCATAGCTGGAACTCCATCCGTTGTAACTCCACACAACTTGTCCCATTTAAGTCCTATCTTGTCAATTGCATTTGACACAGCTTCAAAAATGTCTTTACCCGTTGTTGTGGTATTTAGACTGCTGAGATCAAGCAGCTCCTCCGTAACGCAAAAGTTATTGTCAACTCCCCCCAAAAAAATTAATAACTGTGCGGTATCTGTGGCGTCTGTGCTCTCATCACATGCAATGGAGTAGAAATCAAAAGCACACGTTTTGTCTGACAGTTGATGTTTTATGTTGGCTGACAAGTCTTCGATTCGCTGCACAACTGTGTTTCTTGATAGGCTAACGCTGTCGAATTCTTGACTTTTTTCTGGGCACATTATTCCTGCGACTTTAGTGAGGCACTGTTTTATGAATTCACCATCTGAAAAAGCCTTCCTATGCTGGGCAATGAGTTGAGCCACCTCATAGCTGGCTATTGTGGCATTTTCTTGAGTTTTTTTGGCACAGGAAAAATACTGTTGTTGAGCTAGCAAGATAGTTGTCATCTGCTTAACCTTCTGTTCTCGTTCCACACCAGTGTAGGACATGTAGGTCTGATGTTTGGTTTCGTAGTGTAGTCTTACATTGTACTCCTTCATCACTGCGACACTCTCATTACAAATCAAACACACACACTTCCCCTTGACTTCCATAAAGAAGTATTCATTTTCCCACCGTGTCTGAAATTTTCTACACTCACTTGCTATCTTGCGTTTCTTTGGTGTTGTCATTTTCAGTGCGCTGTGGCAAAATTTTTCTTTCCTTAATTTTGTTTTGTAGAGGAACTGCCTTGATCAACTCAGTAGCTCCACCTAGAGTTAAAACCAAGAAGTGCAATACCGCCAGGTTTCATGTGCGTGCCATATTCTGGTATATTTTTGGAATTTGCTGCGGGCCAATTAAAAATGGATCGCGGGCCACAGTTGGCCCGCAGGCCGCAGTTTGGACACCCCTGCTCTAGTCTAACCTCTTGTATAGCATAGGCCATAGAACTTCTTGTCCTCCATTCCTCACTGTGAGATTATTTTCTTCTGTACATAAACCACAGTAAAGAAACACATAAGGAAAAATGCCTCATAGGCTATTCAAATTCATTTTACAAGTTTTCATTTTTCTAAAAGAAAGTGAAGAAAGGAGATGTAATGGGCCAAAGTCTGTTCCAAGTGAACAAAATCCACAGAGTGATTCTGTATCAGCTTCAAGGTAAATGAGAGTTGAATTCAAGCACTTACTTCAGTAAACAAACTCCTTAAAACGTGTTAGCATTTCAAGCAACTAAAATTATTTAAGGCAAGCCAGAGAGGAGTTTCACATTCACCTTTTAAAAACAATACTAGAATAATTTCCCTCTGCTACATAGTTTTAAAAAAGTGTTATGGATGATTGTGTGCATTTTTCATAGTAATAACATATTGTGAAGGAGACTTACTTGAAGATTGCCTGCCATTGTGTCTTTTGAATACAAGTACTGAACATAAAAAAATAAGGAAAAAATTAAAGATCTGAAAGAATGCATTTTCAAACTGAAATCCTTTATGTGTATAGAAGTTGTGCAGAAGAGCAGGGATGGATGGGTGACCATCCATGCCACGATAACAACTACCTTCTTTAAAAGGGTTCATTGTTTAAACAGGGGTAATGTATTGAGGCATAATTTGTTTTTATTTGAGATGGTACAAAATTCTGAATCAAATGCAGTTCTCCAACACCTCCAAAAGACTGGGGCATGTCAGATCCAGGAATTAGATCAGCATAGTATAAAGACAGACTCTTTGCAAAGTTCAAAATCAGAGTTTGTCTTCCTATATTAATGAGGGTTGACAGTAGGAGTTTTAGGGCCCATCCTGCAAACACTTATTATTGGAGACAGTTGGGCAGTGCTTATTACTGTTGTACTCTTTATGAGTAAGAACTACAACAAGGAGTAAATGTAAGATAGATTAGGACTTTGGTTTGGGATCATCTCTAGTTATAATAGCTGAAAATAGATCCTTAGATCCTACAATTTTTCTATACAAAATAATGTTTGAGGTTTCATCTTTTCTAACTCAAGCAACTCTAGTCATGTCAATTGCCAGTAAATGATTGTTTCTAAATTCTAAAGTCATGTGTGCCGTGAAACACTTTCACATAACTACAAAAACTTAAAAGAAATGTATATCTTGATTGTTCCATTCTGTCTTAGTTCTGATGAAGCAACTACTGTACTTTATAAAAGCTGTTGTCCTCTCCTACAGCATATTTATTTCCTATTTAAGCTACCGCAGCTGAAATGTCTATACAGCTGAATAAACTATTGCAGGGGAAACTCATAGAATAAGGCATTTAGTCTTTAAGATTCAAAAGCTATAGTATCAGATGACTAACTGTTTTTGTCCTGTTCTTCATTAACTCTAAGTATTTTAAAACTAATGGTTTTAAATATACATATGTGTGTGCGCAAATGTGGAGAAAGCACATTTAGTCAATCTAACAATTTTTTAAAAAGTAAACAACAAAACAAAACAAGAAACACCTCAAAGTGTGGCATTTGGCAAAAAGATAGCAAAGAGTTTAGTTTAACCAAATGCTGTCCTACTTTCTGATTTTGAGATCTGCAAATCTGATTTTAAACATGACACTTCAGCAACATGGCAAGTTTGCATTGTTTGGGAAAAGCTCTATGAACGGTTACGATGCCTGTGCTTTGATTCTGCTCTTACATTAGAAACTTCAGATATAACAATGAAAATGATGCAAGTTTGCAGCATGAGCCATATTCAGTTACTGACGTACAAGATTTAAAACATTGTCTATGGCACCAGCAACTGGAATTTAATATAGAAAACATGCTACTTCTAGTGTGTTTTTTTCTGGATAGCATGAAGACTACACAGAGCAGATAGTTAAAAAAAATGAAGAAAAATGAGGTCCGCAGGGCTGATTTTCTTGTCACATTGTATAAGTAAGGAATAACTGTATTGAACTTGATGGAGCTATGCCAGTGTAAAACTGGGTAACATGAGGAGTATCAGGTGATACATTTAAAAAATCAGTCTAAGAATATTGGTCTCTAAAAAAAATTGCCTAACAATGAGTAGTATTCCCCTTCATATTGAAGATAGGGAGAACACTAAAGACTATTTTTTAGTTTAAGATTGCAAGCTTTTCTAAGTCCAATCCTGCAGTGCATTACACCTAGGTGATCCCTGTGCTTGCATGCAGCACCACTGAAGTTAGCTGGAGTCTGTCTATCTGTGCATATCACAATATCACAATTAAGGCCTTAGACTGAAAATCTTTTGGGTAGGGTCTCTCTTTTATTATATTTCTGTGCAGTGCTTGGCCCTGGTTGAGGCCTCTAGATATTACTATAATATAAATAAATAGTAATAATATTTCAGTATAATTTAGTTACTAATATTTTCTTAATGACAAACAAAATTATTGAAAGTAAAAATTTTAACATAGTATGAAAAGATAGGGTGATAAATGTAAAGAAGAGAATATAGCAAGTTGAGACAATACAGGATTAGAGCAGTTATACAAATTGTTTTAATAAAAGTCATTTAACTGGCTTTTTTTAATCAGTTCATCCTTTTTGGCCCATCTTTGCTCAACAGATTTGTTATTAATCTAATACAGACTGTGAATTAATTCTTTCACCCTGCAGTTTAATTTAGAATGATGAACAAAAATTTTAACAATCTGATTTTACAAAATTGGATATTACCCTCATGCTAAGTTCAAGGAACATTCCCACAAGTGGAATAAGTAAGTCTTTTCCACCAACCAGCAGTAACTGTTTCTATTGTTTCATTGTGTTCTATTTACTTGTATTAAGGGGCATTGGCACCTTCCCTTCCTTCCCCCGAGGAATACTGATCTTAAGCTATCTTATATCTGTTTACTAATATGAAATTCTGTGTTGTATATCCAATAATCTACAAAAATTAACTTTATGGGTCTGATCCTGCTCCCACTGTAGGCAACAGCAAACCCCTGTTGACTTCAATGTTGCAGGAGCCTGCCATGCATACTTTTTTTAAGTGCACACTATTTCTTTGTTTGGTTGGTTTTCTCTGTTGATTTGACTGTAGAGTTCTCTCTTGCCCCATCCTGTTAACAGTTTTAAATTGTATATCCAGGTGATGGGCTGAGAAACTCCACTTTTTAAAGATTTTTCTTTTATTTCTAATTTAGTATATTTTTATTAACTCCTGCTATGATGATTAAATAAACTTAATTGCAAAGAGCTTTTTAAATTTTTTTCTCCCCTTTCCAGTCTCTGAGGTAGTCATTTTTATTTGTCGTACTTTGTTTGTTATCAGATAATGCTTGTGTTTGTCCAGAATTCCCAGCATGTCCACCAATGTTTACATATTGAACAGGGACTATGGTTAATTCCTCCTTCATAGCAAAGAATGAAAATAATTTTCTTTAAGTACTATTAGGAAAAAAGAGGAAAGGGGGCAGGGAGAAAAATAAAAAATAAGCACTGAAATTTAAGTTTCTAGTCCAGAGGTACAGTGCCAAAATACAGCTCCAGAGAGCCTGATTAATTGTCAGCTTTTCTACCTGTTGCCAAGAAAACATTGCTCTGTTCACTGATCCTGTAATTAAACTGAATCTGTTTTTGAAACTGCTTTTCCTGAATTGTGCCATCCTTTGGGGGAAACAGTGAGAGGTGTGGAGCTTTATTCCTACAAGGCACCAATTAAAAGATGTTTCTGGGCTGAAAAAAGTAGGTCAAAGGGCAAGTTTGGTTTAATCGCGAGACAGAACGATGTTTCATGTATACTCTAAAAACATTTGGAAAAAGAAAGCTTTTTGCCTGCAGATGTTTGGTGGGAACCAGAGAACTATAATTTAATCCTGAAAATATTATTTTGCAGGGTAAAGTGTTTTTATTGTTGTATTTTAATGTCTTATGCTATTATACCAGTAAGTAAGTTTACTATATCCTTGCTTGTTTATCTGATGTTTTATATTAAAGAAGTTATTTAAAAAATCCTGTATTTTAATTTGAATACTTTGTAGCATTTTCTTTTTTTATTCTTTATCAGTCCAATCTTTCAAGGACTTATACATGATGTCTCATGTTTGGGTCAATGGAACGACTCATATGAGTAAATTTACTCATATCTCTCTCCCCTCTCCATTATTTGTCAGTGATAGCTGGATTTAGAACATAAAACCACATGGGAGACATTTTAGTGACAGCCACCTCTAAAGAAGCCACCAGCGGCATTCAGAGGATTGAGCTTTGTTAGCCACAGTAGGGATCTGGCTTTGACCTTATACAGTGTATAATCAAAATTAGAAGTGCTCTATTGAATACAGAAGACAATACTGACAACTATACTTTTACACCATTTTTATTTATTCTTTTTACTCACTATAATTCTACTGTTGAAATTAAACCTTATTCATAAAAATAATCCTTGCAGTTATAAAGTGACTTGCGCAGAGAGTGTGAAAGAAGTGGCAAAGGGGAAAAACATAGACTCAAGCCGTGTCTATATTAGAGGTTTGCTCCAGTTACAGTCTCCAGTGGCCAGATATTCATATATCTGCACTGATGCAAATCCCTATGGTAGCCAGGCAAAAACCTCTCTGTAGCTGTGATTTGCATTGGGCGAGCAAACAGGGGTCAACTGTACCAGTGAAAATTATAAATGGTTTATAGCATTTTGGCCTGTGTACATTAGGCATTTATACTGGGGCAAACACAACAGTGGGTGGACTTGAATGATTTAAATCTCACACATAAACAAGGCCTCAGATATGGGTATGTCTATACTGCAAGAGAAAGTATGACTGTAGCATTGGTAATTTAACTAGCATGACTAATAACAGTACAGTAGGCATGGAGCCATGGGCTTCAGCATGGACTATCAATCAGAGGAGAAGCTCGCCAGGGACTCCGGAGTATGTACTCTGGCTGCTAACCTGGGCCACTACATCTATACTATGATTGTTACCTGTGCTAGTTAGAAAAAAGCAACCCATGCCAAAATCACACCTTCGCTTGAAGTGTAGACATACTCTCTGTGATTCAGTTATATAACCAGTAATAGAACCCAAGAGCTCTGACTTACAGTTCTTCCTCAACTTGTCCTGGTGCTTCATAGCTTGGGACAGCATATGATGATACTGTATCTGTGTGACTCTATAATAATTTCCCAGTGATATATATAGTCATTGCTCAAAAAGCTCAATGTATTAATATAGTACCTTACAGAATCATAAAGTATATTTAACTCCTTCCCCAAAGCATGAAGTGATACACTTGTATCCCTGTTTTGTTAATTATTAGAGGACCAATATAAAATGTGTTAGATTCTTTTAAAAATCCAGTTATAAATTAGTGCACTATAAATCTCTGGTTTCTTTCTGCTTGAACAATTAACTAGACTAGTCAGTTTAATTCTACTCAATTTCATTTTCAGGTTTTTATGCACAAGCATCATGCTGCAATGTTTGGTTTGCAAACTGGGCAGGGTAACATTTGTTTAAAAACAAAACCAACCATCCAAACAAAACCCCCCAAACAAACCTGTTTCCCTGGGAATGTAGAGAAATCTTAGATACATTTGTCTTGATCTCCTGAAGATCAAGGTATTATTTTTATAACACCTACATCTTGGGCCACATTTTTATCTCTAAATAGTTGCCATATTTCACCCTAGAAGTGGCTGCATTTCAGTGGGATTACATGATTTCTTGTCCATAGTTTGTTTATTTGATTTATTTGTAAACCATTTAGGGATCCTAAAAATGAAGGCATTATATAGGATACTATTATTATTCATGGTAGAATGATCACGCTGTGACAAGACAAAAGAGAATAGGTTGGATATGTTTGTTTTTCTTCAGTAAATTCATGTTATATACATTAAAACATTCCAGGCAGGTGTTGAAAACAGAGGATGAAGACAAACTGTAGGTGTGAGATTACACAACTCCTCGCCCTATTGTGTATTGTGTGGGATGGAACCCCAGGCATACACTCTTTTCCTGGTATCAGTCTGCTTGGAGATTGCAAGGGTCACAAATTCTGCTTTCTTTTCCACCCTTATCCCTGGGAAACTAAACACATGATCCTTCCAGTGATGAGCCCTCAAGGCAGTTAGAATCTTGAGGTTGCTCTCAAATCTGGGTATTCTCCATGGTAATGAATTTCACAGAGCCAAGTGCAATTGAAAGAGTAATTTTCCCTGGAAGAGAAATCTCAGGATCTTAGACTTTCCAAACCTATCCCTTGTAGATTTTCAAAGCATCTTCGGAGGTAACTGTGCTTGAGCGATATTCTTTAGCTCTTCTTTCTTTCTTTTAACACAGACTTTCAATATCCTCTGAAACTTTATTTCTGATGGGACATAAAATCCAGGTTCTAAATAGCTCTAGTCATCAATGATCCCATGACAATTTTTGCAAAACTAGCTTTGTTTTCCCTGGTGTCCTGGGTAAATGCCACCTTGGATAATTACATTCTGCCTACCCTAGTCCCTCTTCTAATTAGTTACATACAGAGCTCTTCTTCACTGCCTCTCCTTCACTGGTGTGTAATAGTGCTATGTGTTAGAACAATTCCACATTTAATTTCAGAAATGTTTCATTCCAGAAGTCCCTGAAGCAATCACTGTATGGTGCAACCTCGATTTTCTGAACAAGGGTTTACCAAGTCAGTTACCTGCTTGCATGTTGTACTGCTTGAAGCCATGCAGAAGAAGAAAGTGGGGAAGAATGTGGTCTAGATTAAATTACTACAAAATGGGTGCACAACTGGCTGAAAAAGTAGACAGCAATGATTTGTGTATCTTGTGGAGTTCTACAGGGGTTGGTCCTGTGTCTAGAACTATTCAATATTTTCATGAATGACTTGGATAATGGATTTGAGAGTATGCATATAAAATTTGTGGATGGCACCAAGCTGGGAGGGGCTGAAAGCACTTCATAGGATAGAATTAGAATTCAAAACAAACTTGACAAAATGGAGAATTGATCTGAAATTAATAAAATAAAATTTAATAAAGACAAGTGCAAAGTACTAAATTTAGGAAGGTAAAATCATAATAACAACTGTAAAAGAGGAATAATGACTTGGCAGTAGTATTGCTGAAAAGGATCTGGGAATCATAGTGGATCACAAATTGAATGAGTCAATAATGTGATGCAATTCCAAAAAGGCTAATATCATTATGGGGTGTATTAACAAGGGTGTTGTATGTAAGACATGGTAGGTAATTGTTCCACTCTACTCAGCACTGATGAAGCCTCAGCTGGAGTACTGTGTCCAGTTCTGGGCACCACACTTTAGGAAAGATGTGGACAAACTGACGGGAGCCAGAGGGTAACGAAAATGATAAAAGGTTTAAAAAATTTGCCTCTGAGCAAAGGTTAAAAAATCTGGGCATATTCAGTCTTGAGAAAAGAAGGCTGAGAAAGGATAACTGTCTTCAAATATGTTTAGGGCTGTTATAGAGAGGACTGCGATCAATTGTTCTCCATGTCCACTGAAGATAGGACAAGAAGTAATGAGCTTATCTGAAGCAAGGGAGATTTAGGTTAGATTTTAGGACAAACTTTCTAACTATTGGGGTAGTTAAATTCTGGATTAGGCTTTCCGGGGTAGTTGTGAAATCCCCACCACTGAAGGTTTTTAAGAACAGGTTGGACAAATACCTGTCTGGGATGGTGTAAGTTTATTTGGTCTTGATTCAGTGCAGGGGGCCGGACTTGATGACTTCCTGAAGTCCTTCCGGCTCTACGTTTCTATGATTCTATTGCAAAAAAATTTACATCTTTTTACATTTTAACAAGTACAAATTAAAATGTAACACTTTACACACCTGCCTGAGCATGCTGCAGTGAGTCAAGTATCTGGCATCAGTGGCCAAATTTTGTAGAATAGATAGAGGGCAAGTGCTAGAGCAATGTGGGGATAATGGTTGAGACAGAATTCAATTATTAACATAGAGAATGAGTGAATGAGTTTGGGTTTTCTGTTAAGTGGTAGGGCATGTCTCCACACTGTGGTAATATGCACTACAGGAATGTGATTTCTAAAGCAAACTAATGTGTTGTGCATTAATTGTTCCATATAGGATGTGTTGATGTTCATTTTAGCATGCATCAACAGGATCTACACAGATCAGTGAACACACAACACATTCATGCACTCTAATGACACTTCCATAGTGCACATTGCCGCACTATGTAGATAAGCCCTTAGATGGGGAATGTTTCTATACAGATGTGACACGTTGGTGTTTTTCTGTACACAGTCAGGTGAACTGAAGGAGGGTCTGTGACTGAGAAAATAATGAGGATGAGGTAGATGCACCCTGGAGATATAAAAATTCCATTTGTTGGACAGTGAGTATGAACCTCACATGCACTGTGACATGGGATGTTTATATCACCAAAGTAATTTCTCTTGGAGTCTGGTTTAATAACACAAAAAACACCTCCAAAATAATTCCTCAAAAGTTCGTCCCCTTCATACCTTCCTCTCAACCTTGGTTTCTCTCAGGACTCCTTCCCTCCAAATCCTACCTCCCTTATGTAAAGTAGGTTAATGAAACAACTGCAGCAGTGATTCATGTAACCCTTTTTAGCTAGTTCATTCTTTGCTAAGGAGGTGGCTGTGTGTGTTAGACCAATGGTTTCCAACCTTTTTTCATTTGCGGATCCCTAAAAATTACAAATGAAGGTGCAGAACGCTTTGGAAAATGTAGACAAAGTCTGGATTCCCAGCAGTCCACGGACCACAGATTGAAAACCACTGTGCTAGAGGTCCAATCCTGCAACCCTTATTCACATGAGAAAGGACTGAAGGATCAGGCCCCATAGTTAAAGTGACCAGATGAAAAACAAGGTTGCTTACCAGTAACCGATGTTCTTTGAGATGTGTTGCTCATGTCCATTACACTATAGGTGAGTGCACACCTCCATGCACGGTTCCCGGAACTTTTTTCTCCTAGCAGATCCCGTAGCGCCGGCTCCAGTGCCCCCTGGAGCCCCGCGCACATGCCGCAGTATATGAGGCGCTGCCGGCCCTACGCCCCCTCAGTCCCTTCTTTCTGCCAACTCCGGCAGCGAGGGCGGGGGATGGGTTGTGGAATGGACATGAGCAACACATCTCAAAGAACATCAGTTACTGGTAAGTAACCTTGTTTTCTTGTTCAAGTGATTGCTCATGTCCATTCCACTATAGGTGACTAACAAGCAATACCTTTGGAGGTGGGTAGGAGTTACCGGTAAGCTGCCCTCAGCTCCACTTTGCCGAATCCCGCATCCTCTCTCGCCTGCTGGACGATGGCGTAGTGGGATGTGAAGGTATGCACCGACGACCAGGTGGCAGCTTTGCTGATGTCCTGCAGGGGCACTCTCTCCAGGAAGGCTGCAGATGAGGCTTGAGCTCTGGTTGAGTGCGCTGTGATGGTTCCTGGAAGCGGCACCCTCTCCTGCTCGTAGCAGAACTTGATGCACGATGTAATCCACAAGGAGATGCGCTGGATGGAGACAGGTGATCCTTTCATCCGGTCAGCCACTGCGACGAAGAGCTGCGACGATTTCCAGAACGGCTTTGAACACTCGATGTAGAAGGCCAGGGCTCGTCTCACGTCCAGTGAATGCCATCTCCTCTCCTCCTCCAAACCGTACAGTTTGGGAAAAAACATAGGAAGAAAAATATCTTCGTTACAATGAAATTGGGAAACCACCTTGGGCAGGAAGGCTGTATGTAGTCTCAACTGCACTTTACCCTTATAGAATATTGTAAAAGGGGGCTCCGAGGTCAAGGCCCTAATCTCAGAGATCCTCCTAGCTGCGGTAATGGCCACCAGGAGAGCTACCTTCCATGAAAGCATGACCAGAGGGCATGAAGCCATAGGTTCAAAGGGGAGCCCCGTGAGTCTCGAGAGGACCAGATTGAGATCCCAGGGAGGCACCAGGTCACAGACCTGTGGATAAAGCCTCTCCACCCCCTTGAGGAACATGACTGACATGGGATAGGAGAACAGTGATCTCCCCTCTAGTGGCTGATGGAAGGCCGAAATGGCCGCCAGGTGAACCTTCAACAAGGCCAGCGCCAGACCCTGGAGTTTTAGCTATTCCAGGATCGCCTGTATAGGCAAGAGGCTGGGCGCCATACACCGCGACTCCGCCCAACATATAAACCACCTCCACTTAGCCCGATACACGACCTGTGTGGAAGGCTTCCTGCTGCCAAGCAGGACTTGTTGGACCTGCATCGAGCAGGCTCTTTCTCCCTCCATCAGCCACAGAGCCTCCAGGCCGTGAGGTGCAGGGAGTCCACGTCCGGATGCAACAGGCGACCATGGTCCTGGGAGAGAAGGTTGTGCCACCACGGGAACTCCAGGGGTGGGGTGATCGAAAGATCCAGTAGCATGCTGAACCAGTGCTGTCTTGGCCAGGCCAGAGCGATGAGTATGACGTCCACCCTGTCCCTCTTTATTTTCAATAGGATCTTGGGCAGGAGTGGAATGGGCAGTAACACGTACATGACGATCCCCGTCCAGTTGATTAGGAGCACGTTGGAAATTGACCCAGTCTCATGACCCTGGAACGAGCAGAACCTCGGGCACTTCGTGTTCTAGGACAACGTGAACAGGTCCAGTTGGGGAACACCCCACTTCCGGAAGATCATAGTCACTACCTCCGGGTGCAACAACCAGTCGTGGCGGGGTAGAAACGACCTGCTGAGGCGATCCGCCTCGTTCCTCACTCCCGGGAGGTGAGAGGCAGTCAAGTGGAAATTGTGCCTCACGGCAAAGTTCCACAGATAGATAGCTTTCTCACAGAGGGCCAAGGAGCGCGCCCATCCCTGCCAGTTTATGTAAAACATGGCTGCGGTGTTGTCCGTCAGCACCTGCACCACTCTTCCTGTCAGGAATCGGAGGAACACTGTGCATGTTACGCAAATGGCCCTCAGCTCCTTCACGTTGATGTGCAGGTGCCTCTTCTCCCCCGACCAGAGCCCCTGAGTGCTTAGGTTGGTGCTGATGTGGGCTCCCCATCCCACATCCGAGGCGTCAGAGATTAGGGTGACCAACGGGACCAGTTCCCTGAATGGAACACCCTTCAACACTGCTCTGGGAGTCTGCCACCAGTTTAGGGAGTCTAGGACGGGCAGGGGAACTGTGACCACCCAATCTAGTGGATGTCTGCTCGGCACATATACCGAGGCCAACCACGCCTGAAGTGGTCTGAGCCTCAGGCAAGCTAGTCTCACTAAGTACGTGAAGGCCGCCATGTGGCCTAACAGCTGTAGGCAGTGTCTGGCTGTTGTTGTGGGGCATCGGTGTAGCTGGGAGATGATAGAGACCATCGCCCCGAAACTTGGTTGAGGCAGGAAAGCTCTGGCCTGGGAAGCATTCAGGATGGCCCCAATGAATTCTATATGTTGCACTGGGGTTAGTGTGGACCTCTGCACGTTTATGAGCAGTCCCAGCCTGCTGCACATGGATCAAGTGAAGGTCAAGCTCTCCTGCACTTGGGACCTGGACCTGCCCCTGATCAGCCAATCGTCCAGGTAAGGAAAAATTTGCACACCTTTTCATCTCAGGTGGGCAGACACTACCGCCACGCATTTGGTGAACACCCTTGGAGCCAAAGATAGGCCAAAGGGTACAGCTGTAAATTGGTAGTGGGAGCCAGCCACCATGAAGATCGAGGGTGGCATACCAGTCTCCTGGATCCAGGGAAGGGATTATGGAGGCTAGGGAAACCATGCAAAACCTGAGTCGTTTGACATATTTATTTAGATGACGCAGGTCTAATATGGATTTCAGACCCCCCATTGCCTTGGGGATGAGGAAATACCTCAAATAGAACCCCCTCCCTCTTTTGCCTTGAGGAACCATAACCACAGCTCCTATGTTGAGGAGGATGTTCACCTCCTGCAAGAGGAGTTGCTCGTGAGGGGGGGTCCCTGAAGAGGGATAGCGTGGAGGATTGTTGGGGTGGGTAGAAGTAAATTGTATGGCATAACCCCCAGAGACTATTCCGAGGACCTAACAGTCCGAAGTGATCTTTGCCCATTTGGGATAGAAGGGTCTTAACCTGTTTAGGAAGGAGTGGGGTGGATCCAGGAGAGCTGTCAGGGTACCACCCTTGGGCGCACCATCAAAACTGTCTCCTCCGGTTGCCTGACCCCCTGGGAGGCCCCTGCTGGGGGGCTGAGGACAACCTGGGGGGCTTATTCCTCCTTGTAAACCCCCTATTCCTGTTCCTATTTCTATAGGGCTGAAAGAGCCTAGGCGGAGGCCTAGGCTGCTGTTGCGCCTGGGGCCGTGACTGACTCCTGGAAGCCTAGGGCGTGTACAGGCCCAGGGTGTGAAGCGTGGCCCTGGAGTCCTTCAGACCGTGCAGCTTCGCATCGGTCTCATCAGGGAATAGGGGCGACCCATCAAAGGGGAGGTCCTGAATCGATTGCTGAACGTCCTGGGACAGGGCCGAGGATTGCAGCCACGAGCACTTTCTCATGGAGATGGCGGAGGCTATGGCCCTACCTGCCGAGTCAGCAGCATTATTAGACGTCTGGAGCACTGCCCTAGCCACCATGGTTCCTTCCTCCATGATGGTGGTAAAGTCTGTGGCCTGGCCCTGGGGCAGGGCCTCAGCGAACTGCCTGAGGGAGTTCCACAAATGTAAATTGTATCTACCCAGGAGGTCCTGATAGTTGGCAATCCTGAGCTGCAGGCTTGCCATGGAATAAACATTTCTCCCAAACAAATCCAGCTTTTTGTTGTCTTTGTTTTTGGGAGTGGACCCTGGCTGGCCTTGCCTGTCTCGCTGGTTGGCCGCGTCTACCACCATGGTTCCCAGGGTGGGGTGAATGAACAGATACTTGAACCCTTTGGCCGGAACATAATACTTTTTCTCAGCCACATTTGATGTAGGGACGACCGAGGAAGGGGTTTGCCACAGGGCCTTTAAAATTTTGAGGACCCTTTCGTGGACTGGTAGGGCCACTCTCACTGGGGCAGCCGCTGTCAGCACATTAAAGAGGCTATCATCGGCCTCTTCCAACTCCTTCACCTCCAGCCCCAAGTTGGAGGCCACTCTCTTGAGCAGCTCCGGGTGCGCCCTGAAATCTTCCAGTTGTGCCATGTGGTCCTGAGAGACTGCCTTGTCTGGTGAGGAGGAAGAGCACTGCCAATGCATGTCCTGCGGGTGCTCCCCCTCCTCACGAAGGGTTGCACCCGTTGAGGGTCCCTCCATGGGGTCCAACTCCTTGCCCAATGAGTGGTGCCTACAGGCCTTCTCCTGTGCCGGAGACACGAACTGCACCCCCTATGATAGGATGGATTGTGGCCCCAGCCCCATCTGGATACCCCATGAGGCCCTATAAGGCCATTGTTGCGGCCATTGACCCTGGGGCCCACCCGGGGCTGACTGTTCCACAGGCTGTGACGCTTTGTGGGGGTGTCAGCTCTCCCGACGACTGTCCCCCCTGGGAGACCGAGTCACTGGGCCAGCAGTGCCGTGCACATCCTCGGTCCCGGGTGCCCTTCTGTGCCAGGGACCGCCCTCTCGATGCCTCCGACCAGGAAGACAATGAGGACCGCCTCCGTTGCCGTGAGCGGTGCCGATGGCCGGAGGTGCGCTCCACAGAGCTAGAGCTACCGGAGCGTCGTCTCGGTACTGATGACTTCCGGTGCCACTTGCCTTTTGGTGACTGAGACCAGCGCCACTCTGAACTCCACGGTGCCAAACCGGACTCCGGCGACCAGGTTTTGCATCATGGACTGTGCGGTGCCAAGTCCTCCGATGGTTACCGGGTTCTGCGCCGCCTCGGTGCGGGCGAACTCCTCGGTGCCTGGAATCTGGAGCGGGATCTGTCCAAGCGCCGCCTGGCAGACCTCGACTAGTGCTGCCTCCTGGCCTGCACTGTCTCCGGTGCCATGGATCGACATCAGCGCCGAGAGGGAGACTCCTTGTCCTAAGTCGAAGCAGGCCGGCTCAACGATGCCGACCTGTAGCGACTGCTGGGGGAGTGTCTTCGCTCTACCCCCAGTGTCCGTCCAGCAGGAGATCTTCCTCCCCATACCGGGGATCTCCACCGCCCTTCAGGGGGACCCAACGTGGGTTTCCCCCATGACACCAGCCCCTTCTTTCTCCCTCAGTGGAGGGGGGGAGGCGGAGGTGACGTAGGCAAGGCCAACAAGGCTCTTGCCACCTGAAAAGCCTCCGGTGTCGGCGGTGTCGGCAGGGGCACTCTCCCACTCCCAGGAGTTGGGGGAGGCTCCCTGACCGGATACACAGGCATCGGAGAAAGAGTCTCGAAGGGCTGAGTTCGGTGCATCTCTGTACTCGACCCTGCCCGTACCAACGGTGCAGTGGAGTGTCCGCGCTCCGTGCGTGCCTTCTTCCTCCTTGGTGCCGGTGATGTTGCATGGTGCCAAGTTGAGGCCAGTGCCTGCGATGTTGCTCAGTGCCAAGTCAAGGCCAGTGCCGGTGGTGTACTCTGCACCGAGGTCACGCTTGGTGCCAAGGTGGAGTGGGCCAGCTTGGACGCTGGGCGGAGTGCTGCCTCCATTACCAGGGCTTTTTAACTGAATTTCTCAGTCCTTCTGAGTCCTCGGTTTAAAAACCCTGCAGATCTTACACTTGTCTTTTCTGTGTGCCTCCCTCAAGCACTTAAGGCAGCGGTCGGGGTCATTGAGCGGGAAGGCCTTCCTGCAGGAGGCACACGGCTTGAATCCTGGCGACTGGGGCATAGTCCGGCCACTCTGAGTCCCCGCAGGGACTTGCCTTATCTCTAACTACACTTAACAACATTTAACAACTACTTAACTAACTAAACTACTTAGAATAACAAACAATTCAAAGAAGGGGAATAGTACTTGCTGAGAGCAAGGCTAGTTCCAGCAACCATCACGGGCGGAGAAGGAACTGAAGGGGCGTAGGGCCGGCATCACCTCATATACCGTGGCATGTGCGTGGGGTTTCAGGGGGTGCCAGATCTGGCCCTACGGGATCTGTTAAGGGGAAAAAAGTTCCGGGAACCGTGCACAGTGGCTTGCACTCACCTATAGTGGAATGGACATGAGCAATCACTCAAAGAAGAACCTTCTTTCCAGGGCCTGACAGGTTCTGTTTTTCAACAGTTTGTCCCAGAAATTTGAAGTCTTAAAGCAGGACAATTAAGTGGCCCATTTTACTCTCAGCAGCTCCCTCATTCTTTCTTAAAGCATCAGTTGCACATAGCTAATAAACCATTTAAGAGCACTTGAGTTTCTTATCCTGGGTCCTGCTTCTTCAGTGAGCTCCAAGCAGGTGGATACCTGGACCCTGGATGGAGCTCCTAATGGCTTTAGTTTAAAAACCATAAAAAAGAAAGAAAATAAGAGCTAAGGAATACCAATAGGAATTCTGCTATTTCTGCTCTGTTGTTATATCAGAGAGCTATATTTTTTGCAGCATAGTATTAACTAAATGCTGTGCAACTTTTTCCCTGGCACAGTATTTGGATTCTGTTAATGTTCCTATTTCTTTAACATTTTGCTTTGCTTTTAAACGGATGTAAAAAAGAAAATATCTGCAGGATAATTTAATTCCTACAGATGTTCAAGAGCAACATGAGACACAATTGTCATCAGCAGATGTGGGTCTGCTTGTTCTATCAGCTAATGGGATGTCATCTGCGTATAGGTTACATGGAAAAATTTGAAAACTAAATGGATGTGGCAATTAAAGTGAATATATATACATGAATAAGCAAAAAAATAAATGCATCTTTAAAAGAAGAAGTAATTGCTGTATTCAAAAAGACTGAGCTGCTTGCATTGCTATTTAGCAAGGTGATTCAAATCACTGACTCTCTGCAGGCTTGATTTGAACTGTGATGTTTAAACCATCTTGCGATAGCTCCAGGCCACTTTAGAGAACTTTATTTTAAAAAATATAGGGTGGAGATTTGGGAGAATTATGTGTTACTGTGACTAACAGCATTTTAAACACAGTCTTTGTAGGATGATAAAGGGGTTTTATTTTATATATTTCTGTATCTAGCCACTTTAAAGTCTGAGTCATTTTGAGTTTCCTTTCCACTTCTATAGTAATCATATTTTAAAAAAACATTTTATTAAGTATGAGGCAGCCTAGAAAATAACTTTAAAAATGTATCCTTGAAGACTAAACTAATTCCCAGGTACTTTCCTTTATTTTTTTAATAGGACTATCTTTTCTCCCCCAC
Organism: Emydura macquarii macquarii; assembly: GCF_026122565.2. Lineage (NCBI taxonomy): Eukaryota > Metazoa > Chordata > Testudines > Chelidae > Emydura > Emydura macquarii. Next base: position 20,344,682 of record NW_027131485.1, on the reverse strand, counting down.
CACATGAAACATTTCTATGTGGAGGCTAAGCAGGAAACTAAAAGAGCCCTAATTGTATAACAATGAAAAATGCAAAGTGTTTCCAGTTTGACTCCTCAGGAAAATAGCAATTCCTTACCTGCTGTATAGGAGCTGAAAACAGTTTGCAAGTTAGTTGTGAATGGATTTTCTTTATTAGAAAGAAAAAAAAGTCAACCTGGTGGATCATGACACTGATTTTGAGATCTGAGCATATGGCCATGGTAGGGCAGCTGACGGGATAGCAGCTAGGACATAAAGTAATCTATATGGCTGGTTTTCTAGTCAAGTATATTTCACAACTGAGCCCCACAAGTAAAATAGTTTACTAATCCAAACCCCCAAATAAAAGTGGATGAAATTTATGTTCCAGAGATCACACTGTGATGAGACTTCCCACCCATCCCATAGCCGGGAGTAATGGACCAGAGCATAATTCCCCAAATTTAACTCTTGAAACTTCCCAGTCGTTCACTTTATGCACTCCCTGCCCTGGCAATAAGGAGCTGGCTGTCAGCAGTGCCTGGGGGATCTCCTGCTGGCCATTAGATTTAGCCAGTGACTCATGTGGCTGCCTCTCTCTACCATCCTGGCAGCATGTGTGGGATCTTATTAAAAGCAACCTGACAAGTTAACTTCATTCAGGAGATGATCTAGAGTCACGTCAAAATAAAAAATTACTAAGGAGGTGTACAGAAGAATAGCACAAGAATGTAGAGACAAAATCATAAAGGCTAAAGCACATAATGAGTTACACCTAGCAAGGGACATAAAAGGCAATAAGAAGAGGTTTTATAAATACATTAGGAGCAAAAGAAAAAAATGGAAAGTGTAGGTCATGACACAAGAACTAGGGGGTCAACAAATGAAAATAAGCAGCAGGTTTAAAACAAACAGAAGGAAGTATTTCTTCACACAACGCACAGTCAACCTGTGGACCTCTTTGCCTGAGGATGTTGTGAAGGCCAAGACTATAACAGGATTAAAAAAAGAACTAGATAAGTGGAGAATAGATCCATCAATCTATTAGCCAGGATGGGAAGTGATGCAAAACTATGCTGTAGTCCCCCTCTGAGAAAGACCAGGAGGGAGAACCAAATTTGCCTTGGCTGGTAGAGCCCAGAAGGACAGCCCCCTACCCAGAAGCAGGTGGGTGGGCTCAGGCCTTTAAAAGCCCCAGGGACACCACCTGACTGGAAACAGGTGGGTGGGCTCAGGCTGTTAGAAGCCCAATGGACATCACCTGACTGGAAGCTGGGGGCGGAGCCAGGTCTTTAAAACCCAGGCCTGTGAGCTCAGTCAGGTGGGGATGGTCAAGGGAATGGGATGTGTTGTTGGCTCCCAGTGAGTTGGTGTGTTTTGGCCAGAGCCCTGCTGGCCCAGTGATGGGGCCTTATCAGTGACAGGATGCCCTGGGCTGGGGTGCAGTGGAGATGGGTGGGCCTGTATCCCTCTCCCCCCTTCCCTAGCCACTCTGAGAGAGAGCCTTCCCCTCCTTACTGCTCCAGAGAGCGGAACTGCTTACTCACCAGCCCTGCTGAAGGGCTGGGGCAAAAGACTGCTTCCTGACAAGGGATAGCTGGGAGGGGTGGTCCCCCTCTGAGAAAGACCTGGAGGGAGGGCCCAGGTGCTGCCCCCTCACAGGGGCACGTCCACACATGCTCTGAAGTGTTCCTACCCTCAATTTGCCAGAAGCTGTGAATGGGCAAGAGGGGATGAATCACCTTATGATTACCTGTTCTGTTCATTCCCTCTTAAGCACCTGGCATTGGCCACTGTTGTAAGATAGGATACTGGGCTAGATGGACCATTGGTCAAATCCACTATGGCCATTCTTATGTAGGTCCTCTACTTGGCAGGGAAGAAGAGCTAATAACAGACAACATGGAGAAGACTGAGGTGTTCAATACTATTTTGCTTCAGTCTTTATTGAAAAGGTAAATTGTGACCACATGTAACAAAATTAATACTAATAACAAGGGGGAGGGAATACAAACTAAAATAGGGAAAGAATAGATTAAAGGATATTTATATAAGAGATGTATTCAAGTCAGCAAGGCTTGATGAAATTCACCCTACGGTACTTAAGGAAGTAGCTGAAGCAATCTCGGAACCATTAGCAACTATCTTTGAGACCTCCTGGAGGATGGTTGAGGTCTGAGAGGACTGGAGAAAGGTAAACACAATGCCTATCTTTAACAAGGGATACAAAGAAAACCCATGGTATTATAGATGGATCCCTGCACAGATACAAAATTTCTATCAACATCTGATCCATGATCTGCAAATATGATCCACAGATATCTGCATATATAAAGCAGATATCTGTGGATATAAAGAGGATACCTGCAGATTTGCTGGGCTCTAATTATAGACCAGTCAGCCTAACTTCAATACCTGGAAAGATACTGGGTCAAATTATTAAACAAGTAATTTGTATGCACCTAGAGGATAATAGGGTTATAAGTATAGCCAACATGGATTTGTCAAGAACAATCATGCCAAACAAACCTCATTTCCTTCTTTGACAAGGTTACTGGCCTTGGGGGGCAAGCTGTAGACATGATATAGCTTTATTTTAGTAAAGCTTTTAACACAGTCCAACATGACATTCTCATAAACATAGTAAGGAAATGTGATCTAGATGAAATTGCTATAAGGTGGGAGCACAACTGGTTGAAAAACTGTAACTCAAAGAGTAGTTATTAATGGTTTGCTATCAAAATGGAGGGACATATCTAGTGGGGTTCTGCAGGGGTCAGTCCTGGTTCCAGTATTATTCAGTATTTTCATTAATGATTTGGATAATGGATTTGAGTATGCTTATAAAATTTGCACATGGCACCAAGCTGGGAGGGGCTTCAAGCACTTTGGAGGTGAGGATTAGAATTCAGAATGGTTTTGACAAACCAGAGCATTGGTCTGAAATCAGCAAGATGAAATTCAATAAAGATAAGTGCGAAGTACTACACTTAGAAAGGTAAAATCAAATGCACAACTACAAAAGAGGAATAACTGATTTAGCCGTAGCACTGCTGAAAAGAATTTGGGGGTTATAGTGAATGACAAATTGAATATGATGCAGTTGTGAAAAAGGCTACTATAATGAAAAATTCTAAATATGTCCTGGAAATATGTCCTTCAAATGTGTTTGGGAAGCAGACTTAAGTCACCCGGCCTCAGACAAAGGAATGTGGTTCTACTTCCTTGAAAGTTTCTCCAATGTAAATTGATGAAGGAGAGACCATAAAAATACATTTACATAATAGGTAAACAAAGCCATCAAACAAGTGGGAGAGACATGGGGGGGGGAGGGGGGGAGGAGATTGTGAAATTTAACATAGGTCCACCAGGGGGCTGATGCTATCAAGCTGAGCCCCCAGGAGGGCTTCCTGAATTTGAAAACAAAGATAAACTCTGAGGATATAAGCAAAGAGAGAGACATTCTGGCATCCTTTAACTGAGGCTCTCTTTTAGATCCTGGCTAAGAACAGGCCAGCCATACTGGAAGAATGATTGGTGCGAAAACTACTTTGAACAAAAGACTATACTTTAAGTTAGGTTTTAGACTTAGAAGCATATTTTTACTTTTTTTGTTTGTAACCATTTCTATCCCTATTCCTTCTATTTGCTATCATTTAAATATCTATTCTTTGTTAATACATTTAATCTTGTTTTACTACACAACCTTCTCAGTGTAGAGTTTCAAACTGAAGAGTAAAGTTTTCAGTCAAATTAACAGGCTGATGCGCTGTACTATCTCTACCTTTAAAGGAACAGCAAAATTGATAAGGTTTTGTGAGCACTTGTGGTGGGGTATATAAAACTTCCTGCACTGGCGATGAAGGGGTTAAAGAGCTGCTGTTGGCCAGGCTGACCCTGCCCCTCCAGCCCTGTCAATCATGTCAATGGTGGAATAAGGGCTTAAAAACAGGAAGTTCCCACCAGTTGCTGGGCAGCTGTGGGACAGAGCAGATGGTGGCTGTACAGCTCCCAAAGGAGTCTCCTGGAAGCCCACAAGGGATCTGCTCTCAGGAAGGCCATTTACCAGTGCACCTCCTCCCCCACACCCAAGCCTATAGAGAGATAACAACTCTGGTATACTGGCTGGGTAAAATACTTTTGACAAACCCCAAGGTGAGTTGATTAGGTGGTTGGTGCTGCTACTCTCTACCCCTTTTGAGGTTAGGGAATCTGAGAACATATAAAAGGGACTAGGGGAGTTGCAACCAAGAGCCCTACCGTATCAACACAAAAGGACTATTTAGCATGATTTGTATTGTAGAGACCCCTACTCAGGAACCTGGGGGTGTGCTAAGGAATTTTCAGTGTCTGTCCAGTATGTGGTGCCTTTCAGCAGCTTGAGAACTGTGACAGTGCTACAGTGAGAGGGGCTGAGCACTACAGAAGAAATAGTTTTGGGGAGACTCTGGACTGGAAGGGCAGTTGGTGTCATCCCGAAAGAATAAACCTGGCTGGCGGAAGCCAGGGTGAGGTCACTGTGCTGTAAGCAAGCAGCTGCTGTCGGTGTCCTTAGCCAAAGCTGCACTGCTCAGAAGCATCCAGGATTACAGGGCAGGTGACAACACAACCCCTTACTAGTCTGGATGAACTCTCAAAGCATCACAAAAGTATTTGCGGGTTATAGTGAATCACACTATAACAATGTGATGCAGTTGTGAAAAAGGCTAATATTCTGGGGTGTATTAACAGGAGTGTCCTATGTATGACATGGAAGGTAATTGTCCTACTCTCCTCAGCACTGGTGAGGCCTCAGCTGTCATACTGTATCTAGTTCTGGGTGCCATACTTTAAGAAAGATGTGGACAAACTGGAGAGTGCAGAAGCAAGTCACAAAAATGATAAAAAGCTTTTAAAAACCTGCCTATGAGGAAAGGTTAAACCTGGATATGTTTCATCTTGAGAAGAGATGACTAAGTGGGGACCTGATAAGCTTTCAAATATGCTATGGGACTGTTATAAAGAGGACTGTGATCAATTGTTCTCTTGGTCCACTGAAGGTAGAAAAAAGTAATAAGCTTAATCTGTAGCAAGGGAGACTTAAGTTAGATCTTAGGAATTTTTTCTAACTATAAGGGTAATTAAACACTCCAATAGACTTCCAAAGCAGGTTGTGGAATCCCTGTCACTGGAGTTCTTAAGAACAAGTTAGACAAACACCTGTTGGGGATGGGCTAGATTTACTTGGTCTTGCCTCCATGCAGAAAGCTAGACTTGATGATCTCTCAAGGTCCCTAGCAGCCCTACATTTTTATGAATCTATAACCATAAATGACATATAACAACTCTAAATGTCACTATTCACAGGCAACCCTTTCTCCAACTCAAGCAAACAAATGGGTAAGCTTAGCTGTAAGGCACAGGAGCCCCTGGTGAAAGTTAGAGTAGTCTCATCTAAGAACAGCCAGAGCACAGGGCACTCCAGGCATGCCACCTAATTCTCCATTGTTGGCATGCCCTCAGGAGAACTCTGTGCTGGAGGCTGAGAGGGGGATGGAAGTCGATATAGAGCTGTTCTACTTACTGTATGCCAAGTTTGGGACCATTTAATGACAGATATATTCCCTGATAGCCAGTTCCACTCACTCTACAGCCCATTTACATTGCTGGATTGGCATAAAGGGCATCACCAGAGAAGATGCATCTCTTTCCTCCTTAGCTCCACTTCACAGTGTAGAGAGAAACCGAGGCTAGAAGTAGCAGGAAAGTTGTGTGTATAAGTGAGATATTTCAACTACATTAACCCTGTATGATTTGGAAGAAATGCTGTGCATAGGACATTCACCTATTTATTAAACCCTTCCTAAGAGTGAGTTCTTGGTCTTCTTTAGTAACTGAAGGAGTAGGAATTGGGAACCCTAGAATTTTTTTTTTTTTAAAGTTTCTTAATTGGGTTGCTATTGACTTTTCTCTTTAATCCCCCTCCCTAAGTATAGCAATAGCAGCTGTCATGATGTGGCAGGTTTACTGCTGACAGATCTGCATTGGTGCACACAGCTGTGCATTCCTGACACACAAGGGTCAGATTTGTTTTGGAGGGATTTTTTTCTTGCTAAGCCAGCAGCAGTTAGATTTTTATAAGGGATCTGGAATTTTTGGCCAGAGAGATTACTGTAACTAACCCACCTCTAAAATAGATTCAGTGTTTCAGCTAAGTCACTCTTCTCACTTTCCTGCCCTGAGCCTGTCATTACCAGATCCTTTGTGCTTCATTGATGCTGGGCTGGTGATTGTCACTGGAATTGAACATGCGCAGGTGGTGCTTTAACTATCATTGCCTCCATTCTTGACACCAACTGTTTATGGGACTAATCACATGATGATCACTACACAAGATGAGTAAAGGCTGGACTTGGAATTTCAGAAAGCCTTTGACAAGATCCCTTACCAAAGACTCTTAAGCAAAGTAAGGAGTCATGGGATTAGAGGGAAGCTTCTCTTGGGGATCAGTAACTCTCTAAAAGATAAGAAAGGGTAGGAATAAGCAGTCAGTTTTCACAGTGGAGAGAGGTAAATAGTGGGACCCCCCCCCCCCCAAGGATTTATACTGGGAACAGTGCTGTTCAACATATTCATAAATGATCTGGAAAAAGGGGTGAACAGTAAGGTGGCAAAGTTTGCAGATATAAAATTACTCAAAATAGTTAAGTCAAAAGCAGACTGCGAAGCATTACAAAGGTCTCTCAAAACTGGGTGAATGGGCAACAAAATGGCAGACAAAATTCAATGTTGATAAATGCAAAGTAATGCGCAATGGAAAACATAATCCCAACATATAAAAGGGTGGGGTCTAAATTAGATGTTAACATTCAAGAAAGATTTTGGAGTTATCCTGGATTGTTCTCTGAACATATCTCAATGTGCTGTGGTAACCTAAAAGCTAATGGAATATCAGGAACCATTAGGAAAGGGAAAGATAATAAGATGGAAAACATGATGATGCCACTATATAAAACCATGGTATGCCCACACCTTGAATACTGCATGCAGATCTGGTCACCCTATCTCAAAAAGGATATATTAGAATTGGAAAAAATAAGAAAAGGGCAACAAAATTATTAAGGGTATGGAACAGCTTCCATATGAAAAGAAATTTAAAAGACTGGGACTGTTCAGCTTGGAAAAGAGATGACTTATGGGGTATTGATAGAAGTCTATAAAATCATAAATGGTGTGGAGAATGTGAATAGGGAAGTGTTGTTGTTTTCCCCTTTACATAACACAAGAACCTGGGGTCATCCAATTAAACTATTAGGCAGAAGGTTTAAAACAAATATAAGGAAATACTTCTTCACACACACACGGTCAACCTTTGGAACTCATTGCTAGGATGTTGGTAAGGCCAGAAGTATAACTAGGTTCAAAAAAGAATTAGATAAATTCATGGAGAGTAGGTCCATCAACGACTATTAGCCAAGATGATCAGGGAAGCAACCCCATGCTCTGGGTGTCCCTAATCCTCTAACGGCTAGAAGTTGGAACTAGATGACGGGGGATATATGACTTGATAGATTGCCCTGTTCTGTTCACTTTCTCTCAAGCATCTGGGCACTGTCAGAAGACAGGATACTAGGGTAGATATAGCATTGGTCTGAGTCAGTATGGCCATTATGTTCTTATGTTGCAAAAATGAGCTCTTTGGATAGATATGCAATTATCTGATTTTACCACTAGCATCTAAACTACTCTGCATTAGAAAAGCCCAATATTTTTCGTACTCACTATATACTGTAAAAGCATGCAAAGTTTTCTAAGGTGAGCTCTATATACTAAAGACCTCATTTTCAGATGCACTAGGCATCTGTAGTTCCCACTGAAGTCAGAAGGAGCTGTGGCAACTTAAGACTTCTGAAAATCAGGCCGTACAGACTTTTAATAGAAGACTGGTGTGGAGTTGCCATTTTTGAGAGACTTTAGCAACTATGAAAAGCTCAATTAACTTGGCAAATAAACAGCAACTAGCTGGGCTGTGCACTCATGGAAGAATAAAGGAAGGCCTAGAGTATGTAACATCTAGGATTGGGTCTTATAACTCTGTAATTGTTGGCCATCCAGACATAATTCCATAATATCTAGAGTTATTCCTGAGTGTGAAGGCCAGGACACTTAACCTGCCAAGCTCTTTCAAAGCATTATTCCCATTTTAAAATTATTTAATCTACTTTAAAAACTATTGAGTTTAAAGTTTCTTTGCTCTGTGGTTCTGGTTTTCTTACTATATTACTGCATATGATATTAGGAATGCATCAGTTGAAGGAACATTTTTATATATTAAAGTGTAGTATTTTAAAGGGGTGTGTGTGTGTGTGTGTATGTATATATATGACTATAAGAAAATATTTGACACTGATAGTGCATAGGTTAGTGCAAGTGCTTACTTTAACCATACTGACTATAAAATAATTAAAACTGAAATGGAGTGCATATATGGAGCTGTTCAGCCCAGCCTAACCCAACCCAGTCCTGACACATCAGGAGAAGGGTGAGTTTTGTAGTTTTTTAGGATTTGTTTTATTTTAGCTCTAGTGTAAGAACTAAAATATATCCCTTGAACTAACTAAATTCCAGCATTTTGCTGTAAGTAAACATACTAACAATGCCAAACAAAAAAACACTTGACCTTTTTCTCTGCTTACCCTTTATGCAGTACTCTTACTTTTTGGTAATCAGGCCCTAAATTGATGACAATTAGAATAATCCAAATCATGTAGCGTTCCAAAATTAACCCCTCAGTACAGACTCTGATTGCCTGTGTGTGGTTTTTCCATGCCTCTATGTGAAAGTAATGACATATCATGAATCTTCGGTGTTCCTTGTGTCCTACCCACAATTTCATAATCTTCAAATTTCAAGCTGTGCTCAGGGCTCTAGAATCTCCTGTTAGTGTTACAAATGCAGTTTAGCTGTTTATAAACATGCAGCAATTATGAAGAAGCAGTGTTGGGACACAGTAACTTCTTAAAGAAGGAACAGAGTATAGTATATAGAGAGACTGGCTATTACATATAAAAGGCTTATTGCTATTGTAAGCACTTTTTTGCTCAATGGATTTAGATGAAGATTCATTGAGTAAACCAGGGGGTCCATTTAAAAATGCTTTATAGATGGTACCAGACACATGATGTGATATACTGCTTCCTGGTCAGTGCACAACTTTTGGTTACTTAGCCCTGGAGTCACAGAGATACTTCACTGCCTAACCCCCAGACTTAGGTGCCTAAGTGCATTTTTAAACACTACTGCAGTCCACAAAACTTTGAGTCCTGCTGAGCTGAATCCTGTAGGTGCCTAAATTACTTAGCATCTATGTTTTTGCAGTAAAAGTTCCCTAGGCACCTATGTTTCTGCCTGTGGGCCTGCACACTCCTACCTCACTTTAGGCATCCAGGCACCTATGTCCCACCTAAGCCACAGAGCAATCCATGAACCTGAGGACAATAGGTGCTCTTCCACCTAACTTATGTGCAGGACCCGATCCACTCAACATGCTAAGAGGCTGCTTAGAGCTACACAATCAAGGAGTAGGACCTCCTTCAGAGCCTCTCTCACAGTGGTTAGGGTACTTATCTGTGATGTGGGAGACCTCTGGTTCAAGTTCCCCCTTGGCTTGAGGAGAAGAAGGTATTTTAATAGATATCACACCTGTCAGGTGAATGCCTATACCACTGGACTACAGAGTGATTCTCACTCTCATTGGCCCAATTAATATTTAATTAAAGTGGAACTATTTAAACGAAAGATTGAGGGAGACTCCCATCACTGTATCTCATAGTTCAATGGTTAGGGCAATCGCCAGAGAGATGGCTGATTCCCATTCAACTCCCTTCTTCTCATCTAGAAGAGGGAGTACTTGAACCAGCGGTCTCCCACGTCCCAGGTGAGTACCCTAACAATTGGGCTAAAGGTTACAAAGGAGAGCCTCTTCCTCCTCCTCCCCCCAGCTGTTTTAGGTAGTGCTAGGCTCTGCACACAAGTTAGGCAGAAGAGTACATATCTTACCCTGGTTCATGGATTGCAAGCAGAGTTAGGACACTAGCTCCATGAGAGAGGTGGAGCTTAGAGCATATCCCATGGGGTAGTTTAGGCAGCTCCCTGCCTAGCATGCTGGCCTTTGCTGTTCACATCTTTATGGTCGTATAGAGAGCCAAGGCACCTAACTCAGGCTTTGTGGATTGCAGTATTGTTCCTGTTATTTTTTTTTTTTTTCCCTAGGTGCCTATAAGTTATGTGATGTGATGCTCACTGTCATAATGCCTAAGGCCTTTTGTGGATCTGGGCCTTAGTTCCTGGGTTGGGATTGAGAGGCATCAGAAGGTTACACTCAGAGCTTTTAGAAGACAGGATACAGCCAATATAGCAATGGTTGTGCAGATCTGTGATTCACTCCCTACCTAAACAATGAATGAAATGTGCAAAGTCATGACGAGAGCACATGAGAAAACATAGTGAAAAAGCAGCCTAGATAGTACAGAAGGATAAAGATTTTGGTCGCCATTTTGACGTGCTAATTCTATTGTCTAGTCACTCTCCTGGAGAGGAGAGACATCACTGCCAGATGCAAACTGACAGGGTCAGCAGGGAAAAAGGGAACCCACTCTGGACTGATTACAGCTTTTGGCAAAAGAAAATGCTGATTTTTTTCAAATTGAAGTAAATGTTTTTATTATAAAATATATTACTTGCAATGAGCTTAAAAAAGCATTAAAAAATCAATTTTCTTTGATTGCTACCACATGTCCATTTTTCATTTCATTGTCCTTTTCCCTTAAGCTTGCTGAACAGGCTTTTGCAATCATATAACATTTATTAGAACACTTTATCACTGCCCTATATCAGTTTATGGGACCAAGGCAGAAGAAAATGGAACGTTCTTACATGTTTCATGTGGAAAATGTGTATAGACTGGGTCCAAGAGTTGGCAGGGTGAAGGTTAATACTCTCCCTGAGCAGAGGAAAGCCCACAGCTACATGTCCTCAGTGCAGTGATATCAGAGAGCCCATCCATGAGGGAAGTGTGGCTGGGCTCATCTGTAGTGCATTAGGTAAGTTCATCAAAGTTTCTATAAGAGGGGTGTGCAATAGGATCCAGATCCTACTTGCAGGAAGAAGGAATATGTTAGCTGGAAAAAGCTGTTCTTATTGGTTTCTACATAGAAACGTGGGTACAAGAAATTCCTTTGTGAATTGTTATTTTAAAACTAACTGTGGGAAGCCCAACATTATCTGTGAAATTAATGAATGGCAGAAGGTCTCCCGCTGATATAGCGGTTTCCACACTGGCACTTGTGCGGTGTAATTTATGCCACTCAGGGGAATGATTTATTCACCCCCTGGAGCAACATTAATTCTGCCGACATAAGCTGTAGTGTAGACATGGCCTTAGTTAGGTTGACCTAACCTCTGATACAGACTGTGCTAGGCTGATGGAAGAATTCTTCTGTCAAACTTTGTCTCTTGGGGAGGTGGGTTAGCTATGGTCACAGGAGGACCCTTCCCGTTGCTGCAGTGAGTGGCTACACTGAAATATTGCAGCTGTGCTGCTGTAGCATTTCAAGTGCAGACAAACCCTAAGAAAAATGATAAAAGACAAAAACAACATTGCTCATGGGTGAACACTTTTCACAAAATGATCACTCCATAGCTGATGTGTCAGACTTTTTCCTCAAAGGAAACCTGCACAACACCTTCAAAAGACAAGCCTCTGAACGTAAATTCAAAACTTTGCTAGACAATAAAAATTATGGTTTTAATAAAGATACTGGATGTATCTGTAACCCGCTAACCCTTTTTTTTTGTCCTGTGACTAGAGCCGTGTTAACAGTCCACTTCACCTAGAATGGTCTCTTAGAATATGTGTTAACTACTTTTGCTAAACAATCTGTTCCACCTTGTATTTAGTTATGACACTCTGAGTACCTTTCCCAGAGCTGAAGAAGAGCTCTGTGTAGCTTGTCTCTTTCACCAACAGAAGTTGGTCCAATTAAGGAATTACCTCACCCACCTTCTCTCCCTTTGTGAGAGACTGAGGCACTTCCTTCCTGTAGGACAGTTGGCATTTTAAAGCTTCAGGGCTGTATATGGGTTTTTGTTTTATCACAAAACTACAAGTGTTCTGTACACACTCTCAAACCAACCTTTAATTAAGGGAGGTATTCACAACCAAGGTGCAAGCAGGTCAGCCAGTCTGCTTTCTAATGCCAATATGCCTCAGAAGCCCTAGGCATTATTCCAGGAAATGACATCCCTGTCTGACAGTGCTGATAGGCTAGCATAATGATGTTATACCCAAATACACAGCCTTCTGAAGACAGACCCAACTGGTTCAGGACACTGATTGTTAGGCATGCATCCTCATGGGCACTCAAAGGCCAACTATCCTCTTTCTAGTCTATTGCAGTTATTAAACTGGCTTCTCATCTTTCATGTTCCATTGTTGGTTCCCAGTGATATTATCCTGCTGCTTTTCTAGGCTTAATTTAGACATGAACCTTCTGCTGTTGTATTTTCTTCTCCTCAAGAACAGTTCCTTCCCTTTCTCTTTCTTGATTAAAACCTAATACTATGACTAACAAAGTAGATGAGCTTAATCATGTGTCGAAATACCAATTCCAAGGGGTTTTATATGTTAATTTGATAACATACTCATTTCTATGCATGAAAAGTTCTAGAGAGAGCCGTGTTAGTCTGTATAAGCAAAAACAATGAGAGTCCTGTAGTCTTTAAAGTGCTACAGGACTCTTGTTATTTCTATGCATATTGCACATGTTCAAGGACAAATGAGATTTCTAATAAATAGCGTGGATTGAACTACATGAAGTGAAAATTACTAACAGCTGGAGGGAAGGTGCTGGGATGGCAGCTGGCCATCAGGAAACAATGGAGAGATAACGAAGAGGCAGATAATGGGTATCTGTCCACAGACAAATGCCTTTTAAGTGCAGGCAGCCACAAAATTGGACTAAAGAGGAAAAAATTAAAAAGGAAGAAAAATTGTTTAAAGTCCTAACCTCAAAGCTAGAAGGCCGGAGTGGAAAGTTGGCAATAATCAACTAGACAAAGCAAAGGCCACAGGGTAAAAATGTACTAAAACAATGCATTTTATTTTTATGGTCTCCATCCATTCTAGCATTCCAGGCACCTCATAGAAACAGCAGAGTAAAATTGCCACTAAAATACTTTCCCAAAATTAAAATAAAAAATAGTTTATGCTGCTTTTAAAAGAGGTCAGATTCTAGTGAATTCTCATTTCAAATGACTGGGAAGTGTTCCAGATTCAGGGTCACAGAGGCTAAAATATAAACTACTGTATCTAAGCTAGTCCTGCAAGCCCTTTGGACCCAAACATCCTACCTTCCTCCAAACTCCATGGGTGGGTTAGACAGTAGAGCTCTTTGCCTAAGAGGAGGCAGAGCTGAAGAGCACAGATCAGTGTTCTCTGCAGCAGCTCTTTGCAATCTGCTAATGCCAAGTAAGTGCCTCAGAATTAACTTGGGAATTCATGAAATCCATATCCCAGGTTAACCACTTTCTGTTCTTCTGAGAGGTCAAGATGAAATACAGAGTGTCAGAAGGTGTCTGCTACTAGTACAGGTTATATACAAAGTGTTATGTTTTTAATTGCTATCACAGACAAAAGCTCTGCTGAAAATGTAAGCTGATAAAAGAGCATGCAGTGACCCGCAATAGCCTCAGGACTTTGGACTATAGGAGGCACTTTCAGCTCTGGCTTCTTGAGCAGCAGTTCACTATATCTCATTAAGCACTTCTTAACATGAACATTTTTTCTTTATTTATTGCCTTTGACAGCTAATATACTTGTATGGTTTCTTAAGACAGAGGTTTTGTTTAATTAATTAATTTATTTTCCCCTCCTAATTCTTGTGTGAGTAGAAGAAATTCTTTGGGAATGAATAAAAGCTATTTGATGCATTCAACTTTGTCCTTTTTTGGCTCTCTTTCTCACATCATTTCATCTAGTTATTTTTCTGAATGATTCCAGTGTGTTTGCCTCAACAAGTCTGCCTCTTCAGTTATTATTATTATGTATCATTATTCTTCTCATATTTTTAGAAGTATAGTTCCACACTTCTGTTCTGAAATACATTTTACTTTATCTTCCTGTGTTCCTCCTATTAACTGAAAGGAAAAATGGAATGAATATATAGGTTGATACACTGCCTTTACCTGCCTTCAGAAATTTTATATCTCTATTACAGTGGTTTTCAACCCCCGGGGGTCTGCAGACTAAGTGGTCTGTGAAAGATTGGTGTTAGGTTGAAAAACACTGTTCTATGTTGTGATCTGCAGACCACTGGGGGTCTGCAGACTATGTCAAAGATTTCCAAAGGAGTCTATTCCTCTGTTCAACATTTTTTAGGGATCCACAAGGGAAAAAAGTTTGAAAACCACTACATTACATTTTCTGAATTTCCAATATATTTTCTTAATAATTTGTTGTGATGACCAGGACTCTGACAAACAAGTTTTAAGTCAAGATAGTCACCCAAAAATTGAGAACCAAAATTAATAGACACTTAAAAATTTTAGCCCAAGTCCTTATAATTGAATGTGTAAGTTGTCACAATCCCACTGTACTATTTTGCCATTTCAAGTGTTAATGTACTGTGTTTAATGTCATATGGACTCACCTTGGGAGCTGTGGAGGCCCTGAAAAATTCTAGCCAATTATTTAAGTGCCTAAACATAGATTTAGATGGCTAGCAATAGGCACCCAGTTTTCAACAATTGGCCTTCATTTTTCAAGTCATGGCTGCAGATCTCATACTAACTTACTAAAAACTCAGTCATATAAATAAACAGGCCCTCATTTTGGCTGGCATGTTGAAAAATGTCAATTTTAAGGTTAAATCACTTGCTGAATCAGGTATCATGATCCTAAGAAAAGCTCATTTGAAGGCACACTTTAAAATAAAGAGCTTCCTCAGACTGACCAACTTTCCTGCTGAATAAGTTAGCCTACAGCATCTGTAATTTGATTGTTCTGCCCTCAGACTCAAGGAAACGCAGAGTATTGTGTTTCTAAAAAAGCCACTCTATTGCTATTGCTTTATAATAGCTTTTTGGCCTCTCGAAATATACTCTATTGAACGAGCATTATACCAATGCACTCTAATGAATGCAATCAGAACAATCCAGCCATGTGTCTTAAATCTTTCATTAACTGTCACAGCATAGGGTCAGTCTTACTCATGAATGGAAGACAGTCCTCTTTTTAGAGAAGGAGGATATGAGTTCTATCTCCACTGGTGCTGTGCTTTTCCAGGTAGCTGTATGCAACTTAGTGACAACTTAGAAGTATCTAGGGCCACAGAATTGTTACAATATTGCAGAGAACAGTCCTGCACTGGCTGAAGAGAAAGTAACATGTAAAATGACTCCAAAGGTCTTTTCCATCTCTAATATCTGATTCTCTTGCTAATGTTATGTTAAACATACCATGTGTCTGTATTTACATAATAAATTCAAATCCTTGAAAATCTCCAGTTGCTACTGGATCCTTGTTCCTTTCTTGTCTCAATTTTTTATCATGTAACACTTGTATAAATGCTTATTCTTTCACAGGAATGAATTCGAATTAATAAATTCAAAATCAGATATCCAACCCCTACTTTAAGTGTGGACCACTATCTTTAAAAAAAAAAAAAATCCTAAATCACATAAAATATACTGAAACTTACATTTTATGACTATAAAACAATTTGTATACATTGATTAATCAAATAAAAACCAGCAATACAACATTTATATACAAAAAATAGGCCTTGAATCTTCTTAAACGTATCTAGATGCCCTTGGAGTTGATATGCAATACATTCTTTATGATACATGCATTCATACCCTTAATCCATGGAAGGTACAGATTCCTTTGTCCACTTCAATATACATATTCTTGCTACTGATTACATTACTCCTGCAAGCCTCCTTCAATGACTACTCAATATAATATCTAAACTATTTAAAATGAAAACATCTGGATTAAATAAACTAAACATATCCAGCAAATATGCCATAAACTGGATAATTTATGACCACATTTGCAAGCTTTCTACATTTCTAAACCATAGGCATAAAATTGCAGACTCCTCCCCATGCTACCACATTAATACTTCTGATTCCTATAACTCGTTGTTGTTGTATGTATATGGTGAGCTACAACCCAGCAGCGTGTGCACTTATAATGCAGTAAGTAGAAGAAATAAAAAACAGGAATTAAACACATAAAAACAAAACCTTTGCAGTTCTTTCACATGTTCTTCAATAGCCACCTAGAGAGAGGCAAGAGGAGTTCTACCGTAGAAAGGTCCAGGGAAAAGCAGTCAAGGACTCTGAGAAAATGAAGCAAAGGTCTCAGAAAACACAAATAAATCAAATACTTGTACTAAGGGGATATGGTAAGTGATTGAAACCTTTTGGATATCCAAATAAATTGTCATAACCACTGACTCTCTCAACCTTGTCCATTGTCTTCTCACGGAAATTCAAACAATTGGGTAAAAATCTAACCCTTTGCATCCTTTGTCTTTTATTTCACAAATTTTTTCCACCTCCCATATAAATTCACAGTACTGCTTTGGGTCTTAGCACAATGTCCAGTGATTGGAATTTTACAATACATACAAAGCTATTGGATTTTTAACTTTTCAAGTCAATTTTTTAGCCTGAGTTTTATGGGCCTACTCATAAAATAGCAGTTACTCATTATAATAATTTTTCTACAAGTCATGAAATAAGGCACAGGAACCACCCTCCTCACTTAATTTATTATATCCATTAGTTTTCTGCTCTTCCCTTTGTTTGGACACTTGCCATATACTGACCCCACAGAGTACGTAACTAAATCAACTGGTAGAGGCTGAGTTATACAGCAGACCTTCTCTATAGGATGGTGCATAAACCACTGCTTGTCATTCACTAACAATTTCAGGATTTTTGCTCATAGTTTCTGTACTATTTAAAGAGAAATATGGTTACCAGAATGTAATTTCCCAACAAATTAGGAGAAATATGAAATCTTAAACTTCATTAAAAATTAAAGACACATCAGGAAATTGGGAGTAGACTTCCTCCTAATTCTCCATGATGTACCAGATACATTGGTCCTAATTATTATCCAAACAAGTCCCAATCCTTCAAGGTACTGAGCATCCTCAACTGTATCTTCACTGGGAGTTCTAAAGTACTCAACACACCTCAAGAGACTCTAAGCACTGTGCAGGAACATAATGTTGTAAGTATATAAGAATGAGTAAAGTGTGCCAAACAAATAACATGGACTATATCCTACAGAACTAAAACTAGAGATTAGAACTCATGGAACAATGCAGTAGAGAACAAATTAATTGAGGTTTGGCTATACCTGGAATGCTTCATAGAACAGTTGAGTCTTCAGAAGAATTTGAAGGAAGAGAAAAATAAGCAAACTGTTTCTGAGGCTGCATTAAAGAAGTGGCAAAATGAAAGGTTGGCAAAGGGAAAAAGAGACCTTGATTTATTCAGAGAATTCAACATGGTGTTTAAAAACCCTACCCCTTGTTACCACCAGGGGAACTGCCCCAGTTATAACAATGGTGAGAAATTTTAGGGAGACAAAGCTAATGTAGATTCAACTACTAAGCACAGTCAAGAATCTGCATGGAGCAAAGAGAGCAGGAGGAGTGGAGAAGGAAATTAATACAGAGGGGTAAATAGGAATTATGCAAAGTCTTGAACGTAAAGACAAAAAGCTTGAATATAATGCACAAAGAATATAATATAAGTCAATGAAATAGGTTTAGAAGGGGGAATATATGGTTATATTGGTGAGAGGAAGATGATCTTGGTAGCAGTGACTTAGCTGCACTGAAATGGGGATATATTGAACACTTTATTAAAAGTTAACCAGAGTGGCCACATTGACTTAAACAGGAGTGGAGGCGGTGGAACTCAAAGCACAACTTGGCACACAGAATATACTATTTTTGTAAATACTTTGATGAGGAATAATCTATACATGTGTCCTTCACTGGATAGCCCTCTTACAGAGGAGATAATAAGATGCATCTGAAGCATGCAATTTGATTTCTTATAGAGTTTTTAAAGCCTTCATCACATATTTATTAGCATGCCAATATATACCTACATCTAGCGGGGCAACTTTGGTATACCCCAGCTTCTGCCAGAATAACAGGGTACAAGGCCTGCAGGGGCAATACATTTATCAAGGGAGTGATTTGCCTTTGAACAAGACCATCAGTTTTCCCTCCCTAGCAGAGTGGTGGCTAGGGAAAGGGCATGACTAAGACTGCCCATGTTGCACTGATTCAGGGCATCACTGTTACAGTCTCCATCAGTCCTTTCTACTTCTTCTAGCGAAGTACGCCCAGCTGTTGCTGGTGCATGGATGTGCACCAGCTAGGGAGAACTGGAATGCTATAGGACTAACTGATGCCCTTAACCTGCCATCAGTGAATCTAGTATATAGTTCAAATTATGTAATGGCATGTCTGCATTAGTAGATTACGGAGGCTTTGTCTAGACTAATGGCAGCAAATTTGCCACCGTCAGATTTATTTATCCAGATCAATTGAGCAGAGGTGGAGAAATCGATGCTATTAATCTACCTCTGCCAAGTGAAGTAATGCACATTTCCCATTGGCACAGCAGACTGAAGACACCGTGATAAGTAGGAGTTAGGAAGTCGACAGAAGATACACAAGCTATTCAACATAGCTTGCATATCTCCTGTCGACTGCTGCTGAATTTGGCGGCAAGTGTAGACATAGGTTTAGACTGTAATCTCTTTGGGACTGGGACTGTCCTATTGTTCTGTGTTTGTATAGTGCCTAGCACTATGGGGTCCTGGTCCATGACTATGGGTCCTAGATGCTATGGTAATACATATAAATAACAGTACACATGTATCTACTGTAAGAGGGAGGCAATGGATTGGCCAATTTGTGTCTACATGCCCAAACTCTATCAACCTGCTGCCTGCATATCAACTCCACAGAACCTGTATGGTTCACTTACATATTTGTTCTGCAGTATTTCATATTACTCTATTAAGATATAATACAATCTAAGGGAAAATAAAGGGGAGCCCACGAAAGCTTATGCCTACAGAAATTAAATTTGTTAGTCTGTAAAGACTGAACACTTCTTTTCATAAACCTTCTGCCAGTGAGAGCTACTGATCCTCAGTCACCTATAAGAAAATAACACATGCAACAGACAAAACAAACTCACAGTACAAAGCATAAGAAGATTCTTAAAGCATCAATAGCTAAATGCTATCTGCTTGCTGCATTCCAAGAAATGTTAAAGTGCATGCGGTAAAGTCAGCGATAGCATCCTACTGTTTTCTATAACTTATGGATTAAAATGAGCTAAGGATAAAACATGAAATAGAAAAAAATCAAAGCTACAATACATCAATGTCAGGATGAATATACTTCAGAGTCAGATGGACTCCAAGAACATGTTTGCATATAGGATCTTAAAATTAATGCCTCTAAGCTTTGAGACACTTAAGATTCTTGTCTACTCTAATCACTGGCTACTGCAATGTGCCATGATGCCCTGCTCACCACAGAAATAGTGAGATAAAGGTGGATAGACATGAAGTATCTTAAAAACCGGCCTGTTTATAATACTAAAAGACATTATCTCACATATAGTCCAGTTTCCCAATGTGCCTGGAGATACTGATTCACAGAGTCTTCTCCAATGTACAGTCTATAGATTTTTTTTCAAACAAGGGGGTCCCTTTAGTCCCCTAACCATGTGTTCCCTCTCTTCTCTGCTTGCCTCACACATGATCCTGAGAAGCACTGACTGAGAAGCAGAACAACTTGCATTATAAAGTGGCCCTTCTCAGCATGCTTTGTTCAGAAGAAATTGACAGATAGGCCTCCTTTCCTCCTCTTACAGTGCAGAAATCCTGCTATGTACCAATGCCCTGAGTCCATCCCCTAGGTAATCTCCCTGAACCAATTTAAATTCCTCCTGAAACCAAGACTGGGGGAAAAGGGGAGACCTGACCCAGCCTTCTCTCAAGGTACCAGTCACAGGGCCCTAACAAATACAGAGAATAATTCCACCTTGTTAAACAGCATAGTCTTTTCTTCCCCTAGGCTTTTTTTCTAAATCCCAACGACAGCTTGCTCAGTCACAATGTTATAGCTGAAATGGTACTAAGAGCAACCAGATTTCAATACAGTTATTGTTTGCAATATTCTAATGCGGTTGGCAAGTGAAACTATGCTAGAATTCTGTTACTAGCAGTTTTGACTGCTGTATTGACAGGGACTCACTATCTAAATGTTATCTTTCTTTTTAATGTATTCATGTACAGCGAGAAAGAGCTAAAATGCAGTCTGCTTGTTGGAACAAAAGAAAGGCAGAGTCCATTTGAGAAGTGCTCAGATACTATAGTGAGAGTGTCAGATAAGAAGATAAAATTTATTAGAAGGATTATTCTGTATCTGCAGCATTCCCTACAGTCAACTAACAAGTTTATGAAGGTGGTATCAATATGATGGTAGTAGTAAATATTTGTTTGACTCCTGGCAGAAACAGGAAAGAAGGATTGTGACCAACCCCCTCTCAGCTCCTGCCTGGACCATCCACCTCTGCCCTCAGGTTCACCTGCTGTAGCGTGATGGTACCACAACTTGCTGAGATAGGATATCTCTATCCAGACCCTTTGACTGAGATAGACAGGGGAGAAGGTTTCAGAAGCTCTTTATCCTTCACCACTTATTAGAAATTATAGGGATTTCTTCTCTTTAGAGACATTATATGAAATTACTCACACAACAATAATCCTACAAAAACAAGGTATAAGAAAATGGAATTAAAACAAAATTATTGGTTTTCTTAAAATACCTAGATTTATACTTCTCATAAATTAAACTAGATAAGGCATTCTCATCTTAGAGAATGGATAGAAAGAAAAAAAAAGATTTTACATGTTGTGATGTGTGTACATCCCACACAACATAATGACAAAAGAGTGAATGTGGTCCTAAGAGGCCAGTTATGCTATCTGGCTCCAGCTGGAGAGAAGGCCAGGTTTATGCAGAGATGAAGTCCACATGTGCAGAGGGCTGCATGGTGATTATAAAAGCAGGAAGTTTAGAACAGAAAGGGGCTGCAGGGAAAGAAAGGAACTTTGTAGTCACTTTCTAGGATTAGAGCATAGTGAGACCAGGAAGGTTAAAAAGGAAGCTCTGGGGAACAGCAAGCCCTGGGCTCCTCACCTGAATAGAGGAAGGTGGCAGATAGCCAGAAGTGGCATATAGGATCTGCTGGAGTGGAGCAGGCTCTGGTGGGAAGCTCTGACAGAAGAGCAGGCACTGGACTTCCAGGGAGAAAGCCCTGAGGGGCATTTAATTGAGTGGGACATAAGGTCAAGACCAAGAAGGGTGGAAGTGGGTTTTTGTTTATACTTTTATACAAGAATTTTATTAAGAGATTCCAGGAAAGGGTCATGAGAGTTCTGGCTCTGAAAGAAGGGTGAACCCAGAAAGGTTACAGGAGAGAGAGCTTGAGAAAGGCTGGGCTGCACGAAGCCCAGGGAGGCAGTAGCAAGAAGATGTGTAGAGCAGACTTTGTCTGTTGGTTATAGGGTCCCCAGGCTGGAACTCCCAGGTTCATTTACTAGCCATTGGAGGAGATGGTATGAAGTCCCTGAGGAAAGGGATATGGACCGATGTCAAGCCCTGACAGAAAGGTGTGAGGATCAAGGGGCTTGAAGTTGGAGCTGAAGATCTTTAGTGAGGACATTTAGATTGTTCATTTGTTGGACTCTGTTATCTGGGAATGGGTGGACTAAGGGTATGTCTACACTGCAGTTAGACACCTGTGGCTGGCCCATACCAGCTGACTCGGGCTTTTGGACCTCAGGCTAAGGGGCTGTTTAACTGTGGTGAACAAGCCCAGGCTCTAGTACCCTTTGAGGTGGGAGCATCCCAGAGCTCAGATTGCCTCCTGAGCTTGAACATCCACTTGGAAATTAAACAGCCTCTCAGCCCAAGTTCCATGAACCTGAGTTAGCTGGCATGGGCCAGCCACAGGTGTCTAATTCCAAAATGTAGATATGCCCTAAATGGTGACCTGGTGCGAGGGCTCTGTTACAGGCAAAGAGACCTCCACAGTGGCAGAGTGACTGCTGACAGAGTGTGCTAGAGAGGAGAGAGCCTGCTATGTCACGCCAAGCTATGAGGGTGTGTACCACTGGTCAGTGTACTCTTCCCCATGTCTGTAAAGCAAGTTCCTGGTCTGAGATTCTCTCATCAGAATCAGCTATTATTGCTGTGTCAGGAGAGGGTTTCTCCTTCACTCAGCCACCCCATCAAACCTCACCTCTCCCACCTTCTTAATCCAGGGCAGTCCATGCAACACAAAGCAGTTTGCTCCACTTCTTTACACGCACAATAGAGTGAGGTGGCCTCTACTACTGTTGTGGAGTAAATCAAAGTGCAGTGCAGAACTTCCACTGCGTGGCAGCAGTCAAGATACTGACAGTGAGAGCAGGGTAGGTTTACACCTGAGTTTACTGCTAATTAAGTGTTTGTTTGTGTAAAGACAGCCACTGAGGATAAAAGGCCTTTCAACAATTATGAGCAGCCCTCCACAGGCTTAGTAACTGAGCTTAGGTACCGCCTTTCACAGACACCAATGGCTGCTTGTAGCCATTTTCATTCACACTCCTTGGTCAATCTCCCCCACATAGTTTTTTTGCTATCATCAACTATGAATTATGGCTAGAAGTCCAAATCCTCTGCTGCAATGATGTGTGTCAAATACAGATGGAAGGCAAGCTTTATCTGAAACAGAAATATAAATGTAAGGAAGTTCCTGCTTCTGTAATAGGGGCCAAACACCACAGGACTATCCTGAACCAAACTGTAATGTATACTCATAGACTATAAAGTCAGAAGGGACCATTATGATCATCTAGTCTGACCTCCTGCACAATGCAGGCCACAGAACTTCACCCACCCACTCCTGTAATAGACCCCTAACCTAAGACTGAGTTACTGAAGTCCTCAAATAATGATTTAAAGACATCAAGGTACAGAGAATCCACCAGCAAGTGACCGGTGCCCCATGCTGCAGAGGAAAGCGAAAA
Source organism: Emydura macquarii macquarii (assembly GCF_026122565.2). NCBI lineage: Eukaryota > Metazoa > Chordata > Testudines > Chelidae > Emydura > Emydura macquarii. The sequence continues at coordinate 20,321,509 of NW_027131485.1, read as the reverse complement.
ACCCGCAGGGCCTAAGCCAATCTGCCCCGGGGGAAATTCCTTCCTGACCCCAAATATGGCAATCAGCTAAACCCTGAGCATGTGGGCAAGACTCATCAGCCAGACACCCAGAAAGAATTCTCTGTAGTAACTCAGAACCCGCCCCATCTAACTTCCCATCACAGGCCATTGAGCATATTTACTGCTAGTAGTTAAAGATCAGTCAAGTGCCACATTACGCTATCCCATCGTGTCATCTTCTCCATAAATTTATCAAGCTCAGTTTTGAAGCCAGTTAGGTATATTGCCCCCCATTGTTTCCCTTGGAAGGCTGTTACAGAACTCCACTCCTCTGATGATCAGAAACCTTCATCTAATTTCAAGTCTAAACTTCCTGATGGCCAGTTTATATCCATTTGTTCTTGTGTCCCCATTGGTGCTGAACTTAAATAACTCCTCTCCCTCCCTGGTATTTATCCCTCTGATGTATTTATTGATAGCAATCATATCTCCCCCTCAGCCTTTTTTTGGTTGGGCTAAACAAGCCAAGCTCTTTGAGTTTCCCCTCATAAGGCAGGTTTTCCATTCCTCGAATCATCCTAGTAGCCCTTCTCTGCACCTGTTCCAGTTTGAATTCATCTTTCCTAAACATGGGAGACCAGAACTGCACACAGTATTCCAGATGAGGTCTGACCAATACCTTGTATAACGGTACTAATAATTCCCTATTTCTACTGGAAATACCTCGTCTAATGCATCCTAGGATCTCATTAGCCTTCTTCACAGCCATATCACATTGGCGGCTCATAGTCATCCTGTGATCAACCAATACTCCCAGGTTCGTCTCTTCCTTTGTCATTTCCAACGGATGCGCCCCCAGTTTATAGCAAAAGTTCTTGTTGTTAGTCCCCAAGTGCATGACCTTGCACTTTCCACTATTAAATTTCTTCCTATTTCTATTACTCCAGTTTACAAGGTCATCCAGATCTTGTTGTATGATATGTCTTTCTCTGTATTAGCAATACCACCCAACTTTGTCATCCACAAACTTTATTAGCACACTCCCACTTTTTATGCCCAGGTCAGTAATAAAAAGGTTAAATAAAATTGGTCCCAAGATTGATCCCTGAGGAACTCCACTAGTAACCTCCTCTCCAGCCTGACAGTTCACCTTTCAGTGTGACCCGTATTAGTCTCCTCTTTAACTAGTTCCTTATCTAACTTCCAATTTTCATATTAATCCCCATATTTTCAAATTTAAATAATAATTCCACATGTGGAATTGTATCGATGCCTTACTGAAATCTAAGTAAATTAGATCCACTGCATTCCCTTCATCTAAAAAATCTGTTATCTTCTCACAAAAGGAGATAAGGTTGGTCTGGTACAATCTACCTTTTGTAAAACTATGTTGTATTTTGTCTCAATTACCGTTAACCTCAATGTCCTTAAGTACTTTTTCTTTCAAAAATTTTTCTAACACCTGGCATATTACTAAGGTCAAACTAACAGGCCTGTAATTACCCAGATCACTTTTTTCCCCTTTCTTAAAAACAGAAACTATGTTAGCAATTCTCCAGTTATATGATACAACCCCTGAGTTTACAGATTCATTAAAAATCTGTGCTAATGGGCTTGCAATTTCATGTTCCAGTTCCTTTAATATTCTTGGATGCAGGATTATCTGGGACCCGATTTAGTCCCATTAAGCAGTTCAAGTTTGGCTTCTACCTCAGATGTGGTAATTTCTATCTCCATACCCTCGATCCCATTAGCTCCCCTGCCACTATCCCTAAGATCTTCCTTCATTAACTTTATTAAAAACTGAGGCAAAGTATTTGTTTAGGTATTTGGCCATGCCTAGATTATCCTTAACCTGCACACCATCCTCAGTGTTTAGTGGTGCGATTTCTTCTTTCTTTGTTTTCTTCCTGTTTATAGGGCTACAGAACCTTTTACTATTGGTTTTAATTCCCTTTGCAAGGTCCAACTCTACTTGGCTTTTGGCATTTCTCACTTTATCGCTACATGTTTTGACCTTCAAGAGATAGCTTTCCTTGCTGATCCCTCCCATTTTCCACTCCCTGTAGGCTTTCTGCTTTCTCTTAATAACCTGTCTGAGATGCTTGCCCATCCAGCTTGGTCTACAACTCTTGCCTATGAATTTTTTCCTCTTCCTTGGGATGCAGGCTTCAGATAGTTCCTGCAACTTTGACTTGAAGTAATTCCAAGCCTCCTCTGCCTTTAGATCCATGAGTTCTTCAGTCCAGTCCACTTCCCTAACTAATTCCCTTAGTTTTTTAAGTTAGCTCTTTTGAGATCAAAGGGATGGGGAGGATGACTTGCTTCAGCCGAGTGCCAAAGAAGAAGAGGAACCTCCCCTGATAGGTTCCAGTTCTCCAACTGCAGAATTCATGTGAGTGATTGAAACTAGCTTCCTTTGCATCCTATGGAAGGTGAAAACCAGATTTGTTTCACTGTTCTCTAATCCAAGAGGATAGGAATAAGCTGATCTCATACTGACAAAGAAGACAGAAAACTATCAAATGGAAATTAATTGGCCATTGATCCATTCAAAAGAAAAAAGAAGTTAGACATAAAATACAATGAACATCCTGCTTATCTCCCTCCAAAGATATGCTGATGTTAGATCTGGTCCTGCTCTTTAAGCCAATAGCAAAGCTACCACTGACTTTAGTGAGAGCAGGAATTAGCCCCTTGCACTGAATATATTTGTGCTTCAAAACCAGCAATGTATTTAATATAAAATTATTATTTTCAACTTCTTATCTAGGTACAGCAAGTAAAACCTACTGGAAAATGCTATGGCACAGACATAGAGATCTTCAGTTTGAGAGGAAAAAGGCTCATACACAAGCCTGGCTGCAGCTTTCTACGGAACCAGGCTTACTGAAAGCTTCCAGGAAATAGAGAAAGTGGATACAAGAGAAAAAACAAGTGTAACCAAATGCTTTATATACACAATTACAGATTTTGTAGAAATTCATCAATGTTTGCCAAATCTCATACTTTAATTTTACTGGAAGAGGCTATATTTAGTAGCTTTGTAAGTAGCATCTAAACATATTAGTTCTATTTTTTTACCCTAAAGCCACACTTACTCAAGTAGGTTCATGACTTCAACAAGTTTAGTGACTGTTATTCTTGCTATCTGGCTTGATCATCACATGTTGGTGAGGTATTACTGTATTTGTTGCAGCAACAGGTGGTGAAGAAATGTTTTATCTCACAAATATTTCCATCATAACCATAACCCCCTATTACGTGGAATCTATGACCCTTTGAAGGTCCTCAAGGGAGAAACTCAAGTAAATCGGCACACTTGTTATAACACTGCATGAATCTACTCTGGTACTATATACCAAACACATTTTTAAATGATTTACTTCAATTGTGTTTGCACTCTTTTGGGCAATATCCCATAAATATTCTAGAAAATAAATGCAGGGGAGGAATGTTTGCTGAAAAAGCAAATCTTAAGTGAATGCTACAGAATATTAATGAAAAAGCAAATTTCACAAGCATTCACACTTGAAACTAAACATTACAAAAATATGTTGTTTCTATTCCTTGTGTGTCCAATTAAAATTCAAATTTTGAATAGCAAATATTCACAAGAAACGGCTTATGACTAAGCTACAATTATTCAGTAAATATTCCTCTGCTGTCAGCAAACATCTCCACAGGAACCTTAATTCTGCATTTCCTAACTTTTGAGGGATTGACTTTGCAACCTTAATGTTCATTTATCACAGTTTTTGTGTATGTAATATGAATACACACTTATAGAAACAAAGTTTCAATAGCTTCAGATGGTGACTGGTATTCATTAAACACTTCCTCTGCTGGTCTATATATACAATGTTCCTGTAGCATATTAACATATTGAAATAACGCGGATGTTCTTAGACTGTTTTACAGTAGACAATTAACAATTACTATTTCATGGTTTATGTTCTTCCTAAATAGCCTTAACAGTTATTGACAGAACCACTTGGAACAGGATTTCCTTTAATGACACTTTATTGCAAAGCTTCCTAGACATTATACACATTATACACTATACATTCTCCTAAAGGTAATAAAAGTACAATTAAGGGAGACTTCTTGTTAGCAAAAGCCAGGAAAAAAAATGCCATTCTTAAATAGCAGAGAACCTTTCAACAACCACATGTGGAACAGGCCACTTTGTTAACCCCAGCAAGCTGTGAGAAGTGGTTATTAAATGTCCTGTTTTAGAGTGCTGGACAGCTTAACAGATACAGAACTTTCCTATCATCAGTGAGACTCCACTTCTAAGTGACAAGATTCAAAGAGTTCAGTTCAATATTTGTGAGATATTAAATCACAAGCAAACAAGTTGATCATATTAAAAGACAGACCAACAAAAGCCAAGAAATTCAAAATGAAACATGAATTTCTTGGCAAACACACAATCCTTTAAACTTTGTGCCTAGACATCTGATGCCAAGCAGAGGCATTCATGAAATCACTAATGCCTGTGCAGGGATAATTGTTAAAACATGTATTCTTTATTTGATTTAGAGCTGTTACAACTTGTCCTTTTGTGTTAGTCCATAATAGGAATCTTAGTATTATTATAATTTATACTGCAATAGCACCTAAAGTACCCAAACAAGGATCAGGGGCCCATTGTGCCAAACACTGCATATATGTATGCAGTCTCCCACCCACCCGCACAAAATGATGGTCTCTGTCCCAAAGAGCATTAGTAATATTTATATCCATCAAATAGTCACTCTATAATTAAAAATGGTAAGAAGAGCAATAATTCTAATAGAGGAAATTTATATATTTACAAGCTATGTGTTATTCTATATTCTTAAGCGCTGATATGTAAACATAAATAATGGAAATAAGGTGTTTAAATATTTATTAATTTAAATGTGAAATGGGACCCAGTTCACATTATAGTATGGATCAATAAATGAAACATTTTCATTCTCAAAAGCAATGATGTTTTGAGTTTTGAGCAAAAAACAGTGTCATGGAAAGAACAGTGCTAAACTTTTAGAGTCTATTTTCTACTTCCTTGGACTGTTTGTAGTCATTTACCACTGTGCAATTTGGACAAAATACTACCAAATTAGAATTCTCCACTCACTCACAGCTGTGCTAGCATTTTACATCAAATATCTTATGACTTTGCACAAATATCTAAATGATATCACAAGGTGATAGCAGTAGAGAACCAGGCCCCCCCCCTTTTTTTTTAAACAAAAGCCCAGCTACATTTGGTAAGGCCCGATAGGATTTAACCAGTGAAGAAAATGTTGAAATCTGAAACCTATCACATGGGACTGAAGCTCAGAAACCTGTGAAATAAAGGCTTCAGACACTCACTGTACATCTACTGCAAATGAAGCATATGCATTCAAGAAAACTTAATATTCAGGACTATACTTGCAAGGTAAAGGCTGACCTATAATAAGATGGCACCCTCATAAATGTAGTTATAATGGGAATAAAATAATATGTATACTAAATATAGGAAAAGTTAAAATTAACTTTAAAATATACATAGGCAGGTAGATGGACTAGAAGCCCTAATAGGTCTTTTTGCATCTCTAATTTCTGTGATTGTATTAAATTACAATTATGAAAGAAGAACTGTATATTATACACGACTAGGGTCAGGAGAGTTAAATACCTGGATAAGAAACATCCAAGGAACACCTAATATTGCAGGAAGCTGTGCTGGTAATTTAGCAGCTTTTTCCTCCCGCTCAATCAGTACTAAAGCAATATTCCACCATAATTTTAGGAAGTAGTATCCTTGCTGGAAGTACTGGTATTTTGCATAACACATAAAATTACGTGCAGTCACCAAGGCCAGATCATCAAAGATATTTAGGGGTCTATCTCCAATTGAAATCAATGGGAGTTAGGAGCCTAACTACCTTTCAGCATCTGAGCATGAGGACCTTATGCAAAGCCCATTGGATTCAGCGGAAATATTCCCCTTTATTTCAATGGTCTTTGGATTAGGCCCTAAAAATTCAGTGTCACTATTGCAAGAGTATGAGCACAGGCCAAATTCCAACTCTGCTGATTACATCCTATCAACCAACATCAATTCTGCAGTTTCTTCTGATTACTTTATTCTTAGCCACCTAAACTATTATGTACAGACAAAGTTCTTGGACAATGAAACACACCAAACACCCACTCTTTCTCCCTCTCTTCTGATAATTAATCCCACCATTTATTTGATGGAGAAGCAAGAGAGAAGCTTTAATGGAAACAAGAATGGGCACTTAAATTACTGTAATATTCCATGTAAATGGTGCGTCTAATTTTAATCAGACCCTTCATTTTCCCTTGTATAAAGAAACGTGAAAAACTGCTCTGGATGTTAAAATGTCTGTTAAAAAAAGTGATAATGCAGAGAGAGAGAGTAAGAGAATTGTGTTAAATGTAGTGTGTGTGCATGAGACTGTATATGTAATGTGTTAAATTTAAGACATTTCTCTGCATAGTCTTCCTTCAATCACTTCTCTCACACACACACCCAAAGCAAGCAAACAAACAAACAAAAAAATCTGTAAACTATTCAAAGTTTTTCTCCAATAGGCTGGGAAGGAAGAAAGAGATATTGTATCTATTTTAAATATTTGGGAGATGCACAAATACTGCATATATGAAGGCTATGGCCATATAAGTACACCAACAGACTGACAAATAAGGTGAGAAAATATGCAACAAAGTGCTTCATTTATTGATTCAGAATTGTTTGAATTGTTGAATAATTTTTGGTGCCAAAAAAGAAGATATTGGCCATTTCCAAAGTAGCAAGTCAATAAAGAGGGCTAAAGGAAATTTTACTTAGCTCTCAATTGTTACAATAAAACTTATGATATACAATAAGGCATCTTCTCACTACATATAACCAAAAAGGAGATTTGACTAAAAGGAACAGTATTTTGTATTTGCCGTTTAGCCATGAAGAAGAAATGTACGTAGTTTTCCCTCCATCCCAGTCCTTTTTGTCTTGCTCCTGTATGTCTGTAGATATTGGTTAAGTAGGAATTGTTTTTTCCCTGTAAGCCTTCCCTTCAGATTGAAAATCTCTGTTTTTGATATTTAGACTATTTATTTTATACTGTAAGTATCATACTAGTCCCCAGAGGCACTTTACTTCCTCTTGTTTTTCATCTGTAAACACGAAGGGGTTGATTTTTAAGCTCCCTAGGTTGTATTGGGGTAACAGCTGAGCAATGTAATTGTTGTTGTAAATGACTCTACAGACAAAAGTTGTGAAAAATCAGACGTGGCTTCTGACCCATTTGGTGTGGGTCAAAGTTTATGTTTGTACATTATGCTGTTTTTATCAGCTTTCCTTTCAAACATGTGTACTTTAAAAAGTTAACTAAGATGTTTAGCATAAATGGCAAAGTCACAAACACTTGAGTGTTGGTTGATTATGCTGTTTTGACAGCAAAAAGAGCTTTCAAGAAACTGAATGTTACAGTATTTATCAGAGAATGCCAGACCCTTTCACTCCTGCATTTTGGGGCAGTTTGGATTTGCAGCAAACTTTGTGGCATAGACCCTCTCTTTAGACAATTTACATATTGAGATTTAATTTAATCATACAGTCAAAGTGAAAAGCTATACACTCTGGTTACCATCAATGTCATGTATATAATCTGCATGAAATGTATTGAGCCTTATAAGATTAAAAGCAAAAATGGTTCAATGCATACTGATGTATAAGTTAAGGTAATTTAAAACAAGTAATTTCATGGTAATAAAATATATATTTTTGTAATTCACACTTTTAAATGCTTTATTGTATTTAATCATTTTTCAATTTTTGAAATATATAGGGGATCATGTGATATTCCACAAAGACTTTGAACTAAAGTTAAGACACACAACAATTGAAGAACTTGAAATTAAATCAATTTAATCAGACAAAATTTTGATATTCCACACCAAACCCTGAGTAGCATAAATCAAAACAGAAATCAGCCAGTGGCAAGGCCTTCAAGTTATTAGAGAGAGTTTTTTGTAAGCAATTAATGGATTTTGGACGACCCTTCTGTTCTTCTTTAAAGATATACCAGAAACCAAAGAGAAAAGAAAACATTGTAGGGTGGGAGGTGGCAATAGCAGAAATTGTTCTTTCAAGCATCCAGTCAAAGATGTGGTTAGGATAACAGTCTTTTATCTGCAGAACATTACCAAATAAGGATCAGTCATTATTTTGAACAACAGAAATAATAGTAGCTAAGTATGTGTGTATAAATGAATTACCCTTATTGTATCAGGAAATAGGTCAAGTGTGACCCACTCTATCAGACTTCTTGCTGCTCAGTACCGCCATTGTCTGCTTTCAGATACTTACTCTAAATGTATTTTTATGATGTGCTAAATGTGATTTTTGTAAGTAGCAAAACAGCAGTTCCTGAGTACTGTGAAGTTTTCTCCTCTAATATTGAATTTTGTAAATTTCTCTGACTTCAAAATGTATCTTATAATTTAATGAATAACATCTGGAAGCTGAATTAAAGACCTGTATTATGATAGTTTCCAGCTTTAAGAGTATAAGGATTTCAGGGCTAGTCTACACTTAAAATTTACAGCGATACCGATGTATTGGTACAGCTGCGCCACTGTAAGAACTCTTTTGTAGCCACATTATGTCAACGGGAGAGAGCTGTCCTGCTGATATAGCGCTATCCACACAAGCTCTTATGCTGGCAAAACTTATGTTGCTCAGGAGGGTGTTTATTTCACACCCCTGAGTGACAAAAGTTTTGCCAGAATAAATGATAGTGTAGACAAGGCCTCAGACTCAGATTCTTATCCTTCTTATCATTATGTCTTCTAAAAGGATCAAATTAAATTGTATATAGCACATGGAAAAATATGGAATTTACTTTTGCGACATCAATGTATCTGGCGTTCCTGACTCATACATAAAAATGACTATGTCCAGACAAGGTCAGAAGTTGGAATTTATATAAGATATGATATAAAGCAGCTGCTGATCATGTGACCAACCCTTTTTCTGGACAATTCCATAATGTGTTACTTAATTCTTGCCTCCCATATTCCAATCCACTTTGATGCCTGCTTACATTCTTTACACACACACAAGAGCAGCCTAGGTGAAGAGTGTTATGTTAAATCCTTGGAAATTGCTTGTATTCAGAGAGAAATCAGCACGGGACACAGAGAGATATAAACCCACGGAAAGTCTTTATTGAACTACAAGTGAAACCAGCCAGAACTGGCTGAGCTATCCCCTAATATTCTAATTCTGTTGCTATGGCAACATGCTAGGCTCTGTTGCTACAGCAACCTAGGCAACTAGGCAGGACACAAAATACACAACAAAGAGCATATATGTGAACAGGACTACCAATCCAACTCAATTATTATACACAATTGTGTAAATTTAAGCCATGTGTATTTTGCTAACTGTGCAGAAGTGGGGTAAATTTCAGGCTGGAGGAGAAAAAACCCTGATATAATTCCTGCAAGATTTTAATGAACGGAGGCCATGGCTTTTGTTAAAACTTGGCATTTCCCAAAACATATATACAAACAGGTGCTTGTGTACATGTATTGCTGCTCCTGCGAATGCATATATGATTGTCTATGAAGTGGATTATTTTAGGGGGTGAGCAGGATAGCAAAAGGTAGCTCTACAGGTTTCTTTAATGTAGTGGACATAGGCACAACAAGATCCAATGGTTGGAAGTTGAAATTAGTAAGGTTCAAACTGAAAATAAAGTACAACTCCCTTATTCAGATTGCCTAGTTCCAGCACAAATGAGGCCTATGTAGGGATAGTTCCTTATTTATGCTAGGGGAAGATCAGGTTTACACAACTCGAAGTGGTATAAGTGGATTGGTTGACTGGGAGAATCCAGCCCTTTACATCAATTCAAACCCAACAGAGGGAGCCAGAGCAGGGACAGATGCATTAAGGGGAGTTGGAGGAGTAAAATGAGCTCCGGCCACAGCCACCCCTCCTAACTTTACCCCCTGGACCCAGAACTGTGCAGGGGAGACTCCTCCACACTATGGAGGCACTAGGTCTCATGCATTGCCTCCTCTCCCCCCACTATGTGCTCTTGGGAATACACTGCAGAGAAACACCAGCCAAAGACTCCAGCTAGTAGAGGCAACTGGAGAAATAACCCAAACAAAGACAAAATCTCTGGACATTCAAAGTACTTTCCCCTCACCACCTTACAATTCCTCCATGTCACATGTTACTACTGACTGGCCCCTCTTCCTTTCAATGTCCCCTCTCCCATCACTTTTCTTTCCATTTAGTTTATCTCCTCCTAACTACTAAACCCGTCACTCAAAATAATCATGGAATTAACATGATATTTGCCACTAACACACTGTTCACTCTGCTAGTGTGTTACTCTGCTTTTCCCACTCTGTGTCTGTCTTGTCTATTCAGACTGTAAGCTCTTCAGGGCAAGAACTGTTCAAACTCTGTATTTGTATAGTGCTTAGAACAATGGGTCCTCATTCTTCATTGGTCTTTAGGTACTACCACAATAACATAATTAATAATCCTCATATTGGCCAAGCGCCAGAATCACTGGATGAAATTCTATAGCCTGTGTTAAAGAGATAGGACTAGATGATCATAACACTCTCTTCTGGTCTTAACATCTATGAGTTTATGTATTATAAAAAATGTCTGTATAGAATTGGCTTGAATTAGATCCAGTTGTCTACATGAACCCCTATCCTACCCTCCCCTAAAACCCCAACCTCTCCACCCCCAATCTTCCTTGTTTTCTTTCCCTCAGTGGCTGAGAGCAAGCAGTTGACTACATCTTAGAAAAAAGATCAAATACTCAAGATGTTAAGAAAGCATCTATGAAAACTGATCTTGCTATTACTATTTCTTCTGACTACCCTTGATGACCAGATGCCCATTTGTCATCTTTAAAATAGCCCAAAGGTTTTGCAGAGTTTTCAGTAAAAGCATCTTAAGGAACAATTATTATATCAAGAAAAACATATTTATTATTAGCTCGTTTAAGAAACTGTGACCAATGAAAGATGCAAAATTTGAAACATTCTCATCTTTAAAATTCTACTATTCTAAGTTTCTTTTAACTTACGTTCTTATCCAAAATTCTGTAGGGATGACGATAATTGTTTCTTGTGATCTTTTTGCTGTAAACTGCAATGCCTTAGAAATATTGTAAGATCATAAATTAGCTACCAAACTCCAGTTTTGAAGTCTCTGCAGGCATCTAGTGAGTCAGACATGTAGAAGAAGTAATAGTTCTATGGTTAGTTTTCAAGGATGCTGCCTCAATATATTGAGTAACTGACCTTTTTTCCTCTTCAGTTGTACTTAACTGCTTGTTACTTTAAGGAGCATTACTTTGCATTCTCCATGTATTCCTAAACAGTTTCCTTCTCCTCCTCATTACTATGCATTTACAATGTACACTTGAAACAAAAACCATCAGAGCACATTGGCATGCGTTGCCTTCCTACTCCACTTTTTTTTTTTTTTTTTTTTTGAAAAGAATCACATGTAGGAACTGGAAATCACACATTAGCACAGTGTTCAGTTTAAAGTATGGCCAAATAGCTTTGACTGTCATGCACTTCAAAGAGTTGGCAAACCATTATGCAGTATTCTTCCAAGTGCTGATAAATTTCCATACTGGTGAATCATGACCATCAAAAGCCACTGTGTGAAAAAAAATTCTGCAGGAACTGGCTCTGTTTTAAGATTTTCAATCAAGCACATAAATAAAAAATAGAGCCAAATAAGTACAGCTGAACTGTGCTTCAGCAAAATCTAGTTGGCCCAATTTTTTCCACCTGAGACTCCCAACCATTGGGATGGTATTACAGCTGTCCAAGGTGCTTGCTATGACACAGCTGCTAGAATGCAGATTGTATTCCAGGTACAGGTATAACTCTTTTGTCTCATTACCAAACTCTAATGCACAAGCCTCTTTAAATCTTGTTACCATTCCTCTCAGTACATTTTTCCTTCACTGAATTTTAAACTGCCCCTAAAGACTGATGACAGTGCAAACCTACAAAATGTCAAAAACCGTGCCATTGAATTGTTAGAAAATGCAATTTCATATTGCCTCTTTATAAATCCATGGTACATCCGCATCTTGAATACTGTGTGCATAACTAGTCACCCCATCTCAAAAAAAAAAAATCAGAATCAGAAAAGATACAGAAAAGGGCAACAAAAAATATTAGGGGTACAGAAAAGCGTCCATTTGAGGAGAAATTAGTACGACTGGGACGTTTCAACTTGGAAAAGAGACAACTAAGGGGGGATATGATAGAGGTCTATAAAATCAAGACTGGTTTGTAGAAAGTAAATAAGGAAGTGTTATTTAACACAAGAACTAGAGATCACCAAATGAAATGAATAGGCAGCAGGTTTAAAATGAACAAAAAACCAAGGTTACTTACCAGTAACTGATGTTCTTCGAGATGTGTTGCTCATGTCCATTCCATTATAGGTGAGTGCATGCCACCGTGCACAGTTCCCGGAACTTTTTTCCCCTTAGCAAACCCCGTAGGGCCGGCACTGGTGCCCCCTGCAGTCCTGCATGCTTGCCGCAGTATATGAGGCACTGGTGGTCCTACACCCGCTCAGTCCATTTCTGCCAAGTCCGGCAGCAGGGATGGGGGTGGGTTGTGGAATGGACATGAGCAACACATCTCAAAGAATATCAGTTACTGGTAAGTAACCTTGTTTTCTTCCTCGAGTGATTGCTCATGTCCATTCCACTATAGGTGACTAACAAGCAATACCTTGGAGGTGGGTAGGAGTTACCGGTGAGCTGCCCTCAGCACGGCTCTGCCGAATCCCACATCCTCTCTCGCCTGCTGGACGATGGCGTAGTGGAACGTGAAGGTATGCACTGATGACCAGGTGGCAGATTTGCAGATGTCCTGCAGGGGCATTCTCTCCAGGAAGGCTGCAGACGAGGCTTGAGCTCTGGTTGAGTGCGCTGTGATGGTTCCCAGAAGTGGCACCCTCACCTGCTCGTAGCAGAACTTGATGCATGATGTAATCCATGAAGAGCTGTGCTGGGTGGAGACAGGTGAGCCTTTCATCCGGTCCGCCACTGCAACGAAGAGCTGCATCAATTTCCGGAACAGCTTTGTACACTCGATGCAGAAGGCCAGGGCTCATCTCACATCCAGCGAATGCCATCTCCTTTCCTCCTCTGAACAGTGCAGTTTGGGAAAAAACACGGGGAGAAAAATATCTTGGTTACAACAAAATTGGGAAACCACCTTGGGCAGGAAGGCTGGATGCAGCCTTGACTGCACCTTATCCTTATAGAATAGTGTATAAGAGGGCTCCGAGATCAAGGCCCTAATTTCGGAGACCCTCCAAGATGAGGTAATGGCCACCAGGAAATCTACTTCCATGAAAGCATGAGCAGAGGGCATGAAGCCATGGGTTCAAAGGGGGGCACTGTGAGTCTCGAGAGGACCAGCTTGAGATCCCAGGGAGGCACCGGGTTGCGGACCTGTGTATACAACCTCTCCACCCGCCCCCCGAAGAACCTGACTGACATGGGATGGGAGAACAGGGATCTCCCCTCTAGCGGCTGATGGAAGGCCGAAATGGCCGCCAAATGAACCTTCAGTGAGGCCAGCACCAGACCCTGAAGCTTTAGCTGGAGCAGGTACTCCAGGATCACCTGCAGAGGCAAGAGGCTGGGTGGAATGCCCTGGGACTCCGCAACAAGAGGTAAACCGTTTCCACTTAGCCCGATACACGACCTATGTAGAAGGTTTCCTGCTGTCCAGCAGGACTTGTTGGACCTGCATCGAGCAGGCTCTCTCTCCTTCCATCAGCCACAGAGCCTCCAGGCTGTGAGGTGCAGGGAGTCCAGGTCCGGGTGCAACAGGCGACCATGGTCCTGGGAGAGAAGGTTGTGCTGACTTGGGAGCTCCATGGTAGAGGCGATCGAAAGGTCCAGCAGCATGCTGAACAAGTGCTGTCTCGGCCAGGCCGGAGCGATGAGTATGACATCCTCCCTGTCCCTCTTTATTTTCAGTAGGACCTTGGGCAGGAGCGGAATGGGCGGGAATGTGTACAGTCAATGGGGAACGCGTCAGAAATCGACCTGGTCTCGCGACTCCAGAGCGAGCAGAACCTCAGGCACTTCGTGTTCCAGGCTGACGCAAATAGGTCCAGTTGGGGAACACCCCACTTCTGGAAGATCATAGTCACTACCTCCCAGTGCAGCGACCAGTTGTGACGGGATAGAAATGACCTGCTGAGGCAATCGGTCTCATCGTTCCTCACTCCCGGGAGGTGAGAGGCAGTCAAGGGGAAGCTGTGCCTCACGGCAAAGTTCCACAGACGGGTAGCTTCATCACAGAGAGCCGAGGAGCGCGCCCCTCCCTGCCTGTTTATATTAAACATAGCTGCAGTGTTGTCCGTCAGCACCTGCACCACTCTGGCTGTTAGGAATCAAAGGAACACCCTCAGCTGCTTCACGTTGATGTGCAGGCGCCTATCCTCCCCCGATCAGAGCCCCTGAGTGCTCAGGTTGGCGCTAATGTGGGCTCCCCATCCCATATCCGAGGCATCAGAGATTAGGGTGACTGACAAGACCAGTTCCCTGAACGGAACACCCTTCAGCACTGCCTTGGGAGATCTTCACCAGTCTAGAGATGTTAGGATGAGCGGTGGAACTGTGACCACCCGATCCAGTGGATGTCTGCTCGGCACATATACTGAGGCCAACCATGCCTGAAGCGGCCTGAGCCTCAGGCGAGCTAGTCTCACTATGTACGTGCAGGCCGCCATGTGGCCTAACAGCTGTAGGCAGTGTCTGGCTGTTGTTGTGGGGCATCGGTGCAGCTGGGAGATGACAGAGACTATCACCTCGAACAATGGCTGAGGCAGGAAATCTCTGGCCTGGGAAGCATCCAGGATGGCCCCAATGAATTCTATGCGTTGCACTGGGGTTAGCATGGACTTCTGCACATTTATGAGCAGTCTCAGCCTGCTGCATGTGGAGCAAGTGAGGGTCACGCTCTCCTGCACTTGGGACCTGGACCTGCCCCTGATCAGGTAAGGGAAGATTTGCACACCCTTTCGCCTCAGGTGGGCCGCCACTACCACCACGCATTTGGTGAACACCCTTGGAGCCGAAGATAGGTAAATTGGTAGTGGGAGTCAGCCACCATGAAGCGAAGAAAGCGCCTGTGGCTGGGGAGGATAGACACATGAAAGTATGCGTCCTTGAGGTCAAGGGCGGCATACCAGTCTCCTGGATCCAGGGAAGGGATTATGGAGGCTAGGGAAACCATGCGAAACCTGAGTCGTTTGACATATTTGTTTAGATGACGCAGGTCCAATATGGGTTTCAGACCCCCCTTTGCCTTGGGGATGAGGAATTACCTCAAATAGAACTCCTTTCCTCTTCTGCCTTGAGGAATCATAACCACAGCTCCTATGTTGAGGAGGGTGTCCATTTCCTGCAAGAGGAGCTGCTCGTGAGGGGGGGTCCCTGAAGAGGGACAGCGTGGGTGGGTTGTTGGGGTGGGTAGAAGTAAATTGTATGGCATAACCCCCAGAGACTATTCCGAGGACCCAACAGTCGGAACTGATCTTTGCCCACTCGGGATAGAAGTGTCTTAACCTGTTTAGGAAGGGGCGGGGCGTATCCAGGAGAGCAGTAGGGGCGCCACCCTCTGGCGCACCATCAAAACTGCCTCCTACGATTGCCCAACCCCCTGGGGGGCTGAGGATGACCTGGGGGGGCTGATTCTGTCTTCTAAACCCCCTATTTCTGTAGGGTTGAAAGGGCCTAGGCGGAGGCCTTGGTTGCTGCTGTGCCTGTGACCGTGACTGCCGCCTGAAAGCCTGGGGCATGTACAGGCCCAGAGAGCAAAGCTTGGCCCTGGAGTCCTTCAGACTGTGTAGCTTCGCATTGGTCTGGTTGGAGAAGAGGGCCGACCCATCGAAGGGAAGGTCCTGGATTGATTGCTGCACCTCCTGGGACAGGCCTGAGGATTGCAGCCATGAGCACCTCCTCATGGAAATGGTGGAGGCTATGGCCCTACCCACAGAGTCAGCAGCAACACTGGATGTTTGGAGCGCTGCCCTAGCCACCGTGATTCCTTCATCCAGGATGGTGGTGAAGTCTGCAGCCTGGTCTTGGGGCAGGGCCTTAGCAAACTGCCTGAGGGAATCCCCACAAATTAAAATTATATCTCCCCAGGAGGGCCTGATGGTTGGCAATCCTGAACTGCAGGGCTGCCGTGGTATAAATTTTTCTCCCAAACACATCCAACTTTTTGTTGTCTTTGTTCTTGGAAGTGGAACCAGGCTGACCTTGCCTGTCCCGCTGGTTGGCTGCGTCCACCACCAGAGTTCCCGGGGCCGAGTGAGTGAACAGATACTCGAACCATTTGGCCAGAACATAATACTTTTTCTCAGCCACCTTCGACGTAGGGGCAACCGAGGAAGGGGTTTGACTGACCTTATCAATTTTGAGGACCCTATCCGTGGACTGATAGGGCCACTCTCGCTGGGGCAGCTGCCACCAGCACATTGAAGAGGGCCAGTACATCTCCACACTTGACCCTGCCTGTACGGCGCAGGGGAGCATCCATGCTCCGCGCGCTCTCTCTTCTTCTTCAGCACCGGGAGATGTTGCTCGGTGCCGAGTCGGGGCCAGTGCCAGCGGTGCACTCTGCACTGAAGTGACGCTTGGTGCCGAGGTGGAGCAGGATGGCTCAGACGCCGGGTGGAGCGCTGCCTCCATGAGCAGGGCTTTTAACCGGATCTCTTGGTCCTTCTGAGTCCACGGTTTAAAAGCCCTGCTGATCTTACATTCGTCTTTCCTGTACTGTTCCTCCAGGCACTTAAGGCACCAATTGTGGGGGATCGCTGAGCAGGAAAGGCTTCCCACAGGAGGCACATGGCTTAAATCCAGGCGACCAGGACTTAGGGACTTCTTATCTAACTACACTTAACAAGTACTTAAAATTAACTAAACTACTTCGAATAACAAAGAGTTCAAAGAAGGGGAATAGTACTTGCAGCGAGCAAAGCTAGTTCCAGCAACCCTCACGGGCGGAAAGAAGGAACTGCCAGCTTTATGTCCCCTCAGTACCTCATATACTGCGGCATGCATGCGGGACTCCAGGTGACACCAGAGCCAACCCTACGGGGTCTGCTAATGGGAAAAAAAGTTCTGGGAACCGTGCACAGTGGCGTGCACTCACCTATAGTGGAATGGACATGAGCAATCACTCAAAGAAGAAATATTTCTTCACACAGTGCACAGACAACCTGTGAAACTCTTTGCCAGAGGATGTTGTGAAGGCCAACAGTATAATGGGGTTCAAAAAAAACCTAGATAAATTCATGGAGGATAGGCTATTAGCCAGATGGGCAGGGATTACTGTTTGCCAGAAGCTGGGAATAGACAACAAGATGGATCACTTGATGATTACCTGTTCTATTCATTCCCTCTGAAGCACCTGGCATTGGCCACTTTCAGAAGACAGGATACTGGACTAGATGGACCATGGGTCTCACCCAGTATGGCCATTCTTATGTTCTGTTCAACTTTGGACAAGTGGTAGAATTCAAAGCTAATGACAAAAACTGCTCATATCTACAATGAGATCACTTTATGACAATTGCTTTTGAAGTAAAACCTCAATTCTACATGGGAAGAGCAATCCCCAGAGCCAAACTGCTGAGAGTGATTCAGAGAGAAAGAAACGGCAAATGGAAGGAAGGGGACATGGACCAAGAACCTATAAGAACTTTTATGTGGTTCTTTTTATTAGGTTTACTTGATAGATAATAGTGAACTAAAAGCAACCAAACAGCACAGTCACATCTTGTGGACAGGTACCATTTCTGTAGGATCTTTCAGGGTGACTTCTCCATTGAGTGAAAATATAGGTTCAAATTTAAAACAGTACTAATGTGCTTCTATAGCCTTACACATGCAAACAAAGGATTGCACTGGTTAAAACACCTTGAGCATGCACATTGCCTTGCATCCACACACAACAACTGCCTCAGGCATCTTGTAAATGTTGGCTGTGTTGCTGAGTTTTAATACTTTGGATGAGGTCCTCAGCTCAGGTCTGGTGGAAATGGCACAGTCTAAAGTGGCATATATATGAGTTCACAAGTATTCCAGCTGTAGCAGTGCAGCTGATCCTCCTAAATCCATCCCATTCTTTAATATTTGGAAAGCACCTAGAACTTCTTGTGCCCACTGCCCAGCAATAATGGTGAAGGATGAAGGCTTCAGGAGTTCCAGAATGAAACTGATACTAACATGGTTGTAAAGTGCAGTGAATGTGAGTACAGCAAAATGATGCTGTTGTGTTTCCACAGTCAAGCGGGACAACCAACCATTTCCTGCAATGGACATTTTCCTACTTAATATAGACAAGGAAGGGACAGGTTCTCCTCTCACTTACACTGGTGTAAATAAGATGTACCCTCACACAAAAATGTTGGCCAGTGCTGGAACCAGGATATTGGACAATATGAACGAAGGGTCTGATCCCTAGGGCAATTCCTACGTTCCTAAATTTTGCCAGACAAATGATTTCTTGTCTCTGACCCTAAAATCAGGTGAGGCAAAACAACTTAAACATACAGCAGATGACATTTTTAATAAACCTAATAACTCACCTAAACCACAATCTATTTTACCAAGACAACAGAAAAAACGTACTCCCCACAGGCAACTGTGGTCAGAAAAATTAAGAGAGAGGTAATTTAAGGTGATGACACAAGAAGAGAGGATTGTCAACCCTCTCAATTACAATCTGGAGTTCTAATTTTATTTCTGTGGGGAGAGAGGATCAGCAGCAGCATCACAGCTGAAAAAGAAGTGATATGAATCAAGATGGTGCTATAATATTCTTACGTTATGTAGAAATGGGTCCAAACTAAAGCAAAGCCCAAGATCCAAAATCCTCAAACTCTAAATGTGTATGGATCTGGATCCAAGCTTTGCACTTAAAGTCCTTCTCTTAACTGGATACCCCATTACAGTTAATATTCTCAAAATATCTAAATGCAAGAGCCCTTCCATAAAATACTCATTTTCTATGTTCGTTTTGCTCTACTGCATTTAACTTTGTGTTTCCATCTGTAAATAATGAATAAGACTAACACTTTCATTTTTTTAATTTAAATTAAAGACAGACCTTAATCTGTCATTTCATTGTGTAGGAGATACTGTGTATTTGTGTGTTATATCACAGTCTACAGAGACTCCAATCTTAACCGAGTAAGAGAAAGTACGTAAAAACCAGAAGCACGTAACCACAGCAAAGTGGACTAGTTCTATACTCAGAGCCCAGGATGGCTCTGGTGGTTTTATGACAAACACTTTAAATGTTTTGTTTTCCATTCAGATTTATTTTAGTATGAATCTGAATTAGAGGTTGAAATACTAATGGAGGAAAGAGGGAAAAAAACTGGATGAGTGAAATATGCAGCTGAGGCATCTAAAGATGAGAGGAGAAGGGAGTCTAGTTCTGTCAAATATAAAAAATTACAATGGAATTGTCCTTGTCCATCTGGAAACCGCACCCTGTACCCGAGGATGGCAAAATTGACATCTGACATGCAAATCTTTCATGGAGTTACATTGAAAAATTGCCAGAAGCTATGTATGCAATTACTTTTTAAATAATTCATGTTAAAAGAATGTTATTTAGGTTACAAAGTCAAACATGCAGAAGCTAGGAAATTCCAAATTTCTGTGCAACCTTAATACTGCCTTCTTGTGTGTACATCCTGTAGTCTGAATGAGGTAGGGGTTCCATGGAGAAATATGATGTAATAACATAATTAAAAACTGTACTATAATGCATATGCACAAGGGGGGGGGTTAACATAAATCTCATTTTTTTCAACTCTTGCATGCTTGACTTTATAATCTAAATAATTGTTTCTCCTTGGCCCAAGTGCTGAGCCAATATTCAGGGCTTGCTGGGTTGCTTCTGCTAGGAGGAGAAATTAATTATGAGTCAGATATTCCTTTGATACAATCTTATTTTTAAAAATGTACACAAAGTCTTGTTTCCCAGAACACAGTAGGAACAAATAGCATCAGGCAGTTTCCTTGCTCACAATTTCCAAGACTGCCCTTCCAGTCATTCCTGTGCACCTCAAAGAGCTCAGGCTCTGCTGTCTGTCAGGGCTATGCTCACAATTGCTTTTCTTACTGTCTGCTGGGGGTTTTTTTTGTTGGTTTTTTTTTCCTTTTTGGTTATTTCCCCCAACCCTTTCTCCCTCAGACACACAGAGGAGAAGCCTCTCAGTCTGCATGATTTAGCTGTTGATTAGCCTTGCATGCAGCCTTATGCCTCGGATGGTGGCTTCTACAGTCGCTAGCTATCTTACTTTACAAAGGAGGTTAACTGCTTCTTCCATTTAGCCTGAATGAAATGTGGCTAGTACACCTGTCATCTTTAACAAGATTTGTGATTGCCTGTAGCTCAAAGAAATGCTTGATGACAGCTATTAACACCTTCCAGAATGAAATAACTTTCTCTTAATTTAGGGCTTTTATCGGTAATTTCTAAGTTTAAAAAAAAAATACATAAAAACACCCAAACCAAATTCTATCATGTGCAACTGTAACAACCCCTGCTGCTCCCCCCTGACATGCCTCATGCGCAGGATTTCAACCTTGAACCTTCAGGAATGCGTCACAGAATTCTACCACTTGAGCTACAGGACATTAGCTGACAGCAGAAGAAGACTGTAATCCTGAGCTGGTGTGGGAGGAAATGGGTTACTGGGTCCAGAGGATGGTCAGGTAAGAGCTAAGCTTGACAAACCTCAGAAGTTTGGGGAGCTCCTGCACTAAATGGTACCCTCAGAGAGGGAGATGGGCTGGTGGGGCCAAATACTGAGTTAAAAAAGGCTAGTCAGGGGGAGCCCAGCCTGGCTCTTGTCCTCTACCCTCCAGCCCCCGCTGTTGCTGCTCCAAAAGTGTCCAGGTGTTCACAGTGCAGTAGCTATTGCTACTTTGGAGTAGCATAAGCCTGGTAAGAGCTCATTATAAAGAGCTGCAAACAGGACAACATTTGCAGTGCATATCACCACATTTTACTGGTCCTACAAAACCCAGGAATTAGGCTACATTTTCTTGTGTGCCATCACTGACATCTCATCTATTAACTATGAGAAGAGATGTTTCATTTATAAAGCACTCCTGTGACAATCTCAGGGCTTGTCTACATAAACATTAAGTTTACAGCAAGCTGGGATGTGACTACCCCACAATAACCTACCACAGACTGTCTCCATAGACACTGTTGACACACATTAAGAGTTTGTTAATGAATTATGATCTAGTTCTCTTTGAAACAGGACTAAATCAAAGTTCATTAACAAATTGTTAATGTACTTTTTCAGGATCTACAGAGACTATCTGTGGCAGACTAGTTTACTAGGTACAGTCATACCCCCCGTTTGCCATGAACTAAATGTTTGTGCGATGAGACCTCAGTTCTTTAGAAAATCATGTAGTTATTACTTTGGCAAAAATGCCAACATTTTTCCTGAAGAATGGAAACAACAGAAGGAAAATGGTGAATTTTCAGCAGTTTATGTCTTGGAAAAATCTACATGGAATTTCATGGGGCGAAGAAAATGTATTTCTCTATCCCATGGGCTTTTCCCCTGTCAAATTTCAAATGGCTGCTACAAACAATGGAGGCGTGAGAGCTTCTTAAAAAAAGATCACAAGAATCTTTTATAACAGTAAGTGATAGGCATCCTAAGTAGAGGCATTATTTGCGCCTCCTATAATAAAGAAATGAGCCCTGGCAAGCCTGGAACTCACTTTGGCATTGGACACACATAAACAAAGGTGCTAGCTAAGAGCAGTGTGCACATTGCAATACACTAGTATTTGTCAGTTTGAGGAAACCAAGAGTGATATTATTAGGCATCTCCATGCGTTCAGTGTCCCTTCCTCACCCCTCTGTGGAATGAGCTGTCAAAGGACTAAACTTAAGACTTACTGCAGAACTAATAAGAACTATAAACATTTGCAGCAGGTGATACCACCTGTATTTGTTTAATTCCAGTCAAAATAACCTCTTGCCCAGGATTCCTGGCTGGTGAAAGCAATGAGTCTCCAATAAGTGACTCAGTCTGATGGGGAGGGGAAGTGAGAGCAGAGGAACTCAAATACTGCTCCTGTTAAGGTGGAGGATTATTAAAATTAGTTCCAGTAGACATAGACAACTCTCTCATTGTTTGTGTCGAACAACTGTAGGTGGTTCCTACAAATCTGACTAGCTAGTAAGTTCAAAAAAAGAACACCTGCATTCCACAGAGACACATTATATTTGTGTAAGTCACAGTGCTGATCCTCTGCAGAACATACCAAATGCCATTTGCTTTACTCAGGGTGAATTAGGAATGGGAATCGAATTAACAATTTTAGTTAGATTTAACCAAGACTTCATTGTACTTGCTGCTTTAATCCTCTCTTTTACACACACACACACACACACACACACACACACACACTTCATTGACTTTAACATACAATTCTATGAACATGAATCCAGTGAACTTGCAAACTCTAAAATAATTATATTAGCAAACCAGCAAGCTCATATTTAACACATTCATACTAAACAAAGCCCTTCTGAGACCAGCAAGCCATAAAGCTTTTATCTCACCTACTTACAAAATATTATTACAGCTTTCCAAAGTAAAAATAGTATAAGAATTTAACATCAGTTAACTAAAATCGTGAACTAAAATTAAATCAAGATGAATGATTGGGAGCAATAAATACATATTTGAGCTTAAAAATAAACACAACTGTTCATGTTGCTTAAGTTTAATTTGACAAAAAAAATCACATAACAGGTAAAAAAAAAAATCAGTTTGTATAAATGTAAGCAAAAACAAGCATTCCTTTATTCTTTACTCTGGAAGTATCAAACAACACTAGTTTGTCTTGTACAGAGACAAAAAACATAATGGGAACAATATGGGATTTTGAAATGTGGTAGACGCTCCAATACCCTATGCTGGTCGTCACAAAAGGACTAAACTTCTCAAAATATGTATATATAAAAAAAGCAGTTCTGCTTCTAGTTACACTAATGAAGAAATGAAGAAAACCCCGACATTATTAAGGTTGCAAAGTCAATCACTCAAAAGTTAGGAAATACAGTAATACAGGTTCTCTCACCTCTCATATGAAGAAATTTCTATGAAAATCATGTGGTTCTAGTTCCTACCATTTTCCTGTGGGAGATACAAATACTATATTCAAACAGAATATGATTATGAGAGATTTCCATTTCTTTTACATTCAGCTGGCTAAAGGTGCTTTTATGTTACTGTACCAAATGTCCCTTTTAATATAAATAAATCTGAAGGATTGCTATGAGGCCTTTGTAAGATTACACTGTGTGCTACCTCATGCTGCATTTCACCTTTCAGAGGTAATTGTATCCTTATTAATTAAAACACTATAGTACAAAAACTGGGTAAGATTAAAATGCTGCACCTTCTTAGTGGTGGAATCTTATCAATATACAATTATGTTAAAGAGTCTAGTGCTGAATGAAAGGCAGCAGAAAAGGGAAGCTAATTACCTTATTTTAACAGGAATTCTTGGAGATGTGTGATTCCTATCTGTATTCCACAGTGGATATGCAAGTGTTCCATGCACCTGAGACCAGAGAGTTCTTGCAGGCAGTGTTTGTTGATCCATGCTTGTGCCCCTGCGCTCATGCTCTGCACCATGGGTATAAGAGAAGGGGTGGACTGATGACCTCTCTGGTTTTTTCCTCTACCATGAATCTTGCCAAGATTCAAAGCAGAGGGGAGGAGGGCAGGTAATGGAATATTGATAGGGACTACAATATCTTGAAAACTCCAGTTACAATAAGGTAAGTAACTTCCCTCTCTTCTTTGAGTGCTGGTATCAGTGTGTATTCCACTGTGAGTAACTGACACACAGTACTCAGAGAGGAGGGAAGTGCGAGGATGCAAATGGTACAGCTACTCATAGAACTGCTGCCCCAAGTATGCATCAGTGGAGGAGTCCTGGACCAAGGCATAATGTCTTGAGAATGTGTCGATGGAACTCCAAGTAGCTGTCCTGCAAATGTCAAGCATGGGTACCTGTTGGAGTGATGCCACCACAGCTGTTTGTAGACTTGTAGAATGATCCCTTATCCTGTGTGGGGGAGGGAGCTGTGTCAATTGATAACAGAGCAATACAGCCAGAGATCCATTTAGAGATCCGTTGAGATAAAATAGCTTGACCTCGGACTCTTTCTGCTACAGCAACAAACAGTCTGGGAAACTTTCTGATTGGTTTAGTTCTTTGCAGGTAAAATGCTAATGTTCATTGCATGTTGTGGGAATTAAGTCTCCTCTCCTTGCTAGATGTATGGGGTTTTGGAAACAAATACAGGAAAGCGAATTGACCAATTTATGTGAAAATCTGAAACTATTTTAGGTGTGATATTTGGATGTAGTCATAATGAGACTTTATTCTTATGGCAGGTAGGACTGGAGGCTCTATCTTCTGGTGGGGTCTAAATCTGCTCGGTAAGTGACAGTCCCAAAAGCAGGAGAGATTGCAGATCCAGGAGAACAAAGATGTAGAAGATACACTCCAGAGAAGCATCTCTCTCCACTTTCCCTGGAGTGCGCGAGGTTCTGTCTGCTTGTACAGACGATGTATGAAGGCTCTGGGCTGACAGGTCCATATGGGTTAAGGCGGTACTGCCAGTGGTTGAGGTTCCTGACAGGAACTCCATCTCTTGACCTGGACAATACAACTGGCAGTGTTATTTCTGGTATGGAGTCTGGTACTGTCAGATCTTTGCTCCTATGAGCCTTTTTATCATGGCCCTGGGGCTTAGGAAGTTCTAAGTCTTTGGGAGCTGGGCACAAAGATTTGTCCAATCTAGATGGAGTCAGGGATGAATCCATTCTTTTAGGAATGGACTTAGAGGGGAATCTGCTCTTGTGCTTATAAGAGCATTCACCGCTCTCCTAATGAAACTCTGACAGAGGGTCCATAAGCATAATCTCCCTCGTTCCTGAGTAAGGCATTGTGGCAGGAAGTGTGCTCCTTTATGACACTGCCTCATGCTTAGGGAGACAGGGTGTCCCCAGCCCTGGGTCTGGACCTCATAGTCTTTTCTCTGAAGTGCTTTTTAAGCTGGAATTACCATGCCTGTTGGGTCTGGCTAGGGAAGGAGTGACAGATACTGCACCTGGTAGAGATGTGCTTCTCCAAGACAATACAGGCAGTATTGGTGGTCATTGCTGACTAAAAGAGTGGAGACAGGAGATGCAGTTTTTAAAACAGTGTTCTGGGCATAATCTAATTCTCATAGTGGGAGCCAGAAGGGGTTTCCTGGGGTGGAGAACCTAGCTACTAACTATACTAATAAAACTATTAACACTAAAGATACAATTAATAAATTCTGAAATATTTCCAGGTTTAAAGACAAGGAGGCTGAAGAGAAAAGGAGAAGTTCCAGATACTGGAGTTTCCAACTCAGGCCACGTGGCAGTTCGAAGGAACTGAAGTGGCGGTCTGTTTGCCCCGCCCCTCACACTCAGTACAAAGCATGAGGAGAGCCAGGACTCAGGCACAGATCAATGGACCATACTAAAGTTGTGTTCCCAGGCACATGCAGCACGTATACTCACAGTGGACTACAGATAGGGACTAACACTCAAAGAAGAATGTAGTTGTATTCTGGGTAATTAGTTTGAAATATGAGCATTTCCAATGCATTCAGAAACTTGACCTGCCTTTCTTTGTGCTACAAGTTTCAAGAATTTGAGCTATGAAAAAGCTGGTTTGGATGGGGTTACAGACCACACTGGATTGTTTATTTGTGAGAATAAAATTGATTAGATCAATATTTCTGGAAGCCATTAATGGGGACCTAAATTAGTAGATATCTAAATTGATTGTAGGGACATCAAGAGTAATTATATAACAAAACTCTTTGATTAGTTATCATTGGGCACAAATGGTGAGGTAAATTACATATCTGAGGCAGGCTCATCTGGACCAACAAACATTATGGCTGTCATATCTGGGGAAATGCCTCTTACAGACTTGCCTGACAAAAGTAACTGAGAGCAGTAATGTAAATGGGGACAAATTTAGATTTCTTCAGTCTCACTGCCCATATATCAATAATTCCTTTTGACAAATCTGTTTGCTTTTAGGCAGCAAGACACTGTGACCTGCAGTTGTGCGTTCATTACTAGGCAGATTAGCACCTGTTCTATTGCATCTTCCTGCTGGCACATACACTTCATCAGGAATTAATCCAGCTGGGTTTCTGGAATGCATATACACAGGTTTATGCCACACAAGTAGAGGAACTAATGGTTTCAGGACTTCAGGTTTATCTCTTGGAATAACTGCATAGACATATAGACTGTTTATAATATTTTATTTCAGCCCTGCACATACATGATGGCTTTGCATTTTGCTACTGTATGAGGGAAAAAAGAGATTACACTGATTTATCTCAGAACTAATGATCTGAGCATGTAGAAACTCACACTGAACTCAACTGGTGAGGCGTTGTGTTTGTTTCCTGCATTCACTATGATCCTTGTCTAGATCTAAAATAGCTAGGGATGCTTAGGTCTCAGAGTTCTATACAGAAGCAGAACCAGATTGTGAGTCACACAGGAGAAAAAATAAAATAGAAGCTTTTTCTGTGAGGAAAATGGACAATGCAAAAAAGAAATGAATGCAGCAGATACACTGATAATAGTGTATGTCAAGTGAACTCATTTGTAAACAGAGAAGTGTCATGTCTTCCTGGGTTGCAAATCAACTGGTCAGTGACCAGAGCAGAACCAGTGTTAGGGAGTGGCAAGCAGGGTAATTGCCTGGGGCCACAAACCACAGAGAGCCCCGCGAAGCTAAGTTCCATGCTTCAACCCTGGGCACCTTAGCAGACCACTCAGCCTGTGGGTCAGTATTAATGCCTCCATTCCTGATGTTGGCTTCACCCCCAAAGATTGTTGCATGTTCCTTTCATGGGACCTACTCCTTAGTTTCTGTCCTGGACCCCAGCGAGTCTAATGCCGGCCTTGGACCAGACATCATTCTCCAACCTAGACCGGCCCCCACTGCAACTTGATTTACATATTAGACTAGGGTTGTGCCTAGGTAGCAGGGCTTCCAGTAGGGGGGGCTGCCCCATCACACCCTGATTTTCAATGAAAATGTCTTATTTTTAGTTGGAAGAAATTTGGCAATTCTTGTAAGATTCCAGCTGTACTGGAAACAGAATTGGAAAACAGCCCCTTTCCAGTGCTGGATACAAACTACGATCAAAGCCATAAGGGTGAATTTGGAATTGGGGGTTCAAACCTGAACCCCACAAGATTTGTAAGGGCTTGGCTTCCAATTCTGGCCCATCTTATTAATATGACCTAGTGGTAAGGACACAAATACACATATGCTTTCTTCCCTCTTCAGTTCTGAGCAAGACTTTACCTGGATTAGATATACCTGTAGGCTCTGCTGGCTGTGATGAAGAGATCAGTCAATGCCATTTTTTTTTTTTTTTCCAAAGGAACAGAAAGAGATTAGGGCCAGGCTCCTCTCTTCTATGTATCAAATACACTGCATTTTTTTTAAATAAAGAGAAATTAAAATATTGGTATTTATATGACTCAAAGAATTAGTAATAGGTGACAGAAGTTTTCTCCTGTAGGTAGTTGTTAGTGACCACATTTCCACTATCTATTGGCTATTTGGTGACCTCAGTAGTTTCCAAAACATGGTGTCAATGGCACAAAAAATCCATAAAATACTAAATCTGGAAGTCTTAGCAGAGAGACCTAGGATGATCATGAGAATTGTGAATAGGGGACTTCAGTCTTTAAGACTGTCAATCTAATGCTTTTCATAAGCACTAAACTTACAAAAAATATGAAAAGATAATTTTAAAGAGTCAGGGAAAATAGAAATATGAAATATCCTTTCATGACTTGGAAGCTGACCCCCAAAGAAAATTGAATAAGTTATAGCTTAATTATGTAGCTGTAATTAGTTATAGCTTTCAGGCTTGGTCCAACACTGACCAAAGCTAATGGCAGAAGTCTCATTGATTTCCATGGGAGCATGACTGATCACTTATTTGGTAATTTTTTTTTTTTTTAATAGGAGAATGAAGGGGAAGTGGAGGGGAAACAGAAAATGAGAAGACAGAAACAATGAAGAAAACCAGAGAAAGATTTACTGAAACAAATAGGATTTTCAGCTTTACCAAACCACGCCCTTTCCCAGCTTGTCAGTCATTCTTTATGAATGTCCCTGTGTTTATCTAAACAAAGTTAAAAGCAGACATGGCTGCTAAAAAGGGCCCTTTGGTATTATCAAAATTTTGATCCAAATTTTGCAAGTTGGATATTGCATTTTCTTAAATTTAGATTTAAAAATATGAATGATTTGAAATAACTGAAATTTCCAATTTCCTCTAAAGGTACCTCTAGGAATTCTGGATTTTTTGTTGTTGAATTAAATGTTGAGAGTTGCATGGATTTAGCAGTGACATTGTTGTTTCAGGACTTATATGTGATGGAGAACCATATGCTAAAGTCAAGTTATAGGATAAAGGCTCTTCATAAAGAAAGCTGCACACTGGATTTTGGACAATTAAAAATTCTATTTTTCCCTGAAACACAAAGTTGTTGTTTGAAGAGATGCCTTCTCTGTGCCAACTCCACCTCTTGTTGGCTTTGCGCACCATCCAGAATTAAAGTACAAGAAAGTTACACCTCATGAATTAATGGAAACAACGCACAAGAAGATTGATAAATTTGGTGTATGTCACACGTTTTAAATTTAAAAAGCAAAAAATTTTAAGTGGGGGGAGAAAGAAAAGCCTGACCAGTAGCTCTTCAGGAAGTAGCAGGCTGTGGGTTTAACAGATTTCCACTTTGACTGCTGTAAGCAACAAGTACATACACCCAAAGGAAAAAAACCCAACAGTTCTGCTTGTGAATTTAGCATAGTTGAGTTTGAGATAAGCAGTAAATCAAACAAGTATGCAAACAAAACAAAAGAACCAAAACCAAAGCTCCAGATAATTTTCAAGTAGACTTTCTAAACAGATGAGTTTATCAAAACTAATTTGTTTAAGCTTGTTGGGAAAAATTGTTTAACTGAAACCCTATGTAATGATTTCTAATTTTATATATCCAAAACAATTCAAGTTAACACACGAATATAGTAAGCTAGTAAATCTCATACTACAAATGTGAAACTATTTTGGCAACTACAGGAGCTTTCATAGTTATAACATTTCACATAGAGTATTTTCCCAAGAGGTGAAACTGACATCTGTTACAATTATGGGAGATACACCCCTGACTCTCCCTTGTTTATAGTCTACAAAGGAGAAAAAAAAAAGTGTATATGTCTCTCTCTCTTTGTCTCCCAGCCTCCTACTGAGAAACTTTGGGCCTATTTCTGACCTGATCTAAGAGGGTATAATCCATATAAGTCATTGAAATTGCTCCTTCTTGCACAGATTTGAGTTTGTCTCATTGTCTCTAATCATTTTGTTTCTCATCACACAATGTTATTAATTTATGCACTCATTTTAGAATTTGAGGATCCATTGATTTATTAATTCCAAAGATACTAATTTAACTAGATGTGCAAAATTAATATTAAGCTTGAATCCTGAATACACTTGGTCAAATTTGATCAGCATTAGTAAATAACACTAGTTCATCTATATTTTTTCCCATTTCTACAAAGTTTTCTTAAAGCTAGAGATGAAACTTATTTTTGCTCTATATGGATTTCCATGAACATTTTGTGACTGCTGGTGACCAGTGAGCAGATCAAAGTGTGTTTCTTGGAAATGGATAGCTAAGAGCAACTCATATGGTATTTCCCTGTTGGAAGGTTAGGATAAGCTATTTTATGTGGTTTCTCAGGGAAAAAACAGGATGCTCTGATCTAATGGTTTTTTCAAAAGTTTGACCCTTTTTGTCAGTCAGTCAGTCACACCAAGGAATCACTACTTGGGTTGGAAGAACTGCCTAAAAGTTGAATGATACATAGTTAAAACATTATTGGGAAGTACAGCATGTATGGATGCACCAACATTGTCCCACTGTCTATTATGAACAATTCTGGAGAGTGGAGATGCTAAATTGCATTAGGGAGAAATGTGCTTGAAAATGGAGCTCAAAGCCCCAAGCAGCAACCCAGAATGAACACATCTAAAACACTCGCTGCTTGCCTGAAAAGTAATCCAGTGCTCCTGCCAATCACTCCAATGCTCTCCCAAAACATATTTTAAAAGAAAACCACAACCAACCATCTTAAGTAATTTTCCATACACAGATGCACTAAATATCCCTCTGAGGCCAAGCTGCAACCTTTCAGTCTGTATCTCATCCTGATTCCTCTCCATACAAATGGTGATTAGTCTTATTTTTCAATGCTGAACTAGTAGTGACAGGATTTCACAAACACACTAGACACCCTACAGTTAAGCTCAGATGCTACCATTACACTATTGGTAATTAGTTGCTTCATACAACAAAGCCTGTAACATCCTGTCTTCTCCCTGATTAGGGGCACAAAGGGTTAATACGCTTTATTATACCTTCATCTTATGGTGAGTTAAAACATCAGTGCTGCTTTTTTAAGAGAACAAAATCTGTATTCAAAAGCATTTTTCTTTTATGCTAAAATATCTACACTTTGCATAGTACTGAAGGAAAAAATAGCAATCATGTTACTCAGTGTGCTGAAGGTGAAATTTTATGAGCCTTGCTCAATCTTTTCTATCCCCACTTTCTTTGTCACTGGAGCTTTTGGAACAATTGTCAGAAAAAAGACAATTGTTTCCAGTGATCCATCAATATTTTAATCCACCTTGCTTTTCAGAGACACCAGCAGTGTCCGATGCCCCATTGTCAATGTCAGTTTGCACACAAGAGGTCTATAGTTTGCTGTCTCAATGATAAATGTTTGATTAGAAGTGTCTGCGATAGCAAAGACAATTGTGTTTAGTCGCTTGACAATAAGGAGTATCAAGACAAGTTTCAGTGATGATGAAGACTGAAACGTGAAACTTGGCATGACTGAGCCCTTCTGTTCACATAGGAGGACCTTCTTAAATCTACTTTTAAAAAATTAAACCACAGTGCTTGTTATGCTAAGGGTCTCTTGGCAATGCATTACTCAATTAACTGCAAGTTTTAATATAGTAGGCTCTTCTTTTGCCCTTTATCATTCTGCGATCCATCTTTTGGAATCTAACACTGCGTCCATACAGAGTGTGTCCAGAAAATGTAAACAGACTGGGTTGGGGAACGTGCATTGACATCATATGGAACTTCCAGTGGCTTCCTGGACTCCCTTCGTCTCCCCATTTTGTGTAGTTCCATTTCTGTTCATTGGTCTGATGCTAAAAAGGTCTGTGGACTCTTTCTAAACTCACTTTCCTTTGAATTAAGTGTGATTTACAAAGTACATACAGTCAAATCCATCCTGGGCCTCACGCTGAACTTTTTACTTTCAGCTCCCTTTGCTATTTTCTTCACTCCTCCGTTTCTAGAAGGAAGGTGAATAAACCTGATAGGAACTATGCTACTGATACATCTTCCTTATTTGCAATTTTTCATGAAGAGCAAGAAAGCTATGTATGTGTTAGGAGTATGAAATTTGTTTACTAAAGTTATAAATAAAAAGGTTAAAAACAGCATTAGTCGCTTTGCAAAATTTTCACAGCAAAGACTGATACGCAAAATTTTAGATGATCCTTCTAGCAATAATCTCTGCAGAAGTGCCTACTGCTCTTTCCTCCTACAGTGAGCACAGTTATACATATGGGAGGCATTATGATCTAGATCAGTGTTTCTCAAATGGTGTTCCGCGGAACCCAGGGTTCCATGGGCTGAGTTGAAGGGTTCCGCAAAGAAGCGGAACTGCGCCGCCAAAAGTAACAAAAATCGGGCGCTGCCAAACAGCTGTTTGCGCGCCACCGAACAGCTGATGGGGCCACCGAAAACGGCTCAGAGAGCACGCCGCTGAAACAACCCTACACCGTGCCGCCGAAAAGAGGAAGATTTCCTCGACTTTTCGGCGGAGGGTATGGCATGGGCGCGCAAGGGTTCCGGGGGGAAATAAAATTGAGAAACACTGATCTAGATTCTAGTGGCTAGACCAAGGGACTAGGAATTAGAAACCTTGTGTTCTATCTTTGAGAAACACAAATTCTCAAAGAGATGTGCCTTGGCATCCTCATTTATAAAATGGTGAAAATATCCTTATCCAGCTTAGTAAAGTGCTTTGAATAAAAAGTAGCATGCAAGTGTAAAGTATTATTTCCAACCAGTGCTGGTCTAAGGCTCAAATTGCATCCATGATAAAGAAAAACTGTATACCTAGACTGCTGGTTGGCAACGTCTTCTAAAGCTCTGAGTTGTTAAAACCATCTAAAAGTCTAATGTATTAAACTTAGCATGAAGAAAAGGTGAAAACCAATATAATGTACAAAAATGTTACGTAAACACTGTGAATACCTTGCTACAGTACATGTTCAGACAAATGAAAGTGGTACATGAACCCATAGCAAGTATTCAGCTGAACCCTACAATTTTTAAATGAATGACTCATGCATACCCATAGTGACAGACAGACTAACTCTCCAGGCTCTTAAACAATAACATAATTGAGTAGACTCATCTTGAAATGAAGAATATGGTTTTCAGAATCAGAGAAATTTTAGAAGGGACAAGAACTTAAGGAGCAGGCTTTTAAAAGACTTTTTGTTTGCAACAGCTGATTGACACCACATCATGATTTCTCTCTTACTGTGATGGCCAGGGTTCTTTATTTTCAAACATACTTAGAAGAAAAAAAGCTAGAAAGTGGAAGAATTTCCTTTTGCCACTATACCTCCAGCGTCTGTGACTGCTAACATTGATGGCATACAAGGAGAGTGGGATATGACCCACTATCCAACGACCACTATTGCAGATTCCTTTTTCAAATATTTTTTCATTCATTGCCTCCACATATGACTGAAAAAGCTTGCAGCAAGGCTTACTTACTTAGACCTTTCCAAGGGGGTTCTTTACTAAACAGTGAACTTATTTTAAGGTAACCCAAAGGATACAGCCTCATGTATTCAAACAGTCAAAGGATTCTGACTTCTCTTCATTTGATAAAAGATTATGTAGTCAAAGCAGTAATGAGTATCCAGAATTTTAACTGAGTTAATTTTAGGTTTACAAGATAAGTCACTAATTATATACACAGAGACAATAAGTGTCCATTAATCATGGGTGTGATCATTATTTTATGAATGATGACAAAGAGCTCAGCACTGATAATAAATTCTGAGTGAAATATTCACATGGTTATTGGCATGTCAATTCATATTTCTACATTTTGGTGAAGAAACTTTTACATATCAAATGTTTTTGTTGTGCTTTTTCATCTCAGTGATAAACTGCAAAGATCTCACCATTCCTTTCTGAGGCGAACAACAACTCCAGAGCCATTTATCTAAGGAAAATGTCTTTGCTAGGAAGGAAATTGATGCTCAGGTAACAAATTGTTAAATCCTCATCAAAGGATTTTTTGCAAATCAAATACTTCCAATTAATGGCTTATAAAGTGAGTTATGAGAGGCTGAGTTATGGATGATTGTGCTATATAGGGTAGGGACATATGTAGTAGTTGCTATTGCTGTTTTTCTTCTAAAATGCAATGCGAACGTAACTAATTCACTTGTATGCTAATAGAGATCAGAAGAAATGCTAATGTTATTATATTCACTGGTCTGTGACTAGTTGTCTAGTATTACATTAACTTTGCACATAGCCCTGTAATTATGTTTACATTACATATATGCCTGTAATTAAATAAACCTAGATCAAAGTGTGTGTTAATGTAAAAGTGTAGTCCGGTGTTAGAACTTCATGCAAACTAATGGAAGGTTACTTGCATTGTTTTGACTTATCTATTCCTATTTAATGTAATGGCAGGCATTTACATTATGTATATCCCAGTAACTGGAAATGCTAATTCAAAGCAATTAGCCATTGTGTAAGTAAAAGCACTTAGATTGCTGTCTGGAGAAGAAGCTGTAAGTACTGATTCAAAGGACGATCCTTTATCTCTAAACTGTTTGGATTCTAACAGGGTGGAATAACTGAACAATAAGATGGTGATCCCCAGAATTATTCTGGGTAGCCCTGAAGAAGACTTTTGGGAAACTGGAAAATTACTACATCTCTGCTTTCGCTTTGGACTTAAAATTTTGACTTACCTGTTAATGTATTTTACCTGCTTTAACCTTTCATTAACTCTTTTTCTTTTCTTAGCTAATAAACCTATAGTTAGTTTACTATACCATTGGCTGCCAGCATTGTCTTAGGTGAAAGATCTGGCGTATCAATTGATCTGGAGTAAGTGACTGGTCTCGTGGGATTAGAAGAAACCTGATGTGGTGTGATTTTTTGTTTTAATAACCTTTTATCACAAAGTTCAGTTTGTCTGGTTGGCTAGATAAATTGGAGAAGTTAAGGGGACTGTCTGTTACACCATGGAAAGACTAGTATAGTGATCCAGGAGTTCACATTTGTTCCTGGCTTGGTGAAATTTAATAGAATATACCCCCATTTTGAAGTGTCTGCCCTTGCTTTCTGACAGTCTGCCCTGTGATAGGCACTCACAGTTGTGAGCCACTCCAGACAGCATGACAAAGTGATTTGTCCAAGATCACACAGGAAGTTGGCAGCAGAAGTGAAAAAAATACTTCAGACTTTCTGATACCCGGTCCTGTATCTTACCAGAAAAAATATAAAATTGGAATTATTTGCTTCAAACAGTAGAGCAGCACAGAAGTGTTTCTTTGGTCAGCCAATATTTTGAAATTTTGCATTATGAATGGGTGCAATTTGGCCCAGAAGTACTACTATTCCTACAGTATCTTGTCCACTCTCATTTTTAGGGTTGCAATTACTCTTTCACGTAGGTCAACACAAATGGAGGCAACAATGTGCTGAGACTACATGAATTAAACTTAAGAAACATGTAACACTTTTTCTTCTAGTTATGCAAAAATAGGAACCTATAATAGCTGTGTTAAATACAGCAGTCTGAACTCACAGGGATTTGTAAGAGTATTTTTTTCTGTTTTGCTCAGTGGGGGAACTGCAAAATTTTCTTTGTGATTTGATTATAAACTAACACAGAAAAGGGAAGTGAAATACACTGAAACTTCCAACTTTCACATAAAAAACAGGAAAAACTGGAAAGGCTGTAAGGTTTCTCTCCTAAAGTCATAATAATTTCAGGTTCACTCAAAAGCAGGCCCACATTTGAGATCCTGATTCTGATATTAGGTTCAAGTTTGTAACAAAATCTAAAATCTAAAAATGAGGTGAGTTTTGGGTGGTTTTGTATTTCACTGTGTACGCTGCACCTAACTGTACCTAAATCAATGTCCTATGACTCATCCAGAGATGTTAAATAAAGAGTATGTAAAATATTTAGGAAGAATTTCACTGTTACTCTGTTTGCAAGATGGAAGGTATGTCAGGATTCTTATTTTCATCTGAAACTCACAAGAAGCCAGGCTTAATATTAAGAGTCTGTTAATACAGGTTAAAAGGATTTTGCTATAAAATGTGTAAATTAGAATGCAAGCTCTTCAAGGCAGGGATCATGCCTTCTTTTGTTTGTAGATCTCCTAGCTAACTATGGGTACCACAGGAAAAATAATTGGATTCTCTTAAGTGTTTCTCTGCTCATGACAGACTGCTTACCTTTTAGAAATTGTTTTCTCAGAATTCCATGAACTTTATGGAGAAGAGTTTCTGTTTCAAGGTACAGTGTCCCAACAGAATATACACTTTATTTAAGGAGATTCAGAATTACCTAAACCCTACATACATGTCAGGAGAGATTCATGTTTATCCCTGGCTACTTGCATTACATTCCTAGCAATGAAAGGATTTCCCTAGTAAATTGGATTGTAAGGATGAAGGATTGTGAAGTGTTTGGATTCTACACTAATGGCTAATGTATGTACGACTGATCGATTGCCAGATAGATTAGACAGACAGATCACTTGAATAATGTCAGGTTTTACCCCACATTCTTGTAACTTATAGTTGAAGCTTGGAGTACACTTGTGTCTTGTTCAAGATGTGCTATGTGGTTCATAATCATTAAAATAAAATATGCAGATGTATAATCTTGTGCACAAATGTTAAAATACAGCTAGAATGGAGGGGACAAAAGAGTAAATATTTGTTACTGGGGTATACAAAAACACAGATCTGAATGCTTGCAGATTTCCATTAATTTCTGCAGTAAGAAATTATAGTATTTTAATATCACATTCAGACTATAACATTCCAGTGTAGGATACAGACAATTCACTCTGTCAAAAACAAGGGCCATATTTTCTAGGCAATGTCGTCTACCTTGTGTTCAATCTTCCAGAATTCCATATTCCATTCTAAAAGAGAACGTATGAAGCTGCCTCTACAAGGAGACTTGCTCTTACTGACTCTACATTTAGCCTAGTGATGAAAAAAAGTCTTTCATAGCATGAAAGGTGCAAGATAGTTACAGACATGTGAGAGTGAGCTGGATTCCAGAGAACTGCATGAACTAGCACATCTGCCTGTAATTAAATGCACACCAACATTTTCAGCATTTTAACAGCACTCAGACTGAAGCAAACAGAAAGAAGAAATTTTGTAGTTATAATTCTGATGTAATCTTTCACAATCACTGAACTATTAACATAACCCACTTTCTTCCTAATAAATTGTAAGAAAAGCATTCCAGATGTTTAACTGAACAATGCTAATTCTCTGGGCATTCTTCTTGGTAGATGCTTGGGATTTTACAAAGGCTGTTAGTCTTGGTTTTATTGCTAAGAACTTATTGCATATCTCTATGGCAGTGGATGTTTTACTTATTTATATTATCAATTATTTCCATTCCAGTTTTCCAGTGATAACTTTGGTTAATTAAAGGGCAGCAGCCATAGCATGTTAAAATGCATCTGCCCACCCAGAAGCATCAAAGAGACACTTGAGATTAATTCTTACGATAATTCAATCAGACTACTAATCCACAGAAAAATTTGAGGATGTCACACAGTGTGCTGTCAATTCTTTACCTACAACTGTAATTTTGTGGTTCTTTTGCTAATAGCTTTGAAAATGCAATTTGATGAATTTATGTTTTTCATCTTGATTGACCTTGGTAAAGTTTTCTAAAACCATGGGCAAGAGTAGGCTCACAGACTTCCCAGAGCAGGAACAGGGATATAAAACATATGAAAGCCTATAGGAGATTTCTACTAATTCTTCTGGTCTAATAAAAGTCTGTCTCTTTCCATCTCACTCAAGTAAACACCTACCTTTCATCAATTTTTTAAATTATAATAAACTAAAGTATGTTAATAAGGGCAATTCCTCTATTCTTAGATTAAGCTTGGAAAACACCCATTACTTACATTTATGGAAAACACTCAATTCAAATGTACTAACATATTTTAAAAAAGTTTTTAAAAATAAATAAAAGACGCTTATTGTACAAAAACTAAGTAGACGTAAGTGATTTAGGGCTCTAGACAAGTGTCGTTGTCCTGCTATCTTGATCCATGAGGTTTCCAAGACTAGAATACCACAGAATGGTCCAATTTAAAGGTGAAAGAATCTTTTACACTCTTCTACTTCCCACTGGGTTGAGATGCCAGCACTTAGCCTTATTCTCAAATATTATATACCCCTATGCTCATATATGGAAGATGACATTTCATTTAGTGGTGATTACTGAAATGAGCCTGGTTAAATAGCACAATAATATCAGAACAGAACAGTATTTTAGAGGCAATATCTCCAATCCAAACAACCCTAAAAAAAAACAAAGAATGGGTTATACTTTCCAGTGTTCTGCTCAAAAACGGCTATTGTCTCTTAAATAGAATGCTCGTGGCCCGACTGGGTTGATCTGCCTCTGCTCAAAATCCGATTGTGGATAGGACAGCAATAAGGCCTCACATCCTACTTTTAACTCTGCCCTATACAATAAAGTGCTATTTCCAATGCAATTCTAGTAACAACTAATATTTTGCACATCTGTAGCATCTTCCAACTGAGAATCTCCAAGATTTCTATAGACATTAGGCCTAACAACCTTGTTGGAAAGTATTATACCCTTTTACAAATGGGGAAACTAAGTGAGTTGCCCAAGGTCACACATTTAATTAGTAGAGCAGCTGGGAATGTTATTCAAATGTCATATTGACAGACCTGTTCTTTAACAATGAGACAATACTCCCAAGATTTTTCTATATCCTTTTTGAGTGATTACTCAGAAAATTGCACAAATTCTTTCAGAAGCCCTGCTTTCAATTTTTTTATTTTAAGTTTGTCTCTTTGATCCATTGTCTGTTTTGGGCCTGTTTCCACACAGAGTGACTGATGAGATACATACTCATGTTACATATATTTGAGACTCTCCGTGTCCTTAATGTGTTTTCCAGGCTCAGGTTGTAACAAAAACCATCACCTTGGCAATCACATTTTCCAAAGAACTCAGGTAATTTTTCTTTCTCTGAGTATTAATGTAGGTGAAAATAAAAGTCAAAATCTGAGATCCCTTATAAAGACTCGTGTGGCTCAAACATTGCAATATTGTTAGAATGCTGTGGTATTATATATAATATAACATAATATATATAAAAATATAAAAATAACATAATATACAATATAACAACAAATGAGATGGTATTTGCAATGTCATGCAGGAAGTTCATCTATAGCCACCGTTCCTTAGAATATATGCACTTGTAAATAGTTCTATCGAATTGTGAGTGGCCAACATGCCATACAGATGGGTTTTGGTAGATAAGATGCCATATGAGAAGGCAGGAATCCAATCCAGGAATATCCAAGAAAGATCTATTCCAAGTGCATACCTCTTATAAATTAATTCATCCCAGATTTATGTAAAGAGTTACAAAACCTTTCATCAACTCAAATTAAAAAAAAATTCTAGACAATTCAATTCCTAGGAAGCCATTACATAAGTAATTTATGGGACATATTTCAATTTCAGAATTTCACACTGACTCATATGTACTGTACTTTTAAAGCATACCATAATGGAAAACTCCAGCTAAATTTTCTATAACAAACATATTCCGAACTACCAGCCTAGACAAAGTTAACTATCAAGGCATTCATACAAAATAATTGAGAAGTCATTGATAAACGGAGGTCTGAGTCTATTATTATCTTATTATCTCTTTTCAAAAGAGAAACATGGCAAGATGGCTTGCAAACAGTGAGCAATTATTGCCTTATCTGGTTTAATTTTATTAGATCTTATTTTGTTACCTACTTCCAATACAATCCCCTATTTTAAACTTTTCTTAAGCTACCCTCAAAAACATTTTGTACCACATTGAAATCCTCTCTACTCATAGCCCAACCTCTCATTTTGAAATAATACAATTCACTTGCTCTTGGAAATTGATAATATCCTTAGTAAGCAGTATACAAAACACAACCTTAAGAGCATCCCCCAAGCTTCAGAACTAATTCTGACTCATATCTCCCATTTTACAAAATATTACACAATGATCCTCAATCAAAACTAACATCTCCTTTCCATTAGAAGACAGAATTGCTATCTTAGGGACCAACCCTCATACAGCATACTAACTATTATCAAGGTTTACCTTTAATTTATCCCATCCAGAGAAATATGGGATGAAGAACATAATCATACCCTGAAGAATGGAAATCTGTTTAAAATATGGCAAAATGCCATATTAACATCTTCACTACCTGCTGTCTACAGCTCAACAAAATTGTAACTAAATCTTATTAGACTGCACCCAAGACTCTATTCAGATAAATTAACCAATTGCAAAATGGTTCCAGTGTCACACACTGTGGCTTCTCTATACTTTGATCCTGTAACAAAATTATCCTGCTCTGGCATGATATCTGAGATTTTCCAATGCCTTTGAAAACTAGCCTTAATGTGAAATGATCTTAACAAACCGTCGTCCCACTGGAAAATGAATCCCCCTCTCTTTAAATGAATAGAATCAGGAGATCTCCTCAGTGCTCCATAAGGGAGAAGATAAGAAATAATCTGGATTAATTAGTGTACTCGAGAGCCCAGGCAAGGTATATTTCAGCCCAGAAATCTCACCTCCAAAGATTTGCACTTTTCTCCTACTCGTCCTTGCTCCTACCACACATTTATCTTCCCTATTTCTAGCCCTTCCTCTTAATATTCTTTTTTTTTTGCTTAACCTTCAAATACCCACTTAAGTATCCACCAATTCACATTCATCAGCAAGGATTAAGGACTTGGTACATAATTACCTAGTTTATTGTGAAGCTTTTTTATTTATTTTTTTTGCTTTTGTACATAATATTTATTTAAAAAGTTCAGGATGTAGAGGACATTTTTTCTTTGTAAATGACTTTTGTTAATGCCCCTGTAGCCATTTTCTTTTTCCTGAGTTTTTGTTTGCTCATTTGTTTGGAGGGTGGTGGGAAACATTACACAAAGAAAAACTAGTCTGTGGAGTCAAATAAGGAAATGTTTTGATTCATATGAAAAACCAGCAGAGGGGGCATGTCGTAAGGGAGGGAAAGAGAAAAAGATCAATGTTATGGATTTCAAAGCAAAATAATTGAATGTTGGTGGATGTATCCAATATTATATTTGAACAGAAAGTGCCTGTTAATAAAAAAATTGATATTTTTGATAAAAGTCTCTTTTACTGATACAGACTTGTGGGTCTATTTTGGTAAATTTTCCAGCAACAATGGCAATCTAAACATCCATCTTCACTTTGGGAATTCTATTGTATATTTTAAAAACAGAACATATTCTACTGAAAGAATTAGAAAAAAGATCAACATCTGAATAATCTCTTCAGTAAATGGCTGCCATCTTCAAAAATTGATTATGGAACAAGACAGCTAGCAATAAAATGGGGTTGCTTGGTATATTAATCACATGTGATGTAACAGGTAGCTTCTATCATCAGGTCAAAGGCGCTCTTGGTGTCATGTGTGAAAGATGATTGAGCAGTTCATATGATCTGCACAAGACACAATTTCCAAGATGACTATTTTCTTATGCATGTGATACTAGGTTTGTGTATTTCTTAATCTTCCTGCTAAAATGAAAAAGTGTCTAGTGTATTTATAGCACCTTGATGAGAAAAATTTAAACTGCTTTGATGACCTAGAGGGACAAGAGTTTAATCTCAGATTATCAAAACAAATGGAAAAAGAGTACATTGTTGCCTCGAGTGCTCATACCTATGTAATGAATACATTACCCGTCAGGAAATAGCTGACTCA
Source organism: Emydura macquarii macquarii (assembly GCF_026122565.2). Classification (NCBI taxonomy): domain Eukaryota; kingdom Metazoa; phylum Chordata; order Testudines; family Chelidae; genus Emydura; species Emydura macquarii. The sequence continues at coordinate 20,280,054 of NW_027131485.1, read as the reverse complement.
CTCTCTCTTCTAATCAAAATGCACCAGAAATGAAAAACAGAAGGAAAATTTTCTATTGACCACTAAAGTACATCTTACATAACTGATTAATTTTCTTCTAGAAGCCTATAGTTTGTAAAAATTATGATTACAGTTCAAACTCAAGCCACTTTGAAGTTGCCGAATCTCTGAAAAAAATCTGCCTCATCTGAAACGCCACTTGTCAATTGAATCTTACTGTCCTGATCAATTCCAAGTGTTAAAGACAATAATTAAGTTCTATATTTCACTGGAGTTACTCTGAATTTACACCAGTGTAGCACAGCAGATTTTGATAACTAAATTGGGTCAAATGTGACCTAATTTACCTGGATAGGTTTAATAATTAGCTCACCAAGGCAACAACTAAAAATATCTCAATAGCCATCAGTCATTGTGATTTCTCTTACACTGTCATATCTATAACCTAAATAGAAACTTCAAATCTCAAATTATTGATATTTTACTGTATAAACAGAATAGCAGATAAGCAGCATAGATAGTAAAGTATCAACTTCCTTGAGGGCTTTTGGATTACAAACAGAATGAGTACAAACCTACCCATATTAAAAACAAAAGAAATGGAGTATTCTACAATCATGTGCCATATCTCTCTATCACACAAATATGTGCTATACATAATATGTTTAATTTCGCACATATACATTCAGACAAGAATTGCACTCTCTTCCTGCCCACCCCATGGAATCCTCTGGGTCTCTCTTCTTTCCCTCTCCCATTGTCTTGGAATTGGTCCAGGGAGACTTTGAAAACTACTTATCCAAGGTGGTCTTGGCTAGTTTATCTTCTCAGTCCTAATTAAGAAAGCAATAATTGCAGAATCAACCTTAATTCTGACATTTCCTAACTTCTGAGTACTTGATTTTGTAACGTAATGTTCCTTAAACATAAACCTAAGTATTTACACACACAGCTATTAAAACAAAACCAAACAAAAGCCAGAAATTCCATTATGGGGCATCATATTTACATCCATATGGTTCCCCAACAGACCTCCATACAGATCTCTGTCTGCCACTTGAGTTAACAGAGCAACTGACAATAGTAGCAGGATATCATTTTCCATGGGGACAGCATTAGAGGGGTATTAGACACATAATTTGCCAATAGATTTCACAGATATTTGCTGACAGCAAAGGAATGATGAAAGTCTAGAGGCTTGGATTCTGTTCCAGGCTTTGGAGGGAGCGTGTTCTAGTGGGCGCAGACTTCTCTGAATGTTTCCCCCTAGCCTGACCTTTCTGCTGTGTCCTTTCCAACCTTTCCCTGTCCCAGGCCTGTCTGTTTCCCACCTCTAACTCCTTGATCCAATCCCATTTTCCTTCTGTCCAGTCCTAGTCTCCACTCAAGCTTCACATCTCAGTCCCAGTTTTCCCCTCCTGGCTTCTTACCTGATTTGTCTTTCCCCTCCCTCTGACCTCCAGTCATCATCCCTCCATTCCCCTATCCCCAACTGAATCCCAGTCCCGGTCCTCTCCCTAAGTTCCTTATCCAATCTGTCCTTAGCCCAAGCCCTCCTCAGTTCCTTGCCCCAGTCTTCTCTCACATCCCTGCTCCTTGTCAGATCTGCCACCCCTCTCTGAGTACACCTTCTCAGTGTCAGGCTTCAAGCCTTTCACAGATAAGGGCACAGATAACGTGACCATCTTGTCTGAACTCTTGAGTAACACAGGCAAAAGGACTTCCCTGAATTGATTCCTGTTTGAACGAGAACATATATATTATCTTGATTTAAAAATTGGCAGGGACGGAGAATTTACCACAACCCTGGTAAATTGTTCCCCTGGTTAAATTACCCTTCATTGTTGAAAAAGTATGTTTTATTTCCAGTCTGAGTCCAGCTTCAGTTTCCAGCAACTGTATCTTCTTATATATTTGACTGCTAGACTGAAGAGCCCATTCTCAAACTTTTGTTCCCCATGTAGGTATTTACCTGGGGTTTAATTATGAGCTTCTTCTACACTCCAGTACTTTGTGATCCACTACTCTTATTCAGCAAATCCAATAGGTTTGGCATCTGCAGTTCTTCCCTTTGAGTCTGTGACCAATGGTAAACAGTGTCACCAGAGAGCCTTGTCAAAACCCAAAAACTATTGCTTAATTTAATCTGCAGGACTCGATCATATCAAATATAACCTACTTGTCTTAATTTTCAAGAACCTTCACAGTCTATCCTTATCTTCTCTCTCATTCAGTACTGAAAGGTCAAGTCCCACCTCTGATCAGCCCACAATGCCAGCCTCCATTGCCCACTTCTGTTAAATTTCCAAAAAGCACCTTCACACACTCACACTTGGGACAAACTACCAGTGAAAATCTGCAAAGCCACTTAACTGTTCTTCAGACCTCTGCTTAAAACTCTCCTTTGCCAGGATGCCTACAAAAAATATTGACAACAGTTAGGATGTTAGTGTGCTGCAATCACTGTCTATCATGCAGACCAATATTGTTTCTGCTTGTGCTCCTCCATTGCTCTGTCTATATCCACCAGTTGCATCTTTTCTCATGCTGAGACTGTAAGCTCTTTGGGGCAAGGAGTGTCTTTGCCCTGTGTTTGAACAGCTGCAATGATTGGGCTCCTAGGTGCTATGATAATACAAATTAATAATTAAAATAACAAATAGTCCACATGCATGTCTACTTTATCTGAAGCCTTATCACTTTGTGACGTCGTCCTAGGCAAGCTTCACTTCATTAGATACTCCAGCAGGTTCCTGTGTCAGTCTCAACAGCTCCCCAACAACTATCTTAATCACTTCTCCCTTAGAGAGAGAGTGTGTTATTTTTTTAAACCAGTCAGAGAGACTTTTAATTCTGTATGCCCAACTCAAACAAGTTTTTTAACTTGGCTAGAATCAAAAGGAACATCCCTGACACAAAGGCCATTGGCCTGCCAATTTTCAAGTTCTTGGTCCAGTATATGAAGGTGATGGAGATTCTCAAATAAAAGGTTGTAATAGCAAAACAATGTATTTTTCCCTAGCATCGTTTTTGGGAATGGCTGAACCTTCCCCCACCCCCCAAAAAAAATCAGCCTGAAGCAGACAGCCAGCAATTTCTGCTCAATCAGTTAAATTTTGGCAGTTATGAACAACTGAAAACAAGGTTTTATAATGGAAAGTGTCTGGAAACTTTAATAATAAGTGGTGCTGCCAGCCCCACCTATATTTTTTTAAACAAAATATTCTGGAGCATATGATGGTGGCCACTGTGATAATGTATCATCTTGCCAAGTACCAATTTAACCTCTGCTCCCTGTATTTAGAACCTGCCATCATTCTTTGTTGTTAGAGTCTCTGTCATCTGTTCAAGTGTTGCTGTATTTGTGTTAATTTTTGTTCTAATGTATTATGCATTATTGTACAGCTCCCTGAAGGCCATGGGAGGGGTTCTGTAAAATGTGTTAAATGTAATTGTTTTTTAAACAGTAGGAAAACTGGTTTTTTCAACCACATTTCTGATAATCCATGGGATGAATTTTAAGGTTACACACACTATAACAACACAGCTTATAAAAAGCCTTTTTCATAAGTTTATCTGGCTTTCATTTTCTTTTAACATATTATTGGCCCCTTTTTATTATTGCGTTTGAGTTAACATTTCTTTCTGTGTGGATTAAGGAAACCAATTCCTCCCATAACTGAAGTCATCTCCATTTAATGATTGACTGGATAGTGTTCCTGCAGCTGCCATGTGAGCTGCTTGCCAAAGAGCCCACAGGCCTGGCTTGCAAGGATGCCCTTGTGCTGAAAGTGAATGGCTACTCAATTCTGCATGATTGTTCAAGCCTAACCATCTCCTTTGTACCGGCTACTGAGAATTTTCTAATGTCATTGTGGCTCTCTCATTACCAAGGCATCTAAGATGTAGTGCTTAAAGTATGCTGGGCCATTGACCTACAAAATAAAATTTCTAAAAAGCAAGCTGGGATCCTGAGGGGCACAGTCTGTCTGTGGGAAATCTCTTCTGATTGACTGCTTTCCTCAGCTGCCTCCTTAGCCAATCAGGGCTGCTCTGGATGCAACCAGCACTCTCTCCTCCTTCTTTTAGGAGCTGACATCGTCACAGGAGGGGTGGGGTACAGCCCTGTGTTGGACTATCTTTTTAATTCTGCTTCTGTCCCACCCCACAATACCCACTCCAACTCCCACATTGTTTCTTGCATTTTTATCCTGCTCCCACCTACAAAAACCTTAGATCCCACAAATCCCACAAGAGAGACAGATTCCCCCATGCTACTTAAAAAAACAAACATGCAAAACGGTCAGTAAGTATATTATGTATATAAATGTAATTCAGACAATTTTTACCACTGAAAGAATAAAATAAATCTTGCTTAAACCATGTAAAAAACACTAACTCCTGTTATGATAGACATCAAATCTCTTACTATCCCTCACTTAAATTTAAGTATGAAAAGCTTTAAAGTGTTCCCCTGCAAATTGCCAGTCTGGATTTTTGCCCATCTAATCCCACTGGCAACAAATTACATTTTACCCACTCCCATTACTATGGCAGCAGGTTGTGTGGGATCACAGTCCTGCTGCAGGGCTCTGAGGTGTGGGGAACAGAAAGAGCCCAGCAACCGAGGGAGACTTTGTTCCCTCCTCTAAGCAATAGGATGATTCTTCTGCTTCTCTCCCCTCTGCTCTTTCTCCCTGCAACACATAGCCTAGGAAGGGCACGAGAAGACCCTGCTGCAGCCCCCCAACCCTGGGACAAGGTGAAGAATCCCAGGAGCGCAGGTGGGGGTGAGGTGGGGGAGGGCAAGAATTGATTTGGGGTTGGGGCAAAATTTCTCTCTGGCAGGAAGACAGCAGATGTGGGTATGAAGATAGAATTCCTTCCACTCACCGAACCACACTGTTTTCAGATCACCTGAGGCACTAATAGATTGATACTACTGCTGCTGCTTCAGAAAAGTGCTACTTTCTAATAATTGTTTACAAAAGTTCATTAGGAATTTTGTGTAGCTGAGAATTAGCTTTTGAAGTTTCCCATCTGAGGAGAAACTGATCCATTTTGCCATAGTTTTCATAAAGAGATTGCGGACATGGAAATATATTAAATTGAAAAGCATTTTATTCTGAGAACTAATGGCTTCTAACTTTAATGGTCCCAAACACATTATCTTTACTACAGAGTTTTGTACAACTGCAATTTAAACGCTTTCATATGAATTACAAGAACTATTAATTTTAATTCAGGATTTATTATGAAACAGTATTTATTAAATTCAGATATTAAAATTGGGATTGTAAATGCTGAAAAATATTTTGGGAAGTAGTTTTAAAGGGAATCTATTTCCTGGAATTAAAGATTTTTTTAAACCTGATAGATTAGGAATAATATTTTGTATTTAGCTAATATTTTATTTAATATATACCACAAATAATAAGACAATGCATGAAAGTATTGTTTTGTGGTTAAAGAACCAGATTAAGATTGAAATCAAAATTCAATTCCTAACTCTTTCAGAGACTTTCTTGGCATGGTATTTAATCATGCTGTGTCTCCATTAACCATCTGTAAAACTGGGGTAATGATATTTTCTTTCTTCCATCCTTTGTCTGTGTGTACAGTGCCTAGAACAACTGGCCCTGATCTCGGTTCAGACCCATAGGTGCTCCTGGGATAATGATACTCATATTAGCCCTGATCCTGCTAAGTTACCATCAGATATGTTAATGCAGACATCTATGTGGGATCCCATTATTTTTATTTGTCATTCCCTTTAGGAAGATGTTTGGTGGAGAGGGCTGCTGCTCTGGATTGCCTCATTGGCTTATAAACTGGTATTACGTGTGAAAAAGTGATTTGTCTGTTAAAATCTGCACCAGAATTTGCCTCCAGCTAGAATGTATTGTTAGTGATGCAGTATAAGCAACGGGGCATCAGGTTTCCTAGACTCCATTCTGACCCAGGGCCTGAATCGCAAAACTTGGTGCATAGAGATTTGCAAATGGCCATGAGAATAAAATGTCATCAGCACCTAGGTCTTATAGCGGTGGACACTTCAGAATAAGATCACAGAGAAAGATCCTATTTCCAGGCCATACCACTTACTTCAATTAAGAAATTCTATTAAAGAATTCAAAATGTAATGTGGAGTATTAAAGGGAATGAACAACTAAAACATGCTTTCAAACAGCACTTCACTAATCCCTGAAATACTTGCTGGCATTAAGACTTCTCAGGCCATTAACTTTCTCATAAGCTGGTCATTTAGCGGTATAATGATCTATTCCATGCATATTATTGGTTTTACCAACCACATCTAATGGCCTTTTTTAAAATTCATGCTATTATCAAGTAGAATGGGCTTTCATAGGAAACATTTACATGACAGTAATTTTTACGTTCATGTTTTCTAGTTCATCCTCCCCTTGCAACACTGCACTATCAATTAAATGTAAGATGTTCATCATATCCCAAAGCAATTAAGCCATCATTTCAATTTTCAGTCAGTTACAGTTTCATGATGTGATAGCAATACGTATGCTGTTGAAAAACTATTTTAGTTAATAATCAGCAATTTCTCAAAGTTGTACTACAGAATATTATGATGCTGAAGTTAAATGCAACTTCGGGATGGAGTTAAAAGGTCAGATACATTGAAATGCAATAAACAGGTTTTCCAAGCAATAATGAGGAGGTGATATCTACAGTGTATATTTGCTAATGATACCACAACTCTTTAAACCTACAACATCAAACGTTACTGGGGGGTAGATACACTTCATTAAAATTCTGTAAACTAAAGACAATAGTCCCCCCCCTTACCCTCCTGATAAAAAACAAACAATAAAAGAAAGAGCTTCAGGATTAAAAAAAAGGATGCAGGTAGAAGTCCAGCAACAGAGTGGAGGCTATCCAGTTTATTGCACTGAATGCAACATGTATGATTACCTGCCCTATGGGCACATGGTGTATGTGTGCAGTTGGTGCAAGGAGCTCCTGGCCCTCAGAATCTGCAGATGGGCTTTGGAAACCAGGGTGGCTGAACTGCACAAGCTAAGGGAGACCAAGAGATACATAGATGAGACTTTCTGGAACACAGTGGAACGGTCTCACGCCCGGTATGACAGCTTCTGTACTGTTGAGAGGAAGAAAATCTCAAGGAATGAAAACATCAAACTGAACAGGAGAGAAACGAGACCCTCCTTACAGACGATGTCATGGTATCCTCTTGCACTGAGGGAAGGAATTTCAGTTATTGGGAAAAGGCAGGTAATAGTAATGGGGGACTTCATCATTAGAAAAATAGATAACTGAGTTTGTAATGACCAGGAGAACCGCATGGTGATTTGCTTGCTGGGTGCGAAGGTTGCAGATCTCTTAAGACATCTAGACAGACTTATGTGTAGCGCTGGGGAGGAGCTGGTAGATGTGGTACATATAGGTACCAATGACATAGGGAAGGATAGGAGAAAGGTGCTGGAGGCCAAATTTAGGCTGCTAGGTAACAGATTGAAGTCCAGGACCTCCATGGTAGCTTTCTCTGAAATGCTTCCAGTTTCAAGCGCAGGGCCAGTTAGACAGGCAGAAGTGCAGGGTCTTAATGCGTGGATGAGACAATGGTGTAAGGGAGCAGGGGTTTAGATTTATTAGGAATTGGGAACCTTTGGGGAAAGAGGGAGCCTACACAGGAAGAATGGGCTCCACCTAAACCAAAATGGAACCAGATTGCTGGCATGTAAAATTAAAAAGGTCACAGAGCATTTTTTAAACTAAGGACTGGGGGAAAGCCGATGGGTGCAGAGGAGCACATGGTTCGGATAGAGACATCCTTTAGCGGAGGATCTATTAAATGGAGATTCTCTATATCCTAGCAAGGAGGAGAGGTGGAAAGAGGATAAAATATAGGTGTAGGATCTGATGAGAAACAGTCAAATGAAAAAGTCCCATTCAGTTACATCACAGACAGCTAAAAAGGGACCATTTTTTAAAGTGCTTATATGCCAATGCTAGAAGTCTAAATACTAAGATGAGTGAACTTGAATTCCTCACGTTAAATGAGGATATTGATATAATAGGCATTACAGAAACTTGGTGGAATGAGGATAATCCATGGGACACAGTAATACCAGGGTACAAAATATATCGGAAGGACAGAATAGGTCATACTGGTGGGGCAGTGGCACTATACATGAAAGGAAGCATGCATTCAAATGAAATAAAAATCTTAAATTAACCAAACTATGCTATAGAATCTCTATGGATAGGAATTCCATGCTTGAATAATAAGAATAGGGTAGTAAGGATATACTACTGACCACCTGACCAGCATGGTGATTGTGACTGTAAAATGCTCAGGGAGATTAGAGAGACTATAAAAATAAACTCCATAATAATGGGGGATTTCAGCTATCGTCATATTGACTGGGTACACAAATTGACTGGAAACACTAAAGCAGCCCACCATGGTAGCATTTAATTTCAGAAAGGGGAACTACACAAAAATGGGGAATTTAGTTAAACAGAAATTGAAAGGTACAGTCCCAAAAGTGAAATCCCCGCAAGTTGCATGGAAGCTTTTCAAAGACACTATAATAGAGGCTCAATTTGGGGTATACATTTAAATTAACACAGAGTAAGAGGACCAAAAAAAATGCCACCATGGCTAAACAACAAAGGAAAAGAAGCAGTGAAACGCAAAAAGGCATCTTTTTAAAAGTGAAAGTTAAATCCTATTGAGGAAAATAGAAAGGAGCATAAACTTTGGCAAGGGAAGTATAAAAACATAATTAGGAAGGCCAAAAAAGAATTTGAAGAGCAGCTAGTCAAAGGCTCACTGTTACAAAAAGTAACAGCAAAAATGTTTTTAAGTACATAAGAAGCAGGAAGCCTACTAAACAACCAGTGGGGCCACTGGATTAGTGAGATGCTACAGGTGCATTCAAGGAAGATAAGGCTATTGTGGAGAAATTAAATGAATTGTTTGCATCGGTGTTCATGGCTGAAGATATGAGGGAGATTCCCAAACCTGAGCCATTCTTTTTAAGTGACAAATCTAAGGAACTGTCCCCGATTGAGGTGTCATTAAAGGAGGTTTTGGAACAAAGTGATAAATTAAATAGTAATAAGTCACCAGGACCAAATGGTATCCACCCAAGAGCTCTGAAGGAACTCAAATGTGAAATTGGTGAGGGAGTGGCACCATATATGAAAGAAAGCATAGAGTCAAACAAAGTAAAAATCTTAAAAGAACCAATCTGTGCCATAGAATCTCTACGGATAATAATTCCATGCTCGAACAATAAGAATATAAGAAATAGGGATATACTACCGACCACCTGACCAGGATGGTGATAGTGACTGTGAAATACATAGGGAGAGTAGAGAAGTTATAAAAATAAAAAATTAAATAATAATGGGGGATTTCAATTATCCCCATATTGACTGGGTACATGTCACCTCAAGATGGGATGCAGAGATAAAGTTTCCTGAGACCTTAAATGACTGCTTCTTGGTGCAGCTAGTCCTGGAACCCACAAGAGGAGAGACAATTCTTAATTTAGTCCTAAGTGGAGCACAGGATTTGGTCCATGAGGTAAATATAGCTGAACCGCTTGGTAATATTGACCATAACATAATAAAATTTATGTTAGGAGGGGGAGAACACCAAAGCAGCCCATCACAGTCATGGGAGCATTTAATTTCAGAAAGGGGAATGACACAAAAATGAGGAAGTTAGTTAAACAGAAATTAAAAGGTACAGTGATAAAAGTGATCCAGTGGAGATATAGCGTACTTAGATTTTCAGAAAGCCTTCGACAAGGTCCCTCACTAAAGGCTTTTAAACAAAGTAAGCGGTCATGGGATAAGAGGGATCAGTAACTGGTTAAAAGATGGGAAACAAAGGGGAGGAATAAATGATCTGGTTTTCAGAATGGAGAGAGGTAAATAGCGGTGTCCCCCAAGGGTCTGTACTGGCACCAGTACTGTTCAACATATTCATAAATGATCTGGAAAAAGAGGTAAAAAGTGAGGTGGCAAAATTTGCAGATGATACAAAAAACTAATCAAGATAATTAAATCCAAAGCAGACTGCGAAGAGTTATGAAGTGATCTCACAAAATTGGGTGACTGGGCAACAAAACAGCAGATGAAATTCAATGTTGATAAATGCAAAGTAAGGTATATTGGAAAACATAATCCCAACTACATATATAAAATTATGGGATCTAAATTACCATTTACCTCTCAAGAAAGAAGTCATTGTGGACAGTTCTCTAAAAACATCCACTAAATGTGCAGCAGCAGTCAAAAAAAGCTAACAGAATGTTGGGAATCATTATGAAAAGGATAGATAAGACAGAAAGTATCGTATTGCCTCATTATAAATCCATGGTACGTCCACATCTTGAATACTGCGTGCATCTCAAAAAAGATACATTGGAATTGGAAAAGGTACAAAAGAGGGCAACAAAAATTAGAGGTATGGAACAGCTTCCATACGAGGAGAAGGACTTTTCAGATTGGAAAAAAGACAACTAAGGTTTAAAATGAACAAAAGGAAGTATTTCTTCACACAACGCACTGTCAACCTATGGAACTCCTTGCCAGAGGATGTTGTGAAGGTGAAGACTACAATGGGGTTCAAAAAAGAATTAGATAAGTTCATGGTGGATAGGTCCATCAATGGCTATTAGCCCCACGTCCTCTGCGGCTGCAAGCCCCACTCCCGAGCCTGGCATCTGAGGCACAACGCCATCCAGGACCGCCTGGCGAAGGCCATCCCGGCCCACCGAGGCATGGTGACCATCAACTCCGCCATCCCCGGGACTGATAGCCAGCTGAGACCCGACGTCGTCATCACCGACGAGGACCACAAGAAGATCGTCATGGTGGACGTCACGGTCCCCTTCGAGAACCGCAGCCCGGCCTTCCACACCGCCCGAGCCCGCAAGGAGGAGAAATACTCCCCCTTGGCCGACACCCTGAGGGATCAGGGCTACGAGGTCCAGATCCACGCCTTGATCGTCGGGGCGCTGGGCGCCTGGGACCCCCGCAACGAGCCCGTGCTCTGGGCCTGCAGTGTGGGTCGGCGCTATGCCAAGCTCATGCGTCGCCTCATGGTCTCGGACTCTGTCCGGTGGTCTCGGGACATCTACATTGAGCACATCACCGGCCACCGGCAGTACCACGAGGAGAGGGATGAAGCGCCACCACAGGACCCTTCTTCCGGACCGACGGACCCAACCCACCACCACCACCACGGAGGCGGCGGGGGACACACCAGCAGAGGCGGCGTGTGATAAATTATCGGACCTAATGAGGGACGCACCACTTTGTATGGACTTATTTACTCTCTTTGTTAAACACCCCCAAAAGTAACCCACAGGCATACTTAGTAACGTTCCCCCATTCCCATATATCCCCTTGTATCTCTTAGCGCCCACACCATCACCCCCCATCCAGGACCCCGCAGCTTATCCCTTGTTATTCTCCCCAGACTCCCAATCACTCCCCGTGACCCCCGATAACCTGCATATTGTCCCTGGATGTTTTATAACTTTGCCCCTTTAACTCTATGGGTTACCTGTTTGTTATTTTTTTTTAAACATTTGCATCTTGCCTGTGGTGCCTCAACTGTCAATGATCCAGAAGTTGCAAACTATTCTGGTACTGTAGACAAATTTCATTCTGGTAACTATTTCTCATAAATGTGGAATTAGGGTTGTTATTTTAAATAGAAGTAAATTTATTTTATAGAATCATTTATACAGTTTTTATCCCTGAATCATCTTTTGACTTCTTTGAAACAAACTTTGAATCCTGACCGCATTTGTCAAGTTCTGGATAACTTCTTGTATTACTTATAATACACTTGTGTTCAGATGCCTCAATCAGGATCAAGTCTCATTGTGCTGGGCCATATACAAATTTGGAATAAAAGACAATCCTTGATGCAAGGATCTTACAATCTAAAAGAAATTAACAAATATACAAAAAAGTCACATGTTCAGTGACAGTGATAAATTTTATAGTGTAGGAGCCTTGCAAAAATTATCTCAAGTTAATAATTCTGTCACATGTGAGATAGCCTCCCAAATCCATCATGTGTGTGTGACATCACCATAAGATAAAGTACCCATATTCAAATCTAACATTTTACTAATAAATTTATCTAATTGAAAATCTGTGCAACAACAATTATGATTCTTCATACATCAATAATAAATACACATATTGTATCAATAGCACTATGATAAAATTTGCCTCTTGAGCATGTATTAGTGTTAACATATGTTCTCATCAAATTCTCAATTTTACTTGATCTTAGACTTTAGATTTAAAACCACTTTTAAACTTGGTTCTTATTGGAATGGAAGGTGACTTCCCTATTCTTAAAGTAAAAAATCATCATATTCTTTTAGTTAAACTGTTTACCTGTAATACCATCCATTATTACAAATGCTACAGTTGTCTCCATTAAAGAATAAACATTTGCCAACAGAAGTCAGATATATAGTATTTGAAATAGATGTCTTTTAAAATTATAAAGGCACCTTAGAAATACCATTCGTAGCTTAGAATGCTTGATAGGCTACTTCTACACAGAATAGGAAATAAGCGTCATACACCTTAGGCCTGGTCTATACTGGCTGTGAGTTTTGGCGGCAGTCGACGGGAGATATGCAAGTTACTGTACTTCCTAACAGCTATTTACCACAGTGTCTGCACTGTGCTGTGCCGACAGGAAATGCCCTCCCATCGATGCAGCGCTACACTTCTTGCCGGAGAGGATTTACAGAGTCGACTTCTGGGTTCAACTGAGCAAGTCGTCACTGCTGCTCAGTCGAACCCGCAAAATTGATCTTGCGCTGCCGGCAGCGTAGACATAGCCTTAGATACCTTGTGTGATCAACAGTAGCAAATACTGAATTTTTTAAAATGGCAACCACTGTACATGTGTTTTATATGCTGACGGCAATAATGCCAAGGAAAATATTAGGAAACAGGCCCTGTGAGTTACAGTAGACACAACTTAGCTGCAGAAAACACAACTTTCAGAACATGGCTTTATAAATTGCTTTATTGCTGGGAGCTAATTTAATACATAAGAGGGAGTTTTCATTTAAATTACATGAGAAGTTCCAGAAACTGCACATATAATTAAAAAAGCTGTGGCCTATTAAGGAATACTTAAATTTATTTCTGATACCATTAACAAAGTGGTAATATGAAATACACAAAAATCTGATGGGTCCAACTAAACAGATGGACATGTAATGAAATGAATTCCTCTGAGCTTAAGTGGGGGCAGATGCTGTTTAAGGGAGACTTCAGGGACACAATTTTATTAAAAATTAACAAAAGATATTTTATTTAAGTGGCAGTCGAGACAAGTCACTAAATGGCCACACGTAACACAGAAGTATCATGCTCATTTCACCTCTCTCATCCCAGTCCAAACACTAACTGCTTAGCCCCATTTTCTCTTCTTTCACAGGTAGTCCCTGGTTTAAGCAGAAAACTGCTTCTCTTGCTTGCTAAAAGTCAGAGGCCCATCAATTCATAGTGTCCAATGCCAAATGGGACCATTGTAATCATCTAGTGTGACCTTCTGTATAACGGAAGCCACAGAACTTCGCCAAAATAATTCCTAGGGCATATCGTAGAAAAACATCCAATCTTGATAAAAAATGGTCAGTGATGTAGAATCCACCATGATCCATTAAGGAGGAAGAGATTAATTATATACGCAGCAAATCTGCCAAGTAGACACTAACCTTAAAAACCCCAACTCTAAATCCACTATGCCATTTAAAGAGTACTGGGGGCTGTATTTTAGAAATGTATATAAAATACTACTCTATGGTTGCTGATGTATTTATTTTGTATTTGTTTCTTTTGCTTGGGCTATCTGATGTCTTTGTTTTCAGTGATAAAAGTTAAGGCTAATTTTTTTAAAAAATATAAAAAAATCTGCAAATTATAGTACATGCAGGTGCACATCAATATTTGCATACTTCAGTCAACTGGGTAACTGCTTTCACAAAAAAAATTTTAAGTGTAATCAACCAATTTATACACAAATGTGTGTGTACAAGTCTGTTTTTTGCATCTCTGCCATTTTTCAAAATGTAGCCACTATCACTTTACCCAGAATATGATGGGTTGACTTCAACATTCTGGGTGAACTACAGGGGACTTCCATAATCCAGTCTGTGGACTACAGGGTGGAAAAAAGCCCCGTATCATGAATTGCTCAGCAAACCTACTCTGCAGAGGAGCCTAAAATGAGTTAATACAGTTCTCAAGTGGGCTGGGCCAGAGTGGAAAGGACAAGGTCAAACTAGTTGGAAAATTAAATGACTCCTAGAAAACCTTGGCTGTGTAGACTCCTATTGAATGCCAGCTGGAATGTAAAATTTGCTTCCCAGGGGAGGGAAAAAGCATCACTGCCACCTGTCCTCCCCTCAGGGGTGAAAACCCCTTACAACATAACTGGCCCAACAGATGTATGTGGGTGCAAATTTACAGCCACCTGTGCTTGAGGAAATGAAGGTGGCCTAATAACTCTATAACACAAGCTTGAAAACTTTTTTTTTAACTGAGGGCTGTTATCCTTGCTTAACAACAGTAATCTGAAAAAGCAAAATTAATTCAGACAACTCAAATTCTTTGTATACTTTAAGAATCAGTGTATTCAAAACTAGTTTAGGAAAAGGAGGACGGTTTTGGTGGTTCCATGAATCAGACAAACATTAGATTTTTTTTTATATTTTTCCTAGATTATATATATCCATTCTTCTTTACAGACTTTGAGATCAGAAATGAGTAGTTTTAAAGTTGGCAAAATGGTAGTTCTTGTTGCAGTAACAATGTTAAGTGGGATATTATTGTACAAAACTCAATTTTGGTGTGTTATTTTTACTGATTGAAGTAATTAATACCAAGGCAATAATATCAGTCCCTCTTAGTGGTTTGTAAATACAGATGATGGACTGGGATGCAGGATGCTTGGCATAAGTGTCCAAGCTTTGGCATCAGTAGAAAACTACACAGCAGTTAGATCCTGTTGGTTATCAAGTCGACTACTTTGAACCTTAAAAATGTTTGCATTTAGGCATTAGCCTATTTATGTGCATATACTGCTGCCACTTCATTTACAAATGGACATAATAAGGGCAAGGAAGTTTAAATTTCCAGTTCTACTTAATTTTTTCCTATATTGTATGTAGGAAAAGATGCATTCCACATGGGTCCAGGAACTTTGACAGCCCCTTGGTCTTCTGTAGTTCCCAGTGAAGCACATGGCAGTCAATAATTATCATGATGCACTTTTTTAGAAGAGCGCTATGGATATCTGATAATAATAAAATGGCAGGAACACCTTAATTACAAGTATAATTAGGCCTATACATTACAGCTTAACCCTCCTAACATTACTCATCATACTATGGAGTTGTGGTAATATTTCTGTAAGGCACGGAGATAAAGTTTATTTGACAACAGGCTAATGTCTGAATAACATTTGACTATAAAAAAGCTATTCTATCTTCATTTAGTAAATAGACTTTGGAATAAGTGAATGAGCTATTTGCTCATCTGACAATAGTCTAAGGACTTTAGAAGCCAAGACTTTTGATTATCCTGAGTGGTCCTGTATGTGTTCAGAAGCAAAAAGTGCAGAAGGCGTTTTTGCTTGTATTACATTTATTATTTCTTAAATAAAGACACCTAACCAGATGCCAGGTATTTCCTGGGATCACAACAAAACTCATCATAAACGTTTAGAGAGTAATAGGGGATAAAGAGGTCAAATATCTTAAAAGTTACTTTTATTTCTTTTAAAATAGTTAGATACAGTACACTACAGCAAAACTGTTCCCTTGAGAAAAAATATTCTACTATTTAAAAGTTTTATTACCTTTTAATATAAGGAAATGTAGTACTTTTAGGATCAAATGTACCTTTAAACATTAAGGGGGAGTTGGGAATCTACTGTACTCAATGCATCAAAATTAAATTCATACACTGGAGTTTTATACTGAAACTCTCTTCTTGGTGGATTCTCTGATCACCACCTTTTACTACAACCCAATTAAAAACAAAATTCCCATTAATAATTTGCAGCCCTTTAAAGAATTTCGTAGGTGATATTAGCCATACCATATAATCGTGACTGAAGTTTGCAGTCCTATGGATGTGATTTGTAACTCATTTCACAGGCATGGATTAAATACCCAATTGTTAAAGAATTCTGAAAGTCTCTAAAGATGTTGTAGCTTAAAATTTTCCTCCAAAGAATACCAAAAGTATGTAGCTCAAATCATGGACACACTATTTCCTAAATTTCAGTTTTTTTAAAATCCCTCTCAGTTGAAAAATCACAAAAAAGGATCACAGTTAAGCT
The DNA here is from genome assembly GCF_026122565.2 of Emydura macquarii macquarii. NCBI lineage: Eukaryota > Metazoa > Chordata > Testudines > Chelidae > Emydura > Emydura macquarii. The sequence goes on along the minus strand of NW_027131485.1, from coordinate 20,263,646 downwards.
ATGTTGAATACAAACAATGGTTTCATGATAGAAGACACATTTTCCTGTTATACACATATTTAGTAAACTTTTAGCACACTCTACATAGTTAAGCCATCGCTCCCATTACTCATAATGTAGTTGTGCAGTTAATATAAATCAGTACGCTGATAGTTTTCTGCACTGGAACATTTAGCGGTAAGGATTTTATTACCATTTTTATTTCAGTTTATCTTACATTTAATTCCTATGAGGCCAATTATTTTTATGTTAAATGTTTAGCATGAAGTAAAAAACAAATTACAACAGAAATAAGGGAAATGAATATAGGATGAGAAATAGAAAGGAATAATTTATACACATTTAACTATTATGTTCCCAGTGAATGCTACTATAATAAAGAACAAAAATTAATATTTTGACTTATTCTCATTATACACCATTCACAACAATAATATGCAGGTAGCAAAGTGAAAAGCCACTTGATAAATTAATTTATCATACACTTTTGATAACATTCACCTACTTCTTTATATGGCTCTGTCCAAACAAGGATCAACTTCATCATCATGTGTGGCCACTGTGTCAGTTTCCTCCTTTTCTGATTTTTCTCTTTGCAGAAGGATTGGTTAGTTTAACCCTCCAGCTAAATTAACGTCCTCCCTGCTTCTGTGTTAAACAAGAGTCAGAAATAAAATACCACCACCAAACAAATGGTGTCCTCGTATCACTGCTGAAACAACTCAAATTTTTACCCTCCTTGGATATCAGTTCCTTCTCCCTGTGGTCTCATTTTTCCTCCCCCTGGCCATCTCCTCTTCTTGTAGTCCTTTGCACCTCAGCTGCAAATTTATCCCTCTTTGGGTGGTTCTAGTCCCAGAGCCCTATGCAGCAATTCAAATCATGAATATTTTGCTTCACTGTTTTGCTCCGCACCCTCCAGTCCTACTTCCTAGACTTAATAATATGGCCAACCTTAAGTGTTCAAATGTCATGAGTCAGACCCCAAAAAAGTAATGATGGGCTTAAAAATAATTGATTTTAAAAAATCAAATGTTTTTCATTTGCTTTCTGATTCTCCCATTTAATAGGAAGCTGCCCATTTCCAATTTGTAAGTGATCTCAGGTTTAAAGTCCAACCTTAAAAACACATAGGCCTCATGGTTCACTACTTGGAGATGACCCTGCTTTACCTCGTTGGGTGTGAGGAGCTACCATTCTATCCCTCTTCTTAGCTAGACAAAACAGGCAGCATTCCCTCTCATTTTCACGTGCTCTTCCAGCTCTGTGCTGTTCCAGTATCTGTTCTCCACTTCCCATGACATTCACTTGCCCTTCCTGTCCTAACATTGCCATCTGTCCACGTTTTCCCAAGATCTTTCCTTTTTTGATGTGTCTGCCCAAGAAAATCTATAAGGGTGCTCAGTATATGCTGACAGCTGTCTGGTTTTATGGACTCAGCATCAACCCAGGTATCATTTTTTTTTTTTTTTTTTTTTAAACCTCAGAATAGGGACACTGTCCTCTACCCACCACATTTTCCTCTTCTGCCATACTACACTTCCTGGCAACCTCTTCAGTTAACCTCATGCCCAAAACACTCCCCTGCATCGCTTCCCACAGTCCTCCCCACATACCGTTGGCCTTCTGCTCCTCACATTCCTCTGAATTCCTTGGTTTCCTGGCCTGCCCCCTCCCCCGCCCGGCTGCTCTCACTCTGAGTCAAAGCAGCTCTACATTTTCTGTCCCGTTTAGCCCTTACTCTATAAAAAAGGGATCTTGGCTGAGGTAGACTTGGCATCGGCCCCATTACAAACACTGGGAGATGTCGACTTTGCTTTCAGCGGCAAAGCTGAAGGGAAACAGCAACCATCTTGTTAAGGGCAGCCTGTGACTTCAGTCCCACTGATGATGAAGTGAGACTGGCCCTTTGGGATGAGGGAAAAACTTGAGTTTAAAGGCAGAAATCAGAAAGCCATGGGAACTCTTGAAAAGCCCCAAATACCACAGACTTGTGATGAAGTCTGAGAGCTGGTCCAGGACATACACACGCAGCCTTCAGTGGGTTCCCATAAGCACATGTTGAGTATGATAGTATTACTTTACAGTGGCTGCCAGAAAAAAAAAGGTGCAATCACCCAAGGCCCAATTACCTCATTACCCCTAAAAATCAAAACAGTTTCAACCCAGGCCAAAAAGCCAGGCCAGTGAAGGGTTATACAGATCACCTCAGCGTATGGCCTCTTCAGTGCCCTGTATCCTCCTTCCCCAGTGACTGCTGATCCCCTGCGAGCAACAGGCTGTTTCTGGCTTGCTCTCTGCCTTCCAGTCCCAGCACTCAGGCTGCTGGCTGTCTGGCTGGTCAGTCTTACCTCCACAGCCAACTCCCACGCCGTTACGTCCATTCTACCAGGCCTGCTCATCCGCAGCCTCTGTCTCTCTGCTATGCCAGGCCTCTAACTTCAGGACAGCACTTCCTTTTCAGAGCCCTCTACTGGCAGAATGTTGAACTAAATAACTTGGTTTATTAGTCTTAGCACTGCCCTTGTTCCAAGCATATTCAATCTATTCCCTCCCAGGCTCCTTTCCCAGCTTGCTCAGAGGAAGGTTCTTTAGTCACAGGAGAGCCCAGCCAGCAAGTTACTACTCTTCCTGACAGCAGGGAAGCCAAATTTTGCAACCACAGGGGGTGATGGGCAAAGGGGCACAGACCACCTGCAGCAGAACCCTCCACCTCAGTAACACAATCCTAATCCTGGCCCAATGCAAAAGGCAGACCCTGGAGTGGGGGAGGACTGGAGAGTGAGCTGGCCCTGCACTCACCTAGCAGCAGCAGCTCCCGTCCCATGGAAAGGTGCCCGGCGCCTCACTCCAGGCATTGTGACATAGCATGCTGTCATAGTGCCACATGACCCCACATGGTCATGATGGAGGGACAGCCAGGGGAAATTTGAGTGACTGGTGTTGTGATGTGGCACATGGGGTTGCAACCTCACATGATGCCACCTGCCATGTCACAACTCCCAAAAAGGAGAGCCAGGCCTAGACCTGTGGAACAGAAGATGCTGCTGCTGTGTGAGCGCATGACAGGCTCACTTTCCAGCCCATGTTAAAAGGCACCACACATACAACCTAAAGGTTGCCAGGCAGAGTTGCCCCCTATTAGCTTTGTCACTGATCGCTGGCTCTCTCTACTCTGAGCAGAAGGAGCTTGTCTCCCCCCCCCCCATTCCTAGGAAGTCTTTGTTCTCATATGTAGGAAGAACTCTTTCCCCCTTCCCTCCTCAATGTGAAGCCATTCTCTCATGAATGGAGAAGAGCGAGCCCAACACCTCAGGATGGCTTTGCTCCCTCCTCTGCACTGTAACCAAGAGGAACAGAATGGCACCTCTAAGCACCCAGACTAGGGAGAGGAACAGATGAGAAGCCCCTAGAGCTGCCCTCCCAAGCTAGGAAGGGGAAGAAAGGACCCCACTGTTGCCCCCCCCCCCCCCCCCCAAGCCTGAGAGAGTAGAACCACCCCAGAAAAGCATAGGTGAGTGTAGGGAAGCTGAAGTGATAGGGATGTTGTAATGATCTAGCGCATAAAATGTACCATTATTGTAAATTTAAATGCAAGATTACGTAAAAGTTGCTAAAATGTGGAAATAACCATGAAAAACGAGTAAAGTTGCTTACAACATTAAATTTTGTAACAAGTGCAAGAGAACCCGATAAAGCAGCTGGATTAAACTAAAACACAAAGACCATGTTGATATAATCCAAGGACTGTTAAAATTATGCTTGGTAAAAACAGAAAATATAGAACCAGAAATTAATAGAACAAAAAAAGTATGATTTATTAGGCCTATTGGTGGACAAAATAATGAAGGGGATGAACTATGCAGCCCTTTTTGGGTTTCATAAAGAGAGACTTTGAAAAAACATGATCAGTTCAGTTCAGCTCTCTCTTACCTCCTGTCCAACCTTGCATCCCAGCTCGCCTTATCTCCCTCCAGCTCATCCCCTAAACTGCCAGCACTGGAACTCATCTTGGCTCATCTGAAGGACCTTCTTTCTGAGAGGAAGGCCAGCTGGCCTTGCTCATTTAAGGAACTTTGTTTTCACCTCTGAGTGCCGAAAAGTCATCACATTATAACATCCTCAGCCCACCAGTGGGGATATCTAATGACTAGCACTGAAAAGGCACATAAGTTCTTGTATTATATACCCTTCCCTTGCTTTGTTATTTTCTGCCCCACTGTTTTTTCTCCTATCCTATCTCACTCATCAGTTATATTGTAATAATCCAGAACTGCCTTATCTAAGGAGAAAGTATCCAACCAGATGACAGCCTTGACCATATCATAACCAGAGTCCAAGCAGCACTTCCTGGAAGACTTGCCAGCCAAAGCATTCACTTGTAACCATTCAACAGTCCAGTGTTCCAAAAATATCAACAGGGTATTTTAACCATCTTCTCCTTCCTCTGTCTCCTCCATCTTGTGTCTATCTGTCTGTTAAGAACAGGATAAGTAAATGCCCTCTACACATCAGGACTGCAAGTAATTACCCTTTTCATCAAAGAAAAGGAATTACGAAAAATTGGAGACTGATATTTTGCCTCCACAAGGAGAAAGTCTTGGAAGGTTTTGACTAAAGTTGTTTTGCACAATCACTCAACCAGTTTCAGCATAAATGCCTGTTTTTAATTTCTTGTGTTTAATAAACTTTTAATCTGAATTAATGCTTTTGGCTATTTGCCAAATAATCAAGTAAAACCAAGGTTTTGAAATAACCCATTTAATGTTGGATAGTGAAATAATTTATAAACGTCTATATTTTTAGGCCTTTGAGATCAATATCGTTTGACATCAATATGAATGTCCACAGGTGGACAGCACCGATTTTGAGGTTTGGGGCAGAATTGCTGGCAGGTGATGGTCAGATGTGGGGGGTCGGGATGAAAGCTCTGCAACAGGAGCCACAGAGGACCTTTACCCCATAAATTTAGGAATAGGCAACAATTGTTTCTGACACACACTGGGAATAGGCAGGGGAAGTTTCAAAATTAAGAGAGATCAGAAAACAATATATTTTTTAAAAAAACATTATTAGGGACTGACGATTTTTGATCTTTTGAGGTTGGCAATACTGGAGCTAGGACTTGAACCGGTCTAAAATGCCCAGTTCACTCTGTGACAGGTTCTCTTTATGGAAGTATCCAAAGTGCCTCCCTGGGAATCTGAAAAAGAAGTCTGCTCAGGCCTAAACTGGACCTGAGTTGAGCTGAGTTGAGCACAGCTGACCTGAACCCGACCTGAGAACGTCAAGTCACTTTGAGAGCCAACTGGAACCCGACACTTCCTCCCACTGCATCTGTGGTGGCACCACCTCATCTTGAGAGCTCAGCCTGGTGGGGGTTTCCCACTCTCCATGCCCATTGATCTGTCTCCAGCTGCCTCCTGCCTGTAGGGTTGGTATGGTGGCAGCTGTGTGCTCTGCTCCTGCCAGTAACCATTGCCTTGCTGTGCTGTGCATGTTGCAGATTAAGAGGTGCTGCAAGTAAGAGATGCAAGTAAGCAGGAAGAGGTGAAAGTAAGATGTGCTGCAAGTCATTGGCACACTCCCCAATGCACACACAATGTGGCAAGGTGGTGGCAGCCAGCAAGAATGGGTCATGCAGCTGCAGCTGCCTCTGTGCTGATTCCATGGGCAGTAGGAGGTAAATGGAGACAACCAAACCTGAGCCCAAGAAGGTCAGATTGTTTTCATACCCAACCCAATGCCAATACTTGTAGTTTGGTTGCAAGGCTCTAGTCTAACATTAAAAAGGTTAGTAGGTAAAGTTCTAAACAAACAACTACCATTAAAAATGAACTTCACAGAAAAGTGTTTCCTTCTTTTGCCTATGTATGGACTTCTGTCTCAAAATGACAATGGTTTCGCACCCAGGACAGGGCTAGTCTGTCTGGGGATACAGAAATTCAAGCTCGGCTATGTTGTTATAATTCAGAATTAGAAACTGGTTATTTTTCTACTGAAATAAAAAGATTTAAACCTCTAACAAAAACCTCTAACAGGATCCAGCACTTGGTTCTAATTCTAGAATATTCCAAAACGTCAGGCTTCAAGGCCATGATATCTTTATGAACAGAGTCAATTTTAAGTCACACTTGCTGGTTTTAACTTTATTAGCTTTAATTTCAATAATGTACAGTTGGAATTGTAGCTAAGGCAACTGCCTTTCCAGGCAGAGGGCTACTCCCACTACAATTTTAAAACTCAAACTTTCCGAAAGGTTTTTTAGTAAGTTGTGTTATATACAAATTCTATGAAATTGTGAGATATTTTACTGGCTGCTAATTGGGATAACCTACAAAACCACTAATTATTTTGCCACTTGATGCAAATCTCAAACTCATGTTGAAAACCGTTCATACCACATCATCATTAATGTAATGTTTTATTTTACAGCCATTTTATTTATAATACAGTAGTGCTTAGAAACCCTAGTTAAGGATCCCGATTGTGCTAGACACCACAGTTATGAAGAAGGACCACAATTAATCACATTATTAATTCTGTAACATTCCACAAACACACAAAGGAACCAAAGTTCAGGACTGTTTGTATTACACAAACAAATTAGGAAACATTATAGGAAGATTTACTCTCTCTTTTAAGAGTAACAGTTGATTGACTTCACTTAAGATAAAGGCAAATTTAATGAATTTTTCCTGCACTTACTGAAGGCAACAGGAGATTTTTGTGATACTATGGATCAAGGAACTTTTTATGTCAGTGAAGTTGCTTCTTGCCTTATGTTCCTGTTTAGAATTAATCCCCTTCCGAACTCTTAAAAGTATCATTAAAAAGCTGTATGTCCTGACCCGTCCTGCTTTATTGGTTTAGATACGCTGCTCATTTTAGACCAATAATCTCTACGGCGACATTAAAATCTTTTCTGCTAGAAACAGAATAGTACTGATATCTTATCTTTTAAAAAACAATTACACTGTAGCAGCTACAGGCACCAACCAAAATGCCAATGTACATGTAGTGAGAGAGTTCCTGCACCAAAATGCTTAAAATCTAAAAAACAAGACAAAGTGGTAGGGCTGAAAATATGGTAGTAACATTAATGTTCTCAAGGTTAAAGCCAACTTCCACCAGAAAAGCCAGCAGAATTCCTGGGGAAATAATTCTTATTTTACAGATCAAAAAAAATAAATCCTCATAGCACATGCATGGATACATCTGGCCCAGTCTGAAGAAATGGAAAAATTTACCATTGTAATGTACCATATTGAGATTGTTGCTATGATTTAAAAAATATGAAACTACTGTATTACTTTTTTGAACATATACAGTACTTGCTTTGCATCAAGGTAAGAATGTGACGCTAAGCTCTTTTTCAAACTGTGTTCTCTTTAATCAATTCACGTTTGAGTACTTTGCCTTCTTGAAAACCACATTTTTAGAGAATATAGACATGAAAATTGGACACTGTGACTGCAGCTTAATTTGTACATCTCAATGTTGAAACTGTTCTCTATAAGATGGTGCACAACACAAGCAGATCTTCCTGCATAACTCAAACAACAATAACTCTCAAGAGGAATTTGTAGTCTCACTTTGGTTTAAAGGCCACCAAAGGCAGATGGAGCTTAGTGATCCATACTAAGTTTTACTCCTGAATCTGTGAAGTTCAGGGTATAGAAATTCTGGATCCTTATTAGCAACAAAGCTCATTCAGATTCATTATCATCACCTTCCCCACTCCAGTCACACATTCTCTCCCTTGCCCAACTAAGCAATGGAGCAGATGATGTGAAGCAGAAATTAGGGATAAACTTGAAATTAGTTTCCCCCATAAAAGTCAGTCCATTCCTAGACTGTCAGATGAACATGCTGCCTTCAACATGTCAGGACCAGATATTTCAAAACAAAAGGCAAGCAGGAAAATTTAAAAATTACATTGAAGAATATGAGGCTGCTGTTATACATCATAAAGGAACAGTGAAGGGCAGAAAGTTGTTTTTGCTTCATCCCTCACTCCAAGGGGTTTCCCTGTATTGGGTTTAAGTGGGAAAGGTTCAGGGGCCATAAGAAATATAATCTCATGAAATCTGGTAGTTATTCCATATGCTAGAATGATGTGTTGGGAACAGATTATATAAAATAAGAATGTGTGTCTTAATACCCACTAACCATGTATGAATGGCAAAACAAGAGAAAAGTCAACTAAATTATGTTAAAAATAAAGACACACTGGGTCCTAAGAAAATTTCTTTAATTTTCATTTTATGGAAATACATCTTTCATTTTTATTTCCATGATACAAAAATGTTAACTATCAAAGTTTCTGAAATCTACCAAAGCAGATTTTTTTAAACAAATAAAGGGCTGGTGCAGTTTGCAGGTTTGTCACAGGTTCCAAAAACATTTTTACAAAAAAAAAAAAAACACATACCATGGAAAACCAGATCAAGACTTAAGAGTGAAAACAGAAAAGAAAACCCACCTCCCCCCTTAACATGAAATTCTTTTTCTTTCTTTCTTTTTTTAAAGGAAAGTATACATTACGTTTTCCCAAGAGGACAAAAGGATAGTGTATGTGTAGGATTAGTTTCCAGATGGATACTGGCTGAAGTCTTCCTACTGGGGAAAAAGGACAACACTGTAAAGTCTCCAGGGTAACTGATACTGAGAGGTTTATATGTTCAAGATTGTTGATAGTGTACTAATAATGCCTGAACATCTGAAGATGAGAAGACTTGTGTGATAATTCCCCTCAAGCACAGGAAACAGTCTAACAAAATTCATAATAGTGCTGGTTCTTTTTTGTACACTTCATAGCCAACATGCCATAGTAGATGACCAAATCACATTTACTCTTGCATCTTAAATCTAACATTGTTTATGACAGCAAAGATTTCACATGATCAACAAACAGAATTGTAAACTAGTAAATATACGAGTAAAATTGACAGTGATTGTTCAATACAGTTTAAAAAAATTAAACTGATTTTCAGGAGACATACTTCTTTTTTAACACCACTTTTTATTTAAATAAAAGTATGGCTTCCAAGTGGTGTACTCTTGCAATTGCTTTGAATCAGCTTCACTTTTTATTAATACAGATATTGGCTACCACGTGTCAGGAACTTCAAAGAGTTCTGTAGAACCAGTTGTGATGCTTCCTAAGAGAAGAGAAAGATATTTACAACATTAAAAAGTACTATCTCAAAATGTTTAAGTGGACTAAGCCACCTTAAAATAGAACAAGTTGTAGCATACTTGTAATTCAGGGCAAATGTATAATGCTATAGTTATATAGGGAAATCCTCAAAGCAAAAATCTACATTCATACCATTATATTTAGCAGACAATCCAAAGTAAATAAGACCTATGAAAAGTATGAGCACAAACAAATCAGGTTGGTAATGGATAAATTAGCTACGTTTCAGCCTTAAGTTGTTTTTTGTTTGGCATTTGTACATTTAATAAGTGCTGCACACATGGCATACACCACCACTCAAAGTCTGCAGACTGCCACATAAACAATACTCTATAAACAATAAGACTAAATATTCTCAATGCAGACATTTGCTTAAAATGTGAGGCTTTTTGGTAAAAGTTTACCAAAAAAATGTTTACCTGGATTTTAAAAGATTCTGTAAATTACCTGTTTAAACCAAGAGTCAGAGACCTTTACTCATACTCTTTCATAGCATGCAAAGATAGATTTTACTTCAGAGTGGATTTTTACAGCTGGAATTAGCAAGTCAGAAAAGACGACTTTCTGATGCGAAACCTAACAGACCCTGCCTTGATTACAAAGTTCTCACAAAGACTAAAAACAAGACAAGATGGAAGACTGGTGAAACACTTCTCACCAGATGCAAATTATAAGGTAAGAAAGCAATGACCCTGGCAAATCATCAACTAACATTTAAGTACTGTAGGGACTTTATATTTTCATACAATATTTTGCAATTCATATCTAATTTTATTAAAACAGATGAAGCAGCATATTCAGCTTGTAGCTGCAGCATCGAGTTTATAATGAATAAAAACTTTAGTGGTATTGTACTATCTCCAAGGATTTGTACTGGGACTTGTGCTGTTGAACATTCATAAATGATCTTGAAAAGGGGGTAAACAATGAGGTGGCAAAGTTTGCAGATGATACTAAACTACTCAAGATAGTGAAGTCCAGAGCTACAATGGGATCTAACAAAACTAGATGATTGGGTAACACAATGGCAGATTAAATTCAATACTGATGAGAGCAAAGTAATGCACGTTCGAAAATATAATCCCAACTATACATACAAAATGATGGGTTTTAAATCTGTAAAGTGCTGTGTTAAAACCACCATTAGAAGGTTTATCTGGAAGTAGTTTAGGGTGGGCTTTTTTTGGCCTTGCCTTAGACATCGACAGTAACTTCAGAACTTACTTCAAATTTTAATAAAACCTGTAAAACTATCTAAAGTGATTATTTCTTTAAGTGAATTCTAAACTTTTACACTATAACCCTAAGCATATAGGATTTAAGAGTTCAGTAGCTTTTATAAGACTAATAAAATACAATTTTTGCCAAACATTAAGGTCTTGTTTATATTGATTTGATTATAAAGAAGCCCAGAAGACCTGGAACATTGTTCTATGTTTGCATTTTAAGGATTAATACGTACAATAATTTAATTAATTTTTAAGAACTTTATGAAACTGTTTAATAACTTTTATAGCACGTCTCCATAAACTACATTCATGCTGTGACCCTAAGACAACCTCAATGCTAACTGGCAAAAGATTCACTGTCAGTTAACAGCAATTCCCATCAGGCCTGACAACCTTACTACACCTAATATATTGCTTTTATAGTATTTATCTATAAAGAAGGTCATGTAAGGTATGAAATGAAAGTTTATATCATACTGATCATCAGAAGTATTGTGAGATGCATGTATGGATGTTATTCAAGAAGTTGTATGTATTGTATGTATGTAAAATATGTTTAAACTATGTAACCAGGCAGAGTTTATAAACCAGATTTTCCCAGACCAAGGAAGGTTGATTTATCTGTCTGCCTAAATCTCTGATGTAAATTAAGCAGAATAAACCTGATAACAATGGGAGTTTATTTGCATCTGAGGTAAACAGGAAGAACAAGTTAACAGGAGGATAAGAAAGCAGCATGGAGTAAGCACACCGGAGCACAAGCAACAGGGAAGAAGGATCTTATCTGGGGTACACTTCAAAAGAACATATTTCATAGGTTTGCTGGACTATAAGAAGGAGGAGGAAGAAGGATCCCTTTGTTATCCATCACTGAGAAAGAAAAAAGGACATTGCTTTTTGCATCAATGAAAATTGGATCATGGCTCTGGGGGCTAGTGACACAGAGTTTGCTTTAGGTGATAAACTTATCTTAGACACTAGAGATCATTCTGTATACCTTTTAGAAACAACTTTTAAGTGCTCCTTACAAAAAGGGAGAAATAGAAGTAAAGGAGGAGCAACTTCACCATCTTAAAACTCACCACAATAAAAATGTAATTGCCTGTAAAACTCAGGCATAATAGTGGGATTTTTAAAGGGCAGTTAGTGTAGATGCACAGACACCCAACAGAATCTAAAGAAACCTGCTGCTACTTTCTGAAAAAGTTGCAAGCATTAGGGCAGTGCTTTTGTAAGCCCCAGGAGGACATAATTATAATAAATTAGATTAGCAGTTGCGGAGCATGTGTGGCTGTTGCAACATTTTCAGAAGATAGAAGTATAGCCTGCACAAGTTGCACAACCAACAGACACACTAAACTCAATGCTTCCCATGAAGAGAACTTTCCAATGATGCCACATTTCCTCAGCAAGCAGATTCATGGTCTGCCCAGACATCTCAGTGATAGATAAATATGTTCTCTGTAGACATTCAAACTACTCAGCACGTTTCTTGAAGACACTGTGCTGCTTGGAAAGATTAGCAGTAAGAGATAGACAGGAGCAGACTAATTGCATAATCAAAATCTGCCGCTATTTTATCCAGCTTCGTTTTTCTACAGCTAGCAATATGCATGGCACCTATCATGCAGCAGTGCTCAGGGCTGGGAAGAAACCACACCACCTGATTCAGTCGCTGTACTTCTAATAATTAAGTGCATTTGATGTGCAAGCTAAGATGACAACTTGGAGATCTTAATAAACTTCAACGTTGAGTTTTTCATTTGAATTAGAATGAAAATGAGATTTTACATAGAAAGTCTGGAGCTCAGTGTGCCAGGGACACTATTACTTTCTGGATAAGAATCATTAGCTAACATGTACTTATGTAAGAATGAAAAATGTTTCACCTTCAATACAGGAAGTTCTCAACATGACCAGGAATTCAACGCAATTGAGCACCTGAATTATATTTATTATTTACAACAGGAGTGAGATATAAAGTAGACCCCCTACCTCAGAAGCTCCCAGGACATCGTAGGTGGATAAATACAATTTAAGGTGTCCCTTTCTTAAATATAAATATAAAACTAATAGATTAATAAATCTCAAGGCCAGAAGGGATCAATGTGATCACCTAGTTTGATCTCCTGTATAACAGGTCATAGAACTCCCCCTCCTCCCCAAATATTTCCAAGACCATATCTTTTAGAAAAACATTCAATCTTGATTTAAAAATTGTCAGTGATAGAGAATTCACCACGATCCTTGGTAAATTGGTTTGATGTTGAATTATCCTCACTTAAAATGTACGGCTTATTTCCGGTCTGAATTTGTCTAGCTTCAACTTCTAACCATTGGATTGTGTTACACCTGTCTTTATTATATTTAAAAACCTATTATTAAATATTTGTTCCCCATATATGTATTTATAGACTGTAATCAGCTCACTCCTTAACCTTCTCTTTGTTAAGACAGACTGAGCTTCTTGAGTCTATTACTATAAAGCAGGTTTGCTTTTCTAATCTTTTATCACTCTCCGGTCTCTTCTCTGAACTCTCTCCAGTTTATCAACGTCATTCTTGAATTTTAGACACCAGGACTGGACACAATATTCCAGCAGTGGTTGCACCAGTGCCAAATACGGAGGTAAAAATCACTCTACTCAGATGCAACATTCCTGTTTATGCATTCAAAGATCACATTACTTTTGAACTCCCTGTGCAAAACTTTCGGCCATGTTCAGCTCATTATCCACTATGACACCCAAATCCTCTTCAGAATCACTGCTTCCCAGGATAGAATTCTCCCAAGCCTTAAGTACAGCCAACATTCTTTGTTTCTAGATCTACATATTTACATTTAATGGTATTAAAATGCATAATACTTGCTTATGCTCAGCTTGCCAAGTAATTCAGACCACTTTGTATCAGTGACCTGCCCTCTTCATTAATTTACCACTCCCCCAATTTTTGTGTCATCTGCACAGCTTATCAGTGATGACTTTGTTTTCTTCAATATCACTGATAAAATTGTTAAAATAGTGTGGGGCCAAGAATCCATCCCTATGGAATCCTCCCCCGCACCTCAAAACACACTTGCTCGATGATTCCGTTTATAACAACATCTTGAAATCTGTTAGCCAGCTTTTAATTCATTTAAAGTGTGCCACGTTAATTTTATATCATTCTATTTTTTAATCAAAATGTCATGCAGTAGTAAGTCAAACTCCTAATGGAAGTTCAGGTATATTATATCAACACTTCTACCTCATCAACTAAAACTTGTAATCTCATTTAAAAAAAGATAAAGTTATTTGACAGGATCTATTTTCCATAAACCCATGTTGATAGGCATTAATTATATTACCCTCATTTAATTCCTCATTAAGTCCCATAACAGCCGCTCCATTATCACGCCCAGGACTGATGTCAGACTGACAGGCCCATAATTACCTGGGTTCTCCTATTTACCCCTTTTAAAATACTGGCCGAACATTAGTTTTATTCCAGTCTTCCGGAACTTTTCCAGTGTCCCAAAACTTATTAAAAAAATCAACATTAACAATCCAGTAAGCTCCTCAGCCAGCTCTTTAAACTCTTGGATGTAAGATAGACATTTAAAATCAGCAGGTCTAACTCACTTTAGTAGCCACCTTTGATACTAATGGAATGGAATGAGTGTTATATGATATGACTACATCATGTGGGGTTTTTTCCCCCAAATGGAGAACAAATATTTATTGAACACTTCTGCCTTTTCTGCATTATTATTAATTCTTCAACCATTTCCATCTAGTAATGGACCAATACCATTGTTAGGGTTCTTTTTGCTCATAATATATTTCAACTCCTTATTGTCCTTACCACGGCTGGCCATGGAATTCTCCTTGTGTCCTTTGCTTTACTTGTCCATTTTCTACACTTTCTAGCTTCTGATTAATACTCATTACTATTAACTTCTCCTTTCTTCCATTTGTTATATATACTCCCCCCCCCCCCATTCAAATCAATACAGCCTTCTTCCTCAATTGTGGGATTGCAGCTTTTTTGGGACATCTTACAAAGCGTTCTTAAATAAGGCCCACTTATCAGCCACATTTTTTCTGATTCAATGTTTCCTCCCAGCTCATCTGGCTCATAATTGTTTCCAGCTTTGTGAAACTGGCATGTTTAAATCACCAAGTATATATATAAATATAACTGGTCTGGACTTGATAATAGTTGTTATGTGTAAACAGAATAAAGTCATGATCACTTGTACCTAAGCCATCATTAATTTTTAGTTCTGTGATCAGTTCCTCTTTCTTTGTCAAGATGAGGTCTAATATAGAATCCATCTGTGGGTGCAACACTTTTTGAAGTCAGGAAATCATCAGTAATAGTTAGAAATTCCAAGGATGTTTTAGTACTGGCAACATGAGACCTCCAGCATGTTTCACTCAAACGAATGTCCCTTGGGTCTCTCAGCTTTCCCCCCGCTCCCTTACACATTATAGATAGGTGAATAAGGAGTCAGTCATTCTGTTCCCTAGGGTGATCTGGTGGTCTGTAGCAGACACCAATTAACACGCAATCTTGTGCTTTACCTATTATGGCATTGATCCATAAGCATTCAAGATAATTTTCTTTCTGTTCCCAGTGACTCGGAAACAGGTAATGCCAATTTTGATGAATGCCACTCCACCATTCTCTTACCCATTCAATCTTTCCTAAATAGGTTATAATTATGTATTTTAACTTTCCAATCATGTGAATCATCCCACCAGGTTTCAAGTAATACATTTTATATCAAATTTATGTTAATAAATGAGCAATTCCATTCTTCTTGTTTGTTATCAAGGCTACTGGGATTGGTATATAGGCACTCAAAGAATGGCTTTTCATGTCTTTTGCTGCATTGATTAATTTTGTTTCTCAACATCTGGATTTTGTGCTAAGTGAGTACTCATATCTTCCCTCTTTTTACTTCCCTTTTGTCATTAATGTTATGACCTCCTGACTAAATGATTCAGACCAGTTTAATAAAGCAGGATGATGGAAATATATATTTTTTTATTTTTAAAAAAGAGTGTGAGTGGGGGGGAGGAATGAAGCACAGGAGAAGGGATTTCCCACCACCAAAACATGAGTCCAACAGACCAGGGCTCACTTTTGTAAAAATGTGATCACAAGACAACTCCACATGTGATCGTATGATCTTTAAATGGTAGGTGGTGTGAGAAAATACACTCTAGACTTCATGAGACAGCTTTATGTATACTGAGGGCCATCACTGATAAGGACTTATAAAAACTACTAAATACTTATTTAAAGTCCATCTACTGCTTTTTAGGCAGATAATATAAAGAATGTAAAATGGGCACAAACACTATACAACTGAGCTGTTACGTTCTGAACAAGCTCTAACAAAGAGGGAACTACAATTATTTCATTTTATGGTCAATGTTGCAAGATCTTCAAATTATAGGTAGTGTAAATTGATGAACAGAATGGAAAATTTCTTACCTGATAATTTACTTTCTACAAGCAATGTTTCCTACAATTCTGATACATACGGGCTATTCCCCTCCTGTCAGCAGTTTCCGGAGGGGTTCAAAGTTACAGCACAGCTTGTGCTAGCTACAGTCCCTTCTCTTGCTTGGTGCCAGATGATTCAATCCAAAGCTGTGAAAACACTCTTGGAAAATGATTAGTAACAATAGTTTCAGTGCCGACTAATTAACCTGCCTACACAGTAATTATCCAAATAAAATCCTGACTCTTGGCTATGAAGCTGTCCAGGGTTAGAAGAAATGTGGGAGACACCAGTAGCAGAAAAGGAAATTATCATATAGAAGTTTCCCATTCTGTAGCCAGTGTCTACCACAATTCTGATATGTGTGAATAGTAGTGAGCAATGAAGAGGAGTAGGGAGGAACAGAAAAGTGAACATAAAAAATAGGAATGACACCCTACACAGCCTATTTTGAACTATTCAAATACAAAAGTGATGTCTAGATCACCACCTAGAGCGCCTTCCTGCCAAAAGAGGCCTCTGCGAAGACAAAAAGTCCATGTTTATAATGTCTGATGACAACATTAGGCCATGATCCTGTGGCTAGTCTGCAGATATCTAGAGTGCAAGCACACACTGTTTCAGCCATGAGGTTGCCATGGATCTCCTAGAATGTGCCTTGATTCCTTCTGGAACAGGCATGCCTGAAGGCTTATATGCCTCAATGATAAATAGTCTCTCATGCATTTAGAAAAGGATAGCTTGGATACTTTAAACCCTTGGCATGTCAGGATGAAAGGAAATTAACATGGAATCTGATCTTGTGGATTCTGTATGCTTGATAAAAGTCTTTAGTGTTTTCCTCACATCGAAGGTATGCTGGTGCTTCTCAGCTGAGTGCTGTACCAATAGGCAGAATGAAGGAAGTCAGAGGCTCAAAGGGATGGGTGGATAGGGCTTTCAACACATGTGCTAGGTCCCACTTAGGGAATGATTGTTCAGATCACTGGCCTGGCAAGTCTGATTGCTCTGAGAAATCCGGATACCTGAAGGTTCCGTGAAGGAGCCCAAGCAGTCTGTGACTAGTACGCTACTTAGAGATGACACATGGGGTTCTATGGTGATGGGGTGAAGGCTCTTCTGTGAAACTTTCTGAAGGAAATCCTGAGTAAGCAGAATCCCAGGAGGCCCTGGATCTGTATTGAGCTCTTTGTCTAAACTTGGTCCATGTGGAGGGATAAATTTTTAGTGTGGAAATTCCCCTGGAAGAGAGTAGAATCCAGATACATTTGGATGATAGCTGCACTTGACCTAATACTTCCCTTTCAATATCCAGGCTGTCAGCTGAAGACTATCTTGGTCTGGATGAAGGAATGGACCTTGGGGGGAGGTGGGGGGGGGGGGGAAATTAAAAATAAAGACATCATGTCTCACTAGAAGCTGCAACTGCAGTTCCAGCTTGTATATCATCACACCAGAAAACCAGGGGTTTTTTGGTCAATACAGAGTTAGCATTTTCACCCTTGCTTCTTCTTGCTTTAATTTTTGGATCACCTTCCTTAGGAGACTGTACAGCAGGAACACATATAGCAGATGTAGTGGCCATCTATGTGACAGAGCTTGGACTTGTGGACTGCTTCTTGGGTGAAGAATTTTGGCTGTTTTGAATTCTTGCAATTGGCAAACAGGTCAACTGAGGGAAGACTGAACATCCATGAGATCAGAGTGAAAAATTCCTGGTTCAGACATCACTCAGAGTCGTTGACTGAGTCTGCTGAGCCTTCTTTGGCATATCACCTTTAGGGAAGGGAAAGTCTTGTCTGCCCTTGTCAATCCATTGTCTCTGTTGCTTCCGCATGTAGAGTTATGCTTCTTGTTCTCTCTTGGTTGTTTAACATGTAACTGTAGTCATGCTGTCTGATTGGAACAAAACATGACTGCCTTCTAGGTAGTTCTGGAATCTCAGTAAAGCTAATTTAACAGCTCTGAGCTCCAATAGCTTGATGCTGTGGTTCCTTTCTCTATAGCGCTAGATACCTTATGTTGTTATCAATCCCGTAAGTGTTCTGCAGCCCTTTACAACAGTGTGTGTTGTGAGAACCAGCAGGTCTGGAAGGCATCTCATGGGAAGACCTCAGTGGATGTTCTCTGAGACTGTCCATCATCTTAGCAGATCCAGCATCTGGTTGGTCTTGCATTTGCGCCAGGTAATAGTCCCATCCTCCCAGGCCTGGGAACACCTGACATGTGACCTCATCCATGAGGAGACTAATATGCAGAAGACCTGAAGGCCCAGTGACTGGAGACACTGCGCTACAGTTGGTATTCATGCATTTGTCTAACATGGGTATAAGATCATGGATCTTCTGGAATCTGTCTAGTGATGGGTAGATCTTCATCACCAATGTATCCCCATTCATAGTTGAATTACGTTTGTCAAGGGAATCAGAGCTTTTCCCAATATTATTGTGAAACCATGTGCTTGGGGGTGATCCAGAGTCTAGGCTGTGAAAAACGATGTGCTGTGAACTGTACCTTGCTGGAACCATAATCACCCACTTAAGACTCTGGGTGCAGAAGATGGATCAAAAAGAAGTGTCATGCTGAGAATTTTGTTAGTTAAGAGGAAAATTCATCTAGCTTTCCTTGGAAACGTCTCCAGATTTCCTGCACTCCCCCAGGACAACAGTCCTTTCTTAGATACTCTTGGAGTTGGTAGCAACCAGTGGATTGACCTGCTGGCTTTGACAGCAAGGGCTTAGGCCTTCTGCAGTCTCAGCTACTAATTTCTCTAATATATTCCCCAATAGCTCCTAATCTGCAAGTTTGGATGCACCAGATATCCATTTAGAATGGGCAATGACTATTCATGGGTATAACATGACAACCTTGTCACCACCATGTTAGAATCCATTGCTTGTCACAAATCATATATAGTGCTCGACCAAGCCAGAACCTGAAACGTCTCACTCAAAGCACAGACGTCACTCCTGGAAGATGAGCCACTTGTTGACCACAAAATAGGCTTTCCTTACTAAATATATGAAAAATCTTTGATCTGAATAACTATAGCTGAAGTTTTGAAATTGCTGTGCAGCATATCATCACTTTTATGGTCTATAGGGTCTTTTGGAAGGAAGTCCCTTCTGAAGGTGTGGCTGTATCTTTCAGTGGTGAAGTTACTAGTACACCAAACTCAGGATCCCAAAATATTTTATATTACATATAAATGAACATTTTAGTTTAACATTTGGTTTAATTGGGGGTCCTCATTTGGACCTTATGATGCTCTAAAAGTAGGCATCAATAGAAAAACGTATCATAATGCTCAAAAAGAACAGACATTTCATTAATATTAAGTTCTATAGGATTTTTTTTTTAATTGTAGTATGTTTTGTTTTGATTTTTACATGTGTGGTAGTTCTTCCCTTGACTGTTTACAGGGGGACCACACACTAGGGAACAGGTACTGGTACACATATCTTGATTGTGAAAATAGTTTGTTAGCTAGCCTGGGGCAGGCAATCTTTCAGGCTCCCAGGTACAACTAAGACCCAAGTAAACGCTGTATGAGCAACCTAGTACCAATTGGGGCTTTACACAGTAAATCACGATTGTTATGAACACAGGAAGGGATTTCTTATTTACCCCTCTGTAATCCTATGAAGACACACTTTATCATGTGTGCCTGTCCTGATTACAGGATACATGAAGTGCTCAAGCATATCAAGCAGGGGAGGAGTGGGAATAGAACCCCTTTACCACCTTTTAGAGTCTGATCCCCTTTCCCTGACAGATAAGAAGGCACCTTCCCATTCTACTGCTGCCTCAAATCTTAGCTCTTTTCCCAGGCAGAGTGGGAGTCCTAAAGCTAAAAGCCATAAAGGCACAATTTCCACTAGGTTGCAGCCTGAAGCAGGGCTGTACAAGAGGCAAAGGCTTCTCTGCACGCCCAGACACAGTGCAGAGTTGGGCGGGATACTGAGTGTGGTACAGAGCACCAAGAAAGACTCTGAAGGTGATAAATACCAGCAAACCCTGCCTCAGGGGCAGAAGGGAAAGGAAAGGAACAGAGAAAATCCCTGATTTTCACCCCACTTTTTTATTCTCAATAGTAACTGCTGCCTTGCAAAGGATACATTTCCTTTTTGGGACCTGGCGTTTTGCAGGACTCACCCCCAAAGTATCACGAGAAACCCCTCATTCACGGTGAGAGGAAGGGATCTGTGTAGGAGCCCAGCTTCTCTTCCCAGGGATTCTGGGACCCACTTTTGGACTTGTGGGTGGACCAGTAGCCCCAAAAGGGTCTTAGCTTTACAGTCCTTTTTTGCTCCAGAACTTCATCCAGCTGGCCCATGGGGTGGGTAAGTCCTCTTCATCCTCAGAGCTTCTCCCTGTTCTATTGTCTCCCTGGTTGGGGTTCTTCTGAGACGGAGTCACAGCTACTGGGGAAGGGGTGGGGGGCACAGCAACATGCCTGTCTGGCCCATGCCATTGCAAGTGGGGAGGTGCTGCAGTAGAGGTTCTGGCTGGCTGCGATCACTGCCATGCTCAGATCCCGGATCAGGAGGCATTGAGGAGGCTTGAAAACATGCTCTAACTGCCCCAAAATGGCTAACAATAATAAATCAAGAAGCAAAGCATGAGACTGAAACAAACTGCCACTTGACTGCTGCCGTGGAGGTAGAAGATATGGTAGCAAGCACAAGAAGGGGCCTGGCTGCAATAGGCTGTATTGCAGCTTTGAACCAACTCCAGAAACTGCAGACAAGAGAGGAATAGCCTATATGCATCAGAATTTTGGGAGAAGCTGAGCAGCAGGAACACTTTACCTTTCCATGGAAAATAAATGGTCAAATGGACATCAAGACCCTTAAAATTTGCCTTATTGTTCTCAAACAATCCAACTGAGAGAATGAAGCTCCATTTACAAATATCCTCTATCAAACAGCAAGATCATATTTCCTGGAGATGGGAAAGAGATATTTGCAGCTAAGCATTTCTTCAAAGCAGAGACCAAGCCTGCTGCAGGGTCAGCTGAGGAAGAGATACACAATTGTGTAACAGCGTAATCATATTACTATACCTCACATTCAAAAATGTTCTTATACATAGATTCAACATGGGAAGCTGGATTTAATCACTGATGACTACTAATACATTAAGTCTATAAATGTATTTTTCACACTTCAGTTGAACATGTAATCTATCAAGTTTCCTTGATTATCTAAATTTAAAGAAATAGAAATATTTTTGACATTGTTGATCAAAAAAGGTTAATCCTGTACAAATTCTTAGTGTATAAATTCACTTGAGTTAAGTTTGCACTATTTCTCACTCCACATTTTTCAATGCTCATTCAGTTACAAAAGCTTGACAGAACTATCTTAGTTTCAGAAACTGTGAGCCACCATCTTGGGATCAAGCCACCATCTCCCTCAAAGAAAGATATTTTCCCAATCTTTTTAAAAATGACCTGCTACACAATTATAATTCAACAAAGGCATGCTCTGAAAAACTTAAATGCCAAGATGTTACTCTGTTTTACAGCTCCCAAAGTATACTGCAAGACAGTACTTACTCCTTCCATATTTTTTAAACCTATCACTGTCAGTTAGGTAAAGTGGGGTGAAAAATTCACCTACACATTTTGTGCTTTTGTGAGTTGAATTTAGAAGGCTGATGCTTGAACATGTTTATGGTTTCATTCGCAATAGTCTTATAAATAGGAATTATGTTTTGCAGGCTCAATTGGAAATCTGAGGTCTGACCTACGTTATCTGGATACTAATAAGATTGGAAATGTTTACACAAGACTAAGTTAATTAATAATTCATTAAACTACCTTATTTGCATGGCTGAAAAACTTTGGCATTTTTGGTAATCTGAGAAAATAAAAATCCCTTGATTTAACTGATGAAATTAAAAAAATGAGAAACAATTCCTGTAGTTCTTATTCATAACTAATTTGAACACATTTTTAAAAAAAGTTAAAAATTAAGCTTCTTCAAAGTTATATTTAAGGTTAAATTATTTAGTGAAACATGGTAATTTTTGTGTGTATAGCTGGACATAGTTGCTTATTTGCTATCAGACAATATTTGTATAGCACTTAGCACAATGGAGCCCTGACCTTGTCAGCCTCTCATTGATACCAGAATATAAATGTTAAGTTAGACACACAAAAATTAAATTAAAAGAACATTAAGGTCGCAAAACCACGTGCACAAAAGTTAGGAAATACCAGAATTAAAGTTACCTCAGCAACCTTAATTTGGCCTCCCTGTGCCTATGCATGATACAGTCTTTAATTACACAATTACATACTATTTTTTCCACAGGACTTCAACCACATTCAGTGCACAGGATGGACCTGTTCTGGGGATAAATCAGGGTTAGTAAAGAAGATCTGTCTGTAGAACCCCTGCCTCATATGTTGCAGAAGTTGGAAGGTATATAGTGAATGAGGCAAGGGATTGCGGAAAGAAAGGAAGGTCTCATGGATAAGGCAGCCAAATGCCATTCTGAAGAATTGGATTGCATCAGTGCCTCTGCCACAAAAGTTCCTATGATGCTAGGCAAGTCATTTAAATCAAACTTTTAAAAAATGATCATTGTATGTTCCACATTTTATGGGTGCCTAACTTGATACCTGGGGTTTGATTTGCAGAAATGTTGAACACTCAGCTGCAACTGAAGTCAATGAGAACTGAGATTGGAACATATAAAACTCAGGTCCTAAGCATCTCAAATCGGGCACACAAAATTAGTGCATACTTTTAACATTAATTTCTTTATGCCTCAGTTGGCAGTCTGTAAAAATAAAGATCAGACCACCTCACTAGGGTGTTGTGAATATAAATTCATTAATATTTGTGATGCATTCATATACTACAGTGGTGAGTGCCTCAGGAAAGTCCCAAGGAAATAATAATTCTGTATTCAGATCAGGGATTGACTAGTGCATAGTAAATAAGGTACAGTGCATTATGAGGTAAAAACAAAAAATTGAATAGCTGTTCATTAAGTGAGCATGGTCCATCCTGTATACTGAATGAGGCAGGTATCCTATGGAAAAAAATATTATCATGTAGATAAAATACCACAACACAAATGTACAAGGGCCTCAAATTCAGGTTGCGAAGATAACCTTAATTCTGACATTTTGTAACTTTTGAGTGCTTGAGTTTGCAACCTTGAGTTTTGGCATGTGTAATCTCCCAGGTTTTTAAAAGAGCAAATTGAAGAAAACAAATTCCATTATGTGGAATTATTCTGTCCTCTTCATGGGTCATCAACAAGATTGGAACCTTTAGATCAATGATACTTAGACTGAGGCTCAGGAATCACAAGTGGTTCTTTAATGTGTCTCCTGCAGCTCTTTGCAACACATGATATTAAAACACTATGTGATTTTTATATACATATATATATATATATATATATATACACATACACACACACATACAGAGAGAGAGAATGAAACAATAAATTCACACTACTGTAGCTCTTTTTGGTAATGTTGATAGCTAATTTGGCTTCTGAAGCACTGATGTCTGAGTATCACTGCTTTAGATACATAGCACAGACTTCTACTACTTGAGCTAAAAGAGTAACTGATAATAGTAGGTTGTCATCTTCTACACGAATCAGCCACTAGAGAGGGATGAGAAACTTGCCAATTATAGATGGTATCCAATATGCTAGACAGGAAAATGGTACTTTCTCCAATGTTGTAGGCCACAACAATTATTTGGAAGTCTTCAAACTGAAACAAAATTGCAGATCTGAATACTTAGACCAGAAGCAGCTTGGGTACATTCTGATCCTTAGGCCACACTTACACACCTAAGCATGGAGAGGATACAATGTACAGTAGAAATATCTCCCAGACAAAAAGCAAGACTAGGAGGAACGTAAGCAACTTTCCTATTTAACTTGGAAAACAAATGGAGGCTCAAGGAAGCCTGGCTACACACAGAGGAGAGGAGAGAATAGCGATTATTCCCACTTTCAAACGTGATGGCTGTTCAACAAAGATTAAAAGGAACTTTATGTAAACATAGCATCCTTCAACTATTTAATCAGTGCCTTCATTAAATAGTTTTGTTGTATAACATTTCCCCTTTAGACAACACATTTACTGTAGGAAGAACATTTCTGATAAAGCAAGGGTTCCCAAACTTTTTGCAGGAGCAACCCTATTCTAATGAATTATTTCCTTCCAGGACCCCAGACAGCATGCAGGACACTATTTTGTAGAGCAAAATGGCATCCGTCACATAGCTTAACCTTGCACACACCATATACGGGAGGTCACGATGCATGGAGAATGCCATTTTGTAGAGCAAAACTGTGTTCTCCATGCATCGTGACCTCGCATGCACCATACATGCGAGGTCATGCTGTGCAGAGCAAAATGTCATCCTCCACACATTAAGGATTGCCATGATCCCATTTGTTGATTGTGCGACATCCTCGTGAGACACAGTTAAGCTGACCTAACCTCTGGTGCAGACAGCACTAGATCAATGGAAGAATTCTTCTGTCAACCTAGGGATTACCTCTTGGGGAGGTGGATTACCTACATCGACAGGAGAACTCCTCCCAATGTGGTACTTAGTGTGTACACTGAAGCACTACAGCAACGCAGCTGCAGTACTGCAGCTCTGCCGCTACTGTTCTTTAAGTGTAGACATAGCCAAAGTTACCTTGTGCTGTAGAGTATTACATGCAAATTAGAACAAACTACAGCTACAGCAGAGCCCGTACAGAATAAGCACACGGAACACTGGGTGTGTTTATTTAAACAATTACAGTACTAAGTTTCTTTTTGGGGGTATGGAAAGGATGATTTTGGTTTACTTTTCTCTTTGATTGTTCACATATAATTGACTTTCAAATTACACATCTTCATGTTAAGATACAAACAAGATGTGCATACATACATTACATGGTGAAACAAAGTGCTTTTTTACTGTTTAGACAAATCCAGAATTTGGCAGTATATAACCAAAAAGATTTTTGCGATTTATAATAAGGTGGGTCATTTAAAACATTCTATTCTCCCCCCATCCTCCAACAGACATGAGAGCACTAACACACTGGTAATTTAGATTTTGCTCCTTTGGGAAACATTGATTACATTTAATAATATGGCACTGGTCCCTAAAAGCTTTTTGGTATACTGTACATACAGCCTAAAGATTTGTTTAAACTGAAGGACATTTGCACGAAGCTACTTGCTGAACAGAGTGATTAATATGCAAAGCTCGAAACTGTGATCATGTGAAATTTTCAGCATGCTTCTGTGACTGAAATTGTACAGATACTGAATAAACTGGTTAACAGCAGTGTTCCCTTAACTATGAAAAGAATATTTCTCTCAGTGCTTACATTTCATTTACTTTTCATCCAGTACAGTCACGATTGTGCATTTTGCCTTTCAAGTATTTAATGAAAGGACACTTGCATAAAAGTAAAAGCAAAAATGTGTGTGCATCACAATGATTGTTGACAAAATTCCAGCTAAATCTAAATTTGAGAACATGCTTATTACTGTCATAAATAGCGTCAACAAATTCTGCCATGAGCCATAAGCTGTGCAGGTTAATACCACATGAACAGAACAATTTTGAACCGCAGTGCAGGTCAGATGATTGGTCAGCACTAATTTGGAAAACAAAGCAATAGTGGCATAATTTTCAAATTTTAGGATTCTGATATACATATGGGAAAGCCTTTGTTACTTTCTATATTTAATATAATAAAATTTAATATGCTATAAATATCTCTATAAAGAGAAAAAAGACTGTGTAGGAAGGTACTGTCACAATTCCTACTTTCTGTTTCTTTGTTGCCTTATGTAGGTTCAACTGCTGGATTTGTCCATCAAAACATAAAAGTGACAAGATCCGTATAACCTCACTATATCCCTCCATTTGTAAGAGGTACATGCAGATAAACACTATTATGACCTGCTATTAATATAGATACTTTGTGCAAGTCAATTCAGTATCCCTTCTGCCTTCAAAACAAATGTTCACCTGCCCTTAATTAACAGGAGGTAAATACACACAATGAAGGAGGTCACCTACTGTTAATCCTATTTATCAACAGGCTTTTAGTCTTCATGAAGTGCCCAACATCACATTAATCCCAGAGATTTATCAAATAAATCCATAATTTATTTTAAATAGCTAAAAATAGAAACCGCATCATTTCAGAGTCCTTTTGACATGATTATAAAGCTATTACGAGAAAGAGGACTATTTTTAACAAACAACATTTTACTCCAAATTAAAGTGCAGCAGCTGTGTAAAGAATTTACCATTTAACATTTTTCTGGGCTCCAAATGTTTACTTAGAATAAAAAAATCTAGTTTATGTACAATTATACTCAAAATGGGAAGTGGTCATTGTCTACCTGCTAATTGGGAGGAAAGTTGCTTCTTTAAGCCAACTGTTGAGTTTGTTTACATCAAATGTGTGTTGACATTTTAGGAACTAGGGAGAGAACATGTAGTATCATTAGGGATGACCTGGCTCAGATTATGGGAAACAGCATGGTTGACAACGTGTATGCACATGCTCCAGTCAGAGAATATTTTATGAGGTAGACAATGTGGTGTAGAATAGAAAGATCAAGGTTGGGAATTCAGAAAGCTCCAAGTTCTGATGACTGACGATGTGTGAATTTATAAAAGTCCCTTCACTTCTCTGCCTCAGTTTCCCCATCTGTAAGATACAATATTTTACATATCTACCGTCCAAATGTTTTAGAAATCAGTTGTTTGTGTAGTGCTTTGAACATTTAAAACCCTGTGTAAGTGCTAAATAATCTTAAAAAGGAGGAGTTCACGAAATTAATCAGAAAAGTTGGCAGATTTCTTTAAGGCTGAGCACATTTGCAATCAACAAAATACAACCAATGATGTGTCAACTAAACTATGCTAAGTCGACAAATAAGATTCCATCCATGCAAGCCACTAGTCTTAAAACAAAAGGTTGGTGTAATAGGTAAGTCTTGCAATATGCATAGAAGGTTGGACTGATGGAAACATTGCAGAATCATGCTCCAAGTGCTCTAGTTTTCAAATTTCAGTAGTGTGAGCAAAAAATGTTCCAGATAACCCTAACTGTCAAGAGAGTGTATAGCCACATTGGGAGAAAAATTGCCTGAGTTCACCAAGATTATCTGCAGAGGCCTTTATTTTATAACAGAGAGTAATCTTCTAGTAAAGGAACAACTCCCCCTAGCTTTCTTCTGGCTCCAAAAATCAAAAGGAATCCACCTTGGCCACAGATATTTCAAGTTTCTATCTTTTTGGCAATTATATTTGTACACTTATCTATGCAATCTCATAGTCAAAATAGGCCTTAAATTAAAACACTGGTTTTTGATAGAGAACTATACAGATAAAAGTAAGGGATGTTTTAATACTCAAAAGATAACTTGCACCTTGTTTAAGGTTAAGGTGGTTCCAAATAGAAAAAGGACGGAAGTGAACATTCAGCTACATAGCTCTTACCTGTTGGAGCCTGCTCTTTCTTGACTTTTTTGAACCTTTTAGCTCTCTTCCTTCCCTCTGGAACAGACTCTGAATAGGAATCTGTTTCATCAAGCTCTGTGTCTTGGACTTCTCTCTCTTCCATATCATCAGAGCCAGTTTCCTCTTGAATAGGACTCATACTTCTTTTTCCCACTGTGCTGGTAGCTGTAAAACTGAAATTAAAAAAAAAAAATCAATCAAGACAACATGGTCAACTTGATGGAATGAATACAGCAAGACTATTTAATGAAACAGGTGGGTCTGGCTGCTGTATACCAAAATTAAAAATACTCATGGCCAGCTATAAATTTTAGTAATAATGACAGTTCACCATATTGACTGCATAAATTGTCTGGAAAATAATGGAGTCTAAAAATTACTTTGCCCAGTAGAAGATTTGTCTAGCTGCAGTGGTCTATAAAACTGATATCACATTTTCATCTTGTTAGATGCAGAACAATCCATTCTTTGTACAAGAATATTTTATATTTTTGCCCTACTTTGATCAGGACATTTTTTAGCTCCATAAAAACACTAATTAAACTAGTATCGAAGACAACTGTATTTTATGAAGACACTGTGAGGGTTTAACATATCTTCAGACTCAGCTACAAAAGCAGCCCAGTAGACATTGAAAAATTGATCTGCTATTTGATATAACCCTGAGATTTATGTGAAATTTACAAATTCCACATGCTCGCTTTTTCACTTCTCCTTTGGATTGTAAATAATCTTAAGAATATTTGTTGAGTAATAGAGATAAAGCAATCAATTTAAATCAGGTCTCTTAGAAAGTAAAGATTTCCTGCTATTTATCCAGCATGTAAAATCTATTCATCAAAATAAAACTGCACCTTCTCTTGTTCCTCTATAGACTACTTAGCCATAATATACTAAATTCATCAAGACTTGATTAAAAACTAAGGTATGAACAGAATTATAACCACATTTTATTCAAAGTGCATTGAAATTACACTGCACAAGATAGTTTCACCTTTTAATTCCACTGGAATTCCACTGTAATTTGCCATTAGAGCAAAAATTCTTGGACATAAAACAAAGGTAAGCAAATATGTGTAATGCAGCACTAAATTAACCTAGCTCAAAGAACAATTACTGTAAAATAATTGCTGTGTATCTGAACATTAGATACTTGTTTAAACGTAACTGTATATTAACACTTTTTGAACAAGCCATTTTAAGACTATACTAAATTCATGCTTATAAAACTTCAACTTTTCCGTTAACAATTTAAAATGACTTCTCACACTGCTGTATTCACCAGTTCCTACACAAACACTCTTACATAAATAAAAATGTAATATCTGTGTTGAAAAGCATAAAAAAGCCTGATATCACATCACAAGGTAATATGGCTCTTCAACAATCCTTTAGAGGAATTCCAATTTAATTATATTTTTGGCTTCAAGATGAAATTTTTTTTGCAGTGGATTCAGCAGAACTTCTAATTTAGAATGTCTTCTTTTTGGGATACCCAAAGGCACTAAAATACAAAACATATGACTAAAACTCATGCTCTTTCTTCCACTTCAGGGCAATACACCATTTGGTCTGAATGAATAGCTGGATTCTCCTCTCAACATTCGGAGACAAGAGGCCTCCCTTTAAAGTCTCTTATAAGATCTTCTTAAGTCACACCATGACTACCATTGACAACCACTTGAGGGCTAGTTAGCTAAAAAAATTCAGATGGCCAAAAAAAGCAGAAAAAAACTATTTATGATATACATCTACTCTCAAAATCATAGTAAAACTGGATCTTGAGTTTTGGACTAAAATTGAAGTGACAGAAGAGAAGTTAGGACATGAGGTTTCAGGCGTTCAGAAAATGAAGAACCCAACCATGATTTAAGACTTCTTCTAAAAAATAGCTAAATAAAAAAAATGTGACTTTTGAGGAAAAATATTAGTTCTAATGAACAAAAGAGCTGAAAATGTGGGGAAAAGTTGGGGTAAGAAATTGAATAGTTATGTATTCTGATCTGATAGTTTACAGGGGTACTCAAAGCACTGGTATCTCAAAAGGGAACCTGTTGTCTTTTTCCAAAACATATTCTCATTTTAAAAGTTTTAAATCAGGATCATGTCCCTCCCACACAGCTGCACAGGAAGACTTGCAGCACAATGGTATTAGTAGTTGTGGACTGCACAAAGTGGAAAATTTAAAATAATTCTAGGACCTAATTTTTGCCTGCAAATTTCTGGAAGAAACATCAGGCAAGCATCATAGAGACAGAATAGAGTGCAGAGACCAAAGTGCACAATCAGTAACCAAGAACTGCTAACAGGCAAGTTGCTTTCACTACTTGTGTGAAGTGTTCTCATTTTGTTTATGGTAACATATTTTCTGTTTTTTCAACTTCTTGTTAAGACAAAGTTACAACAAAATGTGTTAACACACTACATCCTACATTACTTATTCAGGATCAGATTAATATTCTAAAAATCTGGCTAAAAATTCTGGGTTGGTGGTTAGGAGCCCTATTCCTCTGTGTACACTAAAAACCGTGACCAAATTTCTAAAAACCCATACCTATCCTCTTTTTGGTGCTGCTCTTGTTTACATACTTGGTATGAAAGATTTTCTATTACAAGAACATATTTTACTATACCACAATTTTGTAGGAGGAGCATTATTTTTCCAATAAAAATTCTAATGCAATCTAAATTCTAGCTAACAATAAAAAAAATTGTTGTTCTGTTTAAAATGTAGATTTTTTTTTTACTGGAGAATTAAGTAAGCAGGTCAGGAGATCTCTAGGAAGCTGGCATTTTGTCATAAGATGCATCTCTTTAAAAACCTCTTTCCAAAACCATCTAATTTCTAGACAAAATCACCATATGCACAAGTATGTTCCTCTGTTCCTGAGACTCCAACAGAGCGCCTCCTTAGTAGCAAAAATAGGATTGATTTCTACATGGAGTCAAATGCCATCTACACAGTAATTTTTTTATGAGCTACACAAATTGAAGATCTATATACCTTTTGAAACATATAGACCCACTCATCCAGAGCAATTTGTCCAAATCCTTCTCCCATCTTTTCACCTGGGCTGTTTTCTTATAAATATCTTTCAATCAAAATTGTGTGTGCACATGTGTGTGTCTCTCTCTCTCTAACCTTAGAAGTGAAACCTTTTGTTGTTCCAGGTTGCACCTGGGTTTACTCCAAAAGCGCAGTTAAAGATCTAGATAGAGATGCTTTGTAATCTTATTTCAATATAAAATGTTTTACTTGTAAATAATGAAAACACAGGATCTTTACATTATTACATAGCTCTTGACAGGAGCAAGGAACAGCTGTCTGATTGAGTAACATCAGCTATTATTCACAACGAACAGTTACTTGGATATTTCCTGGGGATAAATTCCTGATTAGTAATGCCAGTAGCTAAGGTAGATGACCTCAGCAACAGGAATGTAAAACATTTGTCCAAAGCTGCTAAAATGGTCTGGATAGATTGTTTGGTTTTTTTTAAATTTTTGATGACAAATTTCTTTGCAACCCAACAATTATTATGAATAGCTGTATTGGACTCCAGTCCTGTTAAGAGTTTTATCTACTGTTTGGATAGTCTATTGGTAATCCAATTGAGCAAATCTTTTAATTGTAATGCATAATACTAATAAGCCAAATTAGGGAAAGCTATTCCACCTCCATTTGTAGGCTTATACAGAATTTTAAAATTCACCATTTTTCCTTTTATGTTTCCATATGAATTTTAATAACACATCCTGACGTGTTTAAAGTCATGTCAGGGACACATACAGGGATGAAATGAAACAAAAGCTATACTTCAGGAGGATCTTCATCTTTACCAAGACTACCCTACCTAGCCAAGAAATTTCATATTTGTTCCATTCCTCCAAGTCTCCTTCTTTTACTCCGTATTTACTACAGGTAACTTACCTTAAAAAGATTTGTATTTCTCCACAATATTTACTCCTACATATTTCGAAGATTTCTTTACCCATTTAAATTTATGTCGCTGACAGTTTAAAATTTCAGATTTATCATAGTTCAGTTTGAAGCTTGATTCCTGCCCAAATTCCAAAGTCAATTGTCCTATAATTTCTAAGGAGGCTTCTGGATCTTGCACATGTAACAGGACATTGTCAGAGTACAAAGCTATTTGTGTTCTAATCCAGAAGATGTTTTGATGCCTTTACCAAGGGGCTGTTTTTTGCATTAATTGCAGACAATGAGGGGAATAATGGGACAGCCCTGTCTTGTATCCCTATACAAATTAAAAAGAGGGGACCAATGACCATTAATCAAAGCATACATTCAAGCAGATATGCCCCTACAAAATTGATTTCCAAAATCTGTCTGAATATCCACTCTAGCCAGTCAAAGGTGTTCTCAGCATCTAAACAAAGCAGTGCACATGAAGAACTGCTATAATTAACATAGATCAAATTCAGAATTCTTCTGATGTTATCAGATAGATGCCTTCCAGCAACAGACCCAGATTGTTTAGGATGAACATATTTGAGCAAGATGATATTCAATCTGTTTATAGCAGCTCGGCATAAATGTTAGCATTCACATTAAAGAAATAGGTCTTTAGGGTGGTTTAGGTTGGACATTAGGAAAAACTTCCTGTCAGGTAGTTAAGAACCGGAGTAAATTACCTAGGAAGCTTGTGGAATCTCCATTATTGCAGATTTTTAAGAGCAGATTAGACAAACACCTGTCAGGCATGGTCAAGATGAGGGGGTTCTCAAACATTTTTTTGCTGGGGTCACTGTTGAAAATATTTCAGGCCCCTTCCAAAAGTGATGATCCCCCCCATACCATGCCATCCCTACCAGCATGACAGCTCGCAGCCTCCCCCTCCCCCCAATAACCTTGTGACCTGCTGAGGGGTCACGACCCCCAGGTTGAGAACCCCTAGTCTAGATAATACTTTAGTCCTGCTATAAGTGCAGGGATAGATGAACTCTCAAAGTCTCTTTCAGTCCTACAATTCTATGATTCTTCCTCTAGGTCAGTAATACTGTCTGATTGCTTGTTTAATCCTGTTTCCACATCTGACATTTTCCCATTAATCTCATTAATTTCATTTTTTTATATTTTTAATGTAATCCTGGAACTCCTCCTTCATCTCCTTATTCATCTTTTTTATTTCTAACAGGATGTCCTTCTGGTCACCCCTAGTGATGATGCTTCTCCACCTGCCTCCATAGTTCATTTGCTGGAGGGGGAGTTTCTCTTTTTTGTGACTACGTTTGTTTTTGCAGGAGAGAGGGGAAATAAATCTTTGTATGGGAGGATTTTTTTCCCCCTTTCCCAGACATCTAGATCTTCTTTTCCTTCCTCGCTTGTTGTTCCTCTTTCAATATGGTTGTTGCCATACTTCTTCTGTGTCTGACCTTTCCAAAGAGGCCACTGCCATACTTTCTCCCCCATACACAATAGTACAATTTTTTTTTATTAAGCAAAAAAAAACCAAACAAACAAACAAACAAAAAAAAAAACCTCATTACATTCATCCACTGTCTCTTTAGGGGATGATGCGAGTCCATATTTAGCATCTCTAAGCTTGCAGTCATTAAGATGTTCTGCAGGCTGATGGCACTGGATTCTATTGCTGGATTTTCTCCCCCAGAGGCTGCTTTCTGAGACTGGGATCTGACAGCTCTCTTCAACTTTCCCCCTCATCCCCTCTTTTCCAAACCAGCTCCATGGGTAGTTATTCATATTTAGGGCAGAGATCTTTGGCTTCAAGTTGCCTTGGTTCTTTTTTTCTTAAATTGTTTTCATTTATTCCCCCTCTATTGCAGAGGTGGATTAAGCCACCATTTTGTTTGCTGGTTTAGCCTTGCATCCTTATTTTACATTCTTTGCATCCAATTCTGATCACATTGGTTTTATGCCACTAATGTCTGATTTACTCTTGCTTTACATTGATATTAGAATCCGGCACAATATTATCAACTGAAATGATGTGTCAACATTATTGAGCAGATTATAATGAGGCTCAGCTTCAGGGTTCAGTTCACAGAGTTATATTTATGAATAAGAATGTAAGCTACCTAAAACAAATTTCAACTTTCTGAATTTGTAGGATATTTGGAATAGGTCCACTATTCCATATTGGAGTCGGTTTCCTTACCTAGGGGGATAACACCAAAAGTTGAAGTACCAAACACAATAGCAGTTCTCAGAGATTTTTATCTTTAATTTGGGTCTGCTGGTTTAAGATCTTCAATTGTCTGTACATCTGTATGATCCACAAGGCAGGGACCTTTTCTTCTATGTTTACCATACAGCTGAGAATTCTGCCATTGCATAATAATGTTCTGAAATATTTGTGATATAGGGTCCTAGATTCCATTATGGTAGGCAATTATATTGGTCTATATTCTTTAAGAAACCTGAACCTACCCAGTTCTTATTATTATGCACAGATGTAGTGCATAATCTTGTAAAATATTAACATACAAAACTTGAACTGCTAGCTTGTATGCAGAGCTTCAGCTCAGAGTGAATTTTGAGGCAGAGCTGAACTCTGAGGCTAAGAATTTTAACTACAAAGGTTCTAAACAGCACCACTTTATCAGTCTCCTAGAAAAAGAATGTGCATACAGTATTTGTAAAACACCACAAAAATCTCAAGTTTGTTTCAAAATGTACATATGTACCTGTCATCTAGGTGATAATGGAATTTATAGCCAGAAGCAATCGAAAAAGGATTTTTTTTAAATGTCCTTTCCTTTATATATTGTAAATCATTTCTGGTGTTATTTTGTTTTTCTTATAAAATCACTAGCCATGTTAAAGGAAAGAATAACCTATCACACACTGCCAGTTGGCAAGACCCAGTTTTGGGAACAGACTATTGCTTCCGGATCAGTGCTGAGGAAAGTGTGTATGGTGGGTAAGATTCTCAGTCTCTTCAGTGAATGCAACCCCTTCCTCCCCGCTCAGCTTTTACTTTCCATTGATCCACAATATAGCAGTATTATCAGTTCTGGAAATAAGTTCAACGGATGAGTGCCAGTTGTGGAAGTGGCAGCAATACAAAGTGAAGAGTTTAATGTTTACATCTAGCCAATTAGGCTGATCTCAATTCGCAAAACCAAGTACATTTAGGATCAGTGTACGTGCCTGTTAAATTTAAACAGTATGACTAGTAACATTAGCTTGAATAACTCCATTTGATTAATCAACAGGATATGATGAATTTGTAGAGTTCTATAGTGCCAGAATGTTAAGGGAACAAAAATGTCACCATTGCAGTGCCATTTCAGCTACTGAATAGCAAAAGTCTACTCACTAGTTGGTTGCTGCAATTACTTTCCAAGCAACAGGGCTGATAGAGTCAACTTTTCAGTTTTGCAAGGTACATACTGCTTTACTTTCTTTGCATTACAAATGAGTATTTTCTCTTTGGAGCCTGGATAGAAACACATCCCTAACTTCTTGGCTACTATTTATGTGAACCAGAACTAAGATACATGCTTTCCTGGCATTTTAATTTAAACAAAATTATAAGCTTGCTTCATGAACAATAAAATGTATTGTCATCTTAGTCCTAAAAGCAGGTGAAGACTTATGGAGTTAAACAATCCTGGCTATGGCACTTTTTTATTCTCTCCTTTCTTTAAATTGTTCATTTGTTCCTGACGTTTATTCTCCACATAAAGTCATAAACCACTGTGATAACCATCATTTCCATACCAGCCAAATTGTGATGGGTCAGAAAATTATGACTTCAGGTGAAGCAGCAAGAGCAGATGAACATTTGGAAGACAGACTATCTTCATCTCACCTTCAGCAAAGCAAACTGTCTCCAGTCCCACTGTGTCCAAGGAAGTGGTACTTCTGCAAAGGACAATTTGTTTGGCAGGAGATACAGCATTGCTGTTGTGGGAAGAAAGCCATATAGTCAAAAATACACCCTTCCTGCTCTTAGTTGGCACCTTTTTTTTTTTTTAAACTGATGGAAATTGTAATTTTTCCCATTAATACCATTTTTGATTCATTCTAGGCAAGTGACACAGAAAAAGAAAACTAAAATATTAGAGCTACAAATAGAGCAAGATTAAAATTTTATACAAAAAGATAGTCTACTTTTCAATTTGCATGCTACGGTTTAGCACTATTTTGCAACGGGAAAGACCTGAAACAGTGCATTTAACATGAACATCAACTGGAAATTTATTATTTGCTAAGGACAGACAGTGTGCTTGGAGTTGTGCAAAACTCAAGGAAACAATCCCTCCTCCTGGAGTTTACAATTTAAACAATGGTACTGAAACAAGGGAAGCTGATTTAGTGATTAAGCAGTTAATGCTATCAAATGCACCAAATTAAATTTAAAGGCTTTTTTCTCCAATCTTTCACTTATGTTTGTATTAACAGAAAGCAATTTTTCCAAAGAGAAGTATGATTTTAGAGTCAACAACATCCCTTTAACCTGACTTCTTGCAGGGATACAGCATTATGTAGAAGAGTATATTTTCACTACAGACGGCTTTCACTGTGTAAGTACCACTAGCATTGATGGGCATTACATGCATGACTTTAGGTCTACAGATTGGCTTTAGAATGCAACCCCAAGTATAAGACTGCTGATCCTCTACAAGGGTAACATATCAGATGCAGCAGGAGAGGTAGTGCTCTATTACACACACCACAGATGAATTCCTTGGGAAACAGATCCTAAAGAAGCAGCCATGGATCACAGAGATTACTCAAATTGTGTGATCAATGAAGGAAGTTAAGAGCACAAAGGAAGACAGAAGAAACTATAAGAGAGCAAGCATTCCTGTGTGATGTGAGAAAAACTAAAGAAGATTGGCATGACAACAGTACATCGCTCTATTGCAGCAAATGCCACTAGAAAGGCATACCAAACCATAAAGACTTTTTCAAAAGGTTTCCCTTAAGGAAATATACCATTTCACCCAATATATGGGTTAAGTATTGTTGAGAATTGTGTAATATGAGCAAAAAGAACTTTAAGTTGGAAGTGAGAGACAGAGGAAAGCTATATCAGAAGCTTGACTAATCCTGTTGACCGTCCTCCTATAATCGAAGAACCTGATGAAGAAATGAAGACACTGGAAAGTAACAGAGCCCCAAAATGGATAATGTATAAGCAGAACTAATTAAAAGTGGTAGAGAGGCATTCATCAGGCATACCATAAACTGATCAATGTGCTCTGGGATTTTGGAAGATGGCTCAGGACTTGGACACAGTCCCTGATGATTCCTATACATAAAAGGGGGACCCTGCCATTAGTGGAAATTACTGCACAATCTCATTATTAACACACCCTAACAAAATACTACTGCCCATCATCCTGAAGAGAATTGCACCCAAGATAAAACTCTCTGACTGAAAAACAAGCAGGAGCAAAAATTGGAGAGGCATCCTAGTACCTGTGGCTGTTCCTATGTTTGGACAAAATATTTTTTGTTAAATGGAAAGTTGTCATGAGTGAGAATGAAGTGTGAAATGAAAGTGCTTGCTGCAGTCTCTTGCCTTCAGTATCTTGTTATATAAATGAGACATGGAATACTAAGGAAACAGGACATTAAAAAACTTTTGGCCTTCAAAGTGAAATGCTACAGGCAATTTCTGCATACTATTTATACTTCACATATGATTACAAAGACAGTATTCCCCAAATTTACAGCAAAACTGGCATGATACCTAGTATCAAGATGATCAGATGAAGCAAACTTGAATTTGCAGGACATGCAGATAAGGTGGGTCAGATGAGTGAAGGAAGATTGTGAAAATTAATTTGACAGGAACTGGCATCAGAAAGCACCCACAGTGAGTGTGGATCAACAATGGCTGACTGGATGGGACGTGGTATGGCATCACGGCTGTGTGAAGACCATAAAACATGGAGGAAGATTACTCGCCAGTGACTACTACGTTGTGTTTAATGTACATTGTAAAGTGACTATGCTGCTTTGCACTATAAAAGAATGCATGTATGTAAATGAAATAAAGTCCCATCATAGTCTTCCTTGCTAGCTAGCCCATTGTCAACTATTCAGGCCACTAGACTTTAATTTGGGACATGGATTCTGCTAATGAGAGAATACACAATACATTCTGCCCTTTAAAGACCAAAACACAAAAAATGGTGTAAACCAGTCATCATGGCACCAGCTCAGCTGTAATAATCCAGTCCTAAACCATCTACCTAGATTCCTATGATGAACAGAGCAGTATCAAAATATCTCAGAAACCTTCCAGTATCACCAGATGACCAATACTACCTAAACCTGTAGGAATTACAAGCTGTATGAAGATGGATTACAGCTGTGCAGTGTATTGTACTGTATACATTCTATTTCTAGATCAATTCATTTTACAGAAAGATTAAGTAAGTAAGGATTCAGAACCCTCAGAAGTCCTATAATAGATTGATATGACATAGGGCTCTCTCATTATTCATGCTCTCTTATACCCAACTATGAAACACAACTTTTTGGAAAACCTAGATTAACTCGTCACCCCAAGTCTCCAGAGAATTGCCTGTGCTTTTCCTTCTCTCCTAAATATACCTCACAAACTTTTAAACTCCCAATTTGACATGCCATCAAAATGTGACAAGCGGCCAAAACACGAAACACCTCTGTTTCGTTCATATTAAATATAATCACTCATCTACAATATAAAACCTGTTCTTAAGGCTGTTCTTACTGAGAGAGAGAGAAGTAAGCCAGTTTTCCATATTGCAAAATCCAACATGTTCACAGGAGGAGAGGGCGAGGGAGCTATAGGGTAACCACGTTATTCACACAAATGGAGAAGGAAGCAGAAAAAGCCCAGCAGGGTCAGTTTTGCTCCCTACTCGTACCCCTCTCTTCATGTAAAAATGTCAGGCCTGCAGCTCCTTGAGATTTTTACAAAGTTAAGAGGGAATCCTCAAAACAGTGCAGCAGAGACTTTCAAGGACAAATACAGAGATGATATGACTTACGGTAATACCTAGAGGCCTCAGATCTCAGGACTGCACTAGACAGTGTACAGTGAGATGTCCTTGTCTGAAAAGCTCACAGTCTAAACAGACAAGACAAAGGGATCAAGAAACAGACAGAAATCATACAGCAATTTACTATGCCGGGATTACAACAAAAGTTTTCCTGACTCAGACTGGTGTATTATCAATGAGAACAAAAATTCATGGCTACCCTTTAAATTTCAACACTCAACCAAAATCTAATATTAAAAAGTAGGTGGTTAATCAAGATAGTCACATACAGAATTCCTTCCCATTCTTCCTCCTCACTTTGAGGTACACAAAAGGAATTTTCATTATGATTGTACAGTTGGCTGTTTCTCAGGAAGTGAGAAAGTATGCATTGCCCTATGCTACTAGCTTGGAAAGTCAGCCACAAGACATTGATAGTAGTCAGAGGGAGCAGCTCAGTTTCCAACTCCTAAGAGAAGCCATCTAGAGGCACTGAAATTAAAGATAAGTTGTTTTCTTTCCAAGTGCTTTATTATTATTTTTACCCATGAAAAGGTCTCACCTGTTAACAGAGTAATACCGACTCTGGGGAATATATGATGTGTATTGAGTTTTTAACCGCTTTCTCTCCATCTCCTTCCAACTATCTTCTGTCCATTTTCTCTTTGCCTGCTTCTCTTCATGTTTTTTCTCAACATACTCTGCATAGGTCTGGATCCTATAACTTTCAGCATACCTGCTGGTGTTTACAGCTATGGAGAAGAAGAGCATTGGATATTATGTATAGAATAGCTTTTAAAAGACAGCCTTCCCTCCCCTGAAATAACTTATTTTAAGAAGCTGGAGTGAACAGCTTGATCTGTCAATATACACAATTCAAAGTTTGATTGTTAGTGGTAAGGACGTGCAGTAAGATCCTGCTAATTTTATGATTAAACACTTCAGAAATGCAGGATGCATGAGAAATTCAAACCCAAGAAGAGGAATCTATTACAGAACTATAAAAGAGAACTTCCAAGTAAGGGTACCCACATTTTGCAGTCATCTATCTAGGACAGGGAAACTAATTTGCAGGAGTGGAGATTTCCACCCTTATCCCACAAGAGATGGAAGTTTAAACATGACATTCATGGAAACAACAACAATAACCCATAGCAAGTACAGCGGGACTTGCTACATTCACATCTATCCTCCTTTAGTAAAGGAAACAAGTTGTTTTGTACCCTCTTAATTTACATTGTTGCACATGATAGAATATCTGTACTGTTAGCACTGCTCACAAAAATAGGCCTCACAGAAGAGTTAATTGGGTTGAAGATTTTTTTTAAATGAGAAACCATCAATTCTTCAGTCATTATTCCTTCCAGATTGCTTGTTGGCATGAAAAGCCTTCCTGTATTTTTTCCTTTAAGTTTCATTACTTAACCCAGCAGGTTTATTTTGCAAGTTTGCCAGGAAAAAAGAGTACATTTACAAAACCTTTGAGGAAACCTAGGTTTGATTGCTGCAAAACACAGCTTTAGTTGAGCTGCATTTTCTATTATGCAAAATATTAATTAAAGAGGCAAGCAGTCTATTAATTAGTACCCAGTTACTCCCATTATTGTAGCTCTTTACTGTTAGGACTCCATTTCACTGAAACATGACGGTCAATTTATGATGGAGGGATTTCTCTCAACACATGCAGAATTAGGATCACTTAAAAAAACCACTTTCATTGCCTGCCTTCACACAGCAACAATTTACCAACATTCCTTCAAGTCCCAGGAGTTTTGCAGCTCTCAGCCTTTAATCTGCAAGCCAAGTTCTGGCCTGAAGCCATCGCTATAATGGATGAATCAGCAAAATTAATTGGCTGTCAACTGGTGTCCTCTGCTGTTTCCAGTTTAACTGTTTGAAAGAAAGTACTGTTGGGTGATCAGTAACACTAACCTTTTACAAACAGTTTATAAGTTATTCACACACTTCGTGTAATTCAAATTTAGTTAAGCTAGACACAAAATGCTGAAGTTTATCATTGCTTTTTCAGTCCTTTTCAGGAGCCAAGTTGCTCCTCACTGAACATTTTACATTACTGCTAGTCCATGTATTGAAACTGGCATGCCTTAATCTCACAGTTCCACATAGGCTGGGAAGCAGTATCAATGATGGTGGAATTTATTTTTAAGACTTAAGTTTGCACCCAATAGATATACTCAAAGTGGTATGTAATTAATAACCCAGGATCCACAGGTGGTGTATATTAATGCTGCTGATGGGGCATAAACCATTTACTACAAGCATAGAAAGCCGAACTAAAGCATATACATATGTTATAGACTCCAGGAATAGTCACATCTTATTTAATGTCTGATTAATGAGACGTTTTTATAGGATAATTGTAGCAACTGTAAGGCATAACTTCCCACCCATTAAAATTTGCTATTAACTACAAAGTTTCAGGGTCTTTAAAAGTTATTGCTATGAAGTTACTTATTGCCCAAAAAGGTAGTTTTAACCCTTTCAATATGATTTAAATGTAGCCAGAAATGGAAGACCGACAAGAAATACATTGAACTCTCCTCATATTTTCTTATCCCAACAAACAAGTTTAATACAAATTAGGAAAAATCCACAGGAAGCAGCAAAGTAAAGAAAGTCTGTTGTTGGTGTGCGTATTTTTTAAAATAATTTCACAAACAGTTAACGTTTCTTCAGCAATTATTATGGTAGAGAAGACTGGTTCTTTAACTCAATTTGCAGCTACATTAGCAACAAAGCTTTTAGAATAGTACTCTTCATGCCACAATAGCACCAACATGTTATATAGTGTTGTCTCATTTTGTATCTCCTACCTAATGGCATGTGTTTCCAGAAGCTGAATCTCCCTATAACACAGTAAGCTCATTTAAAATAAAGTAAAATATAAGCAAATAAAATAAAAAGGCTTGCACTATTTTGTTAGTTGAAAAAGCTGTCCTCTCCCTTTCTATGTTTGAGTAAGTCTGGTTTAGGATACCAAGAGCGAACAGCTAAATTAAGTTACACACCAAGCTAGATCCCCTAAGTGATTTAAAAAAGCCCCCCCAAAACAAAAACGGTAATTGCAAACATTACACTATGTTATGAAGAATATTTCTAGACCACAGCTTCTCCCCCAGTTACTAGGCAGATTATTAAAGAGACTGAGTGAGGCCGAGTGATCTAAAAGGAATGTGCACAAAAACAAAGATTTTCTTTCACCAAGTCATTGCCCTTGTACAAAACTGAAATCATGCCAGACAGCCACTGACAATCCTGAGCATATGAAGTACATAAAGTTATTCCAGAGCTAAATATACAAATGAATGTGTAGATATAAACTATATGTAATCTTTCTATTACACACAAAGAGCTACATTAAAAGAACATTAAGGATGCAAAAATCAATCACTCAAAAGTTAGGAAATTGCAGAATAAAGGTTACCAGGGAACCCTTAATTTGGCCCCTTGTATGTATGTATTATGATGCAGTCTTAATTACATGATCACATGCTATTTTTTCCCACAAAACCCCAGACTTATTCACTGCACAGGATGGACGGTGTTCAACTAATGGGGAACTATTCAATATTTTGTATTGTCCTCATTCAACAATGTGTAGCTATAGGACTTATTTACTGTACACTATTCAACCACTGATCTGCACAAAAAAGCATTAATTTCCTCATAGGTTTTCTATTGTACTCATCACTATAATATCCAAATACTTTACAAACAAGCTATTTGTGAGGTGAAGGGTGGTATCCTCTATTATCTACAATCTGTGCACTGAATGAGAAGGGGTCCTTAGGAGATAATTAGCTGTGAGCATGTAATTAAGACTATCATAACAAACACGCACAAGGAGGCGAAAACTGAAA
Source organism: Emydura macquarii macquarii (assembly GCF_026122565.2). NCBI lineage: Eukaryota > Metazoa > Chordata > Testudines > Chelidae > Emydura > Emydura macquarii. The sequence goes on along the minus strand of NW_027131485.1, from coordinate 20,221,339 downwards.
AATAAATTCCCTCATGTGACATCATACCGACACCTACACATGGGCCATCAGCAGGAGTGAAATCTTTAGATCCACCACATAGACCTATGCTACTTGAGCTAATGGAGCAAGATGCTGTATGCTGGTGAAGATGTTGTATGCGGATGGGAGAGTGATCTCCTGTTGGCATAATTACTCCACCTCTGTGAGAGGCGGAAGCTATGTTGGCCGGAGAGCATCTCTGGCTGACATAGCACTAGTGTGGACGGTGCCTAGGTCGCTGTAACTTGTGTCGCTTAGGGAGTGTTGTTTTCATGCCCTGAGCAACATAAGTTAGATAGACTTAAGTGGTAGTGTAGACCTGCCCTGAAAAGTGAGGAAATGTTCTCAGTAAAAGCGAAGATTCTTTTAAAATGTTAGTAGTTCTAATGCAATCCAACTTGTTGAGAAAACAAAAAAGTTCCAGTATACTTTCTAATAAACATACAAGAGATCACCCATCTTCCACATGGGAACTCTGAAAAGGTAACATCCCTTGCAACCCCTTCAGCAAAGCCGTTTGAAAACTCCTGCTTCTGTTCAAGCTCAGCTTTTTATATACTAACATCTTACTTTTGTCCCCAGCCTCCTGAAAACAGATAAAACCAGTCCTTCCCACTGTTCCCCAGAAGGTCAAGTTTCAAAGGCTGGGAATCTGCATAGTTAGCTCTGAGATTTTACATTAATCACCCCCTAGTGATTCCAGGTTCTCCAGAACTTCCACCCCCATGTCAATGAGAATTAGAATAAATAGTTTCCCACAAACTACCAATTTTCAGGCAACAGGTTGATGCTATCAAGCTGAAGTTAACCAGCTTAGATTTACTTGATTTGCTGATATTTTTATTTCCAAATAATTCAATTGATTAAAATACCCATTAGGTACAGCATAGGGAAGTATGTATCTGGTTTCAATGCTCTCCCCTCATTAAGCTGTAGTCAAACTCCTTAGTGTTTAAAAACAAATTTTCCCCCTAAATGCAAACAATATTTTGCACATGTAATCAGAAATGCCTTCTCAAAAGTGCTATTGACTTTTTAAATTTTGGTTACTGTGGCCGAAACTTGGTTAATAGGACTTATTATTCATTTAATTCATTTATCAGGTCAGGTCTATGCAGATGTGACTGAACAAAATCAGACCATACATAACTAAATAATCATCCGTAAGAATGTAAAGAATTAATGCAGTAGAAATCTTGCAAGCCTGATTTTTCTCCTGACTCCTCCCCAGCATTCAGGACAGAGGCTGGGGGCTGACTGCTGTTGAGACTCGCTGCCAACTTCTCCCCTCCTCACACAGATCTGGGTTTGGCAAAACCACTGTGGAGCTTCCCCTTAGCAGGCAGGGTACTTGGGAGAGGGATGCTGTGCTCCCTCACCATGCTGCAGAGCAGATGGTGCTTGCACCTGCTCTTAGCAGCATCCACAGCTCTCTCCTGCTCATAGGTGAGCTCCCCTCCACACAGATGGCTCCTGCCCCCTCCCCACCCAGCACAAAGCTGGCTCTTGCCCTCAGTGCCCAGCATCTGTTCCCCACCTCCCCTGCACAGCTGGTTCTAACCCTCAATATTACAATACAATACATTATTTTTATATTAATATAATCATATCCAAAACATACAGCTTTGAAAATCTGAAAGTATTCTGTTTTCATTGCCAGAAAACACTGGCTCTACTCATCAGTGAACCTCTGCATGATATCAGGCATTTCTAGAGGAATTTTTAAGCTTATATGATGCACTCATGAATACATTAGCGATAAGAACTTTCTCTCCTGACTGAGATGCAGAAGATGTCCAGACTTCTATGTATGACTGAGTGGACATGTCCTCAAAGACAAATCTTTATCATCTCTTATCTGCATTATGGTAGTGCCTACAAACCCCAGCATGCTAGACATTACACATACATACTGAAAAGACAGTGCCTTGCCCGAAGGTGCATCACTAAGTAATCTTAGCCTGTGTATTGCATAGGCTGGGAATTTGAGTTTCAGTGGATAGGGAATCACCACAAAAGTAACTTTATAATTTTGGAAAATTGCCATACAGTAAAAGTGAAAGATTCCAGCAACTGGTAACAAAACAGTCTCTTTAGACTTGAAAGCACAGTGACAACATCCATATGTTCAAAGCTACCTTAAAAGCAAGCTTTTGATTCTGCAGAACATAACAGCTCTTACAATTAACATTGCAGTCTCTGTTTATAATTTTTCTTCTGGGTGACCTAAATAGGAAGGTCTAGTTTTCCTGTGCATCTTGGCACACATATGTATGTCTCACCACCACTACACTCTGCCTGTCTGCTCTGTGTTCATGAGTTTAAACTATTGAGATACACAAAGATTCTTGCATCTCAAAACTGAGCTCAATAAAGGTAGGCATAGCAACATAACAAATGGTAAAGAGGTATCTTAGGTCAATCAGCCTTGACAGTGTATTGTTCAAAGTAATCAATCTCTCACTGAAATAGTTTTTGGCTATTTTATCTGGGATAGCTCCCCAATAACACAATACTGCAGCATTAACACCACCCAGTCCAAGTCTTCTGAAACCTGAAGTATATTCATTTGAAAATTAAATAACCATGATTTCTTTGCTGCAGTGTGTAACTGAAATTAAAGATCTGATTTTGATGTAGTCTATATTGAAGAATTAACTTATTTATGACCAATTAAGACTCAGCTTGTTTGTTAGCCAAATAAAGCCCGGGGGGAGAGGGGGGAAGCAGACAAACTCTTATCAGTTAGGTATGCTTACACTAGAAACACTACAGTGACCATTTCAGGACTGCAGCTACACTGCTGGAGCACAGACACTACAGTGACAAGAGGGGTTCTTCCATCATTGTAATAAATTCACTTCTCAGAGGCGATAGCTAGGTCGATGGAAGAATTCTTCAGTCAACCAAGAGCAGTCTACACTGGGGCTTAGGCTGGCTTAACTACAGCGACATAGCTGGGTCCACCTAACTTTCTAGTGTATAACAACCCTTATTGAGAGCTACATTATCACACCTGCTTGAAGAGTCATGTTTCCCTGGGAAGGGTGTGGACCAATCCCCAAAACTGCCCTCCCAGTCAGTTAGCTGCAGTGGATTCAACTTGTTTCAGATGTGAGTAGTGGTTCCTACAAGAAAGTAAACATTTAGTATGAAGGTCATTGTGTAAAGTCCCTGTTTATTGCATGCAAAAGAATAAAAAGCTTAAGTTTATTTCCATTTATCCTTGTATACAACAATCCTATCGTTTCTATATACACCATTAAGAAAGTAGGGCAAAGCGATTTGAAATTAGAAATGCACAGCTGACTTCTAATGCTGAAGTTTAATAAAAGTTTTCAATAGGAAGCCTAGCATATTGGCTTGATCTTCACTGTGAAGTTTAAATTAAAGGTTTCCAGAAGCTGTAATTAGTTACAGTATCAATCTTCTGAAACATCAAAACTTGTCATGGAATAAAAAATTGTTTGCAAAAATAGATGCGCAACTAGCAAGGCACTGTGCCATGCATAATCCAGATAAGGAGAAGTTACTCACCCTGTGCAGTAACTGGAGTTTTTCAAGGTGTCTCCCCCTGGGGGTGCTCCACTTCAGGGGTGCATACACCTCATGAGCCTTTAATCAGAGATTTCCAGTAGCAGTGCCCATTTGGCCTGCACATGAACACTACACAACCTCGTGCCCTGCACCAGGCTATATAGGGCTGCACAGGTGAACTGCACTCAGTTTCTTCTCCACCACAAAATCCCTGAAACTCTGAAGCAGAAAGAAAAAAGGGCAAGTAGTAGAGCACACATCTTAAATAACTCCAATTACTGCACAAGGTGAGAAACCTTTTTTTCGAGTGAGTGTTCCTCTTATGGACGCTCCACTTCAAGTGACTACTGAGCATTACCCTCAGCTGGAAGGAGGAGCTTTGAGCAGAGTCCATGGCTGAAGAGAAGACTGCATTCCCAAGGAGCATCCAATTTAAAACAAGGGGCCACCATGTTTGGAAAAGGTATTATAGAAATCCTATTTGCAGTCTTGCAAATCTCCACAATGGGAACATGTTTAAGGAACACCACAGAAGTAGAAAGAGACCTTGTAGAATGGCTAACTCCCTAGAAGAAAATTGTATATCAGTAGAGTCATAGCAAGAAATACATCCAGTAACCCACCTGCAGTGTGTCTGGGTGGAGACTGCAAACTCTTTGTATCTGTTAGCTACTGAAACAAACAGTCTGGCAGCCCTTTTAAATGGCTTGTTTCTGTCCAGATAGAAAGCTACCACCCTCCTGATGTCCCAGGTGCATAAGGCAGTGGTTTTGGGGCAGGGGGAGGGAGGGAGGGAAATGAGAGATGCATGACTTGGTTGATGTGAAATTCAGATGATTCACTAAGTAAAAATTTAGTGTGTGGGTGTAATGAAGCCGTGTCTTTGAAAAACACCCTAAAGGGAGAATCAGCCTTTAAAGCCCCCATTTCCCCAACTCTTTGGCTGTTTTCAAGGATAGGTTAAGAAGAGAACAGGTATGTAGCCATTGCTTCAAAGGGAGGTCTCATAAGACTCTCAGTACTAAGTTTATATCCTACACAAGGGTGGGTTCTCTACTCTGAGGAAAAAGGTTTCCCAACCCCTTGATAAATCTTACCATCACAGGATGATCAAACACTGAGAATCCTCTAACTAATGAACAGAAGGCTGTTACAGCCAGCAAGTGAACTCTGACAGAATTCCTAGATAATCCTGATTTTTTTTTTTTAAATTCCAAAAGATAGTCAAGGACAGAGAAGGAGGAATGAGCAATAGAAAGATGCTCCTGATCACACCAATAGCAGAATCTCTTCCACTTTTGAAGGTAAGTGTTCACATTGAATTTTTTCTACTATTTACCAACACCTGCTGTACTGCTGCAGAAGAGGAAGTCTATTATTCCTGCAAAACATTGAGGAACTAAGCCCTGAGGCAGAGAACTCCCAGGTTGGGATGGAGAGTCTGACTGGAGTCTTGAGAGGTGACATCAGGAATGGACAGATAACTGATTGCTAGACAAATGGCAAGGCAAATCTGTAAGGATACCAGGCCCTATTTGGGCCACTTTGGAACTATTAGTATGATCTTGGCTTTGTCTCGTTTGAACTTCCCCTCCCATTTTCAGTATCAGAGGTGTTGAAGGAAATGCATAAAGAGGGCCCTTCATCCACACAACAAGGAAAGCATCTCCCAATGAGAGCCCAACCCCCCAAGAAAAACTATCTCCACTTCCTGTTAGTAATGTTTGGAAACCCCCATGTCATAATAATGTGACTGAGAGTCTGGTGTCTAATTCCCACTCATAATTTTGGGCAAAGTGCATGCTGAGAGTGTCAGCCAGAGTGTTCTGTATGCTGCTGAAATGAGGATGCGATTGCATGTATACCAGTTCTATAGCTCTATTGCTTTGGAATAAAGAGAAGGGGATTTCACCCCACCAGCAGGGTGGTTGATGTAAAATATTCAAGCTACATTGCCTGTCATGATTGACAGATTTGTCTCTGATTAACAGGAGAAAGTGATCATAGATATTTCCTGACTGCCCGCAGGTCCAGAAGGCTGATGTATAAATGAGCTTCTTGGGTAGACCATCTGCCCTGAATGGTGTGTGTTCCTAGATGTGCCCCACAACCCAACGAAGATGCACTTCTTATCGTGATGATTGGTGATGGTGGATAAAGGGAATACCCACACAGACTTTATGAGGGTTCTTCCACCAAGTAAGACAGTCTTGTACTTGATGAGGGACTGATACCAGTCTATACAAACTGTTTGTTCCATGTATGAACTGTTCTAAATCACCCCAGAAACAGCAAAGGCGTAGCTTTGCATGATGCATTACAAAGGTACAAGCTGCCATATGTCCCAGAAGTTAAGGACTGAAGTACTGGAAGTGGTCTTGGTCAACCAGAAACCAAAGGAATTTCATGAGATGGGTGAACTGCGATATTAAAATACACGTCCTGCAGGTCAACGGCCATAAACCAATCTCCTGTATCCAACAGTGAAATTATAGCTACAAGAGTCACCATCATGAATTTTTGTGCTTTCACAATATTATGTAGAAGTCTTAGATCTAGAATAATTCTCCACCCTCCGTTTCTCGGGATCAGAAAGTATTTGGGAGTAAAATCCCTTCCTCCTGTGCTGAGCAGGAGCTGGTTCTATGGCTTGTAAGTGTAGAAGAGAGGTGATTTCCTGTCTCAACAGGTGTTCATGAGACAGATCCTTGAAGAGGAATGGGAAGTGGGATGGCAGGAGGGAGGTAAAATGAATGGAGTAACCCAACTGCACCCTGAATTACTCACATCCTCCCCCAGCCCAGCAGCTTCAGAATGGGAACACCTGATCCATAATACCCTGGGAAGGGAAGCTAAAGACCCACCTGGAGGAAGAAAAACAGGATTACAATATGAGGACCAAGGACAACAGAAAGGTCCCAACTTCTCCACAGGCTAGAATCACTCAGTGAGACATCTCCTTACTGACAGATCATGTGGTAAACTTAATCACCAATTCCTTGGCCTGTATCAAATCTGCAAACAGATCAACCCTATCACCTACAAACTCCACCTGCCTCGTTCTCTCAGTATCCACCCAGTATTGTGTAACCCTTTTCTCCACTAGACCCTGCCACCCACCCCCACTGGTGCACATTCAAGACCATGATGAGTATATCATTCACAAAGTCCTTGATTCTAAAGCCAAGTTGGGTAAGCTGTGGTATTTGAATGATTGGGAGAACTGCAGCGCTGAGGCCTGCTAAAAGTGTCCATGCCCCCAAACTCATTTTTAAAAATGTGATGCTATTCACTACTTAGCTTTAAGTAACACACAAGTTTATTCAAGAGTGAACTATAATTGATCCATTAAGTAACAATGACCACAGTATAATTAAGCTTCCAACATCCATCAGGGAAGAATTTAGACCAAAATTTAGTGCTTTAGAAACAGGATTTTAAAAAACAGTGAGTTAATTATGACCCTAAAATGGAGAGGGAGCTAAAATTCTTACACGAACAGAGGTTGCTTAAGCAGCCCATGTCAGTCACAGAAAATATACATAACAAAACAAAAAAAGAAGAGAAAAAAGTTAAAAGGCAAGACTCAAAAAATTATCTGAGACCAGTTAGTGTCTTTCAGATAACAGAAACCCCACCCAGGAGAAGTCAACAGAAAGGTGCATAAACTAGGGAATGTAAAATGGGAATTAGGAGAATTAAGAAGAGCATTTGAAAAGCAAACAACCAGACAGAAAGCAAAAAATGGTAGTGTATCAGAAAATGGAAGTGGTGGATCTGCTGAACTACAAGGGGTCCAGATGAAGGACCTCTGCTTACTATAACTGTATGACACAGGGAGAGCAACTATTTATCAAACATACACATCTAAAGCCATTTAGGGCTTTTCAGGTTAAAACCAATACACCTTAAACTCTGAAAACCAATAGGTAGACAATAAAGATTCCGAAAATTAGTGTTGTATGCTTCTCATGAGGTATCCTGTTTAATAAAACAGAATGCCGTATCCTGGGTCAGCTTCAGTTTATGGGTCGATTCAATGTATAGCCTCATATAAGGTACACTGAGTAATCTAATCTTGGTGACAAAGATTATGGGTTATGACAGAAAGGGACAGAAAATACTGAAAATATGTCATTGTATAAATAGATGATTTGTCTTCACACAGAATGCTCTTATATCAGTTCTTAGAGAGGGAGCAAGAACTGAAGCATCAGAAAGAAAATTCACAGATGGGAGAAGATAGTCAGAGGCAGAGAAAGACTTTGCATAAAGAAATTGAAAAAGACTATTTTAAAGAGGAGATGAACAACAGGTCATGATGGAGATATACAAAATAAGCAGTACAGAGAAAATTAAGGAGCTAGTACTGGCTACAGCATGAACCACTGGTCAGACCCAACATGGGAATTTCTGTGTTCCAATTCGGATGCCTCAGTACTTTATCATATAAAGTCAGTACTTTAACAGCACCGTCTTCAAAGAAAAATCAGATTCTGATACACAGACATCAATGTGGGACAGCAACCCACTCACCATATAAGGTTACTTTAAAGATGTTATACAAATATGTGTTTATGCATTGACTTTATTCCTATGTATGTTTCTACTGAAAGCAGTAGATTCCACTGTTTTTTTTTTTAAAAGACGACAAATAAAATTGATAAAATGAAAGGATTTAATCCAAGATGCAATAAAGTGACACAGTAAATGCTGCATTTGCCATGGCTATCATCACATTCCTTAACCTAGAAAGGTGCAAACAAGTGGGGAAGTGATTGGATGACCTAAACTGAAATTGAACAACTAACAAAGGAAAGTGAAAGTCAAACAGTCCCATCACTAACATAAGGGTATATTATGTGCAAAGAAGTTAAATGATTAATGTTAAACAGTAAAGTAGATATGTTTCTTAATTTCTCATCTCAGTAAACCTAATGACTCAGCATTTCATCTTTACAAAAATCTTGAGTTTGAAAAGCCAGTAAGATTGCGATACACTTATGCAAAGCGATGACAAACAAGATCAAGACAGCTGCTTGAAAAAGCAATCTGTTATACTACTCTACTCCTAAGCATCATGAGCTAACTACCTCAAACTATTATGCACAAACTGTGCTTTATATTCAACAGCTGATAACTGTTTTACTCTTGTTGCCAAGCAATATGTCATTTTACTGGGGTACTGTTACAAAGAGTCCTCAAACACATTGCAGTTCACCAAAATGCTTAGTCATTGTTCCATCAGGTGGCTATTTAGAGGCTATAACTTCATAACATGTACATTGCTAGCACTTCTAACAAACACATGTTCTCTGCAGGTGTTCACTTACACACAATAGACACAGAGCATAGAAAAGAGAGGGACAACAAGCCAACTTTTATGCTTTTAAAAACTATCTTGTGAAAAACAAGTAAGATCCAAATGTGGGAACAAACTGATGTACTACAATATGTGAAAACACCATTAGAAAGCATCATCACTAAGTGATTTGTGCTTATTCTTTGGTCATGCTCTTTTTGTGGTAAAAAAAAATTAGCACCTACTTTAGAGTTTTAGTAATTTTAGGCAGTGACTGATTAACCTTCTGTTGTTCTTCAGTATTTTAAATCTATTGCCTCCTAGCCCACTCTCAATTTATAGGCAGGAAGTTAAAACATCCCCACATCCCTTTAAGTACCTAAGGTAAATAGGAAAAACTTTATATATAATGAAAGAATACAGAAAGGCACACAGTGGGTTACACACAGGCATGTCACATCTAAATGAAACTGGAAATCATTATGGAAATCATTTGTTTTTTTAATAAAAATGTCCTGGGACTCAGACCATCCAGCTCATAGGTGAGATCACTGATTTTTTATGTACTCTGAATCCTCATTCAGATGTAATGATACCTTACAGGGATGATGGAGAAGGGAGAAAGTACAAAGAATCTGAATTTACATATCTATTATATTGGATTTTCATCTACATGAATGAGCAGGAAAGCCCAAAGTTATTTTTATTTGTTCCCTTAGCTTACGATCAGAAGTCAAAAGGTTTGCCAGTAATTAAAAATGTAGGTTGGTGTGGATAAAAAAGTTAAAGTCTTGTGTGAGTCGTTCTAAAGATCACTAGTCTTGAAATTAAAATATAAAATTTAGATACCTTCATTAACTTCATCCTGAAACATCTGGAAACTAGATATCTTGAATCTCATTTGTCTGCTTACACTTTTCTTTCATAAATTCTCTACAAACAGATTTCATTATAGCAACAGACAACATAGACTCATGTAGTTATTTGGAATGTGAGCAAAAAACTTAATGCCAGCTTTGACATGTAACCTGTCACTACCACACCTAACTTTTCAAGTTGTAAGTAGCCATTTTTAGTTCACATACCTGTAGATTGTATATGCATATGAGCTTACCAAACAGAAACTGGCTAAGTGCTAAGAACTCTCTCATTGTTATAAATACATATATGGAAGATTACCAAAAGTTTGAGGAAGAATCTGTCAATAAATTTAATTAAGGCTATTTGGAGGTGCCAGTATGGAGATCACTGAGAGAGTATATCCTTGCTCAGTTCCTATGCCACAGTGGTCTCTGGTGGCCAGGAGGGGCAACTACAAGGAAACTCCTGCTCAGAATCCCTATACTGGAGCATAGTAGGTATAGACTGGAGAATTTATGTGGACAATTTAGTCTACTGACCATGAGCAAAGACTTTTCAAAGGTTTATAAATTTGCCAAATTTGGATGGTTTTTACAAGAGCAGAAAGCAAATTTCCGACAAAAAGGCAACCTGTCAGTCAAATTTCATATCTCTGCTCCAAAGCATGGGTATATGGTGGAGGATGCAACCAGAATGTTTAAATGGAAAGGAAAGAATTTAATATAGGCAAAATGTATTTGTCCCTCATCTTCTCTAAAGATGGCTAATCCATCTTTACTGAATACATCTTGAGGCAGACACCAAGCATAGAACATTTCAGCCCAAATTGTTATAATTGGCACAGTTATAAGATCCTGTTTTCAGGTGCTTATAACAGGAAGTGTCCAGCAACCTTAACTGTAAGTGTTACTACCAGCTAGCTCTGCCAATAAGCAATATCCTGAGTTTCACTTGGAAGCAGACTGGGGTCAGTCCAGTGTACAAACATGGGCTTGCTCTGTCTGATACAAAACTAAAAACATGTGGTAACACTAAATGGGCAATTAAGCTGTAGGTATAAGTAACTGGCTCTCATTCACACTGCTTATTTTGTATGTGGAGTTTTTATTAAAAGTAAAGTTTGTATTTTTGGAAGCTGTATTACAAAGCTTTTGATTGCTAATAATGATTGATGTTAATGACACTTGAAGTTTAGATATATCAACACTGTTGGCTTTTTTGGGAATGATAGAAAGGAAGTGACAAATACTATTCTGCTATGTGAACAGTGGACAAAAACCCACTCTCAGTTTTAATGTAACAGATTTTTTTCTTCTGCCTTGAAGTATCAATGCTAAGTTTGAAATGTGGGTATCAATTCAAAGAAAATAACACCTATCAACTCTGATTTCACTAAGACCCATCCATCTTGCCTACTCACTGTTTCAAAAAGGTCCTTTAAGAGTTCTCTTTGGTTAAAAGGGCCATTGTCCAACATAACTCTGATCAATTTCCTTAATTCAGAGATAAAACTGGCTCAAAACCAGAGAACTAAGTCATCTTTGAGAAAACTAGGGTACAAATTATAAACAGGTCCAAACGTTAGACTCTGTGAAAAATAACTCAGGAAAGAATGCTGGGCCACTGAACCTAATGACTTAAAAACAGAGTTTGGGTGCTATTTTAGTCTCAAGTCCTAAAAAGATAAGCTATTAGCCATTCCTGGCTAACATATGTTTTTTGACTGAAGGTTCAGGTTCCCAGTGTACTTCTCCTGTTCTCCAACCTTCATTAATGGCTTTTCTGAACTGCCAACAGAATTATTTGTTTGAAGTCTCTGCATCTCACCCAGGAAAAGAAAGGGTGCACCACTTGCATTAAGTTTCAGAATTATTTGCATATTTTAACTTGCCTTTAATTTAGTAAATCTTTAACAGTTGCTATAGCTGTATAAGATACACTGTATATGTTGATTAGAGATATTCAAATAACTGGCATTTTGCTTGGCTTGCAATTCGGAAAAAGAAAAAAATAATAGTTTTGGGTTGACCCCAAAACAGTTTGTGAAAAAATTTTCAGTGAAGTGAAAATCTTGTTCTCAGTTGAACAAAATATTGTTTAGATTTCAAGATTTTTAAAAAATAAAATTTAAGAACATTTCAAAATAATTCTGAACTGAAAAGTAAAAATATTTTATTTTGGAAATGTCAAAACTAAGTGTTTTGATTTTTTGACTTTTTTTATTTCGGTTTTTCCAACTGAAACAATTTAGCAATTACCACACATAATGTTGTGTTTGACTTAATTCTGTGTTTTACACTGAAAATAGGTTTCAATCAAAAATTTTCTTCCAACTCTAATGCAGATATAACTTACTGCTCAGAAGATTTTATAATTTAATAGGTACAAGGAGATTAAAGTGCAGCCTTTGTAGCTGGAATACTTCACAAAATGGAAAATTTCTTACCAATAATTTCCTTTTTATTAGCAGCATCTCCCACAATTCTCATACATAAGAGCTATTCCACTCCTGTCAGCAGTTTCTGAGGCAGTTCAAAGCTGCAGCATAGCCTATGCTAGCCACACCTCCTTCTCCTGCTTTTTGCTGCCAGATGATTCATTCCAAGGCTGTGAAACAAACTCTTGGAAAATTATTAGTAACAATTTCACTGCCAGATAATTAACTATGTATAGTAAGCTACTGCCTACACATTAACAATTCAAATAAAAAATGCTGACCCCTTGGCTGTGAAGCCATCCAGGGTGGATATAATTGTGGGAGATGCTGCTAGCAGAAAGGTAAGACATTTTCCATTTAGCAGCCCAGCATCTACCACAATTCTGAAACATACATGAAGTAGTGAGCAGTGAACAGGGGTAGGAAGGGATAGATAAATGAACATACAAAATAAGAAAGACACTCCCCACCCCGCCCCTACTTTGCATTGTTTAAATGGCAACATTATGTCTTGACTGCCACCTGAAGCACCGTCCTGTCATAGGAAGGCTCCCTGGAGACACAAGTTCCACCTTATGGCGTCTGATAGAGGCATTAGGTGATGACAAGATGGTTGCTCTGCAGTGGAAGTGAACGTCATTTCAGCCTATGAGGTTGCCATCGATCTTGTAGAATGTGCCTTGATTCCTTCTGCAAACAGGTACACCAGATATCTTTATGCCTCAATGATGCACAGTCTAATCCACCTAGAAAGGGATAGCTTGGATGCTCTAAGCCCTTGGCATCTCAGGAAGAAAATCAACAGGGAGACCAAACTCCTTGTAGATCCTGTATGCTTGAGATACATTTAGTGTCAGAAGAAAATTAAAAATTTATGTCACTGCTTCTTGGTCAGATGCTGTGACAACTGGCAGAATGAAAGAAGTCAGAGGCTAAAAGCCCTCCCTTTGGACACCAGTGCTAGGTGATGATTGGCCTGACTACTCACTGATTTGGCCAGTCTGATTGCTCTGAGAAATCTGGATACCTGAGGATTCAGCCAAGAAGCCTGAGAATCCTTCACATAGTATGCTACATAGGGCAAATACATGGCATGCTATGGTGCTCAGCTGAAGGCCCTTATCTGCACCTTTCTGAAGGAAGTCCTGTGTGGCTGGAATCCCAGGAACCCTTGGATCTGCACTGTGCTCTTGGCACCACGAACTGAACTTGGTCTATAATGATCCATGGAAACTCCGCAGGATGAAAGCAGCATCCTGATCCTGCTGGAAAATAGCGGCACTTGGCCTAATGCACATCCCTTTCAATAGCCAGGTTGTCAGCTGAAAGCAATCTGGGTCTGGAATGGATGTTGGAAAAAAGATATCTGGTCTCAATATAAGCTTCAATAATTATTCTAGCTTCAATTTTATCAGATCAGAGAACCAGGATCTCCAGCAGAGTGTTAGAACTATCTCCCTTGTTTCTTCGGATCACCTTCCCTAAGAGAGAGTAGGGCAGGAATGCATATAGCAGACACTTAAGTCAACTATGAGAGAATATCTGTCCCCAAGGACTTGGGGTCTGCTTCCCAGGTGAAGAATGATGGCCTTTTTGCATTCTTGCGATTAGCAAAAAGGTGGACTGAGAGGACACTGAACATCCACAAGATCAGAGTGAAGACTTCCTGGTTCAGGCATCACTCCGAGTAGTTGACTTTATGTCTGCTGAGCCAGTTCGCATTTTGGTTCAACTCTACCATGTGTATCACCTTTAGGGAAGGGAGAGTCTTGTTTGCCCATTCCATCATGTTAGTTGCTTTTGCATGTAGAGCCACGGTCCTTGCTCCTTAGTTGTTTAATATGCAATTGTGGTTATGTTGTCTGGTTGGATCAAGACGTGGTTACCTTTTAGGTAGCTATGGAATTTCAGCAGTGCTAATTTAACGGCTCTGAGATCCAACAGCTTCATGCTGTGGTTCCTTTCTCTAGAGGTCCAGATACCCTACATCATTCTGGGACCCAGAAGTGCTCTCCATCCCTTCAATTGGTGTCTGTTGTGAGAACGAGCAAGTCTGGAAGACATATGGAAGACCCTGTGGACTTTTTTGGGGACTGTCCATCATAAGGGATCCTATATATGGTTGGGAACCAGTATCTAGTCTTGCATTTGCCCCGGGAAATGGTTCCACCCTCCAAGCAGAAAGGCCTGGAGACACCTAACATTACCCATTGGAAAGCCCATATATACAAGACCAGGAAGGCAAGTGCCAAGAGATATTGAGCTACGGTTGGTCTCATGCATTTGTCCAGCCTGGATATCCGATACTGGATCTTCTGTCAGCTGCCTAGTGATGGGCAGTTTTTCATCTCTGAAGTGCCTGCCTCCACTCCCAAGTGAAATATGTTTGTGAAGGGAATCAGAGAGCTGTACCCAGTGTTTCTGCAAAGCCATGTCCTTGGAGGTAATCCAGAGTCCAGGTTGTAACACTGTATGCTGTGGCCTGTGAGCTGTACCTTGCTGGGACTACTACCAGCCACATAAGACTCTGGGTGCAGAGGACAGATCAGAAGGAAGAGTCTGTCACACTGAGGATTTTGTTGGTTATCAGAAAAATTCATCTAGGTTTCCATGGAAACGTTTCCTCCAAATTTCTTCCCCACTGCCAGGGTAACAGTCTCTTTTTGGATACCGTTGGCATTAGTAGCCATCAATGGACTGTTGTGCTGGTTTCAATAGTGAGGGTTGAGGCCTCTCTGCAGTCTCAGCTTCTAATTTCTCTAGTGATTCAGCTGTAAGTTTAGATGCACAAGTTATCTATTCAGAATGAGTGATTCTATTCATGGGTAATAGCAGGACAACCTTTTAGCCACTATGTTAGAATTCATTTCCAGTTACAAGACACATTAAGCCTTTGACCAAGACAGGACCTGAAACGTCTCACTCCATGGAAGGATCATATCCCTAGAAGATGAGCTGCTTGTTTACCATAAAGCAGGCTCTCCTTACTAAACATACGAAAAACCTTTGGTCTGAACAGCTAAGCTGAGGCTTTGAAACTGCTGTACAATGTGTCATACTTAGAGCCTATGGAATGACGTTTCCTACTAGTGGAGCTGCTGCTGTATCAACCTGTATCATCCACTGGAGCTGTGAAATTAATAAGAATGACAGCCATCAGCTGATGTAAGGAATGCAATGTCTACACTGACACTGCAATGCCCTGACTACGTGGACATAAGCCCTATGCCTCTCGTTGAGGTGGTTTTATGATGTTGGCATAGCAGGGGAGTTGCATCAGCAGGAGGAGCATTTCAGTGTGTACATCTCCACTGACTTTTGTCAACAAAACTCTGTAGTGTAGACCAGGCCTTAATCACAGGTTTAATTAAAAAACTCAAGTCTTTGGTTGATGGTTTGCCATCATTCAGTGCTATTAATCAAAAAACCTTTCCTGAAAAAAGACCACACACCATGAAAACCCACCCCGGTCACATCATATGAATGTTTGCAGTGTTGTTGTAGTTATATTGGTCCTATGATATGACACACAAAAGTTAGGTGAGGTAATATCTTTTATTGGACCAACTTCCGTTACAAGCTTTCCAGCTACAGAAGAGTTCTGTGTAGCTCCAAAGTTTGTACCTTCCACCAACAAAAGTCGTCCAATAAAAGATAATACCTCTTCTACCTTGTCTCTCCCATATCACATGAATGACTTGTTTCACAATTTATGAAGGAGTCTTTTCCACTGGTCCAGAACAGATAAGCCTTGGAGAAGAGCAGTAAATAGACTGTCTGAGAAAATGTCAAAACCTAATACTGCAAAAAATGTAAACAACCGTTCAGCTCATTTACTAGAACTCAGAGGTAGGAAGTCTCTGGCCAACTCTCTGGGGTCTGACTGAACCCTGACTTCAAGGATTCATAGTAAGGTTTTTGTTCCATTATGTAAGTTATATTTTTTTAAATAACAAGATTATGTTTAATTTGTCCTGGTCTAAAAGGACAGGGTAAGTGTTACTTAAACTTATCCAAAAGTGTTGAGCTGTAGAACACGATATTCCTATATATTTCAGACTTCTCCCCTTCATGGAAGTTGATGCAAACGTTTAACTGCCAGTTTTTGTAACAACTGAAGTGAAATTCTGTGGCAAGTAATGCGGGAACAATAGGAGCTGATGCCTGGCTGACGAGTTTCTGGTATTCCCTATTTATCACCTCTCCTCTAAAGGATGATCTGTCTCACTATACATAGCTTTCTACCACTCCCCAATGGAGGGATAAAGTAAAAAAGCCACTCTGAGGAGAAAACAGATTTTACATAAAATATTTTTGGAAGATTTAAGTCTTCTAAAATGCATTAAAAATTGGGAAATGCCTGCATCTCCATTTGTTTTTACATCAAAACAGACTTCATCCTGGCCAAGTCTAAATCATTCAATTTCTCAGGACCAGGGAAAGGAAGCACCAAGGGTGTCACGCTAGCTAGCTCTACCCTCAGCACAGTAGCAAACATGCACAGTTGTTTGCTTAGCTGGCAATTAACTTCTCTTAGGGATATTAACTTCTCTATTCTCTCACAGCATGCCTTCACCACATAATAGCCACCAAAGATTAGGGAGCTCCCTCTCTAATGTAGATTTACATTAACATTCGTGTAATCATTCTACCTGGCAGTCTAAAGTTCTTTGCAGTTAAGCTTAGTTATCGCTCAGAGAAGTTATTATCCCCATTTTACAGATTGAAAAATTGAAGAATTGTTAGGTCATTTGTCCAAGATCAGGCAAGTTCATGGCAGGGCTAGGATAACCACTCTAACCATAATATACTCGCTTCCCCATTCATATTGTTAAAAATAAATCCACATTTTCCTTGAACTGTACAGTTGGCTTAATCTTCCTGTGTTGAACTACTCAAGAACAAGAATAAATTGATCATTCTATTTCTTTAAAACTCTTTAAACTAAGAAGAACTAATACAATCAGACCCAATACGAGAATGATTTGAATTCAATTAATAAAGCAATGAAATATTAAACATTTCAGGACTAAGTCAGAAATACAAAATGCCAACAAAAATTTTTGAGTTATGGCAGCTTTTCTTGGAAAGGCAGCACTGGGAAAGCTTTGAATCAAAGAAACCGTGGGGGTGAGTTTAAAAACTTCACAAAAACAAAGAAAAAGTCAGGCCATGCTAAGTTAATACTTCCATTTTTAAAGTGTCTATTATTGAATATTAAATGTAAATCACTTTGAACTAGTTTGTGAAAGATTACATTTTATTGAAATATTATAAATTGGAGATTTGTTTCAGAGGTTCCCTTGTTTCACAGGAACCAAGCTGTTCTGGATTACAAATGAGTGAAGCCATTATTAATTACACATCAACCTCATTTTATCAAATAAAATTATTAAAACTTAATTATGAATGTTACTACTTTTCTGACATTTCCCCATATTCCCACATGATTTACTACTGTATATTAAAAACAGCAGCTGAACAGTGCTAATTCTAGTCTGACTATTCATATTTTCAGCATTATTTTCTCAGTTACAGGTATGCTTGTGAAGTCTCAATTTATTGGGCTATGATGTTAGGCAATATCTTTTCTGTATTATGCCATGATTTATTATGTCATTTCATGCCCAACTGACATATATGAATACTGCACAGCATCAGTTCCATCTAGGCAAACATTTGCCTTTATTCACAGTCAGCATTTCTTTAAAACTATGAAGCCTTCTTTAAAAAGGTTTGCTGTGGTTTGTATGTTTCATTCACTATGATTTTCCTTACACAAAGAAACCATATTTGGATAAGTTCTCCTGCTGACACAGAATGCCCTATACAATGTTTACATTTGTAGCTTTTATGACTCAAGATTTAACTTGAAAACAAGCATTTTTATTATGAGGAAAATATAGGTCAAATATTGGCACTGAATTAATCTGATGAATGCAAACATGTAATGAGAGTGAGAAAAAAGATACCATGTAGCTGTCACATTTTACATAGTTTCACATACTGAATATAAATATTTTGACATTCCAAAGGAACTACTGAAAAAATTTCCTCTTGGCAATGAAAACAGATGAATGATAGTACAGTCCATTAAATATTTTATACTGTGCACCTAAAATGTAAACTTTGTTTTAAAATGGTTTAAATTCTTAAAGATCCAGTACTTTCTTAAATATTGAAAGGAATTCAAAGCATTTGACCTTTGCACACTGTTTAAATAATTCAGTGATTGAAAGAGAAGCTGAGAAATAAATGAATTTATTCCAAAAACAGCCACAGAATGGGCCAGCTGTAAAATGGAAGTTTACCATTAAAGTTACATTTTGCAATGGAGTATTATAAATGACAGGGCCATATATCTAAAGTCAGCAGTCAAGCAACCTTATTTTGTGAACAATACATGTATCTAATTGAAGTGTTTAATAATAATGAGGTGACAGCTGTGAATCTACTGCCAATGTAAATGTGTTTTTTTCATATTAAATATAAAAGTCTGTACCCTTGTACCCTCAGAGTGAATCTACAATAGGAAAAATCAGACGTGTAATTATCCACTAGTGATAGCAATACTAAAAGCTGTAAATTAGATAGGGCACAAGCATTTTAGTAACTAACCACAGCAGCGTTACACAGTGAAAAATGCCTGGTGCTTGTCTACATCACATCTCCACTACTAAAGGATGATAGGTCATCTTCTCCCAGGGTAGACCGACCCTGATTCAATAAGTAATTCAGTTCTTAGTTACAGTCATGTACTCTAGATTAGTTTAGTAAATGGCCAACAAATGCATTGCAACTCATATCCAAGATTTATTGGTACAGAAATACTCTTGAAACAAGACACCAACGTAAGTACACCATTCAGAACATTTTTTACCTCTCCAAAAGGTAATTTAAATTAGTATACTACTTTAAATTAATATTTAAGTCTATTAAAGTCTAGGAGCTAAAAGTCTTTAAAACATTTTGGAGTGGATGTGTAATCAGACAAGAGTCTTCAACCTTTATTACTACCAGTAGCAATAATTAGCACTTAAAGATAAGCAATATATGTAACAGAAAGTGATTGAGAATCACATCACTAAGTTCAGTAAGTTCATATCCTCAGGGTCCCTTTGCTGTCACTCCAGAAACCCAACTGTCTGCAGGACTCAACTGCTGCTGCAGAATTTGATCAATTTTTTTAAACTTTGCAATT
Source organism: Emydura macquarii macquarii (assembly GCF_026122565.2). Lineage (NCBI taxonomy): Eukaryota > Metazoa > Chordata > Testudines > Chelidae > Emydura > Emydura macquarii. The sequence continues at coordinate 20,201,980 of NW_027131485.1, read as the reverse complement.
ACAAAGCTTAGAAAAGGACCTTCACAATATGAAGTAATGCAGTGTCTCTGCCTGTGTCTGCAGATGGCTTGAAACAATAATTCTGAGGTGCACAAAATAGCTTGTTCCATTCATCATAATAGGAGAGGTCTTAACTCAAGCCTACTAATCTCAAAATTATTTCACTGCTAGTCACTGTAGCAGAAACACCCAGCTAACACATTTACCGACTAGAGCAGCGGTTCTCAACCTTTTTTTCCCCCGAGTACCACTCGGGCCAGGTACAGTCAGGTCAAGTACCACTTGACCCGACTGTACCCGACCCGAGTACCACTCGGGGAAAAAAAAGGGAGGGGACTTGCGGCGGGGTTTCGCGGCGGCGGCGGGAGGGATTTGCGGCGGGGTTTCGCGGCGGCAGGGAGAGACAGGCGGCGGGGTTTCGCGGCGGAAACAATACCCGCCGCCGAAACCCTTCCACCGTTTCCCCATTTTCAGCGGCAGGGTTTCACATGGGCGGGTGGGAGGGCCCTTCCGGCGGCAGCGGATTCAGCGGACTAGAGGATACAGGAGCAGGTACTGTTGGAGATACCATGGTGGCTGGTTCCTAGGGTTAATTCTAACATGCTCAGCCCTTATTCCCTCCCCTGTGACTAGGCTGTCATCTCCACTTCCCCCCACCCTGCTAAAGAGCGAAGAGATTCAGCCTCCCTCCATAAATCTTAATAGCCTCTTGGAGCCAAATCTCCAAACCACTGCTTGCCTCTTCTTTACTGCCAGAAGCACTCAAAGCCACAGCTTTGTCAGTGGTAAAGACTAATATAATCTCTTCTATTCTATTCAAGCCCTATACAAGCATTTTCCAAAGACTGATATGACTACTGTGGAAACTGCAGATAACACAAATTTTGAATTTCAGCCCTCAAGTGACTTAAGGCAGTGAGTAGCTGAGGTTGATAAAAGCCCTAGAGTGCTGTTCCTGTTTCCTTCGACTGGACTAAGGACATTTTCTACTTCTTTTTGGGTAGCCAACTAAAATTAGAGCCACATTACCTTACCACTCCAAATATTCAGTCACAAGTATACAAAACACACAAATTACAAAGAGCAACAGACAAGACTAATACACTTCTATTTACAGACTGTAAACTGGAAGGTTATGCCCCAGTCACAGCCTCCAATAGCTAGGTAAGGGAGAAGACTCACGAGACCAAAGTCTACTAGGACTTTTGCTATACAGATTTAAATGTTCTGATAAGCAGTCAAATTAGACTGAAAGGTGCAATAAGAAACAATAAGACAGACAAATACAACCTAATGCCCACTTCGGCCATCTTGATCCCATTTGGCTCTCAGAGCTTTACAAGCTCAGGAGGATTAACAATTCAAGTGTGAGTAGTGCAAAAATATACCACAACTCGAGCTGTTGCACCTGCTCTAATCCAATGTCCTCCTGCTGCCTAAAGGAATTGGACTACTCAAAGCCCAAAGGAAGAAAATACATGACACAGTAAATCCTGGATGATATCATGTATCAGGATACTACCAACACATGGAACAATTTAACAGTTGCTTTTTACTTGGTACAGCTACATCAAATTGAAATTTTACACATTTGAAAGCAGTAATAAAGGCAAAAAACCTCTCCAAACTAGGAAAATTCTGAGGTTAAAGCTACCCTTAATCTGAGCTGTTTTCTTTAAAATGTAGAGGAAATTGCCTAGATACAGCAGACACTCCAGAATACAGTGTTCCTTTAACTGCAGTCAAGCCTTAAAAAAAACACATACTTCAGAAAAACTGAGTAGATAGCATCTTTTAAGCTTTAAACACAAAGCTTTGATGAAATAAACATGCAAGTATTTGCAGCTCATATTACCTTACATATTTGATTTTTAGAGCTGTGATACCAGAACAAAGTTAAGGATGTTTGGAAGACAACAGTTCTTTAAATACAAATGCTCTTTAAAGTGAAACCTACATTTTTTCATTTCTATAGTTCAATGTGTGTTTCAAAAAGCTATAATATGCTCATCAGCGAGTTTTTCCTGATGTGACAGATTATTCCATCCTTAAGTACAGGTTAGCATTTTTTAAAAAACACTTTATGAGTATCTTTTCTATTCATTCTGGCATTGGCCTCTGTCGAAAGAGAGGATATTGGGCTAGATGGATCATTGGTCTGACCTAGTATGGCTGTTTTTATGTTCTTAGTTTTGGGTGACCTATCATTAAAGACTATTGGTACTAAGCAACCATGCTATTGTCTCTTGTGTTGGTCACTCACAACAGATGTCACTGTTTCATGAGCAAACCTGATATTTAAATATCAGAGTAAGATAAACTGGATTTATATGACCAAATGCCTAGAAACATCCCAATAACTTCCAATGATTAAAAAATGTTATCCTATCTCCATTATAGCCTTATGATCATAATGATTAAATGCTTTTTTAAAAAAATGAGCTAAAATGGCAACAAGTGATGTTGATTTAAACACTTTCTAAAGATATACAACTACGGCGCTGAAGTCAGGGTGATCTATCTCCTTCAGGGCCAACAGCTAGGATACTGTAGCTCTTGTGAAGTATGTGGCTGTGAGAGATGATCTGACAGTGGCCAAGGAAGCTCCAAAATCCCTTCTGAGTGGGGTTTCCACTTTGTCTGTTGGATCTAAGAATTCAACTTCTGATGGGATAACCATATCCTCTGCAGGGATGCCACTGCAATATCAACCTTTGGAACGTCAGTAATATTTTGTTAGCTCTTGCAGCTTATAACATGTACGGTCATGTCTGTTAAATCATTTACCCTTATTGGGTCTCTCCCACTCCTTTCTGATCACATCCTCAAAGGAGGAGTGCAAGGGAATCCCAGCTCCAGGGGACAATTATGAAGGAAAATGTTTACCTTAAGGCTTATCCATAGGATAAGATTGAATCTAGATTGTGGATGCAACCTTTTAGCAGATGGCCTCACACTTAATATTTGGGGGGAGGTTGGGGGGGATATTGTTCAATGTTTTCCAAGTCCTGCTTAGATTCAGTCTGAAAGTATTCCTTCCTCGGTAGAGGAGAAAGGGTCTGAGTCAAATCTTTTCAGGCTTTTTTTTTTTTTGGGGGGGGGTGTCTCCATGCACTTTGCAGGCATTGCTGGCTGGCTGTGGCCACAGAATAATCTTTTGAGACTTGCCTTACATGGAACCTAGGGTCCTCCCATTCTAGTCCAATCCAACTGGGTGGGATATGGGATCTCATTACTAGAGTTTCCTGACTCTCATTGTGAAGTCTAGAGGCTTTTAATGAGTCTTGGCTCTCTACCCAAAGAACTCCATCCCATTTTAGGGGGGTGATGGGGACAACCAGTAGCCCACAAGGGTCTTATCTTTGCAGTCCTGTAATGCCCTAGGACTAACCCCCTGGGACAGCTGGATGGTGCCCTCCTCCTCCTTAGAGCCTCTCCCTGTTCTACTCTGTCTCCCCATGTCAGGTTATTTCCCCGTAATGGAGTCATGGCTTCTTGGGGTAGCAAGGGACCCAACGTACCTGACCAACAAAGAGCTTAGTCCCCTAGCAGAATTAGGGCTAGCTGAGTGGGACTAGTCAGCACATAACTCACTCACTGCTGAGCATGAGAAAGCTGCCTCACATATACAGCTCCTTTTAGATTTTGTCCTGTGCTTGATCAGCTGTTCTGCTATGCCTGAAAGGGACCAGAGGAGCTTGGCAAGGAGGAACTGAACCAGAAGCTCCAAGTGGCTGTGACCACCACACTCCTCAGATCCAGGACAAAGAAGGAGGAGAGGATGCTTGAAATAAACAAAACTGATTGTTATTGCCCGAATAAAGCTAAAAATAAAAGATTAAAGAAAAGAATGGGAACAAAAAAAAAATCACCATTTGACTGCTGCCGCCAAGGCTGAGAATGTGGCATCAAGCAGGAATAGCAGATATGGACAGCACATGGTATGCTGTAGCTTTGAACTACCTTCAGGAACTGTAGAAAGGAGGGAAACAGCCATGCATAGCAGAATTGTGGGAGATGCTCGGCTGCACAATGATAAAATATACACATGCAACCTGACAGTCTCAAGGTACCAAGGCATTAATGAATAGCTCAGACTGGTTATTTAATTATTTCTGGATTTCTTATGCTTAATACTTAATTAAAAGAAATAGCTCTTAGATTTTGCTTTTAAAGTGGAGTACCAGGTGCTCAACTCTTTTCCTCCATTTCACCCCATCATTTCTATACTACCTAAAAGTATTCTAAACATACAACTTAAGATTCCTACAAAGCAAAACCCACGCAAATTCTTCAACAGTACTTATTTACATGTGAACTTGTGCAGATGAGAAACCAGCTTCATAAACAGATGAAACTGGCAACCATCCAGAAATAGAATAATCTGATCTGATTGGCTGGAGAGCTGAAAAGCCTAATATTATATGCCAAGAATTTGTTTTGAAGTTTTTTCCAATATTCCCAACTGACATACAAATTAATAGGATGGGCTACATATATATTGGTCTGTCCTTTTAACCAAGTGTTTAAAAGATAAAAACTCTTAACTTAATATTTGATGGAAACATCTGCTAACACAGTTGGTAATCAATGTACTTTTTTTTCTTACATCATGTAAAAAACCTCCCATTTATATGCAGTAACGGAAGTAGCAATGGTCATTCCACAACCAAAGTGCTTTCTAATTAAGCAGTTGCCTCTAATTGGGGGCTTCAGATGGTAATTGACTATACTGTAGGTTGCATGCTCTGAGGTGAAGGAAAGGTTGCATAATGAGGTAGAGCTCAATTATTCTCCAGAGAGAGCTTGTAACTCAGGGAATAATTTGTATTAGAACATGTCATATAAAAAGGCAGACTGCAGAAATCTGAATCACTGTATTTTAGAACCATGTTTATTTGCCATTAACCTGACAGTGTAATGAATTAACACCAGTTTCAGACAAAAGTATATTATGATAGAACCAGCTATGAACTAGAACTTACGAAACATCTTCTAGTCAGATTTAATGTGAACTATGCAAGCATCCAAACAATGTCATGTTATTAATTTTAACACAAGGGAGGTCCATAAGGCAGATAAAAGGATATGTCGTGAACCAAGAATATCCAAGATATCAAGTACACTGTGTTAACATACTGTAGTTCCAGAGAAAACCTCAGCATTACAAAAAAATATTGTGACAATAAAGGTCTTTGATTGTTCCACAGCATTACAATACAGAATTCTGTCAAGAAGCTATAAGTCTTCAGTCACTTGAGTGATTTAGTTGGTTCAGCATTCTTGGGTACTTAATAAATAGAAAGAACAAAACTGTTGAAAAGCAAAATAATTTGTACCTAGTTTGAAACGTTAAGAATGTGGTAATGCTAAATGAAATTCAAAATGGGTTCCCATAACACCTGTAAAAATAGTGCCCCCTCCTGTTTGCTTAATTGCCCCTTTCCTTCAAAATCTTTCTCCAACATGTAGAGATTTGTCGGTCTTCGGAGGTCAACAGAAGTGCTTAAAAATTAGCATGTTTTTCACAATGAGCCACATGGGATTTGAAAGTAAATTTTATATTTTTTAAAATAAGATCATTGAGTCCATATGCTCTCCCACTTACCAAGTACTTTAAACTATGCACTACATGGATATTATTTTTTTCAGAAACCGATCAGTAGTTTATAGATCACTGGCTTGCACAGATACAGAAGTTTTATTGCTAAACACTTCTATACTGGATTTGAGTTCATACTGGACTGTTACATCAAGCGTCAAAACATTGCCTGTAAGCAGATAAGCAAGCTTTCAATTCATTTGAAACTCACAAATCTACAATTAACAGGGTTACAAATGATAGTAACAGCACAGAGGAGATGAAACAGAAATCTTCACATTAAGAAAAATCTTTCTTTTAAGTACAGTACTATAAATGTGAAGTGTGGTTTTGTATTAGTCTATCAAAAGTAATTAGACATTATGGATTAGTCTGAAATGTAATTATAAATAATCTGAATGTGTTATGGTGTGAAGATCTGAAAAACATTTTAAATCCTTTTATGGAAGTATATACTAAGAACTCAATCCTGCAACTTAATCTGTAGGCTTCAGTGAAGATCCAAAGAAGCAAAGGTCCACCTGCCCAGATCCAATTACAATCCTAAATTTGAATATACTCACCAGACTCCTCTACAAATTTGTGACAGAGCATGTGTGTACACACACACACACACACACACACACACACACAAAACTAAGAACCTGGCAGCACTGGTGAGTACTAACTATAACCAGAATAGTGCAAATTGACATAGCTGTAGTTTGAAGTATATTCAGAGGCTCTTAACCAAACTAGATAGGTACAGTATTCTCTGTGTTATTCTGATATTATTCTTAAATCAGATTCTTGGAATATATTTCCATTTTATGCTGCTACAAAATCTTCAGTTTTTGATGTGGCACAGAATTATGTATTGTTAAAACGTAACTGTCCTGAACATGTTAGTGGAAAGTGAATTTTGAAGTTTGGTAAGGGACATTTAGAGCCTTCTGATAGCAATGAAGAGTTAAGAGATAGTTGAGGCTTTTGTCCCTGAAAGGGGCTGAACTTCTTTCCCTGTCCTTGTTTGTAATAATGGAAGTGACCTAAATTTTGGAGGAGTAACTCTTAGTTTTCCTACCCAGCAATGCTTGACAGGAATCAGCCATCCACTGAAACAATAATCACACAAGCTGGACGTTTCCAAGTAAATCATAAGCATTAAACAATTAAGATTGACATTAAGATTGATTTAAGTGAGGGGGGGCAGATTTACATCTCTGAGAAATTATTCAGGATATCTGCTGCCTCAAGAAGACAACACTTTTTAAAGAAAAAAATTTAATTTTTAATGTATTTTGAATGTGTCTAATTTCATACAGATTTAATTTTCAAGTAACTGCTTAGATTCTGCACCAATTCCAGAGCCATGAAATAAAAAAAAAAAGAAACGGGATCTCAACTGTAACAACCATGAGCAGGTCAATTAATCAAATGCTGCCTATATTCCCCTGAGGAAGAAAGCAAAAAAATGCTTAACAGCTGAAGTATCTAGTCTGCCACTGGAAAGTGGACTCTTGTACTAGGAAGCAGCAAACTACAGTAAAATTCTCCCAGTTTGTAAATAATCATGTCCAAACCAGCTGCCACACATTTTGCAATCATATCCTTGTATGTAACTGAAGTTTCTCTATAAAGTATTCTCCAATACAATCAACTCAATTTGCTGGAGAGTGAATTCAGCTACATACCCATAAAAAAATCTGTCAGTTTAAGTTTTCATGTAATATTTAGTATGTTCCTTGCTCTCCATATTTTAGTAAAAATGCAATCAGTACTGCATTACTTTTCCAATATAGCATATTGAAGATAGTACACTACACTACACATGAAGCATATTCCTGGATTTTATTTTAAGTGGCAACTTTTCTATAATATATTATGCAAAACAAAGTGGGGACTTAAAAACTCCGACTGGAAGAAGAAACGGATTCAACAATGGGCTTTGAAGGTGTATGGCAGATCCTCAGATCTCAGACAAGAATGTGGACAATTCACTCAGTTGAAGTGAGGATTTTAACAGCAATCCAGGTGGACTAAAGCTTTTAAGAGCTTTGTTGATTTTAAAGTTAAATAAGATCTAAAAAGTGAATCTGAAAGCGTTTAGCAGTTTGACAAGCCTTATCACAGCACTAGGACTCTAATATGTTTAAATTTAGAGTATTTAACGATGATTATGTTAAGAAGTTAGTGCTCTGAATAAAAATTTATCAGTTAAAACCAAATATATAGCTTTTCTTGATTAGGTACATTTAAATTAGTTCTCTATTTTTCCACTTCAGTAGAAAGTGATGTTCATGTATGATAGCCATTAAAAGCAAGAAATACTAAAATCAATACAACTAGCTAGCTAATCTACTTAAAATATTAATATCTAACCAGGGTACATTTAGACCCGAAACTGTTGCAGTAGAGAAGTGATAAAAACAAGTTTCATTCCAGCACAAAATACAGCTCACAAAATACATGTGAAATCCTGAGCTCTGTGACTGAATAGAGAGAACATAATTTGACTGTACTAACCATTAGCTCAGACAGTTTTTATGGTCAAGTTTTAAAAGAACAAAAGCTGTTAGTGGCTGAATCCATTAATATTCAAAATGAGAAATGCAAGAATTTTAGATACACTCCACATAATGAAAATTCTAACTTCAGAAATTTAAGATAACTAAAGTATTCATAGTTTAAACAAAACTGAAAAGGAACTAAAATTATTAAAGGAAGATCAATGTGCAGACTGAATTACATCTGAATCTGATGCTGTTCGTTACATTAGAGATTTATACAGTAATTCATCGCCAGCCCATATAAAGTCTCACAAAATTTTTTATTTTCACTTATGCTTGAATGTCATTTACTGATATAAAGGGAACTCTGAGTCTGACTCACCTTCAAAGGAGAAATTTGGTGGCAAGTATCCTTTGTATGTTTATTAGGGTAGCAGACCAATTCAGAATAGAAGTATCTTCTATTTTCGCAATGCACACACACTAAAGCTACAATGATCTTGGGCTCCCTCTCCTGGATCTACCACAGCAGTGAACGTTCAAACTTATGCATATTATGTTAACATTGAAGATGCTACTGCATTACAGAGCCAAAAGTGCCCATTATGAATCAAATCAAGGTTCACCAAGAGGATAAAAACTAGGTGTACTTAAAAAGGCAACAAACAAATAGTTCTATTCACTAGAGCAGAGTGAGTCAAAAAAAAATTCGAATTCAGACAGAAAATACTAATCACAAAACTAACTTGTAAAGAAACTTGAATCATTTGGCTAAAGGATACATGCAATGTATATAATAAAATATAAACACAGTAACAAACAGAGAAGGTTAACATTTTAAGATTAAATTAACTCCACCAACACACTGATGCTACATCTGAAAGGAAGATGTTTTCTTCCATTTATAAAGTGGGGATACCAAGACAATTGCTCAACACCACAGAGAAAGTCAGTTGCAGAGACTGGGGTTCCTGGCTCCTACCCTGACCTCTAACAATGCAAGATGACTGAAATCTCTCCAACCGCTACATAGAAAAGAGGATAGGAAAGAATGTGCCCTATAGGCATTGTCTATGACAGAGGGGACAGCATATCTATAACCTAAACTTATGAAAATGAAAAGGATATGATATATAGCTCTAAAGTAACAGCAGTATGAAAAATCTTGAAAATAAAATTCCAAGTAATCAGAGAATTATGACTTCAAAATACTCTTGTTTAAGAAGATGGAGCTACACAGAACTAAGACTTCCAAATGGTGGACTTCAAATTCTGTCAACCTAACCACTGGTCAACCTAACAGTGTGTACTTCAAGTCTGGTCTTTTAAGATTTCAAAAGCGTTTTGTACTATAACCCTATTTTAGCACATTTGTAACAATTAAACGTTAAAATATTTTAACTATCCTTCAAAGGCAACAATAAGGCGTTTACCTGGATTTGAAGCTGTGAATTTAACTTAATTTTAATTTAAAAAATTCTCATCAGGAAATTACTGATACTTTATAGTAGGGTCACAATATGAATAAACACCCATAAGTCTCTTCACAATATTTCTACATGCAACGCTAAATAGGAAGAGTGTATGTCTGAAAAAGACATTAAAAGATGCTGACATTTCAGGTATCTAAGACATAAGCTAAATCAGGCCACCTAACGAATACCGAGATACCTTTTGCCATACTATATCTTTCATTCAACTCCCAATAGTCAGGAAGAATTTATGCCTGATCTTCCATACATCCAGAGTTCCTGCCCATACATACCCTAATGCAGTCGTTATTAACCAGGGACCTGAGGGCCCCTGGGGGGAGCCAAGAGCAGGTTTCAGGGGGTCTGCCAAGCAGGGCTGGCGTTCGATTCACTGGGGCCCAGGGCAGAAAGCTGAAGCTCTGCTGTGTGGGATTGAAGCTCAGGGTCCTGAGCCCTGTTAACCAAGACAGAAGCTGAAGCCTAAACAACTTAGCTTTGCATGACCCCCTGTGGTGTGGGTCCCAGGCAGTTACCCTGCTTGCTATCGTCTAATGCCGGCCCTGGCTTTTACATGCTGAAAAATAGTTGTTGTGGCATAGGTGCTGGAGTTTTTATAGCATGTTAGGAAGGAACTCAGAAAGGAAAAGGTTGAGAATCCCTGCTCTAATGCAAGATCTGAACCAATCAGACAGCTCTTCCAAGTTAAGTGTAAACATCTACCAGTGGCAGTGAAGCATTGAACTGCACAGTGTATTCTGCTAAGCAACTTTCTATTACTCTGTTGAGCACAGAAGATTTAGAAGCATTTTTGGATACACTCAGATTAAGGAATAGGACTATATGGTTAGTATTTCTGTATTCTTAGCTATTTAAAAATGAAACTCACTAAATCACAGGCACAGAAAGAGACCTTGATTAGCAAGTAATTCATGAACAAAGGAATTAAAATCAGCCTTATAAGAAATGAAAATAGATACCAAAAAGCTCTAATTCTACTACAGTGAAACGGATTTCAAAACTAGAGAAGTTTAAGCTATTTACTGTAAAAATTCAGAAGTAAATTGCATAGCTCTCTGGTAATTATCAGGTAGCAATCATCTGTCAACTTTGAAGGCTAAATACTTTCAGTTTATGTGGGTTTATAGCTGTTTGATTATATCATCCCTGTTTTCATAAATGACCAAACTGAATTAAAGTACTAGATCATTCTACAGTTATGATAATCAAACTTTAAATAGAAATGTTTATATGTAATATCCTTAATCCTAGAATAAACTGGTTTGCTTCCTAGCATGTAGGCCACAGAACAAGCTCTCTGCTAGACTTTAGGTTTTCTTTCTTATGGGGCTGAAGGATAGGATCCTTCTGGACATTCTGCTGGCACTGCTTGCACTCACTTCCCCTCCTCCACATAGTATCCTTTCAATTGATTCCAGTGAGCATAACTAAAAAAGAACATGCAAGTGTAATCCACAGGCCTTATACTGCAGCATTTGACTTTTTGGCCCACAGAAGGGGAGAGGAGCAGTGGAGAGAAACATGGATTTTTGTTTGAATACTCAGCCTCTGCACACATGCAGGGCATGGCAACTCAGCTATAAAGTAGGGTTAGGCAACTATGATTGACGTGCAGTAGCTGTTTCTGAAGCTGTTTTAATTTAGGGCAAGCAGTCTTGCTAGTCACCCACATACCCAGTTTAAGCTGAGGTGCAAAAAAACGGAAGTAGAAGAGTTAAACATAATATTACCTCAGCACCTCCTCCCTATTGTCTAATACGTCCAAACATATACAAAGAAGCAGAAAATTTGCCAATGACATTTATTATCTTAGGACAAATTAAAACTAAAATCCCTAGCTACAAAAGTCAATACTATTTTATTCTCTACAACCATTCATTCCATTCCAACTGATTCTCAAATGTATTCAGTGAATAGCATTATATATGGCAGCAAAATACACTAGATCAGGAAAGAGCTGGTCCTAGAGATGAGTGAGAATTTTTTTCAATAAATCACGCCATCTTCAAGTTTAATCCAAACCCTATTTTGGTATTCTAACAGAAACTAGTTTTCCCCAGACTTTTCCCAAAGAGCCAAATTAAAGCACCTTCCAGTGTGGACCCCGCTGGTTAAAAGCTGTTTTGCTAATGCTAGGGACAATTAGTTTCCAGATTCACTGACTATTTTGATGAGAGTTGGAACAAAGAAACCCCTTAGTCTTTTTAAAATTCTTTAAAAAATACAAAAAGCCTTCTGTTCCAAAACCAGACAAGAATCCACATAAACAAGGCTTAACATTTATGTAGGCAATGAAGATCTGAGAAATTTTATAATTCAGATGTTGCAACAGACAGACAGAAACTTGGCAAGCATTATTTTTTAAATGCTCTGAACACTATGTACTAGCCAGAGTGCTGCAGAAATTAGTGTTATGATTTACACAGTGTGGCCTCCAAAAGTGTTTAATGAACAGTTTATTCTTAGTTATTTAAAATGTGCTCCACATAAAACTGATGATCAACAATATGGACTTATTAGCATGTCAGATTCTTTTCCCTCTAATATGGATGTTCAAGACTTAAAGCTAGTCCATTTTTGCTTGGGAAGCTATTAAATTAACTTCAATGCCCTATTTGAACTCCATCATTAATTACAAGGCATGTTATTGGAATTATTAGATGCCACAATAATGAAGAAACTGCTAGGTCCTAAGGAACACACTATTCCATAACATGAAATACCTATACTTTTATTTTGGTTATTTTAGATTAAGAGGATTATGTGCCTTATTTGGATGATTTAGAAATATCAGATAGTAAAAGTGAGCACTGTAAATTGAGAGGTTTGCAAGTGAATTAAGTGAAACCTATAGGCTTTTCAACAATTATCAAATAGGTGATTTCATTAAAACTAATTTATATTTTTTAAATGTGAGACTACCATAAAAAGCTACCCCATGTATGACACAAAAAAATCTAACCTGCATACCATTAGCATGGCATTTTTTACATACATGAAAAAATGGTTTGAGCCAGAGGTCCAAGTACTAAATCAGATTCTTCAGATTTTATAAGACAGAAGTGTTTATCAGTTATAAACAATTACTACTTTTTAAGCTCATTTTATGCTTATAGCAATATAAAAATATTTTTTAACATAAGAATGTTAAAGGGTCCTTTAAAATGAAATTGCTTACTATTCATAGCCCCATGTAGAATATGAAACTAAAATGTGCTCCCTTACCAAAATGTTTATTTTCCATCATGTGCACCTTCCTTTTTTAAAGTGTGGCACCCAAAATTGTACAGAGGATTACAGATGAGGCCTCACGAGACCCATCTTACACTTTTAATACACCCAAGAATGATACTGACCTTTTTTGCACCTGCATCACACTGACGACTCATTCAGTTTGTGATCCACTATAAGCCACAGATTCTTTTCAGAAGTACTACCACCTACCAGTTATTCCCCATTTTGTAACTGTCCATCTGATTTTTCCTTCCTAAGTGTAGTACTTTGCACTTGTCTATTGAATTTTATCATGTTGATTTCAGACCAAATGGTCAGATTTGTCAAGGTCATTTTGAATTCTAACTGTCTCCTCTAAAGTGCTAACAGTCTCTCCCAGCTTGGTGTCACCTGCAAATTTTATAAGCACACTCTTCATCCTATTAATTAATTAATCAGTCATTAATGAAAATATTGACTAGTACTAGACCCAAGACAGACCCCTGTGGAACCCTACAATGATTTGCTGTCAAACTGGAAGGATAGCTACTGCATACTATGTTTCAGTCAGTTGTGCAAAAAACTTATAGTAATTTCATCTAAACCACATTTCCCTAGTTTCTTATGAGAATGTCACGTGGGACTGTCAAAAGCTTTATTTTAAAAAAAAATCTGGAAGCGATCCTACATGAGGAAACCGTTGAGGATTAGCTGGGGTGACAATTATCTGTACCCATTCTATCTTTGCTATCAGATAGTGCTGCCCTCAGAAGTTATGCTCTGAGTTACCTTGCCTAAGTGCACTGTTGAATAAAGTTGCAGCCACTTATCCAAAAATTCCAGGTGTTTGTCTTCAATGGCTCCTTACCACTCATAAAGAGAATTTTCTACCTGTTTACATTGCTAGAGGAATTGCTAGAGGAAACATCAGAATTTGTTCTCTCTCCAACCACTATATAGTCTTACTGAATTATTTCTGAAAACTGAATGACATCTATGCGGTAACAGTTGCAAAATGGCAAGTAGTTGACTGTGTGAATGAATTTATGTGAAAGTGGCACCTTATTCAATAGACCTGGCCTGTGTGTGAGCTGGACACTGCCAATATATCTATGAGAAGATAAGCAGATTCCAAACAGGATCACATCCTTCGAATTTGTGAGGTTCTGATTTACAGAATCTTTCTTGATCTGTGAATTAAAAAGGACAACCCAGCTTGATTTTCAGAGCCCAAATTGAGCTTGCAGAGCTGGCAGTTAGAAAAAATGCATACTTGTAAGTTGAGCAGAATGCATCAGGGAGACTAGAAGAAATATGGAGCCCCAAAACTTCATTTACTACAACACTTAGGAAAATAGACTAACAACACCTTTTATTCACATGTGCAGCACTTGAACATTTATTCTGAAAGCAAAAATGTGCTTTCAGTCAACCGTGGTGACAATTCTCCAAATTAACAGGCACCTAAACAAACACTATAAATCCCTTCTTGCATTTTAATTATACACACTGTATCAAGATTAAAATGGAAAAGACTTAAAACCTTTTAAAATACTATTTGTTTCGTAATGATATCTAAAAAAGGACAAGGATTTTCTGCCTTGGCTAAAGGCCAGTTCAAATAGAACACATGGGGCTAGAATTCTTTCGAATAGTTTACCATTAAATTTCTTTTTTGGCAAAGTCTTTCAAGTCTCAAACCCTGAACCATCCAGCATTTATGGTGTGGTCTACATGGTCTACTGTACATCAGTGCAACACTATCACATTCAATCATCATTAAATAACTTCCAAATCAGAACCAAAAAGCTATTATTTATTCTAAAGTAACTGTGGTTCTTCAAGATATTGTAGTCAATGTGGATCCCATTATAGATGTGCATGTGCCTGCACAAGATCAAAATGTATTTATTTTTTATTAGCAGCAACATCCATCAGGGTCATGCACATACCCTGTGCTCCCACACCAGGGCATAAAGGGTAGGGTGGCCACAATATTGTCAGTTCCCTAACAATTCAAAGCACATGTAACTGAGAAGTGGGGATGGATTTGGGTTATGAGACCTACACTGACAACATCTCAGAGAAGCACAGTTGCTTCTATTTTCAACTATGTGTTCGTATAGATATCACTGTAGATCACTGGCAAGCAGTACCCTTCCCAGATGGCAGGAGTGAGGAGTCTCAGTTGTATGAGTCAAACTAACTGGAATACCACTCTTCTAAACTAGGCAACTGCCATTATAGCCAAGTCAAGTACATAATGCTTAACAAAAGTCAGTAGGTTGGCTCCATGTGGCTGCCTTACTGACCTCAAAGATTGGCTAACTCCATAGGAGGCCAAAAGTGTCGAAGTATGACCTGATGGAATACATCTTGATGTTCAGAGGGAAAAGTTTCCAGACAACTGATAGGTTAAAATACAATGTATGAACCATTTTGAGATTCTCTAGGAAGAGTTGGTTTAGCCTTTTGATGTGCCAGATACGGCCATGAGGAGGCAGGGAGAGAATATCAAAGGCTTGGTTCTGTTGAAGGAATAAAGCAGGGCCCTGGACATGTCTAGAATATGAAGCTTCTCACCCATGCCCCTCCAGTGAGGAATGTGGCTTCAATAAGAAAACAGGTAAGGTAAAAGACCAGGAATTCTGAGACCACTTTTGGGATGAACTTAGGGTGGAGCTTTATCACCACCTTGTACCTTGAATGATGTGTATGACAGTTCAGCCACAAGGGCCTGCATTTCAGTGACTCTCCATGCTGATATGATGGCTATAAAACTCAGCAACTGAATGTGGGGTGGTACAACGAGCATCCTGATAATCGTTCAGAAGGAACCTCCATGACCTGTAAGAGAACAACGCTGAGATCCCACATGAATTAAGTCTCTAATCAGAAGGCAGACATGAAGGCCCTTGAGGAATCTTGATAACACGGGATATGAAAAAACAAACAGAACATTAAAACTGACCTGGGGACCTGGCAGTGTGCAAAGTTCTAAGGCTAGGCCTACCTCTGCTTCAGCAGCAGTATGCAATCCAGGACCTTTATCATCAGGACTCCACTAGATTCATTTTTTTCAGACTGCCCATTTGGGAAAATCTTTTCCACTTTCAGGATTAAGTCTCTGATGGAAGCTTTCCAAATTTGTAGAAGTATTGTCTGAACTGGTCAGTCTTGCTTATTCAGCCTGGGTGTAATTTTGACTCTGGTTTTGCAACAGTACATCTAGACAAATAGGAAGGTGTATAGGAAGCTGACTGCACATCTGCAGGAGATCAGAAAAACAAAACTGCCTCAGCCAATAGGAGGCATCACCTTGAACCACTGCAGATATCGACTTCTCATAGTTCACCATGAGTAAGAAACAGGGAGAAGACATGATCTCTAGGGTGTTTCAAGTATCCTCCCAGACCTGCCTTTGATCCCCCAGTGAAGATATGAATAGGTGTGGATTTGGTTTCCTTAAGATGTGCCTCCAGTTGGTGAAAACTCAGTGCTATAGATCTTTTCAAGGGCAGAACACTGTATTGATAGTGGTTGGGTCCCACAGTGAAGTTTTGGTGTTTCATTTGGGCTGGGTAGATGACAAGGAGCCACGAACCAATCGTGAGTTTGCAATGATGGAGACAAATGTTACCATCTTGTATCTGAGATGGAATATATCTTTGTTCACTCTCCTCAGTTCTAAGAAAAGATAGATTCCCTCCATTCATTATGAAGGAATATCAGGAATAGAAGTCTCTTCACTGTGTTCCTGGGGATCTCCTCTGAGGCTCCTAGACAAAGCAGTAAGACCAATTCTGTTTGCAATAGGCTCTTGTGACAAGTGTCCCTAAAGAGGGACGAGGAAGGGGAATTTGAAGTCTGCCATTTCTAAATCTCTGTACAGAGAGGATATACAGGAAAATCTGATCAGCAACTTTTGGTCCAAGAAGTGCTTGAACAGGCTACGGTGACTAAATTAAAATAAAGGTTGATCTAAAGTTTCTCAGAAGAATTTTGAGAAATCTGGAGGTTCCATCTTGCTGCTATGGGTGGTAAGAGGAAATGTCATGATCCTGTCATCTATGCCCTTGTACAGGAGCATGAGGCGGCACAAGGCACGTGTGTGGCTCTGATGGACATAGCTTATAAAAAAATCCAGTCTTGTGCATTTGAGGCACATGTGCACCTACAGCATACTTCACATAGACATTCTCGAAGAACTTGTCTCTACTGCAAGTCCTGCCCACTTCCAAATCAATCACCTTCTTGAACTCTACAGATTTGCAGGCCAGTCCCCAAAAGTCAGTAACAGGAAACCATGAGGGCCTTTTAGATTCATTTATAGTCAACCTACAAAAACTGAAATACAAAGATCACATTCGTTTAGAGATTTCTAACTGCTTCCCCATTTCTTCTAAATGTTGGATAGCACTAGTTCAACGTGAAATTTTCAGTGGTTATGAAATATTACATTATTATAGGCTTTCTAAATATTATCCTGCTTGAGAGGTTCTCATGTAAAACCCTATGAATTTTGCATCTTGATGTTTGCCACCTGCACAGATTGAATGACACAGGCACAGACTTGCTGATTTGAATTTGCATGTTAAGTCAACAGTCAAATTCCACTTCAGGACCAATTTAACATGTTTGTAAAAACATTTTCACAGATTCTTCTTTTGATAATTATTAAGGGATAATAATAGAAAATCCCACCCTCAGAATCTATCAATATCCTGGAGGTGATGCTGGAGAAGAAAGCTAGCTTGTGTTTGTCTTTCTAAATTGGAAATTATACCTTCAGCTACAGACATACCCTTATTTAAAATGACACTAAGTCTTATCTTATAAAAAGTAATGCCTTTTTCCAATCCTAAACTTACCTAGCAAATAAAATACAACTAACTTTTTAGTTTAACAACTAACCTTTAACATCTCAAAATCTACTTCTTCCTTTGAATTCCTATTGCCAAGACAGATGTTCATTCTTTGTTAATCTCTACTTGAATGAACACATGACCCTTTTCTGGGGCCTCCCTGGATCTCCCCACTTCATTCTACTCAAAACACTGCTGCTAAAATCATTTAACATTATTTGCTGCTGATAAAGTCATTAGTTGATTGTCGCTCTAGCTACACCACTCTCTTCCCTGAATTCTTCATTGCTTGGAGTTTTCTTACATGAGATATGGGTCAATTCTGTCAGCTCCACTTCAATGCCCTGTTCAGCTCTGATCCTGTCCAAAATTTTAATGAAACAAGCACACACACAGATGCTAGCAAAAACCTTCACACTTCTGCTCTATATAGACTACCAATAGGTAGGTTTAGCAAGGAAAGAGAGGGAAGAAACTGAAAGCCAGGGAATATATGCAGGTAGTCACGTGGTTAGGGTAGGACATGGAGTTTCAATATGTTTTACTACAAGAACTACTCAACTAGTTGCAGTGATGCCCGTAAACCCAACACTTGCATTGGGATCACAAGAGCCTGGTTCTCTTTTGCATAATACTGCTTGACTTCACAGTGCTTTAGCCCTTGAAGCCTGCCCATTCTTCTGCTGGCTTCTTTTATGATGCTTAGGAAGCAAACAAGGCAGGAGAAAGGGAGTTCAGAATCCTTGTCTACCTCAACTGGTTCTAATAATTCAACAAAATTTCCATACCTATTTGTATGGCTGTTATGACAATGATACTCATACACAGAGAAATGGTTGATACAAAGTGACAGCGGCTTATTAAGAGAAACATAGTAGCAAATGAAATTCCTACCATTTGCCTGCTAGAAGGAAATTATGGACTGAGGAATTTTAGAAGAGCCAATAGTAATGCTTTTAATGTCTGTTTATTATGCCAACAGGCAAACCTTACAAAGAGGTGATTCCAATAACACTTACCTATTTGTACTTGCTCTGGCTGGCTAAGTGACACAAATGCTGATGTATCATCAATCCAAGATACCTGAATGTTACCTAAAAATGTAGATAAAGCAAGAATTATCATAACAGTTAAGACATTTCACGCAGTTTAACAGGATCTCTCCATGTACTCATGTCCCATGGGATGGATAAAGTCACATGCCTTATAGTAACTAGAGTTTGAGATGATTACGTCCACTTGGATCTTACTGTAGTGGGTGTGCCTCACATGCATGAGCCCAGAATCTTTTAACCATGAATAGGCATGAAGCACAAAGCATCCTCAACTGCTACTCATTTCCTTCACTATTATAGACATCCAAGTAGCAGATTCAGTTACCAATGGGGAAGCGGGGTGGGTCGTGGGATCCACATGGATAAAAGCATCTCTAAGCAACTCCTCTTACTTAAGTTAGATAACCTTTCCAACCATTTCTCCACATCCATACCACTCTCAGTGACTTACCAGCAGTTAACTCAAGGAGCTGGGTGATAAGACTCCTATCTAAAAAAACAACACAGAAAGACCAGCCTAATTTGATATAGAAACTGCCACAATGGAGTAGTGATTGGTAAATATATGAGCAAAACTCCAAATAACTGCTCAATTTATCGGTAATAGGGATTCCCACCAAAACAAGCTACAGATGTCACATGAAAATAGGAGCACCTGCTCTATCTTGAAAAGGGAGGAGTAGTTTGCTCAATATGCAAGAAATTTTAATACAATCTGAAACTGACTCCGAGAGCCTCTAGGTAGCAACAGACCACTCCTCGGATTTATTACCAAAAGCCACCAAAAGTCTGCAAGAGTTTCAGAATGACTGTTCTAAATAAGTAAGAGGACAAGGCTCTAAGAACATTAAGTGTATGAAACAGTCTCTGTGGGAGAGTCTGGACGCTTGGGAAAAAATACTGGCAGATGTGTAAATTGACAAATGATAATCTGAAACTTTTTGGTAAAAGCTACAGGTACAGCTTCATTATAATTCTGATCTTACGGAATACAGCATATGAAGGTCCCATTACCAAAGCTTATATTTCATTCACTGTGAGCTGAAGTGATAGCCACTAAAAATGCTGTTTACAGTAAGATAATATAGCAAATATGATAAAAGATTCTAAAGCAGAGTCCAATAAAAATAGCATTAAAATCCCAGGTTGGAAAGGCTCTAACTGGTAGAAATATGAGTTAATGCTTTCAGAAATCTGGATAGAGTCGTGTAGTGAAAAAACTGAATGACCCTCAATCTGCGGAAGATGCACAGAAATAGCTGCCAACACACTGTTCTGAAGACTCTGGGAATTAATGGAATGGGAGTAGCACCCCTCAGTCTGTTTATATAATGCATCACCATCATATTGTCTTACTGCTACAAAACTTTCCTCTATTACTTTAAGCTTCACAGAAGCTGGCTGCCCCTGCAAGAGTTTCAAATGTTTCCATTAAAAGCCTCGTTTTGGAGCTCTTCAAAACAAGAGGTTTAATTTTAAAAAAATATCAGGGAACTTGTTTATTTAAATAATAATGGAGTGTTTAGTTGTTAGTAGGGGGATGAGATTTATTACTTCTATGACTGTTATTGACTTTCTTTGTGGGCTTTTGGCAAGTCACAATCTCATTTTCCCTCAGTGTTTACCATCTGTAAAGCAGGCGTACTACTATATAATATCCCCCTCCCAAAATGCTGAAAGGCTTAAATAAGTGTATATAATGTGTTTTGAGATGCTTAGATCCTATATCTATCTTGAAATACTTTGCATTAAGGTAGTCCAAGTAGGATTTTACATGTTACAGTTTTACAGCACCAATGTTTACACCTATGAACAATACCGTTCTATTTAAATGGAAAGTTTTTTGCGTTATTACATAGAGGCGAAAGTATGACCCCTATTGGCTATGAATTGTGACAGCTTACATCAACCTAACTCTATTAGCATCTACACTACAACATTGCTCCCGCAGATGTAAGTCGCCCACTACACTGACTTAAATCCACCTCCATGAGAGGCGTAGTGCTTAGGTCAATGTAGTCTGGTCGATGTAGTTTCAATGTCGACACTGCGTTGTTTACTTCAGACTGCTTCGGCTGTCTGCTCCAGGCAGCGGCGCCCCAGCTGTCAGCGCCCCACAATGCCCCATACTGACAGTTAAATCAGTGCAAGTGTTCCTGGTGAGGATGTGCACCACCAACAGAAGGAGCTGGTGAGGACGTGCCAAACCACTTTAATTACCGTATGTCGACCTAACTTAAGTCAGCTTAATTTTAGAGTCGAGACTTGCCCATAATATTAAAGGGGAGATATGTGAATTAGGGAAAATAATTCTACATGGGGCTTTGGTGGTTTCTAACCTGATTCTTTTTCTAGTAAGAATAATGTTCACAACCCAAATCCTATGGTAGAGTCTCAGAGAATCTAGAGAGTAAAGTCTTGCCTTTAAGCTATGTACTATTCAGCTGGGGTACCAGATTCTAGAAATTTCTACAGCTTTTACATCAACATGGTATTCTAATTTGGGCAATCAAGAATATAAAGACCCACCCAGGAGTATAATGGCAGTGCATTATGGTACAACATCAGGGGAAATAAAGGAAACAGAGTCAGGCTACTGGTTTTTGTTATATACACACCCCAAGGCCTGGAACCTAGAGTAATGGAGGTGAACTTCTCAACACCACATGAAAAGTGGTACATAATTTCACCACCACAAACCTTGGGGTACCATGAAATCTTTCAGTGTAGGACAACATTACTACTCTCTAAGAACATTGCCATTGCATGATCAAGACCAAGGACTCCCAAATTTACATAGCACGAACTACCTCTTAACAGTCTCTTCTGGACTACCCCTCCTTCCACTGGTGATTGAACATTCTTGTAGCTACTACAACAATTGGTCAGGTGGAGCAAACAGTATATTTTTAGCTGTCTTTAGATGCAGTTTAGCAGGAAGAAACAAAAAGGAGAGCCAGCACCATGTGAGCACTCAGCTCTCCTTGGTAAGGATAAGATGATGGCACACAAGTCATAGATTGCATGACTTTCAGAGACCATCATGACCTCTTCCACTTCATGGATGGCCCGGAGAGGCGCAGCTCCGTGGAGGCTCTGGAGCTCTGAGACACCATGGGGATCCTGGAGTTCCAAGATGCTGTGGTTCCTTCCCTTCCCTGAGGGGCTCAGGCTCTCATTCTCTTCCCTGCCCCCCACTCAGGTTTCAGTCCCTTCCTCAACCCATTTTATCACAGTTATTTTTTGTAAAAGCCAGGGACAGGTCATGAGCTTCCATTAATTTTTGTTTATTACCCGTGACCGATTCCTGACTTTTACTAAAAATAACCATGACAAAATCTTAACCTTAACTACCAGCAAGTGCTCTCTGAACACAGAACATACTATGGGAACTGCTAAGCTAGATATAAGAGAAAGGAAGGCTGTAGTAGAACCCATGACCGAGAGAAATACATTGCTATAAACATAACTGCCAAAACACACCATTCATGGGCCCCCAAGTCCTGATTTTAATTAATGTGTAGTGCTTTAAAAAGTCTAATATGATACAGTAAGTTAACAGTGATCAAATATTATGTAGGTGTTTCAGAGCAAATACCTAGTCTAGCAGTCTTGACTTCCAATTTCCTTTTAATCAATTTATCTAATATTAAGCCTTAGGCTGGTACGCTACTCATTTACAACTCATTGTATAGTTGCCATAAGTTTTATGGCTATGCTGCTTCAATAGCTGAATTCATAACAAGACCCTGCTTTTAAAGAAAATTGTTTTGACTAGAAGAAGTTTGGAAAAAAACAAGTAGCATGAAGTTTATCTCATATCAAAATATTTTCATTTGGACTCTTAATTACAAAAAAGGTATATATGCCCTATTTAAAAGTGTTTCAAAACTATTACAAAGACTGTATGAGTCATCAAAACCATTTTTCAGGAAGGGCATTTTACAAGAACCTCATTCATAAAAGGCAAGAAATATCAAGGCAAAAAACCCTAGATTATTCAAGTATTTCAGGAAGACAAGACAGATCAAAGATCTAACTTTGTATGATATATAGAAAAATGTGATATACTTTCAATTGAGTGCAATAAGCAAATAAGTATATCTGAACACAAAGGGAAATAATTTTGCTGAAAGGAAATCAAGCAGATATTAATATTTATTTAACAAATGGAAAATATGTTTGGAGAAAATGTAGCACTAAAAAGTGTTTAAAATTTGTCTACAAGACCAAGCATTTTCTTTTGAAGCTTCACCTTACTTTTACTTTATACATGACTAGAACACAACCCATATTAACCAAAGATTGGATTTTACCTCCTGAAGCTGCAATAGCAAAGCATCCTTGTTGTGCTCTCAGAACACAAAGCTTGTAATACAGCTGTGATACCAACACCAGGTAGAAAGAGACCTGTCACTGTGCACCAGACCATAAGCCCAGAGAACACATACCACCACCAGAACTGTGCAGAGACATGAAGTACCATAAAGGTACCTGAAACTGCAGGAGGGGAACTGCAAAAAAATTCCTGAAACAGTGACACCCAAAATTAAAAATCAACAGTTGTTTAGGTGCAGTTGATCGTGACTTGATCACATGTCTTGTATGCAAACAGAATGAACCCCGGTAAAACACAGTTGGCACTTTGCGGGCCAATTTCACAAAGCTGAAAACAACTGAGTCAAGTCAGATGGGAAAATATATTTCAAAAGGAAAACGTGAATAACTGCTAACTGTTTAAGAACATTTTACTAGATGCCCAAAAAGCCACAATTAAGAAAAAAAAAGCACATGGCTTAGAGGGGAAGTGAAAGAAGCTATAAAAAATGAGAACTAAATAACAAACAAAAAAAGTTAGATGCTGATAGCAATGAATATAAATTAGAAGCTAGCAAATGTAGAAAATTTATATGGAAAGCAAAAGCACACAAAGAAGTCCAGCAGAATTAAGGACAATAATGAGTTTTTAAACTACGTTAGGAAGAAAATTAATCCTAATAATGGGGCATTGGTCCATTACAAGATGGAAATGGGAGAATTGTCAATAATGCAGAAAAGACTGAAGTGTCCAGTAACTACTTCTGTGCTGGACTTGGGAAAAAGCCAGATGTATTCATATGTGATGAGAATGTACTTTCCATTCCAATAGTAACTTATAGATGTTAAACAACAACTATTAAAGTCAGACACTTTCAAGTGAGCAGGTTTTGATACCTTGCACCCAAGAGTTTTAGGAGTTGCCCAAGGAGCTCTCTAAATCATTAATGCTAGTTTTCAGTAAGTCTTCAAACACTGTAGAAGTTCCAGAGGACTGACAAAGCAAATGTTGTGACTATATTTTAAAAAGAGTAAATAGGATGACCCAGACAATTATAGGTCTGTCAGCATGACACTAACCTTTGTCAAACTAACAGGATGATGAAGAATTAATAGTTAATATAATTAATAAAGAATAAAAGGAGAGCTATATAATTAATACCAATCATCACAGGTTTATAGGAAATAGATGGTGTAACTTGATATATTTTGATGAGGTTAAAAATTGATGTAATACAGACTTCGCTAAGGCATTTGACTTGGTACTGCATGACATTTTGGTTAAAAAACTAGAATGATTCAAAATCGACATCAGCACAAACCAAATGGATTAAATGGGAAATCATCACTGATTGGATGGGCTTCCAACAGGGCTCTGCGAGGACTGGTTCTTGGCCTTATGCTGTTTAACATTTTTTCCCAGTTGCCTAGAATTAAAAACCATGCCTGATAAAGTTGCCAGATGATGAAGACTGGGCAAAGTGGTGAACAACAAAGAGAACAGATCACCAACACAGAGCAATCTGGATCACACGGTAAACTGGGAGTAAGCAAACAATATGCACCTCAATACAGCTGAATGTAAGGTCATGCATCTAGAAATAAAGAATGCAAGCCATCCTTAAAGGACAAGAGACTATCTTGGGAAGCAGCAACTTTGAAATGGACTTGAGAGTCATGGCAGATAGTTAGCTGAACATGAGTTCTCAGTGCAATGTTGTGGCCAAAAGGGATAATGAGATTCACTGATGTACAAACAAGGGAATACAAACAACAGTAGGAGTTGTTTATTATTGCTGTATTTGGCACTGGTGCAGGCAATTCTGGAATACTGTGTCCAGTTATGATGTCCACAGTTCAAGAAGGATATTGAAAAATTGTTAAGGATACAGAGAAGAACCACAATAATGATTAACAGATGGGAAAAACACGCCTTATAAAAAATACAGGGGGCTCAATCTATGTAGCTTATCAAAGAGAAGGTTCAAGAGTAACTAAATACCTACATGCGGAACAGAAATTTGACAATGAAAGGATCTTCCATCTAGCAGACAAGGCATAAGAAGACCTAATGGCTGCAGGTTGTTGATGGGCAGGTTTAGACTGGAGATAAAGTACAAATTTTTTTTTTAACAGTGAGGGCAGTTAGCTATTGGAATTTACCAAGGATTCTCCATCTCTGGAAATTTAGATCAAGATAGGATGTTTTTCTGAAACATATGTTCTAGTTCAAACAGGAATTAATTTAGGGGAGTCTCATGGTCTGTGTTACACAGGTAGTCAGATCTGATGATCACATTTGTTCCTTCTGCTTTATAATCTAACAATTAACATGAAGCTCCAAATGAACTTCAAGACCTTTAGATAATCAAGGTAGTACTATATATACACTGTACATAGCGAATAAACAGTTGGTATGAAGGTTATTCCCATTCTCCCTATTTGTTCCCCATTTCACCAATATTCAGACTAGCAGACGCAGGATATGATGCTCTTAGTCTTTTCAAAACACATGCAGCTAGGAATCCTTGGACAAAAACATCAGAAGGACTGAAGTATGAGTTCCACTGCATAGAACCCTGCTGAGCAGTTACTAGCATCCCACTGACTAATGTCTACTGGCTTTATTGAATTTCTACCATCCCTCACCATGGCTTTTGCCTTCATCCTTCTGCTGCCATTTCACTCCTTTCCCATCTCAACTACATCTTGACCTCTTTCCTCAAAACTACTCTATTTTTACTCTTACCATTCTCCTCACATCAGAACACATAGCTCTCCCTGACACCACCAGAAGTTTTGATTTCTGATCTGCCATTTCCTCTCATCCAAATCCTCCACTTCTACTAACTTCAGCTTCCATGTTGAGGATTTCAGCAACTCTACTGCTTATTTCATTATTCAATCCTTGTCTAGGCCCTGGTCTACACTTACCTGGAGATTCGGCGGCAGTCGACTGGAGTTACACAAACTACGCAGAGTAGCTTGCGTAACTCACGTCAACTGCTCTGCTTCCCTTCTGTGCGCTGTCTACACTGCGCTGTGCCGACGGGAACAGCGCTCCCGTCGACACAGTGCTACGCTACTTGAGGGGGTGATTTACCAGCATCAACTTCCTGATCGATTGAGCAGGTCTACACTGACCGCTCAATCGATCCAGAAAGATCGATCTGGCGGCAGCGAATTTGCCACCGTCAGTATAGACATGGCCTCTGTCAATTTACCTAATCACTGGCTTGGCCATTCTTGACCTTGTCTTCACCAGGCAGTGCTCCTCCTCTAATATCACTCATCATCTTTCTTCAGGATTGTGATTTTTTCCTTGTTTAATACTGCACGCTTTCCCTATCTCTGTCTCATTTCTTTCCATAACCTTCAATCCACTGATATTAGGGACTTCTCTGCTCCTCTTAGCCACTTCCTTCCCTTCCTAACTTATGTGCACCTTGCCTCCATAACCTCCTTCCCTTCACTGACCCTATGATCACCATCATCCTCTCCTCTATACTCATCTCCCTTATTCCTCTCCCTCCATTGAGTTCACTCCATTAAGTCCCCAAACCTTGGTTCACCTTTCACATCTGCTTCTCCCCTTCTTCCTCAATGCTGCAGAGCACGCCTTGCAAAACCCAAAGACCACAAGGATGATAGCTAGATCTCCAGCACTCCATGCAATAAGTATGCTACAAGCTAATCATGATTTAGCACTATCTGCTCTAACAGCTGTGTACAACTATGGTCAAAAGGTACAGACATCTGTTCAAGACTGCCATTATCAGCAGCAGGACAGTTTCTTAGGCCACACAGGGACTCAGCTGCGTTACTTACCAAAGGCACTGAAAAGCTGGTAAAGATCACTAGTCTTCCACTCTTTGGGAAATGTAACATGGAGAACATGATCTCGTTTTGGCTGCACTGCAAAATAAGAATGCATTTAATAATAAAAAGCAGTCAGGTATTCATATAGGTTTGAATTGTTCAGTGTACCACTGGTGCATGATTTTCAGAACTGCATGCAGTTACTGATGACAATGAAAGTACAATTACAATAATTATGCATGAAAATGACTACTTACATCAAACTGGTCCATTTGTATATGCACTTGAAACAACTGTGCATGTAGCAGTAACTGCTCACAAATTATGTCTGTGCATTTTTGCCCAGCAATGCTCATATGGAATTATGAAAATCCAGTCACTTAAATCTCTTTTGCACCAAGTTCAAGGAAACTAAACTTACTGTAAAACAGTTCTCTATTAGGTTTTCACACTGTACCAAATACAAATTAGAATATAAAACAATCCACCTCCTCATATGATTTATCCCATGTAAGTTAAAATTGTTTCTTTATACTATTGATAAAAGGGGTAGGACACAAGTTGGATGGGAACGTTAACTCTATGCCAGGAGCCCTAGGCATGCAGTGAAAATTCATATTAGAGTTTAGAAGTTGAAAAGAATTTCTATTTTAGGTAATATTTTCTAGTTTATGAAAATTATTATTCAGAGCTACACATTTCAAAAGAAGGCCTCAGACGTTTTACGCAAAACATTTTCTGTCAGGACAAGTAAAGCTAAGTGCACTGGTTTCAGGGTATCCTTTGTTGGGACCAGGCTGCCCCACCTGCCATTTACTAGTACAGGTATCATGATGTATTCAAAAATCCTCGTACACCCCAGCCCTGCACCACATGAAGTGACTGCTCTGTCTAATGCTGGATGATACACCTATCTTGGACACTTTAAGCTTCCCTTAATAGTTCAGTGCTAATGGAAGCTACAGATTCATATGACAAGCAAGTCTTAACAATTTGAAGTGAAGGACCAGGCTTAAGCACAAAGTATCAATATAAAGTGCATTAAGGATAAGTATGGGTTGTGAGATGTGAATGTTGAAGTCACTCATACTCTCATCACTACTGAAGCACTTATATCAGAAAAAGATCTGACTGGTTCATGTCAAACAGCTTCTTTCCTCCATAACAACAAGAGAATTTTACAATGATTTAAGATTTGTGGAATTTACATGCAGCACTAGATAGTAATAATATAAACCCCTCCCTCCATCTTTCATATTACCTGAACTTTTGCTATTTTTCTATAATTTTGACATTAATATTGCCACCAAAACCCAGTTATCATGGTAATCTGAATGTAAATCTAGCAGCAGAATAAATCCAGGGCTTGATTCTCTTCTCATTTGCATCTGCTTGACTATATTGGGTGAAATCCTGGACCCCTTAAGGGTCCATGGCAAAACTCATTGATTTCTGGGAGGCCAGATTTCATCCACTGATCTCAACGGAGTTATAACTGGTTTACTCCAGTTAAGATGGATAAATTAGACTCTAAATCTTTTACTTTGAAAACCAAAAATGAATACTGTATTGCTTCATGCTGTAAATAGTGTCAGCAATCTCAATTTGTGGCATGCTCATTTTAACTTAAGATTTGTATAAAAACAGGAACTTTGTTTTAAAAACACCTACCCTGCTGCTCTCCTCCAAATTAGTCAGTTCTGTATACAAAAACTGATCACTTCTATGGAAACCACATGTTGTATTAACTTCAGGTGGAACGTAAATGCAGCAATTCAGATCCTCAGAATAAGATTTTAATATTTATAGAACAGTATTTGGTAATAAAGTAAAGGCACTCCGATGAAGATTGTTAAAAAACAATTAATTTAAGCCCTCCATTAGATGTTAATTACTTGGAAATTAAGCAGTAGATCAAAGATCACTAGGTAAAAAAGGGTATTTTGAATTAAAAATACTTAGTCTAAAGCTGAAGGGAGAGCCAGATTTAATGAAAAAAATATTGCCCTGACAAGTGTAACTCTGCTATAAGGAAAAAGTACAAAACTGAACACTTAGAAATTTTACCGCTGAAAATAGCCACACCTAAAACACAGTACAAACTAAAGCTAAAGTACAAAAATTAAAATTTCATAAACTAATTTAAGGAATATCTATTTCTTGTTGTGCAATAGAGTTCAAAGTGTGTATTTCAAATGGTTTTAATTAATCTTTGCAAGCCAATTAGTCTAGCATTAGAACTCTAAATTTCCCAGTTCAAGATAAAGATTTCAACAGCATCTGTTTACAAATTAGGCAGAATAAACTGTTTATGGTCCTTAATAAATGAACCTTACTACATTTTGTTTTCTTCTGAAATTTTACCCTGTGTTATAACCTCCTTCTGATGAATACCACTGCCTAGCCAGGATAGGAATATTTGAATCAATCATTGTTTTATATAGTATTCTTAATACAAAAGTAATCAAGTGTAACTGCTGTGAAAGCCTCTTCATATTCATCATTACTTGAGACTGAGGATGGGTTACTGAATTCCTCTACACTAACTTTTACAGCATTCCTATCACCTCATGGATCAACCGTGCTTACTCAGCAGGCCTGACTGGTTTTGGCACCTGCAAGTCTTCCTTTCAGGAACCTTAGACCAGTGGATAATACAGGAAACCAAACGTTTTTTGCAAATCGAAGTACCGTTCAATCTTTTCAGTAGGAACCAAGCATGTCTGCCTTCCACAAGGTTACCATGACCTGGAAGTTTAAAGCCTAACTACATCAGCAGTCAGTTTGTTTCCCCTGAACAGCTCCCTAACAACTGCCGCCTCTACTCTAGAGGGAATTTTTAATCATTTAGGCTGTCTACACAGCAGCTGGGTGGTGTGATTCCTAGTGCAAGTGGATATACACATACTAGCTCTACTCCAGCTAGAATACTAAAAATAGCATTGTGGCTGTGGCAGCTCAGGGTAGCCACCTGAGTACAATCTCACCAGACGCCCCAACTAAGTACTTGGCTGCTAGCCCAAGTCATTATCTGTGGCACCGCAGCCACACTGCTCTTTTTAATGTGCAAGCTCAAGCAGAGCTAGAGCATGTATGTCTACTTACTTTGGGAACCATAACTCCCAGCTGCTTTGTAAACACACCCTTAGTGTCCTTTTGATCTTTTTGGCTCTCAGACTGTTTTGTAATTTTGCTAGCACCTGGAAGTAGCAACTTCACAGTTTTGTAGCTCAGACATTGTCTCTTAGTGATCCTAAATGCATTTACATAGGGGTTGCTTATTTCCCAACTGCCTGCTATCAAACTAAACCAACAAATGCATATAATCATCATACCAAAAAAGCCATACTGTAACTATCCCAATAACTAGGTCACGTACTATATTCAGAAATTGTCACTGATCTCCCCTACAACCTTCTCAAACTAAATTTCTCTCTGAAGTAGTTACTTCCCCTCAGCATAGGTGCTGGAACTAGGACTGCAGGGGGTGCTCCTGTACTCCCTAGCTTGAAGTGATTTCCATTATACACAGAGTTTACGAATGGCTCTCAGCACTCCCACTATAAAAATTGTCCAAGCACTCATGCCCTCCAGACAGGGAATTTAATGAAGCTATCATATAAAGGCTACAGTTACAAAAGGCTATTCTTTAGTCAGAGAATATTCAGTGCATAGTGGGGGAAAAGACCTTAAAGAGGGAGGAGAAATACCTATTATCAGGAAGTTTTATTTTGAGGGCAAAGGCAAATGTTTTTCTTTTGAATTATAGGTTTCCAAGTCAGTGGGAATTTTTTTTTCTCCTAAAAAAAATCAAATAAAAATGATGTGGTATTTATATATCAAGCTTTCTTATGTTAAAATACTTAGAAGACCAATTTCATGTCAAGATTAGAATTTTTAACTCTACCATTCTATTATTGTGGAATATATATTCTCTATTGCTGTAGCACATATTAAGCCAACAGCAAACTTGTGTTTTTCAAGTGTCTGACAAAGCTGTAGGGCTCCAAAGAAAACCTTAAGCACAGGGATGATGAATTTTTAAGCCTCTATCTAATAAATGACTAAAACCTTCCCATATGTTCAACCAAATAAATCAAGATCAAGGTTCAGATCTCTAATGTTTGCAAGGATGATAGATAGAGTCCATGCAATGCTTTCCCTCTTGAAGTATTAACCTTGAGTGAACATGAACCTTTCCTCAATAGCCATCATCAAAAACAAATAGTTATTCATTCACATTCCCTGCTTTTCAATCCATAGTCAAAATAACACTCATTCTATTTGAAAGCCTATTTTCAATCCCCTTCTAATTTCACCAAAATTTCCTTTGGCCTGAAAATTCTTACATTTGGACTAAACAAGTTTTCTGTGAATTTTGGAGAAAAGTTGTCAATCTACTCTCAGGGTCACTGAATATTCACTACCTTGAATCCCTTACTTCCTGCAAGAGATGAGACACTGCAAAATGGCCATTTAAGACTGCAAACTTTAATTTGGGCCACTTTATTTTTGCAAAGATCAAGGATTGAAGATAAGAGGTTTGTATCATATTTTACTACGTTGAACTTGGTATCTACAAGGAGTCCAGATTCATCTAGTCAACATCCTTTTAAACAGTATTTGTGTAGAGTGCAAATCCTCTATCCGAAGTAACAAGGATAGTTAAGGGTTTTCTTTTGTAAAATGAAGAAGCAGTACATTAATGCCACTTCTTAAGAGTTGTGAATAGAGCTCAGCTGTAATTTAAATCCCCATGGTCTAGCCATGAGATGATACGGTCTTATACTTGCTTCTGCAGGTGACTCTCTTAACCAGAACAGTAGTAAGATCAAGGCAAAATGAAACAATTACTTACAGTCTGGTCCTTCCAAATTTAGATATGGTATGTCCATTACCCTCATAAGAAATAACCTGAGGCAAAAAGGAAAAGTATCACTAGCAAACTTATGCCACACAGCTCTTTTTAACAGGCTATTATAAAGTTTAACAACACACTGCTTCTCTAAGATGGCCAGAGTAGTACTAGTCATCCTAAGCAATAGAAAGTATACAAGTAAAGCAAAGCTTTAGTCCCACTAATAATTTTTAAAAATCACAAGATGTAGGAAGTATGCCACCAGCTAGCTTTTCCAAACTGTGCAATTATATTAAAGTAAATGTTAGTTATTTTACTGACTTTGATCTAAAATCATTGATATGCCTAGTGTTATTAAAATAGGAAAGAAAATGTGGAACGTACACATGCATTTCAGAAGAACCCAGTAACTAAGTGGTAGTGCACAAAAGCAGTTAAGTAATTAACAGTTGATTACAGTGTGGAAGAAGTAAAGACGCACCAGCCTATACATGCTGGAGAGCCATAGGATTCAGCTATGAATATATTGTAGCTCTGTCTCTTCCTCCTCTACCCACAACTTCCCCAGAACCACTCTCTCTGTCCCTATCT
The DNA here is from genome assembly GCF_026122565.2 of Emydura macquarii macquarii. Taxonomy (NCBI): domain Eukaryota; kingdom Metazoa; phylum Chordata; order Testudines; family Chelidae; genus Emydura; species Emydura macquarii. The sequence goes on along the minus strand of NW_027131485.1, from coordinate 20,169,681 downwards.
AAATTGAATGGAACTGGAGAGATTAAAAACTAATAGACTATGCTATTTCAATGGAGATCAATGAGAGATCTGACCAAACAAAAGCTATCCCATTCTAAACTATGGGTATGCCTATACTACAGACATGACATTGGCACAGCTACGGTGCTGCAGCTCTATAGTGTAAACACTTGCTACAGTGATGGAAGAGGTTTTTCTATTGCAGTAGTTAATCCACCCTCTTGAGAGGCAGCCGCTAAATCGAGAGAATTCTTCACTTGACCTAATAGTGTCTATACCAGGGCTCAGGTCTGATTAACTACATCTCTCATAGGGTGAGAAAAATTCACACAGTGATGTAGCTAGGTCATCCTAAGTTTTAGGTTTAGACAACAGGCCTATGTAACAGAAAGTAAGCTTTTCATCATTTTGATTCATATTTAAATAGTGCCCCTCTTTATGATGTGTCTTGTTCAAATTGTTTAGCTGCAGCTTGCAGTAAGCCAGAAAATAGAATAGGATGACCTGAATCGTTTTTAAATTGATAAAATCTATGTCACTCAGTGTTAAAAGCACAAGTCCCCATTTGTATTATTGTTTACTAAATGAGAGGGATACATGCTGCACACACAAATAACCATTCTATCATGACAGATACCAAGTGACTCTTGAGATTATAAATGGAATACATTCTGTCACAAATTTACTATCCAGGAGCTTAGAACTGAACATCTGCAAGCTATTTTGTTTCTTTCATTAATGTAGCAATAGAGACTCCCACTAATATGGCTAGACTTTTTCCAAGAAGGTTCATCAAAAAGAAGGGAATTTCAGAAAATGTTAAAACAAGAAGAATACTCAGACTGAGACTATGTCTAGACTGACGGCAGCAAATTCACCACCATCAGATTGATTTACCCAGATCTATTGAGCAGAAGTGGAGACCTGCTCAACTGACCCAGAAATCGAAGTTATTAATCCACCTCCACCAGGTGGAGTAACACTGTGTCTACAGGAGCACATTTCCTGTTGGTGCAAAGAACTGAAGACATCGTGATAAGTAGGGGATAGGAAGTCAACGAGAGACGTAGCTTGCGTATCTCCCATCAACTGCTGCCAAATTTGGCGGCAAGTATAGACACAGTCTGATATTCAATTGGCACTATATTATTCCAAGGCCGGCCACAGGCTATTTTCAAGTCCATTACTGTAACATTTAATACTTCTGGCATGAAGGACAGAAGTAGTGGCTATCAGTATGGGGAAATAAATAACTTGTTCTAAGGCTTCACGGTGGACCTAAATAATTGCAGGTGAAAGGTGACATTCCACATAAATAAGTAACACAGCTTTTATTTTTAAGGTTCCCTGAAATCAGTGGTCCAAATTCATGCAGACATCTCAGAATGCACTGATCTATAATGTCACAGCTACGAGTTAACTCTGCTGCAGTTAAAAAGAGTTCCACAAACTTGGTGAATTTGTCTGTTTACAAAGTTTAGTTATTATTTCTCAAAAAGTGTCAAATTATTGGGAACTTTGCAAACTGTACCATGAAAACAAAAAAAACATGACCACGTTATTCCTCCAGCAGTTTGCTACTAGCTGCACCATTCAAGAATAAACCTTTCTGACATGCCTAGGACAGCAGAACACAGCGGATCAATAAAACTTCAGGGGATCTGCAAGCTTACTTTAAAAAACTTTCTGAAGAACTCTTTTGCCTATCTAGAAAGGATACTTAGGCATAGAGTGGTAAAATAAATTTAGTTTCCCACTTAGCTTTCCTGGCTACCTTAATAAACACTCCAAACCCATTTATTTTAATCATAGTTTGTGACTCCTACACCAAGGTTTTCCAAAAGCCTCCATAATGAATTTAGATGTCAAAAATGCTCAATTCCCAAATAGCTTTTCTGACACCAGCAGACCAACTGCCAGCTCAAGCCAAGGACTCACTGAACACTAACAAATATGTAACTGGGAACTAGTCTAGCTTACTGCAGTTAGTTTAGTTAAAACAGATAATGTTATAAGAATGTGTTTTGTCTTTATGGAATGCTTTTAAGATGCTGCATGTATTAATCTTACTTATATCTTTAGCCCAGGGGCGGGGAACGTCCGGCCCACGGGCCGAAATAATTTGGTCTGGCCCGCGAAATCATTTGGTCTGGACCTGGTGGCCGGGGGGGGGGGGGGGGGGGGGGGGGGGGGGGGGGGGGGGTCGGCGCCGGCGCGGTTTCATGGCAGTGGCGGGGTTCCGTGGGGGGGGGGGGGGCAGTGGCCGCCGCCGCAACTCTGCCGCCGAAACCCTGCCGCCGTTTGCCCCTTTTCGGTGGCGGGGGGACTTCGGCGACAGGCACTGCCCCCCGACCCCCACCGTGAAACCGCGCCGCCGCCGAATTCTCCCCTGCCGCCAGGGCCACCATCGGGCCCTTGACATAAAAAAGGTTCCCCACCCCTGCTTTAGCCCATGGTATAAAGTTATGAGTGTTTGCACTGTAAAACTCTGCAATTGTGTAACTCACACAACAGGAAAAGAAGTGTTAATTAAGGTGAAGTGCTTGCCCTGCACACAAGACAGGCCATCGAAGGCAAAAAAGGTATTGTGTGGCATCAAAGGACAGAGACCTTGTTGACTGCATTCCTCATTCCTTCCAGGAAGGGAGGTCTGGGCATGAACTCATCCCATCAGTTTGGATTCTGGGGGTAAAGGGGATTAAAAACCCCTGACAAGGAGAAACTGGCATTTTTATGTTTTCTGGTCTCTGAGGGGCAAAGATTCTTAACATAAGCAAGAGATCCCCATGCTACTATTTATGGGTCAGCCCTAAAGGACATATAGATCTGCTTCTTATAGAAACATATTAGATTTTAAAAGGTCTGGCTGTAACTCACATGTGTCTCCTGTTTTAACCCTGTAAATAACTTTTTTTGTTTAAGTTAATAAATCTTTAGTTAATTACAGAATTGGCTACAGGAGTCATCTTTGTTTTCAGATTGAGTACAAATGACCTGGGTTAGAGTGAATGATCATTTTGGGACTGGGAGTAACCTGAATATTGTTGTGATTTTTGGTGTAAAGTGACCATATTCCAGATTGCCTGGGGGGCCAGATAGACAGGAATGCCCAAGGTGACTGACTGTGACTCCATGGTAAAACTGTGATAGTGCTTTAGGTGTTCACACTTATTACTGGGTTGGTGAAATCTAATTATAAAACATACCACTAAGTTCAGAGTTTCTGCTCTGCTTTTTGACAGTCAGCCCTGAGGTTGGCACTTGTGACCATAAGACACTCCATACAGTGTGCCAGCTATCACATAATAAGAACTGGTCTGTCAGAAGCTATGTAAAATGTGCTAGGCAATCGAACTGTGACTGCCTGCCACATGATCCTCCTGATTGCTAAGCTAGTTCAAAAGACCAACATCTTCCAAAGCCACTGAGATCCCTCCATGCAGTAATCCATGGACATGAGGAAAACAGCTTTCTCCATTCTCTTAAACTACAGACCATTAACCATTTTATATATTCAAAATGTTGCTCAATCTTTAGTTAGTTTATCTGAGCGGTCATGGAAGGTGCTACAATGACAGTGCTAGACATTGTAGTCTGAGTTAGCCACATAACTGATACTATATATACACAATGGAACAGAAGTGTGCAAGCTTCTACATACCATATTTCTCAGTTTTGACATGAAGAGGACTGCCCATTAGCCATGCTCTTTTAGACCATGGCCTCCTTACTTAAATTGTCAGAATGGGAGCACACTGACAGTTTTATTGATGCAGTAGAACACCAACCCGTCTACTCACAAAGGTATTTATACAGGAAGGAGCAAAAATACTACTCAATTGTCCAATAAGCCTTATTTATTCATTAATGTCTAATAACCTCTATCAGAATTACGTTTAAAATTACATTTAAAACTCGATCAATCTCAGAGGAAGGAAAATTGTTGATACAAAATGTTTCAATTTTCTTTTGGTTGGCATCATCTCCCACAATTCTCGACATCTGGGCTGCTTCTCTCCCTGGCTTCACAGAAGCAGATCGACATTTTGGCTCTGCACTCTCTGGCCATACACCAGCTTGCTGCCAGCTCTAGAACTTGCATAACATTAACACCACAATATCTCAGAGAATGAATTAACTATGTACATTAGACCAAAGAAAAACAGTCCTATGGTACTAATTCCACTTAATATCTGACCCTTGCCTTATCCAAGATGAGTAGAATTGTGAGAGATGCTGCTAACAGAAAGGATATTATTGGTAAGAAATTTTCCATTCTGCAGCACAGTCTCCCCCACAATTCTGGACATCAGGGAAATAGTAAGCAACAGATATAGGAAGGGTTATGAAAAATAGTTTAGTAGATAAGTACCTCACTTTTCATGAGCTCACACAAAGGTCTATATTATTTCTGGGCTACCACCTGCACCACCTTCCTGCCAAAGGAGGGCTCTGCAGAAGATAGAAAATCCACCTTGTAGTGCTTAATTAAGTTCCTTAATTAAGGAAGATCAAGTGACCACTTCACAAGTTTCTTAAGTGGACCCTCTTGCTTGTTGTTCCACCCATGAGGATGCTAGGGATCTCAGAGAGTGCACCTTGATTCTTTTCAAGACAGGAACCTCTGATGACATGTAGGTTTCCATGATACATAGTCTCATCTACCTAGCAATCAAGGATTTGGAAGCTCTGGATCCTGGGACTTCAGGTGGAAGGACATGAGCAGCAAGCCTTACCTCCTTGCAGAGTCAGTATGCTTGAGATTTTCAAGCCTCTCTCACATCTAAGCAAATCTTCAAAGTCTAAGGTGTCACAATCTGATAGGGGTATGGAGGTATGCATCTGCTAGATATACTGAAGTCAAGAAGACTTCTGCAGGACAGGGATGTAGAAGCCAGGGTCTCCACCCAAAACTTAATTTTCTTCATCCACTTGTTGAGCTATTCGAGGTAGAGAACAGCTTTGATTCTCCCCATCCCTTACATTTCTGCAAAATGAAAAAAGATGGAGAAGAACCCAGAGAAAACAGGGTTACTTACCAGTAACTGTTGTTCTTCGAGATGTGTTGCTCATATCCATTTATTATAGATGTGCGTGCGCCCTGTGCACAGATTCCCAGAACTTTTTTCCCCTTAGCGGAATGGGAGGAAACGCATACATGAGGGTCCCCATCCAGTCTATAAGGAACACGTTGGAGAGGGAGCCCAGCTCGTGACCCCGGAGCGAGCAGAACCTCGGGCACTTCCTGTTCCAGGACGATGCGAACAGATCCAGTTGGGGAACCCCCCACTTTTGGAAAACTGAGGTCACCACCTCCAGGTGTAGTGACCAATCGTGGCGGAGTAAGAACGACCTGCTGAGACGATCTGCCTCGTCGTTCCTGACCCCCGGCAGGTGAGAGGCTGACATATGAAAGTCGTGCCTCACTACAAAGTCCCAAAGACGGATGGCCTCCTGGCACAAAGCCAAGGAGCGCGCCCCCCCCGCCTGTCCATGTAGAACGTGGCTGCTGTATTGTCTGTGATGACCTGAACCATTCTGCCCCTCAGAAATCTGAAGAAGACCTTGCAGGCCAAGGGGACTGCTCTGAGCTCCCTGATGTTGATGTGAAGACACCTCTCGTCTGCCGACCAGAGCCCCTGGGTGCTCATATCGCTGGTGATGTGGGCCCCCCATCCCACATCTGAGGCGTCCATAATCAGCGTTACTGAGGAGGCTAAGTCTCTGAAGGGGACGCCCCTCAGAACTTCCCCCGGGTCCCTCCACCAATCTAGGGAGGACAGTACCGGGGTGGGAACCCCGTTCAGCGAATGCCTTGCTGGTACATATACAGAGGCCAACCACCCTTAGAGAGGCCTGAGCTTGAGGCGAGCCAGCCTCACCACATACGTACATGCTGCCATATGTCCCAACAGCTGGAGGCAGTGCCTGGCTGTTGTCACGGGGGACCTGTGTAGATTGGCGATTATGGCGGCCATGGTCTCGAATCGAGGCCGTGGGAGGAAGTCTCTGGCCTGGGTGGCATCCAGGGTGGCCCCTATGAAGTCTATGCGCTGCACCGGGGTGAGCGTGGACTTCTGCTCGTTGATAAGCAGCCCCAGTCTGGTGCACGTCGCACAGGTGAGTGCCAGGCTGTTCCTCACGTGGGCCCTGGACCTGCCCCGGATCAGCCAGTCGTCCAGGTATGGAAAAATCTGGACCCCCCTTGCGGCGCAGGTGGGCCATCACCACTGTCATACACTTTGTAAAGACCCTGGGGGCTGACAAGAGGCCAAAGGGCAAGGCTGAGAACTGGTAGTGGCAGCCAGCTATCATGAACCTGAGAAACCTTCTGTGATCGGGGAGGATTGAAATATGGAAATATGCATCCTTTAAATCGAGGGCAGCATACCAGTCCCCTGGATCTAGGGTAGGAATGATGGAGGCTAGGGAAACCATGTGGAACCTGAGGCATCTGATAAATTTGTTCAGATGACAGAGATCTAGTATCGGCCTCAGGCACCCTTTGGCCTTGGGCATCAGGAAGTACAGTGAGTAAAAACCCTTTCCCTTTTCCCGTGGAGGAACCTCTTCCACAGCCCCGAGTAGGAGGAGGGAGTTGACCTCCTGTGTGAGGAGTTGCTCATGAGATGGGTCCCTGAAGAGGGATGGGGTAGGGGGAGAGTCCGGGGGGAAGGCCGTAAGCTGCAGGGCATAGCGCCGCAGAACTATCCCAAGGACCCAGCGGTCCGTAGTGACAGCTTCCCACTCGGCGTAGTGCGGCCGGAGCCTGTGGGCAAAGGGCAGGGAAGATCCAGGGGAAAAGGAGGAGAGACACCCTCGTGCGCCCCATCAAAACTGACGTTTATTATTACTCTGGCCCTTGCCTGGGCCTTGTTGGGATCCTGCCGAGGACCCTTGGCGGTCGCGGCAATAGGGTGCCCGGTACCGGTCCCGACCTCTCCTAGGTTGGGCAGGTCTGGGGGACAACCTGGGAGGAGGCTGAGGTTGCCTCTGGGTCTGAGGCCAAGACTGACGTCTCGAGGCCTGCGGGGCATAAAGCCCTAGGGACCTCAGTGTAGCCCGGGAGTCCTTGAGGGTGTGGAGTCTATCGTCCTTTTTATCGGAAAAGAGGCCAGCGCCATCCAACGGTAAGTCCTGAATGGCTTGCTGGACCTCTTGGGATAACCCCAATGCCTGGAGCCAGGAGCAGCGTCACATGACTATGGCCGAAGCCATGGCCCTGCTGGCGGAGTCCGCCGCATCACTGACAGACTGTAAGGCTGTTGCTGCCACCGCAGCGCTCTCCTGGGTGACAGTGGGGAAATCCGCCGCTTGGTCAGGTGGCAACACCGGAGCAAACCTCTGCAGCGAGGACCACAAGTTGAGGTTATACCTCCCAAGGAGCGCCTGGTGGTTTGCGATCCTCAGCTGCAGGGCCACAGTCGAGTACATCTTGCGGCTAAAGAGGTCCAATTTTTTACTCTCCTTGTCTTTAGGAGTGTTGCCCTGGCCGCTCTGCTGATCCCGCTGGTTAGCGGTGTCGACCACCGAAGTCCCCGGGGCAGGGTGAGTATATAAAAAATCAAAACCCTCCTTGGGGACATAGTATTTCCGCTCGGCGCCCTTGGAGGTGGGGGCCACCGAGGATGGGGTCTGCCACAGGGCCTTAGCCAACTTCATGACCCTGTCATGTACTGGCAGAGCAACTCTTGATGACCCTGTTGACCCCGACACCCCGAATAGGGGGTCCTCCTCCTCCGACATTTCTTTGAGCTCCAGATTAAGATTGCTCGCCACCCTTCTAAGGAGGTCCTGGTGAGCCTTAAAGTTGTAAAGGGGAGCCCTGTGGTCCCTGGCCGCCGCATCGTCCGGGGACGAGGAGGACGACTGTGGAAGGGGCCGCATAGAGGGACCCTTCCTCTGGGTCCGAACCCTCATCCGAGGGGTGGCCCTGGTCCTATTGATTGGGGGGGGGGGGGGGGCACTGGTTGGGCCACGGAGGACTGGATAGAGGTGGTACCTTGGCCCACCTAGGTACCCCAGGACCCTCCGTATGGCCACTGCCAGGGGCCTTGAGACCACGCCGGAACAGACATGGACGTCTGCTGGGTCGCCTCAGGGTGGTGGCCCCGGGACCCAGAGCCGCTGGATCTTCGTTTGCGGCTCTTGGGTGGTGACCGGCCCCGTGATGATGAAAATGAGAGCGACTGCCAGTGCTGACGTCTGCGGTGCTGTCTCGGGGACAAGCTGCTGGAGGAGCTGGATAATGCTCGTCTCCTCCTCCTCGAGTTCTTGCGGTGACGCTTCCCTCCTCAGGACAGGGAGCGGTGCCGTCAACGTCGCCGTGGTGCCGACCACGAGCATGACCGACTCTGCGACGCCAAGGCGGTCAGCGCCGAGGCACGGGGACTGCCTGCAGGGGATCTTGCCTGGTGCCGTCCCCATGTTGGAATGTGCACTGGGGTTGGAGATTGGTGCCAGGCCAGGCTCTGTACTGGGCTACGAGAGCTAGAGCTGCGACCTCTGTGCGAGACGGAACTGGAGCGGTGTCGCCTCGCATGTCTACCTCTTTACCGCCTGCGGTGTGGAGGAGCTCGACGACTGGGAGTCGGAGCTAGGAGGGGAGCCCGTTCTCTCGACCCTCCTTGACCGTCTGGGGAGAGACCTCAACTCCTGTCTCCTCCACCCACCAGGGGCACCCAGCGCAGGTTTATCCTGAGACACCTGCCCTTGCACCCTCAGCCGAGGGGGGGACGGAGGCATGGGCATGCCCATGAGGGCGCATGCCGCTGCGAATGCCTCCGGTGTCGACGGCCCTTGCAGAGGCGCTCCCCCACCCCCAGGAGTCAGGGGAGGCTCTCTGCAAGGAGATGCCAGTGCCCGAGTACTCTCCACGGCACGTGGCTGGGGCATCTCCTGGGTGACCCCCTGCTGTACCAGTCGCAGGGGGGAGTCCATGTGGGTGGCCACAGGCCGCTTCTTCTTCTTCGGCACCAAGGACTTCGGTGCCGGTGCTGGCGGAGCGCTCCGCACCGAGGAGACGCTTGGTGCCGCTGGAGATCGGGATGGTTCGGAGTCCGGGCGGAGCTCGGACTCCATCAGTATCGCCTTCAGCTGGGAGTCCCGTTCTTTCTGGGTCCAGGGCTTGAAGGCCTTACAGATTTTACATTTGTCCTTTCTATGCTTCTCTCCAAGGCAACGGAGGCAGCGATCGTGAGGGTCACTCACAGGGAAAGCCTTAGCGCATGACGTGCAGGCTTTGAAGCCGGTGTAGCCGGGCATGGCTCAACCGCAAGCCCCTAAGGGCAACTATCTAATTACTATCACTAACGTCACTACTTAACTCGAACAATAAACTGCTAAATGCTAAAGGGATGCTACTTGCCAAAGCAAGAGGCAAACGTTCCAGCAACCGTCACAGGAGGAAAGAAGGAACTGAGGGCCCGCAGGGTCAGCGGTGCCCTATGTACCGCGGCATGAATGCGGTACTCCAGGGGGTGCCTGAGTCGACCCTATGGGGCTCGCTAAGGGGAAAAAAGTTCCGGGAATTTGTGCACGGGGCACGCACACACCTATAATGGAATGGATATGAGCAATCACTCGAAGAGAGAACCTTTTTTTCTGCGGGAACACACTTTGTCACTCCCATATCCAGAAGATGAGATATTTCATTCAGGATCAGATTGTATTTTATGAGGTTATTGGGTGACTGGATGAAGAATAGATGGGGTGGAGCCCTCAGTTTGAGGGTGTATCCCTGCCTTACAATCTCCTTGATCCATTTCCCAGTGGTTGATTAGGAAATAAGAAATTCTAACTATCCCCCCCCCCCCACAACTTCTATTGTTTTGAACAGAGGCCTATGCAATCTCTGTCAAAGATTTTGGGTGGGAGGGAGAAGGAAGGAGCTGAGGTCACTCAACTTTCCCCCCAGATTTTGATTCCACTAGCTAGGAAACAGCGAGGATCAGCCACCACCTCTCCAGCTTTTCTCCAAAAAGAAAGGAGCCATTACCATTACTTCAGGAGGGGGAAATTCATTGCCAGAGTCCTCTTGTTCAGCTTGGGAGACAGAGAGGGGGTCTTATTAGAAGCCCTGCTTCTTTGTCTAGGGTGGACTGGACCCACTTCAAGATCTCTGGGGATCTGTGGCCCAAACAAGCCTCTCCTCTTTGTTCTACAGAGGTCCCCTGGGACTTTAACATTCCCCCGAGTTGAGTGGTCAGGGTCCTCCCCACTTGTTAAAGCCTTTCCCTGGCCTGCACCCGTGTTTCTGGTCCATTTTCCCCTGTTGGAGTCACGGCTGCCTCAGTGGGGGGACCCCACTCACAGGTCCAACTCATAGCTCTAGGACATAAATGAGGTCAAGACAGAAGGTTGAGTGCAGGCTGGGCACAACTCACTGTCTGCCAAGCCTGGGAAGGATGGCACACAAATAGAGCACTGGTTGGATTTAACCCTGTGCTTACTTATCTGTTCTGCCATGCCTGTAAGGGACAGAGAAGCTGACAGGGAGATGCTGTAGCAGAGGCTCAGAGAGGATTGAACCCCAAGGACTTAACTGACGTAGGGAGGAGAATACTGCTCCTAACTGCCCAAAAGCTAGGCAGAAACAGCTCAAATTGCAAAATAAAGATGGGAGCAACAGAAACCACCGTCTCCTCCCATGGAAGCAGAGAATCCAGCAGGAAGCAAGAGCAAAATGGGCATGTCAGAGCGTGCAGAGCCAAAATGCTGAGAAGAGAGCAGCCCAAACATCCAGAATGGTGGGAGGCGCTGGGATGGAGAATCAAAATATTAAATTTTAACAATACAAATTAATTTCTGTGCTTCTGTACACCGGGGCTATTTCCAAACCTGTTCAAATTCACCCTATAATTTGTAATTACTTCTGTTTCAGAGATGTATATGTAACAAGCCTGACAGCTTGCTTCTGAATGACCTCTAAATAGCAAAGTTTAAAGGAATCAAGGACAATCATATTACTGAAGAACAAACGAAGTATGACAACTTCTTAATATCAAATTTTAAATGGAGCTCCAAATAAGACATTTTTAGAGATTTTCCAACATAAGTATTCCTACTTGACTCATCTGTCAATAGTAGAATTTTATCAAGCTAACCGAAGTGGTATTAAATATATTTCTAGTAATAGTCATCGGCATTGTCCTTCTCCTATTTAGAAGTAAATTTGTTTCAGATAACAAATCTTCACTCCAGTTTATTTGGTTATGTTTTTTCACATTAAAAGTCAGAAACCACTCCAACTTGGGGTGCCAAGTCTAGATTCAAACTGATGGTTAAAAGACTTTGTATTCCATTCTGAGTTTCCATCCAAAACGATTCTGTTCACCAGTTTTAGTTTGCACACTGAAGACTACATTTTAAATCAAATTTTTATATACTATGGCAAACTTAATATTTGAATAACTAGGTCCGTTCTATGAGAATGAGATTTTTAGACAGAACATCTGTATGCTGTTTAAATTCCCTAGGGATTAAGAGCAAGGTAACCTTGTTTAAATGCTCTATATTTTAATGGACTAAATTTAAGGACACACTACTATATTGGGTTTGACCTATTTATGCCTGTTTGTAGTGTATTTGCACCTCAATATGGAGAAAAACATTTAAAGAGTTTTAAAAACAAATCAGCAAGGTATATATGATGATGAATCCATGTGTAAAGAGGCCTTATACAGGTTAGCAGTGTATGTACCATATCCAAACAAGTTAATTCCGTTAATAAGTATTTGTTTAGGTTTTTTTAGTTTTAATTAATGCCCCCCTCATCATTTTCGTTTAGAAGGAAATACCATGGCTGAAGGAGATATGAAAGCTAAAAATTAACAGAGCTATGCAAGGTTACCTCAGACACAACTCTGTTTGAAAATTCAAAACAGCCATTTGGCTTCAAGGGAAAGTACACAGTACATTTCACAATAGTCAGCATAGCTAACTGTAATTCTTCCTATTAGCTAAGTCAAAAGACAAGCTCTTAGGATCTACAAGACGTCTAACTGTTTCAAATCTTCTGACAGCATTATCAAGGTATTGAATTACAGTATACAAGTAGTGTTTAGAAAAGATTAATAAACTGTTTGTTCTAAATTGGGTAAACAGCTTATGAGAAGGGATTTTAGTTTTCCATGATAAAAAATCCACATAATTCTCTAATAAAAAACAAAAATCTGTGTTTTTCCGTGATTAAAATGAAACACTGAACTTTCATTTCCTTTACTGCAATATAGAGGTATCAATTGAACACAATGTTTTATTAATATATTTACAATTTTTAATCAATTTTGAAGTATACCAGTGCCATTGATCATTACAATAAAAATATTAATAGAATTGTGATTTGTACTTCTTACATATACCAAATACTTCTATGTCTGTATTGGGTATTTTCAGAAAATATCGATTTTTTAAATGCACAAAAAAATAAAACAAAAATTGCTTTTATATTCGCATTACTCACTTTCTGAGTTAGTGCTGGAGGCTCAAGTGAAGTTTGAGATGCATTAAAACACAAAACCCTATATCTCTATATGATGGAAGCAGTTTATTGGAGTATATTTAGCTATGTAAAGTAAGTGCATTGAAAAATCAACCACAACACGGGGAGGCTGCACGCATTGAATAAGTGTCACTGGTGTTTCAGTAAGGTTTAGTTAATAGTTAATATATGTTATTTTCTTGATTCTCTGTAAAAATGCAAATTCTGTGCTTTTCCATAGCAAATGGATTTCTAGGATCCCTGCTTATGAGTAAAATATTGTTTTTTGAAAATTAGTTATCCTTAGCTATTTGACTTACTTTGTATTTCAGACATCACCCTCTCTTTGTCACGTAGTCACTACTGACACACATTCAGGTTTATCTTAATATTCTGTTGAGTAGCATTTATGGAGTCAAAATGTAAAGGTGCTTAATAGAACTAAAGTGGCATTTAAAACCTAAGGCCAAACGCAAAATATCTATTGTAAGTTTTTCTGTATGGAAGCTAGAAGCAGGAACTATATTTAAATGCTACAACATGTAATGAAAAAGTAACAGGTGCTAGAAGTTTAACATTGAATTTATTTTTACCACACATATTGATCCGTTTTTGATTACAGATTTGTACTAGACTGAAATCCGATTAACTGAAGTTCTAAGATGTAGCTATGTTTTTTCATCTTTATACAACTACCATACAAGCAAATCATAAATCCATTGGGGAAATGACTTCATGTATCATAATGCTGTAAAGCTGAAGAGCTCAACCTGTAGGTCATAACCACATCAACTTCTTGCAGTCTACAACTGTGTAGGGTAGAGAGATTACAGGTCTCATGTCCTGATCTTGCTTTTCCTCTGACGTGATTTGCTTAGTCATTCAAAACCATCCTGCCTACATCAAAAGCACCATTAAACTATTATGCAGATTTCAACAGCATAGCCCTTGAAGTTCTGTTAAACTGCTTCTGACTGAATAAAATGACTACTATTTAGAAGTTAATATAAAAAAACGTATACCAAAATATACATTCCCACCCCCCACGTCCAACACACATCACTTTGCTTTACAGGGAACTTTTTTTATTTCAACTGTTAAAAAAAATATACACCTAACTAGATTCATAGATTTAAAGGCCAGAAAAAATCATTGCAATCATCTAGGCAGATAAATTAACAGCTCCATAGTTTGGAGAAAAGTGCATTTATATATGCATTGAAATAGTATATGTTACTGATTTATGTAGTGCTTCTTGCTGTAGCAGCTAGGTGCTAGTTTACAAAGTTAAGAAACTAGTGACAAGAGTTCCAACACCACAGCAGACAATCACTACAGTGGTCTCCGGAAACATTGTGGTATTTTATTAGGAACACCATAAACAAGTCTGACAAGACTAAACCAAATACAAATCTTACAATGTGCCCTGGCAGAATGAAAGGTGGATATTGAAGGTCAAGTCCTTCAATGGAGGAAGCACTGCCATCAGCTTTGGAAAGTTCAATTTAAAAACTGAAAAGAATCATCTCCCAGTCAATCTTAATTGCTTCAGTGGGGTCCATGATAAAGCTACTTCTTAGACAGGAATAGCCACAACCTCCTGAATGGCCATAGATGAAAGCCACAAAACACACTTATGCTACTGAGAAATCAAGAGCATCAAGGGTTCCAACAGACACCCAGGCTATGAACAAAGGTGGAGAAAGGCAAACACACAGCCTCAATAGACTGAATGCTATATTCATAAACAACATTCCTCTATTTCAGCAGTTCCCAACCCGTGGGGTCTTTCAGAGTGGCCTGGGACTCCCCTCCCGCTGGCTGCAGAAGGGAGTCGCTGGCTAAGTACCCAGGCAGAGGGCATTGCCGGTGCAGGCACCTTGCTGCAGCCAAGGAGACGGGAGATCAGCGCTCCCCTCCCCTTGGCTGTAGCAGGGAGCACGGCAAAGCTTCGTAGGTTCTGGGGTCCCTGCTGGAGCCAAAGGGAGGGGAGCATTGATCTCCCGTCCCCCTGGCTGCAGAAGGGAACCGCTGCCGAGGGACCCAGGTGGAGCACATGGTTTCCCTGCTGCAGCTAGGGTTTGGGAGATCCTCCTCGCTGAACTCCTTCTCTTTGGCTGCAGCGTGGCGGGGGTGGGGGCCAGCTGGCGGAGCTGACATCTGCATTAGGTAAGTGAACCATGGTTGTCTGGGCGGCTATCATTATCATCGCTTTGTCCTGTCATATTCTGAGTAAGCTTTTGTTTATTAGAGGGATTGGTGGGAATGCACAGAGGACATTAGAGCTCCAAGTGAGGAGGAATGCATCCCTTTTTGACCCCTTGCCTATACCCACTCTTGAGCGAAAAAGGGGGCATTTGCAATTGTATGTTATAGCAAAGAGCTCTAATGTGGGATAACCCCATTGTTGAAAAATGTTTTCCACAAGACCAGGGTGTAGCTCCCATTCGTGGTTGTTGGTGAACGTCCTGCTAAGGAAGTCTGTCATTTTGTTTTGGATCTCCGATAAGTAGGCCACTAAGCTACTGATATAGTGGCGTATACACCAGTTCCATATTTTTATGGCTTCTGTGCAAAGGGAGTTGGATTTTACTTCTCCCTGGTGGTTGATGTAGAACATGCATGCAATGTTGTCTGTCATGATTTTTATGTTTGTTCGCTATGAGAGGTTGAAAGTGGAAACAGGCGTTGTGAACTGCACATAGCTCTAATAGATTTATGTGCAGGGTCGTTTCGTGTATTGACCATGTCCCTTGGGTTGTATGTCCCTGTAGATATGCTCCCCTACCTATGAGGGATGTATCGGTAGTCATCATGATCGAGAATGTTTCTTGTATGAATGGGATACCCGACATTAGATTTTTGGGCTCCATCCACCAATTCACTACGAAGGTGGTTGCCACCATATGTCCTAGTATCTAGAGGCACGTGCGGACAGTTATAGTTGGGCTGTTTTGTGCTGTGGATAGCAGGTGTACTATAGTCTTGAATCTGTGACTCGGTAAAAATGCCCTGGATGTACAGGAGTCTAGGTGTGCCCCTATGAACTCTATTTCTTGAACAGGTTCTTGGGTAGAACTTTTGACATTTATCATCAGCCCTAGTTTTCCGAAGACCGTGGTTGTGAATCTCACTGCCTGACTGGCCTGCAGTTGGCTGTGCGCCTTTATTAAGCAGTTGTCCAGGTAGCAGAATATAGTGATTCCCTTTCTCCATAGGTGTGCCACAACAACGGCAAGCACTTTGGAGAAAACCCTTGGGGCAGTGCAAAGGCTGAAGGGTAGCATTGTGTACTGATAGTGACTGGTTCCCAGGATAAATCTGAGGAACTGCTTGTGGGCAGGGTGAATAGAAACATGGAAATATGCATCCTGGAGGTCAAGGGCTGCAAACCAATCGCCCTGTTCCAAAGTCAGGATTATGGTAGACAAAGTGACCATCCTGAATTTTTGAGCCTTTACGAATTTGTTCATCTTTCTGTGGTCTAGAATTGGTCTCCAACTACCAGTTTTCTTCTGGATCAGGAAATATGGGGAATAAAACCCTCTGCCTGTGTGTTGAAGGGGAACGTGTTCCATAGCACCTATTCGTAACAGATGTTCAACTTCTTGTTGTAATAGGTGTTCATGAGATGGATCCCTGAAGAGGGACGGGGAAAGGGTGTGGGAAGTGGGTCTGGATATGAAGGGAATGGTATACTCCGATTTGATAATTTCTAAGACCCACTTGTTTGTTGTAATGTTCGCCCAGGAATGGTAGAAAGCACGTAAAATGATGGTTGTAGAGAGTAGTATTTGTCTGTGGCTCTGGAAGATGGGGGACTCGGGCAGGACCTTGACCAAACCCTCAAATCTGAGACTTAGAAGGGGCAGCCTGAGATGTTGAAGGCTACTGGTTGGATTGTCTGCGGCATTGTGGTCGTCTGTTGCATGGTGAATCATGTCTTCTGTGCTGTGGATGGTACTAGCCTTACAGCTCCAGGTATCAGTATCTGAATATTTTCTCCTCATGGCAAGTGTGTAAGTGCCGAGCATATGGAGAGTGGCATGAGAGTCCTTCATCATGTGCATAACTTCATCCTGTCCTCTCAGCAAAAAGCTTCTTTTTAAATCGAAGGAAAGGTCCTCGATTGTGGTCTGCAGCTGTTTTGGAAGATCTGCTGAATGTAGCTATGAAGATCTATGCATGACCACGGCAGTTGCAAGAGTTTGGGCCGCTGTGTTTGCCACATCGAGGGAGGCTTGGAGTGCCATCCTAGCAACCAACTGTCCTTTTTTGATGGATTGAAAATGTTCTTTTTTATTTTCTGGTATATTTTCAATAAATTCAGATAATTTGGTATAATTATTGTGGTTGTAGTTTGCCAATAAAGCTGTATCGGTCGCAACTCTTAACTGTAGGGACACCGAAGTATATACCTTTCTGCCCAACAAGTCCAGTCTTTTATCCTCTTTGTCATGAGGTGTGGGCTTATGATATTATTGCTAGCTGCTCCTCTGATTGGCTGCTTCCACAACCAGGGAGTTGAGTGGTGGGAGGGTGAACAGGTATCCTGGGTCCTTGGTGGGGACATAATATTTTTTATCAGCCCTCTAACAAGTGGGAGAGATGGTGGCAGGTGTTTGCCAGATGTTATTGGCAGGTTCTAATGGGGCAGCATCCATTAGGAGGACAATTCTTGAGGAAGATGAGGTTTGCAGAATCTTCAAGAGTTAATGTGATTCTGCTACTTCCTGTACTGGTATTGCCAGGTAATCTGCTACTCTTTTAAACAGTTCCTGGAGCTGTTTAAAATCGTCTGCAATGGTAGGGGGCGGAGGGATTATTGCCTCATCTGGAGAGGAGGATGAGTTATGAGGGGGTGATGTTGTGTCCCACTTTATACTCTCTTCCATGCCCTCAATTTATCATTCTCATTCTCATTATCTGCTGTTGGGGCTGATTTAGGAGGTGACCTGGTTCTATGTCCCTGGGAAGCAGATGGTCTGCTGTATTGGGGAGAGTGGGAGGACCACATATCCCATCTGGGATAGTGCATATGATAAGGAGCAGGTGGGTCAAATCATGGGGATCCAAACCATAGATGAGATGGAATATTAGAATGGTGATGTGTTTTGCACTTCTGCACCTTGGGAGAAATCTGTTGGGGAGAAATGTGGCCTCTTCGCCATCATAGTCATCCTCACTTGAAAAGGATATGAGTGAAATTCTCTCCCTCTTGAGAGAACTGGACCGGAGATGTGCTGGTGCCGTATAATGGAGAAATGGGCGAGGATGTTAAAAATTCCTCCTCTCTTTCTTGGTGCCTGCGCTTTTCGGTACGTTTTCTCGGGGCCAGTGCTGCTGATGCTGGGATCAGATCGGTGCCGCTGGTCAGTGCCAAGGCGGTCATCGGTGTCGACGACACTGGCGGTGCTGATGGCGCCAGGTTTGAGGCTCGGCTGTTGTTGGTGCCGTGCTCATGGTTGGCGCTGAGACTTCTATCGGTGCCAGTGTGATGGTGATTTGTCGTTTTACGGACCGTTAACTTTGACACTACTATACTCTAATAGAGGGGTCCAGGTTTTTCCTTTTGCTCCGTACAGGAGCAAGAAGGCTGTTTTGACCCCATGCCAGACAATGTACCTGAGAGGGACTTGTAGCCTCTTTGGTACAAATTCGTTTGGCCGTTGAGGTAGGTGATCTCTTCTTTTTTTGACCGATATCAGTCGGAGTCAAGTGCCTTTTTCTAGCGGTCTTGTCCTGAGAGACTGGTTTCTCTTGGCCTGGGTCAGAGGCAAGTCTGAGACACCTCTCATTAGCAGTAATTTGAGTCATAGGTCTCTATCCTGTCTGGGTCTAGAGCTTAGGTTTTTGCAGTGGGAGCATTTCTGCACTATATGTCCCTCTCCTAGGCACTTAATGCACAGAGAGTGCCCATTGGACGGGGGCATCGCGTCTCTGCAGGAGGTGCATCTTTTGAAACTGGGTGAGCCTAACATGTCACCACTTCAGTGAGGGGAGACAAACTATTCGAAGATAAGTCTAGAAGAAAAAAAATTTTTTTAAAAGGTAAAACGAGTTAAACTAAGACAAAAACTGAGGAAAAAACTAACCATCTACAAACTATCAGGAATTTCAGACAAAGGAACAGCTAAAGTCTCCGTCTCGGATGGCTGAGAAGGAACTGAGGAGGTAAGTCAGGCACACGCCAAAAAGAGTGCCAACAGCGCCGCAAGATGGCAACGGCACATGCACGACCCGGATGATCATTGCTAGCAAAAATCTCCGATCGACAAGACAGGGATGTGCCGACACCTAAAGTGGAGCATGCACAGGGACACTACTCGAAGAAGAAGCAAGCTTACTGAAATGCTAGAGAAAAAAGTTTGACCAGACTACCACAATGGGTATTTAATGTTAAGGCTACTTTCCCATAAATTCATTTTAAAAGCACGTTTAGGAAAACAAACTGTGGCTGACAGCAAGAATAGAGAGATACCAAAAGTTATGTATACTCCAGGAATTTATCAAGATCAGAGATGTGCATCCTTGTAAAAGCATTGATCTTCAAATTGAGATCAGTCACAGTAATATTTCTTTAAATGGTGCATTAAAAATATAGCACTAGTTAATATAATCAATATTTGCACTTGCATTTAAATGAAGTTACATCAGTGGGAATGCAATGCAACAAATATGATCTGCTACATCTGTATTTTCAATTTTCTGCACAGACTAGGAATGCAGAGTCAATGTCTTTATCCATGATTTGATCGGTCTTTTGTCTGTTTGAAACTTCTGCAGACAATTAAGGTCATGTGACAGTGTCACCTCATACTATGAAATAAATAGGTGGTGCCTGTGCTGAACTAACTAGATTTATGTAAACTTGGGTAAACAGAAACTTGTTTTCGCTACATTATCTCAAACTTGTTTATTTTAACTTAATCCATATAATTCAAACTTCTCCTATAATGATACTCTTGGAATACACACACACACACACTTCCCCCCCCCCCCCATTGGTTAGTTTACGCAAGGAGCCACCTAGCATGCTGCCTTTTGTGAAACCCACTCTGAGGAGCCTCTTCCCCACACATTCATTGTATAGGGCTCCTAGGTGCCGAACTCAGACTTTGTGAATCCCAGTGATTTTCTAGATGCTGAAAAATGAGAGGCAAGGCTAAATTTCCTTGTACTCTAGCCCGACATGCCTTCAATATTATCTCCAATAAGGTGACAGTTTGCAGATTTGGTTATTTATTTTCAAAATGTGGTAGTTTTCAGCTGACAACTCTCACTAAACCTCTGTTAAGAGATTTCCCATCACAACCTTACTTGATTCACATGCTACCATGTCAGATTATCCTACCTTTATAAACATGACAAGGAAAGACTACAGACAAAATAAGCAAAGCATCAGAAATGTGCACAAAAAACCTTAAAGATTTAACTGAGAACTTTAGAAATCTAAAGATCTTCATGAATATCTAATCTAGAAATAAAAAATGCTGTAAATGTAAAAGCCCATGAATTTATTCTGAAAATGTAACTTCTTTAAAAGCTTGTTGCCTAATATCTTAAATATGTCAAGGATATTAAGATTTTGGTCTAGGTAAAGCAAAAGCTGCATCAAAAATACTACTCTCAATCTTTTGGGCATCTTTCTAGGCTACATTTATTTCTATTTTTTTTTTTAAATCAATGCAGCAACAAGCTTAATTATTGCTCACACTAAATCTATGGTACCTAACCTTGCCTTACAAACTATAGAAACATCTAATCAGAGTAATTTTCCCCAATTGGATTATTCCTCAGAACTATGCAAATGTTTTCCAAATGACAAGATATATATCTCAGTACCAAGATGAACAATGGAGCTAGAGCCACAATTTAAACATAATTCCTACCATGCTGTCTTGAGAAAATTGGCAGATAATCCAACATCTCCCTGCTTAGAAGCAACATTTAATGAATATATGAGAGTTTTTGCCTCCCAATATCAACACTTTATGAAATTCTTAATATGAACAACACAAGCCTCTAGTGATTTTTTAATGTAAAGAGTAAAATTAAAGTCATTAGTTTAAACCAAGGCTAGTATTTTCAGATACATCTTCACATTATAGCAAGTTTTGTAATATATAGTGATTACTTACTTGTTAAAAAAAGGTTCAATGAGTTTTGATCTAGCAGATACATGATTTTTCGGAGGACTGAGAAATGAACCTAGGAAGCAAAGAAGAAATTCAGCATATAGTACGCAGCCAAACAGAGCACAGAGGAATAATTCTGAAAAAACACTATAGAGTACCTAGATAGTTAGCCATGGAGATGAAACACAGTCCTGTTATGTAAGCATCATAGCCTGCTTCATGAAGCTGTTCAGAAGCTGTGTCATAACTTGGAAACCCTTCTGCACTTTCTGAGGAAGGAAAAGTCAAGTTTACCCAAGGATATCATAGAAGTGGAAGTTAGCCCTGTATATTTAACCAGAAACACACATTGGCTGCAAGTGCATAATGCACTATTGATAATTCTAGTAAGTTTTAAAAATTACAAGCAATTTAAAGCTTCATTCATAGGAGCAGGCTTATAGGACCCATTCCTATTTCCACGGAGTCAAAAATTGTACCACCAGACTTTCTCATCCATATTCTAGACCATACGGCCACTTTAACAGCCAAATTTCCATTGAAACAACGGAAACAGGACTAGTCACCAGCTCATTTTTTCTGACTCTTCTGCAACACACGACATATACAGTGTGTAATTGCTACTCCACTAGTAGCAAACAAACTAAGACTTTTGAAAAGCGCCTAAGCGACTTCCATGTCTAAATCCCATTTCCAAAGGTGATTTAGGACCAGATTTTTAAAGATATTTAAATGCCTAAATACATAAATAAGTACCTTGCAACATTCTGAAAATCCCACTAAGTACTTAACTGCATCTTTAGGCACCTAAATACATTTTAAAAGTTCAGGCTTTCTAGGTAATTTAGGACTAAGTCCCTTTGACATTCAATGGAACTTGGAGCTTTTCAAAATTATGTGTGTGTTGCAGAGAAGTGTGTAATTTAACTCCCATCCCACAAACCCCCAACATTTTTATACTTAATTTTTCAGTCTGTAGAGACACACACCTGAATAGTTCAAGCATTTTTTTGAAGGGAAAATGGTACTGGAAGGAGAGAAACAGCTGTTTAACAAACCAATCGAGTGATATTAAACTTACATACAAACAGTGGAAATGGAAATCAAGCTTAGTTATATTCACTTTATTACAATTAAGGAGTCTTTTCCACAGTAAAAGTGAGGAATGAATATAACTATGAAGCACACCCCAATATTTACAATAGGGCCATAAATAGGTGTAATATAGTATTTTAGCCATAAGTAAAGGAAGCCTGTATGTAACAAAATAAGCTGCCTAACTGTCTTATCCAGTATTTTTCCAGCTCCTATCCAAGGCACTAAATTCTTAGTATATTTAAGTTTAAAATCTACAAAAAAAGGTTACACAGCATCATAAATATGCCAATGTTGTACCAACAGAAGTAGTCCTTTCTCGAAAGAGTATATTTTTAAGGGAAAATGTTAATACTGCCCAACCAACAGGTTCACTTAATCTGCTTGAGCTGAATTTAAATCAAGAGTTACCCTTTTAACATCACAATGTCTACCCACAAACACATTTCTCCACAAATCTAACAATGGACAGAAGTAGTAGTCCAATAATTTTAAACCAACTTTGCCTTGAAAGTTCTGATCCACGGCTGTGGCAACACTAAACTTTACAGTAGTCACTCACTACAAATGATTAAATGTTAACGTATCAGCTAAATCTTGATGCAGAGCCCGACAAGTAGCGAAATTAATATGATTTCATACAATCATTTTGTACTATATCAGCTAAAAGAGCTCACCAGGGAGAGGTCATCTCATATTCCCATGTTCAAAGAAGCTACAGTGAATACACTATTAAAGGCATGCATGTGGAAGAAACTGCTGTGCACACCAGCACCTCCTGCTGATTGGCTAGGAGAATGATTATTATAGAAGGAAATCAGAAAGCCCCTGGATTTCTGTCCTTTCTTGAAATCACCCGAGTTTATTAAACTAAGTGCATTTGTTGTGCACATTTAGCATGCTAAACAGAGTAATTCAAACATCTTTACTGCTTAAGACAAGAGACCTTCTCCTCCTGCCTTTCAACATATTACACTGCCCAATGCTTTTTTTGCCTTGCTATATCGGCAGTTCATGAGCTCCATTCCAGAATGTTAAAACCAGTCTCTCTCTTCTGATCATTTAACAGCCTCTCTTTCATTTCACTGCCTTAGAGAAAATGATACAGCTCCAAAGTATTTAATTACATTCTAAAAGATAGCATAGGATCTAATTATTATTGTATTTTTTCAAATAGTCCAGCTAAGTACTACTGGTAATTAATTAAATAAGAACTTTTAGGAGTAAAGTACTTTCACGTAGGCTTAATTTGACACATAGCAGAAATTATTCACTGAAATCCAAGCTACAGAACAAATGCCATCAGTACAGTGACAGAACAGCTGTTCATTCAAGAATTACCATTCTACTTCACTCAAAATAAAGGTGAAGTGTAATGCCTAAACCACTAAAAATAGCAATCACAAATAGTATTACATATATGTAGCCCACTGCCATTACTGAATGGAGTTTAAACATTTAATTTAGAAATAGGGCATTTTATGCCCCAAACCAAGCAATTAACATACCAATTTTTTCTGTGCTAGCTCATAGTTTAGAACCATGGGGAAAATGCTTTTATGCATCCTTACCAACTGCAGGAGGGTTGAACGGAATCTCTTTTAAACGCTTTTCCAGTTCTGCAAGGGATGTGTTGTTAATAATTTCCTAAAAACAAAAGAAGGCATACTATGTGAGAAATCAGTGCCAAATGCATTTTCCCATATATTGAGATTACATGGATTAGAGAACATTTGGGATTTAGTACTGCCACCTTGTGTTTTCTACAAAATTATACATAATCCAGTTCCAAACTCTAAAATCCTGGAATGAGTTTATTCAGAATCAAGTTAAAGTTATATGCAAACAATGGTTACAATTACACATATTTCTATCAAAAGCACTTTAGGCTCTGTAAAACCTAGAAACAACAACAAAATCAATACTAACTCTTATCTAAAATCTGGCCCCAGGCTGAAAAAGGAGCAAAAACAGCAATTCACAAAAATCAAGGTTTACAGCAGTGTTATGGAAGGTTATGGAATTAGAACTGAGCTCCTCTTGCCCACAAAGGATATACCTAACCAAAAATATTGGTACTTGAGCAGCTGAGGTTTTTAAAAACAGATATACCAAGTAAAGAATATTCAACAAGATGTACAGTTGCTTAATGGGGAATCTAAGCAATAGAAAAAGACTGACAGTTTATTGCATTGTTATATGGTTTCTGATTTATTAGAGTTAGGCAAATCTTGTACATTAGCTTAATTCACTAGCATTATACAATATAACAAATATAGTCTGACAAATTAGACAAAGATTCTTAAATCTGAAATAAAAAGATAATCCAGTCTAATTCATTATTTGCGTCACTAAATTCTTCGTATTTATAACACCATTAAATCTCTCTATTGTACAAAGAGAAACAGGCAACAACTTGCTCAAAGTGATAATCATTGGCAGTCAATAGAACTTAGTTCTCCCTACTCAGCTGCTCTATCATCCTATAACTTCAGCTATCCACAATATATGTAATAATTTTGTGGTTTGAGTTTAACTCCTATTTTTTAAGACCATCACCAAAAGCCAAGAACCAAAACGGAAACAGAGACCAGAATACCCTCACTCACAGGGGCCATCCATTCAGTGGAAAGATACATGGGTAGAATAGGGTGGGAAAGCTTGCACTGGCACTACCTCAGACAGACCTATTCTGAGAAAAAAGTTTTAGCAAACAAAGCCGAAAAAGGTACCAAACAAACAAGTATTAGTCTTTAAAAACTATATTAAGAACTTGCCGAATAGTTTTCAACCCAGTGGTCAAGCTCAGATTAATATTTGTTGCATTGGCACCCAGAAACCCCTATTAGACGCATAAGACATGTACACAAATGATGGCATTATTTCCATCCCAAAAAAACCCTTACAAATACTGTAAAAATTCCAAAGGAAATATCACTGAAGTATATGAGCTAAACACAAAACCAACAAATGTTATCAAAGTATTAGTTTTCAAAAGTCACAAAAGCCTCCAGATTTATTTGTATTCAAACAGTACTGCTCAACACAAGACTGAAATACTTGCCATAAAATGAGTTATTTTTACTTACTTGTTTTTAAGATCTTGAAAAAAAAAAAAAAAAAAAAAAAAAACCAACTACAGAAGCTTTTACTGCACAGTATGCACTTCTAAATGGACCTGCTTCATCAGGTCACCATTTGCCGTTAGAATTCACTCAGGCCTGGGGCAGAGAGGAAACTAATGAAGAATAATCACTTTCCTGGGAATTCATTCCTTTAATTTGTGTTTGATCTTTAAGAAACATTCTTAATTTCACTTAGAGACTACTCCCAGTATGCAGAGCACATATGTGCCACAGAAGAACATAATCACATGACATTTCTTTCCAGTTGGAATCTTATAAAAGCTAAAGATGAAGAGTTTGCAAAACTCTATGGCTTTAGTACCCAGATGAGCAAACAACTTGCAGGAACTAATATTTACTGTCATGAAGGAGAGAAGAGGTCCACAAGAAGGACAATCAAGGACAACTGTTATTCACAAAGCAAAACCATTCTACCAGTCTCATTAATTAGAACCATGTTTTTAAATAGTAAAAAGCAATATGTTTTTGGAATTTAAAGGACATCACATTAGTACCTAACAAATGCAGAAGTTAAGATCTGCAGCCTACTTAGAACAGACAAAAATATACCTGACTGGCCACATTTCTTTAAAAAGAAATACTTATTCATAATTATAAATTAAATGGTTTTTTTTTCTTTAATGCCCCTCATTATTCTGGTATAGACCATGTGTACTGCAAGAGTACACGTGCTTAGAAAGTAAAAAGACTATCTTTAAGCTATTGGTCCTACAAATATTGTTCCATTTATGGAATGTACTGAATTGTTACCCTAATGTGCCTCAAGCGCACACAGGGTTAGTTTGCCTTTTTTGTGTATATAATATAGGCAAACTAATTCTTATAAAATTAACTATACTTAAAAAATTAGATTTTACTATACAGGTAGAATGTGGCCATGATGAAATTCTATATTCAAATCAATAGTTTAGCATTAACAGGGACAAAACCCAGCTACTGTGATACAAAACAAATCGAACAGCATTAAACTGAACTCTACTGAATACTCAATTAAACGGACATTTTAAAAATCTCTTGTTAAAATTATGTTTGAACAGTCAAATGAGTCTATAAACAAAAATGATGCACATGAGACCCAAAACCCGAGTCCTACTCAGGCAAAAGTCCTGTTGACTGAAAGGAGAGTTATTCAAATAAGCACTGCAGGAAGGGGTCCCCAGAGTTTAAGGACAATCATGATGGATAACTCACAAGACATTTTCTTGTATTAACTGATAGGAGAAATTCCAAAAGTTTCGTTTGGGCAGACTTAATTAAAAACTTTACATTTGTCCAGATCCTGAAGCTAATTCCCTAAAATCAGGAAGTTAGTAGAGTTTTTACCATGGAAGAATGGACTTTAAAATGCACCATAATTTGTTATTTTAAAGCTCATTTCCTGTAATTTTAGAAGGGTTAGATAAGAAAGTTTTTACCACAGTATGAATTCATCTTGCTATGACATGAAACATTCTATTATCTGTTGTCCCCTAGCAAAAATATTATTTGTATTTCAATACTCACTTAACACACAAAAAAAGATTTAGTTATTTACATTTGTAAGTTACCTTAAAAGGTTGCGTACTTGCCATCAGTTTAGTATCCAATAGCCTAAAAATGAAATTTAAGAGGTAAGAATAAAGTGTTTTCCTTTTATAAACAATTTTGCCAAACCCTCCAGGATATTTTGTTTTATTCAGTGGTAAACAACATTAAGCTGTTGAAAATGATTAACACACATCTTCAGGGAGCATTAGAACTGAGCTTTGTCCACTAGAAAACGTCAACAGACTAAGCCTGATAAAAGGTGAAGCTAATAATATTAATAGGTAAATGAACTTTGGTCCAGATTCAATCAGGGTTCACAACAATAATTTTCATACAAATTAAAAACAGCTTGTAAAGTCTTCTCTTTGGCTAAGAAGTATCCTGACAAGGGTTATGCAATCAGCCATGTCATAAATAATAAATAAAAATGCATACAGTAACAAATTATTTTTAAACTAAATGGTTCTTAAATCACCGCAAATTGTGATTTGAAGCACAACCGTAACCTTATGCTTAACCTAGCCAAGAAGATATCAGTCAAATTCCAGCTATCAGTGAAAACACTGCTCAATTGTAATCTGAAAATGAACCTACCTGGGAAAGACACATGCCGCTAACTCCTTAAACTCACTTAGATCCTAAAATTTAAAAGAAAGTTTTGTTACTGTCAAACCACCACAGTCTAACATTCATAAGGTATTCTACTTCCTTGAAACAGATATTGGTCAAGGGATTCCAACTCCGTTACCCACTAAGATTTCTAAAGTAAGATCCAATGGCTGTATTCTTTTCTACTTAATAATGAAATGTACTTGGTTGCACTCTTTGAATGCCAGCTGACACTCAGTTTTTATAGGACTATAACCTTTTAACTTATCATTGTTTTTTCACCTAAACCTTCCCCCCAACCCTACCCATGTCTAATATTCTGCTACGCAAACGAAACTGAAAAGGCTGCTACAGATGACCAGAAAGTTTTAACCTGAAGTTTGATTTAATCCAAACCCTGCTTCTAATGGAAAACAAGTGCTTTTCCCATCCCAATGATGGCAGCCTCCATGTTCTGTCTGATATTAGAGCCAATCAGCTACAGAAAACTGAAGAATTTACTAAATATTTCTTAAATATTTTATCATAGAGAATTACTTGAGTGTTCATTTCCAAGAGATATTTTCCTGGTGAAATGCTTGCTAAAGTCACTGGCCTTCTCCTATAAGGGGTTTTGTGTATATCAACTCATTATCTTAAACATCAACCGTTTGAGCCAATTAAGCATGTGGACAGATAGTCACCTGAGGCTTCCGGGGAAGGTTGAGAAAACCCATCCTCTCTATGGATACAGAAATGGCAGTGAATCTACTAGGAAAGGGGACGTATAGCAGAATCCCACTCTAAGCCCAATGAAGAGAGGAAAGTAACTCAGCTAAAACTCTTACGGGGGGCAGGAGGGGAGAAGTCACTGAGAAGTTCCACCCAGACCAGTAAGAGGTTCTGTCACTGCCTGCCCTGCAACCTTAGAGTGCCTTCATGCTATCCTGCTATGACTCAGAGCCCTGATACTACAGCCAGCTCAAACTCACAAAGGGGGTGTGTAATAATCAGAGCTCAGACACTTGAAAGAGAGAAGGTGGTGTCTGAACCTCAGAGTAAGTAATTGTGTCCACAGGTTATGAACTTTCTTATTGTGTATAAAAATATGTTGAGTAAGATCTTTTATGAAAGCCTGTAATGTTCTGAACTTAATAGATTTTGAGATATGTTTACAGAGTGGTAACACATGTATATAGAATATTATGCTCATGACCTGTACTACAATTTCAAATACAACTCACAGCAGGGAGGGATGCCTTCTAAATCAGGTGTTTGCACAAAACCAGACAAATAATGATCCATGGTACAACCCAGAAAAAAGACAAATAATGCACCATTACAGTTAATGGTAAGACACAGACATTCCAGCTACCATGTCAAAAGGGAATTTCCCCTGCTCTGAAGAACAATGAATTACCATAGTCAGGGGGGAAAAAATGTGCAAGCCCTATTAAAAAGGAAGGCATTTGAAATGAAAAGCATCCAGAACTGAGGGATAGTTTCAAAGGTGGGGGAGGAGGGGTGGGATGGGAGGGCATTGCCTGTGAACAGTGGATATCACCTAAGGTTAGGGGACAAGATGGAAAGCTATTCAAAGGCAATAAATAACTTGTATTAGAAAAAGGAATATACCTAATACAGAAATGTAAAGCATGAAGTTGCATCTTTATGTTTATTGTCTGCAACTTGTTTGCTTTTTCTTACTATTTCATCTCTGAATCTGTGATTATTTAATAAAATAAATTGTTTATTTTTATCTCAACCAGGTCTCTGGTGTGCCAATTGTGTGGAGTATGTTTGCTGAAGTGTGCTGATAACTGAGGGCTGTTTTCACACCTTTGGGGGTGACAAACCAGAGGGGAAGGAGTCTAAGTGTCTGGTACTTAAGAATTCAAGATAGACAGATTTGGGGAGACTAAACTCATGGAAGCCAGGCTGAGACTTTATGTTTGTGGGCTAGGTACTAGTGTCAGGGCTCTGAGCTATAGTAGCGTAGCATTAAGGCAATCAAAGTTACAAGGTAGGCTGGCTTGGGTAACCCCCAGAATATCAGTCACTACTTACTCTTTAAAATCCCCACCACAAATACAAGTCTTAACTGACTCTGCCCTTCTCTCTCAGCTGCCAAGCTTCTTCCATAACAGAAGCCAGAATAGCCTTAATGATGGTCTTGGATTCTGGATCTCCCTATTTCCACAGCAAAAGAGGGCTAACCCAAGCTGCAAGTTAACAGTAGAAGAAGAGGTTAACAGTATCCAGGAATGCAGTCATTTGTAGGAATAGGTCAAGAAAAACAGCCTACACCATGACCATACTGGCCAAAATCTGAGGACTTCAGAAGCAGTGATAGCAGCCTCACCAGCACTTTAGTAACTAAAAAGACCAAGTTACAGATAGGTCATCACCACTGTCTAAAGATGGTTTCTTGAGCAAGTGACTGCCTATTTATCTATGTGCCAACATAGTTCAAACAGGCCCCAACCCAACCCAATTCCCCCACATCTAACAGCCAAGTCTTGCACGCAGTCCCACCCCCAAAAGCCCTCAAAAGTTTATGTCGTCTGTACAGTGCATAGATGACCCATCTCTTGACAGACCTCTTGCTTCTTCAGAGATGAGTTCTGTACCCTAACCCACCTAGCACAAAGCCAGCCTTGTAGATTAGGACTCCTTAAATAACCAGAACACCCTCCTCTTCCCCTCAAATATTCCAGTACTGCAATTCCCATCCTTATAACCAATTTGATTTTATCCCCCCTAATTCCTACCATTAGATTTCATATTGTCATCTCCATATCACAACTCAACTTCTAGATAAAAATCACAGAAGAGTCATTTCTTTTTAAAATACAGCAGAGGCCTTAAGACATTAAAAGTAAGGAATTTAAAAAGTAACTATTATAGTGTGCCTAATTACCCAGTGAATTACTGACGCAGCACTGAGGGCCAAGAGCTGAAAGTATGCAATTCACATCCAGTTTCCAATAAAAGAAAAATAGAATTTAAAACCTGATTTCCTACAACTTAAATTCTCAACTGACAGAACACTGCAACTCCTGATCACTGAAGACAATTCCGCCCTTGAACAATTATATTCTTCTTCAGCATTATTCATGCTCCATAAGAAACTGCTATTTCCAATTAGCTTTCCCACACTGTAAATACTTAGTGATATGGCATTGTAAGGGCTATAAAGAGGGTGAGTGTAACATATCTATAGTAAGAGTATGTTTTCAATTACAGTCACTTCATAAATGTAATTAGTTTTATACTCAAGTCTCTTAATTAAAAATGGGTCAAGGACAATAAGAAAGGACATTGCCCAATTATACAATGGTTGAAATTTTACAGGTTTCAGGACAAATGCTTTAAAAAGCAGTTGGGGTATACAGTTAGAGATACTATAGTACATAAAGCCACATGAGAATTTAGTATTTATTTGCAGTCAACTTACGTGTTTCAACAACACACATTTAATGCTCTCAATCCTCACCATTTTAACTGTTGCTCCACACTGAGCACGTTTTCATAGAACTATCCACAATGGACTCCAAGATCTCTTTCCTGAGTGACAACAGGTACTAGAGACCCCATCATTTTGTATGTATACTTGGGATGATGTTTTCCAATGTGCATTACTTTACATTTATCAACATTGAATTTCATTTGCCATTTTGTTGTCCAATCATCCAGTTTTGCAAGATTCCTTTCTAATTCTTTGCACTCAGCTTTGGACTTAACTATCTTGAGTAATTTAATATCAATCGGCAAATTTTGCCACCTCATTGTTCACCCCTTTTTCCAGATCATTCATTATTATGTTGAATCGCATTTGCCTCAGTACAGATCTTCGGAGGACCCCATTACTGGCTGCTCTCCATTGTGAAATCTGACCATTTATTCCTACTCTTTGTTTCCTAACTTTTAACCAGTTACTGATCAATGAGAGGACCTTTCCTCTCAGCCCATGATTGCTTACTTTGCTTAAAAGCCTTTGGTGAGGGACCTTGTCAAAGGCTGTCTGAAAGTCCAAGTACACAATATCCACCGAATCACTCTTGCTCACGTTTGTTCACCAACCCTCTTAAAGAACTGCAATAGATTGGTGAGCTGTCATTTCCCCTTACAAAAGCTGTGTTGAATCTTCACTATATCATGTCCATCTATGTGTCTGATCATTTGCTTTCTTACTACAGTTTCAACCAATTTGCCTAGAACTGAAGTTAAACTTACAGGCTTATAAATGCCAGGACCCCTCTGGAGCTTTTTTTTTTTTTAAATTGGCATTATATTAGCTATCCACCTGTCTTCTGGTAGATGCTGATTTAAGCGATCGGTTACATACCACAGTTAGTAGTCCTGCAATTTCATATTTGAGTTCCTTTAGAATTCTTGGGTGAATACCATCTGGTCCTGTGGACTTATTACTGTTGAATTTATCAATTTGTTCCAAAAACTCCTCTATTGACATCTCAATCTGGGACAGTTCTTCTGATCTGTCACCTAAAAACAATGGCTCATGTGTAGGAACTTCCCCTCCATTTCTCTTTTAGTTTATATACTGTGGCACTAAAGTTTCCATCCATAATAGATTTCATATGAATTACTTCAAACTTCAAGATACATTTTATAATACCCAACGACTGAAAAAGCCACTTACTTCAGGTAGAGGACAGTAAAACTGGTGGATAGTGTGCATGACATCTAGTAGCATGTTGTGTCCAATCACAAGTTTGCCCTAAAAAAAGAACCCATTATATGCAAGAAGGACATTTCAAACTACCATATACAAAATAGGTTATGGAAAAGGCTCTGGTGCAGTTCCACTCATTTTCAATTCATTAGATTTTAATTTCAACTACCATACTGAATCACAAGCATGTTCTTTACAGTTCAAGTATCTGATAGTTATTTGTACAGTGGTAGTGCCAATAAGAATGGGGAAGCTATTGTGGCAGGCACTGTAAAAACATGAGTCTCTGCTCTAGAGAGCATAGCAAAACCATTTTAAAACTTAATTTGAATATTTAGGTAGAAAGTAATGAGTCTGTTGATCTTTTTCCTTGTGTGGTTATGCTTTTTACCTTGTTGTTACAGCCAAAACAAGAGCTCTTTGAAAAAAATTAAATTACTTAGACTCTTAACTGCCATAAGAAATTGGTATTATTTACTTTTCAAAAGATTTAATGAAGATGTATAGTTAAGTCTCATATTACTAAAGACTTTAAAAAAGAGAATGCAGTCCATTATTGTATATCAAAGTGTTGCCATAACCAAAAACTTAACTTACATTGTTAACTTCAGTTAAGTATATTTGAGTCATACTTCATCTGTATTCGCTTATTTGTACAATTTAGTAATGGACCTCATACTCTGAATTATCAACATTTTACTGTTAATTACATTGGGGGTCCCTGTGAGACTTTTTCCTATTTGGTTTATCCAAAGTATCTTATCCAGTTCTGGGAGAACATTTCATTCAGTTCTCTGGGATCTAAAAAAAAAACTCAGTTCAACTCCAGATTTTGTCACTAAGGTTCCTTTATTTGGCCTACAGCAAAGCCATACTGAGCTGATCAAAAACACTGGAGGGTGGATGCAGGATATATCACAGTACCAAACTTACACAGAAATCCACTCCCTTCATATACATTTACACATCTCATTTAATTTACTGTACATCACATTTTGGGATTGGCTTGGTTACTTTGCAAGAACCAATCCCCATGCAGCATGAGCTATTCATCACTGTCAATACTGGATCTCTTCTCTGCATTCCTAACTTGTCTTGTCCATTGCTAGTTCCCTGAATGTTCCCCCTCTTACCTTAGCTGGTTCAGACATTCTGTCTTTTTAGCATAATGACCTATTTACTTATCTTATTTAGCACAGAAGTTCTGTTTTCAGTCTGATAATCCATTTACCTCTCTAATCCTATCCTCCAGGTAATAAGGACTCACTCCAGGTGTTAATTACTCATGTCAGGCCAAGCCTCATACCTTTTAGATTGTAGCTGTGTGAAAAAACAATGGGTTGGTTAACTTACAGAATTAGCAACTGCATGAATGACTCTGGAAAATCCCACTGCATCACTGAGTTCTTCCTGTAAGCAAAATTTAAGGTATAATTAAGTAAAGTATAAACACAAATAACCGACAGCACTATCTGTATATTGTTACCATTAGACAAGTTATCTGCAACTCCATCTCAAATTAAGGTCCCCCATTCTGTATGCTCCATAAAATGACAAACAAATCAGATCATAGGAAAGTAAATATTTGGGGAAGTATTATCTTGTGATCAGAGTATGGCACTGATATCAGCTTTGTCTTTAACAGCATAAATAAAGACAAAAACTTATGCCTCAGATCCCCAAGTGCAAAATAGGTATGAATTGGCCTGAAAGTAGTTGGAAATGTCTAAATCAGATGCTATAAACTAAAATTACAGTTTGACTTTTAGCCCTATTGTTTGCAATACTGTATAAATGTGCTGAATGTTTTTGTTCATTTCCATTTGACAAGCTTTGCTGTTGCTATTAGAACAAGGGTAAAAAAAAAACTTCTCACCTCATTCCAATGCCTACTTTGTCCAGGAAAAACACAAGCAGTGAGATTTTCAAAAAGCTCTCTATTGCTTTAACTCTACTCTCAATTAAGTCAATGAAACTTTTATAATTGACTTCAATAACAAAAGAATTAAGCCTCCATTGAATGCTTTTCAAAAATCCCCCTGTAATACGAAAAGTTATAAAAGGGCAAGCAGAGACCTGGCAGGGGCTGAAAAACATATTTTCAGTGTGATTTCTATCTGAGTGAGAAAGATGTGACCAATATCAAGCCAAAGAGGCCTTCCACTTATGAGCAAATAATGCATGCTCAAATGAGGTTGAATTTTTACCCTGAAACATGCATTCATAAGGGGTACCTGGGATTTTTCTGCCAAGGGCTCAAAAGTCAGATCCTAAAACCACTACAGAGAGATACACACACACACACAACACAGCTCAACCATTTTAGAGATTAGTTTTGATTTTAGACCTCAATCTGCAAGACATCTGGAAGCATTGCAAGCCTCTACACCATTAGTTCAAAATACTCATCTGTGAGTTGCATGCTTTACAAAACAAGCTACTAAATTATTCTATAAGTAATCAGTGCAACTGAATGAAGTGAATCTTTGTCTGCGCAAGAGGAAAGGACAGGACTCCATTAAGGGTCCTTGCTGTATCTGGGTTTCAAGGGAGGGGAAAAAAGGACATATTTACCTGAGCAGAGCCAAGGTGGGAAACCAAGTAACCAGACTAGCTCAGTGCTGATTATGTGCACCAGGGTAGGGAGGTATTTATACCCATGTATGCCAGAAGGAATGCACATGCTCTGTCACGGATCAGCAGCACCCATCTTCCCACCCATGAGATCAAAGTAGGACAGAGTTTTATGACCGGCTGTGGTCTTGTGCTGGTTGCTTTTTTCATTTGGAGCTGGGAAGGAATTTTTCACTATCCCCTTCCCACAACAGGTCAGGGACCCAGAGAGATAAAAGGAAGGTGGTTAGGTCAAGGTGTCAGAACTTAGGTAGCACATGCAACAGGTGTCCAGTGCAGGTACTCAGAAGGGATACGGTTTCCTGAAAAACAGGAGTTGGAAGTGGATTTAGGGGAAGGAAGGAACCCTAAGGAAGACTCTAAACATCTGGTACAGCCCCCCTTTTTTCAAGTCCCTTTTTGTCCTCATGCAAGGAAACGGTGGTGAGGTCCCAGTCTCCAAAGTGAGAATGATTAAGGACAGAATGCATCTGCGTTGAATAACTTATTCCCAGATTTGTTAAGTGAATGAAGCTGCAGCCTAAATGAGGACTGCTCTCCACTACAGAGTTTTGTAGTGTAGACAAGACCTGAGTCACATTCACTGCATCTTGTCTTTCTTCTTGCATGGCCAAGGTAGTAGCCATCTGACTGCTCTTACAGCAATGCATTTTTATTGAGCTAGTTTAAAGCAAGTAGCATTTTCACACTGAAAGTATTAATTCAACGACATGCAATAATACAAATGTGATGCAGCAAATTCATTTAAAAGCATCACAAGACTTACAATTTACTTGTGTGTAAATAGAAGAAATGCATTTAAGGCTTAAATATTTTATGCATGTAGAACCTGCAGATCTGGTAGAGAAGGTTCACATAACAATACAGCGGGCAAGTGCCAGGGAGGATGCTTGTGCACTGGAAGCCAACTTTTTGTACCTCATTCTAATGGTCAGAGGACAATGCTAAAAAGACTTTGATCTTCTTAGTCTATCCCTTACTAATCTACCTTAAGATCTACTAACTAAGAACACTCTTTTAAACATTTATGAGGAACCACTGCCTCTGTAGCTATGGTTGGATAGGTTCTTCTGTGACTAGCCAATTAATTCTTATCTTAGGACCATTTGATATCCCAAAGAAAAGAATTACAAAGCACTAAAAATCCATTAAGCAGGCAATTCAGTACTGAAAGCCATACATCTGAAACTTATATACCTACTTTCAGACTAACCTGGAAAGACTGAAACAGACAAGTATTAAAGTCCTCCCTAATTCTCATTAAAGAGAGTAACTGGGACACAATGTTATAAGGGGTACAGTAACAAAATAATTAGTCCTTCCTTTTGACACCAATTCATAGTAAGAAAACAAGGTGTCACTTTAGTTTGAAAAAAGTACAAGGAAACATTTTCAGAATGCAGTTAGCTACCACAGAAAGCTTTCATATACTGTAGCAACATTTTAATGATCAACATCTTCTAACAATGCTTGCCAAGATAAAGGTAATTGAGCATGCTTCAGGGGACCAGCAGACAGCCACAGTGATCAGGTACAAATATTATCCGCCCTCCACTTCCACCATGTACAGCACTGCTTATTTAGTCAAGTGAATCCCTGGCTTTTCCTTCCTCTGAAAGATCAGATATCACTAGTACAAGAGGCAGGATACTGGAGTTGACAGGTGGGGACATATCAGTGTCAAAAGCATGTGGAATTCAAGTCAGATCTCTTCCCCAATTCCAACATTTCAATTAAAACAAACAGCATTTTCTGCACCTTAAGAAAGAGCAGGGACACTGAAAATTTTACCTGTTCTTTTGCTTGTTTCTGCTGTTCTCTTCTTTTGCGCTCTTCTTCATCTACCTTGCTAATGACAATGTATCTTTCCTTCTGAAAGCAGTAATGGTTTAAGTAAATTATTCCAGGAACTGTTTGACAAAAATGTCAAAAACTAAAAGAGAATCCCAACACTAATACATAAACCAATCTAACTTTCTTTGCAAACAAAGCTAAATTGCATCTGTTATACTCAGAGTTTAGCGCCAACAGTTGACCTACTAATATTAGTGTTTCTTATAAAAACCCTTATTTTAAGAAGGTTACCTGAGCTGACCCTACTCGCATAACAAAACCTAAGGGAAATATGCTTTCTGGTTGGAATGAAAAAATTTATCACACTAAGTTTCCCTATAACTTTAGGTTTTTGGGGGATGGGGGGAGTTTAAATCCAGTATTTTCAGGTGATTTGGGGTTCATTTTGTGTGCCTAGCTCTTTGGGAAAAAGTTAATGCTTAATATGTGCTACAACTATTGTTCAATTTTCAAACCACTCAGATCAACAAGACTTCATACTTGCATTGACACACTCAATGTACTGGATGTTAGATCTGCTAAGTATTTAAAATAGCCATCACAGTTTCCACTCAAACACTTTTAATATAAATGTAAGCCACATGTGTGTTTATATCTCATGGGTTTTTATTCAAAAATATTTCATCATAGTTTAATAAAAAAGTTTGCATAACAAAGCTTCAGCAGGCAAATTTAGAGCTCAAGTAGCATGAAATTTCATTAGGACTGAGCTTTTCCTTACACAGAACAAGCATCTAAGACAGTATGTTGTTAGTCAATTACCTTCTCTGTCTCCAGAGTTTCAACATGGATACCTTTTGGATACCTACAGCAAACAGCGAAAGGTAAACTACAGTTTATGACTAATGTGGCAGTTAGTATACTGAAGCTCTACCTTCAAATAGGCTAATTTTCACAGCTACACAACTGTCATACTTGTAGTAAGGTTACAGACAGGCTTAATAGTAAATGCAAAAACTGTAAAAAGCAGTTTTAACTAAAATGAAGTTGGGAAATTCAAAGTATCAGGCTATTCAATAATTTGGCCTTCTTGTGTCTCTCAAGAATTGCAATAATTGTTAGTTTTGTTTTCTTAATATATTATGCAGATGGCTGTACTACTGCTGCTGTGGGAACTGTAACTGAATTTTCTGACTTCAGTGCAATTAAATCAATCTATATAAGCTGATGTTAGATAAAAATAATGCTTGCACATTTTTTCCAAAGGTTACTGCTTTTATTTTATAAGTTTCTCTAAATTACCCATTCAGGAATGCACATGCACTGAAATTCCACAGGGAACAATCATTGTGCAGTGTAGGTGTTGAGGAAGTAGGCACACACACAAAAAAAAAAAATCACTCACAATGATAGAAATGCAAAATGCCATTATTTCAATGTGCAAATATCCAAATATGTATTTTAGAGTATTTTAGGTGCAATGAAAATGGTAAGGAAAACATTGTGAAAATATATTTGTTAAACTGCTTAAAGAACTCATCTCTATTCCCTTACTCAAATGGCTTTAAAACTTCAGCTTTTTTATTTGTTTTTTAAATACAATTTATGTCTAGGACAAGAAAAAACATAAAACATTTTTAGCCAAGAACAGCCTCTAAAGGCAAGGTTTTAAGAATTATTGCCAACTTGAAACAATCTCCCACAATGCCACCCATAAATATAAACAGCACTACCAACACCCTATAGAACTAGTTATCGTTCAAATTAATCCCAATATCTATGCAGGAATACATTCCTCCTTTTCAGTTGTTTCCAATAACTGCGCAGTGTGTGTTAAGAGCCACATGTTATTACACAATCACTCTAATCTGCTACATTGTACTGTTCAATTTACAACTACTTTAATAATTGTGATACAATAAAAATATGTTCAATTTAAAAGTAGGATTCTAATGAACCATTAAGAATTCTACTCTTGTAAATATCAGATCAGTTTAGTGATATTATAAGATTGCTTAAGAAGAAAAAAAATCTAAATATAATGGGTATGAGACTAAGCAAAAATAAGCTTTTTATCAAGATTTTTTCATGTCAAAAACCGTGCAGATATACAATAGTTAAGGAAAAGTTAACCCTTCTAACTTACTTCCAGCTCAAGGTCTGATATATTAGTTTCCTCTGAAATCTTTAAAAGCAGAAAAGAGTCATTATTAATGGTTCTCATATATACGTATTTCAAAGTCACATAAAGACTCATTTATGTTCATTGCATGAATTTTTAACATAAAAGTTTATGGTTTTATCATATGCTACAATTTTTTAAAAGCGTTTTG
Organism: Emydura macquarii macquarii; assembly: GCF_026122565.2. Lineage (NCBI taxonomy): Eukaryota > Metazoa > Chordata > Testudines > Chelidae > Emydura > Emydura macquarii. The sequence goes on along the minus strand of NW_027131485.1, from coordinate 20,131,249 downwards.
CTAAACACTAGTCTAATTTTCCAATGAGATTTACATGTTATTGTACACATATCTGCCCCTTTGATGAGAATAACTTGACATAAAATTAATAGCCAACAGAGCTAAAAATTGTTTAAGTGTTATTTACCAAAGTCTATTTAGGTGGAATAACTATTTCCTTTTTCATTATGGTTAGTTAAGAAATAACTATAAATCCAATTATAGTGGGCCTAGTAACACAATATTCCAATGTGTGTAATATTTCACAACCAGGAGCTACCTCATATCATCAGCAGCTGTCTCCAAAACTATGCAGACACATGAAGGAGACTGATTAAAATGGAAAAAGCAGTGTTAAAAAGTTATCTTGCTAATCAACAGTAACGGCACCAGAGGAAGTTTGATACTTACAGACCTACAGAAAGACTCCTCCCCCCTCACTCCCCAATAGCTCATTAGTAGGTCAAACCTAATTTCTATATCGAAGACAGTTCAGAGTTCTCTGTTTACCAAAGAACTAGTTTTTTTGGGGTTTTTTTTCAAAAAAATTACCCTGTGCATGGCTCCAATTCCAAATTCTTGTTTTCCTCATTCTGTATCAAATCTTCGATTTGCTCTCTGGAGGAAACAGATTATTTTTTACTAATACAACACTATTTTCACAGAAGCATTTAGTGATATATGCCAAAAGGCAAGGCAAAACTTTTAAAGATGAATTAACAGAATATTTAGGACATGTTTATTTTATATATATCAATATTTTTCAGCTTTATCTTAGACACACATTACTATAGTGATAAATATTAAATCATGTGTGATTAAGAAATCTAAAACAGAAACCAAGCAAAGACTTTAATGGCTTCGTGTTTGAGATCCAGACCATATGAAACCATTGTTGTCCAGCCAAGATTACAAAAATTTAGTCCGTGTCTATACTAGCGAGCTTACAGCAGCACAGCTATACCGATGCAGCTGCACCACTGTAAAATCGCTCGTGTAGCCACTGTATGCAGATGGGAGAGAGCTCTCCTGTTGACGTAATAAAACCACCTCAATGAGTGGCGGTATATGTGCTGGCAGGAGAAGATCTCTCACTGACATAGTGTTGTGCACACTACCACTTATGCCAGTGAAATTTATGTCGTTTGGGGATATATATATTTTTTTTTTACACCCGAGTAACATAAGAATTACCGGCATAAAGTGGTAGTGTAGACATGGCTAAGAGTTGGATTAAACTTCAGCTGAGATTTTGAAAAACTGACAAGATCTTTTGGATACCATCAAGAGGCAAAAATGAAACTAAAAGTTTAAGTACCTTTGATATAGCTGAAGACAAATTACTGAAAGTTACAGATAAGCAGCAAAAAAAGCCTGATTACAAGGAACAGAAGTTTCCTATTCTCAGACTTAAACCCTCTAATTCAACGAAACATTTTGTGGAGAACAACAAATCAAGAATCAGAACACTGGCAACTCCAAGTTTTTAGGCAACTTCAGAAAGGAGGACTACCACGTAAAGAATAGTATGCACACATTAGGCTAACATGATTTCATTTTAAACATTTTCACTTACACCACTCTCTCAATGAATTTCTTCTGATCTTCAGGAATAGTCACCGGACACTTTGTGGCATTAGGAGAAATGTACGATAGAGTCCCTGCACCATTGGCCTGAGAACGTTTTTCATCATACTGCTCCCGTAACTGTCTTTCCTCTTCCTGATTTAAATATGGGATTCCTAAGAACATTTTACAGATTTTATCATTAAAAGCAAACAAATATTGCACAGCTCAGAGACACTTAGTAACTACTCCAGTCATGTTACAGCCTTAAAAATTGAAGAAAAACAATGCATCTACAGCCTCAAATATTTCTTCTAAATTTCCCTTTCCTTATCTCTAGTTGCCATGGATTCCTTTTGAGAAAGCCTTCAAGCCCAGATGAGCCACAAGCACTTACGCCCTGCTCCTGCAATCTGATCCTCACAGGCAGACCCCTATTCCTGCAGAGAGCCTCACAGAATCTGATGGAGCTCCAGATTGTTGATCCATGACTGGAACTCCTAGGTGCTACCACAAAGCAAATAAATAAGGAATAGGGATACAATTTAGCATCAGGGCCACAGATTGCTATGGATGTCGAGGAAGTTTAAAGTTATTGCTATGTATCTCAGAGAAAAGATCAGCAGCATATCAGAGTCCTGCAGGTACTAATTACCTTAAGAAACCAGCTGCAAGGGGGAAGTGTTGAGGAGAAGAGGGTCAAAATATAGGTATCTAAATTAAGGAACAAGCCAAAACACTCTGGCACTGTCATACTGATATCACAACTATCCAGTCCTTAGTTTTACAAAGTGGCAAGCTAGAAAATGCCATTGTTGCAATAGTAAGATCTATAGGAAAACGCTTTTGGAAAGATTACAACCTTGGTTTGTGTTTAACCATTGAAAAAAGAATCATCGCTAAAATACGTTTAAACAAGTAGGCACTCACCTCTTTCACAGAAAATGTAAATGGGTATAGTCGCTTGTTCCCCCAAACACAGTACAGAACTTTATCTGCATTATTAAAACACTGGCTAAGCTATGACCTTCACTTTACTAAAATGGCAAAATGTATGTTTTGCCTTTTGTTTTAAATAGGAAATGGGGGGAAAGAGTCTATAAAAACAGTTGTAAAATGAAAGAAAGCTTACCATTGCGAAAAACTTTATTAAAATCAAATCCTTGGTTTGCTAAAAAGTCTATACTCGAACTCTGAAAAAAAGGGAACAGCTTTGTGACTGTTTGTACACCACTGAAATTTCAAAGGTCAATTAAAATAACCAAGTTATTTTTCTCAAACTTATTTGTTTAAAAAACCTATATGAACTTTTTCCTTTGTCAAAACATTAGTTTAGTGAACTCAAGAAAGCAAAAACCACAGATAAGGTAGTCTGTGCATTGAAATATTTTATTAAAAGATAACATTTAATAGAGAATAAGATATGTCATTCATAATTAAATCTCTCCATCAGTATTTTGTTGTTTACTTGTTCCTAACAGATTATTTATGGCTTGTGTATTATGGATAAACAATACATCCCAAAATCTTTAAATCAAACCCACCAAAACACCAATTAATATGTAGTATAGTGTTTAAATTATAATTAAAAAGCCACTTTAAAACTATGTACCATTTCTGATTTAAGTTAGAAGCTACAGAGTCATGACTTCAGTTTGCCCAAAGAGCTAAGTGAAGCTCAAGATTGAAAAACTACAACTTTTAAACAAACAAAAACTTTGCAAATGCAATTACAGGAGCCACTTTGGCCATGAGGCTCATGGCATCCAGGGCAACATGGAAACCAGCAAGACAACAGTATCTGCCATAGGCAAGGCATAATATAATGGGAATTTAAGGATGGAAAGGAAGGAAGTCAGTATGAGTCTACTACTATATAGGTTTTTTTAAATACATATGCAACTTTCTGTAATAAGAAAAGTACCACGTGGTAGATAACATTGATATTCTGGACTCTGCCAAACTACACATGAATTGTTCCACTCTTAGTTCTGGCACCAAGGTTCATAGCTGTTAGAAAAGAGTCAAGTGAACAAGATATAAGACTACTGGCTTTTCTTAGTACTTAGCACTGGCTATGAATCCTGATCTTTGGTATACTGATTATATTTTTAATGAAGTAAGGATGAGAGACAGGAGAAAAGTAAAGATGTAAGGAGTGTTGTGGGGGCTGAGGGGTTGGGGAAATCAAGTGAAGGAACTGGTATGACAAAATCCCATGAGTCCAGAAATTCTGGCAACAGCTCTGGGAAGCAATGAGAGAAAAGAATAATGGATAGGAAGAGAAAAGAAAAAAGCTCAATAAGAAAATACTGTATACTGTCATATATTTCATAGTGGCTTCAGACAGTCAGTTCTGTCTTCAGAAAAAACTAAGCCCTGTGTTAAGTGGTAGGGTGAGTGGTTCAAAAGCAATCTGGGACAGGAGTTTGAAGTAAAGGTCATAGCCCTTCTTAACTTTTCACCCTAGTTTTCTTCATTTATGGGATAGGGTCTCACTAAGACTTGTTTAATGACACTTGCCTTCCTTCTCTATGCACATAGAAAAAAATTGCATGAAGAGTGAATTTATACAGAAGTGAAAATGGTTCAGGGACCAATCAAAATTGACTGACACCAGTACACAATTTTCCCAGAAATCATTTTGAAAATGATTCCAGTAGCCATATGTATTAACCTGTTTTTCCACTAACCTGACAGACAAACTTGACATCTGGTGAACTTCTATTGAAGGGTTTTGGAAAAATATAGAAGTTAAATGATTTCATTATGTATCTGCAAAAGGCAAGAGTTGCAAGTCAAAACAGAGCTTATCAATATTACCTAGTTAAAAAAAAAAGTTAGCAATAAGTCAAGGAAACAACATACTTAGCTTCTGTGTGGTCATATTTAAAACTACAAAGGCCAAACTGAAAAAGCAAAAAATCCATGGAATGCTGAAAAGAAAGGAAAAACAAGTGAGAATAACGGTTACAATACATTTTCAAATGCAACTATGAGGTACTCTGGGGAAAAAATATTTGTCTGAGCCTCAGATATCTGAACCTCATTGATGAATACTGGCACTACAAGGTTACCTCTGAAGTGAAAATGTCTTGACATAATACCTTAGTTTAAAAGGGACCTTTGGCTACATAAGATTCATGCTTAAAAATAAAATTCTTACTAATGACATTCCATTTTTCTTCTGAAGTTTAGCATTTCATTTTTATCTTTTTTCCATTTTTGCAACTTTTTCTGCATTTCACTCAGCTTGGTCAGTGAATAGACTAAATTTTTACTTTGTTTTTCATGCAACAGGGCAATATTGTTTCAGCTTCCAATACTGCACAGATCTGAACTAAAACCAGCTTTTTAGATATAAATTCTTTTCTATTTATATTAAAGGGACACCAATTAGTTGAACTTGCTTAAAGTTGAACAGATCAAGTAATTTCAGGCGATGTACATGCCTCAAGTACCTCCTGCCAGCATTTCTAAATGTTACAGCTACCTTTCCAAAAGATTGTTTCTCTTCTCCATTGCTAAACACACAACCCACAAAAGATGAACCTGACTGACTATTCTGGGGGAGACAGTGGAACTGCTATATACAAAGAGCTAAAAAAATCCACAAAGTAAACAAAATGCAAAATAGAAAAAGCTATTCTTCTCATCTCTTGAGTTCTAATAATCCAAAATGTAACCTGTAACAATACCAGGTAAAAGATATAGATACATGATTTAACTTTGGTAAATCCTTGCTTTAAAATACTGGTGTTGGGGCCTACAGCTAGTAAAGTCCCTTTAAAGGGATAAATGTAGTAGCTTATATGACTAATAGCAAATAAGCATGATCACAAGGTTAACAAGTATTTTAGAAGAAAAGGTTCCTTTCCTACCTTTCTGAGATATAATCTTATTTTAAATAGTATTGAAAGCTTTTGGCATTTTCCTTTTCATGACTGACAGTCAATCTAACCCCAAGATCTGAAAAGTAATTTAAACACCTCCATTACAAAATAGTAGTATTTTGGGGGAGAAGGGGGTAAAGATAACTATTACAGCTTCAACAGTCAAAGTTGTAAAGTGAAAGCTGTTGACACAACACCCTTGCTAAAGACACGTCATTATGGTGGGTTAGTGTGCGGCAAGCTAGGGTATATATCAACAGTGTTCCAGCATGCCACAGAGTGATTGTCTGTGTGGACCCTGCTGCTGCACACTAAAAGTTCGCTAGTGCACTTTGTGTTATTGTGCAGCAGTAAGTCCACAAGACAATAAGTGTTTGGCATGCTAGAGCACTGTAAATTTACATCCTAGCTTGCTGTATCCTAACTGCTCATCTAGACAAGCCCTAAAACCAAATTGCAATCCTTTCTCTACCCCATTTCATCTGGCAGCTGCCCAAAGGGTTCTTGTTTGGTGTTGTGTGTGTAAGAGGAGGAGGAGGATCCACACAAGCAATCTGGCCTTGTGTACAATATCATATTTCCCACCTTCCACTATTGGTCTAGCATCAGTAGTGCTTACATTGGCAGAAAAACTAGTATAGACTGGACACAGGCATTTTACCAGCATCTAACACTTGCCCACTGTTAGACCAGTGTTGGAGGCTCTCAAGTCAGCACAGACATTGTCAAACTTCTGCTTTACAGCATAAGCATGGTCTTACTGAAACACTCATTAACTGCTGTACACTAAACAGATCGAAAAGTATTGTTTTTAATCCATAACTATTTTAACCTAATTTAAGTTTAAAATCCTACGACTCCACTATTTCCCTGCCAACATCTTGTAAGCAGCAAAATATTAGACTATAAGCAAAGTTAAATATTTAGCCTATTTTTCCTGCTGGAATTCAAATTTTTATCAATAAGTGAAGCAAAAGTCTTATTTTTCCTAAAATAATGCCTATCATGACATGTTGATATGCACTACAAACAAATCTCAGAGTTTGTTCTAGTCTTAGATACACCGTATTTCCTACCAAGGATGGCAAATTACTTAAACAGTTTCATTTTAATTCTTAAATTTTACATTTACCTTTTTAAGTTTCTGATACCTTTCTTCTGGTGTGTCAAAACCATTGGTTAATGTGCTAACAGATGGCCCATCACTGATTCCTAAAAAATATAAGAAATAACTTTATTTTTATTGAATATTTAAAGACAGTTCATGAGGAACAGCAAAGAAGGACAACTGTTAAGACAACTGATACTATGTGATATTATGTGAGTTACATTACATGTGTACAGTTTACCCTTCAGCTAAAATGGATGAGTTTTTTCAGTTGAACGTCAATCTTTAAACAAAAACCCTTTAAACAATGTTATTCTATGTACATAGTCTGTTGAGTTCAGGAAAGATAACATACGTGGGCAACAAGGCCATGTTTTAGAAAATACAACTATGAAAGCCTAATTTGTGTCATTCACCAGTTAGATAAATAATCCTGATAGAATGACACATGGTACAATAACATGATGTTGATGGGTCTCACATCACATTACTGAAGCCAGAACCAGAATCAATGAACTGACAAACCAACAGTAGTGGGAAAAGTATTGTCAAGTGACTGTTAGCTCGTCTTACATAATATATAACCCAAATGTACAGTATTAAATTTAACATTTTGACCTAACTTTTGTTTTAAGTATTTCAAGTCCCTATTCAGGCATCTTAGATCAGACAATTCTAAAGGTAGTTATTACATCTAGGACTCTCAATAACTACAATGAGAGGCCCATTAGCAGTGTGGCTGCAGATTCACTATAGCAAATCACGTTTAGCTCATTTGCTAACACTCCACGTTTGCAAAATAATCTTAACAATACCTGAAAATTCGCCATCAATAGCCAAAAAGTCTGCTTCCTCGATGGCTTCATACACTTTATGTAGGCTATCCTTAAAATCTATAAAGAAATCAGTAAAAACAAATGTCCGAAAACAGGGCTGTTATCAGCACAGGAACCTCCATCCCGCCTCCCGTTCGTGTGCCAGACCAGAGAAGCTGATGGAGTTACCAGCCGGAAGCTAGACAGCAGGGCCCTAAGCGCCACCCTCTGTCTCCCTTTTAAAGAGGCTCCATGTCCCGTTGCAAAGAGAACCGTCATTTTACAAATAAACTGTCAGCCCCAGGTCCGCACAGGAGCGGGCCAAATGCAGGTCGCCCAGCGACTCGACTCACGCTCGGCGGCTTCCCCGGGAGCACACCTGCCCAAGCGTCAGAGTCTCTAGCAGCAGCACAGGGGCCGGTCTTCGGGACGCAGAGACAGTGGGTCGGGAGTGAAGGCTCAGCCAGGCACCGCGGCACGCCCCGCGCGTGGACTGTAGCCCCAGCCCCTGGGTGGGAGGCCGCGGCACGCAGCCCACCAACCGCTCCTCTCAACACGGGGGCGGTTGTGTTGAGCGTGACCTATCTGCCTGTAGCCTCTCGCGGGGCCTCTCCCCTCGCCAGCCCCCTCCTCGGGGAGAGGAGCCGCCACGCAGGGGGCACATACAGCAGCTCCCAAGCATAGCACGGAGCCCCCCGGCTACGCGAACGGGCTGCTCGCGGGGCCGAGGGAGCTCTCAAGTCAGCCCAGAAGAGCGGTGAGGCCAGGGCGGCCGCGGGAGACACACACACACACCCCGCCCGCCCGCGCGACGCCTTCACTCACTGCTCCTGATGATCTCCATCCCCGCAAGTCGCACCAACCCGAGCGGAGGGGAGCCTACAGCCCGGCCTGCTCTTCTCCCCAGCCCCTACCTGAACGTGAACCCGGCTCCACGCACGCGCGCGCTGAGCACTTCCGGAAACAACCCCCCTCCCCTCCTCTCCCGCCGGCCACGTGAGCGCTCACGTGAGTGACCCGAGGCGGGCGGGGCTAGCCGCCATCTTACTCCCGGGGCGGGGTTGTGCTTGTGCAGCTGGTGCTGGTACTGGTGCTGGAGCAGCAGCAGCTCACCTCAGCTCAGCTCAACAGCTGGCGAGAAGCCGTGGATGAGTCAGGGGGAGATGGGGATTGGTGATCTGTCCTAGCCTCCCGCGCAGCAGCCGGGCTTGACGTCTCGAGTCGACGTGCTTCTCCCTGCCCCACAGACCGGCCCGGTAGCTGGGGGGCTCCTGTTCCTACGGCGCCGACGGTAGCTGGTTCCCACACAGCGGTGTCCCCTCAGCTCCGCCTCTAGGGCTTGGCTATTTATAGCTACACCCCGTTGCTTTCCTCAGTCCAGTGCGCTCTCCCTGTGCCCCTTCTTGCCAATAGCCCAAGGCAGGAGCCAGACCCTCAGCACTGGGCAGGCCCCTGTTTATTCGAGGACATCTCTGTCCAAAGGGGTTCAGGTAAATGAGGGTTTTGCTATATGACTATTTTACATTGTTGTTTGATGGCTGAGTGTACTTAGCGAGGCACAGTACGGGAAACGAGCCTAGAAGTAACAAAGGCTCACGTGGAAACTGTTGCTACCTCAAGGCACAAAGAGGTACATTGCAATACAGAAATAAAAATGGGAAACTGGGACATGGTGACATTATGCTGGAAATGGCTCCCACAGCAGGTGTACTTTATACAGGGAGTGCACTAAGTAAATATGAATTGGGAAACTTGGCTCAATATAAGGACAAAATTCAATCATGAGCAAAGCTAAGAGTTATTGCAGCAGAAATTTAAAACTATACTAGTATAAAGCTCTAGTTTAGGGAGTAGTCCTACACTCTTCCATGTCTTAGTTGCTGTGATTCTGAAGGCAGTAGGAGCAGAACAAATAGCTCAGGGCTGCCCTATCATACAGTTAGGTTGACCTAACTATGTCACACAGCTCTGTGAAAAAAGTCACACCCTCTGCAATGTAGGTAAGCAACCTAAGTCCCTACATAGATACTGCTAGGTCAATGGAAGCATTCTTCCGGCAGCCTAACTGCCACCTTTCAGAGAGGTGAATTTACCACTATGCCATACAAACCCCTTTCATGCTGTAGTAAGTGCCTGTATTACAGGGCTACATCAGCGCAAGTGCACTGTAGCATTTCTATTATAGTGAGAATGAAAAAAGGTTTAACTTACTATAGGAGAAAAAAGTGCAAAGAAAGACTAAGAAACGGGAGGGAAAGGAAAGATTTTTTTTGACAGCTGTGGATTGTTATTGATTTGGCTTAATGGAGAAGGAAGCTGGAAGAAAAAGCATATATTACTGTCCTTATAGTAAGGATAAAGGGATTTCCCACTCCCCAATGACAGAAGTATTTCACAAACATACACAGTACTAGGAAAATATATTTCTTCCCTGTAGGTAATAGTAATCTTCAATGAATAAGGTGGCAATTATTTGCCACGTGATATGTTTGCACAGGCGTGGAAAATGTTGTGGGCTAGCATATCAGAGCAAACACCCACCTCCTTCAACACATGCACTGAAATCTTAGTTGTCCACCATACTGACAGCAAGTTAATTTTTCAAGTTTCCAGCAGGATGAAAATGAATCAGGAAGTTTACATCTATTGCTGTGGTATAATTTTAATTTAAACATAGAGTAGAGGCCTAGTTTGCTGTATAAAAGTGAACTATAATTGGGAAAACAATTAATTCAGAATATGTCTACAGAGATCCTTAACTTTCTTACTGGCTTTTCATTTCCACAACACTGAACAGTGCTACATACATTCCCCTGCTTACTGAGCAGAAAGTCAGAGCTGCTCAAGTCCATAAACATGTTCCCCAACACTAATAAGACTTACCCCTCTAAGTGACAGTTTATCCTTACTCCCATCAGAAAGCATGTTTTTTAAGTAAGAGATCTTGAGTTATATCCCTTCTACCAAGATTAGGTGTAAGCATAATAATTGGCTATGGCTAGTCGCTTCTAGCTCTGACACAGAAGAGTTTATATTGTTGGACTTTTCATTGTGCCAAATGACTTGTAGGTTTTTCAGTCTGTTTATCTATTTTGACTTGTTTTAAATCCTGTCATCTAATGGTTCTTATGGGAGGGTTAGGTTAAAAAAAAAAATCCAGTCCTATCCTGTCTCTCCTACAGTCTTCACTGTTGCAAGTGTAGCTACACAAATACAAAGTGATGGATCTCCAATTTTGCAAACTTAAAGACCTAATTACTGCAGCATTTCACCTTCCCTTCACTCCTGCCATAGTTCTGTTTTGTCAGTGTAGAGACTGAAGCCTGGGGTTTTGATTCTCTTCAAAAATGCCATATTTTTGTCAAACCATTTGAGGAGTATAAAACACCTAGAAAGCTTTTTTTTAATGTATTTATTTTTATTAAATAGAAGATTAGGGTTTGTCTGTCTACACTAAAAAGTAATACCACTTAAGCTGCAGTGGTACAGTTATAAACAGCAAAGCCCCCTAGTGTTGGTGCAGTTATACCAATATAAAAGTTCTTATCAGTATATTTTATTCTAGATTATTAACAAAAATAAATTATACCAGTATAAAATGCATCTAGACTAGGGCTTTTACCACTAACTGTGTTGGAGAAGGATCATACCTCTGACAGACCTTGTTATACTAGTAAAGCTTTTAAATTGACCAGCCTTTAGTCCATGGGCCCCATACTGGTCTCACTGAGATTAATAGCCACACTCCAGTTGACTTCCTGGTAGCCTAATACTTCATTTAAGAATGGTAATTCATAGACAATATCTGCAGTTACATATGAATTTCATCAAGCAAAGGGTATTGCTACAAATTAGAATCTTTCTTTGCATAATTTCATGAGAATTGCATGAGAATGCTTATCCATGTACTTTGAACTATACCACAGTGCAAGAACTAAAGGAAACCCACATAATGCATCAGTTAACTTTATTTGTTACAGAAAGAACAAGCAGTTTAGAGACTTGAGAGCTTGAAAATATTTAGGTTGTGTGGTCTTGCATTTAGAGTAAGATAAAATGTGCTACGGAGAACAATATATTCCTTGTTGGGGGTTTATTGAATTAAATTTGTAACTAAAGGTGTTATATAAATGTTAATTGCTACTAACTGATAAATTAACACTTACAAAATGTGTGGAAAAAGCATTAAAAATATGAATGCTCAATGCTTCCAGTGGGGGAGATTTTCAATGTTCTGACTGGATGCTATGTGACTTTGTGTATATAACGGGCAAAGGTTGGTAAGAGAAGAACAATCTGTCCCATAAACTGAGGTGACGGGCTTGTAGGTTCACTTCATGCCATGATGTATAAGTTCAGTAAAGGGGTGGGGAAACATTAACCTCTTAACTGGAGTCTTGTTACATCACTAACACCTGCTGGGACTGTTTTCCTCTGAGTTCAATCAATCAATTAGGGGCAGCTATGAGAGAGAGCTGACGGCTTGAAGGTTATGGGGCTTAGCAGTGGGGCCCAGGGGAATTGGGCCCTTATCCCCTGAAGCCTGTGCAGGGATGGTGGGGTCCAGATCCTCCAAAGGGAGTCAAGTGCTTAATTCCTATTGAAATATATGGGAGTTAGGTACCTACATACTGTAGCAAATCTGGGCACTATAAATTTCCCATAAATGACTGGGGATGGGGACGCTGACTCCCAGGGGACGCTGTCGGCGTAGGCGGAATTAGAACTAGGTACCCCAGACGTTCTGCGCCTCCCACTCCCTCTTCCCCCGTGGATCACTCGACAAATAGTGCGCAAATGCAGCCGGCCCCGTCTCCGTGTGGCTCCGTTCTAGTGGTTCGCTCTCTAGGCAGTAGTTTCCTGCCCTACTCTATGGTTAGGAGCGCACCAATGTGGTAACGCTGCGTGTATGCGGAAGTGCGGGGGCTGGGCTGGGCGAGGCGAGGTTAGGTTAGGCTGGAGCCGGGCCGCGGGGGCGTAGCTCCTGCGGGGAGATGTCGCTGCTGCCGCCCGTTGGGTTGGCTGGGGGCGTTCACGGTGAGTAAGGACGAGAGGGGGCCCAGTAGTTATCGGTCCCTTCGTGTCCGGCAACCCTGGGCGATACACTTGCCGTTCCACATGGAACCGCCTTTGAAAGTGCCGGGCCCGGGGCCCCGCCGTTGGCCCCCCCCCAGTGCTTGCCTTGCTGGCCCCCTGGGTGGGGAGGCTCCCAGAGAACCCTGCCTGGGCACTGTGATGCGGTTAGGGCCCGTCGCGTGGCGGTGAGAGGTTCTGGCGCTATTTGGCAGGCTCCCAGACAATGCACATTAACTGCATGTTGTATTAAAAACAAACCCATAGCTCAGACCCAGCGGCACTCCTGCGCCCAGTGACAAACGGGTGTAGGGCGTGGGCTCCTGCAGGGCCACCCCTAGAACAGAGTCTGCATGACGAGAGCTTGGCTTGCCTGGGAAATGGGGAAAATGTCTTCTTGTGGCCAGGCAGGTGGGTCTTCTATTGTGACACCCCACTTCCCCCCAGTACTGTTATCAGACCTGGAACGCCATTTTTTTTTTTGGGAGTCAGGAAGTGGTAAGCTAGGGAAGGCAGGAGGACTAGAAAAAGAGGAGAGGAATGAGTCCCTTGAGTACTTTCTGAACACATGCAGTGAAGAAAGGATTTAATAGAATCATAGCAGATTAGGGTTGGAAGGGACCTCAGGAGGTCATCTAGTCCAGCCTCCTGCTCAAAGCAGGACCAACCCCAATGAAATCATCTCAGCCAGTGCTTTGTCAAGCCACACCTTAAATAGCGATGGAGCTTCCACCACCTCTCCTAGGTAACCCATTTCAGTGCTTAACCACCCTCCTAGTGAAAAAGATTTTCCCAATATCCAACCTAGACCTTCCCCACTGCAACTTGAGACCATTGCTCCTAGTTCTGTTATCTACTGCCACTGAGAATAGCCTAGCTCCATCCTCCCTAGAACCCCCTTTCAGGTAGATGAAGACTGCTATCAAATCCCCCCTCATTCTTCTCTTCTGCCTAGTAAATAAGCCCAGTTCCCTCAGCCTCTCCTCATAAGTCATGTGCTCCAGCCCCCTAATCATTTTTGTTGCCCTCCACTGGACTCTCTCTCCAATTTGCCCACATCCTTTTTGCAGTGGGGGGCCCAAAACTGGACACACTACTAAAATGTGACCTCACCAATGCTGAATAGCAGGGAATAATCACTTCCCTCGATCTGTTGGCAATTTTCCTACTAATGCAGCCCAATATGCCATTAGCCTTCTGGGCAACAAGGGCACACGGTTGACTCATATCCAGCTTCTTGTCCACTGTAACCCCCAGGACCTTTTCTGCAGAACTGCAGCCTAGCCAGTCAATCCACAGATTTGTGGTACTAACAATGAAAGTGAAACATTTAATCTGCCTCACTTAACGTCTGTTGGGGCGTGTCTGCTTTCCAAGAAAAAAAAAGCTTTTTTTAAAATATATTTTCTTACTGTAAGTAATATTTTAGTTTCTTTTTTTGTAGAAAACTATTGTTCTTTGCCTCAGTGGGACCAGAAGCATATCTGAACGTGCTGAGTATCCTGGCTGCACTACAGGTATGGGTTTGTGTAGCACTTATGATTCGTGCATATTTCCTGATCAAGCTCACCTTGTTTCTTCTCAGCATGAGAGAGAATGTAACTTGGTAATAAACAGAAGCCAAACATTTGAAAAAGCAGTAATATTTTTGGGTATTAATGCAGCAAATGAAGAAAAATTGAAGAAAATTCCATCTGTATTGCACAACTGAAAAATAAAACATGAAAGATGACTGATAATCTGAGCAATATATTTCCCCCTACCCAAAAAACAAACCCAGATCTGACCTATTGAGAAAGTTTAGTGGGAAGATTAAGTGAATAGGTTTACAGCCTTCTCAACTGGTGAGACAGTAGAAAATTAAAGTAACTATATGTTAGGAAGATGTGTGTGTTGAGTTGCACTGTGACCATCTAATCATCGTTAGGAAAGCTCATTTGGCCACTATCCTGCACTGAAATCGGCTAGCCAGCCTCTGCACAGATCTACACTTATTTCAAGGAATCTGTCTCTGCAGGAGGTTGGGGGTTCTGCATGGAAATGTACAGGGCAAGAATTGGTAGAGGAAATTGGATAATTGTATATCATGTGCAGTATTTGTAGGTTAAACTTTTTAAATGATGTTTAGTTTGGTGATTTGATGTCTGTTACTCAACAGAATTTGTTAAATACATAGTTTTCTAAAATAAACTTACTTTTGATCTTCTCTTGGCAGGTGCTTACTGTATTTTATATATAAAGGTAAATAAAGGGAAAGAAGCTGTCCGGGAGCTAAAGTTCCAGCTATTTTAGCTGGGTACATTCTGTTAGAATTGGCACTCTTTAGCAAAATGATTCTTTTTTTGTAGGGCTGTCCAATGATTTAAAAAAATAATCATGATTAATCACAAAATTTAAAAAAAAGTCACAATTAATTGCAAGATTAATTGCACTATTAAACAATAATAGCTTATTTATTTAAATATTTTGGATGCTTTCCACATTTTCAAATATATTGATTTCAATTGCAGCACAGAGTACGAAGTGTATAGTGCTCACTTTATATTATTTTTTATAACAAATGTTTGCACTGTAAAAATGAAACAAAAAAAATAGTATTTTTCAGTTAACCTCATAAAAATACTGTAATGCAATCCCTTTATCATGAAAGTGCAATTTACAAATGTAGAATTTTTTGTTACGTAACTTCATTAAAAAAGGAAACACATGTAAAACTTTAGAGCCAACATGTCCACTCAGTCTACTTCTTGTTCAGCCAATTGATAAGACACACAAGTTTGTTTACATTTACGGGAGATAATGCTGCCCACTTATTTGCAATGTCACATGAAAGTGAGAACAGACGTTCACATGGCACTGTTGTAGCTGGCATTGCAAGCATTTATGTACCAGATACGTTAAACATTTGTATGCCCCTTCATGCTTCGGGCACCATTCCAGACAACATGCTTCAATGTTGATGATGAGTGCTGCTCAGTAACGATCCAAAGCAGTGCAGACCGACGCACATTTATTTTCTACATCATGAATCAGATGCCACTAACAGAAGGTTGATTTTCTTTTTTGGTGGTTCGGGTTCTGTAATTTTTGCATCTAAGTATTGCTCTTTTAAGATTTTGACAGCATGTTCCACACCTCATCCCTCTCAGATTTTGGAAGGCACTTCAGATTCTTAAGCCTTGGGTTGGGTGCTGTAGCGTTTTGTCAAATCTGCAGTGCAAGTGTTCTTACATCAAACAACATATGCTGGGTCATCATCCGAGATTGCCATAAAATGAAATATATGATAGAATGCAGGTTAAATGATGGAGCAGATGTACAGTATTCCTCCAAGGAGTTCAGTCACAAATTTAATTAACGCAATTTTTTTAATGAGCGTCATTGGAAGCATGGGTGGCCGAAGCATGAGGGAGCATACAAATGTTTAACAATTTTGGCATGTAAATACCTTCCAACACCAGCTACAACACTGCCATGCGAATATCTGTTCTCATTTTCATGTGACATTGCAGATAAGAAGCGGGAAGCATTATCTCCCATAAATGTAAACAAACTTGTTCGTCTTAGCGATTGGTTGAACAAGAAGTAGGACTGAGTGGACTTGTAGGCTCTAAAATTTTTTACATTTTTGTTCTGAGTGCAGTTATGTAACACAAAAAATCTACATTTGTAAGTTGCACTTTCACTATAAAGAGATTGCACAGTGGTATTTGTATGAGGTGAATTGAAAAATACTATTTTGTTTTTTTTTACAGTTCAAATATTTGTAATAAAAATATAATAAAGTGAGCACTGTACACTTCGTATTCTGTGTAATTGAAATAAATATATTTGAATGTAGAAAAACATTCAAAAAATATTATAACTAAAATTTCCATAGGGGTGGCCCTTGTTAGTCTGTATACAGCAAAAACAATGAGAGTCCTGTAGCACTTTAAAGACTAACACATGTAACTTCTGCAGGCATAAGTTTTCGTTGGCTGTAACCCGCTTTGTCCGATGTAAGGAATAGAAATCAGATTGGGGGTGTATATATATACATCCTAAGGTTAAGGAACAACAATGGGGAAGTTAGGTATAAGCAAAGTCCGTTAGAATAGTTGAGGCCTATTCACAACCATTGACTAGGAGGTGAGAATCTGAAATATGTGAACAGTGACAATTCTTTCTTGTAATGAGAGAACCATTCCAAGTCCCTATTTAGACCCAGTTTGATTGTGTCAAGTTTGCAGATGAGTTCCAATTCTGCAGTTTCTCTTTGGAGTCTGTTTTTGAAGTTTTTTTTGTGGAAGTATAGCAACTTTCAAATCAGCTTCAGAGCATCCCAGGAGGTGGAAGTACTCTCCGACTGGTTTATGGCTGTTACCATTTTTTATGTCTGATTTGTGTCCATTTATTCTTTTGCGTAGTGACAGTCTGGTTTGGCCAATGTACATGGCAGAGGGGCATTGCTGGCACATTATGTCATATATTACATTAGTAGATGTGCAGGTGAATGAGTCCCTCAATATTTGTGAATAGGCCTCAACTACTCTAACTAAATGGACTTTGCTTATACCTAATTTCCCCATTGTTGTTCCTTAACCTTAGATGTGTGTGTATATATATATATACCCCCAATCTGATTTCTATTCCTTACATCGGACGAAGTGGGTTACAGCCCACGAAAGCTTATGCCTGCAGAAATTAAATTTGTTAGTCTTTAAAGTGCTCAGGACTCTCATAATTAAAATTGGTATTCTATTGTTTAATAGCACAATTAAAACTGATTAATTGTGATTAATTTTTTAATCAAGTTAAATTGTTGAGTTAATCACTTGAGTTAACTGCAATTAATTGATAGCTCAAATTTCACCAAAAAATTAGGGTTAAAACATTGAAGATTTAAACAACATTACATACCACATGGCAAATTTGATCACTATATTAATGCTGCTACTAATACTTAACTTCCTTAGGTTTTGTTATGGAGAAAATAATTACCTTTTTCACTATTTTGCAGAATTAATAATGCCTCATGTGATTTAAAGACTTGGAGTCTGCTTTCTGGTCATCTGAAGCACAAAGTTAAAATGGAGGAAGATGTGAAGTTACAAAGTGAAAATGAGAAGTTGAAAGTTAAAGCAGATGCAGCTCCTGAGATCAGCCACCAGATTTCAGTTAGTGAGTTCTCTTGCCACTGCTGTTATGATATTCTGGTCAATCCCACCACCTTGAACTGTGGTCATAGTTTCTGTAGACACTGCCTAGCCTTATGGTGGGTGTCCTCTAAGAAGAATGAGTGTCCAGAATGCAGAGAAAAGTGGGAAGGATTTCCCAAGGTCAACATCCTCCTCAGGTGATTGTAATGTATTTATCTGGTCTTCCTAAAAGCAAAGACACATACATACTTTGTTGCTTGTTATTTGCTACGTATTTTTAAAATCTCTCAGTAATTAGAGCTTTCTTGCAGACTTTAAGGCTTGCAGTCTGTCACAATTTGTAATTATTCTGAACTATTCAAGTAATCACTTCTGTATTTCTGAGTGGATCTCTGAATCTTCTTCCTTTCAGATTTTTTTTAAATGCTTTACTTTTTCCCCTCTCATTGTTAATAGTTCTTAACACCTTTAACAATATGTCACAACCAATAGCCTTTTGTCTAGAAATAATTCTAGTTTTGAATGATGGGTAGTATTAATGTGAGTACTGCTTTAGTTCTTTGGAATAAATTCTGATCTCACTACAGCACAATGCTAGAAGTATTTATTAATTTAGTATTTGCAGGTGTCCTGAGTTATATACAAGCTCTGGTACTGCATTTTTAAGAGAGCAATTTTCTGAGCTATATAAATAATCAATTAAATATTCTACGCTGTTGATTTTAGACTTTACTGTTTAACTTGGCCAGTGCTATTGAAAAACAACCTGTTAGCTGTATTTCAAAAGTACTACAAGCATAGCCCAATCGTCTAAATTTAGAATAGTGGTTATTGTTTAAACGTTCAGTTTTTCTTTCCATATATTTCTTTATTGTAAACCTTAAATTTAATGTCTGTGCAAAAACTTTTCATTCAACTTTCAACTAATGTTGATTGTCAAAATCTTCCATTCAAAAATTAATCTGTAACTAATAGGCTGTAAAATACGTTTTCAGCTAAGGGTCCCAGTTCTCAGTGCTGTAGACTTGGATAGACTCACTGAAATATTGTAAAGTGACTGACATGTATTTCTCTAGGGATGCTATTGAAAAGCTATTTCCTGATGCCATTGAAGAGAGAAAAGAAGACATTCAGCAAAACAGTGATGTAGCTCTCAGCCTTGCAGCCTTCCAAAAACATGGAAATGATCAGATTTCTGCACCTCCAAATGTGAGAAGAATTAATCCTCGAGGAGGGGGATTTTTCTCTGGAGTTCTGACAGCTTTAACTTGCGTAGCAGTAAGTTTCATCCCCATCCATTTTCCTGAAAAGTAATGCAAAACTATTTTTGGGGTTGGTGCTACTGATACTTTGTTGTCTGAAATACCTTAAGTTGCAGCACTGCTGCTAAAAGTACCAACAGATGACTCTGAAGTTATTGCAGATAGACAGTCACAGTCAAAGTCTTTTATGCTTAAATGGGATCCTGAAACAAAATTCAAAAATGATTTTGAATAGTCGTTCTTCTCAGTTCCTCTCACTCTATTATTCAATTAATCATTACATTTTTTTCAGCAAGGATGCAGATCCGATTCCAAATTACCAAAAAAGCTAAGACTGACTGCACTTAAAGTGCACTTAATTTTGGAGTAAGCCCCTTAGAACCCACTGACACTCCTGTTTTATGAGAAAACAAGTATACGATGGGGTTCCCTTGGGAAAGCTGAGTTATGCTGAAGTAAAATAGGGAATAGACTTATGGCATCACCATTATGGTCTGTGGCCATGATGTTCCAAAATAAGGGGCATGTATTATGTAATATAAAATAAGAAAATGACACCCAGCTGCTCTTACTGCAGCTTTCTGTACCATATACTTGGGTGATAGATTCTAAACCTAGTTACCTAATTAAACAAGCCATAAGGATTAGCTAAGCTAAACATTTTTTCTAGCAACATCAAACATAGCAAAAAGCTTGGGAATTTACTTGTTAAATCACACTTGTACTAAAAGGCATAGAGAGAGTCCTGAAGAATGATGCATTGCCAAGTGAATTATTTAAGTTACTAACCAGTTGATCCATATTGTTTTTCAGACATATCCACATCTTCATCCACATCAGTTTCTCCCAATAAGCAGTTTTCATTATGATGTTTCATTCTTGGTACTAGGTCCTGTATCTCCTTCTTGCACTGCTTACACTTGACACATTTTCCTTTTTTACCCAGGGAAGGAATTTCTTCAAAATATTCCCAGATAGGGTCTTTCTTATGCCCAGAAGCCATGACACTTTTTCTGTGGCAAAAGTATGGGGGAATATAGGAAGCTGTGTGTGTACTGAATAATGTCTTCCCTTTTTCTTTCCAGTCCACTCCACTGTTCCTTTCTACTCTGACTCCGTCCTTTGTCTCTCTGTCTTTAAGACAGCGTCTTAACTAACTAACTCTGCCTTGCTTTGCCCAACTCCACCACTACATAAGCGCAGAACAACAATCCTGTCCAGCCTTTGTCTGTCTTTGTACATGTGACTTTAGTCTGCTGAGAAACTGAAACAAACTGAAAGCCCAGAACTTTCAAAAAGCAAGAGTTGGTAGTTAGGTTGGACAGATTAGAACCATTAATTCATTTTTATGAGACTGTAAGTGTAGGTTTAGTATGTTTGTGACAAGATTTAATTTTAATGGTTATTTTTTAAACGAGAAAGAAATTCAGTATTTTATTGATTTTTTTTTTTAATAAAATAAAAAAAAATCGAATTTAAATTAAAAACTGATTTTTTTTTTATCCACCCTGCTTGGTGTTAACTATATATTTCAGTGCCAGCTGTAGATGGACAATAAATGGAGGTGGGAGATGTTGGGTAAACTTGCTCAAATTTGTATTTGTTGCGTTATTTTATTGTACCCCACCAAGCCTGAAAGACTTTCTATTTCAAGCATTTGAAACAAACTTTTCTTTGTCAGTGATGTACGTACTACATTCCAAAAGGATCTGTTGGCTGTTTTGTAGGTAGTTCTGCTTGGGTATCATTGGAGCAGCCGAGAATCTGAAGATGATCTTCTTATCCACAAACCTGTTGCTAAATGGACTCCTGAAGAGGTGATTCTTTGGCTAGAACAGCTGGGTCCTTGGGCCTCCCTTTATAGAGAGAGATTTTTATTAGAGAGAGTGAATGGAAGGTGAGGAAAATACCATCTCAAACTGACAAGAGCAGCCATAGTAGAACCATTTCATTGGCTGGACTTCATTTTGCATGCTATAAATCAGTTATGAAATGTCAAGATCTTGTTCCCCAGGTTATCAAACATTCTGGTACCAAAGATGTTTCAACCCACAATTTAATTGACATAACTCTAATAATAGGTATTAATACAAGTATGTGATTTTCTTTGTTGTTTTACTATTTTGATAGGTTGTAGTCAGGAAAGATAAGTAAAATGTTACTAGGTCTCTGTTGCAAAGATTTGGGCAGTTTATTGAGTTGTCCACTCCCAGGTTATAGAGTTAGGCTGACACCCAGAGCAGAGAGTTGCATCCCTGACCATTTTGGTTAATAGCCTTTGATGGACCTAGTCTCCAGGACCTCATACAATTCTCTTTTGAACCCAGTTATAGTTTGGCCTTCACAACATCTCCTGGCAATGAGTTCCACAGTTAACTGCATTGTGTGAAGAACTCTGGTTTTCGTTTTAAAACCTGCTACCTAGGTGACCCCTGATTCTTGTGAATGAATAAATAACACCTCTTCACTTTCTCCACACCATTCATGATTTTATAGACCTCTATCATATCCCCCATTAGTAGTCTCATTTCCAAGCTGAACAGGCCCAGTCTTTTTAATCTCTCCTCCTATGGAAGCTGTTCCATACCTTTAATTTTTGTTGCCCCTCTCTGTACCTTTCAATTCTAATCTCTTTTTAAAACAGGGTGACCAGACCTGCACCCAGTAGTCAAAGTGTAAGCTTATCATGGATTTACATAGTGGCATTATGATATTTTCATTTTTATTATCTATTCTTTTCCTAATGGTTCCTAACATTGTTAGCTCTTTTGACGGCTGCTGCACATTGTCTAACTTGCTCCTCCCTAATCTACCTTCTAGTTCTCCTCAGCCTGGAGGGTTTTTCTCTTCTCTAGACTCCTCCTCTCCTCTCCTCTCTCCCCCAGTTCTCTTCCTAATTTGATGCTCTAGTGGCCTGCACACTCAGTTAAAATTACAGAAGAGATCCCTTTTCATAAAACCCACATTTAAAATGCAAGGTTTTACGTAAGTATAGTGAATTATCTTATGTTGTGTTGCTGTAAGCCAGATAAACCGTTATGTGAGCACAACTCTAGACATAAAAGGCAGCTATGACTTGAAGGCTCAAAATGTGTTTGCCAAATGTGGGGACAAAATGAGTAAGGGAAGATCTTAATTCAAGCTTCTCAATGATAAGACAATAGAATGTATATTATAGAATGTGGGGGCTCTTAGTTTGTTTAAAAGCATATGGTATGGAACATAATTTCAAAAAGTGATACCTTGCTCAATGACTTGGTGATTCAGTATCTAGTTACTATGTTGGAATTAAAATAGTGTTTCTGTTATGAAAGAGGTGAGCTGTCAACATTTACTCTTCTGAAATATTTTATTTTGAAGGCTTCTACTAACAATAACAGATGAAGACTTCACAAAAATTCCTTATCATATAGAGAACAGTAGCCATAGAAAAGCCATTATAATGGAATTGGAACGTGTGAAAACATTGGGAGTTAAACCACCACAGAACCTTTGGGAATACAAGGTAAATTTTATGAAGTAGTGAAGTCTGTCACTTGGAATAGATATTTTTAAAACTATTTAGGCAACTACGAAGAAACATCTAACACTTTTTAGAATGGGACCAGTAAGGGTCTGAATACAATGCAAGGGGTAATGTACATGAAACATCTCAAAGGTGAATGAAAAACAGTACTCATATGATTGGTAGTGCAAGGATGCAACTGTAAAGGTACTGTTGCATATTGCACAACAAAAGCCCAAAAAATCATAAAATTTGGAACAGAGCAGGACAGGAAAGTAGTTTGGGTGCAAACTGTTCAGTTAAAAACTAATGACTTATTTGTCATTTGTAAATGCTAAAATTGATTTTCAGTGATTCTCATAATCTTATGTCTCACTGTTACCCTTCTGATTTATTTCAGGCAGTAAATCCAGGAAAGTCACTGTTCCTGCTATACGCACTGAAGAGCTCTCCAAGACTCAGTATGTTGTATCTATACTTGTTTGATTACACAGAAATATTTCTACCATTCATCTACACAGTATGTCCTGTGCAAGAAGATGAATATGAAGATATTATCACACAACTATTAGTAGGTGTCTAAAACATTTATCATTATGCCAGTTGCTTTAAATTGAAGCATTTGTATTTAAAATTAACTGCTCGAATATGCACAGCATATTGCTTACCATTTTTATCTTCTAATAAAAGCTTTAAAAAAAGTATCTGCAAAGTAAGCTTCATTCTCAAGCTTATTGTATAGGGTTTTGGTAATGTAACAGCTATTAAAATTTCCCAGCACTTCCAGTTTATAACTCCCTGTTCTTAATTGCCTATAACAGCCAAACTTTAACCATTTAGATTAAAAATAATTTTCATGCTTCTTCTTGGCCTCAGGTTGTCTTTAAAAAAAAAATTAGCAACTGAATGAAATAGCAGTCTGATAGGAAAAACAGCATGTGATTGTGTAATTAAATACTGAATCGTAAAATATTTGAGGGGGCAAAATTGAAGCTGCATGGGACAACTCCAGCACAGGCATTTCCTAACTTTTGAGTGTCTGGCTTTGCAACCTTAACACTTTTTTTTAACATTGTTTCTATGTGTAGATTGGGTGTGTTTTAATGAATGGTAACTGAGACTAGACTTGCCAAGTGATTCGTTGCCCAGAAATGGAAAGGCATTGGATCTGTTCATATGGATTTGTACATTTAAGAGCAAACCTTGTGAAAGCACACACAGGGACAATGTCTAATTTAATATAAGTAGTAATGTATATAATTTAAGTGCAAGATTTTAGAAACCTAATCTCTTCACGTCTTTTATTTTTGTATTTTCCATCTTAGATAACTTAAGACAATTGTTTAGTTTCATATTTAGGCTTGCTGCTTAAATGTTTGGGTGTCAGTTTTTCAGAGTAATGTCTGTTTAAAAACTTTCTATTAGAACTTAAAAAATATTCTGTTGGTCCTGGAATATGTATAAACTCGTCCTTTTAAAATATAAATCTTAGTCTGAATTGGAGTAGTCACTAATTTATGAGGGTAGTACAGCAAGAGATGCATATATTTAAAGATCAGTTTTGTGCTAACTACACTCTTTTAACAGGTGGCTTGCACTTCAAAAGAAATCTTGTCTGAAGGTTCCTGTTTATTTTTCTAAATAGCCGATTACTTTGAAAACATGGGATGTTTATTTAGCGTACTTGACAAAATAGCCTATTTTATAACTTCTAAGAATGGAAGGAATGAGTAGGTAGCCTTCATGTTTTTTGTCCAAAAATGTTTTTATTTATAATAAAGCCTATTGTATAGTGGCAATAACCACTCCTGGTTATGGTTGTCTTCTGTCTATAAGCACAATTCCACTTTATTTCTGTGTCCCTTCACTCCTCTTTTAAATCCTCAAATGTTTTCCACTTCAAATTTGGCCTGTGAGCACCTTTTTTGACCAAATTTTGAATTGTTCAGACAAGCTGTTTTGAAGATAAATGGCTAGTCACACTTGAAAATACTTACTACTTCCCTGCCATGTGATAACAGCCTTCTGCTGTTGACAGCTAATGTAGTTAATTCTGTAGCAGCATGGAAGGTTCAGGACTTGAGGTTACTGATCTGTTCCTCCCCATGCCCTTCTTCAAACTTCTGCATTCAAACCAAGCTGTTTCTCCTCCAGGCTGCCTGGGCACCACCAGGATGAGTACTGAGAGCACAGGAAAGACAGTGGGTATGTCTTGTTGTGGAGTTGGAAGATGTAATTACCAGCTCAAGGAGACATACCTCAGCTAGTGCACTAAAAATAAAAGTGTAGTTTCAGCAGCATATGTGGCAAAGGGGCTAGCCACCCCGGGTACACATTTAGGGTCTCAGATGGGATTGTACTCTGGCAACCATACCCTCATGTTGCTGCACCTACATTTCTATTTTTAGCAGACCAGCTTGACCAGAAATTAAACCTTCCAACTCGAACCCTGAGTCTGGAGTATTGGAGTACAAAAGGAATATTTGGAGAACTTGGTCCCCAAATCACAACAAGCCTTTTCTGAGTGTGCAAATAGCAATTTTTCAGGGGTTTATAATTTAGCCAAACTGGGATATCTATTGTTGTGGATGATAAACTGCACCTCTGTGATGCCATGGTGATCCTGATGTCGTATTTCAGGTTCCTGCTCCAAAATACGAAGGTGTTTAGAGCTTGTCAGTGAAAGGGGTTATAAGTTTTGCGTTTTTGTTAAACATTGGTAAAACTTATTTTTTCCTACCCTTGTCCTTGGAAATGGCTGAATCTTTTCAGACTTAGGCAGTGACCCAAATAGAAAATATCAGTCCTAATGGTTAAAGTTTGGCTAAGTTAGATTGTTTTTCAGTTCCTTTCAATGAGAGATTGTCCAACGTTTTAACCGTAGGTGTCATTGCTCCCACCTGCAATATAGATAACCTAAATATGTGGCCAAAGTTGAAGAAATGCTGAGCCTCTGCAGCTCCCATTGATTTGACTTTGGTAGTAGTTGTGGGTGCTCCTCTTTGAAAATCAGACTTATTTTATTAGCCTAAATATTAATTTAGGTGCCTAATGGTAGGCACCCATATTTGAAAATATTGACCTGTAATCCATGTGGGTGGGAAAGATGGATTCCACACAGAAGCTGTGACCTAAACTCTGCTGAGGCATATGTCACTGTGCAAATCTTAACTCTCTTCCATTTTAAAAAAACTTTTAAGGTTGAGAATACAATATCAGACCTTAATTCTAAATTAATACATCCCATAAAGTAGGCATAAAGAGAAGAAAGGAATCTTGAATCATTACAGGGACAAAGTTTAAGCTTGTATTAGGATTCCAGATTAATATGGATAATGAGAACATTAAAAAATAAGGGATATTAAACCTTGATTTAGGACATGCGCCAATTTTTGACACTAGTCAGAAAGAAAGTTTTCTTAAGGGCCAGTTATTTTGTAACTGCCTATCAAAGGCTTTCTTACTCCTTCTTTTGAAACATCTGTGACTGACCACTACTGGAAACTATACAGTGAGGTTGGTGGATCACGTGTCTAATCTGATATGGCAGTTCCTATGCATTTCTTTGTATTTTTAAGTTTGACTTGCCTGGATTTAAAATGTCAGTGTCTTTCTTTTCTACAAGTTTGTGTTTTTAAACTCTTAAATTGATACATATTCAATCTTTAATTCCAGTATAATGAATACTTTTAAGAAATTAAAAAAACCCACTTCAAAGTGATTACTCATGGAAAGCAATCTCATTCAGATCTGCATCTGGTGCTTGTTTGTGAAGTATGCTTGCATGTTTGCACCCTCACTTAAACTTTTTGTTATGGAGTTTTTAATTTGTGTTTAACTGGCAAGCAAAACTCCAGTGAGCAAAGATACTTCCTTCAATAAGGAAAAGCCATAAAGCAATGAAAGTTAAACTAAACTAGTATTGTTTTTAGTATGAAATGAATTTGACCATTGATTTCATATTTTTTCCCTTCTAGGACCTTAAGGACCCTACTTGGAAACAGTGGAGAGAATTCATTGTTAAGTACTCATTTTTGCCATATCAATTAATAGCTGAATTTGCTTGGGATTGGTTGGAGATACACTACTGGACATCACGATTTATAATTGTTAATGCCATGTTGCTCTCTGTTCTGGAATTATTCTCTTTTTGGAGGCTCTGGTCAAGAAGAGAACTGAAGTAAGTCTTGCTGAGATTTTCAATTTATTTTATGATTACTATTGAAGATACTAGATACTGTGTGACAGTTGGTTATTTTCGTAACTAGACAATTAAAATAACTGCCTGTTAAAATTACCATGTTGAAACAGCACCACCAAAGTGAATAAGTATAAATGAATATACCCATAGAATCAATGTTCACCATAGTTGGTGAATAATGTAATTGGTATTTTACTTATGGACATTTGAGGGACTTCTAATTAGTACATCTGTTGACTCTGAATTCTAGTACTATACATACCATTGCTTTCTGTAAATTTGCTAAATATTAATTCTCCTGGCAAAAGTTTTAAGTTTCTTTTATGGCAATCTTAACATATGGAATGTCTGCTAAAGATCCTATGCAGATTAAGGTAGTCTAATTTGTTTGAAAATTCTAGTGTAGTACAGCAAAAACAATGAGAGTCCTGTAGCACCTTAAAGACTAACAAATTTAATTTCTGTAGGCATAAGCTTTCGTGGGCTACAACCCACTTCATCAGATGCAAGAAATAGAAATCAGATAGTGTGTGTGTGTGTATATCTGTGTGTGTATATATATATATATACACACACACATCCAAGAGTAAGGAACAACAATGGGAGGGTAGGTGTTAGCAAAGTCCATTCAGTTAGAGTAGATGAGGCCTATTCACCACCATTGATTAGAAAGTGAGAATGTGTGAACAGTGACAATTACTTCTTGTAATGAAATAACCATTCCAAGTCTCTATTCAGACCCAGTTTGATTGTGTCAATCAAGTCAGTGGCAGAGCTATGGGCACCCGCATGGCCCCATAGTATGCCAATGTTTTTGTAGCTGACCTAGAACCCACTTTCTCAAAACTCGTCCCCAAGCACCTCTCCTTTACCTATGCTACATTGATGATATTTTCATCATCTGGACCCACGGGAAAGAGTCCCTTGAAGAATTCCACTGGGATTTCAATTATTTCCACCCCACCATCAACCTCCGCCTGGACCAGTCCACACAAGAAATCCACTTCCTGGACACTACAATACAAATAAAGGATGGTCACATTAATACCACCCTATACCGAAAACCAACTGACCGCAATACATATCTTCATGCCTCCAGCTTCCACCCTGGGCACATTACACGATCCATTGTCTACAGCCAAACCCTAAGATACAACTGGCTTTGCTCCAATCCCTCAGACAAAGACAAACACCTACAAGATCTCCATAAAACATTCTTAAAACTACAGTACTGCTCTGGAGAGGTGAAGAAACAAATTGACAGAGCCAGACGAGTACCCAGAAGTCACCTACTACAGGACAGACCCAACAAAGAAAACAACAGAACACCACTGGCCATCACCTACAGCCCCCAGCCAAAATCTCTCCAACACATCATTAAGGATCTACAACCTATCCTAGCAGATGATCCTCCTCTCGCTCAAGCCGTGAGAGGCAGACCTGTCTTTGCTTACAGACAGCCCCCCCAATCTGAAGCAAATACTCACTAGTAACTGTACGCCATACAACAAGAACACTAACCCAGGAACCTATTCCTACAACAAACCCCGTTGCCAGTTCTGCCTGCATGTTGACTCTGGTGACACCATCACAGGTGCTAACCACATCAGCCACACCCTAAGGAGCTCATTCACCTGCACATCTACTAATGTAATATATGCCATCATGTGCCAGCAGTGACCCTTTGTCATATACATTGGCCAAACCGGACTGTCACTATGCAAAAGAATAAATGGACACAAATCAGACAAAAAATGGTAACATCCATAAACCAGTTGGCAAGCAGTCAGTCTCCCAGGACACTCTGTAGCTGACTTGTAAAAGTATGGCAACTTTCAAAAAAACTTCAAAAACACTTCAGCAAGAAACTGCAGAATTGGAACTCATATGAAAACTTGACACAATCAAACTGGGTCTGAATAGAGACTTGGAATGGTTATTTCATTACAAGACGTAATTGTCACTGTTCACACATTCTCACCTTCTAATCAATGGTGGTGAATAGGCCTCATCTACTCTAACCTAATGGACTTTGCTAACACCTACCCTCCCATTGTTGTTCCTCACCCTTGGATGTATATATATACCCCCAATCTGATTTCTATTTCTTGTATCTGAAAAAGTGGGTTGCAGCCCACAAAAGTTTATGCCTGCAGAAATTAAATTTGTTAGTCTTTAAAGTGCTACAGGACTCTCGTTTTTGCTGTATACAGACTAACACGGCTACCCCTCTGGAACTTTTCACCATAGTGTAGCACAGTATTTCTTGGAAGACATTTACAAGGAATTGCTATTTTTTCTCAGATTTAGATTACTGGTATTTGTGAAGGTTTCGCTTAAGGTGTTTAACACCTGTTATACAGCTAGAGAGTGGGAAGAATTACTTTTTACCAAGCACTATTCTAGTTTTCCTTCCAAAATGAATGGCATCAATATTGCTTTATTAGAATAGAAATGAGCAATTGTTAGTGTCTATTTGAATGCTTTGGAGGGGATGGGCAAAAAGAGAGCTAATGTTTTGACAGGGTGTGTATTCTTTTGTTACTTTTTTACTACTAGTGGGAAATGTAGGCTTTGTGGTGAACAATCTGCATAATTTTTTTTCTCCCTTTGAGCAATTATCTTAAGTGACTATAAACTACTGAATTCTTGTGGCTCAATAGCAATATTTTATCTGTCAGTGGGCCAGGACTGGAGCTACACCTGTAAGGCATCTGTTGGAGCCCCAGGATGCAATTGGTGAGGATACAGTAGACTAGGTGGCATCTCACATCTTGAATGAATGTTGCAACAGTCACTCATAGGTTTTTTCTTTGTTCATTTGTTTATTTAGATAGCGATGTCTAGAATATCTCCTCTATAGAAAGATGATTCTCTTGCTCTCTTTTCTCAGGACTATTCCTCACAGAATGTGGAGTCATTTCTGGAAAGTGTCAACCCAGGGTCTTTTTGTTGCTATCTTTTGGCCCATTATTCCTCAGTTTGTCTGCAACTGTTTGTTTTACTGGGCCTTGTACTTTAACCCAATTATAAATATTGATCTTGTGGTAAAAGAAGTACGTCGTCTGGAAACACAAGTGCTGTGATTGACATTGAATCTTCTTCTTAAGAATTGAATACTTAGGCTGTCCAAATGTCTGAAGTCAGACGTCTGAAAGAAAAACAAATTTGCTTTCTTTGCTTGCTTCCTTTATGTGGTGATTGGAAAAAAAATGCTGATTTTTTTGTTAATTTTTTTTTTAAATTGCCTTGAGGTAAGTCATTTTGAAGCAATGGGTACCATAACCCTAAGGGTAGGCTTTGTTTTATGTAGCATTGCCATAGATCAGGAGAATATTATATTTTTGAATGGGCTTTGTAAGGTTACTGTAGTCATGCCATTCAATTTTTGGCGAACTATAAAAATCAGACTTCATCTATATTACTACTCTTGTGAAATCTGGCTAATGTCAAGGTGTTAGATAGGGCCTTTACACTCAATACCTTCTAAACAGCTAAAGCTGAGTGCTATGCTATTTTGTAACTTCACATTTCCTGACAGCTGTATTCTATTCAAAACTTGCCAGTGGGAGCTTTTGGACAATCTCTTTAATTGGTTTGATATTGAAATATTTGAGGCTTTTTGACTCATCTTGACATGCATCCTGCCACAGTCAAACCCATACATTTATAAACATTTACCAATAGTGCTCATTTTAAAATTCCCTCTATTCCAACTGTATAACACGCAGTTTTCTTTGTATCCCACACCTTTTATAATTGGCAAACATGCCCGGCATGACTTAAAGCTGTTTTATTCAGGCCTGGTAATTTTTATCAGTGAAAGCTGACTTAGTGCTTCCTTTCCAAAATCAATTATTTGCTCATTTCTTAAATGAATTCAGATACCTCTCAAAGTATTAACTTGGTAAAGTGACCTGCCACTGTAATTGCTTATTGTAGTATGATGTATGTAGCAAAACCTGTGTCTGTAAATACTGAATGAAAAGTGATTTATTTTGTACAAAAACACAACCAGGTTGCCATTTGTGTGGTGTTTGAGAGAAACTTTCTCTTTGTGTGTGAGAGAGAGAGAGTTTTTAAAATCTTTTTTCCTTATGAATCTCAATGTTGTTTGCATTTGTGTCATGCTGTTAATGAATTCCAAATTTGCATATGAACACTTCTCAAAGGTAGACAAAATTAAAGATTTTTTTTCTAAATCTTTGTCTTCCTTTAAAATAACAATCAAATTTACCTTTACATTTTTTTTCTTGTCAGAGCTCTTGACGTTAACCTTGTACTGTAATCGATAACTTCTAGCAAATCCGCTGGCTTAAAGTTAGTTATAAGACTGATCACAATGGACGTGAAAGATTTGTTTTTCAGAAAATGTGGATGTTCCCGATCAGTTATGAAGAAGTCACTGTACGACTCATTATTTTGAAGTTTTTCTGAAAAGAAGCCCAAAAACTTAGTTTTAAAGTTTTGCCTAGCAAACAGTGCAACCTAGCTTACATCCCTATAAAGCAAAACAGTATTCTCTTCTGAATATTGTAGTATATAGATTCTGACTCTTGGGGATATGCCTGTGCCGTGTGTCGAGTCAGGACTCTCTTTGTGTAAAAGGGGGGACAATATCATGGAGCTGCAGTCTTTGGAGGCTCCTTCTGGTTCAACCGATTTTGGGATAGAGAGAGAGAGAGTTCCAGTGGCTTACCCACTCCTCATACCTACTTCTGTGGAGTGAGGCTTCTTCATGCAACTGTTAGTCAAAATGTTCCTGATTCGTTTTACCTGATTACCGGATCTGTCACCGGGTGAATTGACTGAGACTGATACCCAGTAAGGTGCAACCAAACAGCTTTTATTTTGGGACATGTCAGAAACACTATTCCCACTTAACACAGATATAATAAACACTGGTGTTGAGACAGGATGGGGGAGTGAACCCCAGACCCGGTACCTTAGAACACAACCCCTTTGGTCCCCTCAGTCTGCGATAGTAATTACAGTTTCTTTTCTCTCCCTCCCAGGGAGTGCTGGTCACGATCTCCTCCTAGCCCCGTCTTCTTCTCATCCTCGGTCCATAGCCGCGCAACCACTCAGATGGGCAGCCCTTTCCCTGGCACTCACTGCCTTAAATAACTTCCCAGGGACTGATCTTAGCCAATCCACTGCTGGGATTTTCCCGCTTTGCTCAGGCTTTGCATATGGCACCGATTCTTAGGTTTCCCGCCTTTCGCTGTCACTGGGAAGACTTCACCTGCTGGCAGCCTGCTAAGTGTTAGCATCCTGCCTGTCTGAAGCCAATTCTAAAATGGATTCTAAATCCACGATGGAGTTCCCTTATTGTTTATGCTATTTACAACCGAAAGAAGGGCACATAAACATAACTATTATTTCCACCTAACAACCATTGAGCTGCTGCAACCCAGAGGTCACATTAGTGGCCACTGGTGTCTGTGTTGCTGCTATATATCTGGGAATGTGAGGGGCAGGCAGGATTTCTTTTTGCTGGTCTCTATGGGACTCAAGTTGCACAAAGGGACCAGGATTTGACCCATTCTGAAGTCAGTGACTTAATGTCTCTCTTTATTTAAACACTGCAGTGTTGTAAATACAGGTTCATTGTGCAAGTGAATGTGAACAAGACCGTGAACCTAAACAGTCTGATTGTGTTGCCTAGGCCAAGTGAAATGCACAACTTAAGCTATGAATTAGTGAATAAACAACGGTAATTTACTATCAAAAGTGTTGCTAATAATACAGGTGAAGAAGGGCTTTTAATGTTGACTGTCACTTTGAGTGTGCCTTTCCCTTGGCTAAATCTAATGATAAAATTCTAGCTTGAACTGATGTCAGGATTCAAATGAAGTTTAAAAGTATAGGTTTTCACTGCATCCATACATGCTGTTTTGCAAATGTGTGTGATAGAAAAACATACAAGAAAATAAGTATCTTGCAGTGAACAACATGGTGACAGCTTTTCCTATAGGTGACATTCCATTGCTGCTTGTGATGATACAGGTTCAGAGACTAATAGAAATCTCTGGCAAAATCTTTCTTTACATTTAGTCAGCAAAGGCTACTATAGTTTCCTGGTTGCTAGTTTCCCAGCTGCTAAGGACCACTAAATTTGCTTTTAGCTTATGCATTATGAAAGCTAGGCAGGTACAAACATTGCTGGAAAAAATCCGTCACCACTACCATTTTTTATTGGAGAAATTTTATTTTTAAATTAAAAAACATACAGTTTTTATAAATATTAGCCTAACGTCCTCCTAACTCACTAAAATTTACACTTTGGATGATTCTCACCGCACATAAAATCCGGCCAAAAAATGTACATTGGACGATAAGGGGCTTCAGTCAAACATTTGGCAGCTTTGCGGTCACATTTGCACACTATTTTTTGGCATTTGTCTTCTAGTGAATCTGGAACAGAAAATGAAGTACAAAGGGTGGTTTAATGTAATTAAAAGATATCAAATGGTAACAGCAAGAAATAAAAGTAGTCCTGAGTAATGTTAGTTGCCATATAAATAGTAATATCTTAATTTTTTAACAAGGCTTTTACTTTAACCAACTGTCTTATCTTTCCTAGTCTATTCACAAAATTTCAAAATATGTATTACACTTTTTTATGTGGTAAAGCAGAATTCTCCCAAATTCTCTGGGCAAGACTGAGCCTAGAGATATTACCTCCCAGCAGACGGAGATAGAGGAAGGAGAGAGTATTTGTGAGCAGTCTCCTCTGCAGAGGTCACTGTAGCTGAGAAATTAATTTTGCTAACTGTGTTGGGAAGTGCAGACACCTCAGTAAAGAATTTTTCTTTAATCCTCTTATTCTCACAAAATGGAGGGATTTTATTAGTTTAGCATCTCTTCACAAAGGAGTAATGGTAATTGTTTTGTGTCCTCTCTTTGTTCTAGTCAGAGCTGTGAGAGAGAAGTACCTCTTTTTTTCTGTGTCTTTCCCTTAGCTTTTGTTTGTGTAAATATTGTAATAGTCATGTTTCAGCAACATGCTCCTTTTTATTTCTTCCAACTCTGAAATTTGATCAGGTATTTGTAATACACAGTGATGTAAAGAGCAATGCAATCGTCTTAGAGAACCCACTTATATCAGTTGTCTTCTGACACTGTTAAATCAAAGTTGAATTAAAAAGCATAGACTCTGTCCCCAAATAACACAGTGACAGTACAGTCTTGTGGATCATGGTTAAGATCTAGTCCATGCTATGAAATGGAATTGTACTTGAAATATGACCATGTTGTAACATATCCTGAGTTTGATCTGTAGAATAGACAAGATCTTAAATAAGAAAAATGCAGTATAGCACTCTTCCTATCTCTCCCCGCCCCAAACTTTTTCTCCTCTGAGGCATGCCAGGCACTCAATTTAATATTCTGCTTTTCACTAGCATGGCTCAGTGGTCAGCAATAGACTTTTTTTTGGCTGTTACTCGCAGGCCACCTTTAGATCAGTCTAGAAAAATAGATCACGTTTTTTAAAAATTGGTTAAAATATGTTAACATTTTTAGTCCTAGTAAAGACATGGCTTAACACCTTTTTAAAAAAAAGTTAGTTGGTTGTGATCAGTCCAAGGACACCTAAGATTAATCACAAGCACTAGTTGGCTAATGCACTATTTTATAATCTAGCCTTGTCCCCCAAAGCAGCATAACATGCATTTAAATATACTAGACTAAAACTAATTCTCATGTACACTTTGGCAAAACAAAGTGAGTTCAAAACATGCCTTTTCTATTGGCTAAATGACTAGTTGTAAGAAGGAATGAGTGGTGATAAGAAACCCACTGGTGAGACAACTTCTTATCTCATATCAAGGTCCATATTTTGGTGTGATACCAACAGTAACTGTTTTGTAGATGGCTTCAGATTTTTTGCTCCCAGGGTTTGCCTCTTCAGGGGCAATACACTTGGAACTGCAATTATAGGTGAGTACCTTTTTTGTCTTGAATTTCAAGTACTACAGCACATTGTGTTGCCCAGTTTTATATAATCCTGTAATGGAAAAACTTAGTTCAGGCAAGTAGAATTAAACTTGCTGAGACCACTAATGCCAGTTTTACAACTTTTGTGGGCTCAATCCTTTTTGTAAACTTAGTTACAGACTAACCTCTTCAGCTTCTGTTTTGCTATTATGTGCACAATTATAAAAATAGGGGGGTCAGGTAAGTAGATGAAAAGTGAAAAGCTAAAAAATAGGTACAAGTTACTGAGGCTGCAGAGGTATGTTACACAAACTTACTATCTGTTAACCTCCAGTCTTCCTAGTTTATATACTTTGTATTAGAAAGGTCTATTTCATTCCCAATCTTCACCTTCTGAAGTCAGAAACCAATTTTATGTTGAAATATAGCTACATGAATAGAAAAACATTTTTCTTCTCTAATCTACAGAGGGTATGTGATGACAAAGCATATTTCCTACTAGATGTATCAAATTAAATTGGTGACAATAATGGTAAGAATCCACATACATGCTCTTTTCAATTATTGGAATCCCTATTAGCAAGTATACAAATTTTGTGGAAACTTGCAGAAAGGATTAATAACCTCAAGATTTACTTCTTTAAATGAAAGTTTTCAAATTAACTGCAAAATCTTTCCACTCCGAACCTTACTGTGTGTGTAGAGTGAAGTCTTATTTCTAATTTCATTACTTTTGATTTAATTTGAGCAAAATTCTATCTGAACAACATTACTTGAATTCCCATATTTCAGTGTTTGTTTCTGGCTCTCCACTAAAGATATTTCTTGCAGCTAAAGGGAGATAACTTGACTTCCTTCCAAGAGAGAGAGAAAGTTGAACGTTACTCATCATAATTCTATTCTACTTCTTGAAGATATGTTAAAGCTTATGGCCAAAACTCTGGTGCATCAAAAAACATGTTTTTAAACAGCATTTTTGCTGAACATGTATATTTTAAATGTGAAAACCATGCTCTTCCTCTTTCACATTAGTTTTACTTATCCAAATTTTAGGGCTCAATGAATTCCTATGCTGACTTCCATGAGAGCTGCTTCTGCAAGTGAGCTGATCCTTTAATTTAGGAATTGGACATGTGATCAATTTGACATACTTTAGCTATTGTACAGCCAGATTACCTTTTTTAATTTACATGGGTTTTTCAGCTGGCCATGTCGTTACCTAGCAGTACTCTCCTCTCCTCCTATAGCTTGGCAAATGTGTTGTAACTTAAATTTTATGGGAGAAAAACACATTTTTAAAGGTGCTTGACCCAAGGAATTCTGAAGTATGAATTTCAAACTATTTTCAAAATGATAGTGTTTGTGGACATGTTACTCTCATATGCAAATCTAATACCCTAAAGCGTTATTACATCAACATTTCCACATTTACTAAAGCAACGGTTCATAAATTATAGCCATAATTCAGTGGAGCCCTTCCCATTAGGCTGCAGAGTGAAATATTTTGAGAACCCAGCAGCAAGAAATTGAGTATCTGGGAGGAAAGGTGGCTTACGAAGGGATATTTTTTCTTTTGAAGTAGGCAAAGAATGAAAAAGTTCCAGAATCACTGGACTAAAATGCATAGAAACAACAGTCATCCCAGGTGTGCTTATGTTCATTTTGAATATTCAGATGGGGGAATGCCTCCTGCTGTATGTAAATTGTAAGACACATTTGAATGTACTTCAGTTTATACTTGACATTTGAGCCTACTATTGGCATTGGCTATCTTGGAAGTTTCCATTTGTGACCATAGCAATGCAGCATAGTGTGGTTCTAGCAGTATGATAATGCAAATTGTATGATTGGTGATAACTTCTTTTAAAGTTGTCTTGTATTGCACTGCATAAAAGATTGGATATGTATACCCAGTCATAGAAAACTCATCATTATGTAATCCCTCACTTTAAAGCTCTGGTCATTTTGAATCTCACTGAAGTTAAATCTTGAGAGATGAACGAATTTAGGAACAATAGGAGTGTTAATAGAAATGATGCAAAGAAAGAAGGGCCAAAGAGCAGAGGAGGACAAAATAAGGAAGTTATAACTGGTAGACTGGAATTGTGTTAATTTTCTATGAACATGTACCAGAAAGGAAATAGAATTAATTAGTTACTCACCACACACAGCAGCATTGTCTTCACATTCCCAGTTATAGCTCTGTATCTTAGGTTTACAGCCTGCTTGCTCTGCCTTACTATAGCAGCAGTCATGCTTAAAGCAGCACCTGACAGCAATAAAAAGATGGATTTATGTTTATCTTCCTATAATACTGTATGGTCATGCAATGTTTGTAATGCTCTTGTTGGCACGCTTTCCTAGCAATACATATGCTATGCAACCACAAAATAGAAAATGTCTCCATGAACAAATTCTTCTAGATCTAGTCAAGAATCTTAATGAGAGAATAGATAATTGGCTTTAAATGTAGTATAGCTCTTAAACAAAATTATTTTGGTGTTTATTCATATATCATAACCAGCATTGAAGAAAACAAGAGTAGAATACCTAAGATCCACATTCACTATAATCTAGCTGCATGTTTACTCTTCTGCTCTCAAATGATTCTATCAGGATAATTCTGCAGTTTTCTCAGTTAATCACAATGAGCTTTGTGTGTTTCCCAAGAAACTGCCCAGTGACAGGGCCCATTCACACTAAAGTGATGTCCACACTACACACACCTTTTGGTGGCATGATGTAGTGCGTGCGTGCACGTGAGGCATGGCTTAGGCAAGTAGAGTAAAGACAAGCCTGAAGGGTGCAGGTATGTAGTCAGTTACATACCCTATATGGCTCCCTACTGGCTCACACACTCAAGTACCTACTCCCTTTACGTGTGTCTTTACTTGCGTAAGTTGTGCCTCACTGTGTCCATTGTTTTTACCTGGAGGCAGCGGGGTGGGGGGTATTACATGGATATGTACACTATATGCTTCAAAAAGAAGTGTGCAGTGGAGATGTACCTTACAAGTATGATAGTATGCTGGCACAGTTGTCTGTCACAGTTAAGGGCACCCGTTTTGGGGTTTTATTACTAATGAAGATAAGATCATAAGGTCTATTAAATAGTATTGTGCTTAAATAAAGACTTTACCTTGATTAAAGGACAATGTTATAGCTTACGTAAAGAACCAAGCAATACTTGCAGAGTGTATGGCCCTACAGTAAACAGACATGACTGCTGTTTTAATCAGAATAATAAAAGCAGAATTGTTGCTTGGGATTTATTTGGCCAGCGCTGTTGAATTAACTCGTTGAGTCATTTAATGAGTGAAATTGAGTTGCTAATGTAGAAAAAATTTGGATAACTCAAAATGACTCATCCTTTTTGTTTTTAAAAAGCCTTCATAATTAAGAAAGTTAATATAGAAAGTCTATACAGGAAAGAGTATTGTATTGTAAAATTGCTAGCATTCTGTACACCACCTTAAGCCAGAGTCACTACTCTTGCAACTGCCTTTGACAGCTGGGGCTGCTCGAGGGTGGGTGGATCTGGAATTAGGCAGCTGTAGGTTCTGCTACAAACTCTTGAGTTTTAACTATGCAGTAGTTGCTGGTACTGTATACTGTTTCTGTTCAAATGTGAGAGTGAGCCCATTTTGTTCAGTCATGGCATCAATTCTCTTCTGGAGTGACAAATGTATTGCAGTGCATAAGTGACTTTTTAGATAACACTTAGATTGGATCTGGATCTACAAAGATGAAAAAGTACTGCTTTGACTCTCTGCACTATCAAGTTTTTATTTTGTCTTGATTTTACAAATTGCTGACAGCTGAATAAACCACAAATGATTTTTTTTGCTACAATTCATTAAACTAATACTAGGCAGCTCAACATGACCCTTCATCTAAAGATTGCAAAGTACTTCACAAACAGAGCCTCATAATGCTCTTGTGATGTAGGTAAATATTTAACAGGTAACAAAATAAGGCACAGAAAAATTAGGTGACTTTTCCAAAGTCTCTCAGCAGGACTGAGGTAGTCAGAAATATAGGTCCGGAAATTATGGTTTCCGTTACCATGTTCTAACTACTAGATTATGCTGCCTCATGGAGTTAAAACTTACTATGGCTACAGCTATGGTCAGTGAAGACCTGCTCAGTCGATCCAGAAATCAATGTCCTAAGACCACCTTCAAAAGTGGCATAGCGCTGCATCGATGGGAATGCGGTTCCCGTCGGCGCAGTGCAGTGAAGATGGCGTGCAGAAGAGGAGCAGAGAAGTCAAAGGGAGTGTCACACTGGCTGGATAAGGGGGGCCCTTGAGGTATATTCAGGAGCTCTGATTACTCCCTTCTACACCAGTCTCGCATTGGGGGTGTCATGCTGGCTGGATTGGGGCAGGGGACATTTAGTATATTGTTTGACACCAGTATGTCAAAGTCATAATTCATGTGAGATATTCTGTGTCAGGTCCTGTTAGAAAGGCTATAATGTGCTAAGTAAGAAGAGGATGTTTATGTTCATGTGTTACATGTGTAATGGAAGTTATAGATATGTTTGGTATATCAGTATCTCAGATTGTGCTGTCTGAGAGTGACATCTCAGACAGGATGGCTGCAGAACAATAGCCTGCTTAATGGCCCATTGAGACATTCACAGGTGCAAGGGGCCCAGGGGAGAAGCCAGGGATATATCTGATGAGTCACCAGGACTTGCCCGTGTGACTCTGGACTCCATTTTGGTTCCTGTAAAATTCCACAAGCAGCATGGCAGGGGCCAGAGGACATATAAGGCAGAAGCCTTGGAATCCATTTTGTTGTCAATCCTCTTCAGCTTCAGCCACCTATCTGCCTCTGGATCAAATCATCTGCAACTGAAGCTGTGAAACAAAGGACTGAGACCCATCCAGGTACTGGACTATACAAGCCTGCAAACTCCACAGTTCTTCTAGAAACCTGATGTATATGGACTTTCAAATCATTTGTATATATCTGATTGCTTTAATCCTTTAACATTTCTCTTATAGTTTTTCTTTGGTTTTATAATAAACTTTTAATTTTAGTTACTAAAGGATGGGCTGGCAGCGTGGTATTTTGGGTAAGAACCAATCTTATATTAATCTGGTACTGTGGCTGACCCTTTGGGGTCAGGAGGAACCTTTTTAGTAAAGAGCATAGAGTTTTAAATAACTGGTCTCTTTACTGGACCTAGTGGCTGATT
This sequence comes from Emydura macquarii macquarii, assembly GCF_026122565.2. Taxonomy (NCBI): domain Eukaryota; kingdom Metazoa; phylum Chordata; order Testudines; family Chelidae; genus Emydura; species Emydura macquarii. Next base: position 20,091,557 of record NW_027131485.1, on the reverse strand, counting down.
GGGAGCCAGAAACTGAAATACAGTGTAGGGGGCTGTGTGTATTTGTATACTGGCTTCTTGATAACCAGTGTGGGAAATCAGCAGCATAGTTTGTGGCTGGTTGGGAAGTCTGGCTTCAGTGCCACCCACCAGTGCTGGGAGAATCTGCTCTCCTTTTGCAGCCTGCCCTGACATTGGGATTTTCAGATGGCTACCCTAGGCATGGAAGGGTCACAGGGATTTGCACAAGTTTTTTGCGTAGTTTGCATAACTCCCGTCAACTGCCACCGAATCCCAGAGGTAAGTGTAGACAGGGTCTATGTTTATGTAAAAACAAACACCCTTTCCCTAGCTGAAGTTTAGGAATACATTTTAATTAATTTATATTTCAAATGGTTAAATACAAAAGTATGCTTAAGAATTGCTATGTCTTTTAATTTTTATGCAAGTAATGTAGCTGTTGTGATTAAAACAGGAAGAATAAGAACTCTTGACTACCTTTTGTAAAGCCAAAATATTCATAAATATCTTGCACTTTCTAATTGCTGTCCAAATTGAGATACTGCATAAAGATGTCTTAAAAACCAAGACAAAAGAAGGCAAGTTGTGTACACACTAAGTTCATACCACAAATAGCTAGCCATGTTTTATAAGTAGGAAGCTGGCTTGCCACCATAGGCTCCTTATGGCATCTGAAAAATACACCCCAGAATGAAAGATTTTCAAAGTATGGGCACTCCATCATTATCTGTCAGCTTACAGTGACCACAAGCAAAGATAATACTCTTCCTTCCACTTGTAGTCCCAGTTTAGTAATTGAAGTAGCAATTACCTTCCACAAAATTGTCTACAAAATAAATGTCAGCTGTTACACTCAAAAACTTGAAATAACCAGCCAGATTGTCATCAAATTTACTCCACATACAGTTAAGATTTCAATACAAAAAGGAGTCTAAAATATGATCTGTTTATATATTCAAGCCCTAAAGAAATAGTCAGAATAAAGTTCTGCTCTCCTTTTGGTTACAATACCATTTACTCTTAGGTACCAACATCCCCAACTTGAGATATAACAGAGAATGCGGAGGGGGGTGAAAGTGTCTTAGTAGGTTCATATTAATAATGATTATCTTTAAAGCAGGCATTTTGTAGTTGAAAAATCTAAAGCATTTTCTTAACTCCTGCCAGGAAGTGCCTCCTGGTCAGCCATTATTTCTTAGCTTTACCAAATGAAACCTGTGACAAGCCATCGTACTGCAGCGTGGTTTACATCTATATATTGAGATTTTAAAAGTATGGATGCTTACCCTATACTGATTGTAGTTCAAGATGTTGATGTTTGTGTGGATCCCACTATAACCGCCCATGCACACACAACCAGATTTAATTTTTCATAGCTGTGTCTGTGGGGTTATGCATGCTTGTGCTTATGTGCTTCCATACAAGTCCAAGAGAGAGGATTTTTAATGAATCTTTAAACTTGGAGGCCGTACCTTATGACTGGAGAATTGCTAATATAGTTCCTATTAAGAAGAGGGGGGAGAGTGATGTGGGAAACTACCTCAATTGTATGCAAGATCTTGGAACAAATTTTGAAAGAGAAAGTAGTTAGACACGGAGTTGAACAGCAATTGGGATAAAATACAACATGCTTTTACAAAAGCTAGATTGTGCCAACCAACCTGATCTCCTCCTTTTGAGAAAATAACTGATTTTTTTAGACAAAAAAAAATGCAGTAGATCTAATCTACACACACACACACACACACACACACACACATACACGCGCCCAAACATGGATTTCAGTAATGCATTTGATACAGTTCCGCATGGGAAATTACTAATTTAGTCTTTTTTAGTTTTTCAGTTCTGCTGTGTCACGTCGCTTCTCTGTGACCTCTTGATTGCTGGTACAATAGCAGACGTGACTTTCAGCTTGTTCTTTGATGTCTTTGATTAAGTTTGATTAAGTTTTTCCATCTTCTCCAATTTAATATGAGAATTGAAGGATGGATAAAATACTTGTTAAAGGGGAGACTACAACAGGTCACACTGAAAGGTGATCTGTCAGGGTGGAGGCTACAGGGTTACAGGTTACTAGTGGAGTTCCTCAGGGATCAGTCTGGGGACCAATCTTACTTAACATTTTTGTTACTGACCTTGGCACAAAAAGTGGGAGTGCGCTAATAAAATTTGCAGATACACAAATGTGGAAGGTATTGCCAATATGGAGGAGAACCAGAATATCATACAAGAAAATCTGGTCAACCTTGAAAACTGGAGTAATAGAAATGGGATGAAATTTAATAGTGCAGAGTTCAAGGTCATGCATTTAGGGATTAATAACAAGCTTTTTACTATAAGCTGGGGATGTATCAGTTGGAAGTGACTGAGGAGGAGAAAGACCTGCATGTATTGGTTGCTCACAAGATGACTGAGCTGCCAAGGAGATGCATCCTAGAACTGCATTAGCCTTTTTTATGCTGCATCAGGCAAGGTATTTCTAGTAGAGACTGGGAAGTGTTAGTACCATTATACAAGGCACTGGTGAGACCTCATCTGGAATACTCTGTGCAGTTCTAATCTCTCATGTTTAAAAAAGATTAATTCAAACTGGAACATGTGCAGAGAAGGTCTTTGAGGATAATCCGAGGAATGGAAAACCTACCTTAGGAGACTCAAAGAGCTTGGCTTGTTTAGCCTATCCAAAAAAAGGCTATGGGGAGATATGATTTTTCTCTATAAGTACCAGGGAGGGAGAGGAGTTATTTAAGATAAGTGCCAATGTGGACACATTAACAAATGGATATAAACTGTCTAGCAACGAGTTTAGTCCTGAAATTTAGGCAAAGGTTTCTAACCATCAAAGAAGTGAAGTTCTGGAACAACTTTCCAAGAAGAGCAATGGGGACAAAAATCCTAACTGGCTTCAAGACAGAGCTTGATAAGTTTATGGAATGAATGCTATTGTGAAACTGCCTACAATGGTATGTACCTGATCTGTGACTGCTAGCAGCAAATATCTCCAATGGCCAGTGATGGGACTCTATATGGAGTGGGCTCTGAGTTACTACAGAGAATTCTTTTCCAGGTGTCTGGCTGGTGGGTCTTGCCCACATGCTTAGGGTCTAACTGATTCCCATATTTGGAATTGCAAAGGAATTTTCCCGTTGGTCAGATTGGCAGAGACCCTGGGTGGTTTTTGCCTTTCTTGCAGCTTAGGGCACGAGTCACTTGCAAGTTTAAACTAGTGTAAATGCTGGATTCTCTGTAACTTGAAATCTTTAAATCATCATTGGAGGACTTTAGTAACTCAGCCAGAGGTTAGGGGCCTATTACAGGAGTGGGCAGGTGAGGTTCTGTAGCCTGCAATGTGCAGGAAGTCAGACTAGATCAGAGCTTCTCAACCTTTTTGATGCCATGGACCCGCTTCCTATACTGTGTCAGGGAGATCTCAGGGACTGATGCTGGTCCATGGATCGGTTATTGAGAAACACTGGACTCGATCAAGATGGTCCCTTCTGACCTTAAAGTCTGAATCATAAAGAGTGGGTCAGCCACCAACCTTCATCAGTTCCCTTGTAATTCAAAGCCCATGTATTCAGAACTTCCAAAAGCAGGGATGGAGGTCATGGAACCCACACTGACTACAACCTCTCTAAGAATCACAATTACGAAGTAGGGTAAGTATGTGTCAGTGTGGATCCTGCTGTAGGTGACTGGCAAGCAGTACCCTCACCAGATTGTGAGAGAGAGGAATCTCAGCTGTATCAGTCAAACAGGGATTGAAGTACTGCTTTTCTAAGCTTCGTATCTGCTCTGGGTGCCATGTCAAGGGCACAGTGTTTCATAATGGTTAGTGGCTTGCTGTATATGTTTGCCTTACAGATCTCAGGGATCGGTATATTTCTAACGCAAGCTGAATAGGTTACTTTGGTCCTGGTATAGTGTACCTTGACTTTTTGGGGAGAGAAGCTTTCCAGTCAACTGATAGCAGATTACACATTTCCATATGCTTCAAGACACTCAGGGGCTAGATGACTTGGCATTTCTACACACCAGATATATGGGCACAAAGAGACCAAGGGAGGAAGTTCTGAAAGGTTTGATCTTTGTAATAAAGCAGTATGCTGGGCATGTATGAAGCTTCTTTTCTGATGAGTGCAGCTGAGACACGAAAACTCTTACAGTAATAGACTGGTTCAGGCAGAATTCTGAGAACACTTTAGAGATGAATGTAGGGTGCAGTTTAATCACCACGTTGTCACTGTGGAAGAATATATGTTGCAGTCCAGCCATGAGAGCTTGCAGTTCTGACTCTCCATGCTGGCATGATGGCTATGACAGAGACTTGTAATGGTGAGGTGGTATAACAACATTACAGTAACTGTTTGAATGGAGGCTCCATAAACTGTAGGAGAACCACATTAAGCTTCCATGTGGGAGCATGGTCTCTAACCAGAGAACAGGTATGGAGAAGGCCATTGCAGAATCTCTACCATGGAATGTGAAAAGATTGAATATGACTGTATGGGTGCATGGCATGTTGATATTGCTGCCAGATGGACTTTAGCTCCCTCGGCTTGCTTGCTTCAGCAGCAGTGTGCAGTCTGGAATCATTGATATTGGGGTGTCCACTGGTTCACACAGAGTTTACACTGACCTGCCTACATGGGAAGTCTTCTCTGCTTCAAGGAGTAAGGCTTCCTAGTGGAGGGTTTGAATATGTGAAGCAATCTCCTGGACCTGCAGGGAGTAATCTCTGTTCTGTTCAACTAGCCAACATCCAGGCCACCAGAAGCAATAATAGGGTCTGGAAGTAATATTTGACCATGGTTCTGAGACAGCGTATCTGAACAGGTGCAAAGGCATATGGGGAAATGGCTGGACCTCTGTAGGAGGTCTGATAGCCCCCTACTGGCAGAGGCAATTTTGGCTATCATGATGACCATTGCTTGGTCCCATTGGAATTTGAATATCACCCTGGAAATCAGTGGGAAGATGTACAGCAGTCCTGAGACTACCAAAGTTAAAGGCATTTGGAAGGGAGCCAGAGCTCACATTTCCTTTGAAGCAGAAGTTCCTGCACTTGGCATTATCTGCCATGGCAAAAAGTTTGATGGGAGTTGCCTACCGATGGAATATCATGGCTGGATGCTACTTTCATGATCAGAAAGACAAAGGGTTAGCGCTGCGCTTTCCATCAGATTGTTGCTATCTTAGTCACTCCATGCTGACTGGACCATTACCAGAACTATAGCCTACCATGCAGAAAGGGGATGATGAAGTGCATCCTTGTCCCCTGTGAATCTTAAATACTTCCTGTGGGCCAAGTGGATAGTGATATGCAAGTTGGAGCAGTGACCTATTCTTGAGTTTGGAGCGATGGGATGATGGAGGCAAGCATTACCAGCCTGAAACTGAGATGCTGTATGTATTTGAAGCAGCTGAGGTCTCATATAAGATGGTGCACTCTTTATTCTAGATAAGGAAATATCTGGAGTAGAAGCCTCTTCCTTTGTGTTTCTGAGGATTCTCTTCTTTAGCTTCTAGATAAAGCAATGAGGCCAGTTCCGTTTGTAACAGGCTTTCATGAGAAAAGTCCCTGAAGAGGGATGGGGAAGAAGGTGGGATGGGGGGATAGGGAACAGAATTGGATGTGGCAGCCATTGGGCTATGATTCTAGTACCTATCTATCTGATGTGACAAACCATGCCTTGTGGAATGATGCAAAGCAGACCGAAACTCATTCTCCATGGACTGGTCTCTATGCAGCTCTAGACCATCCCATCAAATTTGCTGATAGGTCATTGAGGGGAGTTGGAGTTGAGGGTCAATTCCCTTTGTTTTTCCTTGGGTGTTGCCGGATCTGGGTATTCTGTCTGTGGTAAGAGTGGGTGCCCAGTCTCTGATGTGTGTTGGTTGAGGGTATGCCTTTCAATAGGGTGGAAGAGCATAGATTTCCAAAGGGCATAGGGACACTGTGGAATCTTTCAGTAAATATAAGGCACTGTCTGTCCATGTGATGAAGAGGTATGAACCCTTGAGGAGCCAAGTCGTCATAAAAGGCCAGCTTGCCCTAAAAGGCAGCCAAGTCTATGGACACCCTGGTGATCATGTAAAGAGCATTGTGACTCCAAACCTTGGGGTATCACTTGCAAGATATAAGCCACAATTTAGGACTCAGAAACACAGAGGAAAGCTTGGGCAGGAAGAATGTCTCCCTGTTCTGCACCTATTTGGCCAGCAGTGCTTGTCAGTTGACCACCCTCAATTGGAGTGAGGCTGATGAATATGCTCTCCTTCCAAACAGGCACAGGGCATACGTGGGGCCCAGATGGACAGTGCTATCCAAAAAGTCCAGTGTCGCACAGATAAGGTGCATGCGCACCTAGCGTGGGATCCACACTGACACACACAACTAAACAAATGTATAACTAACTTATAAATATACTTGGTCTGTTTGCTCAACAGTTTTCCTTATGGATTCCTTTTTTCAGGCACTTGTAACAATCTGAAACATTCACTTTTGGGGCTGAAACGTTCCATCCTTGGTCTGCCCATAAATATATTTTTCTGGAAAGAGTAAGGAATATCTTTCCAGCTCTTCATTACAAGTTGGTAGAAGGACACATTTTATCCTTGTGAGAATAACACTATTGTTTCTGATATACAGAAATCAGAGGGATGAGCTTTAAAACTTCCTCTGAGAAGATAGCTTATAAAATGAAGTCTGGGACAGCAGTGAAGTGGTGAACTCATCCTGTAAAGCCAGTACAACTCACTGAGGTGAGTTCTAAGCCAAGAAATATTCATGTAAAAATTTCATTGCAATGGAATTTTAGCACTCTGAAGCTACACCTTGCCCACTGGGCCAGACACTGCCCCCATTTACACACCCCACTAATGTTAAATAGGCTGTAAGTCAGGTAAATATTTAGAATAAAATAGGCTCTCTTTTACCCTTCTAGTGGTAAATCCAGCACTTTGATTAAATATAAATGTTATCTTACCAGTCTACTTTATCCTGAGGCCAGCCTCTTCCTCCCAGACCACAATAGCATCCATAATGTAGATAGGCCAAGGGAGTGCGTCCTGTACTGCATTTAATGGCTCCAGCCAGTTCAAGGATTCCTCTTCGATTCCTAGACTGTGTTTTTCCCAAAGCACCTTTATAAGCTATAGAAGAACCAAAACACTTCACTCAGTATCTGAATAATCATTCCGAGAATGTTCATTATGCACTTATTTAAAGCTGTAGTTATTTGAAACTGTTAATGTTGTCTTTACCTTGAATGTTAGAGATTTTAACATTTAAATGCTTATATTTTTTTGCCATAATTCTTAAGAGGGTAGTAAGATAACAATCTCATCCTTCCTATAGAGCCCTTGTGGCTAAGGCTTTGTGCTAAGACTCTGGCTATGTGGGTTTTGTTCCCAGCTCTGCCACACAGTTCCTGTGTGATGCTGGGCACTTAAGGCCTGTCTGTAAGAGTGTGGCAGGTTCACATGAGGTAGATTTACAGCCTCTCCTTCTGCAAACGAAGTGTTTTTATAGATGAGCCTATAATATCTCTGCCTCTGTTTCTTCCTGGAGTGAGGATACATATATTTTAATGTCAGAAGAGACCATCATGGTGATCTAGTCTGACCTTCTGCACGTTGCAGGCTGCAGAACCTCACCCCCTCCTGAACTAGAGCCCTAACTTCTGCCTGAGTTACTGAAGTCTTCAAAGGCTTCAAGTTACAGAGAATTCACCATTTACACTAGTTTAAAGCTGCAAGTGACTAGTGCCTCATGTTGCTGAGGAAAGTAAAATACCTCCAGGACCTCAGACAGTCTGATCTAGGGGAAAATTCCTTCCTGATCCCAATGTCGGCGATCAGTTTGAGCAGTAGTTCCCAATCTTTTTGAGTGAAAGCCCCACTAGTTAATACTAGGTAAAACGTGTGCCCCCCCTCCCCCCACCTGCCATAAACACATATAACTCCTTTAAACACGTATAATGATAACACTAAATTACATGATGACTCTTACCTGAGTAAGAAGCTAAGCCTGCCATGGTGCAGCCACCCACGCATGCCCTGTGTGGCCCCATCTCTTCCCATCCCTCATGGACTGAGGGTAGTGGAGGTGGGCTCGGCAGGTTGGCTGGGGCTGCTCCAGATCCCCACACTGGCGCAGGACTGCTCCAGATCCCCACACTGGCGCAGGGCTGCTCCTCTCTGGCCATGTACCGGGCCAGTGTGGAGCTGGGGGCAGCTGCTCCCCCGCTCCAGCTGGAGCAGAGTTCGGGGCTGCTGCTCCACTCTGGCTGGCATGGAGCTTGGGGGGGGGCTGCGCTTGGCCGATGTGGATCTTGGGAGGGAGAGCTGCTCCTCCGCCCCAGCTGGCATGGAGCTCAAGGCTGCTGTGCCCAGCGGGAGCTTGGGTGGCTAAATGACCTCAATATTACTGAAACCTAATGGATCCCCTGTAATCTTTGGTGCCCCCTCAGTGGGGTCCTGCCCCCCAGGTTGGGAACTATTGAGTTAGACCTTGAGCATGTGGGCAAGAATGTTTTTGTTTGGTGCTCAGATATAGGGAAAGGCGCCCAATATAAGAAACTAGATGGCAAGTGGCCAGTATCATGACTTCTTAGTCCTGGTCTGTGCTTAAAAATTAAGGGTAAGGAGGGAAAAGGAGCCTCCTGCTGGCAGGGAGCCTGGCCTGCATGTGGGTGTCACTCTGCCTGCCAGGCCCTCATGCCAGAACCCATAGCAGGTCCTCTTGGGGCCGGGAACCAACAGGCAGCCTTGAGCGAGCAGGGAAGGGTAAGGTTTTTGTGAGAGTGGGCAAGCTGGGTTGTTCCTGAAGTCCCTGGCAGGAAGCTGCAGTATGGGGGGAGCCTGTGCCACTGCTGGGGCAAGGTGCCCACTCCATGGGCTCCTGCCCACTCCAGACTCTGATGGCAACTCCTTCTCAGGGACCCCTGGCAGGGGAAGAGCAGGGCTGAATGTGGGGCAGAAAAGGAGGGTTTCTGTTATAATAATCATAATTATCTCCTTAGCTCAGTGTAATTTGCTATCACTACAACTGTATACATGCACTGTGCATGACTCCTGTATAATCAGGCTCTTGTATGGTGCATGTACAGTAGTAGAAACATAGTGGCAAGTTAGCTTACTGTAAGACTTAATTATGATTATTTTCATTATGTCTCTACCTGACTACGCAATAAAGCTTTCAGAGCTGCTTGGTGTCATTACCTAAAGTGAAATGAGTGGTGGAAATTCCCTCAGGCTACCAGCTTGGGCCCCCCAGCCCTTTGGGGTGGGCAGTGACCCCATAGGCCTGGGCAAAAATAGACCTCTACTACAGTATGTCTAAATGTCATCATAACGACCAGTATCCTAAGTGCCAGGAGCTGCAAAGCTTTGCTCATTGGAGTAGAGTCCTCTTCATCATTAAATAAAATTGGGTCATATAATAGGAGGATATGTTGGCTTTAAATTCCGTTGTATCATCTATGCCAGATTCGTAGTCATGACAGAGGTAATAGTGTTCATACTTAGATTTCAAAGCAAGACTATAAATGACTCAGATGAGGGAATTGGAGTAGTGTCTCACCGACAGTTATGACCTCAAGCACTAGGATGTTGGGGGTAAAGGCAGATCCATTATAACAGACACAGAATGCTAGAACTATAATCTCCAATTTATCAGGACTGTAACTATAAGATTTAATGTACCTATTTAGCGGTTGCCTACCCTGTATACGAGATTTATTTGATTTACTAATACACTTCAAAACTTCCAAACCCAGTGTGCCAGGTTGCAAAGTCCACTAAGTCCCAAGGGCCAGGAGTTGCTACTGCAACGTGAAAGCTGGTCCCTCCTCCCTTCCTGACCTTCTCTCTGCACCATGCTGGGATTAGGGTTGAAGCTGGGGTGGAAAGTGCTGCTGCAGATGGTCTGGGCCCCTCAGTAGGGTGAGGAGGAGATGGCAGTAGAGTTCACCCATTGAACCGGGAGGCTTCGTCTGCCAAAGGAAATAATTTTTTTTCCTACACTGAGGTTTGAGGTGTATAACTTTATAAAACTGATGCATAACTAAATAAATTACAGGAGCCTATTATAGCACTGCCTATTAAGGCTGCTTGACACTTCCCATTATAAGACCCTGTCTACAGTTGATTATAACTTTTGCCAAGTTTTAACCCTTTGGGCTGAAATTTTCCACATCCGATGGGTGTCTGGCGCACACACACAACCAATTTTGTTTAAACATTTGAGCCACAACAGTTCAGCCACTTCAGAGATCGAGACTACAAGAAAATGCTGTTTTGCAATATTTACAAAAAAAATTCTAATTAACTTTTCTCTGAAGCGCTCTAGCAGCACCCAGTCTTGCAGTAGGTATTTGTAATTTGGCAAGGGGTGACCTGTGTGTCAAGGATGTGCGCCTTCTTCCTTCTCTATGAAAATCTGTCCAAATTGGCTACGTTTTTAAAAAAAATCTTTGTACATGCCCAGTAGAAACTTCAGAGACTTCTACCAGTTCAGATTTTTCAAGATTCCATGCATGCTCAAGCTTCACCACTTCTAGGGGTGTCCCGATTGTGCATGCGCTACCTCCTGGAGTGACTGAGCATGCTCTCTCCAACCTGGGGCTCATTTGGAATGTTTCTTCCACATGACCCCTGCTTCATTCAGGGCACAGACTGGAATCTATAATGTAGAGTCATGCTGTAATAAAGGAGACTGTTGTCTGTGGGATCCCTGATTTGTTGCAGAAATTGGAAAGTGTGTAGTGAATCAGACGGGATTGCAGGAAGAGAGAAAAGGACTGTCCTGTTTAAGGCAGTTAAATGCTTCCCTGGATAATTGGATTCTATCCCCATCAATGCCACAGAATTCCTATGGTAGGTAAGTCCCTTAAATCAAACTTCTCATACGGTGTTCTGTATTTTCTGGGTGCGCTAAGTGATACCCTTGGTCTGCTTTGTAGAAGTGCTGAATAGTCAGTTGCAACTGAAGTTAGTGGGAGCTGTGCTTTGAAGAACTAAAATGAGATAATGCTGAGTATTGTGGAAAATCGGGTCCTAGATGTCCCAAGTTTGGCATCCGAATCTATTACTTTTGACCTTTCTCTCTCTCTCTCTGCCTCAGTTCCCCATGTGAAAAATGGGGATAAGACCCCCCTCACCTCACCAAGGTGTTGTGAAATATAAAATCATTAATGTTTGTAGAAAACTCGTGCTATATTAAAAAGCAACACAGAAAACATGATAAAAGTGAACATGGAATTATTAGAGCTGAGTTTGAATAGTATGTAGTAAATTGAGCAATCTGGAGAAAATAAAATATTGAATAACTGCTCCTGAAGTGAACACTACTCATTCTGGGCAATGAACATGGGAGGAGCCCTATGGAAAAATAGTATGTAATTAAAGACTATATCATAATGTGCCCACATATGGGGACTGATTTAAGGTTGTACAGGCAATCTTGATCCTGGCATTTCCTACTCTTTGTGTGTTTGACTTTTCAGTTTTAATATTTTTAATATAGCTATATCTACTGCATATGAACAATGGATAAATGTATAGTCTTACAATATAGATTATTTTGTTGGGATTTATAATCTAAAGTATTGAGTTTTGTAAATCTCCTGCATATAGTTGCACTGATTTGTGTTTTACAGCCCCTTAAAAAAAAAAAAAGCAAAACCTACTTTAACTGTAACGTTCGCATTGCAAACATAACCACCCAGAAGTCAAGAAACTGAAAAGCCAGTGCCAACTGTACCTTGCGCACATTACAAACATCCTCTCTCAAGCTGTATATCTGAGTATTTTCGATCGCCGTTTGTCATTTGGCTGAGTTATACGTTGCCCAAATGCTTTACAATTTTTTAAATTAGTTATTTCTGAAATAACACAAATTAGCGTGGTTTACCCTCTCCTCCTCCCCCCGCTTTCCCTTTCCCACAAAGGCGTCTCCTCCTCGGCCAGAATAATATTGGAAAGTGTCAAGCGATTATAACAGTGCCACAACCCGAGTGTACGTGAACTCAGGGAACAGGCATGAGTGCAGCTCAGATCTGATTTGTGTGCGGTGAAATGGAATATATCCTCGTCCCCAGTCTGGGGCGACGCTTGGAGGAGGCTGTAGAACTGTTTAAGATGAAGTGATTTCTCACACTTTACTCCTGAACTTTTCACTCTGGCTTCCCTCTCGTAGCACCGGGGGGAACTCCCTCTTCCCCAGCGTCTGGTGCACGGGGACTTGTTTCAGACAAATGGGGCCAAGGCAGCTCCCCCTGCGTTCGGTGCAGTTGGGTCCTGGCACAATCCGGGGCAGTCGAACAGCCCCGGGTCAGGGCCCACACTCTCCCCACTCACCCGTCTGAAGCAGGAGCAGCAGAGGCAGCAAGAACACCAGGCGCCGGGGTCCCATGAGGAGCGCGCAGCGGGATGGTGCGGCTGGCCGGCAGTGAGTGGCTGCGCTTCTGACTCCCTGGCGCTCAGCCTGCGTGCGTGGCTCGCTCTCCTTACAGAGCTGCTGCGCGCAGTGAGCGGTGTGTGAGTGGGTGAGAACAGCATCTGCTGCCTATAAAGGCTTGTCCTCTGACCCCAGTTCTTCGAGTGCCCAGGGTGCAGAGCGTGAGATCCCCGTGTCCATCTCGCCCTTGGGGAGGGGCGCCTGCTGCTGCTGCTCTGCTGCGAATCAAGGAAGAGAATTGTGGTGGCACCACTCACTTGGGTAGCAAGAGACCTGAGTCTGGGCTCTGTAGCCAGGGTCAGCTCCTAGAGCCCTGCTCCCGAGAGACTATCGGCTTTGCACTGTAGTGTAACTTGGCATGCTCGAGCCTTACTATTTCCCTTCTCATAATCGTAATAATTCGACAAATCCTCAAGGTAAAACCCTCAGGACAAGAGCACAAAATCTTGTCAGTATCTCAAAAGGCAGGGGACAAATATTAAAACTCCTACATGCATGCATCAGTTCTGTGCACAGTCATAAGAGCAAGATACTCCGCTCTCTGCTGTGGGCTCCTACTTACCTGCACTGGCTCTTCAGCCACCAAAAAGGGATTTGAGGCTGGGGGAGAATAGGAATTAGTATATTTCTTATTATTTCTATTTGCTGCAGTGCCTAAAATCCACCAACAGAGATTAGAACTCCTTTATAATCAGCGTTCTACAAAGCAAGAATGACCGTCCCTTCCCCAGAGAGCTAGCAATCTAGGAGTTAGACAATATGCAACAGGTGAACATGTTCCAAACAGAAAAAGCAGTTATAGACTCATAGACTTAAGGCAGTAGGGTTCATTACAAACCTCTAATCTGACCTCCTCCATAATAGACTTCACTTAGTGATGTATGCATGAAGCCTGTAACTTCTGTTTGAACTGTAACATATCTTTTTGAAAGACTTCAAGTGGTTGTGAATCCTCCAGCTCCCTAGGTAAGTTGTTCCAAAGGGTAATTATCTTCACTGTTAAAAATTTGCAACTTATTTCTAGCCTGAATTTGTCTAGCTTCAGCTTCCAACTACTGGATCACATTATGATTTTTCTGTATGATTAAAGAGCAGTGTACTATTAGAAAACTCTTCTCTGCATAGGTACTGGTAGACTCTGATCAAGTCATCCCCGTACCTTCTCTTGAACAGATTAAATAGATTGACTTTCATAAATCTCTTGCTACAAGGCATGTTTTCCCAGACCTCAAATCATTCTTGTACTTCTTTTCTGAACCCTTTCTAATTTTTCATCATTCTTTTCCAAGTGTGGACACTAGAACTGGACTCAATATTCCAATTCAATAATAAAACAAAACCTCAAAAAAAAAAAAAAACCCAAAAAACCCCAAAACACACACACAAAACTTGTTTATTCTGAGTTCAGGTTTCTTTATGGTATGTCATCTCCTTGTAGAACATTGAGTTGAGCAAAACACTGCCTTCTTTCAATAGTGCCCCAATATATCAGTGGTGTACCGAGAACGGTGGTGGAGGGCCCATGTCCCAGGGCCCCCTGCTGACATCCCCGGTGGCCACGCTGGGTGCATGGAGGGAACTGCGGGGACCCCAGCTGCGCAAAGGCCAGGCAACCCCATCACCACCGGGTGGCCCAGGGGCATCTGCCCTCTCACTCCTGCTCCCTGCTGGAGGGGCCGAGTCAGCGCAGCTGCCAGTGATGTCAGCAGGGGGCAGCTCCTCTGTATGCCACTGCTGCTGCCCCCACAACAGGAGGGAGGAGTGGGGGAGAGCAGGAAACGGGCCCGCACGCCACTGCCACCAATGGGGGGTGCAAATACAAACAGTGGCCCCCAGGCACCGGACACCCAAGGTACGCCACTGCAGTATATCCCCCTTAACACACACTGCCAACCCCACAGCTGCTGAAATATGCAAGTTCTTCACTGCCTTTTGCAACCCATTCAGTTTTGCCCACAGGATTTCATCTAAAACTACTAAAAGACAAAAAGGAAAAAGAAAGTTGCCTACACACCATCCTTCTACTCTTTGAGCAATGCCCCAATATGTACCTAGCTTTTTCTCAAATAATCAATCCAAGGCTTATCTACCACCTGTTCTTATTTCCCAACTTCTCTGCAGCTGCACCACTCTCCTTCTCCTTGTCTCCTCACCCAACCAAAGTCCTCTGGCTCTGGCTTCTCCCCATATGACATAACACATTTTGGTTAGACCAGCTGCAGACTATTCTGCTGAGTTAACAGTAAACCTCCCTCATAAAATCATGTTGTAACAGAGAACTTGTAGCAAACATGAATTATTAAATCTTTATTTTCCAGGTGTCCAAAGGTTTGGACTAGGAACATCAGTGGTAATGTGTTTGCCAGGGGCAATGTCATCGGCACATTCCCTTGAACTACCCAGGCAAGCATAAAGTGGCTGCATAGAAACTCACTTTTTTGTTCTTTCTTGCTGTATGCATACTGTAATCCTTCCACATTACACATCTAGGCAAGCAAAGCAGTGAACATATTCTTAAATATTCCCAGTTTGGGTCCACCAAAGATTTAGTGGGTGCAGTGCTCTACCTTGGGTCAGACTCAATAGATTTGAGACCATTTTGACTTTCATCACATCAATAATTAGATCTCTAGCTCTGTGCAAAAATCTCCACCTAGAAATTTTTGGGGAACAAGATTATTTTTTTCAGGATTTATATATTTAAAACCACTAGCTCAAATTACCCCCAAATTAGCTATGACACACTCGGATGTTCTGTGAATCAGAAAAAGAAGGAAGATATATAACATGACACTGACCAATGTGTTGCTTAGGTCTGGTCTACACTACAGACCTATATCAGTATAACTATGTGGCTCAGGGGTGTGAAAAATCTATAGCCCGAGTGACACCGTTATACCGAACTAACTCCCTATGTAGACAGTGCTTTTCGGGGAGGTGTATTAACTACACCAATGGGATAGCTCTCTCCCATTGGTATAGAGCATCTTCATTAAAGTGCTTCAACAGTGCAGCTGTGCTGATGCACTGTTTTAAATGTAAACTTGCCCATAAACTCTTCAGAACGGGGACTGTCTTTTTCTGTGTTTAGAAAGCACTTTGCATCTTATGGGTGTTGCTGTAATATAAACAATGTTTTAAAATACATTATACACTACCTCTAATTATGAAGGGTCTAGGCCTCTATTTCTTTGCAACACAGAAATTTATCACCAATTGTTGGATTTAGGGCACACCTCTGACCTTGAGACTAAGGAAGACAACACGAAGAGGAATTATGTTCCTTTAAAAATGATCAACCATAGACAACACCATGGACATCTTGGACTTTGGTGAGCCTTGGGGTCTGTTTATAGACTCATAGCTAAGAAAACTGTGGAATCTGGAGTCACTGGATATGATGACTGTCCCTGTATACCTTGTAAATATAATGACAGATAATTCATAGCACTTACTGAGTACATTAAAGCTTCAAAGAGGTACAGACATTGCATAATATCTCCATTGTGCAGATGAGGAAAACTAAAGCTACTAAATCATTTGGTGGTCTAAACAGGCAATGGTCATTCTTTGTTCTGTATGCCATGCACACAGTCTAACACAAGTACACACAGGTTTGAAAAAGGAATTGTTCCCAATGACTATATGGAATTTGAGTATAATGGGGAGAAATTTAAGAAAGGGTTAATCTACTGGGTAGAGTATGGGACTGGGTATCTGGCTTCTATTACAAGCTTTTGCAATTGGCTTCTTGTATGAATGTGGACAATTTACTTAATTTTTATGCCCTGTTTTACCCCATATGTAAAATGGGGATATTATATACTGTGCTAAGTTCACAGAGGTGCTGTGAGGCTTAAATAGCATTTGCAAAGTGCTTTACAATCCTTACATGAAAGGTCCTTGTGATGTTTTCTTGGGGTGCCCAGGACTGTGAGTCACTGATCCACTTTGAGGCACTTGGGATGCCCAGGACTTTATGAGACTCCACTGCCTGCAGCAAGAGAGACTTGCTAGTGTTTAACTGGGTGTCAGCTCCCTCACAACACCAGCCTGTTAGCTATCCAAATAATCTCCTCAGGGTCATGCCAGCCCTCACTTTGCTTTGCAAGTTAACAGTAAATGCATCTCAGTCCCTAAGACCCTTTGAAACATTACCCTGTGATATTCAGCCCCCATCACTGGCTACTCACAGAAATACCAGCTTTGCTGTGCCCCAGGGGACAGAGTACACACCAGCTTTGTTTGATTCAGCTGAGGATGAGTTCCTGTATAAAAGCACAGCACTGAGTTATATTAGAGTGAAAACAAAATGGTTAAAATTTAAGAAATTGCAAATAAGGATAATGGAAACAGAAAAGTTGCCTAAAAACAAAATCAGTACACACTTGCTAGAGACTAAACTTAACTTTAACAGGCTATCAGTCTAAGCACACTCTTCTCTCACCCAAAGGCACTTTGCAGCATTTCCAACCAAGGTTGGTTGGAGTCCCATTTTAATGAATGTAATCCCATTGCCTGATTACTTTGTGAAGTGCAGGACAAAGGGGGTGTCTTTTTGCCTTTCCATTAGATTCCCCAAAGGCATTGTTTGTCACCAGACTCAAGATAACCCCTACATGGTTCATTCTCTGGTGTGCTGACTCCATATAGATTTCACATCCTTATGTTGACTTTGTTTGCAAACAGGCTTCCGGGAAGCTGCGTTGCTTACAATGCTTAATTTACACGTGAACCAAAGCAGACAGGTTAATGTACATCCTTTGTCTGACATAAACTTTTGTCCGTC
This sequence comes from Emydura macquarii macquarii, assembly GCF_026122565.2. Taxonomy (NCBI): domain Eukaryota; kingdom Metazoa; phylum Chordata; order Testudines; family Chelidae; genus Emydura; species Emydura macquarii. The sequence goes on along the minus strand of NW_027131485.1, from coordinate 20,074,302 downwards.
CTGCCTTGATTTAGACTTTAGGAACATATTTTCAGTGTGTGTAAATATACATTACTTCTTACATGGTATATGTACCCACATTTCACAACAATATGAAAGCCCAGTGGGACCCAGACTTTTATTGAACGTGTCACACAACATTCTTTATGGATAAATATTGTGAAAGCAGTGTGCTAGGTAAGGTGAATTTGTCGGAGCTGTGAGGAGTTGCTGTTAAAGAATTGTGAACTCTTTGAAGTTTGAATTAAGGAGTTTTTAGGGTCACAGTGCTTTATAAATTCAAAATATTATCTCACCCCTTCCTGATCTTGATGGCACACAACTTGTTTTGTTTTCTCAGTGGAGACTACTTAACTAACCATGAGTTGCTTCATAAACTAAGATTTGTGCATGAAGTGTTATGGTACTGCCTGGAGAATGTTAGCAGTAATGTTTACCATACTGTATCAGTGTGTTTGTTATAGTGCATGTTGTAGGCTGTGCTGTCTGTCATCATAATGACATCTGAGACTGCAGCAAAATACACTAGAAAGGAGCAGCAATTCTGAAGTAGCAAGACTTTTTAAATCTTGCATTGTACCAAAAAGAATCTACATTCTCTCAATTTCTGGATGACTGAGCCATGCAAAAAACTCCATTACAGACAACCGAGATGTAGAATCATACAGCATTAAATCACAGTTGAGTTCAAGTATCCTTGTGATAGAGTAGTAAGTCACACAACATCAAAGTAGTCCATTTCTCTGAGACCTTCTTCAATGACTTCCTATTCTCTAAGTCTCTCATGTACAGTTTTATTCTTTAATAGGAACTCTTCCGCAGCATGCCTTTCTGTTGCTGGCCCTTTATATTTGGCAGAGCCAAGCAGCAGTAGCCTTAAAATAACTATTTTACAACTGTCATCTTCCTCTTTTTCTGCTGGTAAGCACATCTTTCCTTTTTTATTGCTGAGGGTTTGTTACATTCTGACATGCCTGACAAACAGCAAGGAAAAGCTTATAACTTCTAGCCTAGCCAGTTCCAAAATCTACATAAGAGAGATTTCACTCTACCAGGCAAATAAGCAACATAATTAATGAGTACCAAAAATCCTAGCCTTGCACATGCAATTAGTTTCACCTCCCTGCAAATCAAAGGGATATAGGAGGTGTGATGGAATGTCCACTCCACACAGCAGTGGAAGGGGTTAATATGGCCAGGTTGGCCAATTAACTCTCCAAGCTGCATTTGGAGGAAAAGCCAGGGAGCAGGGAACTAATTGATTGGACACAGGCTCACCTGTATAGGAACAGGTGGGGCCTGGGAAGTTGGGTGCAGGAAGGTAGAGAAATAGGTTGCAGTTACTCCCTGAGTAGAGGGAATTAGGAGGCTGGTAAACCCAGAGAGAGGGGGAGCTAGAGAAGCAGGAAGAAGCCCAAGAAACAGTTGCTAGGGGTAGGACCATGCAGAGATTTTGGCTGCTTGTTATAGTGTCCCTGGACAGGAACCCAGTGTGGAGGGTGAGTCTGGGTTCCCCTACTAGCCCCTGGAAAGTGGCAAGGATATTGAAGATGCCAGCCAGACAAGAGGTCTGGAAGGACTTTTAATTCCCCATAAGGGGAGGATGTTAGTGACTTGGATGGAGGGCTAAGCCATAAAAAGGAAACTGCACTCCCTGGAGTGAGAGGAACCACTGGGTAAAAGAGCATGGGCGAAGACACCATGGGAGGAGGAGCACAACATTTTGCAGAGCGGATTCCCTGGATGGTCAGCAGGAAGCACAGCTAGTGGTGAATGACCCCTGTGACAGGGGGATGTGTACAAATATTGTAACCCTTTTGTGAGAGCTGTCAAGGTTTGAGTAGTTCTATCTTAGTTCCTCTATTAGCAATTACAATTACGTTTTACTGAGGTTTTGCATCTCTAGTGTCCTGATATTTGGAGTATGATGCATTAATTTTCTGTGACACTTTTCCTATTGTAAGCTTTTTTAATTACATGAATAAAAATTTGCCTGTTACAATTAATTTTTCTCTTTATTATGGTTGCTATCATTTAAAGCTTGTCAAATGGATGTCCTTCCCCAATTTCTCCTTTTAACAGATTGCTCAATGGTAGAGACTTCAGCTTGGTAACTCTTGTCCTGGACCATATTTATTGCCCACTTTTAAATCTTTGTCGGGGTTTGAATTTAGATAGGAGGCATGACAGAATATACCCTTGTGTTCACACGCTACACACCATTGTACTAATTTTTGTACAAGATATATTGTAAGGTTTAATTTGCTGGTTAGTATCTTCCTGATAAAATGGGCAGCATCATTGTATGTGACATTATAAGACTTCACTGTGTAGTATTATTAACACACATTATAAACCCTGCAGCCCTGGCCAAACTGAGGTTGGCAAACAGTTTTGTTCTAAACAAGGAAATGTGTGTCCTGTTTAATTTGCATTTAAGCAATAAACAGACCCCTCAAGCAGGGAAGGAAACCAAGGAAACTCAAAGAGATGAGGGAAAAAGCAGCAGGGAACATCTTTCAACATAGACTTTGTCTCCTATTGTCCAGCTGGAAATGTTTTTCAAGAGAGGGGACTGAAACCATTTAAAAAAAAAAAAAAAAAAGGACAAACACCCCAATGCATCCCTCTCTCTCTCCCTGTCCATTGCCCACTGTACCTGACACAACAAAGGAAGCATTTGTTGGACTCTGGGAGAGAGGTTCTGACCTACAGGATGCAGTCAGTAAGACTACTGAAAGCATTATCATGAGAAACTTTGCTTGAATCTGACATAGTTAGGTATGAGTAGATGTCTGATCTTTATTTGTCTTGTAACCATTTCTGATTTTTATTCCTCATTACTTGTATTCACTTAAAATCTTTCTTTTTGGTTAATAAACTTGTTTTACTGTTTTATCTAATCCAGTTTTATCTAAACGTAGTTATTCAGACTCTTCAATTTAGCTGAGTTAAAATGGCATATCTTTAAGGAATAACAGGCTTAAAATATTTTGTATTGTTCTGGAGAGGGCTGGGCAGTACAGGTCATACATTTCTGGGGGGAAATCTGGGACTGGGGTGTGTGTTGGGGTCACCCTGCAGTATCACACTCTGGCTCTCACTAGCCTTTGTAACCCAAGTGTGACTGGCAAGCTGCAGCTATGGAGACTCTTGGTGTGGCTTGCATGTTGTCTGGCCATTTGAGAGTGGCCCAGGTGGGAAATAATTCAGCAAGACATTGTAAGGCACCTAAGTTTGCAGGGCAGGAGTGACAGCTGCTCATTGGTCGGAATTGTACCGTGCTATGTCACAGGAGGTTTCAGTGATTATATATGTAAATGAGGGTATGAATTGGCTTCCTACTGTATTATTTCCAAAATACTTTTGTGCATAAGAACCTAAAAATTAATCTCATGATTTTTGCCAGGGAATATTCTTGAGTCTAAAAGTTTTTTGCAGTGGTGGGAGTGCTGGTTTGGTCTAGCCTCTGGTATTTTAACCACCATACCACCTTGATGAGCCCTGAATGTGTTTTCGTGATACTGTGGTTAAAATCACCTGAGCTCTTACAGCAGCTCAGCTAGTTGTAGTAATGATGTAATATTGGGTACTTTGGTTTTTTTTGGGTTTTTTCTAGTGTAGCCTTGGCCTTAGGGATGGGTCACATGGGCAGGAACTGCAGGCAGCCAAAGAGTCACCTAGCCTTGACCTACATGAAGATGTCATTAGGGTCAGAATGAGGTGAGGCAGACAAGAGAAGGTTTGAAGCAGAGGAATGCTAAGCAGCGGGAGGGGAGAGACCAAAGCTGAAAATGGGAGAGGCTCTCAAATGCAAAGAGAACTTATAGGGCAGTAGAGAAAGTAAAGATTTAATAAAAAGACATTCTTAGGGAGCACATGCTGTTTGTTTCTGGCTTTTAAAGAGACATTAATGCTTATAAATCACATGTTGTAAGTAAATTTATCTACGATACTGATGCATCTTAAATAATAAAATGTGAAAACATTTTTAACATTCCGTTTACTTGTCATTTTGTACTTTGTTTACTTTTCACGTCTCTCTCAGGGTGGGCAATGAAAATGATGTCATGTCCACTTTTCGCTATAGTTACAATTTCAAGTTCTTGTTATTGCACAGTGGGTTTTGAGCACTGTAGGAGATGTTGCATTTGTTTAAAAACAACTGTTTTCATTAGACATTTCACAAGTTAAAACAATTCTAATTTTCTTTAGTGTGATTGTGACAGCCAAAAGTATAGGAGTAATAGTACTGAATGAAGTTGAATACAGAGTTTTATGGTAATGAGATATTGAGGTTTATCCTTGTAAACACTCAAACATCCAGAAATGAAAAAGGTAAAGCTCACATAGTAATCTTACTCTGACCATATTGCATATATGGAATATTCTGAACTGCTCATGTGAGACTTCATATCAACACACTGTATAACCGTCATATGTGGGGCTGAGCTAATCTTATTATGAGAATCCTAATTTCTGCATTTTCTATTTATATGTTGAAAATTGTAACTTTATTACATGAATATACCATTTGTTTCCTCTTTCAGAAGCTTTAAAAACATGATAAAACACTAATCTGTACTCAATGTAAATCGTGAGAAATATTTGCAGGGGGCAGAATCTTATATGGTTGTTCCAATGTCTTGTTAAGAAATCAGAAGATATTCCCAGTTTATCACATGCTCACCCTCAGTTATGTGTTATGGCACAAAACACATTATTTTATGGTCTTTTGGGGAAAATAAATGTGGCATACAGTTGAAAAACTGACCTGAACTTCTAGTTCTTTTGTGACGGATGTTCCACAGACGTGTTGTGCATTTAAAAATGCAGCTTTTGTTTTGTCTCAACAATCTAGTCCCCTGTCTCTTGAGTTATGATGGTTTACGCCAGGGCCTTCTCTTGATCCTGTTTTGTGGATGGATGCTACCAGGGTAGATTTGGTGCTCCTGGGGACAGGAACTTTTGTCTGTCTTTGGGCATTGTACAGTAGTGTGTATGCTGCTGGTGCTTAGCTAGTAACAAAATAATAAACTGTATCCCTGTTATGCAGTACACATTTCCACTGTCCTAGTCAAGGTCTCATGCAGATAGAATATATAAGACAAGACAGCAAATTGTAATCCTTCACAGCAACTGATTAAAGGCTGCTGAATTTAAACCTCTGCCATAGATTGAGAGGAAGTATTTGTTAAAGCAGGACACTGACTTTTATGACATAGGGCTAGTCTTCAAAGCAGCCTCTAATTTTGGATGCTTAACTTCAGATGCCTTTGGTGTAATTGTTCAGAGTTCCTGCGTAGAGCTGGCTGAAAATTTTTCATCACAATGATTTTTTCTGATGAAAAATGCCTGTTTTACAAAACAAGTTTTTCACAGGAAATTGTCAGTTTTGCTGAAAAAGTTGCACCCTTTTTCCTACTAGGAAAATTGACATCAGAGCTCCCCAGCTGGCCTGTGATAAGTCATCTTTATTTGTTTTGGCCCCCCGCCCCCCCCCTTTTTTTTTTGGAAGTCAGATGTTTTACTAGGGGTGACCCTATCACTCACTATCTATTGTATTTTACTCAGATTTATTTCACTCTGCCCTAAATTAGGGCCAGACTCATTTACCCAGCATAACCCCTCCTAGGGGGGGCAGAAAACTTGGCTAGTTTCAGTTCGTGTTTGCCTTCTCACTATTCCACCAGCATGGGGAAGAAGTGGTTTATTTCCCTCTCCTCTCTCCACCAGCCCTCCTATGAAACAGATCTTCTCAGAACAGCAGCTGTCCTAAGATTTCAACAAATGATGGGTCGCTCATAGAAGTCTAAGGCCTCTGCAAAGTTACCCCAATGGCTGTCACCATTTGGGTAGAATAGCTCCTTCAGGAGTCATATAACCATTGATTTCATCCCCCATGGGGCCCAACGAGGGGGTAGCATGCTGTGGATCTGGTGTGCTCTCTCCTTTAGTATATTTTGGCAGGTTTGACTCAACTTTATTTGTGTTAACAGTGAAAAGACTGTGCCCTCCAGTTCAACTCTCTATATCCTAGACATTTAGGACTGGATGGAACCTTGGCAGCTCATGTAGTCCAGTGTTTCTCAACAATCAGTCTGCAGACGGGTACCGGTTCCTGAGGTCTCCTTGACACAGTTTAGGAAGGCAGCAATCCGGTTCTTGGCATCAAAAAAAGTTGAGAAATGCTGAATTCTAGTCCAGTTCCCTGTACTGAGACAGGACTAAGTATTTTGTAGACCAGTGATTCTCAGCAGGTGGCCCATGGGCTAAATATGGCCCACCAAGGCTTCCTGTATAGCCCACCAGCTCACCTTAAAAAAAAGTTTATAATTAAATTCGCCACCATGGGCTGAATTCAAAGAAAGGGCGCCAAAATACAAGTTTGGCTAGGGCACCATTTTCCCTAAGGCCAGCCCTGGACGCTGCCCATTTTTTTCATTAGTGATAGAAAAAAAGCAAAAAACTAATGCATATGGGAGTAAACATCACAAAGTCAATAGCAAAAACCAAGCTTTTAACCAAACTAGCCAGCGGTTTTTCTTTTTATTATGCCATCTCATTTAAACACAAAATCTTCGTTTAATGTATCATACCATTGTATCCATCTGTAAGGTAGTCAACGTGAGGTGCCATTTTGATTCAAACCACAGTAACTTCAATGTAGCCTATCCTCCTGGCAGAGTTGCAAGACATGATAAAACTGAAAACCTGAAGTCTTTGTATCTCTCTGAAAAAGTGTGTGCCTTTCAGAGGAATCTTGAAGTTCTTCAAACGGACGTAACAAGAAAGATATTGCACTTTCCCACATTGCATGTTGCTGCTGCAGACGGAACATTGATGAAAATAATGCAAGAATTCCTAAACAGTCTGATCAAAAACTTTAAAATGCTATTTGAGAATTTTAAAATTCCAAAGGTTTTGCTTTTATTTGTTTGTGATCCATTTGTCTCTATTGATGGACCTTGCCCTTCTGAAGCAAAGAACATTCTTGATTTAATTGATGAAGGTGCCTTTCAATTAGACATTATAAGGTTCAGAGCTCAGATGTTTTGAAAGCAAAATTCAGAGAAGTGGGACTCTGATTTCTGGACTCAATATGCTGACTAGTTTCAGAATAGCCAGAATCTAGCCATGATGTTCAAATTAACATGCACATGGGCAGCAGGTGAAGCTTCCCCTCGGGGAGGCTAGCTCCCCGTCCCACCTGTTCCATTTGTGGCCCTACTCACGCTCTGCCCCAAGCCCCACTCCTTCCCTTTTGGCCTGCTCACCGCTGCATCCCTCCCTCCACCCCTGCTTGGCTCTGCCAATCGCTCCAGTCCTTCCTTCCCCACATCCCTGCTCAGACCCCCTCCTCTCTTTTATACCCCCTTCCTCCGAGGCATGGTGTGTGGGGGGCTGAGTGGGGAGAGGGAGGAGGGATGCAGTGAACAGCAGTGTGTGTGTGTGGGGGGGTGAGCGCAAAGGAGAGGAGGAATGCATGCAGCGAGTGATGGGGGGTTAGAGCAGAGTGGGAGAGGAGGGACACGGCGAACAGTGCTGGGGGCCTTAGCGGGGGGGGGGGGGGACGGAGAGGAGGGATGCAACGGGGGCCGAGCGAGGAGGGGAGGAGGAACCAGCGAGCAATATTGGGGACCTCCGGAGAGGTGGGTGGAGACTGCTGGAGAAAAGAGCAACCAGGTAGCAGCGGGCAGACTCAGAACACTGAACTTTTATGCCATGTAGGTTCCTGGCAGCTGAGGAGGCGGTATCTGTTACTCAGTTTCCCGGGTTCATAAATAATCTTCCTGGGGAGTCTAACAGATCTGGCAAGCTAAGTAGCAGATACCGCCTCCTCAGCCATCCAGGAACCTGCATGGTGCATAAATAAGCAAAAACTTCCACCCACCCACCACGGCGGGGAATAGGTGAGGCCACCAAGCATCTGGCAGTGGGTCAACAGCGACTGTGCCAGAGGAGGCCTATTATACCTGCCACCCATGAACGTACTTCTATGAATCATCTGGTTTTCTAACATGAACATTATAAAACACTATCACAATGGCCTGACAGATGAGCATCTTCACCAGTGCATGCTCCTTGCCCTGACCTCTTACAAACCACTCTTCACAAAGCTTGCTGGAAATAGTCAGTCACCGCTCCCATTAGAGATTGCCACAAACACAGGTAATGTTGGTTTATAAACTTTGTTAAAAGATGGAACACTAATACTTGTGTTGCAATCAAGGTCTTTATTTATTGGCAGCTGAAATTTTTTAAATTTTGTCAGCCTTGTGTGCAAATGGCTCGCTTCTTGTCATAAAAGTCTCAAATCAGCCGATGGATAGATCTGAGTATCACTGATCTAGACCATTCCTGACAGATGTTTGTCTAACTGTTCTTAAAATCCTCTGACAATGGAGACTCCAACCTCCCTAGGTAACTTTTTTTTTCCAGTGCTTAACTACCCTGACAGGAAGTTTTCCCAATGTCTAACCTAAACTTTCCCTTGCTATAATTTAAGTCCATTACTAGCTGTCCTGTCACCAGTGGATAAAGATAATATATCCATTCCTTGTTAGAACAACCTTTCACACATTGGAAAACTGTTATGTCCCCCCTCAGTCTTCTCTTCTCCAGACAAAACAAACTGTTATTTTTCAAACTTTCCTCATAGCTCATGTTTCTTTAATGATTTTTGTTGCTCTCATTGACTCTCTCTCCAATTTGTTCACATCTTTCCCAAACTGTGGTGCCCAGAACTGGACACAGTACTGCAGCTGAGGCCTTATCAGTGCGGAAGAGTGGAAGAATTACTTCTCCTGTTTTGCTTACAAAACTCCTGCTAATACAGCCCAGTATGATGTGGTGATGGTTTGTTTTTATTTTGCAACAGTATTACATTATTGGCTCATATTTAGTTTGTGATGCATTATAACCACCAAATCCTTTGCTGTAGTACTCCTTCCTAGGTAGTCATTTCCCATTTTGTATTTATGCAACTGATTATTTATTAAAGGTAGTACTTGGCATTTGTCTTAATTAATTGGATTTTATCCTATATAATTTAACCATTTCTCCAGTCTGTCAAGATAATTTTGAATTCTAATCCTGTCTTCCAAAGCACTTGCAACCCCTCCCAGGTTGGTATCCTCTGCAAACTTTAAGTGTACGCTCTATGCCATTATCCAAAGTGTTTATGAAGATATTGAACAGAACCAGACTCAGGACAGCTTCTTGCAGGCCTTCACTTGATATGCCCTTCCAGGTTGACTGTGAATGATTGATAACTACTCTGAGTACAGTTTTTTCCAATTAATCGTGCACTCACTTTATAGTAGGTTTGTCTAGGCCAGAGGTTCTCAAACTAGGTGGGGTGGGCCCCTCTGGGGGGGGAGCAGAGTGTCTTCTGAGGAGGGGTATGAGACACTTTAGAAAAAAAACTTACTGCACACATTTTACCCACTGCTAGGAATAACTAGTCAATGGATCTTTGGTTCTGTTTCAATCAATGCCTTGCTGCTTTTCATATTTAGTGAGTTGCATGTTTTTATCGGTATATGTAATTGTGTGGTGGGGGAGGGGGCGTAAACTACTCCAGACACACAGGGGGCACAATCAAATAAGTTTGAGAAGCACTGGTCTAGGCTATATTTTCCTAGTTTTGTTTGTGGTCATGTGAGAGTATCAAAAGCCTTTCTAAAGTCCAGATATATCACACTGACTGCTTTCCTCTGTATCCACTAGGCTTGTTACTCTGCTAAAGAAGAGTATTAGGTTGGTTTGACATGATTTGTTCTTGACAAATCCATGTTGATGGTTACTTATTATCTTCTGGGTGCTTATAAATTGGTGATTTATTTGCTCTGCTATCTTTCCAGATACCAAAATTGAGATGCCAGGTCTGTAATCCCTGGGTTGTCTTTATTCCCCTTTTTATAGTCAGGTTCTATATTTGCCCTTTTGTGGTCCTCTGGGATCTCTCCTGTCCTCCAAGTTCTCAAAGATGATCGCTAATGGCTCAGATCTCTTCAACCAGTTCTGTAAGTATTCTAGGATATATTTCATCAGGCTCTGCTGACTTGAAGACCTCTAATTTGTCTAAGTAATCCATAACTTTTTTCTTTCCTTACTTTAGCCTCAAATCCTACCCCATTTACACTGATGTGCACTATGTTAGTAGTCTGATCGCTGCTAACCTTTCTGGTGAAAACTGAAACAAAAAAGGCATTTAAACACTTCAACAATTGCTGTGTGGTTTTTGTTGTTATCCCTCCTTCCTCACTGAGTAATGGGTGTACCCTGTCCTTGGTTTTTTTTTTTTTTTGAGGTTGTTGAATATCTCCTGGTTAAGCCAGAGTGTTCTTTTACCATACTTCCTATGAAGTAGGTAGCTAGGGGCATAAAGGGTAACAAGAAAATATTTTACAAATACACTAGAAGAACAAATAGGCAGAATGTCTTGGTAAACCACCTTTGAGCTGTTGGGGTACCATTAAAATTAACTAAAAAACCAAGGCTCAGAAACCAGAACACCCAAAAATTGGTAACAGGAAAAACATTGATAAAATTTGACCATACACAAGAACAAAGTGTTTGGACTTGGAGTAAAATAAAAATCCCCTGACAAATGTGTGTTTGCAGAAGATAAAATATGTTGACATTAAAGAATCGTAGTGTGCAATCTAAAATCCATGTTCTAATAGTTTAAGTGGGAGGATAATATACACCTCCTGATCTAAACATTAAAATAAGGAATTGCTAATAAGATTAAAAGCTTTGTTAGCTATATATTTAATGAATTATAATTATGGATAGTAAGTATAGCTAAGGTAATATGCAGGCCAAAGTTTTGCCTAGAATGTGTATTTTTGTTAATTTCTTTTCAATATTTGTTTACTTATCTTGTCAGCAATAATATTTTAATGTTGTGTTGGAACAGCTAAGCGAAATACAAACATGTAAAGATAATCACCCCCTTTATTTTTCCTCTGGGAAACTTAAAAACAGGTTGACCCAGGGCAACGTGACCTAGAACCTACAAATTCAGCAGTAAAAATGTGGATATTAGGTAACTGAAGCTTCTGTATGCATAAACTATGGGTTATGTAAAAATCAATAGGTAATGTGTTGAATGCTGATTGGAGGAAAGTTGGGTAATGGAGCATTAAAAGGTATAAGAATCCAAGTGAAAATGAGTCCCAAACTGGAGAAATGCCAAACCAGAAACTGAAGCATGGGACTGAAGGATTAGACCAGGAGATGAAGGGAGATGATGACCATCATGGAGGAAGGAAAAACTTCTTGGCATCCCAGAATGTAGTAAATTGGGTCAATTTACCTATTCAGTCTTGTCTGTTACTTGTCTGGCATAGATTATGTCCAGACACAAGTGACAATAATTCTGCCCTGAAATTGTACTAAAGGCAAATTAAGCCTAAATTGGATGGACTTGTGACTGACTTTCCCACTCTACACTCCCAACAGAGCTATTGTGAGTACTATTTACTAAAGTCTTCTCAATCTCGACCCTGGTTTTCGGGTACAGTAGAACCTCAGAGTTACAAACACCAGAGTTACAAACTGACCAGTCAACCACACACCGCATTTGGAACCAGAAGTACACAATCAGGCAGCTGCGTGGGCGGGGGGACGACTAACTACAGGAAGTACTGTGTTAAATGTAAACTACTAAAAAAATAAAAGGAAAGCAGCATTTTTCTTCTGCACAGTAGTGTTTCAAAGCTGCACTAAGTTAATGTTCAGTTGTATACTTTTGAAAGAACAGTCATAATGTTTTGTTCCATTCCCAAGGTGTTCATAACTCTGAGGTTCTACTGTATGAGATTCTATATGAAATTCACCACCTGAGTATATGGGTCCATTGTCTTCAAAGCAGTTGTGACCACTTACATAAGTGCTGGAATTGGCCCTGTAGATTGAGTCACTTCAGAGGTAATGGTTTGAAGCCAAAGTTCTAAAGTTAAATCTTCCTCTTTCCTTCTGTAATTCTGGCAATTGGTCTTTGGTATATGAGAGCAGTGCTGTCCCATTTCCACACTAAAGGTAAAATTGACAAGCTCACATATTTCAGCTAACTTCTTTTGGGTGAAGGGAACATGTTGAAAGCTGAAGTGAATAACTATTGTACTGAAATTTTTCTCCATATCTGCATGGAGTTAGGATAATTTTCCATAGTAGATCACGGATCACTTGTACAATTACAACTTTTTTCCCATTTTGATTTAATCAGAGACACTTCCTTATAGAAAAGGAAAAATAGTCTTAGTTTAAACAGAAAGGAGTGTTTATACTATGCACTAACTAGCAAGAAAATATAAGAGGTAAGGTTGTGTTTATAAGTGGTTTTAAGAACTCACATTTACAGTAATGTATATGAATTTCACACACAGATTCTGACTGGAACAATATTTAATTTGCATTCATTAAACATCACTGCTTTAAATTCAGTTTCTTTCTAAATGAATGAATTCTGATAAGTGAACTGATTGCTTTAAAAACACTTCATTTGTTCCATTCAAAATGATACCTGTCATTATGATTTTTTTCATTATAAAGTTTGTTGATTATAGAAGAACAATAAAAAGGGGTTCCTGGATCCTAGGTATAACAACAGGATGAAATGGCAGTAAGATGGAAATCAAAATATTTAAACTGACTACTAGTGAAACTTTTAGATGTGAGTGAATAGATACAATATGAATGCTTACTATAGGCTAGATTCCTCCCTTAGTTAAAACAGTTCTATGCTATTGACTCTGGACTAACTGAAGGGGAAATGCACAAACTTACTTATCAGAAGACTTCACAGAGAAAGTGCACTTTAATTTACCTGAAAACAAATCAATCCTCACTACAATCCTATGAGGTAGGAAAGCATTCAGCACATTTTACAGCTGTGAAAACTGAGGCACAGAGCAGTGGCGGCTGTAAAGCAGGATTAAGACGTTCCGGCTCTCAATCCCATGTCTTCAGGCACTAGAGCATGTGGCCTCTCAGTTTATTATACTGAGAATAACAGTGCTATAATTAAAAAAAAAAAAAAAAAAAGCTCTATCAAAGTGGATGGGCCCAAAATAGAACGCACAGCCTGCCCCACTGCTAAAAACCCAAACAATCTGTATTCAAAATATTCTGTTAATAACAAAATTCCATGAACACCAGAGCTCCAGAACAAGACCTGCATAGTCTTAAACTGCCTGTCAATCCCTGAGTTCTCCTGGCTCACAATAATGGAACTGGCAGGAAGGGAACTCAATGGAGGTGCAAATGTCATATTTTGTTACTTAAATACATGTTACAGCAAAACCCTAGCATTTAAGGTCTATTTTGTTTGGATCACGTGGCAGAAGGGCTAAAAGTTTAAGAACCACATTCTTCCTCAGGCTGCATGTATGTGGCTCTCATTTTAATAAGAACCACTTGTGTTCATTTATCCCCCAACTGGGTTGAAGCATATAATTTCTTCATCAATTGGGGAGCATTCTGAAACAAACCCACTTAAAAAAATGGTGAGAGGAAAGAAGAGAATATCATATTCCAGATCTGACAGCCTTTGCAATGTCTCCTTAAACAAAGTCTATATATGGTGAGATCAAAGAAAGTCTATACCATTCAATGTGGCTTTTTGTAAAATGAGATCTCCTCTTTAAAATAAAATGTTCCTGAAAAAACAAAGATCAGTCACTTGGTTTTGTACTGCTTTGAAAGGGCTGTTTTTCTTCCCTACTTCCTTTTCTGCAGGATCAACCTCAACATATTCACTTGGGCATGTGCTAATATAGAACCCACAGTAGCAGTTTAAGCAGCTTCAAGATGTTATATGTCTAGAGATAGTTGAAACACGACGGACACTTCAAATTTATTTTAGATACTGCATCTGATACTAAATCTCTCTGATTCAAAACTCTTGTATCTTGGCTCTCATCCACAGTGAATTCCATTGTCATTACCCTAGTTAATAACATCTCTTTATTGCTGTTCAAGTGGTTAGATTCTCAAGATTGGTTTTGTAAAGTCGGTGAAAGAACACAGGGGCATGAGAAATAGCAAGACTACACCTGTTGGAGTAACTTTTATGTTAATAGTTGCATTGAGTGCAAATTCTCCTAAGAAAACTTGCTCCAAAACATCATAGATCTTATATCCCTCCTTGCAATCCAGGATACCCAGCAGTGCTAAATTGGTTGCAAAAGGTCTTGGCATTCCATCAGTGCCATTGTTCATAACAGCTACTGCAAACTGTCCATTGATCAGGATTCTCTTCCATACTTCAAAATGACGACTCTGTCAAAGAGAAGCATATTGTGTGGATTCATTTTCATTGTTCTTACATCATCATTTCTGAAATTGGATACATAGGGAAGTCACACAGATCCCTTTGTGTTTACGATATTATTCATAGAAATTGTCACCACTATATAATTTAAAAGTAGCAAAAATAACAAAGTTTGCACTTAAACCTCGCAAAACCCCTGTGAGAGGTGTGATGGAGGGTACAGATCTGATACAGATAAGCAAAATATGGGCTATATGTCTCCTATCTATTAATTCCCTCAGACTAATAGAAGTGAGAGGTGCTGTAAGCATTCACTGGATTCTAGATGTTACCTATACTGCAACTAAAAGTATGTCTACACTGCAATAAAATACCTCTGCCTGAACCATGTCCGTTAACTCTGGTTCCCAGGGCTATAAAACCGCAGTGTAGACATTTGGACTTGGGCTGGAGTCTGGGCTCTGGGTCCCTCTCCCTAATGGGGTCTCAGAGTCTGGACTGCAGCATAAGCCCAAATATCTACATTGTGTTTGGCAGCATAAATCTGCTCACATTTTGTATCACAACAATAGAAGGTATGTAGGGATCAAAATGCTGCCTTTTCCAGGTTATTTAAAAATGTAAGCAAGCTGTTATCAATATACCTTTTTAAAAGCTGTTATGAATTTGTTCCTTGATAGAAACTTATGTGATTATTAATAAAGAGCATCTTTTTTTTTTTTTATTTTTTTTTTTTTTTAAATTGGGGGGGGGGGGGGGGGGGGGGCTTATCTATCACTTTCTCCCAGAATAGATGAAGGTGAAATGTAGTAAAATGAATAAATGTTCTCTGATTCTGACAGACCAGCCTTAAAAACATGAATCGATGGCCAAATAGCTTTGTGAACAAACTGAATGACACATGCTGATCTCTCTATATCTATGTTGTCCAAGTTGACCCAAATGTTCTCCCAATCACTAGGTGTTGATGATAGATGCATGCATGCTCCAATATACATTTCTAGTGTTGGTGCTGGTTTTGTGCATCTACTGTTTTTTACTACAGCATCAGTACTGGTTTTGTGCACATTTTTTGCGACAATTTTACTATGTTTATCCTGTTTTTCTACATTTAAAAAGTTTTATTGACTTTGTAGAACTAGAAAATTGCTAAGAATGGGGAAAATGGATGACTTCCATTTGAGTGCTACAGCTAAGCTTTACTTGAAAAATAAAAAAATCCATTGCCCTATAGCCTGTATTTACTCTAATGTTGCTAATTAGCAAGGAAAAAACCTCTGACATTTTGATGTCTTTGAAGGCAAGTATGGTTGGCACAGAGGAAAAACTGCACAGATGTTGCCTTTGCTGCTGGTACATTAGGGATCCTGCATGGTTCTAAATCACTAGAAAAAATTACAAGACCCAGGAGCTGCTTTTACCTAAGCAAATAGGCAGCAGCACTCCAAATCTTTGTACCTCCTGAAACCAAAGGTGCTGGTACATGAAAAGCTCCAGCAAAATGACACACTTGCCTTTTTAAATTTAGCAGATGCCTTTTATTACTCCTGCAGCTCAGGGTTGCTGATAGGCACAGATATCAGAGAGAGTAGCTTGCAGTTAGGAAAAGCTCTGTATAGTTCTGACAAAGTCAGCCAGGACAGATATGTAACTAGTGCAATTGTGCTGGCATAACCAAGGGAAGAATTTGGCTTAAATATTTTAGGTATTTGTCTGCTCCTGGGAAGTTTCCCTTCAAACCTCACAGATTTAGCTTATCACGTGCAATATTTGGCAAGCTTTAATCCAAAATTCATTTGCTTGTTTTTATTCTCAATACTGAGGCATAACAGAAGATTAAGTGGATGGTAGCTGTCTGATATTTCCAGGAGCTGAAGTCCATAAACACTCCATTTTTTAATGTAATTATTAGGAAACCAGAATTTTGGTAACACATTTTTTTCATGCTCTTACCATTTGTTTCCTAATGCTTAATATGAACAGGATAATTCTGGAATTCTTTGATCCTCTTCCATGCCCTCTATGGGCATAGGTTAATTACTGCAAAAACAGTGGTTGTGTGCACAGAACAAAGGTCCCAAGCACCTAGCTCTTGCCCCATAATCACCCTCTCTTGGCTCCACTCAAACAGCACCTAATAAAAGCTCATGAAGCATCCTCTGCATGGTGTTTGGTCAAGCCGAATCATGGCAGAAAATACCTGCTCTATTCTACCCCCACCTCCACTGGTCTAGGTTTTTCTGATAGGTGCAAATACCAGTCAGAATTTGGTTCTACACATTTAAAACTTTAAAATATCCATTTTTGAAAGCTGAGGCAAAAACATAGGGTAAGTAGGTAGGATTAGTGAACATTCAAAGAACTGAATGCTGCTTCCCCAATAGAGTAAATTTTGTATAGTAGAGGACTGATGGGGGGTAGTTGGATGTAATTAGCCTAATTCCCAATAGCTTCCACTATGTTCAACTGGATACAATTGATGTGGACACAGCTGCAAAATGAGGACAGACCCAGCCATGGAATTAAGCAGCTGTTCACAAATTTTATTGAACTTTAACATGGGAGGAGTGCTACCTGTTCATCACCCACACTCTCCTATAGCAGGCATTTAACTGGGTCCAGTGTGGGGGATTACAGGGCTCCTTACCATATAACCCTTCACACAGGATGGCTCTCCTCAGCCTATCACCCAGGACTCAGCTCTCTCTGAGTCTTAGCACCCTCCTCCCTGCAAGGGGGACATCAAGAGGACATCCCTGCAAAGTTGAGGACATTAGCCTGTGATGGCCACGAAGTCTGACATTGGCTATGCAGGCCACAGGGACTCATCCTATCAAGGCTCAAGGCCCATCAGCAAAATCCCAAGTCTTTTACCTCTGGCAACCATTCATTTTATTTTCTTAAGTGCACTGGAAACCAGCTGCAAGTTATGACGAATAAATACCACCTGAGTAAGGTACTAAACGCATTCCTACTTAACCCACTATGGCTTGAAGGTGCTGTGAGGAAGGTAAAACACTCCCTGGTCCTCTGCCAATTGGCCCATGGGAGAAAAATTCTTTCCTGACCCCCTAAATAGGTAATTGTCTGGATCCGTAGCATTTATTAGGCTGGGTTTCCATTTTTAGTTTGGCGGGGTAGGCTGGGCTGCTGGAATGGAGCTGAAAGAGGCTCCACAAGGCCTCTGCACTGGGCTAAATCCTGGGAGCTGGGAAATGCTGTCCAATCAGCACACCTCTCTCCCAGCTGGCCAATGGGTGCCAGAGACTCTCAGGAGGAGGAGCTACCTATTGTGACACCACTGTGTCAACTCTATTGATGTCAGTTGTCAGAGACAATTGATGTCACATTGTGTCAAAGACCGCAATGTGATACTGCATCTAGTAAAATTATAGGTAAATCTCCAGATACCTTTTCACCCCTGGGGAGAGAACATTTATGGATTTAACAAAATCAACTCTTAAAATTGACATGGCTAGAATGTACACATCTTTTGCCTTGTGTAACTAGTAAGTGATTGAGATCTCTCAGTAACGTGGTAACCCTAAAACAATTGTGGTTTTACCATTATGGCGGAATGTCTGGGTAGAGACCAACCATATCAGCATTTGCTGTTAGCAGTGCTATAAAATGTTGTGTGTGGAGCACAGTTCAAGTTCTCATACTGGGTATGATGGTAAAATGAACTGACCCACTTTTCCCCATCCATCTTTTGAGATTGTTGGGGACTCTCTCTAGACTGAAACAGAACTAAATGTATTGTGATCTACCTGAAGATCTAGAAAAAGTCAAACCAATATGGGCAAAACAAGTTACTGAGTCTAACAGAAATAAGTGACTCTGAAGCAGAAGCAGAGAAGCTCTCTACATTGCCCCTTGAATTGAACTATTCTTGAATCCAAGTTGATATTGGATGGAGTGACATTCTGAGCCTCCCAGAAAGGAAGCCATTAGATGCAGTCTAAACTGTTGTCTGCATCAGCACAGAAACTGATAGAAAAAAAACCACCAACAACATCCAGACTTGGTGTAAACTGGTACAACTGCTGAGGAAGTTTCTTGACTGAAATCACCAGTGATGTAAATGCCAGTGTAAGTTACTTATGTGTAAACTGGTCAGAAAATGGGTATAAATTCCATGGGTGTAAATTCCATTCACTTGTATCCAATGAATTAATAAAATAAGAGTAACTTATATATGCAGAAAGTGAAAGGGTGGGGGATGAGAATGTGCTAGGAAAAGTAATGAATAATAGGAATATGTAGATTAACACATCTTTCCTAAACCTTTCCAGCTACATTAAATAAATGATTAAAAAAGAAATCATTACACACATTTATTACCAAAGAATTGGAAAGGCTGAATTAAAAATTCTGCAACTTCCTTTCTTGGGAAAATGTAACATAAAGTTCAGATTGCTAAGTCTGAGTTCCTGGCACAGTTTAGTAGTGAGGCATAGCAGAACCATCATTTAAAAACCAAACCAAACAAAAAAGTAGAGAGTAGACAACTGGCAAATTGGGTACCTTCATAATGCGTTGTCCCTGAATCCCCAGAAAATCTTGGTTTATATAAATCAACAGCTGATTCTGCAAGATGTACTTGGCCTCCTCAGACATTGTCCTTAAGTCACTGGATATAAAGAGAGGGGCTGCCAGAATTGCCCACAATGCCATCTGCACTTTTGACTGCTCATAACTCAGGCCAAAGTTACCAATAATCATCTGAAATAAATCAGATACTGTTAAATGAAATTGTCTGTATAGTAGGAGTGCCTAGGATCCCTAGTCACAAACCAAGATCCCACTGTCCTGAAACATGACTAGGGCTCCTAGGAGCTACTGCAAATGTGACCCTCTTAAAAGAATGATGATGTACATCAAAACACAACTACGTTACAATTTAGGGCCTGACCCTGCAAGCCCGTCTATGTGCAGAAATCTGACTGAAGTTATTGCGTTTGAAAGCCTGCAGAACTGGACTTTTATTTGTATTGTATTTTTTATATAGCATTTGTCCCAAAATGCTTACAGCATTAATTCAGTTACAGAATCAACCATATCTTCTCCTTCATGATCAAATCTTGTTTCCAAAATGCCTCTGTGCAGGCTTGCAAAATTATCTTATTTACCAGCACAACAATAAAATGTACTTGTCTCCCTTTACATTCCTGTAATGCATATATACATACAGGGCGAGTGAGCAGTTCAGATTTTGAATTAATTTTGTTGCCTCCTTTGACTGTAATATTTGTTTAAACGTTTACGAATATTTTTCAAGTAGGTCATTTTGGAGAGCAATGTGGGGGACCTGTGGAGGTCGTCGATTATGGCAGCCATCGCCTCGAAGCAAGGCCTTGGGAGGAAGGCTCTGGCCTGGGTGGCATCCAGTGTGGCCCCAATGAACTCTATGCGCTGCACCGGGGTGAGAATGGACTTCTGCTCATTGATGAGCAGCCCCAGGTTGGTGCATATTGCGCATGTGAGCTCTAGGCTGTTCCTGACATGGGCCCTGGACCTGCCCCGGATCAGCCAGTTGTCCAGGTATGGGAATATCTGCACTCCCCTGCGGAGCAGGTGGGCCACGACTACTACCATACACTTCGTAAACACCCTGGGGGCGAATGAAAGGCCAAAGGACAGGGCTGAAAACTGGTAGTGGCCACCAGCTATTACAGATCGTAGAAACCTTCTGTGCCCCGGGAGGATAGAAATGTGAAAGTATGCGTCCTTTAAATCGAGGGCAGCATACCAGTCCCCTGGATCTAGGATAGGAATGATGGAGGCTAGGGAGACCATATGGAACCGGAGGCGTCTGATGAACTTATTCAGACAGCAGAGATCTAGAACGGGCCTCAGGCCCCCTTGGCCTTGGGGATCAGGAAATACCTCTAGTAAAATCCCCTTCCCCTTTCCTGTGGAGGAACCTCTTCCACTGCTCCTAGTTGAAGGAGGGAGCAGACTTCCTGAGTGAGGATCTGCTCGTGAGAGGGGTCCCTGAAGAGAGACTGGGTAGGGGGAGTCTGGAGGGAAGGCTGTCAGCTGTAGGGCATAGCCCTTGTGGACTATACCAAGGACCCATCGGTCGGAAATAATATTTTGCCAGTGGGCATAATGCAGCCTGAGTCTGTGGGCAAAGGGCCGGTTGTGATCCAGGAGGAAAGGAAGAATGCCACCCTCATGAGCACTGCCAAAAGGACTTTTTATTATTTTGGCCCTTATTTGGGCCTTGCAGAGGCCCCGCCAAAGAGCCCGAATGGTCATGGCGGTTGGGGCCCGGGAACTGCTCCTGACCCCTCCTGGGTTGAGCGGGTCTGGGGGGCTGCCTTGGGGAGGCTGAGGTTGCCACTGAACTTGAGGCCGAGACTGACGCCTTGAGGCCTGTGGGGTGTAGAGCCCTAGGGACCACAGCGTAGCCCTTGAATCTTTCAGGGCATGGAGCTTGTCATCGGTTTTGTCTGAGAAGAGGCCAGCACCATCGAATGGAAGATCTTGTATGGTCTGCTGGACCTCTTGGGACAGCCCCGACGAC